>NC_051321.1:74852877-76098478 GCF_015220235.1 Choloepus didactylus | reverse complement strand
TTCCTGATATCCCTCTTTCCCTCTTTTCCTCACCTAGATATGGTTTCAGAATTGGAGAGCTTAATACCCAGGGAAAACACCAGGAGGACCCAGAAATTCCTTGGCAGGTGCCCCAAATCAGAGGCCTCATCTGACCATTGGGAAGGAGAAAATTTAACTGATCACTGTCCCAAGCAGGCCCCATCATCTTGCTTCCTGCAGTATTTTCCATGAGACACGCATAATTCCCTCCACTATTCTTTTGTGCCTCACAACTTCTGCCCCTAAGGATTCAAATGTGAACTACATGAGTCAGGCACCCCATTTCCTGGCATCCCAGCCCACACTGACTGTACAGGCAGGGGCAAACACTTGCACCACATGGACTCTTATGAATCACTGCTCAGCAGAACAACCTCTGGGAATGGGGTTCTCAGATAAGCCAAATACTTTCGTGCTCCCTTTCCAGGGAAAATGCCAGGATCAAGATGAATCCACTGGCAGGGGAGTGGTGCAGTTGAAAGACAATCCCCTGACACAAACTGACAATGAAAAGCAACAATTACATGATGTTGGTCAGCCAGACACATCTCACAACATGCAGTGGTGCAGCGAGGAGTTCCAAGGTGTAAATGCAGAAGCAGAAACTCCTCAAGGGAAACTTCATCAGCCTGTACACTCTGAGACACCACTGCAGCAGCAGCAGGCAGAACCAGCTGAAGAGTCATCACTTACACCTGCCAAAGAGCACCACCAAGGTCTGGAGACCTGGAGCCTTCTGGACCAACTGCTGTCGAGCAAAGAATTTCTGGAAAAGGCCCAACCTTTTCTCAATCCAGAATCCCAGGACCAGGACTCTCTACCAGTTGAACCACCCCTCAGTGAGGAAGAAATTCAGGGTCTGCTTGACATACTGTGAAGCTCCCTGGGGCCACTGCATCAGGAGGAGGAAGCAGTCATTGTGCAACAGGAATTCAGGCCACTTCTGCTTTGGTGCAGAACAAGGGAGAGGGTTAAGGGTTACACATCACACTCCAGGAAAACTGCGAACCACAGAGCAGTAGAAATGACCCACAAACCCATTGGGGGTTTTGACTATGGCCAGTACTCAGCAGGTGCCCTCCATACTGACTTCATTTGGAAAATGGTGGCGTCCACCATCCAAACTACCTCTGGGGCACCATGGACAGCAGCCATTGGACACAGGGGCCAAATCTCAGTAGAACTAGAGAACTTTTAGGGAAACAATCACCTGCACCTTCCCATCATCACCTCCTCAACAGGGTGCATGATTCTAGAACTGTTACAAAACCCATGCAAAGATTCCAGGACTTCTGTGATATTTCTTCACTGCCTTCCTTCTGTCAAGGAAGGAAGTTAAAGTTGAAATGAGCTTTCTATGTAGAAAAGGAGAGGCAGCTTTATTACTGACCATGGATGAGTGTTCATGCTCTAACCCTAATTACTGGGCACCATCTCAAATGGATTCTTTTGCAACATTTCCTCACATCAACTCAGGAAGCGGTAGGAAAGTTTTATTTGCAAGCGCAGAAGCCACAGGTCAAAATGACCTGTGTTAATACTTCCACAAGTTCAGAAACTTCATAGGTATTCACCCATATATCTAGGCACAAATGTTCATTGTCATCATGAATAAACTATGTGTACTATTCAAAGCATTTGGATAATCATCCTGTACTTGAATCGCCTCCCTCCCCTTTGTGTGAGAGCTTCTACCAGTACTCAAGGAAGACCACGCCACTTGTGACTTTGCATTTGCACAGCAATCATGCCATGAAAAAGTAAACATGTCTATGTTGTGTAATTCCACCCATTTGCCTCCTATTCCTTCATCTGCACAATTATGTTGATGATTTTCTTTGTCTGCTTTCCATGGCTACATGTGAGAAAGACTTCAATACACAGGTCTACTTGATAATTACACCATAGATGCAAAACAACAAACAAGAATACAGACCACCCCCTTCTGGCTATGCAGGGGTGCATATTGCACAAGCATTTTCCTGGGTGTATCCCCTGAAGCACAAGGGCCAGGAATATTCCAACCCTATTATTATTGCCAGTTAGCCCACACACTTCTCTCACACATGCATCTGAGTGGTTCCTTACTTATTCGAAAGCAGCATTGATACAACAGAATCAATAATGTTTTCATAGTGATTGCCTTCCAGAGACAGTCACATAGAAGCTGCAGCTGAGAATCCCAGGGATCAGAAATCACGTGGCCATACCTCCAGCACCCAGGTGGATGCAGTTTTCTAATTTAGGTGTCCCAACAGGAGACTGGCTCCGTGGAATATATATATTCACACACACACATATACATGCATATACATATACCCACGCACACATACATATATACATTTATATAGAGACTGATGTCTATCAGTGTCCATATAGCTTCCCCTGTGTTAGAAGGGATATTGAAGATATATTGATCCTTCTCTCATCATACAGCACAGATTCCTTTCACCACACACCTCTATCTGTACCTCTCTATCACCATCATTCTACATGGAATCTGTATGGAGAGAGGAAGGGTCTTGTACACAAAGGAACATGGTGGGATTTTGACACTGAAAACACAGGTTCCCACATGGGGGCTGCAGGAGAATGGAAGATTGGAGGTCTGGCCAAGAAACTCAAGTAGACCAGATGGCTGTCTGTTCGAAGCACTCAGGTTGTGTGGGTATCAGTCTGACAGCAGAGGAAGCTATTAAGGACCACGGTAGTGCTGGTTGAGTGTCCCAGGTTTGGAATCCCAGAGGAGACTCAGGACACAGGCATTTGGCAGTGCAACACCCCAGTCCCTGCAAGGCCTCTGCCAAAAAGTCAGCTGAGTGCTCTGGCTAGTTCCTGGCTCCTGAGAGCAAGGTTGCTGCAGTGGTTCTCAGAAGGGAACTGCTAGTAGGGTAGTGCAAGAACGTGCTGGAGGCTCTCTGGAGGCCAGGGTCTGCCAGGTTTCTAGGTCCAACCTGGACCTCCTCTGCCATTCCTCTGACAACACAGCTGCAGCCAAAAAACCAGAAGCCCCCTGCAGATGGAGGTGGGATGAGGGGTGGGCAACAAGCTGACATGTTCTTCCAACAACCTCTCACCTCACTTCGGACCAAGGCCCACAATGACATTGATGAGGTCGTGGGTCATTCTGAATGTGTCCTGATGTGGATCATCCAAATTGTCATCTCTCTGATGTCCCCTGCTGACCCTCTTCCAAGTAAGGAAACTGCAGGGAGCTGCAGGTTGGCATTTTCCCAATGGAGCCCAATATCAGGATGTGACATGTGTGGGGATGGGAGCCTGGGTAGTCTGGGTGGTGTAGAAGGCATGATGGGACTTGGTGTGTGGGACCAGCCTGAGTAAGTGCGGTTGGTGGGGAAGGGGTAGGATTCCCACATGAGATTTTCTTCCTCTTATATTTCTTCAGGATTAATGCCTGGTCCTGAACAATGGCCAGTCCTCTTAGTGATATGCTCTTCATTTCCTTCAAGGACAAAGAGAGCTTGTCCCACTCTCTGCCTTCTTTGCAGGTTTTCTCAGTTCACAGCAAATTACAGAAATTTCTAGAGCCATAATCATCAGGTTAACCATCTTCTCTAGGAGTCAGAAAAGTTTATCATTCATGCTTCGCTTGCACCTCTGGGACCAATTCTCTCCTCAATTTTAATTTTTTATTTTTTTTTACATCATTCTGAAAGAAGCCATCTGCTGGTGGGTTGCAAATTAGGTGTCAGGAAAAACTGATGAAATGGAGAACATTCAAGGCTACCTGAAGCTCTCCACATGTTCAATAATATGGTCATCCATAATAAAGCAGAAGCAAGAGCAATTGATGAGAGCAGAAAATGTAGTGTTTTTCTAATTCTAAGCCACAGAGCACAGGATCCAGTACAAAAGGAATGGAATCTCCTCTTCCTCTGATTCTGATTGGCTGATGGTCACAAAATATTTAACCAAGGGCCAAGGACAATGGATTTTCAGAAGTGGGTGGGACTTCCTGGGTCTTCTTAATACCTGTGCTTCAGGGGGAACATCTCAGTTTGACTCCTGTCACCATGGAATCCAGGTGACTCTCCAATTTGGATTTGACCAGCACTTCAAATGGTAATTTTCTGCCAGCACCTCACTTCACTGATCATGCCAAATGCCTGGCTTATTTCCCACAGTTTAGGAAAATTTAGATAGCAGTCATGAGTGTGGGCAGCCCTTTTTGATGGGACTCTTTTCTGGGGATGTGCTGCATCCCAGGATTGATGGGGCTTGTAAAATTGTGTGCTTGAATGTAATAGCTCTCAGGGCAGATGCAAGTCCCACAAACAGCTACTCCAGGGAAAGTTTCAGGTGAGTCCTTTGGATGGAGGATGAACTACCTGAAAAGAATTCATGTGTCATTGGCAAGTTTACAGAGATCTATAATTTATCCACAAGGAACCAGGTTTCTGGGTTTTATTCAATTAAACTTTCCACTTTTATTCCCACCCATTCCTCTTCCTTCTCTGGGTTCCTCTGGTTTGCATTTATTTTGGCCATCTATTGGGGAACTTATGGAGGAGATTCCCCCATGAGGGCCTAGGAGTCTTCCTGCCTGGCCTTGAGACCAGTTTAGCCTGGAACCAGGTGGATCCTTTGAGTAAGACTCTGTTGTATTCTTTGGACTTACCTCCGGGAAGAAATGAGACACACATTTATTCTCATTTCAATAGTGAAGTGCTAATGTGTTGAGGTTAGGTAACGTGGTGTCCTGAATTAGATACTAATAGTTGGCAATGGTGATGCCATGGCAAATATAAGAGCATTTGTTTTAAGGACAGTTCCCCAAGCCTGGGTGGAATACTTGAATTGTTTTACATTTTTGGAATTGTTCTTTGCAATAAGCTGGGAAAAGTTCCTGGCTCTTGTTTGCATGTTCTTTTGCCACTTAAGTTTGGTTTCAGAACCAGATAGCAAGGTGTGTAAAGCAGTGCCAACAATTGCCTGGATCCTGCTCAAGGACGGAACAATCCCACTGGCAAGGGCCTTGCCAGGCTCTGTACCCAGGTGAGTACCCTGCAGTCCTGATACTTTCCCCAAATAGAACCCATTCAACAGAAACCACTCTTCACTATGGGCCTTCATTATCCTAAAAATATGCAGAGTGTAGCTACAAATTACGACTTGTGGGCATCCCAGTGCCTGACATAATCACATTGGTGCACTCCTTGGCTGTGGTGCTCAGGCAGTTTCCTAGCAAAGAAGGTATTGAACATTCTGCTTCTGGTGATGCTTGGCAGTGCAAATTTTTCTCTTCTTTCACCATGATGGCTTTGTCTGAGGTCCACAACTGGCATATGGAAACCCTCCTGGTGGGAGTGTGGGCTCATCAGAAGACAAGGTGGCAAGATTATATTCAAAAATTTGTGTGGTGGCTATGAATGTGAAATCTTGTCTGAATACCCTCTTTTGCTTTGGAGTTTCTCTCCTGAATATTATTTACACAAAGAAGCCCCTCATAAGTGCATATTCATCATATGATCCCAAACCACCCTCTCGGTTGAGGTCTTCAATGAGAACAAATTCCCTTGTGTTAAAACCAGAGAATTATTTGCTTAAAAAATTCCTTCCAGAAGATAAAATCAGTTAAATTTTATACCAGTGACCAAGCATTTCCTGCAACTCACCGTGGTTACACCCCCTATGATGTTGCTGTATATACAGTGAACTCAGAGCCAGACCCAGGAGTACGATGGAAACACCCAGCATTGCAACTGACAGTCTATCAAAATAGAGAGATTTCAAACCAACTCCCGAAATTACACATGTTTGGAAACAAGTTCAAAAAGAGTAGGGGAAAATGTGAAAATTGATGCCCATTTGCAAAACACACTGTGTCAGGGATTCTATACCTCAGTAGTCCTGTGATCCTGGGCCAGAAGGTTCTATGTCATGAGGGGCTCTATAGTGCACAGTATGATGTTAAGTGGCATATTGGTGTTTGAGGCTTATATGCTAGGACAGATCACACCAGGACCATGAATCTCGGTTGCTCTAACCTAAACAATCTGCAAACTGTCAAATGACCTAGGGCTGGAGGAAGGTAGGCAGGCTGTGTGAGGAACAAACACTCCTCCAGGATGTACACACAGGAGCATAAGGGCTAGCAATATTCCAACCCCATTATCATTGCCAGGTCACCCCAAGCAGAGGATGGTGTATACCCAAGCCTTCTGAATCAAGTGGACACACACTTGCATGCTCACATATACACACAAACATGCACAGATAAACACACACAGATAAACACACACACATACAGGCACAGAAACTCTAGGGCACAATCAAACACTACTGGCACAGATCCATCTGAAAGGAATCTCATTTATTCAAAAGCAGCATGGAACCAACAAAATCAAGTGCTGCTTTTATTGTGATTGCCATCCCCAGAGTGTCGTGCAGAGGCCGAGCTGAGTGACCCTCATATCACAAGTCACATGACCATATTTCCAGCACATGGGTGGAAGCAAGTCAGTAATTTAGGCTTACCAGCAGGATATGGGCTCCTAAAATATATAGAGACACACACAAACACACACACACACACATAAATATTTATATAGAGACCAAAGTCTATTGTTGTCCCTATATCTTCAACTGTCTGAAGGAATATTGAAGCTATATTGACCACACCCTCCTCATGCTGCACAGCTTCCTTTCACCACCCACCTCTTTCCCTACCACTCTCACTGTCCCATCTACATGGCTTCTACATGAAGAGAACAAAAGTCTTGTGCATGGGACCAATATGGTGGACTTTTGCCAATGAAAACACAGGTCTGGATACAGTGGCTGCAGCAGAATGGTGGTTTGATATTCTGGCCAAGAAAGCAGGGTAGACCAGATGGCTGCCTGGGCAGCTGAGGAGGTAACACTCAGGTAGCATGGGCATGTGTCCACCACCAGAGGATGCTATCAGGGACCCTGGTCCTGCTGGTTTGGAATCCCAGGGTTGAAATCCAAGAGGTACCTTAGGGTCCAGGCATCTGGCAGCACAACTCCCATGTCCCCACAAAGCCTCTGCCAAAAAAAGGCAACACAGCACTCCAGCTGGGCCCTAGCTACTGAGTATGCATTGATGTGGACCCCAGAGGAGAATTCTGGGCAGAGTAGAACAAGGAGGTGCTGGATGCTATCTGGAGGCCAGGTGGCTGCAGATTTCTAGGTCCAGTCTGGGCCCTCTTTTCTCTGCCATTCCTCATCCAACAACACAGATGCACCCAAAGTACCAGAAGACCCCTGAAGGATCAGGGTGGGATGAGGGGTGGACAACAAGCCAACATGGTCTCAAAATGATCTCTTGCCTCACCTCAGACCTAGGCCCAGAAGTTACATGGACCAGGTCATGGGATTTTTGACTACTTCAGAACCAGAATCATTATCTCTATGGTGACCACCTTCCTTATAGGGAAGCTGCACAGGAGCTGCAGGTGGGCCTTTTGCCTTTAGAGCCCAGCATCAGGATGTGACATGTGTAAGGGTGGTGTGGGTAAGGCTGGGTGTGATGGGATACAGGATGGGTCTTCACATGGGGGCTCAGTCTGAGGGTTAGCAGGGGGAGGGTTAAGGGTGGGGATTTACAGGTGGGATTTTCATCCTCTTCTGTTTTCTGGGATTAGTGCCTGGACCCAAAAGTAGTTAATCTTAGTGATATGCTATTCACTTCCCTCAAAGAGAGAGCTTTTCTCATTCTCTGCCTTCCTTCCAGGTTTTCTCAGTTTGCACAGCACATTACAAAAATTACAAGAGGCTTAAATTGGGTTGCCATCACTCCAGGATTCAGAAAAACTTCCTGTCACACTTGACTTGTGACTCCAAGATGAGTACTCCACTCCAATTTAATTTCTATTTTTTTTTTTGCATCATCCTGAAAGAAACCATTGGATGGTGGACTGCAATTACTTGTCAGGAAAATCTGACAAAAAGTGTAATGTTCAAGCTATCTGAGGCCTTTGACAAATTTGATAATATGGTCATCCATAATAAAGCAGAAACAAGGGTACTTGTTGAGAACAGAGAATACAGTGTTTTTGTATTTCTAATCCACTGAGCACAGGATCCAGCACAAAAGGATTCTGATGGGTCCCAAATTGTTAAATGGAATTTCCTCTTCCACCAATTCTGATTGGTCAATGGTCATAAATATTTTAAAAAGGACCAATCAGAATGGTTTTTCAGATGTGGGTGGGACTTTCTGGGTATTTTTAAGAGCTGCATTTTGGCAGGAACTCCTCAGCTGGACTCCTATCACTGAGGTATCCAGGTGACTCTTCCCAGTATGGATTTGACCAGCAATTCAAATGGTAATTTTCTATCAGCACCTTCCTCTGTTGATCATGCCAAATACATACTGTTCCAGTTTGCTAATGCTGCTGGAATGCAAAACACCAGAAATGGACTGGTTTTTATAAAAGTGGGTTTATTTGGTTACACAGTTACAGTTCTGAGGCCATAAAGTGTCCAAGTTAACACATCAACAATCCAGTACCTTCACTGGAAGATGGCCAATGGCACCCAAAAAACCTCTGTTGGCTGGGAAGACATGTGGCTGACGTCTATTCCAAAGTTCTGGTTTCAAAATACCTTTCTCCCAGGACATTCCTCTCTAGGCTGCAGTTCCTCAAAAATGTCACTCTCAGTTACTCTTGTGGCATTTGTCCTCTCTTAGCTTCTCTGGAGCAAAAGTCTGCTTTCAACAGCTGTCTTCACACTGTCTCTCATCTGCAACTTCTCTCTCAGCTTCTATGCATTCTTCAGTGTCCCTCTTGGCTGTAGCTCCTCTTCAAAATGTCACTCACAGCTGCACTGAGTTCCCTCTGTTTATCAGCTCATTTATATGGCTCCACTGATCAAGGCCCACCCTGAATGGGTAGGGCCATGCCTCCATGGAAATATCTCATCAGAGTTATCACCTACAGTTGGGTAGGGCACATTTCCATGCAAACAACCTAATCCAAACATTCCAACTCAATCCCCACTAATATGTCTGCCCCACAAGATTGCATCAAAGAATATGGCTTCTTCTGGGGAACATCATACATTCAAACCAGCACATTCCACACCCTGGACCCCAGAAAAACAAATTCTTTCCAAATACAAAATACATTCATCTCATCACAATATCACAAAAACTTAAATCATTTCAATAACAATAGTTAAGTACAAGATACCATTAAATCAGTTACAGGTGTGGTCTGTCCAAAAGCAAAATTCCCCTCTGACTGTGGACCTGTAAACTTAGAACAAGTTATGTGCTTCCAATATATAAAGGAGGGACATTCATAGGACAAACATTTCCACTGCCATAAGGAAAACCTGAAAGGAAAACAGGGTTCACAGGACCAAAAGAGTTCCTAAAACCTGCAGGACAAACTCCATTAGATTTCAAAGTCTGAGCATCATTAACAGAGTGAGGTTGCATCCTTGGGGCTTGAGAGAGTGAGAGTCTAACCCTTCCTGTGCTGGTTTGAATGTATTGTGTTCTCCAGAAAAGGTCATGTTCTTTGATGCAGTCTTGTGGGGCAGACGTTTTGGTGCTGATTAGATTTGCATAGAAATGCACCCCACCCAACTGTAGGTGATTACTCTGATGAGATATTTCCATGGAAGCATGGCACCACCCATTCAGGGTGGGCCTTGATCAGTGGAGCCATATACATGAGCTGATGGGCAGAGGGAACTCAGTGTAGCTATGAGCAACATTTTGAAGAGGAGCTACAGCCAACAGGGACCCTTTGAAGAAAGCACAGGAGCTGCAGATGAGAGACATTTTGAAGATGGCTGTTTAAAGCAGTCTCTTGCTCTGGAGAAGCTAAGAGAGGAAAAATGCCAAAATAGCAACTCAGAGTGACATTTTTGAGGAACTTCAGCCTAGAGAGGAATGTCCTGGGAGAAAGGTATTTTGAAACCAGAACTTTGGAGCAGACACCAGCCATGTGCCTTCCCAGCAAACAGAGGTTTTCCGGACAACATTGGCCATCCTCCAGTGAATTTACCTGATTGCTGATGTGTTACCTTGAACACTTTATGGCCTCAGGACTGTAACTGTGTAACCAAATGAACCCTCTTTTATAAAAGCCTATCCATCTCTGGTGTTTTGCATTCTGGCAGCATTAGCAAACTAGAACAGATTTTGGTACCAGGGAAGTGGGGTGCTTTTGCTGCTGAGTTTGCAATACCAAACATGTTGGAATGGATTTTTAAATGGGTAAGGGGAAGATTTGGGAAGAATTGTGAGGAGCTTGACAGAAAAGGCCTAAATTGCTTTGAAGAGACTGTTTGTGGAAATACAGACTCTAAAGATACTTCTGATGAGGCCTTGAACAGAAACGATGAAAATGTTGTTGCAAACTGGAAGAAAGGGGATTCTTGTTTCATAGTGGCAGAGAATTTGGCAAAATTGAGTCCTGGTGTCAGATGGAAGGAAGAATTTGAAAGTGACAACCTGGAATACTTAGCTGAGGAGATCTCCAGGCTATGTGTGGAGGATGTACCCTGGCTTCTCCTTGTAGCTTGTAGTAAAATGCAAGTGGAGAGAGATAAACTTAGAACTGAACTCCTGGGTTCAAAGAAACCAGAAGTTGATGGCTTCAAAAATTACAGGCTTCCAGGGGTTGGAATCCCAGAAGCTACAGCCCAAAATGAGGATGGAACCAAACATGGAATCCAGCCACCATTTCACTACAAACAAGATTGGAAAAGGAGTTGAGCATAAAGGATTTGTGGAAAGTCCTATTGTCTGGTGGCTTTGACCCCTGTGTGCTTCATGCTAAGCCAACAGAATTTTTGTGAGATCTTTATAAACAGAGATTCTGGCATTCTGGACTGGAGGAGACAGACAAGGAAAAAATTGAAGGAAAAATTTCTTCAAAGACAGAGCCATGGAGGTTGAGGTCTGGAGTCAAGATGTCTTGGGCTGGGAGAGTGGAGCAGCCCACATTCATGGAAAGGGTGAGTTTGCCCTGGAGGTCAAGGGTGGGCCTTTCACCTCGATGCTCAAGAAATGTTCTGCCACCCCAGCCCCAAAGAGGGTGGAGCACATTCCCAGGGAATTGGGGAGAGCCTGTTTGCCACTACAGTGTTCTGAATGGGTTGAGCATGTGCCCCAGAGATGGAAGGGAATCCGGGAGCTGCCCTGATGTTTGAGGAGGGTGGGGCCGAGAAGGTGGTCCCCCCAATGTGTGGATATGTTGGAGCACTCACCCAAGCATTTGGAGAGGAAAGGGCTGCCACAAAGGCCCTTAGGAAAGGTTAGACTCCCGCTCTCTCAAGCCCCAAGTATGCAACATCATTCTGTTAATGACTCTCAGACTTTGAAATCTAATAGAGTTTTCCTGTGAGTTTTAGGAAATGTTTTGGTCCTGTTAACCCTGTTTTCTTTACTGTTTCTCCTTATGGCAATGGGAATGTTTATCCTATGAATGTCCCTCCTTTGTATGTTGGAAGTACGTAACTTGTTCTAAGTTCACAGATTCACAGCTAAAGGAGAATTATGCCTTAGGACTCACCATGCCTATAATTGATTTTGATGGGATCTTATTGTTACTGAAATGATTTAAGTTTTTGTGATATTGTGATGGGATAAATGTATTTTGTATTTGGAAAGAATATGTTGTTCTTGGGTCCACAGGGTGGAATGTCCTGGTTTGAATGTATTGTGACCCCAGAAAAAGCCATGTTCTTTGATGCAGTCTTGTGGGGAGATGTTTTGGTGCTGATTAGACTTGCATGGAAATGCACCTCACCCAACTGTAGGTAATAACTCTGGTGAGATATTTCCATGGAAGCATGGCCCCACCCATTCAGGGTGGACCTTGATCAGTGGAGCCATATAGATGAGCTGATGGGCAGAAGAAACTCAGTGCAGCTATGAGTGATGTTTTGAAGAGAACAGCTAAGAGGGACACTTTGAAGAAAGCACAGGAGCTGCGGATGAGAGACATTTTGAAGATTGCTGTTCAAAGCAGACCCTTGTTCTGGAGAAGCTAAGAGAGGACAGACACCCAAAGTGCAACTAAGAGTGACATTTTTGTGGAACTGCAGACTAAAGTGGAATGTCCTGGGAGAAAGCCATTTTGAAACCAGAACATTGGAGCAGATGCCAGTCACGTGACTTCCCAGCAAACAGAGGTTTTCTGGACACCATTGGCCATCCTCCAATGAAGGTACCTGATTCCTGATGTGTTACCTTGGACACTTTATGTCCTTAAGACTGTAAATGTGTAACCAAATAAACCCCTTTTTATAAAAGCCAATCCATCTCTGGTGTTTTGCATTCTGGCAGCATTAACAAACTAGAAAACTTCCTAAGGGCCTTTTTGGCAGCCTTTCCTCTCCAAATGCTGTGTTGAGTGCTCCAACATATCCACACATTGAGGAGACCACCTTCTCAGCTACACCCTCCTCAAACATTGGGGCAGCACCTGGATTCCCTTCCATTTCCAGGGCACAAGCTCAACTCCCTCAGAACAGTGGAATGGTAGCCAGGCTCTCCCCTATTCCCTGTGAATGTCCTCCACCCCTTTTGGGGACTGCAGAGGCAAAAATCTCCTGGAGCATTGAGGTGGAAGGTCCATCTTTGACCTCCAGGGCAAACTCACCCTTTCCATGCATGTGGACCACTCTGCCCTCCCAGCCCAAGGCCTCTTGACTCCAGACTGCAACCTCCATGGCTCTGTTTTTGAAGAAATTTTTCCTTCAGTTTGTTCCTTGTCTGTCCCATCCAGTCCAGACCAGCAGCGACTCCATCTATAAAGATCTTGCAGAAATTCTGTTGGCTTAGCATGAAGCACACAGGGGTCAAAGCCATCAGACAATAGGACTTTCCACAAATCCTTTCTGGATAATTCCATCTCCAATCTTGGCTTGTACTGAAATGGCAATTGGGTTCCATCTTTGGTTAAATCCTCATGTTGGACTGTAGCTTCTAGGATTCCACCCCCTGGAAGCCTGTAATTTTCAGCTTCTGGTTTCTTTGAACCCAAGAGTTCAGTTCTAAATTCATCTTTCTCTGCCTGCATTTTACTATCAGCTGCAAGGAGAAGCCAGGGTACATCCTCCACACATAGTCTGGAGATCTCCTCAGCTAAGTATTCCAGGTTGTCACTTTCAAATTATTCCTTCCATCTGACACCACGACTCAATTTTGCCAAATTCTCTGCTGCTTTAAAACAAGGATCACCTTTCTTCCAGTTCACAACAACACATTCATTATTTCTGTTCAAGCCCTTGTCAGAAGTATCTTTAGAGTCTGTATTTCCACAAACAGTCTCTTCAAAGCAGTTCAGGCCTTTTCTATCAAGCTCCTCACAATTCTTCCAGAATCTTCCCCTTATCCATGTAAAAAGCCATTCCAGCATGTTGGTATTTGCAAACTCAGCAGCAAAAGCATCTCACTTCTCTGGTACCAAAATCTGTTCTAGTTTGCTAATGCTGCTGGAATACAAAACACCAGAAATGGATTGGCTTTAATAAAAGAGGGTTTATTTGGTTACACATTTACAGTCCTGAGGCCATAAAGTGTCCAAGGTAACATGTCAACAATCCAGTACCTTCACTGGAAAATGGCCCATGGTGTCCAGAAAAGCTCTGTTATCTGGGAAGGCACGTGGATGCTGTCTGTTCCAAAGTTCTGGTTTCAAAATGGCTTTCTCCCAGGCTGTTCCTCCTTAGGCTGCAGTTCCTCAAAAATGCCACTTTCAGTAACTCTTGTGGCATTTGTCCTCTCTTAGCTTCTCTGGAGCAAAAGTCTGCTTTCAACAGCCATCTTCAAAATGTCTCTCATCTGCAGCTACTCTCTCAGCTTCTGTGATTCTTCAAAGTGTCCCTCTTGGCTGTAGCTCCTCTTCAAAATGCCACTCACAGCTGAACTGAGTTCCTTCTGTTTGTCAGTTCATTTATATGGCTCAACTGATCAAGGCCCACCCTGAATGGGTGGGGCCACACCTCCATGGAAATGTCTCATCAGAGTTATCACCTACAGTTGGGTAGGACACATTTCCATGCAAAAAACCTAATCCAAACATGCCAACTTAATCCCCACTAATATCTCTGCCCCACAAGATTGCATCAAAGAATATGGCTTTTTCTGGGGGACATAATACATTCAAACCAGCATACATACCTTGCTTATTTCCCAGAGATTAGGAAAATTTAGATTGCAGTCATGAGTGGAAGGGCCCCTTGTTGGTGTTTCTGCTTTGCTGGGATACGGGTGTCCGGGGATTGATTGGGATGATAAAATAGGGTGTTTCTTCATAAAAGTTAACAGGACAGATGTGATTCCCACAAATAGCCACTCCACAGAAAGTTTTCAGGTGAGTCCTTTGGATGGTGAAGACCTACCTTAAAATGCCTCATGTGACACAAGCAAGCTTAAGGAGACCTATGATTTATCTCCAAGGGTCCATCTTTTTGGGTTTTCTTCACATAAACTTTGCACATTTTTCTTTCTGCCTATATATCTTCCTTCCTTCCTTCCTTGTGGTTTTCAATTTAATTTGGCAAGCTCTCAGTGAATCAATGGAGGTGATTGCTACATGCATTTTTAGGATTATTTCTGGCATGTATATCTACATTGAATTGTGCCCAATTTTTCATGGCACCAGGTGGCTCCTTTGAGTAAAGCACTATGGTATTTGTTGGATTTAGCTACTCTCTACCTGGAATAAGTGAGAGGAACTTTTGCTCTCCCTGTCAGTTTTGAGACATATTTACAGTGTTCAAACTACTTTTGCCCAATTCTCTTCCTCAGGCATGCTGAAAGGAGACAGCTGAAGGGAGAGGATTGTTTGGAATGATAGTCAAAGGCATGTTCTGCTGGCATCATTGGAAAAGAACCCCTACCCTGGTATAGCTGCCAGTGAACATGTGGCCAATGAAATGAGCATTCCAGAGTCTCAAATTCAGGTAGGTGTGGGTCTCTCTTTTATGCTTTCTCGGATTCATGGTAAAGGAGGAAATCTGAGCTAAGCATTTCCATGTCATGTCATGTCACATTGGAACAGAAATTCCCAAAACAAGTGCTCTCTTTATATATTTGCCAATGGTGGGAATATGTGGGTTGGATTATTTACCTTCAGTGGTAACTCTCTCCAGTACTGCAGAAAGTTAAACCATACAATGACTTTCTGATTTGTTTAAGAAATTGATTCACTGTGGAAGTCACTTGGTGTCATTATTTATGGGGACATGGGCCAGAAAATAATGGCTTACATACAATTATGGGGACACTAGAGGGAGAAACTCACATAAATTCCACCTCCTCCAATGAGAATTGCTCTAGAAAGTGTTTCAAGAGGGATTGCCTCTCCACTGGCACAGAGTTCTTTTGAACATGACATGTAGTATCACATTCAAAAGAACTCTAGTGAATGAAGCTAATCAGACTTTCTCCATGGATCATGGAGGTAGCTGGAGAGAATCATGTTATAATGGGAAAAGCAGTATACAGGTCGACAAGGAAGAGGTAGCAATGACAAAGTCATGCAAAATAATGGGGTCAGGGTTTTGTATCAAATGGTCTGGTGTTCAATAATCCATTTGTTATAGGGGCCTTAGTGTGAGGGATGGTGAGAAAAAGAAACATTTCTTGTCCCTTTGTACATCAGTTCTGACTATGAAGACTGGTTTTCCTCACATCTCCTGAATCAAAACGTGTGCTGTGGGAAAACCTGATTGGCTGGCCAAGAGCTGCAGTGTTCATTCAATCTGATGGTAAGGAAGGACCATCCAGGAAACCATGTAGAATATGGAGGGCTTGGCAACAGTACTCACTGCCTGTCACATCCATTTCAAATTTCCACAGTGTTTTCACACCTTTTTTCCAAAAATGTGTCAGATAAATGAGACAATGTGTATGACAATGTAGCTCAATGCCTGGGTGAGAAGAGCAGGTCATCACAGAATGGCTGTCCTTTAGAATGGGTCTTATCATGAGTTATCCATTTTTCCAAGGCAAACAATCAGAGGTGAATGGAAAGGACATTTCTATTCTGACTTGCATAATGAGGAGTCAAGACAAAGCTGTATTCCTGACATTGCAAGCAGTAGTTGCAACTCTAGGCATCTGAGTCACTAGGAGTCTCTGTTATGATTTCCAATTCTGGAGTGGAGTAACTATGAGACAAATATGAATGAGTAGATGGTCATCATTTTGACTGTGCAATCCTGTGTCCCCATTGAAGGGTATTGTTCTCAGAGATCCCAACACATGGGTTGTACTTGGTGATGGCACTGTTGATTCAGAGGGGATGGCACAGGCAAATGAAAGACATTCAGAATGAGCCAAATGCCAGATAGGCAGGTGGGATGGAAGTAGGGAGAGTGAATAAGCTCTAATATTTGAGACCATACACTGTCTCTTCCCATAAGGGGAATTGTATTGATTCCCTGAGAAGGACCATAAGGGAAATGCTAATATGAGTTGAGGTTAGGGAATGTGCTATTCTAGTTTTATGCTAAATGTTGGCAATGGTGATGTCTTTGCAAGCATAATAGCATTTGTCTTATGTTTAGTTCCCCCAGGATAGGGTAGTCTACTCAGCTTGCATTTAACTTTCCTGTAACTGTTGTTTGCAATAAAGGAGGTGGAATTGTTGACTTCTCCTTTTGTCTTTGTTGCCCCTTTAGGTGTGGTTTCAGAACCAGAGAGCAAGGTGCAGAAGGCAGTGCCAAACATGGTCAGGATCATACTCAGGAGAAGAGAAACCAATGTCAGTAGCCTCAGCAAGCTTGTAATCAAGGTAAGTACGCTGCAGACTTGATGCTTTCCCACAATTGAACCTATTCAGCAGAAACTTTCTTTAATGTGGTCCCTCATTTTCCAACATATCTATCTATCTAAATATAAATATATATGGTAACTGCCAATGATGACTTCACCTGGATATTGCAATGCCCAGCCAGGGCACAGCTTCTGGCTGTGTAACTCCACTGGCCTTGCAAGGCCTATGCCATAAAGGAAGTTGGGCACCCTGCTAGGAATGGGTTGCTGAGCAAGTCATTGCTGCTGCTCTTGGAATGATATTTGGGGTAGAGTAGCACAAGAAGGTGCTGAAGGTGATCTGGAGGGGAGGAGAGGGTGGGTTTCTAGATCCGGTCTCAATCTTCCCCTCTCCATGTTCCTGTGACAACACAACTTCAACCATAAGACCAGAAGAAACTCAGGGATGGTGGTTGGATGTGGGGTGTGCAACAAGACGTCATGTTTTCACATCAATGGCTCTCTGCACTCAGGCCTAACCATGGATGTCACCTGGGCAATGTCATAGGTCATGCACACTACATCCTGATGCACAAATGTCAGTTCTAGGGCTCTCCTGGCTGAAGATCTTCAAAGCAGGGAAGGAGCTATGGAGCTGCTGGTGGGTCTTTTGCCTTTGGAACTCAAGATCAGGATGTGATTACTGTGGGGGTGGGGCTTGGACGGGGCTGTGCTGGGAGATGGGTGGGGGTTGGGGTGTGTTTCAGCCTGAGGGTTGGAGGGTCAAGAAGTGGGGTTGAGGGATTCCAGGTGGGATTTTCATCCTCTCTGGATTTCTCCAGGCTGACATCAAAGAAAGGCAAGTCCTCTTAGTGATGTTTTCTTCATTTCCTTCAAGGATGAAGGGAATATGGACCATTCTCTGCCTGCCTTCCAGGTTTTTTCCATTCACAGGGCTTTACAAAATTTTTAGAGGCATAAATAATGTTGGCTCCCTCTAGGATTCTGTGAGGTTTTGCTTTATGCTGGACTTGCACTCTGAGACCAATTCATGCTTCTATTTTGTTTTCTGAACTCTAAGCATCATGCTGAAAGAAATGATGGATCCATCATGCTGTGGATCTCGGCTTATGTGTCAGTAAAACTGAAGAACAGGTTGAATGTCCAAGATGCTCAGAGCCTCTTGACATTTTAAATAATAGGGTCAGCTATAATAAAGTAGAAGCAAGGGTACTTGATGAGTACAGAGCACACAATATTTTTATTCTTATAAACCACAGAGCACAGGATCCAATAGGAAAGGATTCTGATGGGTGCCAAATTGTCAAATGGAAAATCTTTTTTTCCCTCTCTTCTGATTCATTTATGTTCATAAATATTTAATCAAGGAGGGGCCCATGAGAATGGGATTTTAGCAGTGGGCATGACTTCCTGCATGGTCTGAAGACCTGTGTTTCAGTGGAAACAGCTCAGTTGGAAACTTGCCACAGTGGGACTTGGGTGACTTCCCAATATGGATTTGACCTGCCCTTCAAATGGCAATTATCTGTCAGCAACTTCCTTTTTATGCTCAAGCCAAATGCCTTGCTTATTTGGCAGATGTTAGGAAAGTTTAAATTGCTGTCATGAGTGGTGGGACCCCTTGTTGTTGGGGCTGCTTTCCTGGGATCAGTCAGGTCCAGGGATACATGGGGCTGTAATATTGGATGCCAGAATGTAAAAGCTAACAGGACACACATAATTCCCAGAGATGGCTACTCCAGGGAAAGTTTTCAGGTGAGTCCTTTGGATGGTGAAAGACCTACCTGAAAATGCCTCATGTGATCCAGGCAAATTTCCGGGGCAACTTAATTTATAACCAGGCACCCAACTCTTTTGAGTTTTCTTAAATTTACAGTTTTTTCCTTCCACCCATATCTCCTTCTTCTCTGGTTTCTTCTTGGGTTTGCATTTAATTTGGCAAACTCTCGGTGAATCTGTGGATGAGATTGCCACAGGAGTCTTGAGGATTCTTTCTGGCATGCATACATGAAACAACTTGTGTCCAACTTTGCATGGAACTAGGTGGATCCTTGCAGTAAAACACCATAGTATTTCTGAGATTAAAGGCTCTGACCTGGAACAAATGGGAAGCACTTTTGCTGTCAAATGTTTTCATGCATATTTCCATAGTTCAAACTCCTTTTGCCCTCTTCTCTTCCTCAGGCATGCCTAAAGGAGAGGCCCCATGGATGAGGATTTTTTGGAAGCTGAGTCAAAAGAATGTCCTGCAGTCCTGGTTTTCAAAGAACCCCAGCCTGGTATAGCTGCCAGGGAACAATTGGACAACAAAACTGTCATTCCAGAGTCTCGAATTCAGGTAGGCATGGGTCATTACTTCATGCTGTCTCAGATTCAAGGTAAAGGGGGAAAGCTAGACTAAGCATATTTGAGGAATTCTCCTGTCATGGAGGGATTTTGCTGAGAGGGTTTTCCCTGGTATGTCATGTTGAAATTCAGATTCCTAAACAAGTGCTTCCTTTACATGTTTAAGCAATGGTGGAAATATGTGGTTTTGTCATATTTTCCCTTTGGTGGGGCTGAAGACTTAGGTGCCATCTTCTGACTGCAGAAAGTTCCATCAAACCATGACATCATGGGGTGTTTAAGAAATTGATGCACTGACAGAGTGGCATTCTGTCATTAAGTAGTGGGTCCTCGGCCACAGAATAAAGACTTATATATAATTATAGGGATGCTTGTGTGAGAAATTTATGTAAATTCCATCTTCTCAGATGAGAATTTCTCTACAAAGCATTTCAAGTGGGATTTCCTCTTGGGGGGCACTGACTTTTTTTTTGAATGGGACAACTGCTATACAAAGGACTCTAATCTGATCTTCTCCAGTGATCAGGGAGGCAGCTGGAGAGTCTACTGATTCACAGGGAAAGCAGCATATAGGTGGACAAAGAAGAGGTAGCAATTACCTCTCATGGCAAATAATGAGGTCAGGGTTTTAATCAAATGGCCTAGTGTCCAATATGCCATTGGCTTTGGGGGCCTCAGTGTGAGGGGATGGTGATGAAGAGAAACATTTCTTGTGTCTTTATGCATCAGTTCTGGTTACAGCAGACCAGGTTTTCTCACATCCCATGTTTGAAAGTTCATGCTGTGGGAACAGCTGATGATTGGTGGGACGGGAGCAACAGGGTGCATATGATTGCACTTGGATGGTAAGGAAGGACAGTCATAGAAACCATGTAGACTGAGGCATGCTCAGCATTGGTGCTCACTGACTGATGACAAATTCAAATTTCCACCTGTGTTTCTGACCTCTCATCTGAAAATATTTTGGTTAACAAAATGAGAAAATGGATAGGTGAGGTGGCTGGCTATGGGTCTGTGGAGGAATCTTTGGAGATGATTGAATGGGGTTAGTTTTTTGTTTAAAGGAAGATAACTTGTGGGTAAGTAGAATCTGGCCAAGGTGGTAATTCAGGGAATGACAAAGGTGGGTCAGCGAGGTTGGCTTTTTGTGAAAGGTGAAGACAGATTCAGCAGAAGGGTGCTTGGGGCAATTTGGAGCTATATAAGAGAGTGAAAGTGAGGTTTAGAGTTTTTTCTAGGTATGGTGGAAGGGAGGGGGCTTGGGATGGTAGTGCTAGAAAGTATGGCAGGTTAGGATTAGGAGTGGAAAGAGACACTTTGGATTTGGTTCCATGTGAAGTCCAGGAAGATTCTTGAAGGTATTTGTCCCACAGGATGAGGAGGAGTTGTTCTTTTAGCAGATGTGGGAGAAGGAGTAAGGAGATGATTTCATTGGTTAGGCTGGAAGGCTGATGAGTTGGACATGGGTCCATTTTGTAGCCAGGATATTTTCAGGTGGTAGGGCCTGGAAGAGCAGATGTGTAGTGGGGGCTTGATATGGTTTGGTACAACTAAGGTGATGCTAAGTGTGTGGTAGCTCAGGCAGTTGAACAGCTGAGGGAGTGCCTAGAGGGACAGTGTGGGGGCCATTCCACTGGGTGATTAGGTTTTGGGGAGAGGTGCATTCCTTTAGTGAGACCTGGTTGCTGGTTTGGACAGAGAGGGGGTGTTCTAGTTTGCTAATGCTGCCAGAAAACAAAACACCAGAGATGGCTTGGCTTTTATAAAAGGGGGTTTATTTGGTCACACAGTTACAGTCTTAAGGCCATGAAGTGCCCAAGGAAATGCATCACCAAACAGGTACCTTCACTGGAGGATGGCCAATGGTGTCCAGAAAGCCTCTGTTAGCTGGGAAGGCAAGTGGCTGGCATCTGCTCCAAAGTTCTCATTTCAAAATGGCTTTCTCCCAGGATGTTCCTCTCTAGGCTGCAGTTGCTCAAAAATGTCACTCTTAGTTACACGTGGGGTATTTGTCCTCTCTTAGCTTCTCCAGAGCAAGAGTCTGCTTTCAACAGCCCTCTTCAAACTGTCTCTCATCTGCAGCTCCTGTGCTTTCTTCAAAGTGTCCCTCTTGGCTGTAGCTCCTCTTCAAAATGTCACTCACAGCTGCATTGAGTTCCTTCTGTTTGTCAGCTCATTTATCTGGCTCCACTGATCAAGGCCCACCCTGAATGGTTGTGGCCATGCCTCCAGGGGAATATCTCATCAGAGGTGTCACCCACAGTTGGGTGGGGCACATTCCATGCAAACAACCTAATCCAAACATTCCAACTTAATCCCCACTAATATGTCTGCCCCACAAGATTGCATCAAAAAATATGGCTTTTTCTGGGGGACATAATACATTCAAACCAACACAGAGGGTCACAAGATTTGGGGAAGGAAGGACTGCATCAACATGGGCTCAGAGAATGTTTCTGAGGTTTTTAGGAGGGAGAAATAATTTTCCATTTGGGATGATACAGGGGGTAAATTTCCTAGGATGAATGGTCACCCATACATGAGCTTGAAGGGGGTGTGAGTGTGAAGTCTTCTCCAAAGGCACACTTTTGCCTCTGTGTTTCTCTCACATAGATTATTAACCCAAAGAAGGGCCTCTAGAAGACAGAATTCAGGTAAATTTTATATCGGTGACCATGTATTTCCTCACCTGGCAGTGGTTAAAACCCCTGCAATGTTGCTGTATATACAGTGATCTCAGGTTCAGACCTAGGAATGGGATGGGAGCACCCAGCATTGCAAGTGACAGTCTATCAAAATGGAGAGATTTCAAACCAACTCCTGAAATTGTTCATGTTTGGAAACAGGTTCAAAATGAGTGGCTGAAAAATGTGAAAGTTGATACCTGCTAGCAGAACACACTCTTTGTCAGGGACTCTATACTTTAGTAGCCCTGTGATTCTGGGTGAGATAATTCTATGTTGTTAGAAGCTCTACAGTGCACAGTATGATGTTCCATGGCATCCTGGGCCTCAAGACTTATATGCTAGGGGAGATCCTGCCAGGGTCATGAATCTCAGTTGCTCTACCCAACCTGTGTGCAGACATGTCCAATGACTTAGGGCTGGGGAGTGGTGGTCAGAAAAGGCCACACCCCAGTTTAAAATGATTCTGCTCTTATGTAAAATGGAGAGGAGATTCTCATATAGTGTATGTGAAATGCTTCTGAATGAAAACTATGGCTGTAAACACAAACAATTGTATTAGCCATGGTTTCTTATGCACACACTGGGAAAGTGGAGACGTTGTCCATCTGGACAAAAAGTGCTTGTTTTCTTAGTAACAGTTTTGTGGCATGGTGGGTTCTTATTTATCTGCCTTTTCAGTTACACCTTCAAAGCATCACCTCTTGATTGCTGAGTGTGGTAAGACCTCTGTCCTCCATATATGTGTTTGAATACCTCAAAACTTAACACATGGACTATAGTTCTGAGTTTCATCTTCAACACTGGAGGAAGAGGAAATCATTTGTGTTGGGGTAGCTATTTATTTGTTCACAAGAACTCCTAGCTGAGGGAAAGATGGTGAGGACCAAAGGAAAACATGAGGACAGGGAGATATATGCGTTGGGGATGGTAGGCAAATCCCCAAATATATTCCCTTTCACACAATCTGTGTGTCATATGAAACAACTATCCCAGGTAAATAGAGGGAAAAGGAACTACTGGGAAGAATATGGCAGGCCAAAGAATTGCAGCTAATGGCTATACGGTACATTCCTGGCCAGGAATAAGTAATCACCCTTCAGAAAGATCCCATGATCTCTTCTCTCTACTGTACTCACTAGAGCTTAGGCCTTTGAGGAATAAGCCACTTGCATGACAGACAGACTAGATGGAATAGAGCTGGATTGTCTAATGTCTCCTGATGTCCCTCTTTCCCTCTTTTCCTCACCTAGATGTGGTTTCAGAACTGGAGATCTTGGTACCTAGCGAAGAGATGAAGAGGACCCATAAATTACTTAGCAGATGTCCCAAATCAGAGGCCACAGCTGAACATTGGGCAGGAGCAAATTTACCTGAACACCGTTCCAAGAAGGACCCTTCAACTTGTTTCCTGCAATATTTTCCATTGGAAACATATAATTCCCTCCAGTGTTCTTTTGTGCCTCACAACCTCTATTCTTCAGGATTTGAATGTAAGCTGGGTGATTCTGGTACCCTATTTCCTGGAGGCCCAGCTCACCATGAATGCACAGGCAGGGGCAAATGCTCACCCACCACCTACTCTTATGACTTGCTGCCCAGCAGAACAACTTCTGGGAAGGGTTTCTCTGATAAGCCAAATACTTTAAGCCTCCCTTTCCTGGGAAAATGCCAGTATCAAGATGAATCCACTGGCAGTGTTGCAGTGCACTTGAATAACTATTTCCTGACACAAACTGACCATGAAAAGCCACAATCACATGATGTTGGTCAGCCAGACACATCTCACAACATGGTGTGGTGAGGAGTTCCAAGGTGTGAATGCAGAATGAGAAACTCGTGAAGGGAAACTTCATCAGCCTGGACACTCTGTGACACAGATGTGGCAGCAACAGGCAGAATCAGCTGAAGAGCCATTTCTTCCACCTGCCCAAGAGCGCCAGCAAGATCTGGAGGCCTGGAGCTTCCTGGACCAACTGCTATTGAGCACAGAATTTCTGGAAAAGGCCCAACCACTTCTCAGTCCAGATCCCCAGGACCAGGACTCTCTACCAGTCAAGCCACCTCTCTGCAAGGAAGAATTTCAGGATCTGTTCAACATGGTCTGAAGCTCCCTGGGGCCAGTGCTTTAGGAGGAGGCAGTGGTAATTCTACAAACAGGAGTCCAGGCTGCTTCTGCTTTGGTGCAGAACCAGGGAGGCAGTTGAGTGTTACACATCACATTCCAGGGAAATTTGAAGCCACAGAGCAGTAGAAATGACCCAGAAACCCAATGGAGGTTTCAACTCTGGCCCATACCCAGCGGTTGCCCTCTATACTGATTTCATTTGGAAAATGGTGGATTATCACGTCCAAAATATCTCTGGGGCACCATGGACAGCAGGCATTGGACACAGGGTGCAATTCTCAGTAGAACAAGAGAATTTTTAGGAAAATTTCACCTCCACCTACCCATCATCACGTCCTCAATATTGTGGATGATTCGAGAATTGTCACGAAACCCAGGCAAAGAGACTAGGACTTCTGTGATGTTTCTTCACTGCGTTCCTTCTGGCAAGTAAGGAAGTTAAAGTTGAAATGAGCTTTCTGTGTAGAAAAGGAGGGGCTGCTATATTTCTTGATCATGGGAATTCAGGCACTTGACCTCTGCCCTAGCCCTGATGCTTGGAAAAGGGAACTGGGTGTGTGCTGCTTCACTGTCTGTCAATAAGGGGGTGGATGAGTATTCAGGCTTTAACCCTAATAACTGGCACCATCATGAATGGATTGTTTTCCAACATTTCCTCAGGTCAAATGTCAAGAAGCTGTAGGGAAATGTTTATTTGTAAGCACAGGAGTCATTGGTTGAAAACGACCGAAGTTAATACTTCCACAACTTGAGAAACTTCATATATATTTACCTATATATCTAAGCACAAATGATCATTGTCACCATGAATAAAGCATGTGTACTATTCAAAGCCTCTGGATAATCATCCTGTACTTGAATTTCCTCCTTCCCCTTGATGTGAGAACTCCTACCAGTACTCAAGGAAGATCACACCATTTGTGACTATACATTGGCACAATAAACATGCCATGGAAAAGAAAACATGTCTGCATTGTGTAACTCTATCCATTTGTATCCTGTCCCTTCATCTGCACAACTCTGTTGGTTATTTCCTTTGCTTTCTTTCCATGGCTAGCTGTGAGAAAAAGTTCCATACACAGGTCTAGTTCATACACATACCACGAATGCAAAACCAGAAACAAGCATGCAGACAACAGCCTTCCAGCTTTCCAGTGGTGCATATTACAAATGCTTTCCTCCCAGGTGTATGGCCTGAAGCACAAGGGCTGGAATATTCTGACCCCATTATTATTGCCAGATCACTCCAAGCAGAGGTTGGTGGATACCCCAGCCTGTTGGAGTGAAGACACACATGCATGTGTGTGCACACACACTCACACAGGCACACAGATGAAAACTAACACACACAGAAACTCCAGAGCAGAACCACATGCTACTAGCACAGATGCATCTGAAAGGATCTAATTCATTCAGAAGCAGAATCAATGAAACAATTAAATAGTGTTTTCATTGTGATTGCCATCCACAGTCATGCAGAGGCCACGCTGAACAACCCTCAGAACAGAAATAGCATGACTGTACTTCCATCACACAGGAGGATGCAAGTTTCTAATTAAAGCCTCCCAACAGGAAACTGGCCCCATGAAATATATATAGTCATCCACACATAAGCACACACACACACACACACACACACACACACACACATTCCTATATATATTTATACAGAGACTGATATTAAATGGGGTTCCTATAGTTTCCACTGTATCTGAAGGGATATTGAAGATATATTGACCTCTCTGTCCTGAGGCAGCACAACTTCCTGTTGCCACACACCTCTCTCCTATCTCTCTATTGCTGTTCCTCTACATGGCATCTGCCTGGAGAGAGGAAGTCTCTTGTACACCGAATGAACATGGTGGGCTTTTGCCACTGAAAACGCAGGTCAGGACACGGTGGCTGCAGGAGAATGGGGGATTAAAAGTCTGGCTAAGAAACTTGGGTAGACCAGATGGCCGCCTGTGGGTCGGATAGTATCAGTGCCTCTCAGTTGGCAGAGGACACTATTGAGGACCACGGTCCTGCTTGATTGGAGTCTCAGGGTTGGAAGCCCTGAGGAGCCTCCAGATACAGGCGTCTGGCAGCACAACTCCCCTGTCACTGCAAGGCCCGTGCCAAGAAAGGCAGCTGAGCGATCCGGCTAGGACCAGGCTACGGAGCACAGTGTCGCCACCACAGACCTCTGAACAGAACTGTGGGGAGAGAAGCACAAGGAGGTGCGGGAGGCGAGCTGGAGGCCAGGGGCCGGCAGGTTTCTAGGTCCATCCTGGACCTTCTTCTCTCCCACGTTCCTCCGACAAAGCAGCTGCAGCAAAAGAACCAGAAGACCCCCGGCAATGGGGGAGGGGTGAGGTCTGGGCACGAGCTGACACGGTCTCGCAACGACCTCTCACCTCACCTCAGTCCTAGGCCCGAAAGTGACACGGACGAGGTCGTGGGTCTTGCGGACTACAACCTAAGGGGGATGAACCGAATTGCCATGTCTCTGGTGTCCCCTGATGACAGTCTTCCAAGTAGAGAAACTGCAGGGGGGCTGCAGGAGGACACTTTCCCTTTGGAGCCCAACATCAGGATGTGACACACGTGGGGGTGGGGTTGGGTGGGGCGGGAGAGGGGATGGGGCGGGCATGGGGGCTCGGCCTGAGGATGGGCTGGGGGAGGGGAGGCGGGATAATCTTCCTCCTCTATTTCTCCGTGATTAATGCCTGGCCCCAAACAATGGCCATTCCTCTCAGGGATATTCTCTTCACTTCCTTCAAGGATGAAGAGAGCTTGTCTCTTTCTCTGCATTTCTTCCAGGTTTTCTCAGTTGACAGCATAATTTTTACAGAAATTTCCAGAGGCATAAATCAGGTTGCCTTCTCTCTAGGATTCAGAAAAGTTTTGCATCACGCTGGACTTGCATCTCTGAGACCAATTGTCCCCCTAGATTTTATTTTATTATTTTTTGCATCATTCTGAAAGAAACCATGGGATGGTGGACCACAACTTAGGTGTCAGGAAAAGCTGACAAAATGGAGAATGTTTGAGGCTACCTAAAGCTCTCAACACGTTAAATAATAAGGTCATCCGTAATAAAGCAGAAGCAAGAGTGCTTGATGAGAGTAAAGTACTTCCTGGGATATGTTGGGTCTGGGGATTGATGGGGGCTGTAAAATTAGATGCCAGAATGTAAAACCCAACAGGGCAGATGCGATTCCCACAAACAGCTACAGCAGGGAAAGTTTTCATGTGAGTCCTTTGGATGGAGAAAGACCTATGTTTTTATATTCCGAAGACACGGGGCACAGGATCCAGTGCAAAGGGATTCTGATGTGTGCGAAACTATCGAATGGAATCTCTTCCTCCAATTCTGATTGGTTGGTGGTCATAAATATTTAGCCAAGGACCAAGGAGAACGGTTTTTCAGAAGTGGGCGGGACTTCCTTAGTCTTCTTAAGACCCGAGTTTTGGCGGCAAAGCTCAGTTGGAGTCCTGTCGCACTGGGATCCGGGTCACTCTTCCCAACATGGATTTGACCAGCACTTCAAAGGGTAAGTTTCCGTCTGCACTTTCCTTCGTTGATCACGCCAAATGCCTTGCTTATTTCCCACACTTTAGGAAAATTTAGATTGCGGTCTTGAGTTGGGGGGCCCCTTGTTGACGCGGCTGCTTTCCTGGAAAACGTTGGGTCCGAGATTGATGGTGGCTGTAAAATTGGATGCCAGAATGCAAAAGGTAACAGGTCAGATGCGGTTCCCACAAACGGCTACCCCAGGGAAAGTTTTCAGGACAGTTCTTTGGATGGAGAAAGACCTACCTGAAAAGACCTCATGTGTTCCAGGCAAGTTTACGGACACCTACTATTTATCACCAAGGACCCAGGTTTGCGGGGTTTTCTTCTTTTAAACTTTCCACTTTTCTCTTTCCACCCATTCCTCTTCCTTCTCTGGCTTCCTCTAGGGTTTGCATTTAAGTTGGCCAGTTATTGGGGAATTTATGGAGGGGATTCCTCCATGAGAGCCTAGGATCCTTCCTGGCTTGCATGGGTACAACAACTTGAGTCCAGGTTAGCATGGTACCAGGTAGCTCCTTCGAGTAAGAGTCTGTACTATTCATTGGACTTACCTCCTGGAAGAAACGAGACACACTTTTGCTGTCCCCATGAATTTATTTCCATACTTACATCATTCAGCCGCCTTTCACATTTTTCTCTTCCTCAGGCACCTTGAAAGGAGTGGCCCAACGAAAGAGGATTTTTTTGAACCCAACTCAAATTGGTGTCCTGCAGGCATCGTTTCAAAAGAACCCCTACCCTGGTATAGCTTCCAGGGAACAACTGGCTAATGAGATTGGTGTTCCAGAGTCTCGAATTCAGGTAGGTGTGGGTCCCTACATCATGCTTTCTCAGACTCAAGGGAATAGGCATAAGCTGGGATAAGAACTTTGGAGGAATTCTTCTATCATGCAGGGATTTTGCTTAGGAGATTTTTCCTCTTATGCCATCTTGAAATTGAAATTACTAAATCAAGAGTTCTGTTTATATGTTTAAGCAATGGCAGAATATGTATGTTGTTTAGGCATAGTTGCCCTGGGGTTGAGGTGAAGGCTTAGGAGCCATGTCCTGGCTGGAGAAATTTCCATCATATGATGACATCCTGGGGTGTTAGAGAAATCGATTCACTGACTTAGGGGCATGCTGCCATTAAATAGGGGTCTTAGGCCAGAGAATAATGACTTCTATGTAACTGTGGGGATGCCGCGGTGAAAATCTGATATAAATTCCATCTTCTCAGATGAGAATTTCTGTAGAAAGTCTTTCAAGTGTGATTTCCTCTTGGGAGGCACTGACTTGTTTTGAATGGGACAACTGGTATGCAAACGACTCTAATCTCTCCTTCTCCCGTGATCAGGGAGGCAGCTGGAGAGTGTACTGATACACCAGGAAAGCAGTATATAGGTGGACGAGGAAGAGGCAGCAATTACCCTTCATGGCGAATAATCAGGTCACGGTTTGTATCAAACGGCCTACTGTCCGATAAGCTGTTGGCTATGGGGGCCTCAGTGTGAGGGAAAGGTGATGAAGAGAAACACTTCTTGTGTCTTTATGCGTCAGATCCAGCTACAGCAGACCGGGTTTGCTCACATCCCATGAATGAAAGCGCGTGCTGTGGGAACAGCTGATGATTGGCGGGCTGGGAGACGCAGGGTGCATCCTATTGGACGATAAGGAAGGACCCTCCTGGAAAACATGTAGAATGAGGCGGGTGTAGCATTGGTGCTTGCTGACTGACCCGTCACTTTCAAATTTCCACCTGTGTTTCAGACCTCTCATCTGAAAATATTTTGGATAACAAAATGAGACAACGGGTGTGATATTCAAACCCTATGCCTGGGTGAGAAGTGCATGCAGGTCATCAGATATGGGTTGCCCTTTAGAATGTGTCTTATCATGAGTGGTCTGGTTTTCCAAGGAAAATCCTCAGAGGGTAATCGAAAGGACATGTCTATTCTGACACGAGAAAGGGAGGAAACAGGACAGAGTTCATTTGATTACACTACAAGCAGTAGATGAAAGGTGAGGCAGCTGAGTGCCTAGGAGTCTCTGTAATGAGTGCTGATTTGGGAATGAAGTCAATGAGACAGAAATATAAATGAGTCGATTGTCATCATTTCGGTATAGGCAATACTGTGTCTCCTTTGAAGGGCATTGTTTTCAGAAATCAACCACATACGTTCTACCTGGTCATGCCATTGTTGATTCAGAGGGGGAGACACGGGCCAATGAAGGACATTCAGATTTAGCCAACCCTAAATAGGAGACAGAGCGGTGGGGCAGAGAGAAGAGGGAGGGGGAGAGAAAAAAAGAGAGGGGGAATATGCTCTGATTTCTGAGACCAAACATTGTCTCTTTCCCTGGGGGGAACCATCTGAATTCCCTGAGTAGGACAAAAAGGAAAATGCTAATGAGTTGAGGTTAGGTAATCAGGTGTCCTGAATTAGATGTTAACTTCTGGCAATGGTGATATTGTGGCAAGCATAAGCAATTGTCTTAAGGATAGCTCCAAAGGCCTGGGTCCAAAACTCGGCTTGTTTTACATTATTGGAACTGTTGTTTCCAAGAAGATGGGTGGAATTGCTAACTGTTGTTTGCATCATCTTTTACCACTTAGGTTTGGTTTCAGAACCGGAGAGTAAGACGCCAAAAGCAGCACCAACCGCAGTATGGATCCTGCTCAGGAGGTGAGCAATCCCATCGGCAGGTGCCTCAGCAGCCTGGGAACCAAGGTGAGTACTCTGCAGTCCTGATACTTTCCTCCAATGCAACCCACTCAGCAGAAACCCCCCTTCAATGTGGGCCTTCATTGTCCTAAAAATGTACTTAGTGAAGATACCAATTACGACTTCTTGTGGGCATCCCAATGTCAGAGTTAATCACAATGTTGGACTCCTTGAATGTGGTGCTCAGGCAATTTCCTAACAAGTTAAGCTTTGAACATTCTGCACCCGATGATACTTGGTGGTGCAGTCTCTTGTCTTCTGTCAAGATGACAGTTTTCTCTGAGGTCCATGACTGGTGTATGGAAACCCTCCCACTGGGGGTGGGGGCTCATCAGAAGACAAGGTGGTCAAGATAATATACAAAAATTTGCATGGGGTATGAATCTGAAATCTTGTCTGAAGGCACTGTTTTGCTTCTGTGTTTCTCTCCCATAGATTATTTACCCAAAGAAGCCTGTCATAAGCACACATCCATCACCAGATCCCAAGCCAACATTCTGGTTGAGGCCTTTGAGCAGAACCGATTCCCTGGTGTTACAACCAGAGAAGAACTTGCTAAACAAACAGGCCTTCCAGAAGATAGAATTCAGGTAAGTTTTATATCAGTGGCCCTGCATTTCTTCCAAGTGGCAGTGGTTACACCCCCTGGGATGTTGCTGTATCTACAGTGATCTCAGTGTCAGACCTAGGAATGGGATGTGAACATCCAGCATTGCAAGTGACAGTCTATCAAAATGGGTAGATTTCAAACCAACTCCTGAAATTGCACATGTTTGGAAACAAGGTCAAAGTGAATGTCTGGAAAATATGAAAGTTGACACCTGTTCACAGAACACACTTTTGTCAGTGATTCTATAGCTTAGTAGTCCTGTGACTCTGGGCCGGATAATTGTATGTTGTCAGTGAGTCTACAGTGTACAGTATGATGTTTTGTGGCATCCTGGGGTTCTAGGCTTATATAGTAGGAGAGATCCTGCCCAGACCATGAATCTCAGTGGCTCTAACCCAACCTGTCTGCAGACATGTCCAATGACCTAGGTCTGGGGGATGCTGGGCAGAAAAGTCCACACCCCAGTTTGAAAGGAATCCAATGTTATAGAAATGGAGAGTGAGTTATCATATAGTGTATGTGAAATGTTCCTGAATGAAAACTATGGCTGTCAACACAACAGGTGTATTGGCCATGGTTTCTTACGCACACATTGGGAAAGTGGAGAAACTGTACATCTGGAAAAAAAGTGCTTGTTTTCCATCAACTGTTTGAATGGCATGGAGAGTTCTAATTCTTCTGCCTTTTCAGCTACAGCTTCCAATGCACACCACTTGATTGCTGAGTGTGGTAAGACCTCAGTTCTCTGTTCATGTGTTTGAATACCTTGAAACTTAACACATGGACTGTAGCTCTAAGTTTCATCTCTAACACCAGGAGGAAGAGAAAACCATTTGTTTGGGGGCAGCTGAGATTTATTTGGTTCACAAGAACTCCTAGCTGGAGGAAAGATGGTAAGGATTGAAGGAATATGGGAGGATATGGAGATACATGTAATGGGGTTGGTAGGCAAATCCCCAAATATATGCCCTTTCACACAATCTGTGTGTCATATGGAAGTAGGGTCCCAGAGAAATAGAGGGAAAGAAACTCTTGGGAAGAATATGAAAGGCCAAAGATTTCCAGCTGATTGATGTAGGGTCCAATCCTGGCCAGGAATAAGTAATCACGCATGAAAAAGATCCCATGATCTCTTCTGTCTACTGTACTCACTGGAGCTTAGGCCTTTGAGGAATAAGCCACTGGTTTGACAGACAGACTAGATTGAGTAGAGCTGAATTCTCTGCTGCCTCCTGATGTCTCTCTTTCCCTCTTTTCCTCACCTATGTATGGTTTCAGAATCAGAGAAATCGGTACCCAGAGAAGACACCAAGCGGACACAGAAATTCCATGGCAGGTGCCCCAAATCAGAGGCCTAATCTGACCATTGGGCAGGAGAAAACTCACCTGATCACTGTCCCAAGCAGGCCCCATCATCTTGCTTCCTGCAATATTTTCCATGAGAAATGCATAATTCCCTCCACTATTCTTTTGTGCCTGACAACCTCTGCTCCTAAGAATTCGAATGTGAACTGCATGAGTCAGGCACCCCATTTCCTGGAGGCCCAACCCACACTGACTGCACAGGCAGGGGCAAATGCTTACCCCACACAGACTATTATCAGTCACTGCCCAGCAGAGCAACCTCTGGGAATGGGGTTCTCAGATAAGCCAAATACTTTCAAGCTCCCTTTCCAGGGAAAATGCCAGGATCAAGATGAATCCACTGGCAGGGGAGTGGTGCAGTTGAAAGACAATCCCCTGACACAATCTGACAATGAAAAGCAACAATTACATGATGTTGGTCAGGCAGACACATCTCACAACGTGCAGTGGTGCAGTGAGGAGTTCCAAGGTGTGAATGCAGAAGGAGAAACTCCTGAAGGGAAACTTCATCAGCCTAGACACTCTGAGATGCAGCCAGGGCATCAGCAGGCAGAATTGGCTGAAGAGCCATCACTTCCCCCTGCCCAGGAGCACCAGCAAGATCTGGAGTCCTGGAGCCTTCTGGACCAACTGCTGTCGAGCAAAGAATTTCTGGAAAAGGCCCAACCTCTTCTCAATCCAGATTCCCAGGACCAGAATTCACTACCAGTTGAACCACCCCTCAGTGAGGAAGAATTTCAGGCTCTGCTTGACATGCTGTGAAGTTCCCTGGAGCCACTGCATCAGAAGGAGGAAGCAGTCATTGTACAAACAGGAGTTCAGGATGCTTCTGATTTGGTGCAGAACCAGGGAGGAGGTCAAGGGTTACACATCACACTCCAGGGAAATTGGAAGCCACAGAGCATTAGAAATGATGCACAAACCCATTGGGGATTTGACTTTCACTGGTACTCAGCAGGTGCCCTCTGTACTGACTTCATTTGGAAAATGGTGGTTTTTCATGTCCAAACTACCTCTGGGGCTCCATGGACAGCAGCCATTGGACACAGGGGCCAAATCTCAGTAGAATTAGAGAACTTTTAGGGAAATGATCACCTGCACCTACCCGTCATCACCTCCTCAACAGGCTGCTTGATTCTAGAACTGTCACGAAACACATGCGAAGAGACTAGAACTTCTGTGATATTTCTTCACTGCCTCCCTTCTGGCAAGGAAGGAAGTTAAAGTTGAAATGAGCTTTCTGTGTGGAAAAGGAGGGGCTGCTTTATTCCTGACCATGGATGAGTGTTCAGTCTCTAACCCTAATTACTGGGCACCATCTCAAATGGATTCCTTTTCAACATTTCCTAACATCAACTCAGGAAGCTGTACAGAAAGTTTTATTTGCAAGTGCAGAATCCACAGGCCAAAAATGAGCAGTGTTAGTACTTCCACAAGTTCAGAAACTTCATATGTATTTACCCATATATCTAGGAATAAATGTTCATTGTCATCATAAATAAACTGTGTATACCATTCAAAGCCTCTGGGTAATCATCCTGTACTTGAATCTCTACCCTCCCCTTCATGTGAGAACTTCTGCCAGTACTCAAGGAAAAGCACCCCATTTGTGACTTTACATTTGCACAGCAATCATGCCATGGAAAAGTAAACATGTCTATGTTGTGTATTTCCACCCATTTGCCTCCTATCCCTTCATCTGCACAATTATGTTGTTGATTTTCTTTGCTTTCCAAGGCTAGCTGTGAGAAAGAGTTCAATACACAAGTCTAGTACATAATCACACCATGGATGCAAAACCACAAGCAAGAATACACACAAACACCTTCTGGCTATGCAGGGGTGCATATTGCACAAGCATTTTCCTGGGGGTATGCCCTGAAGCACAAGGGCCAGGAATATTCCAACCCTATTATTATTGCCAGTTAGCCCACACACTTCTCTCACACATGCATCTGAGTGGTTCCTTACTTATTCGAAAGCAGCATTGATACAACAGAATCAACACTGTTTTCATAGTGATTGCCTTCCAGAGACAGTCACGTAGAAACTGCAGCTGAGAATCCCAGGGATCAGAAATCACGTGGCCATACCTCCAGCACCCAGGTGGATGCAGTTTTCTAGTTTAGGTGTCCCAACAGGAGACTGGCTCCATGGAATATATATATTCACACACATACACATATATATGAATATACATATACCCACTCACACATACGTATATACATTTATGTAGAGACTGATGTCTATCAGTGTCCATATAGCTTCCCCTGTGTTAGAAGGGATATTGAAGCTATATTGATCCTTCTCTCATCATACACCACAGATTCCTTTCACCACACACCTATATCCCTACCTCTCCACCATTGTCCTTCTACATGGCATCTGTATGGAGAAAGGAAGGGTCTTGTACACAGAAGGAACATGGTGGGTTTTTGACACTGAAAACACAGGTCCAGACATGAGGGCTGCAGGAGAATGGAGGATTGAAGGTCTGGCCAAGAAACTCAGGTAGACCAGATGGCTGTCTGTATGAAGCACTCAGGTGGTGTGGGTGTGATTCTGACAGCAGAAGAATCTATTGAGGACACGGTAGTGCTGGTTGAGTGGCCCAGGTTTGGAAGCCCAGAGGAGCCTCAGGACACAGGCAACTGGCAGTGCAACTCCCCCATCCCTGCAAGGCCTCTGCCAAAACGTCAGGTGAGTGCTCCAGCTAGTTCCTGGCTCCTGAGAGCAAGGTTGCTGCAATGGTTCTCAGAAGAGAACTGCAAGTAGGGTAGTGCAAGAAGGTGCTGCAGGCTCTCTGGAGGCTAGAGAGTGACAGGTTTCCAGATCCAGCCTGAAACTTCTCTGTCACTCCTCCAACAACACAGCTGCAGCCAAAGAACCAGAAGCCCCCTGGGGATGGAGGTGGGATGAGGGTTTGGCAACAAGCTGACATGTTCTTCCAACAACTTCTCACCTCACTTCAGACCTAGGCCCACAATGACATCAGTGAGATTGTGGGTCATTCTGAATGTGTCCTGATGTGGATCATCCAAATCATCATCTCTCTGGTGTCCCCTGCTGACCATTTTCCAAGTAAGGAAACTTCAGGGAGCTGCAGGTGGGCATTTTCCCAATGGAGCCCAATATCAGGATGTGACATGTGTGGGGATGGGGGCCTGGGTGGGCTGGGTGGTGTAGGAGGGGTGATGGGACTTGGCGTGAGGGACCAGCCTGAGTGAATGCAGTTGGTGGGGAAGGGGTGGGACTCCCATGTGAGATTTTCTTCCTTTTATATTTCTTCGGGATTAATGCCAAGTCCTAAACAATGGCCAGTCCTCTTAGTGATATTCTCTTCATTTCCTTCAAGGACAAAGAGAGCTTGTCCCACTCTCTGCCTTCTTTGCAGGTTTCCTCAGTTCACAGCAAATTACAGAAATTTCTAGAGCCATAAACATCAGGTTACCATCTCTCTAGGATTCAGAAAAGTTTTCCATCATGCTTCACTTGCACCTCTGGGACCAATTCTTTCCTCAATTTTAATTTTTTACTTTTTTGCATCATTCTGAAAGAAACCATCTGATGGTGGGTTGCAAATTAGGTGTCAGGAAAAACTGATGAAATGGAGAATGTTCAAGGCTACCTGACGCTCTCCACATGTTCAATAATATGGTCATCCATAATAAACAGAAGCAAGAGTAATTGATGAGAGCAGAGAATACAGTGTTTTTCTAATTCTAAGCCACAGAGCACAGGATCCAGTACAAAAGGAATGGAATCTCCTCTTCCTCTGATTCTGATTGGCTGATGGTCACAAAATATTTAACCAAGGGCCAAGGACAATGGATTTTCAGAAGTGGGTGGACTTTCTGGGTCTTCTTAAGACCTGTGCATCAGCAAGAACTGCTCAGTTTGACTCCTGTAACCATGGAATCCAGGTGACTCTACAATTTGGATTTGACCAGCACTTCAAATGGTAATTTTCTGCCAGCACCTCCCTTCACTGATCATGCCAAATGCCTGGCTTATTTCCCAGAGTTTAGGAAAATTTAGATTGCAGTCATGAGTGTGGGCAGCCCTTGTTGATGGGACTCTTTTCTGGGGATATGCTGCATCCCAGGAATGATGGGGGCTGTAAAATTTTGTGCTTGACTGTAATAGCTCTCAGGGCAGATGCAAGTCCCACATACAGCTACTCCAGGGAAAGTTTTCAGGTGAGTCCTTTGGATGGAGGATGACCTCCCTGAAAAGAACTCATGTGTCATTGGCAAGTTTACAGAGATCTATAATTTATCCACAAGGAACCAGGTTTCTGGGTTTTCTTCATTTAAACTTTCCACTTTTATTCCCACCCATTCCTCTTCCTTTTCTGGGTTCCTCTGGTTTGCATTTATTTTGGCCATCTATTGGGGAACTTATGGAGAAGATTCCCCCCTGAGGGCCTAGGGGTTTTCCTGCCTTCAATTGAGACCAGTTTAGCCTGGCACCAGGCAGATCCTTCGAGTAAGACTCTGTTGTATTCTTTGGACTTACCTCCTGGAAGAAATGAGACACACATTTATTCTCATTTCAATAGTGAAATGCTAATGTGTTGAGGTTAGTTAATGTGCTGTCCTGAATTAGATACTAATAGTTGGCAATGGTGATGCCATGGCAAATATAAGAGCATTTGTTTTAAGGATAGTTCCCCAAGCCTGTGTGGAATACTTGAATTGTTTTACATTTTTGGAACTGTTCTTTGCAATAAGATGGGAAGAGTTCCTGACTCTTGTTTGTGACTTCTTTTGCTGCCTAAGTTTGGTTTCAGAACCAGATAGCAAGGTGTGTAAAGCAGTGCCAACCATGCTCCAGATTCTGCTCAGGGGATGAGTATTCCCATTGGCAAGGGCCTTTCCAGACTCTGAACCAAGCTGAGTACCCTGCAGTCCTGATACTTTCCCTCAATAGAACCCATTCAACAGAAACCACTCTTCAATATGGGCCTTCATTATCCTAAGAACATACAGAGCATAGCTACCAATTATGACTTGTGGGCATCCCAGTGTCTGACACAATCACATTGGTGCCCTCCTTGGCTGTGGTGCTCAGGCAGTTTCCTAGCAAAGAAGGCATTGAATATTCTACTTCTGGTGATGCTTGGCAGTGCAGATTTTTCTCTTCTGTCAACATGACAGCTTTATCTGAAGTCCATCACTGGCATATGGAAACCCTCCTTGTGCGGGTGGGGGCTTATCAGAAGACAAGGTGGCAAGATTATATTCAAAAATTTGTATGGTGGCTATGAATGTGGAATCTTCTCTGAAAACCCTCTTTTGCTTTGGAGTTTCTCTCCTGAATATTATTTACACAAAGAAGCCCCTCATAAGTGGATATTCATCATATGATCCCAAACCACCCTCCTGGTTGAGACCTTCAATGAGAACAAATTCCCTTGTGTTACAACCAGAGAATTACTTGCTAAAACAACAGTCCTTCCAGAAGATAAAATCCAGTTAAATTTTCAATCAGTGACTGAGCATTTCCTGCAACTGGCAGTGGTTACACCCCCTGTGATGTTGCTGTATATACAGTGATCTCAGAGCCAGACCCAGGAATAGGATGGAAACACCCAGCATTGCAAGTGACAGTCTATCAAAATAGAGAGATTTCAAACCAACTCCTGAAATTGGACATGTTTGGAAACAAGCTCAAAAAGAATAGGGGAAAATGTGAAAATTGATACCTGTTGCAGAACACACTCTTTGTCAGGGATTCTATACCTCAGTATTCCTGTGATTCTGGGCCAGAAAATTCTATGCCATGAGGGGCTCTACAGTGCACAATATGATGTTAAGTAGCCTGTTGGTGTTTGAGGCTTATATGATAGGAGAGATCACGGCAGGACCATGAATCTTGGCTGCCCTAACCTAAACAATCTGCAGACTGTCAAATGACCTAGGGCTGGAGGAAGGCAGGCAGGCTGTGTGAGGAACAAACAGTCCTCCAGGGTATACACCCAGAAGCACAAGGGCCAGCAATATTCCAACCCCATTATGATTGCCAGGTCACCCCAAGCAGAGGTTGGTATATACCCCAGCCTTTTGGAACATGTGGACACACACACTTGCATGCTCACATATACACACAAACACAAACAGATAAACACACACACATATGTGCACAGAATCTCTAGGGCACAATCAAACACTGCTGGCACAGATCCAACTGAAAGGAATCTCATTTATTCAAAAGCAGCATGGAACCAACAGAATCAAGTGCTGTTTTTATTGTGATTGCCATCCCGAGAGTGTCATGCAGAGGCCGAGCTGAGTGACCCTGTTATCACAAGTCACATGATCATATTTCCAGCACATGGGTGGAAGCAATTCTGTAATTTAGTCTTACCAGCAGGATATCGGCCCCTGAAATATATACACACACAGAGACACACACAGATGTATATATTTATATAGAAACCAACATCTATTGCTGTCCCTATATCTTCCCCTGTGTCTGAAGGAATATTAAAGCAATATTGGTCCCTCTCTCCTCATGCTGCACAGCTTACTTTCACCACCCACCTCTTTCCCTACCACTTTCACTGTCCCATCTACATAGAATCTACATGAAGAGAGCAAAAGTCTTGTACATGGGACCAATATGGTGGACTTTTAATATGAAAATGCAGGTCTGAATACAGTGGCTGGAGCAGAATGGTGGTTTGATATTCTGGTCAAGAAAGCTGAGGAGACCAGATGGCTGCCTGTGCAGCTGAGGAGGTAACACTCAGGTAGCGAGGGCATGTGTCCACCACCAGAGGATGCTATCAAGGACCGTGGTCCTGCTGGTTTGGAATCCCACGGTTGAAAGCCAAGAGGAGCCTTGGGATCCAGGCATCTGGCAGTGCAACTCCCCTTTCCCCACAAAGCCTCTGTGAATAAAGGCAACACAGCACTCCAGCTGGGTCCTGGCTACTGAGCATGCATTGATGTAGACCCCAGAGGAGAACTGTGGGTAGAGTAGTACAAGGAGGTGCTGGATGCTATCTGGAGGCCAGGTGGCTGCTGATTTCTAGGTCCAGTCTGGGCCTTCTTTTCTCTGCCATTCCTCATCCAACAACACAGATACAGCCAAAGTACCAGAAGAACCCCCAAGGATTGGGGTGGGATGATGCATGGACAACAAACCAACATGGTCTCAAAATGATCTCTTGCCTCACCTCAGACCTAGGCCCAGAAGTTACATGCACCAGGTCATGGGTCTTTGGACTACTTCAGATCCAGAGTCATTATCTCTAAGGTGACCACCTTCCTTGTAGGGAAACTGCACAGGAGCTACACGTGGGCTTTTGGACTTTGGAGCCCAACATCAGGATGTGACACATGTGAGGTTGGGGTATGGGTGAGGCTGGGTGTGATGGAAGAGGGGATGGGTCTTGGCATGGGGGCTCAGTCTGAGGGTTGGCAGGAGGAGGGTTAAGGGTGGGGATTCACAGGTGGGATTTTCATCCTCTTCAGATATTCTGCGATTAGTGCCTGGCCCCAAAAGCAATTTCTCTTAGTGATATGCTATTCACTTCCTACAAAGACAAAGAGCTTTTCCCATTGTATATCTTCCTTCCAGGTTTTCTCGGTTTGCACAGCACATTACAAAAATTACAAGAGGCTTAAATTGGGTTGCCATCACTCCAGGATTCAGAAAAACTTCCTGTCACACTTGACTTGTGACTCCAAGATGAGTTCTCCACTCCAATTTAATTTCTAATTTTTTTTGCATCATCCTGAAAGAAACCATCAGATGGCAGACTGCAATTAGTCATCAGGAAAATCTTACAAAAAGATGAATGCTCAAGCTATCTGAGGCTCTTGACACATTTGATAACAGAGTCATCCATAATAAAGCAGAAAAAGGGTACTTGACGAGAACAGAGAATACAGTGTTTTTGTATTTCTAATCCACTGAGCACAGGATCCAGTACAAAAGGATTCTGATGGGTTCCAAATCATTGAATGGAATCTCCTCTTCCACCAATTCTGATTGGTCAATGGTCATAAATATATTAAAGAGGACCAATGAGAATGTTTTTTCAGAAGTGGATGGGAATTTCTGGGTATATTTAAGAGCTGTGTTTTGGCAGGAAATCCTCACCTGGACTCCTTTCACTGTGGTATCCAGGTGACTCTTCCCAAAATGGATTTGACAAGCCATTCAAATGATAACTTTCCATCAGCACCTTCCTTTGTTGATCATGCCAAATACATACTGTTCTAGTTTGCTAATGCTGCCAGAATTCAAAACACCAGAAATGGACTGCCTTTTATAAAAGGGGGTTTGTTTGGTTACACAGTTACAGTCCTGAGGCCATAAAGTGTCCAAGGTAACACATCAACAATCAAGTACCTTCACTGGAAGAAGGCCAATGGTGTCCAGAAAACCTCTGTTAGCTGGGAAGGCACGTGACTGGTGTCTGTTCCAAAGTTCCGGTTTCAAAATAGCTTTCTCCCAGGACATTCCTCTCTAGGCTGCAGTTCCTCAAAAATGTCACTCTCAGGTGCTCTTGTGGCATTTCTCCTCTCTCAGCTTCTCTGGAGCAAAGGTCTGCTTTCAACAGCTGTCTTCAAACTGTCTCTCATCTGCAGCTTCTCTCTCAGCTTCTATGCATTCTTCAAAGTGTCCCTCTTGGCTGTAGTTCCTCTTCAAAATGTCACTCACAGCTGCACTGTGTTCATCCCATTTGTCAGCTCATTTATATGGCTCCACTGATCAAGGCCCACCCTGAATGGGTAGGGTCATACCTCCATGGAAATACCTCATCAGAGTAATCACCTACAGTTGGGTGGGGCACATTTCCATGTAAACAACCTAATCCAAACATTCCAACTTAATCCCCACTAATATATCTGCCCCACAAGATTGCATCAAAGAATATGGCTTTTTCTGGGGGACATAATACATTCAAACCAGCACATTCCACACCCTGGACCCCAGAAAAACAAATTCTTTCCAAATACAGAATACATTCATCTCATCACAATATCACAAAATCTTAAATCATTTCAGTAACTATAGTTAAGTACAAGATCCCATTAAATCAGATACAGGTGTGCTCTGTCCAAAAGCAAAATTCCCCTCTGACTGTGGACCTGTAAACTTAGAACAAGTTATGTGCTTCCAATATACAAAGGAGGGACATACATAGGATAAACATTTCCACTGCCATAAGGAAAACCTGAAAGGAAAACTGGGTTCACAGGAACAAAAGAGTTCCTAAAACCTGCAGGACACACTCCATTAGATTTGAAAGCCTGAGTGTCATTAATGGAGTGAGGCTGCATCCATGGGGCTTCAGAGATCAGGAGTCTAACCCTTCCTGTGCTGGTTTGAATGTATTTCACCCCCCAGGAAAAGCCATGTTCTTTGATGCAGTCTAGTGGGTCAGATGTTTTGGTGCTGATTCGATTTGCATGGAAATGCACCACACCCAACTGTAGGTGATAACCCTCATGGGATATTTCCATGGAGGTGTGGCCCCACCCATTCAGGGTAGGCCTTGATCAGTGGAGACATATAGATGAGCTGATGGGCAGAGGGATATCAGTGCAGCTGTGAGCAACATTTTGAAGAGGAGCTCCAGCCAAGAGGGACACTTTGAGGAAAGCACAGGAGCTGCAGATAAGAGACATTTTGAAGATGGCTGTTTAAAGCAGACTCTTGCTCTGGAGAAGCTAAAAGAGGACAAATACCCTGAGTGCAACTAAGAGTGACATTTTTGAGGAACTGCAGCCTAGAGAGGAACATACTGGGAGAAAGTCATTTTGAAACCAGAACTTTGGAGCAGATGTCAGCAGTGTGTCCTCCCAGCAAACAGAGGTTTTCCGGACACCATTGGCCATCCTCCAGTGAAGGTACCCGATAGCTGATATGTTACCTTGGACACTTTATGGCCTTAAGACTGTAACCGTGTAACCAAATAAACCCCCTTTTATAAAAGCCTATCCATCTCTGGTGTTTTGCCTTCTGGCAGCATTAGCAAACTAGAAGAGATGTTGGTATCAGAGAAGTGGGGTGCTTTTGCTGCTGAGTTTGCAATAGCAAATATGTTGGAATGACTTTTTAAATGGGTAAGGGGAAGATTCTGGAAGAATTGTGAGGAGCTTGATAGAAAAGGCCTAAACTGCTTTGAAGAGACTGTTTGAGGAAATACAGACTCTAAAGATACTTCTGATGAGGCCTTGAACAGAAATGATGAATGTGTTGTTGCAAACTGGAAGAAAAGTGATCCTTGTTTTATAGTGGCAGAGAGTTTGGCAAAATTGGGTCCTGGTGTCAGATGGAAGGAAAAATTTGAAAGTGACAACCTGGAATACTTACCTGAAGAGATCTCCAGACTATGTGTGGAGGATGTACCCTGGCTTCTCCTTGCAGCTTGTAGTAAAATGCAAGCAGAGAGAGATAAACTTAGAACTGAACTCCTGGGTTCAAAGAAACCAAAAGTTGACAGCTTGGAAAATTACAGGCTTCCAGGGGTTGGAATCCCAGAAGCTATAGCCCAACATGAGGATGTAACCAAACATGGAAACCAGCCTCCATTTCAATAAAAACCAAGATTGGAAAAGGTGTTAAGCAGAAAGGATTTGTGGAAAGTCCTATTGTCTGATGGCTTTGACCCCAGTGTGCTTCATGTGAAGCCAACAGAATATTCATGAGATCTTTATAGACAGAATTTCTGCTCATCTGGACTGGAGGAGACAGACAAGGAAAAAATTGAAGGAAAAATTTCTTCAAAGGCAGAGTCATGGAGGTTGAGGTCTGGAGTAAAGAGTTCTCAGGCTGGGAGAGCAGAGCAGCCCAAATGCATGGAAAGGGTGAGTTTGCCCTGGAGTTCAAGGGTGGGTCTTCCACCTCAATGCTCAGGAAATGTTCTGCCACCCCAAGCCCCAAAGAGGGTGGAGCACATTCCCAGGGAATTGGGGGGAACCTGGTTGCCACCACACTGTTCTGAACGAGTTGAGCATGTGCCCCAGAGATGGAAGGGAATCCGGGAGCTGCCCCAATGTTTGAGGAGGGTGAGGCCAAGAAGGTGGTCTCCCAATGTGTGGATATGTTGGAGCACTAACCCAAGCATTTGGAGATGAAAGACCTACCACAAAGGCCCTTAGGAAGGGACAGATTCCCACTCTCTCAGGCCCCAAGGATGCAACATCATTCTGTTAATGACTCTCAGACTTTGAAATCTAATGCAGTTTGTCCTGTGAGTTTTAGGAACTGTTTTGGTCCTGTTAACCTTCCTTACTGGTTCTAATTATGGCAATGGGAATGTTTATCCTATGAGTGTCCCTCCTTTGTATGTTGGAAGCACATAACTTGTTCTAAGTTCACAGATCCATAGCTAAAGGAGAATTATGCCTTAGGACTGATCACAACTATAACTGATTTTGATGGGATCTTATTGTTACTGAAATGATTTAAGTTTTTGTGATATTCTGATGGGATGAATGTATTTTGTATTTGGAAAGAGTATGTTTTTCTGGGGTCCAGGGGGTGGAATGTACTGGTTTGAATGTATTGTGTTCCCCAGAAAAACCCATGTTCTTTGATGCAGTTTTGTGGGGCAGACCTTTTGGTGCTGATTAGACTTGCATGGAAGTGTGCCCTACCCAACAATAGGTGATAACTCTGATGAGATATTTCCATGGAAGTGTGGCCCCACCTATTCAGGCCTTGAACATTGGAGCCATATAAATGAGCTTACAAACAGAAGGAACTCAGTGCAGCTGTGAGCAATATTTTGAAGAGGAATACAGCTAAGAGGGACACTTTGAAGAAAGCACAGGAGCTGCTGATGAGAGACATTGTGAAGATGGCCATTTAAAGCAGACTCTTGCTCCAGAGAAGCTAAGAGAGGACAGATACCCCAAGTGCAACTAAGAGTGACATTTTTGAGGAACTGCAGCCTAGAGAGGAATGCCCTGGGAGAAAGCCATTGTGAAACCAGAACTTTGGAGCAGATGCCAGCCACGTGCCTTCCTAGCAAACAGAGGCTTTCTGGACACCACTGGCCATCCTCCAGTGAAGGTACCTGATTGCTGATGTGTTACCTTGGAAACTTTATGGTCTTAAGACTGTAACTGTGTAACCAAATAAACCCCCTTTTATAAAAGCCAATCAATCTCTGGTGTTTTGCATTCTGGCAGCATTAGCAAACTATAAAACTTCCTAAGGGACTTTTTGGGAGCCTTTCCTCTCCAAATGCTGTGTTGAGTGCTCCAACATATCCACACATTTAGGAGACCATCTTGGCTCCATACTCCTCAAACATTGGGGCAGCACCCAGATTCCCTTCCACTTCTGGGGCACATGCTCAACTCCCTCCAAACAGTGGAATGGTAGCCAGGCTCTCCCCAATTCCCTGGGAATGTGCTCCACCCCTTTTGGGGCCTGGGGTGGCAAAACTCCTCCAGGACATTGAGGTGGAAGGTCCACCCTTGGCCTCTGGGGCAACCTCACCCTTTCCATGCATGTGGGCCACTCCACTCTCCCAGCCCAAGGCCTCTTGACTCCAGACCTCAAACCCCATGGTTCTGTCTTTGAAGAAATTTTTCCTTCAATTTGTTCCTTGTCTGTCCCCTGCAGTGCAGACCAGCAGTGGCTCCATCTATAAAGATCTTGCGGAAATTCTGCTGGCTTCACATGAAGCACACAGGACTCAAAGCCATCAGACAATAGGACTTTCCACAAATCCTTTCTGGATAATTCCATCTCCAATCTTGGCTTGTACTGAAATGGCAGTTGGGTTCCATGTTTGGTTAAATCATGTTGGACTGTAGCTTCTGGGATTCCACCCCCTGGAAGCCTGTAATTTTCAGCTTCTGGTTTCTTTAAACCCAGGAGTTCAGTTCTAAATTCATCTCTCTCTGCTTGCATTTTACTATAAGTTGCAAGGAGAAGCCAGGGTACATCCTCTACAGATAGTCTGGAGATCTCCTCAGCTAAGTATTCCAGGTTGTCACTTTCAAATTGTTCCTTCCATCTGACACCAGGACTCGATTTTGCCAAATTCTCTGCTGCTTTAAAGCAAGGATTGCCTTTCTTCCAGTTCACAATAACACATTCAACATTTCTGTTCAAGGCCTCATCAGAAGTATCTTTAGAGTCTGTATTTCCACAAACAGTCTCTTCAAAGCAGTTTAGGCCTTTTCTATCAAGCTCCTCACAATCCTTCCAGAATCTTCCCCTTATCCATGTAAAAAGCCATTCCTGCATGTTGGTATTTGCAAACTCATCAGCAAAAGCACTCCACTTCTCTGGTACTAACATCTGTTCTAGTTTGCTAATGCTGCTAGAATGCAAAACACCAGACATGGACTGGCTTTTATAAAAGAGGGTTTATTTAGTGTATTAGTTAGGGTTCTCTTGGGAAACAGAATCAATGAGAGATGTCTCTGATTATCAAATTGTAAAAGTGACTCACACAACTGTGGGTATGCATGAGTCCAAATTCTGCAGAGCCGTCAACAAACTGTCAACTCCAAGGAAGATGTCCGATGAACTCCTCGGGAAACGAACGGAGACCTTCGATGAACTCCTCAGGAAATGAACCGGCAACTTCGATAAGCTCCCCAGGAAATGCTTCACTGAGCAGCCAAAGAAGTGAAGATTCTCTAACCCTCTGGCTTATAAGCCTCCAACTGATCACCCAGACTAAATCCAGCCAATTGCATTCTCTCATTGTGGAAGCACACCCCTTGATGAGTCATCAGTCAGCTGCAGTCAATTGACTGATGATCCAACAAACCAGCCTGTTGGTTTATTAACCAGCCTAAAATATCCTCACAGCAATCGTCAGGCCAGTGCCCACTTGACCAGACAGCTGGGCCACCTAGCCAAGTTGACACATGAACCCAACCATCACATTTGGTTACACAGTTACAGTCCTGAGGCCATAAAGTGTCCAAGGTAACACATCAACAATCCAGTATCTTCATGGGAAAATGGCCCATGGTGTCCAGAAAACCTCTGTTAGCTTGGAAGGCACGTGGCTGGTGTCTGTACCAAAGTTCTGGTTTCAAAATAGTTTTCTCCCAGGATATTCCTCTCTAGGCTGCAGTTCCTCAAAAAATGTCATTCTCAATTGTTCTTGTGGCATTTGTCCTCTCCTAGCTTCTCTGGAGCAAAAGTCTGCTTTCAACAGACATCTTCAAACTGTCTCTCACCTGCAGCTACTCTCTCAGCTTCTGTGATTTTTCAAAGTGTCCCACTCAGCTGTAGCTCCTCTTCAAAATGTCACTCACAGCTGCACTGAGTTCATTCTGTTTATCGGTTTATTTATATGGCTCCACTGATCAAGGCCCACCCTCAATGGGTGGGGCCACACCTCCATGGAAATATTTCATCAGAGTTATTCCCTACAGTTGGGTAGGGCACATTTCCATGCAAAAAAAACTAATCCAAATGTTCCAACTTAATCCCCACTAATATGTCTGCCCCACAAGATTGCATCAAAGAATATGGCTTTTTCTGGGGGACATAATACCATCAAACCAGCACACATACCTTACTTATATCATAGAGATTAGGAAAATTTAGATTGCAGTTATCAGTAGAAGGGCCCCTTCATGGTGTTGCTGGTTTCCTGGGATACGGGTGTCCGGGGATTGATTGGGACTGTAAAATTGGGTGTTCCTTCATAAAAGTTAACAGGACAGACATGACTCCCACAAATGGCCACTCCACAGAAAGTTTTCAGGTGAGTCCTTTGGATGGTGAAGACCTATCTTAAAATGCCTCATGTGAGATAGATTCATTAGCTTACTCCTTTCTGCCCGTGGACGCCGCCGAGGAAACATCGTTGATTTGTTTCTTCCCACTGCCGTCATGTCTAAGTCAGAGTCTCCTAAAGAGCCTGAACAGCTGCGGAAGCTTTTCATCGGGGGGCTAAGCTTTGAAACAACCGATGAAAGTCTGAGGAGCCATTTTGAGCAATGGGGAACGCTCACGGACTGTGTGGTAATGAGAGATCCAAACACCAAACGCTCCAGAGGCTTTGGGTTTGTCACGTACTCTACGGTGGAGGAAGTGGATGCAGCCATGAATGCAAGGCCACATAAGGTGGATGGAAGAGTTGTGGAACCAAAGAGGGCTGTCTCAAGAGAAGACTCTCAAAGACCAGGTGCCCACTTAACTGTGAAAAAGATCTTTGTTGGTGGCATTAAAGAAGACACTGAAGAACATCACCTAAGAGATTATTTTGAGCAGTATGGGAAGATTGAAGTAATTGAAATCATGACTGACCGAGGCAGTGGCAAGAAGAGAGGCTTTGCTTTTGTAACCTTTGACGACCATGACTCTGTGGATAAGATTGTCATTCAGAAGTACCATACTGTGAATGGCCACAACTGTGAAGTAAGAAAAGCCCTGTCTAAACAGGAGATGGCCAGTGCTTCATCCAGCCAAAGAGGTCGAAGTGGTTCTGGAAACTTTGGTGGTGGTCGCGGAGGTGGTTTTGGTGGGAATGACAACTTTGGTCGAGGAGGAAACTTCAGTGGTCGTGGTGGCTTTGGTGGCAGCCGAGGTGGTGGTGGATATGGTGGCAGTGGGGATGGCTATAATGGATTTGGTAATGATGGAAGCAATTTTGGAGGTGGCAGAAGCTACAATGATTTTGGCAGTTACAACAATCAGTCTTCAAATTTTGGACCCATGAAGGGAGGAAACTTTGGAGGCAGAAGCTCTGGCCCTTATGGTGGTGGAGGCCAATACTTTGCCAAACCACGAAACCAAGGTGGCTATGGCGGTTCCAGCAGCAGCAGTAGTTATGGCAGTGGCAGAAGGTTTTAATTATCACCGGGAAACAAAGCTTAGCAGGAGAGGAGAGCCAGAGAAGTGACAGGGAAGCTACAGGTTACAACAGATTTGTGAACTCAGCCAAGCACAGTGGTGGCAGGGCCTAGCTGCTACAAAGAAGACATGTTTTAGACAATACTCATGTGTATGGGCAAAAAAAAACACGAGGACTGTATTTGTGACTAATTGTATAACAGGTTATTTTAGTTTCTGTTCTGTGGAAAGTGTAAAGCATTCCAACAAAGGGTTTTAATGTAGATTTTTTTTTTTTTTTGCACCCATGCTGTTGATTGCTAAATGTAATAGTCTGATCATGACGCTGAATAAATGTGTCTTTTTTTAAAAAAAAAAAAAAAATGCCTCATGTGACACATGCAAGCTTAAGGAGACCTACAATTTATCCCCAAGGGTACATCTTTTTTGGTTTTCTTCATAGAAACTTTCCACATTTTTCTTCCCACCTATACATGTTCCTTCCTTCCTTCCTTGTGGGTTTCAATTTAATTTGGCAAGCTCTCAGTGAATCAAAGGAGGTGATTCCTACATGCCTTTTCAGGATTACTTCTGACATGTGTATCTACATTGAATTGTGTCCAAGTTTTCATGGCACCAGGTGGATCCTTTGAGTAAAACACTATGGTATTCATTAGATTTAGCTACTCTCCACCTGGAATAAGTGAGAGGAACTTTTACTCTCCTTTTCAGTTTTGAGACATATTTAAAATGTTCAAACTACTTTTGCCCAATTCTCTTCCTCAGGCATGCTGAAAGGAAACACCTGAAGGGAGAGGATTGTTCAGAATGATAGTCAAAGGCATGTTCTGCTGGAATGGTTGGAAAAGAACCCCTACCCTGGTATAGCTGTCAGGGAACATGTGGCCAGTAAATGGGCATTCTGGAGTCTCAAATTCAGGTTGGTGTGGGTCTCTCCTTTATGCTTTCCCAGATTCAAGGTAAAGGAGGAAATCTAAGGTAAGCATTTCCATGTCATGTCTTGTCACATTGAAACAGAAATTCCCAAAACAAGAGCTCCCTTTATATATTTGTCAATGGTGGAAATTTGTGGGTTGGAGTGTTTACCTTCAGTAGTAACTCTCTCCAGTATTGGAGAAATTTAAACCATACAATGACATTCTGATGTGCTTAAGAAATTGATTCACTGTGGAGGTGCTGTGAAGCCATTATCTTTGGGGACCTAGGCCAGAAAACAATGGCTTACATATAATTATGGGGACACTAGAGGGAGAAACCCAGGTAAATTCCACCTCCTCCAAAGAGAATTGCTCTAGAAAGTGTTTCAAGAGGGATTGCCTCTCCAGTGGCACAGAGTTGTTTTGAACACATGTATCACATTCAAAAGAACTCTAGCAAATGAAGCTAATCAGACCTTCTCCATGGATCATGGAGGTAGCTGGAGAGAATAATGTTATAATCGGGAAAGCAGTTCACAGGTGGACAAGGAAGAGGTAGCAATGACAAACTCATGCAAAATAATGGGGTCAGAGTTTTGTATCAAATGGTCTAGTGTCCAATAATCCATTTGTTATAGAGGCCTTAGTTTGAGGGATGGTGAGGAAAAGAAACAATTCTTGTCTCTTTATGCATCAGTTCTGGCTATGGAGACTGGCTTTGCTCACATCCCCAGAATCAAAATGTGTGCTGTGGGAAAACTGCTGATTGGCTGGCCAAGAGCTGCAGGGTGCATTCAATTTGATGGTAAGGAAGGACCATCCAGGAAACCATGTAGAATGTGGAGGGCTTGCAACAGTGCTCACTGCCTGACACATCAGTTTCAAATTTCCACAGTGTTTTCACACCTCTTTTCCAAAAATAGTTCTGCTAACTAAATGAGAGAATGTGTACAACAATGTAACTCAATGCCTGGGTGAGAAGAGCAGGTCATCACAGAATGGCTGTCCTTTAGAATGGGTCTTATCATGAGTTATCCATTTTTCCAAGGGAAACAATCAGAGGTCAATGGAAAGGACGTTTCTATTCTGACTTGCATAATGAACAGTCAAGACAAAGCTCTATTCCTTACACTGCAAGCAGTAGTTGCAACTCTAGGCATCTGAGTCACTAGGAGTCTCTGTTATGATTTCCAATTCTGAAGTGGAGTAACTATGAGACACATATGAATGAATAAATGGTCATCATTTTGACTGTGCAATCCTGTGTCCCCACTGAAGGGTATTGTTCTCAGAGATCCCAACACATGGGTTGTACTTGGTGATGGCACTGTTGATTCAGAGGGGATGGCACAGACAAATGAAAGACATTCAGAGTGAGCCAATTGCCAGATAGGTGGGTGGGATGGAAGTAGGGAGAGTGAATAAGCTCTAATATTTGACACCATACACTGTCTCTTCCCATACAGGGAATTGTAGTGATTCCTTGAGAAGGAACAAAAGGGAAATACCAATATGAGTTGAGGTTAGGGAATGTGCTGTTCTAATTTTATCCTAATTGTTGGCAATGGTGATGTCTTTGCAAGCATAATAGCATTTGTCTTATGTTTAGTTCCCCCAGGATAGGGTAGTCTACTCAGCTTGCTTTTAACTTTCCTGTAACTGTTGTTTGCAATGAAAGAGGTGGAATTGCTGACTCCTCCTTTTGTCTTTGTTGCCTCTTTAGGTATGGTTTCAGAACCAGAGAGCAAAGTGCAGAAGGCAGTGCCAAACATGGTCAGGTTCATGCTCAGGAGAAGAGAAAAACCAATGTCAGGAGCTTCAGCAACCTTGGAATCAAGGTGAGTACACTGCAGACTTGATACTTTCCCACAATTGAACCTATTCAGTAGAAACATTTCTTTAATGTGAGCCCTCATTTTCCAACATATCTATCTATCTAAATATAAATATGTATGGTAACTGCCAATGATGACTTCATCTGGACATCACAGTGCCCAGCCAGGGTGCAGCATCTGGCTGTGTAACTCCCCTGACCTTGCAAGGCCTCTTCCATAAAGGCAGTTGGGCACCCTGCTAGGAATGGGCTGCTGAGGAAGTCACCACTGCTGCTCTTGGAATGATACTGGGGGTACAGTAGCACAAAGAGGTGCTGAAGGTGATTGGGAGGGAAGGAGAGGTTGGATTTCTAGATCCAGTCTCAATCTTCCTCTCTCCACATTCCTGCAACAACACAACTTCAACCATAAGACCAGAAGAAACCCAGGGATGGTGGTTGGGTGTGGGGTGTGCAACAAGAGGTCATGTTTTCACACCAACTGCTCTCTGAACTCAGGCCTAGCCCTGGAGGCCACATGGGCAATGTCATAGGTCATGCACACTACATCCTGATGCACAAATGTCAGCTCTAGGGCTCTCCCTGGTGAAGATCTTCAAAGCAAGGAAGGAGCTATGGAGCTGCTGGTGGGTCTTTTGCCTTTGGAGCCCAGCATCAGGACGTGATAAATGTGGGGGTGGGGATTGGGCAGGGCTGTGCTCAGAGATGGGTGAGGATTGCATTGTGTTTCAGCCTGACGTTTGGTGGGTGGAGAGGTGGGGTTGAGGGTTTCCAGGTGGGATTTTCATCTACTTCAGATTTCTCCAGCCTGGTCTCAAAGAAAGGCACATCCTTCAAGGATGAAGGGAATTTGGACCATTCTCTGCCTGCCTTCCAGGTTTTCTCAGTTCACAGGGCTTTATGAAATTTTTAGAGGCATAAATAATGTTGGCTCCCTCTAGGATCCTGTAAGGCTTTGCTTTATGCTGGACTTGCACTCTGAGACCAATTCATGCTTCTATTTTGTTTTCTTAACTTTGTGAATCATGCTGAAAGAAACAATGGATCCATCATGTGGCGGATCTTGGTTTATGTGTCAGTAAAACTGAGGAAAAGGTTGAATGTCCAAGATGCTCAGAGCCTCTTGACATTTTAAATAATAGGGTCAGCTGTAATGAAGTAGAAGCAAGAGTACTTGATGAGTACAGAGAACACAATAGTTTTATTCTTATAAACCACAGAGCACAAGATCTGATAGGAAAGGATTCTGATGGGTGCCGAACTGTCAAATGGAAAATCTTTTTTTCCCTCTCTTCTGATTAGTTCACATTCATAAATATTTAATCAAGGAAGAGCCCATGAGAATGGGATTTCAGCAGTGGGTGTGACTTCCTGTGTGGTCTTAAGACCTGTGTTTCAGTGGTAACAGCTCAGTTGGATCCTTCCCTCAGTGGGACCCAGGTGACTCTTCTCAATATGGATTTGACCTGCCCTTCAAATGGTAATTATCTGTCAGCACCTTCCTTTTTTTGCTCATGCCAAATGCCTTGCTTATTTGCCAGATGTTAGGAAAGTTTAGATTGCTGTCATGAGTGGTGGGACCCCTTGTTGTTGGGGCTGCTTTCCTGGGATCAGTCAGGTCCAGGGATGCATGGGGGCTGTAATATTAGATGCCACAATGTAAAAGATAACAGGACAGACATGATTCCCACAGAGGGACACTCCAGGGAAAGTTTTCAGGTGAGTCCTTTGGATGGTGAAAGACCTACCTGAAAATGCCTCCTGTGATACAGGCAAGTTTCAGGACCTACTATTTATACCCAGGGACACAACTCTTTTGGGTTTTCTTAAATTTCCAGTTTTTCCCTTCCACCCATATCTCTTCCTTCTCTGGTTTCTTCTTGGATTTGCATTTAATTTGGCAAGCTGTCAGTGAATCTGTGGAGGTGATTGCTACAGGAGTGTTGAGGATTCTTTCTGGCATGCATACATGCAACAACTTGTGTCCAACTTTGCATGGAACTAGGTGAATCCTTGGAGTAAAACACAGTAGTATTTTCTGAGATTAAAGGCTCTCACCTGGAACAAATGGGAAGCACTTTTGCTCTCACTATAGGTTTTCATGCATATTTCCATAGTTCAAACACCTTTTGCCCTATTCTCTTCTTCAGGCATGCCTAAAGGAGAGGCCCCATGGGTGAGGATTGTTTGGAAGCTGAGTCAAAAGAATGTCCCACAGTTCTGGTTTTCAAAGAACCCCTAGCCTGGTATAGGTGCCAGGGAACACCTGGCTTATGAAATTCTTTTACAAGAGTTTCTAATTCAGGGAGGTGTGAGTCTCTACTTCATGCTCTCTCAGATTCAAGGTAATGGAGGAAAGATGGGCTAAGCACTTTTGAGGATTTCTCTTATCATGCAGGGATTTTTCTCCAGAGTATTTCCATGTCATGTTGTGTCACATTGAAAGAGAAATTCTTAAAATAAGAACTCCTGTTATATGTTTGCCAGTGGTGGAAATATTTGCATTTGGTGTATTTACCCTTCATTGGAGGTGAAGGCTTAGGTGTCATCTGCCTACTTGGGAAAGTTAAAACCTTCCATAAATTTCTGGGGTGTTTAAGTAATTGATTCACTGTGCAGATGGCATGGTGTCATTATTTATAGAGATCTAGGGCAGAAAATAATGACTGAGATACAATTATGGGGATGTCAATGTGAAACGTGGGTAAATTTCATCTTCTCAGATGAGAATTTATCTAGAAAACATTTCAAGTGGAATTGCATCTTTGGTGGCATGGACATCTTTTGAATGGGACATTTGCTGTGGAGACAAAGCCAATCAGAACATCTCCAAGGATTATGGAGGTAGCTGGAGAGAATAATCTTGTAACAGAAAAAGCAGTATAGAAGTGGACAAGGTAGAGGTAACTACAAACAATTCATGGAAAATAACAAGGTCAGGATTTTCTATCAAATGGCCTAGTGTCCAATAATGCATTGGCTATAGGGGCCTCTGTGTGAGGGATGGTGAGGAAGAGAGATATTTCTTGTCTCTTTTTGCATCAGCTCTGGCTTTGGGAGACCAGGTTTGGTCACATTTCATGAATCAAAATGCAGGCTGTGGGAAAAACTGCTGGTTGGCTGGCTGAAAGCCACAGGGCATTTCAATTGGATGGTAAAGAAGGACCATCCAGGAAACCATATAGAATGAGGAGGGCTCATTAATGGTGTTTACTGCCTGACACATCAGCTTCAAAATTCCTCTGTGCTTCACACCTCTTGCCTGAAAATATTTCTGATAACTAATTGAGAAAGTGGCTGTGAGATTGTAGCCCAGTTCCTAGGTAAGAAGTACAAGTCATCATGTAATGGTTGTGCTTTAGAACGTGAGTCTTATCATGAATGATCCAGTTTTCCAAGGATTCCACTCAGAGGTGAATAGAAAGGACATTCTTATTCTGACTGACCTAATGAGGAACCAAGAAGGAGTTGAATTCTTTATGATGCAAGCTGTAGTTACAACTCGAGACATCTGAGGGCCTAGGAGTCTCTGTTATGAGTACCAATTCTGGAATGGAGTAACTAAGAGAAAAGTATCAATGAGCAGATAGTCATTGTGACATGGGCAATCCTGTGTCCCCACTGAAGGGCATTCTTTTCGGCAATCAAACCACACATGTTATGTTGGGTGACAGCATTGTTGATTCAGAGACAATGGTATGGGCAAGTGAGAGATATTCAGATATTGGCAATCCCCAGATGGGAGACAAAACTGAGTGGGATGGAGTGAGGGTGACGGAATATGCTCTGATTTGGGATACCATGCCCTGTCTCCCTAGGGGAACCATCTTGAGTCCCTGGGCAGGACCCCAAGGGAAATGGCAATATGAGTTGAGGTTAGGTAATGTGCTGTTCTGAATTGTGTACTAATAGATAACAGTGAGGACATCCTTGCAGGCAGAATAGCATTTGTCCTCAGGTTAGCTCCCTCAGGGTAGGATAGACTATTCAGCCTGCCTTTTAGCTTATAGTAACTGTTGTTTGCAATAAAGGAGGCACAGTTGTTAAAGCTTCTTTGCGTCTTTGGCCATTTAGATTTGGTTTCAGAACCAGGGGGCAAAGTGCCAAAAGCAGCACCAAACATGGACTGGATCCTGGTCAGAAGAAGACCAATCCCAATGGAGGAGACTCAGCAGCCTTTGAATCAAGGTGAGTACACTGCAGACTTGATACTTTACCCCAGTAGAACCCATTCAGCCAAAATCACATGTCAGTGTGGCCCTTATTTTATGAAAGAAAGAAAAATGTATTGGGTATTGTTCCAGATTGTTAATAATGCCATATTGAAAAACACCAGAAATGGATTGGCTTTTATGCAGGGATTTGTGTGTGTGTGAGCGTGTGTGTGTGTGTGTGTGTTTGTTTGTTTTTCCCAAACTTACAGTTTTAAGGCCATACAGTGTCCAAGGTAAGGCACCAAAAATAGGGTACCTTCACTGGAGAAAGGCCATTGGCATTCAGAAAACCTGTGTCAGCTGGGATGGCATGTGGCTGGCATATGCTTGCCCCCAGGCTGCATTTCAAAATTGCATTCCTGAAAATGTCAGCATCACCTTTCAATGGCAATCTTTAAAATGTCTCTCTAAGCTTCACCCAACGTCATGGGTCCCAAAATTCCAAGAATCTCTGAGCTAAGCCAGCTAGATTCTGGGTCTGTGCCAGCATTTTTAAAGGAATCCAGTGATTAAATCCAGAGCCATGCTGCATGGGCAGGGCCATGCCACCACAGAAATAATTTAATCAGAGTTATCACCTTCACCTGCATGGGTCACATCTCAATGGAAACAATTTAATCCAGATATTCCAACCTAATCAACACAAATATGTCTGACCCCACAAGATTGCATTAAAGAACATGGCATTTGGGGGAACATAATAAATGCAAAACCACACACGTATATACCAATTACAAATTGTTCTGGGCATCACAATGCTAGAGGTGAGTACATTTTCACAGTCTGTGGCACTCAGGCAGCTACATAGCAAGTAAGGCTTTGGACACTCTGGCCCTGCTGCTGGTTGGTGGTGCAAATTCCTAACATCAGTCAACACGAGGGATGTGTCTGAAGTTCACCACAGACCTATGCACACATGTACACAATGGGTGTGGGGGCTCATTGGCAGACCAGGTGGTTAAGAAGTTTTTCAAAAAGTTGCATGTGGGGTATGAATGTGAAAAGTGGACTGAAAGTCTACTTTTGCTACTGTTTTCCCTCTCCTTTAGAGTACTTTCCCAAGGAAGCCCCTTGGAAGCAGACATTCATCAACAGATCCCAAACGTGCATCCTGGCTGGGGCCTTTGAGCAGAATTGATACCATGGTTTTTCCAGTCAAAAAAGAACTGGCCAAGCAAACTGGACTTATGGAAGAAACAATTCAAGTAAGTCCTATGTCTGTGGCACCAAATGCTTAGCAAGTGGCTGAGGTACATCTCTTTTCAGTTATCACAATGACCTCTTACCTAGGCTTGGGAATGGAGTGGCAAACGCCTGGCTTGCAAGTGACTCTTGCAAAAGGGAGAGGTTTGAAATGAAGCTACAAGAAGCACATGTGTTTAGAAGCAAGTTGAGGAAGAGTGGTGAAAAATTTGAAAGTTGATACCTGTTTTGAGAACAGACTCTTTGCCATGGATTCTATTCCTTGGCAGTGCTGTGCTTTGGGACTAGATAAATTGTTATGTGAGAGGCTGTCTGCTGTGCAGCAGTACATGTATTGGCATCTCGGTCATCTATATTTAGATGTTAGGAGAAGTCCTGACTTAACCACAAATCTCAGTTTCGATGACCTAATCAGTCAGCAGCCATTGCCAAAGGCCTGGGGTTGGGGGAGGCTGGGAGGAAACTGCCCCAGCCCAGTTGACAAAGCCTGTGTTAAATAAAGCATGGAGCTTATGCTTTAGGGTACGTGACCTGTTCACAATTTAAAAGCTGGATCCTTTGTCTATTCACACAAAATCCCACAAAGTATCTCTTATTGGTTTTGCGATCCTATGGCCATAACCATAAACATGTGTATCAGCCATGGTTTCTTATGTCAACATCAGGGCAGAGGTGAAACTGTCCACCAGGACAAAAGAGGTTGCTCTTAGATTGGCTGCTGAAATGTCAAGGTTGGTTCTAGAAATTCTGCCTTTTCACCTACAGCTTCAGTTGAGCTCCATTTGATTGCTGAGTGTGCCGTGACCTCAATCCTCAGTTCATGTGGTTGTATATGGATAAACAGAAAACATAGAATAGAGCTCTAAACTTCAACTACAGAACAAGGAGGAAAGAGGTAGCTGAGCTCTATTTGGTTCCCAAGAACTCATAGCCAGGGGAGAGATTTTGAGGGAGGAATACATATGGGAGGTCTTGGAGATATCACAGAGAGGGAGGGGAGACAAGTCATCCCCAGATCTAGGCCCTATCACACAAGCTGCACTTCATATGGAAGCCAAGTCACAGGTTATCAGAGGGAGATGAAAATACTGGGAAGAGTGTGAAATGTTTGAAATTCCAGCTAATCAATGTCAGCACTATTCATGGCGAGGAGTCATAATCTCCCTTCCCTTGGATGTATCTTTCAAAGACCCAGTGATGTCTTTACTGTACCCACCAGACATTGGGCCTATTGGAAAGAACCCACTTGCTTGACAAATAGTCTAGGCAGAACAGAACTGAGTTCTCAGATATCTGCTGATGTCCTCTCTCTCTTTTCCTCACTTAGATATGGTTTCAGAACTGTAGAGCTTGGCACCCAAGAAGAACCCAAGAGGACCTGTGAATTCCTTTGCATATGCCCCAAATCAGAGGCCCCATCCAAATTTTGGACAAGAGCAAAGTCACCTTTCCAGAGTTCCAAGCAGTTCCACTCATCCTCTGGCCTCAAATGTTTCCAGCAGAGAACAAATACTTCCAACCACTCTACTTTGGTCATCTCATACTCTGTTCCTTGGAATTCATTTGTGAGCTGCATGGTCAGACCCAAAATGTACTTATGGTACAGTCTGCCAAGACTGGGCAGGGATGAGAGAATGCTCCCACACCACAAACACTTAGAGTTCACTTACTGACAGAAGCCCCTCTGGGAAGTGGGCTCTCAGATATGCAGATTCCTTTCTGGCCCCCATTCCAGAGAAAATGCCACAATTGATCCAAATCTACCAGTCAGGCAGTGATGCAGTTAAAATAGAATCCTGTGGTTCAAACTGAGTATGAAAACCAACAGTTACAGGATGGTAACCAGCCACACACATCTCAGTCCATACAAGTGTGTGGTGAGGAGTAGTTCCAGGGTGTGAATGAAGGAAGGGAATCTCCTGAAGGGACACTGCTGCAGCCAGAACACACTGAGACACAGCTGAGGAAGTGGAAGACAGAATCAGCTAAGGAGCCACCACATCCACCTCCCAAGTGTACCAAGAAGTCTGGGCACCTCAAGCCTTTTAGAACATTCCTGCTGAGTACAGAATTTCAGGAAAATGCACAACACTTTCTCAATCCAGATCCCCAAGAATAGGCTCTCCACCTGCTGAACCACTTCTCAGTGAGGAATATTTTCTGGCTTTGGTTGACATGCATTGAAGCTCACCAGAGACTTCCTTTAGGAGGAGGAAGCAGTCATTCTCAAATCCTGAGTCCAGACCATTTTTCTGTGGTGCAGAAATATGGAGAATTACATTTTGCACTCCAGGAATATTCCAAGACAACAAGAAGGGTACATGACACAGAAACCCATATGGAAGATTTGACTGAGACCTGTGGGCAATGGTTGCCTTCTCTACAGACTTCATTGAGTAAATGATGGTTTCCCAGCTCCATAGGCCTCTATGTCACAATGGACACTGGCAGTGTTCAAATGGGTCAAATCATGGTTGGACAAAGGCATTTCTAGGAAAACAATCAATTGCACCTACCCATCATCATGTCCTCGACATTCTGGATGATCAAAGAACTCTCACCATACCCAAGCCAGGTGACGAGTCTTATGTGATATATCTTCCCAGCTTTCCTTTCTTGCAAGTAAGCAAGTCAATGGTGAAATGAGGTTTCTCTGTAGTAAACAAGGGGCTGGTATATTTCCTGTTCATGGGAGTTTGGGGAAATGTGCTTGGCCCTAGCCCTGAAGCTTGGAACAGCAAACTGGAAGCTACTTCAATATCCTCAATAAGAGGATGAATGAACAGGTTGTATCCCCAGTAGTGAGACATGTACACGAATGGATGTGTTTACCTTATGTCAACAGGTGAAACATCAGAAATCTGCATGGAAAGTTCTACTTGTGAATGCAAAAGCCACTGGATGAAGCTGCTGATATCAATACATCCACTGTTAGAGAAACTTCATAAATATTGTCCCACATATCTATGCGTGGTTGTTCATTGTAATTGTGAATAAAGTATATACACACACACACACACATATATATAATGATATCTATACCTGTGTCTACACCTTCCCCTTCGCCTATACATATATGTGCACCTATGTTGATCTTTTTCTTAGGCATCTTACAACTTCCTGCCTCCACCCACCTGCATCCCTTCCTCTCTGTCAGTGTACCAAGGCAGGACTTTGATTGGGAGTGAGGGAGGGTCTTGTGCATGGGAGGAGACTGCTGGGCTTTCGACTCTGAAAACATAGGTTTTGGCACGGTGGTTGCAGGGGAACAGGGGACTGAAGTGTCTGGCCAAGAAAGCCAGGTAGAGCAGATGGCTGCCTGTGTGGCTGGTGAGGAAAAAGTCAGGTACAGTGGGCCTTTGATGCTCCATAAAGGGTATATCCACCGGTAGAGAATGAAGGGGTCCTGCTTGTTTGGGTTCCCAGATTGAGCATCCCAGAGGAGTGCCAGGGCCCAGTGTCTGGCTGTGTGACTCTGCTGGCCTTGCAAGGCCTCTGCCATAAAGGTAGTTGAGCACCCCACCTAGGTCCAGGCTGCTGAGCAAGTCATCACTGCTGCTCTGGGAATGAATCTGGAGGTAGAGTCACACATAGAGGTATCTGAGGTGATCTGGAGGGAAGGAGAGGGTAAGTTTCTAGGTCCAGTCTCAATCTTACTCTCTCCACATTCCTGCGACAACACAGCTTCAGTCATTAGATCAGAAAATACCCAAGGATGGCAGTTGGGTGTGTGGTGTTCCACAAGAGGTCATGTTTTAGCACCAAATGCTCTCTGCACCTTAGGTTTAGCCCCGGAGGTGACATGGGTGATGTCGCATGTCATGCACACTAGATTCTGATGCAGAAACGTCAGTTCTAGGGCTCTCCCTGCTGAAGATCTTCAAAGCAGGGAAGGAGCTGTGGAGCTGCTAATGGGTCTTTTGCCTTTGGATCCCAACATCAGGATGTGATAAGTATGGGGGTGGGACTTGGGCGGGGCTGTACTGGGAGATGGGTGGGGGTTGGGGTGTGTTTAGCCTGAGGGTTGGTGGGCCAGGAGGCGGGCTTGAGGGTTTCCAGGTGGGATTTTCATCCTCTTTGGATTTCTCCAGGCTGGCATCAAAGAAAGGCAAGTCCTCATCCTTCAATGATGAAGGGAATTTGGCCATTCTCTGCCTGCCTTCCAGGTTTTCTCAGTTCACAGTGCTTTATGAAATTTCTAGGGGCATAAATAGTGTTGCCCTCTCCCTAGGATTCCCTAAGGTTTTGCCTCAGGCTGGACTCACACTCTGAGACCAATTCATGCCTCTTTTTTATTTTCTTAACTATTTCCATCATGCTGAAAGAAAATATGGATCCATCGTGCGATGAATCTCGGCTTATGTGTCAGTAAACGCCGAGGAAAAGGTTGAATGTTCAAGATGCCCAGAGGCTCTCGACATTTTAAATAATAGGATCAACTGTAATAAAGTAGAAGCAAGAGTACTTGATGAGTACAGAGAACACAATAGTTTTATTCTCATAAACTACAGAGCAAAGGATAAGATAGGAAAGGATTCTGATGGGTTCCAAATTGTCAAATGGAAAATCTCTTTCCCCTCTATTCTGATTGGTTCATGGTCATAAATATTCAATCATGAAGGGCCAATGATAACGGGATTTCAGCCATGGGCGTGACTTCCTTCGTGGTCTTAAGACCCGTGTTTTGGCGGGAACTGCTCAGTTGGACCCTTGCCTCCGTGGGACCCAGGTGACTCTTCCCAATATGGATTTGACCAGCCCTTCGAATGGTAATTTTCTGTCAGCACCTTCCTTTTTTTGCTCATGCCAGATGCCTTGCTTATATGCCAGATGTTAGGAAAGTTTAGATTGCTGTCATGAGTGGTGGGACCCCTTATTGTTGGGGCTGCTTTCCTGGGATCAGTCAGGTCCAGGGATGCATGGGGGCTGTAATATTAGATGCCACAATGTAAAAGATAACAGGACAGACATGATTCCCACAGAGGGACACTCCAGGGAAAGTTTTCAGGTGAGTCCTTTGGATGGTGAAAGACCTACCTGAAAATGCCTCCTGTGATACAGGCAAGTTTCAGGACCTACTATTTATACCCAGGGACACAACTCTTTTGGGTTTTCTTAAATCTCCAGTTTTTTCCCTCCACCCATGTCTTTTCCTTCTCTGGTTTCTTCTTGGATTTGCATTTAATTTGGTGAGCTCTCAGTGAATCTATGGAGGAGATTACTGCGTGAGTGTTTAGGATTCTTTCTGGCATCTGTAAATACAATGACTTGTGTCCAACTTTGCATGGAACCAGGTGGATTCTTGGAGTAAAACAATAGTATTTCTGGGATTAAAGGCTCTCACCTGGAACAAATGGGAAGCACTTTTGCTCTCACTATAGGTTTTCATGCATATTTCCATAGTTCAAACTCCTTTTGCCCTCTTCTCTTCCTCAGGCATGCCTAAAGGAGAGGCACCACGGGAGAGGATTGTTTGGAAGCTGAGTCAAAAGCGTGTCCTGCAGTCCTGGTTTGCAAAGAACCCCTACCCTGGTATAGCTGCCAGAGAACACCTGGCTGATGAAATTGGTGTAAAAGAGTCTCGAATTCAGGTAGGCATGACTCTCTACTTTATGCTGTCTCAGATTCAAGGTAATGGAAGAAAGATGGGCTAAGCACTTTTCAGGATTTTCTTATCACATAGGGATTTTTCTCCACAGTATTCCATGTCATGGCATGTCACACTGAAAGGGAAATTCCTAAAACAAGAGCTCCCTTCATATATTTGCCAATGGTGGAAATATGTGGGTTTGGTGTATTTACCCTTCATTGGAGGTAAAGGCTTGGATATCATCTGCCTACTGGAGAAAATTAAACCCTGCCATGATTTTCTGGGGTGTTTAAGCAATCAATTCACTGTGTAGGTGGCATGGTGTCATTATTTATGGGGATCTAGGGCAGAAAATAATGACTGAGATACAATTGTGGGGATGCCAGAGTGAGAAACTCAGGTAAATTCCACCTCTCAGATGAGAATTTCTCTAGAAAGCATTTCAAGTGGCATTGCCTCTCCAGTGGCACAGACATCTTTTGAGTGGGACATTTGGTGTGAAAACAAAGCTAATCAGACCTTCTCCAAGGATCATGAGGTAGCTGGAGAGAATAATCTTATACCAGGAAAAGCAGCATAGAGATGTACAAGGAAGAGATAGCTACAAACAACTCATGGAAAATAAGGAGGTCACAATTTTCTGTCAAATGGCTAGTGTCCAATAATGCATTCAATATAGGGGCCACTGTGTGAGGGCTGGTGAGGAAGAGAGATATTTCTTGTCTCTTTTTGCATCAGTTCTGGCTATGGGAGACTGGTTTGGTCACATTTCATGAATCAAAATGTGAGCTGTGGGAAAAGCTGCTGATTGGTTGGCTGAAGTCCACAGAGTGCATTCAATTGGATGGCAACGGACCATCCAGGAAACCATGTGGAATGAGGAGGGCTCAGCAATGGTGTTTACCGCATGACAAATCAGCTTCAAAATTCCATTCTATTTCACACCTCTTGCCTGAAAATATTTCTGATAACTAATTGATTAAATGGCTGTGAGATTGTAGCCCCATGCCTGGGTGAGAAGTATAGGTCATCACATAATGGTTGTGCTTAAGAATGTGAGTCTTATCATGAGCGATCCAGTTTTCCAAGGATTCCACTCAGAGGTGAATGGAAAGGACATTCTTATTCTGAATGGCCTAATGAGGAACAAAGAGTTGAATTCTATACGGTGCAACAGTAGTAACAACTCTAGGCATCTGAGGGCCTAGGAGTCTCTGTTATGAGTGTTGATTCTGGAATGGAGTACCTAAGAGGGAAATGTGAATGAATAGATGGTCATCATTTTGACATGGGCAATCCTGTGTCCCCACTGAAGGGCATTGTTCTCAGAGATCAAACCACATATGTTGTGTTCGGCGATGGCATTATTGATTCAGAGGCAATGGTATGAGCAAGTGAAAGATATTCAGATTTTGGCAATCCCCAGATTGGAGAGAAAAGTGTGTGGGATGGAGGGAGGGTGATGCAATATGCTCTGATTTGGGATATCAAACCCTGGCTCTTTCCCTAGGGGTACCATCTTGATTCCCTGAGCAGGACCCTAAGTGAAATGCTAATATGAGTTGAGGTTATGTAACCTGCTGTTCTGAATTTTATGCTAACAGTTGGCAATGGGGACATCCTTGCAAGCAGAATAGCATTTGTCTTCAGGTTAGCTCCCTCAGGTTGGAGTAGACTACTCAGCTTGCATTTTACCTTATTGTAACTGTTGTTTGCAATAAAGGAAGTACAGTTGCTGACTCTTCTTTGCATCTTTCTTGGCTGTTTAGATTTGGTTTCAGAACCAGAGAGCAAGGTGCCGAAAGCAGCACCAAACATGGACTGGATCCTGTTCAGAGGAAAGCCAATCCCAATGGCAAGAGCCTTGGCAACCTTTGAATCAAGGTGAGTACATTGCAGTCTCAATACTTTACTCCAAAAGAACCCACTCAGCAGAACCCACACATCAGTGTGGCCCTGACTTTCCAAAAGAGAAAAATGTATAGGCTAGTGTTCTGGATTGCAAATGATGCCATTTTGCAAAATACCAGAAATGGATTGGCTTTTATGAAGGGGTTTGTTTTTTTGGTTCCAAATTTACAATCTTAAGGCCATACAGTGTCCAAGGTAAGTCATCAATAGGGTACCTTCACTGGAGAAATGCCATTGGCATTAGGAAAATCTTTGTTAGCTGGGATGACACTTGGCTTGCACCTGCTTGTTCCCAGGTTGCATTTCAAAATGGCGTTCCTGAAACTGTCAGCACCAGCTTTCAATTGCCATCTTCAAAATATGTCTCTAAGCTACACCCAACATCAGGGGTCCCAAAACTCCAAACATCTCTGAGCTAAGCAAGCTAGATTCTGGGTCTGTGTCAGCATTTGTAAAGGACTCCAGTGATTATATCCAGACCCATGCTGGGTGTGTGGGGTCACACCTCCATGGAAATAATTCAATCAGAGTTATCACCTTCACCTGCCTGGGTCATATTTCCATGGACACATATTAATCCAGATATTCCAACCTAATCAACATGAATACATCTGACCTCATAAGACTGCATTAAAGAACATGATGTTTGGGAGAACATAATACTCCCAATTAGTTGCTACCAATTACAAATTGTTCTGGGCATCACAATGCTAGAGGTGGACACATTGTCACAGTCTTTGGCTGTGTCACTCATGCAGCTACTTAGCAAGGAAAGTTTTGGACATTCTGGCCCTACTGCTGCTTAGTGGTGCAAACCCCTCACTTGAGTTAACATGAGGGATGTATGTGAGGTTCATGACAGGCTTATGGATGCACACACAGTGGAGGTAGGGGCTCATCAGCACACGAGGAGGTCAAGAAGTTATTCAAAAACTTGCATGTGGGGTATGAATGGGAAAAGTGGTCTGAAAGTCCTCTTTTGCTACTGTGTTCCCTCTCCTTTAGAGTACTTTCCCAAGGAAGCCCCTCGGAAGCGGACATTCATCAACAGATCTCAAACCTGCATCCTGGTTGGGGCCTTTGAGCAGAAACGATACCCTGGTTTTACAGTCAGAAAAGAACTGGCCAAGCAAACTGGCCTTCCAGAAGAAAGAATTCAAGTAAGTTCTATATCTGTGGCACCACATGCTTAGCAAGTGGCAGTGGTATCACTCCCCTGAGGTACATCTCTTTTGGGTTATCACAGTGACCTCTTACCTAGGCCTCGGAATGGAGTGGCAAACACCTGGCTTGCCAGTGACTCTTGCAAAAGGGGAAGGTTTGAAATGGAGCTACAGGAAGCACATGTGTTTGGAGGCAAATTGAGGAAGAGTGGTGAACATTTTGAGGTTGATACCTGTTTTGAGAACACACTTTTTGCCATGGATTCTATTCCTTGGCAGTGCTGTGCTTTGGGACTAGATAAATTGCTATGTGAGAGGCTGTCTGCTGTGCAGCAGTACATGTATTGGCATCTCAGTCATCTATATTTAGATGTTAGGAGAAGTTCTGACTTCACCACAAATCTCATTTTCAATGATCTAATCAGTCGGAAGCCATTGCCAAAGGTCTGGTGTTGGGGGAGGCTGGGAGGAAACTGCCCCAGCCCAGTTGACAAAGCCTGTGTTAAATAAAGCATGGAGCTTATGCTTTAGGGTACGTGACCTGTTCACAATTTAAAAGCTGGATCCTTTGTCTATTCACACAAAATCCCACAAAGTATCTCTTATTGGTTTTGAGATCCTATGACCGTAACCATAAACATGTGTATCAGCCATGGTTTCTTATGTCAACATCAGGGCAGAGGTGAAACTGTCCACCAGGACAAAAGAGGTTGCTCTTAGATTGGCTGCTGAAATGTCAAGGTTGGTTCTAGAAATTCTGCCTTTTCACATACAGCTTCAGTTGAGCTCCATTTGATTGCTGAGTGTGCCATGACCTCAATCCTCAGTTCATGTGCTTGTATACTGATGAACAGAAAACAAAGACTAGAGCTATAAACTTCAACCACAGAACAAGGAGGAAAGAGATAGCTGAGCTCTATTTGGTTCCCAAGAACTCATAGCCAGGGGAGAGATTTTGATGGAGGAATGCATATGGGAGGCCTTGGAGATATCACAGTGAGGGAGGGGTGGCAAGACATCTCCAGATCTAGGCCCTATCACACAAGCTGCACTTCATATGGAAGCAGAGTCACAGGAAATCAAAGGGAGATGAAAATACTGGGAAGAGTGTGAAATGTCTGGAATTCTAGCTAATCAATGTCAGCACCATTCATGGTGAGGAGTCATATCTCCCTTCACTTGGGTGTATCTTTCAAAGATCTAATGATGTATTTAGTGTACTCACCAGACTTTGGGCCTATTGGAAAGAACCCATTTGCTTGACAGTCTAGGCAGAACAGAACTGGGTTCTCTGACATCTGCTGATATCCTCTCTCTCTTTTCCTCATTTAGATATGGTTTCAGAACCGTAGAGCTCGGCACCCAATGAACAGCCCAAGAGGACCCATGAATTCCTTTGCAGATGCCCCAATTCAGAGGCCCTATCCAAGCATTAGGCAAGAGCAAAGCCACCTGTCCAGAGTCTCAAGCAGTTCCACTCATCCTCTGGCCTCAAATGTTTCCAGCAGAGAACAGATACTTCCAACCACTCTTCTTTTGTTCATCCCAAACTCTGTTCCTTGGAATTCATTTGTGAGCTGTATGAGTCAGACCCCAAATGTGCTTATGGTACAGCCAGCCCTGACTGTGCAGGGAGGGGAGAAAACTCTCACCCCACAAACACTTAGGGTTCTCTTACCAATGGAAGCCCCTCTGGGAAGGTGGCTCTCAGGTACCCAGAATCTTTTCTGGCCCCCATTCCAGGGAAAATGCCATGATTGATCCAAATCTGCTAGTCAGGCAGTGATGCAGTGAAAACAGAATCCTGCGATTCAACCTGAGCATGAAAACCAACAATTACAGGATGGCAACCAGCTAGATGCATCTCAGTCCATGCAAGTGTGTGGTGAGGAGGAGCTCCAGGGTCTGAATGAAGAAGAGAATCTTCTAAAGGGACACTTCTGCAGCCAGAACACACTGAAACACAGCAGAGGAAGTGGAAGACAGAATCAGCTAAGGAGCCACCACATCCACCTCCCAAGTGTACCAGGAAACGTGAGCACCTCAAGCCTTTTAGAACATTCCTGCTGAGTACAGAATTTCAGGAAAATGCACAACACTTTCTCAATCCAGATCCCCAAGAATAGGCTCTCCACCTGCTGAACCACTTCTCAGTGAGGAATATTTTCTGGCTTTGGTTGACATGCATTGAAGCTCACTGGAGACTTTCCTTTTAGGAGGAGGAAGCAGTCATTCTCAAATCCTGAGTCCAGACCATTTTTCTGTGGTGAAGAAACATGGAAAATTACATTTTGCACTCCAGAAATATTCCAAGATAACAAGAAGGGTACATGACACAGAAACCCATGTGGAAGATTTGACTGAGACCTGTAGGCAGTGGTTGCCTTCCCTATGGACTTCATTGGCTAAACGAAGGTTTCCCAGCTCCATAGGCCTCTGTGTCACAATGGACACTGGCAGTGTTCAAATGGGCCAAATCATGGTTGAACAAAAGCATTTCCAGGAAAACAGTCAATTGCACCTACCCATCATCATGTCCTCGGCATCCTGGATGACCAAAGAACTTTCACCATACCCAAGCTGGGTGACAAGTCTTAAGTGATACATCTTCCCGACTTTCCTTTCTTGCAAGTAAGCAAGTCAATGGTGAAATGAGTTTTCCCTGTAGTAAACAAGGGGCTGGTATATTTCCTGTTCATGGGAGTTTGGGGAAATGTGCTTGGCCCTAGCCCTGAAGCTTGGAACAGCAAACTGGAAGCTACTTCAATATCCTCATGAGGATAAGGGGATGAATGAACAAGTTATGTCCCCAGTAATGAGACCTGTACACAAATGGATGTGTTTACCTCATGTCATCAGGTGAAACATCAGAAATCTGCATGGAAAGTTCTACTTGTGAATGCAAAAGCCACTGGTTGAAACTGTTGATATCAATACATCCACTGTGTGAGAAATTTCATAAATATTGACCCACATATCTATGCTTGGTTGATGATTGTAATTGTGAATAAAGTATATGTAGATTTAAAGCCTCTTGGTAATCATCCTGTATTTGGTCTCCTTCCTCACTTTCTTGTCTGAGTTCTTACCAAAAACTCAGGTATGATCATGCTATTTTTGAGCATTCATTCATCCAATGGACATGATATGCAACAGAAAATGTATCTATATGGTTAATTCTACAAATTTGCATTCTATCCCCTTATACATACCAGCCTGTCCGTGATTTCCTTTGTCTACTTGCCATGTCTAGTTGTGAGAAGGAGTTCAATACAGGGCTCTAGTTCTTAGTTATCGCTCCAGCAATACCAGGGTTGCAAAACTATAAACAGGCTTACACCCACCCCTTTCATGGTTCCTGGGGTGTGTGAGTGGGTATTCCTATAGGGTGATTTCTCTGGAGAACAAGAGCCAGGATATTTCAACCCCATTATTTATTACCAGATTACACCAAGCAGAATTTGGTATATTCATAGGCTGTGGAGCTTAGGTTATACCCATCCATACATATACACCCACAGAGGAAGAAAGGCAGAGAGAGACATACATGCACACATACAGGCAGGCAAAAACACAGAGAGACACATACAACTGGCTGTAATGCAGCTGAAAGGATATTGAAGCATTTAGTGGAAGCATGGACATCCCCACATCAATTGTCGGTCCCATTTTGAATGCCATCAAGAAAACATCATGTGGATACTCAGTTGAATAATGCTACTATGACTAGTCACATAACCAGACTTCCAACACTCAAGTGGATACAAATATCTAGTATAGGAATAAAAGGTGACATAGGAATAAAAGGTAACACTGGTGCATATAATTTATACACACACACACATATATAATGATATCTATACCTGTGTGTACACCTTCCCCTTTGCCTGTACATATGTGTGCACCTATGTTGATCTTTTTCTTAGGCATCATACAACTTCTGCCTCCACCCACCTGTATCCCTACTTCTCTGTCAGCGTACCAAGGCAGGCCTTTGGTTGGGAGAGAGGGAGGGTCTTGTGCATGGGAGGAGACTGTTGAGATTTTGATTCTGAAAACAGGTTTGGGCAGGGGGGCTGCAGGGAACAGGGGACTGAAGTGTCTGGCCAAGAAAGCCAGGTAGAGCAGATGGCTGCCTGTGTGGCTGGTGAGGAAAAAGTCAGGTACTCTGGGCATTTGACATTCTGTAAAGGGCATATCCACTAGTAGAGAATGATGGGGTCCTTCTTGTTTGGGTTCCCAGGCTGGGCATCCCAGTGGAGCACCAGGGCCCAGCTTCTGGCTGTGTAACTTCACTGGCTTTGCTAGTGTGATGGAGGTAGGGAGAGGGAATATGCTCTGATTTGGGAGACCAAACCCTGTTGCTTTCCCTGAGCAGGACCCTAAGTAAAATGTTAATATGAGTTGAGGTTAGATAATGCCCTTTCTGAATTTATGCTAATAGTTGGCAGTGGGGACATCCTTGCAAGCAGAATAGCATTTCTCTTCAGGTTAGCTCCCCTAGCATGAGGTAGACTACTCAGCTTGCATTTTACCTTATTGCAACCATTTATTCTAGTTAGCTAATGCTGCAGAATGCAAAACACCAGAGATAGATAGGCTTTTATAAAATGGGGGTTTATTTCACTACATAGTTACAGTCTTAAGGCCATAAAGTGTCCAAGGTAACACATCAGTAATTGGGTACCTTCACTGGAGGATGGCCAATGGCGTCCGGAAAACCTCTGTTAGCTGGGAAGGCAGCTGGCATCTGCTCCAAAGTTCTGGTTTGAAAATGGATTTCTCCCAGGATGTTCCTCTCTAGCAAGCTTGCTCCTCTTCAAAACATCACTCACAGCTGCACTAAGTTCCCTCTCTTTGAGTCAGCTCAGTTATATGGCTCCACTGATCAAGGCCCACCCTGAATGGGTGGGGCCATGCCTCCATGAGAACATCCCATCAGAATCATCACCCACAACTGGGTGGGGCACATTCCAAGCAAATCTAACCAGCACCAAAACATCCGCCCCACAAGACTACAAAGACAATGGCATTTGGGGGACACAATACATTCAAACCGGCACATTCCACCCCCGGACCCCAAAATGACATTATCTTTCCAAATACAAAATACATTCATTCCATCACAATATCACAAAAACTTAAATCATTTCAGTAACAAAAGTTAAGTACAAGATCCTATCAGAATCAGTTACAGGTGTGGTGGGTCCTAAGGCATAATTCTCCTTTAGCTTTGGATCTGTGGAGTTAGAAGAAGTTATATGCCTCCAATATACAAAGGAGGGACATTCATAGGATAAACATTCCCATTGCCATAAGGAGAAAGAGTAAGGAAAACAGGGTTAACAGGAGCAAAACAGTTCCTAAAACCTGCAGGACAAACTCCATTAGATTTCAAAGTCTGAGAGTCATTTACAGAACAATGTTGCATCCTTGGGGCTTGAGAGAGTTGGAGTCTAATGCTTCCTAAGTGCCTTTGTGGCAGCCCTTTCTTCTCCAAACACTTGGGTGAGTGCTCCAACATATCCACACATTGGGGAGACCACCTTCTCGGCCCCACCCTCCTCAAATATTGGGGCAGCTCCTGGATTCCCTTCCATCTCCAGGGCACATGCTCAACCCCTTCAGAACAGTGTGGTGGCAGCCAGGCTCTCCCCAATTCCCTGGGAATGTGCTCCACCTTCTTTGGGGCTTGGGGTGGCAGGACATTTCCTGAGCATCGAGGTGGAAGGCCTGCCATCAACTTCCAGGGCAAACTCACCCTTTCCATGCATGTGGGCTGCTCTACTCTCTCAGCCTGAGACCTCTTGACTCCAGACTTCAACCTCCATGGCTCTGTCTTTGAAGAAACTTTTCCTTTAATTTTTTCCTTGTCTGTCTCCTCCAGTCCAGACTGGCAATGGCTCTGTCTATAAAGATCTCACAAAAATTCTGTTGGCTTTGCATGAAGCACACAGGGGTCAAAGCCATTAGACAATAGGACTTTCCACAAATCCTTTCTGGATAATTCCATCTCCAATCTTGGCTTGTACTGAAATGGTGGCTGGGTTCCATGTTTGGTAACATCCTCATGTTGGGCTGTAGCTTCTGGGATTCCACCCCCTGGAAGCTCACAATTTTCCAAGCCATCAGCTTCTGGTTTCTTTGAACCCAAGAGTTCAGTTCTAAGTTTCTCTCTCTCTACTCACATTTTACTATAAGCTGCAAGGAGAAGCCAGGATACATTCTCCACATGTAGTTTGGAGATCTCCTCAGCTAAGTATTCCAGGTTGTTGCTTTCAAATTCCTCCTTCCATCTGACACCAGGACTCAATTTTGCCAAATTCTCTGCCACTTTAAAGCAAGGATCACCTTTCTTCCAGTTCGCAACAACACATTCATCATTTCTGTTCAAGTCCACATCAGAAGTATCTTTAGAGTCCATATTTCCATAAACAGTCTTTTTAAAGCAGTTTTGGCCTTTTCTATCAAGCTCCTCACAATTCTTCCAGAATCTTCCCCTTATCCATTTAAAAAGCCATTCCAACATGTTTGGTATTTGCAGGCTCAGCAGCAAAAGCACCCCACTTCTCTGGCACCAAAATCTGTTCTAGTTTGCTAATGCTGCAGAATGCAAAACACCAGAGATGGATAGGCTTTTATAAAATGGGGGTTTATTTCGCTACACAGTTACAGTCTTAAGGCCATAAAGTGTCCAAGGTAACCCATCAGTAATCAGGTACTTTCACTGGAGGATGGCCAATGGCGTCTGGAAAACCTCTGTTAGCTGGGAAGGCAGCTGGCATCTGCTCCAAAGTTCTGGTTTGAAAATGGCTTTCTCCCAGGATGTTCCTCTCTAGCAAGCTTGCTCCTCTTCAAAACATTACTCACAGCTGCACTAAGTTCCCTCTCTTTAGTCAGCTTATTTATATGGCCCCACTGACCAAGGCCCACCCTGAATGGGTGGGGCCATGCATCCATGGGAACATCCCATCAGAATCATCACCCACAGCTGGGTGGGGCACATTCCAAGCAAATCTAACCAGCACCAAAACGTCCACCCCACAAGACTACAAGGACAATGGCATTTGGGGAACACAATACATTCAAACTGGCACACCATTGTTTGCAATAAAGGATTTACAGTGCCAACTCTTCTTTGCATCTTCTTTGGCTGTTTAGATTTCATTTCAGAACCAGAGAGCAAGGTGCTGAAAGCAGCACCAAACATGGTCTGGATCCTGCTCAGAAGAAGAGCAATCCCAATGGCAGAAGCCTCAGCAGCCTTTGAATCAAAGTGAGCACACTGCAGTCTTGATCCTTTACCCCAATAGAACCCATTCAACAGAAACCACATGTCAGTGTGGCCCTCATTTTTCATAAGAAAGAAAAATGTATATCATAGTTTTCTGGCTTGCTAATGGTGCTATTTTGCAAAACACCAGAAAATTATTGGCTTTATGAAAGGGTTTATTGTTGTTGTTGCAAAGTTACAGTCTTAAGGCCATACAGTGTCCAAGGTAAGGCATCAACAATAGGGTACCTTCATTGGAGAAATGCCATTGGCATCCAGAAAATCTGTGTTACCTGGGATGGCACGTGGCTGGCATATGCTTGCTTCCAGGTTGTATTTCAAATAGCAGTCCTGAGAAAGTCAGCATCAGCTTTCAACTGCCATCTTCCAAATATCACTCTAAACTAAAGGCAAGATGGCATCATGGTATGGTATGGGTAATAGTTACTCCTCCGGGGCAGTTGGTAGAAAGCCAGGAACTATGTGGACAAGACACCACAGAATTTGAGATTGGTCACACTTCATGCAACACTCATGAACATGTGGAAGAGCTGAGATGAGGGAAATCTGTAAGTTCTCCTGGCCAGGGGGCCCATGTCCCTCCCTGCCAGGCACAATCCCAAAGGAGGTGAGCCATTGGTGCTGAGAACCAGGAGGGAGAACAAAAACTCCAACCATAGATAAACTGAGTCCAGACACTGGAAAATCTGGGAGCAGTCAGCCTGGTGGAGAGGAGATAGGGGCAGCAAAACAGCAATAAATAAATAAATAAATAAATAAATAAATAAATAAATAAAGAGACTTTTGGAGTTCAGGTGAACTTAATAGGGAGAAGGGCAAGGATCAAACAGAATCAGGCACATATGGAAATCCAGGGGACAAGATCCCTCATCTGAAAATCTGGCTTCTCTGCTTTCTTGATTGTTCCTTAATTGCTCTCAACTCCTTGTCTTTTAATATTTCAATAGCCCATTAGCTCTGCAAGGACTGTAAATAGTCCATACTGGACCCTTCTTTTTCTTTTTTCTTTTTCTTTTTCTTCTTTTTTTTTTTTTTTAATCTTTTTCTCTTTCTCTAAAACAATTATTCTAAGAATCCTATTACAGAAAGCCTCAAAGACTGATAATTTGGTTCCAGGCAAGTACAGAGCTAAGATAGCTCTGAGAGACAAATCATTAAGTCTAGTGGCAGAGAAAATTCACTAAACACCATAACTTCCCAAGAAAAGGGAAGCATAGACCAGCTCCAGTGGTAGCCCTCCTTTTGGGAACTCAGATCCCAGGGGCTGGAATTCAGACACCATCTTCAGGCAGTCATGCTCCCAACAGGATCAGGGTCACTGGGAGAACTAAAGGCTCCAAGCCTCCTTACACTGGTGGGGGAACTGCAAGCTGGCAAGCACCACCTGCTGGACAGCATAGGAGAAGCACAGATTATAAAGGCCTCACAAGAGGGTCTCATTCTCAAGGAAACTCCATACCCTCCTCCTGAGACCTGGGCCTCTCTGGACTGGGAAAACCTGACTGGGGTTGAATATATCTGAGATCATCACAAAAAAAGGCTACATAGAGGCAGGATAAGAAACAGAAAAACAAGAGGTGAAAAACTCTGATCAACTAAACAGAAACTATGTTAAACATCTAGATTAAGCTGAACTGAACACCAAAGTTTAGAGAATAAAGCCAACCAACAAGAAAACCCTAGGTAAAATAATGAAAACAAGCTCCAGAATAAATTAATCAAGAAAGTCAGATCCTAGACAGCTTAAGATAATGAGTCATACTAGGAAACATGAAAATATGGGCCAGCCAAAGGAATAAACTATTAGTTCAACCAAGATATAGTTGTTGAAGAAATTATTGTTAAATCAATTCAATGAACTGAAGGAAGAACTAATTGGAGATGTTCAAACAAATCTAAATCAAGTCAAAAATCAAGTCAATGAACTGAGGGAAGACATAGCAAAAGAAATGAAAGATATAGGAGGGCACTGGATGACCATAAGGAAGAATTCATAAACTTGAAAAAGCAAATGGCAGAATTTATGGGAATGAAGGGCATGATGGAGGAGATTAAAAAGACAATGGAGGGATACAACAGTATATTTTAAAAGACAGAAGAAAGGATCAGTGAATTGGAAGATCAGATATCTGAATTCACACATATGAAAGAACAGATGGTGAAAAGAATGGAAAAATATGAGCAGGGTCTTAGAGAGCTGAGTGACAACATGAAATGTTATGGGTGTCCCAGAGGGAGAAGAGAGGGGAAGAGGGACAGAAAGAATAATAGAAGACATAATCACTGAAAATTTCCCAACTCTTATGAAAGACAGAAAATTAGAGATTCAAGAATTACAGTGTACCCCAAACAGAAGAGACCCCAATAGACCTACTCCAAGACACTTGCTGATCAGATTGTCCACTGTCAAAGACAAAGAAAGAATTCTGAAACCAGCAAGAGAAAAGCAATCCATCACATTCAAGGGAAGCTCCATAAGACTATGCACAGATTTCTCTGCAGAAACCATGGAGGTGAGAAGACAGTGGTATGATATATTTAAGATACTGAAAGAGAATAACCGCCAACCAAGAATTCTATATCCAGCAAAACTGTCCTTCAAAAATGAGGGAGAGATTAAAATATTATCAGACAAACAGGCACTAAGAGAGTAAGTGAATAGAAGACTGGCACTACAAGAAATACTAAAGGGAGTGCTTCAGGTTGATAGGAAAAGATAGAAGGAAGAGGTTTGGAGAAAAGTGTAGAAAAGAAGATTATCAGGAAGGGTAAAAAGAGAGAGAGGAAAAAATAAGACATGAAATATAAAATCCAAAGACAAAATGATAGAAGAAAGTACTGCCCTTACACTAATAACCCTAAATGTTAATGGATTAAACTCCCCAATAAAAAGACACAGACTGACAGAATGGATTAAAAACCAGGACCCATCTATATGCTGTCTATAACAAACTCACCTTAGACACAAGGACAAAAATAGGCTGAAAGTGAAAGGTTGGAAAAAGATATTTCATGCAAACAGCACCAGAAAACAAGTGGAAGTAGCTATATTAATATCAGACAAAGTAGACCTCAAAAGTAAAATAATTAAAAGAGACAAAGAAGGACACTATATATTAATAAAAGGGTCAATTCATCAAGAAAACATAACAATCATAAATATTTACGCACCAAGCCAGCATGCCCAAAAATTCATGAGGCAAACACTGAGAACACTGCAAGGAGAAGTAGATAACTCCACAAAAATAGTTGGAGACTTCAATACACCACTCTCTTCAATGGATAGAACATCCAGACAGACGATCAACAAGGAAACAGAGATGTTGAATTGTGAAATAAATGAACTAGACTTGACAGACATTTATAGAACACTACACCCCACAACAGCAGGATACACAGTTTTCTCAAGTGCTCATGGAACATTCTCTAGGACATACCATATGCTGAGTTACAAAGCAAGCCTCAACAAATTTAAAAATATTGATATTATAAAAAACACTATCTCAAATCATAATGGAATGAAGTTGGAAATAAATAGGCAGAGGATTGTAAAATTCACAAATATATGGAGACTAAACAACACACTCTTATAAAACCAGTGGGTAAAGGAAGAAATTACAAGAGAAATTAGCAAATACCTCAAGGCAAATGACAATGAAAACACAACATATCAAAACTTATGGGATACAGCAAAGGTGGTGCTAAGAGGGAGATTTATTGCCCTAAATGCCTGTATTAAAAGAAAAGACAGAGCAAAAATTGAGGAATTAACTGTCCACCTGGAGGAACTAGAGAAAGAACAGCATATAAACCACAAAGCAAACAGAAGGAAAGACATAACAAAGATCAGAGCAGAAATAAATGAAACTGAGAGCAGGACAAAAATAGAGATTCAACAAAACCAGAAGCTGGTTCTTTGAGAAAATCAACGAAATTGATGGACCCCTAGCTAGGCTAACAAAAAAAAAGAGAGAGAGGGAGAGAGAGTGGATGCAAATAAATGCAATCAGAAACAGGAAAGAAAACATAATTACTGACCCTGCAGAAATAAAGGAGATAATGAGAAGATACTATGAGCAACTATATGCTAATAAACTGGACAATTTACACAAAATAGACAACTTCCTAGAAAAGCATAGACAACCAACACTGACCTGAGAAGAAATAGATGACTTCAACAAGCAAATCACAAGCAAAGAGATTGAGTCAGTCATCAAAAAGTTCCCAAAACAGAAAAGCCCAGGACCAGATGGCTTCACATGTGAATTCTACCAAGCATTCAAGGAAGAATTAATACCAATCCTGCTCAAACTCTTCAATAAAATTGAAGAGGAGGGAAAGCTCCCCAACTCATTCTATGAAGCCAACATCAACCTAATACCAAAATCAGACAAAGATACAACAAAAAAATTATAGACCAATCTCTTTAATGAATATAGGTGCAAAAATCCTCAACAAAATACTGACAAATCAAATCCAGCAGCACATGAAAAGAATTATACACCAAGACCAAGTGGGATTTATTCCAGGCATGCAAGGTTGGTTCAACACAAGAAAATCAATTAATGTAACACATCACATCAATAAATTAAAGCAAAAGAACCACATGATCATCTCAATTGATGAAGAAAAGGCATTTGACAAAATTCAACCTCCTTTCTTGAAGAAAACTCTTCAAAGGATAGGAATAGAAGGGAATTTTCTCAATATGATAAAGGCAATATATGAAAAACCCACAGCTAACATCATACTCAATGCAGAGAGACTGAAAGCTTTCACTCTGAGATCAGGAACAAGACAGGGATGCCCACTGTCACCATTGTGCTGGAAGTTCTGGCTAGAGTAATCAGGCAAGAAAAAGAAATAAAAGGCATCCAAATTAGAGAGGAAGAAGTAAAACTTTCACTGTTTGCCAATGATACAATTCTATATGTAGAAAATCCAGAAAAATCTACAGCAAAGCTATTAGAGCTCATCAATGAATACAGCAAAGTGGCAGGCTACAAGATCAACACACAAAAATCTGTAGTGTTCTTATACACAAGTAATGTGCCACAAAAGGAAGAAATAAAAAAAATTCCATTTATAATAGCAACCAAAAGAATCAAGTATTTAGGAATAAACTTTAAATGAAGGCCACAAAAGACCTATACAAAACTACAAGAAATTGCTAAAAGAAATCAAACGGGACCTAAAAAAAATTGAAAGAACATACCATGTTCATGTTTCGGAAGACAAAATATAATTAAGATGTCGACTCTACCTAAACTAATTTATAAATTCAATGCAATACCAATTAAAATCCCAATAACTTACTTTGCAGAAATAGGAAAAACAATAACCAAATTTATTTGGAAGGGGAAGGTGCCCTGAATAGCCAAAAATATCTTGAGAAAGAGGAATAAAATGGGAAGTCTCACACTACCTGACTTTGAAGCATATTACAAAGCTACAGTCCTCAAAACAGCCTGGTACTGGCATAAGGACAGAGATACCGACCAATGGAAACAAACTGAATTTTCAGAAATAGACTCTCGCATCTATGGACAATTTATCTTTGATAAGACAGTCAAGCCAAAGCAACTGGGACAGAGTAGCCTCTTCAATAAGTGGTGTTTGGAACACTGGATCTCCATTTCCAAAAGAATGAAAGAGGACTCCTACCTCACACCTTATACAAAAATCAACTCCAATTGGATCAAAGACCTAAACATAAGTGCTAAGACCATGAGACCCTTAGAAGAAAATGTAGGGCAATATCTTAAAATGTTGTGATAGGAGGTGGTTTCCTAGACCTTACACCCAAAGCACGAGCAACCAAAGAACAAATAGACAAATGGGATCTCCTCAAAATCAAACACTTTTTTACATCAAAGGACTTTGTTAGAAAATTAAAAAGGCAGCCTACACAATGGGTGCCAATATTTGGAAACTACATATCAGATAAGGGTTTAATATCCCAAGTATATAAAGCAATCCTACAATTCAACAACAGAAAGACAAAAAAAAAATTAAAAATGTGCAAAAGACATGAACAGACACTTTTCTGAAGAGGAAATACAAATGGCTCAAAAACATATGAAAAAATGCTCAACTTCACTGGTTATTAGGGAAATGCAAATAAAACCACAATGAGATACCATCTCACATCTACCAGAATGGCCATTATCCATAAAACAGACAATTACAAGTGCTGGAGAGGATGTGGAGAAAGGGGCACACTTATTCATTGCTGATGGGAATGTAGAGTAGTGCAACCACTCTGGAAGACACTGTGGACATTCCTCAGGAAGCTAAGTAAAGATCTACCATATGACCCAGCTATTCCACTGCTAGGTGTAAACTCAAAGGAACTGAAAGTGAAGACACAAATGGACATTTGTAAACCAATGTTTATTGTGCCATTATTCATGACTGTCAAGATATGGAAGCAGCCCAAGTGTCCATCAATGGACAAGTGGATAAACAAAATTTATATACACTTGATGGAATACTATGCAGCTGTAAGACACAACAAAGACATGGAGCATATAATAACATGGATGAACTTTGAGGACATTATGTTGAGTGAAGTTAGCCAGAAACAAAATGACAAATACTGTATGGCTTCTCTAATATGAACTAACATTAGTGAGCAAACTTTGAGAGTTAAAAGCTGATAACAGGCTACCAGGAGATGGAAAGAGGGTAGAGATCAGGCATTTGATGCTGAAGGACTACTGAATGTTCAGCAGGATTGATTGTATCGACCCAGAAATAGATAGCATAATACTGTGTGATGGTAGCACAATATTGTAAGTACACTGAACAAAGATGTCAGTGAGTAAGGCTGAAAGAGGTGGGATAGAGGAATGTATGACACAAGAGGTAAAGATAGATGATGAAGACTGGGCCTGTGTAACTAGGCAAAAACTGGAGTGGCAATGACTGTTACTAAATGTACAAATATAAGAATGTTCTCACATGTGGGAGAACAAATGAATGTCAACCATGCAAAGTGTTGAAAAAGGGATGGTATTTGGGGAAAAAAAATCAAAGCAAACTGGAGTCTATGGTCAACAGTAACATTGTAATATGCTTCCATTAAATGTAACAAAGGCAATATACCAAAGTTAAATGTGAATGGGGGGATATAAGGGAGGGATATGGGATTCTTGGTAGTGGTGTTGTTTTCTGTCCTTACTAATATATTGTATTCTATGACACTTTATTTTTCTTTTTATTAATATCTTTTTTATTATTCACCAAAAAAAATACTTTTTCATAGTAATCAATATGTTCAAGTGCTGACTGTGGTGATAAATGTACAACTATATGATGATACTGTGAACAACTGATTGTACACTGTGAATAATTGTATATTATGTGAATATATCTCTATAAAATTATAGGAAAAAATATAAATATGGGTAAAAGTGCTGGAGAAAACATGGAGAGAGGAATGTACCTATTTACTGTTGATGTGGAGGCAGAATGGTGTAGCCTTTCTGGAGGTCACTGTGGTGGCTCCACAAGAAGCTAAGTATGTGGGGGCCATAAGGTCCTGCAACCTCATTATGGGGTATGTACTTGGAAGATCTGAGAGCAGAGACATGAATGGACATTTGCACACTGGTGTCTATGGAGGCAATATTCATGATTTGCAGTGGGTGGAGGTGGCCTAAGGGTATACTGACTGAGGAACAGAATAGTGAACAGCGGTGTATACACGCAGTGGAATACTGAGCAACTATAAGGAGTGAAGCTGTGAGACATGAAAGGAGGTGAGTGGATCCTGTAGACAGCATTTGAGTGAAGTACACCAGAGACAAAGGCAAACACTATAATGCCTCACCAATATGGACTAACTACAATGTGTAAACTCAGAATTGAATCTTAGAGGACAGACTAACAGGAAATGATTATCGTAATGGTCCCTAGATTGTAAGCTCTTATGGCAGTCAAATCTATTCCTGAATTGTAATGGCTATCTCCAAACTCTGAGATGTTGATACCTTGGTGTATAATCTGATTGGTATCTGGAACACTGGGTATCTGTGTGCCAGTTTGAATGTATTATGTCCCCCAGAAAAAGCCATATTCTTTGATGCAGTCTTGTGGAGCAGATGTTTTGGTGCTGATTAGATTTGCATGGAGATGTGCCCCACCCAACTGTAGGTGATAATGCTGATGATATTTCCACGGAGGTGTGGCCCCACCCATTCAGGGTGGGCCTTGATCAGTGGAGCCATATAAATGAGCTGATAGGCAGAGGGAACACAGTGCAGCTGTGAGTGACATTTTGAAGAGGAGCTGCAGCCAAGAGGGACACTTTGAAGAAAGTACAGGAGCTGCAGATGAGAGACAGTTTGAAGATCGCTGTTGAAAGCAGACTCTTGCTCCAGAGAAGCTAAGAGAGGACAAATACCCCAAGTGCAACTAAGAGTGACATTTTTGAGGAACTGCAGCCTAGAGAGGAATGTCCTGGGAGAAAGCCATTTTGAAACCATAACTTTGGGGCAGACACCAGCCACATGCCTTCCCAGCTAACAGATGTTTTCCGGGCACCATTGGCCATCCTCCAGTGAAGGTACCCGATTGCTGATGCATTACCTTGCACACTTTATGGCCTTAAGACTGTAACTGTGTAACCAAATAAACCCCCTTTTATAAAAGCCAATCCATCCCTGGTGTTTTGCATTCCTGCAGCATTAGCAAACTAGAACACTGTGTGACACCTGAAACTCAGAGCTAGAGCCTGACTGATGTGAGTGTGAGTATTAACACATACAGCAACTGTTTTAAAAAAAAAGCTGAAAAAGAGTGCAGAGTTCAATTAAAAATATGAATGAAGCAGATTTGGTTAAGACAAGGGCAAATCGGGCCAAAGGGTAAAGGTTCAAACTGACTGTGTTAAAACTTCAACTTCCATGTGAGACCAAGGGAAGAAATGTTTATTTGCTGTAGGATCTATATTTTCTAAACAATATAACTTCTACAGTCAGTTTGTTCAAACATCACAATTACATGGAACTTTGAATAGGGAGTTAGATATGGTAGGTCTGCACAGGTTAGAGTGAAATAGCAACACGTCCCAAAGTAATTTGGGTGGACAATAAAAATATACATTTGGGGGCCCCCTGAGGAGCTGGGGGAGGATGCAGAGGTGTTGGGCTTCCTCACCTGAATTGTTGCTGATGTTCTCACAAACACTGGGGACTGATGGCTTGACATGCTGAGCCCTCTGCCTTGGGGCTTGCCCCTATAAAGCTTGTTACTACAAAGGAGAGGCTAAACCTGCTTATAAGTGTGCCTAAGAGTCTCCCCTGAGTGCCTCTGTTGCTCAGATGTGGCCCTCTCTCGCTAATTAAGCCACCTTACCAGGTGATCTCACTGCCCTCCCCTCTATGAGGGACCTGACTCCCAGAGGTATAAATCTCCCTGGCAATTCAGAATATGATTCCCAGAGATGAATCTGGACCCAGCATCATGGAATTGAGAACATCTTCTTGAGAAAAAATGGGATGCAAAATGAAATGAAATAAAGCTTCAGTGGCTGAGAGATTTCAAACAGAGTTGAGAGGTCACTCTAGTGGACATTCTTAAGCACTATATAGATAACACATTTTAGGTTTTAATGTATTGGAATAGCTAGAAGTAAATATCTAAAACCACCAAACTCCAACCCAGTAGCCTTGACTCTTGAAGACGATTGTATAATAATGTAGATTACAATGGGTGACAGTGTGTGCCGGTTTGAATGTATTATGTCCCCCAGAAAAAGCCATATTCTTTGATGCAGTCTTGTGGGGCAGACAGAATAGTGGGGATTAAGTTGGAACGTTTGAATTAGGTTGTTTGCATGGACATGTGCCCCACCCAGCTGTGGGTGGTGACTCTCGGTGGGATACTCCCGTGGAGGCGTAGCCCCACCCATTCAGGGTGGGCCTTGATCAGTGGAGCCATATAAACATGCTGACTCAAAGAGACTGAAATGGAGTGCAGCTGTGAGTGATGTTTTGAAGAAGAGCAAGCTTGCTAGAGAGGAATGTCCTGGGAGAAAGCCATTTTGAAACCAGAACTTTGGAGCAGACGCCAACCATGTGCCTTCCCAGCTAACAGAGGTTTTCCGGACACCATTTGCCATCCTCCAGTGAAGGTACTCGATTACTGATGTGTTACCTTGGACACTTTATGGCCTTAAGACTGTAACTGTATAGCCAAATAAACCCCCTTTTTATAAAAGCCAATCCATCTCTGGTGTTTTGCATTCCTCACAGCATTAGCAAACTAGAACACAGTGTGATTGTGAAAACCTTGTGGATTGCACTCCCTTTATCCAGTGTATGGATGGATGAGTAGATAAATAGGGACAAAAACTAAATGAAAAATAGGGTGGGATGGGGGGATGATTTGGGTGTTCTTTTTTATTTTTATTTTTTATTCTGATTCTGATTCTTTCTAGTGCAAGGAAAATGTTCAAAAATAGATTGGAGTGATGAATGCACAACTATATGATGGTACTATGAACAGTTGATTGTACAAAATGGATGATTATGTGGTATGTGAATATATCTCAATAAAACTGAATTTAAATAAAAGGAATCTGTTATGATATAAATGGGGAGGAGGCTGTCATATGGGGCATGTGAAATGTTCCTGAATGAAAACTATGACTGCAAACACAAACAGGTATATTAGCCATGTTTTCTTATGCACACATTGGGAAAGTGGAGAAATTGTCCATCTGGACAAAAAGTGCTTGTTTTCTTAACAACTGTCTTATGGCATGGTGGGTTCTAATTTCTCTGCCTTTTCAGCTACAGCTTCCAATGCACACCACTTGATTGCTGAGTGTGGTAGGACCTCAGGCCTCCATTCATGTGTTTGAATACCTGGAAAATTAACACATGGACTGTAGCTCTAAGTTTAATCTCTGACACGAGGAGGAAGAGGGAATCATTTGTGTCAGTGTAGCGGAGTTTTATGTGGGGGAAAGACAGTGAGGATTGAAGGAATATGTGAGAACAAGGAAATATATTTTGGGGGAGGCAAATCCCCAAATGTATCACATAATCTGTGTGTCATATGAGAGTAGGGTACCAGGGAAATAGAGGGAAAAGAAACTACTGGGAAGAATATGAAAGGCCAAAGAATTCCATCTAATTGATGCAGGGTCCATTCCTGGCCAGGAATAAGTAATCACCCTTCAAAAAGTTCTCATGATCTCTTCTCTCTACTATACTCAGAAGAGCTTAGACCTTTGAGGATTAAGCCACTTGCTTGACAGACAGACTAGATGGAAAAGAGCTGGATTCTCTGGTGTCTCCTGACATCCCTTTTTCCCTCTTTTCCTCATATAGATATGGTTTCAGAAACAGAGAGCTTGGCACCCAGGGAACAGCCCAAGAGGACCTGTAAATTCCTTGTCAGATGCCCCAAATCAGAGGCCCCATCTGACCATTGGGCAGGAGCAAATTCACCTGACCACTTTCCAAGCAGGCCCCATCATCTTGCTTCCTGCAATATTTTCCATGGGACCCATGTAATTCCATCCACTATTCTTCTGTGCCTCAGAAACACTGTTCCACAGGATTCAAATGCGAGCTGCTGAATCAGGCACCCCGATGACTGGAGGCCCAGCCCACCCTGACTGCACAGACAGGGACAAATGCTCACCCCCCCACACACACACCAAATCTTATGAGTTGCCCACAAGCAGAACCACCTCTGGGAATGGGGTTCTCAGATAAGCCAGATACTTTTGAGCTCCCTTTCCAGGGAAAATGCCAGGATCAAGATGAATCCACTGGCAGGGGAGTGGTGCAGCTGGAAGATAATCCCCCAACATAAACTGACCATGAAAAGCAACAATTACATGACATTGGTCAGCCAGACACATCTCACAACATGCAATGGTGCAGTGAGGAGTTCCAAGGTGTGAACGCAGAAGGAGAAACTCCTGAAGGGAAACTTCATCAGCCTGGACACTCTGAGACACCACTGCGGCAGCAGCAGGCAGAATCAGCTGAAGAGCCATCACTTCCCCCTGCCCAGGAGCACCAGCAAGATCTGGAGGCCTGGAGTCTTCTGGACCAACTGCTGTCAAGCACAGAATTTCTGGAAAAGGCCCAATCGCTTCTCAATCCAGATTCCCAGGACCAGGACTCTCTACCAGTTGAACCACCCCTCAGTGAGGAAGAATTTCAGGCTCTGCTTGACATGCTGTGGAGCTCCCTGGGGTCACTGCATCAGGAAGAGAAAGCAGTCACTGTACAAATGGGAGTTCAAGCCACTTCTGCTTTTGTATAAGCCAGAGAGAATTAGAAATGACCCAGAAACCATTGGAGGTTTCAACTCTGACCCATACTCAGCGGGTGCCCTGTACTGACTTCATTTGGCAAAGATGGTTTCCCAGGTCCAAACTACCTCTGGCGCACCATGGACAGCAGGCTTTGGAAACTGGGGCCAAATCTCAGTAGAACTAGAGAATTTTTAGGAAAATGGTGGCCTTCACCTACCCATAATCACGTCCTCGACATTCTGGACGATCTGAGGACCGTCACGAAGAACAGGCAAAGAGACTAGGACTTCTAAGATATTTCTTCACTGCCTTCCTTCTGGCAAGTAAGGAAGTAAAAGTTGAAATGACCTTTCTGTGTAGAAAAAGAGGGGCTGCTATATTTCCTGATGATGGGAGTTCAGGCACGTGAGCTCGGCCCTAGCCCTGAGGCTTGGGATAGGGAACTGGGTGCGTGCTACTTCACTGACTGTGAATAAGGGGATGGATGGGTGTTCACCCTAAGTACTGGACACCATCACACATGAATTCTTTTTCAACATTTCCTCGGGTCAAATGTCAAGAAGCTGTAGGGAAAGGTGTATTTGCAAGTGCAGGAGCCACTGGTCAAAAACGACCGATGTTAAGACTTCTACAGTTTGAGAAACTTTGCATATATTTACCATATATCCAGACACAAATGTTCATTGTCACCATGAATAAAGCATGCATGCTATTCAAAGCCTCTTGAACATCATCCAGTTCTTGAATCTCCTCCCTTCCCTTGATGTGAGAACTCCCACCAATTCTCAAGGAAGATCACACCATGTGTGAATTTACATTGGCACAGTAAACACGCCATGAAAAAGAAAACATGTCTACATTGTGTAATTTCACCAGTTTGCATTCTATCCCTCATCTACACAACTATGTCAGTGATTTTCTTTGTCTTCTTTCCACAGCCAGCTGTGAGAAAGAGTTCAATACACAGGTCTGGTTCATAGACATACCACAGATGCAAAACCACAAGAAGCATACAGACAACCCCCTTCCAGGTATCCAGGGGTTCACATTGCACAAGCATTCCTCCCTGGTGTATGCCCTGAAGCACAAGGGCCACAATATTCCAACCCCATTATGATTGCCAGGTCACCCCAAGCAGAGGTTTGTGCATACCCCAGCCTGTTGGAGCAAGTGGACACACATGCTTGTGTTCTCACATACATATATAGACACTCAGATAAACACAAACACACACACACACAGAAACTCCAGGGTACAGCCACACACTACTGGCACCGATGCATCTGAAGGAAATCTCATTTATTCAAAAGCAGCAACAATGAAACAATCAAATACTGTTTTCATAGTGATTGCCATCCAGAGACAGTCATGCAGAGGCCGTGCTGAATGACCCTGGTATCAGAAGTCACATGACCATACTTCCAGCACACAGACACAGACAGAGAAGAAAGCAAAAATATTCTCTTCACAGACAAATACAAACATAATCATCAGAAAACGAGGAGGAAATATTCATATCATCATAGTCCTCGTTTCTGTAACTGGTCACGTGGCCGTAGTTCATATTTATCACGACCTTCTTCCACTACCCATTCCATGTTCCCTTCACCCTCAGCAAGCACTTCAGCTGGCCGTGGTTCTTTGCCTGGTGGGGTGACCCAAACCTTCATTCCTGAAGTTTCTTGGCCATTGGTAGTCCTGCCTGGATTGGGTTGTTGCAGTTTTCCATTGACTTGAATCACGGGGCATGGTAGTACTAAGAGACGCCCCAGGGGATCTCCTGTATGCCAGGAAAACTCTTCTTTACTTCCATTGTGTAGTGCAGTGCTATTTCCCCTTGATAGTCAGGATCAATCACCCCAGCCAGTACAGTAATCCCCTTACTTCCCTGTTGATTCAGAGGCATAAGAAGCCCAAAGTGGCCAGGTGGCAGCCTTAACTTCCAGTTCAATGGGATTATTGTTGTGTTTCCTGGTGGAAGCACTCCTCCTTTTGGAACCAAGACTTGTAGACCAGCAGAGTTTAAACTTGCAGGGACAGGAAGCAAAAATTTCCCTAGTGGATCACTAGGAATGATAGTGAGTGGTGCTACTCCTGTTTCCACCCCTTGATTCCTGGACCCATGAATCCTGGCTATGGGAGAAACAGCACCATAGAGTGGACGCTGATTCAGAGCATACACAGCCTCCCGGAGAACACTGCCCCAGCCCTGCAAGGTATTGCCACCTAGTTGGCACCGTAATTGAGTCTTCAATAGGCCATTCCACCGTCCTATCAACCCAGCTGCTTCTGGATGATGGGGAACATGGTAAGACCACAGAATTCCATGAGCATGTGCCCATCCCCTCACTTCATTTGCTGTGAAGTGGGTTCCTTGGTCCGAAGCAATGCTGTGTGGAATACCATGACGGTGGATGAGGCATTCTGTAAGTCCACGTATCGTAGTTTTGGCAGAAGCATGTCGTGCAGGGAAGGCAAACCCATATCTGGAGTCTATTCCAGTAAGAACAAATCGCTGCCCTTTCCATGATGGAAGTGGTCCGATGTAATCAACCTGCCACCAGGTAGCAGGCTGATCACCCCGAGGAATGGTGCCATATCGGGGACTGAGTGTGGGTCTCTGCTGCTGGCAAATTGGACACTCAGCAGTGGCTGTGGCCAGGTCAGCCTTGGTGAGTGGAAGTCCATGTTGCTGAGCCCATGCATAACCTCCATCCCTACCACCATGACCACTTTGTTCATGAGCCCATTGGGCAATGACAGGAGTTGCTGGGGAAAGAGGCTGATTGGTATCCACCAAACGGGTCATTTTATCCACTTGGTTATTAAAACCTTCTTCTGCTGAAGTCATCCTCTGGTGAGCATTCACATGGGACACAAATATCTTCATGTTGTTTGCCCACTCAGAAAGGTCTATCCACATACCCCTTCCCCAGACTTCTTTGTCACCAATCTTCCAATCATGTTCTTTCCAAGTCCCTGACCATCCAGCCAAACCATTAGCAACAGCCCAGGAATCAGTATACAGACACACCTCTGGCCAGTTCTCCTTCCAAGCAAAGTGAACAACCAGGTGCACTGCTCAAAGTTCTGCCCACTGGGAGAATTTCCTCTCACCACTGTCCTTCAGGGATATCCCAGAAAGGGGCTGCAGTGCTGCAGCTGTCCACTTTCGGGTGGTACCTGCATATCGTGCAGAACCATCTGTAAACCAGGCCCGAGTCTTCTCTTCCTCAGTCAACTGACTGTAAGGAACTCCCCAAGATGCCATAGCTGTGGCTGGGAAAGAGAAGGTAAGGTGGAAGGAGTGGGGGCCATGGGCATTTGGGCCACTTCCTCATGTAACTTACTTGTACCTTCAGGACCTGCTCGAGCTCTATCTCGTATATACCATTTCCATTTTATGATGGAGTGCTGCTGTGCACGCCCAACTTTATGGCTTGGTGGGTCATGAAAAGAGTTAGAATTATCTCTCAAGCCATTCACCTCAGGGCACTCTGTTGCATTTTCATCTCTTAAAACAGGATTAATCTCTCCAGACAAAAGAGTGAGGGCTGCTTCCTCAGGGGAGGTGATTACAAGATTAGCAGGCATTGAAGGGTTAATCTCCTTAGGTGGGAGTTGCATGGCAGGCTCCTTAGGGCAGACTGGAGGCAAAGAAGCTGTTTCCCCAGGACAGCCCTCTACAGGTAAATCTAACAATGACCCAGCAGAATCCAGGGTTCCAATGTCCTCACTGTCATTATTATCAATCCATATGTCTCCATCCCAAGTTTCTGGGTCCCATTCTTTTCCAATCAATGCCTTTACTTTAACAGCAGACACTCTGAGAGGTTGAGATTTTAGTTTACGCTGTAAATGTGCTACTCGCACAATAAGAGACTGCGTCTGATTTTCAGAAACCTCCAGTCTGCGGGCACAGGAAATAAGATTTTCTTTCAGGGCACAGATGGAACCCTTTACATCTGTCATACGGCATTCAAGTTTTGAATTTGAAGCCTTTAGCTCATCCCTTTCTCTTACAACTGTATCCAAAGTATCTAAGAGCAGCCAGCCAACATCATTATACCTCTTAATACTGCAAAACTCCGTGAAAGTGTCGAAAACGCTGTCACCCAGAGCCTCGCTTCGTACTAGAGCACAATTAGGAGAATCAAATGGTGCTATTTTGCGTATTTCCTTTGCCGACTCCTGCCATGGACTATTAGTACCCTCTTGATTATTGGAAATAGAGTCATTAGTGCCTCTGAATCTAATCAGAGTAGAAAACAAGTTGTAAAAGCCCATTTTAAGATTCCGTTTCTCAAGAACCACTCTCGGTACCAAATTGTATTAGTTAGGGTTCTCCTTGGAAACAGAATCAATGAGAGATGTCTCTTATTATCAAATTGTAAAAGTGACTCACGCAACTGCGGGAGCGCACAAGTCCAAATTCTGCAGAGCCGTCAACAAGTTGTCAACTCCAAGGAAGACGTCCGACGAACTCCTCAGGAAACGAACCGACAACTTTGATGAACTCCTCAGGAAACGAACTGGCAACTTCGACGAGCTCCCCAGGAAAAGCTTCACTGAGCAGCTGAAGAAGAAGTGAAGGTTCTCTAACCGTCCAGCTTATAAGCCTCCAACTGATCACCCGGACCAAATCCAGCCAATTGCATTCTCTCACTGTGGAAGCATGCCCCTTGATGAGTCATCAGTCAGCTGCAGTCAACTGACTGATGATGTGACAAACCAACCAGCCTCAAATATCCTCACAGCAATCGTCAGGCCAGTGCCCGCTTGACCAGACAGCTAGGCCACCTAGCCAAGTTGACACATGAAGCCAACCATCACACCATCTTCCCAGAGGGCTGGGAACGCTCCTGCCTGGCACCAGCGCCACAGCCCAGAGCTGCACCAAACAACCCCATGTGACAGGAAGTGTTTCCAGCAACAAGCACACATAACACAATATCTGGCATGGACAATTGCCTTTCATGCACCTGCAGCTAATTGTCCCAGAGCTGGGAAGACCTCGCTGTGTGAAAAGGGGGAAATTAACATGACCCATTCAGCCATCCTTTCAGCAGGCTGGGAATGCCCATACACAGCCCTGTGGCCCAGAACTTCCCTTGGGGGATGGCGCTCACCTGTGACATAGCAGAGTCTTCCCTCAGCAGAGGCCCTAGGAGGGCACAGCTTGGAAGAGGGACCCACTTGCAAGTCCCAGGGACCATACACCAATACCAAGGAACTTGTGGGTCAGCAGCAGAGACGAACTGTGGTGAGACTGAACTGAAGGATTAGACTATTGCAACAGCTTTAAATCTCCAGAAACACCTGGGAGATTTGATTATTAAAGCCACCCTCCCTCCCTAACCACTCAGACACATGCCCCACATTCAGGGCAGGCAGCACCAACTACAAATGTAAACTTGGTGCACCAATTGGACCCCCACAAGACTCAGACCCCCACTCACCTCAAAGACAAAGTTGGGGAGAACTGGCCTGAGGGGAATAGGTGTCTCGTGGATGCCACCTGCTTCTTAGTTAAAGAAAGTGTATTCCACTAAACTGTAGATCTGAAAAATTAGAGATAAGTGTTTGAATCAGTCTACATATCCTAAAATAACCCTATTAAGTTAACCAAATGCCAAGAGGCCAAAAACAACAGAAAAATTTAAAGCATATGAAAAAAACCAGATGATATGGATAACCCAAACCCAAACACCCAAATCAAAAGATCAGAGGAGACACAGTACTTGGAGCAATTAATCAAAGAACTAAAGACAAATAATGAGAGCATGGCACAGGATATAAAGGACATGAAGAAGACCATAGAAGAGCATAAAGAAGAAATTGCAACAGTTAATAAAAAAATAGATGATCTTATGGAAATGAAAGAAACTGTTCACCAAATGAAAAAGATTCTGGATACTCACAGTACAAGACTAGAGGAAGCTGAACAGTGAATCAGTGACGTCAAGGACAATATAATGGAAAATGAAAGAACAAAAGAAAGAAAGGGGAAAAAATAAAAAAAAATCAAAATGGACCTCAGGGATGTGATAGATAAAATAAAACATCCAAATATAAGACTCATTGGTGCTCCAGATGGGGAAGACAAGGGTAAAAGTCTAGGAAGAGTATTCAAAGAAATTATTGGGGAAAACTTCCCAAACCTTCTAAACAATGTAAATACACAAATCATAAATACCCAGCAAACTCCAAATAGAATGAATCCAAATAACCCCACTCTGAGACATATTCTGTTCAGATTGTCAAATACTGAAGAGAAGGAGCAAGTTCTGAAAGCAGCAAAAGAAAAGCAACTCACCACTTACAAAGGGAACAACATAAGACTAAGTTCTGACTACTCAGCAGCCACATGGAGGTGAGAAGGCAGTGGAATGACATATTTAAAATTCTGAGAGACAAAAATTGCTAACCAAGAATTCTTTATCCAGCAAAGCTCTCCTTCAAATTTGAGGGATACCTTAAGTTTTTTCCAGACAAACAAATGCTGAGAGAATTTGCTAACAAGAGACCTGCACTGCTTGAGATACTAAAGGGAGCCCTACCAACAAAAAAAGTAGAAACAAGAGGAGGGGGAGACATGGAGAAAGGTTCAGTACTAAAGAGATTCTATATGGGTACATTAAAGGATATTAAGAGACAGAGGGAAAAAATATATCTGACAAACATAAACCAAAGGATAAGATGGCTGATTCAAAAAATGCCTTCACAGTAATAACACTGAATGTAAATGGATTAAACTCCACAATTAAAAGACATAGATTGGCAGAATGGATCAAAAAATATGAACCATCAATATGTTGCATACAAGAGACTCATCTTAGACACAGGGACACAAAGAAATTGAAAGTGAAAGGATAGAAAAAATATTTCATGCAAACTACAACCAAAAGAAAGCAGGAGTAGCAATATTAATCTCAGATAAAATAGGCTTTAAATGCCAGGATGTTATGAGAGACAAAGAAGGCCACTATATACTAATAAAAGGGGCAATTCAACAAGAAGAAATAGCAATCATAAATGTTTATGCACCCAATGAAGTTGTCACAAAATACAAGAGACAAACACTGGCAAAACTAAAGGAAGCAATTGATGTTTCCACAATAATTGTGGGAGATTTCAACACATCATTCTCTCCTACAGATAGATCAACCAGACAGAAAACCAATAAGGAAATTGAAAACCTAAACCATCTGATAAATGAATTGGATTTAACAGACATATATAGAACATTACATCCCAAATCACCAGGATACACATTCTTCTCTAGTGCTCATGGAACTTTCTCCAGAATAGATCACATGTTGGGACATAAAACAAACCTCAATAAATTTTAAAAACTTGAAATTATTCAAAGCACATTCTCTGACCACAGTGGAATACAATTAGAAGTCAATAACCATCAGAGACTTAGAAAATTCACAAATACCTGAGGGTTAAAGAACACACTCCTAAACAATCAGTGGGTTAAAGAAGAAATAGCAAGAGAAATTGCTAAATATAGAAAGGTGAATGAAAATGAGAACACATCGTATCAAAACCTATGGGATGCAGCAAAAGTGGTACTTAGGGGGAAATTTATGGCACTAAATGCATACATCAAAAAGAAAGAAAGAGCTAAAATAAAAGAACTAATGGATCAACTGAAGAAGCTAGAAAATGAACAGCAAACCAATCCTAAACCAAGTAGAAGAAAAGAAATAACAAGGATTAAAGCAGAAATAAATGACATAGAGAACAAAAAAAAAAGAGAATAAATAATACCAAAAGTTGGTTCTTTCAGAAGATCAACAAGATTGACAAGTCCTTAGCTAGATTTACAAAATAAAAAAGAGAGAAGACCCATATAAACAAAGTACTGAATGAGAAAGGTGACATTACTGCAGATCCCAAAGAAATAAAAAATTATAAGAGGATACTATGAACAACTGTATGCCAAAAAACTGGATAATGTAGAGGAAATGGACAATTTCCTGGAAAAATATGAACAACCAAGACTGACCAGAGAAGAAGCAGAAGACCTCAACCAACCAATCACAAGCAAAGAGATCCAAGCAGTCATCAAAAATCTTCCCACAAATAAACACCCAGGGCCAGATGGCTTCACAGGGAAATTCTACCAAACTGTCCAAAAAGACCTGACACCAATCTTACTTAAATTCTGTCAAAACATCAAAGAAAATGGAATACTACCTGACATATTTTATGAGGCTAACATCAATCTAATACCAAAACCAGGCAAAGATGCTACAAAAAAGGAAAACTACAGGCCAATCTCCCTAATGATAGATTCAAAAATTCTCAACAAAATACTTGTAAATCCAATTCAAAGACACATTAAAAAAATCATACACCATGAACAAGTGGGGTTCATTACAAGCATGCAAGGATGGTTCAACATAAGAAAATCAATGTATTACAACATGTGTCAGTTTGAATGTATTGTGTCCCCCAAACACCATTATCTTTGATGTAATCTTGTGTGGGCAGACATTATCAGTTTTGATTAGATTTCTTTGAGTATTTCTTTGGAGATGCTCCCCACCCAACTGTAAGTGATAACTCTGATGAGATATTTCCATGGAGGCATGGCCCCACCCATTAAAGGTGGGCCTTGATCAGTGGAGCCATATAAATGAGCTCAGGAGCAGAGGGAACTCAGTGCAGCTGAGAGTGACATTTTGAAGAGGAGCTACAGCCAAGAGGGACACTTGGAAGAAAGCACAGGAGCTGCAGATGAGAGACATCTTGAAGATGGCCATTGACAGCAGACTCTTGCTCTAGAGAAGATAAGAGAGGACAAATACCCCAAGTGCAACTAACAGTGAAATTTTTGAGGAACTGTAGCCTAGAGAGGAACGTCCTGGGAGAAATCCATTTTGAAACCAGAACTTTGGAGCAGACGCCAGCCATGTGCCTTCCCAGCTAACAGAGATTTTCCAGACACCATTGGCCATCCTCCAGTGAAGGTACTTGATTACTGATATGTTACCTTGGACACTTTACGGCCTTAAGACTGTAACTGTGCAACCAAATAAACCCCCTTTTATAAAAGCCAATCCATCTCTGGTGTTTTGCATTCTGGCAGCACTAGCAACCTAGAACACAACACATTAACAAATCAAAAGAGAAAAATCAAATGATCATCTCAATAGATGCAGAAAAAGCATTCAACAAAATCCAACATCCTTTTTGATAAAAACACTTCAAAAGGTAGGAATTGAAGGAAACTTCCTCAGTATGATAAAGAGCATATATGAAAAACCCACAGCCAGCATAGTACTCAATGGTAAGAGACTGAAAGCCTTCCCTCTAAGATCAGGAATGAGATAAGGATGCCCACTGTCACCACTGTTATTCTACATTGCAGTAGAAGTGTTAGCCAGAGCAATCTGGCAAGACAAAGAAATAAAAGGCATGCAAATTGGAAAGGAAGAAGTAAAACTGTCATTATTTGGAGATGATATGATCTTATGTCTGAAAAACCCTGAAAAATCACTGATACAGCTACTAGAGCTAATAAAAAAATTTAGCAAAGTAGCAGGATACAAGGTTAATGCACATAAGTCAGTAATGTTTATATATGCTAGAAATGAACAAAGTGAAGAGACACTCAAGAAAAAGATACCATTTTCAATAGGAACTAAAAAAATCAAGTACCTAGGAATAAACTTAACCAAAGATGTAAAAGACCTATACAAAGAAAACTACATAATTCTACTAAAAGAAATAGAAAGGGACCTTAAAAGATGGAAAAATATTCCATGTTCATGGATAGGAAGGCTAAATGTCATTAAGATGTCCATTCTACTTATACTCATCACCAATGCAATGCAATCCCAATCAAAATTCCAACAAGCTACTTTGCAGACTTGGAAAAGCTAGTTATCAAATTTATTTGGAAAGGGAAGATTCCTCAAATTGCTAAAAACACTCTAAAAAAGAAAAACAAAGTGGAAAGACTTATACTCCCTGACTTTGAAGCTTATTATAAAGCCACAGTATTCAAAACAGCAGGGTACTGGCACAAAGATAAACTATTGATCAATGGAACGGAACTGAGAATTTGGAGATAGACCCCCAGATCTACAGCCAACTGATCTTTGATAAGGTCCCCAAAGCCACTGAACTGGGACATAACAGTCTTTTCAACAAATGTGGCTGGGAGAATTGGATATCCATATCCAAAAGGATGAAAGAGGACCCCTACCCCACACCCTACACAAAAATTAACTCAAAATGGATCAAAGATCTCAATATAAAAGGCAGTACCATAAAACTTCTAGAAGATAATGTAGGGAAACATCTTCAAGACCTTGTATTAGGTGGCCACTTCCTTGACCTTACACCCAAAGCACAAGCAACAAAAGATAAAATAGATAAACAGGAACTCCTCAAGCTTAGAAGTTTCTGTACCTCAAAAGAATTTGTCAAAAAGGTGAAGAGGCAGCCAACTCATTGGGAAAAAAATTTTGGAAACCATGTTATCTGACAAAAGACTGATATCTTGCATATATAAAGAAATCCTACAACTCAATGACAATAGTACAGACAGCCCAATTATAAAATGGGCAAAAGACATGGAAAGACAGTTCTCTGAAGAGGAAATACAAATGGCCAAGAAACATGAAAAAATGTTCAGCTTCACTAGCTATTAGAGAGATGCAAATTAAGACCACAATGAGATACCATCTCACACCAATTAGAATGGCTGCCATTAAACAAACAGGAAACTACAAATGCTGGAGAGGATGCAGAAAAATTGGAACTCTTATTCATTGTTGGTGGGACTGTATAATAGTTCAGCCATTCTGGAAGTCAATCTGGCAGTTTCTTAGAAAACTAGAGAGAGAGATATCCTTTGATCCAGCAATTGCACTTCTCGGGATATACCCGGAAGATCTGAAAGCAGTGACATGAATAGATACCTTCTTTTCACAGAAGCATTACTCACAATTGCCAAGAGATGGAAACAACCCAAATGTCCTTCAACAGATGAGTGGATACATAAAATGTGGTATATACACACGATGGAATACTATGGTGGCACTAAGAAGGAATGACGTCATGAAACATATGACAACATGGGATGAACCTTGAAGACATAATGCTGAGCAAAATAAGCCAGGCACAAAAAGAGAAATATTATATGCTATCACTAATGTGAACATTGAAAAATGTAAAATAAATGGTTTATAATGTAAAATGTAGGGAAACTAGCAATAGAGAGCAATTAATAAAGGGAATGATAACCCAATAAGAACAGATAAGCTATCATGGGTAAATTTAACATTCTGGGAATGCCCAGGAATGACTATGGTTTGTTAATTTCTGGTGGGTGTGGTAGGAACAAGTTCACAGAAATGTTGCTATATTAGGTTATTTTCTTGGGGTAGAGTAGGAACATGTTGAAAGTCAAGTAGTTATTTTAGGTTAGTTGTCTTTTTCTTACTCCCCTGTTATGGTTTGTTTGAAATGTTTTTTTATTGTTGTGGTTTTTTTAAAAAATTGATATAGTTAATATTTAATTTAAAAAAAAAAGTTAATTAAAAAAAAATGAAAAAATATGCAGAATCCCCTTAGGAGCTGATGGAGAATGCAGGGGTATTGGGCTTCCCCACCTTGATGGTTGCTGATGTGCTCACAGACATAGGGGACTGGTGGTTTGATGGGCTGAGCCCTCTACCACAGGACTTGCCCTTGGGAAGACTGTTGCTGCAAAGGAGAGGCTAGGCCTCCCTATTACTGTGCCTAAGAGCCTCCTCTCAAATGCCTCTTTGTTGCTCAGATGTGGCCTTCTCTCTCCAGCTAAGCCAACTCGGCAGGTGAAATCACTGCCCTCCCCACTATGTGGGATCTGACACCCAGGGGAATGACTCCCCCTGGAAATGTGGAATATGACTCCCGGGGAGGAATGTAGACCTGGCATCGTGGGATGGAGAACATCTTCTTGACCAAAAGGGGGATGTGAAAGGAAGTGAAATAAGCTTCAGTGGCAGAGAGATTCCAAAAGGAGCCGAGAGGTCACTCTGGTGGGCACTCTTACGCACAATATAGACAACCCTTTTTAGGTTCTAGTGAATTGGAGTAGCTAGCAGTAAATACCTAAAACTATCAAACTACAACCCAGAACCGTTGAATCTTGAAGACGATTGTATAACAATGTAGCTTATGAGGGTTGACAATGTGATTGGGAAAGCCATATGGATCACACTCCCCTTTGTCCAGTGTATGGAAGGATGAGTAAAAAATGGGGGCAACTGTCTCTCTAGCTAAGCCAACTTGAAAGGTGAAATCACTGCCCTCCCCGCTACGTGGGATCAGACACCCAGGGGAGTGAATCTCCCTGGCAACGTGGAATATGACTCCCGGGGAGGAATGTAGACCCGGCATCGTGGGACAGAGAACATCTTCTTGACCAAAAGGGGGATGTGAAAGGAAATGAAATAAGCTTCAGTGGCAGAGAGAATCCAAAAGGAGCCAAGAGGTCACTCTGGTGGGCACTCTTACGCACACTTTAGACAACCCTTTTTAGGTTCTAAAGAATTGGGGTAGCTGGTGGTGGATACCTGAAACTATCAAACTACAACCCAGAACCCATGAATCTTGAAGACAGTTGTATAAAAATGTAGCTTATGAGGGGTGACAAGGGGATTGGGAAAGCCATAAGGACCACACTCCACTTCGTCTAGTTTATGGATGGATGAGTAGAAAAATAGGGGAAGGAAACAAACAGACAAAGGTACCCAGTGTTCTTTTTTACTTCAATTGCTCTTTTTCACTCTAATTATTATTCTTGTTATTCTTGTGTGTGTGCTAATGAAGGTGTCAGGGATTGATTTGGGTGATGAATGTACAACTATGTAATGGTACTGTGAACAACCGAAAGTACGATTTGTTTTGTATGACTGCGTGGTATATGAATATATCTCAATAAAATGAAGATTAAAAAAAAAAAAAAGACATAATGCTGAGCAAAATAAGCCAGGCACAAAAAGAGACATATTGTATGTTACCACTAATGTGAATTCTGTGAAAAATGTACAATGTTTTATACTGTAGAATGTAGGGGACCTAGAGATACCAATTAGTGGAGGGGGAATGATAATCTAATAAGAACAGATAAACTATGGAGGGTAATCTCAATGTTATGGGAATGCTCAGGAATGATTATGGTTTGTAAACTTTCTTGGATATAGTAAGATCATGTTGGAAGCAATAGAGTTATTTTAGGTTTTTTTTTCTCTTATTCCTTTGTTTTCTTAGAGGTTGTTAATTTTCTTGGGGTATGGTAGGAACATGTTGGAAGCAATGTAGTTATTTTAGATTATTTGTTTTTCTTACTCCTCTGTTTGGACATGGTTTATTAATTTTCTTGGGGTATGGTAGGAACATATTGGAAGCAAAGTAATTATTTTAGGTTATTTGTTTTCCTTAATCCATTGCTTTGTTTGAAATGTTGTGGGGTTTTTTTGGTTGTTGTTTGCCTGTTTGTTTTTAATTTTTTGATAAACAAAGTTAAAAAATTGAAAAAAATCAGTAGAAAAATGGGAGTAAAAACTAAATGACAAATAGGGTGGGATGGGGGAATGGTTTGGGTATTCTCTTTTCACTTTTATTTTTTATTCTTATTCTGATTCTTTCTGATGTAAGGAAAATGTTCAGAAATAGATTGTGGTGATGAACGCATAACTATATGATCATACTGTGAACAGTTGATTGTATACCATGGATGACTGTATGGTTTGTGAATATATTTCAATAAAACTGAATTTAAAAAAAAAAAAAAATGGGGGCAAAAAAAAAAAAAAAGGCACCCAGTGTTCTTTTTTACTTTAATTGTTCTTTTTCACTTTAATTTTTATGCTTATTATTTTTGTGTGTGTGGTGATGAAAATGTTCAAAAATTAATTTTGGTGATGAACGCACAACTATATAATGGTACTGTGAACAACTGAATGAACACTTTGTATGACTGCCTGGCATGTGAATACATCTCAATAAAATTGAATTAAAAAAATAAAGGGAACACTATAGGCAGATAGGAAAAGACAGGACAGAGGGATTTGAAGCACAATATTGGGAGATGATAGCACAATAATTTAAGTACACTGAACAAAGATGAATGTGAATATGGTTGAAAGAGAAAGATTAGGGGCATGTGGGACACCAGAAAGAAAGATAGAAGGTAAAGACTGGGGCTGTATAATTTAGTGAAACCTAGAGAGGTCAATGATTGTGGTTAAATGTATAAATATGTGTTTACATGAGGGAGAACAAATGAATGCCAACTTTGCAAGGTGTTAAAAATGGGGTGGTATTGGGGAAAAAATACAATCAATGCAAACTAGAGTCTATAGTTAACAGTAACACTGTATACTTCAATTAATTGTAACAAAGGCAATATACTAAAGCTAAATGTCTGTAAGAGGGGGCTACAAGGGAGGGATAAGGAATTCTTGGCATTGGTGTTGTCTGACTTTTCTTATTGTATTTTATTTTAATTTTATTTTCTCTTTTGTTGCTTTTTACTTGTCATTTTTTTCTTTTTCTTTTTCTTTTTTTTTTCTTTTTTTGCCTCTTCCTCTTTCTTTGTGGAAGAAATGGAAATGTCCTTATATAGATAGTAGTGGTGAATGCATAATGATGTGATTATACAGGGAACCATTGTTTGTTTACTTAGGATGGAATGTATAGTGTGTGAATAAAACCATCTAAAAAATAAACAGAGGGGCAGCTGGGAGTATGGCGGGTGTGGGTTTAACTGCTTTGGCAGCTTGGGTCCTTTGGAGGATCTCGGGATGGATGGCCGTCTCCCTCGCTCCCCACTGTGGCCTCCGTGTGCCGCGGTGGCTCCCAGCTTGCAGACAGAAGACATCACTTTCTTTCCTTAGTCGACCAGACCTTCCAAACCTGGCTTACAAGCGCCTAAAAGGCAAAAATCCAGGAGTTATCTTCATCCCTGGCTATCTGTCTCATATGAATGGTACAAAAGCCTTGGCTGTTGAGGAATTTTGCAAATCTCTAGGTCACGCCTTTATAAGGTTTGATTACTCAGGAGTTGGAAGTTCAGATGGTAACTTAAAAGAATGCACAATAGGGAAATGGAGAAAAGATGTTCTTTCTATAATTGATGATTTAGCTGAAGGACCACAGATACTAGTTGGATCTAGCCTAGGTGGTTGGCTTATGCTTCATGCTGCAATTGCCCGGCCAGAAAAAGTTGTTGCTCTTGTTGGTGTAGCTACAGCTGCAGATGATCTGGTGACACAGTTTAATCAGCTTTCTGTTGAGGTAAAAAAGGAAGTAGAGATGAAAGGCGAGTGGTTAATGCCATCAAAATACGCTGAAGAAGGAGCTTATCACATCCAGTACAGTTTCATTAAAGAAGCTGAGCATCACTGCTTGTTACATAGCCCTATTCCTGTGAACTGCCCTGTGAGATTGCTCCATGGCATGAAGGATGACATTGTCCCTTGGCATACATCCATACATGTTGCTGACCGAGTAATCAGCACAGATGTTGATGTCATCCTTCGAAAACATAGCGATCACCGAATGAAAGAAAAAGCGGACATTCAACTTCTTGTTTACACTATTGATGACTTAATTGATAAGCTTTCAACATTAGTTTGAATTGTGTCATGGCATAAAGGTATACTTCATTGTGTAGTTGACTAGAATCACATTTTTAGTTCCTCTGTAGACTGATACATCCCAAAGATTGAGAGAGAAAAAATGAAAAGCCCTGATACGTTAGAAGGTTTTTTCCTCTTACCTCTACTTTGTAAATATCATAGGAGTATTTACTTAATGATGTATTTGCACAAATGGTACAAATTGTGAAGAAAGTACCAGCTGCTGTTTGGAAAATTTTCTCCTTCCTTCAATCCTTGACTTTTTTTCATTAAAATGTGTCCTATTTTTTAAGTCAAGAGATGCTTACCTTTCTTGTGCTTATGCCAAATGCCAGCTCTTAAGCATATTCTTCTACTTAGAATTATTCAAGAAACCTTGAACAATTTTTTTTTTGGTACCATTATATATGGAGATTTGTAAGATTATTACTTCTGATTTAAAAAAGCAACTCACAAAATATAGCGTTTATTGAAATAAATGTGCAATGATTAGAGAATGTTTGAAGCATAATAAAGTTAAAAAAATAAGGGTGTTACTTTATATAAATTATACACTGCGTGTTTCATTTGAACTTAATTAAGGCTTTACTCTTCAAAGGCTCAAAACCTTATGGTATTATAAAGGAAATACATTATTTCTATATTTTGGCTTATTTGTTTTATGTATTTAAATGAGGGAATTTCATCATAATGATGTAGCATTTTCATATTCTGATTGGTAAAACTAAAGAGCAAATTGATCGTTACATATTATTGCCTACCCACAAAAAAAATCCCTTTTTCATGAATATATGCTTTAAGTACACGTAGCCAAATGATTGCTACCTAAATCAGAGGGCTTTCTGAAGTATAGAATCAGTCAGGAAATATGAAATGACAATGTATAAATATGGATGTATTTTTTTAATAACTAAAATGAATTTGTGCAGTAGCCAGCCTTGATATTACAGAATTGGTGTTTTTTAACTATTAATTTTGGCTGGAATTTGTTTAGCTTGCTTAGGTTATTCTGTTAAAGTGAAACTTTTATTAAGTTGAAAACATGACTCATATATATAAAAGGAAAAAAAAAAATAAATAAACAGAGGGCTACAAGTGCTGGAGAAAGGGATGTACCAAATCACCATTGGTGGGGAAGAAAAATAGTGCAGCCCACCTGGAGGGCAGTGTGGTGGTTCCACAGAAAGCTAAGCATGGGGTTGCCTTATGGTCCTGCAACTTGGTTATTGGGAATATACTTGGAGGAACTGAAAACAGGGACATGAATGGACACGTGGGGTGAATGGTGTCAGTATTCACAATTTTTCAGTAGATGGAGGTGGTCTAAGGGTATACCAACTGATGAGCAGAATGGCAAACTGTGGTGTCTACATTCAATGGATAATTGAGCTGCTACAAGGAGTTAAGTGGTGAGGTGAATGGACATTGAGGACAGTATGTTTAGTGAAATAAACCAGAAATGAAAAGAAAAACATTATAATGCCTCACTAATATGAACTAACTATAATGTGCAAGCTCCAAGAATTGAGTCTGAGAGCATGGATTATCAGGGGAAGGCTTTTGTAAAGGTTCCTAGATTGTAAGCTTTTACAGCAATTACATCTATTTCTGAGTTGTAATGGTTATTTCTAAATTCTGAGATGCTGAACCCTTTGGGTATAATCTGGTCAGACCCTGGAACTCTGGGTATCTGGGTGACACCTGAGATTCAGAGCCAGAGTCTGGCAGCATTGAATGTCAGCATTATCCCATACAGCAAATGTTAAGGAGTCTGAAAAAAGACATCAGACTTCAATTAGAGATATGAATGAAATGGACTTGTTTAGGACTAAGGTAAATTAGACTAAAGGGTAAAGGATGATATTGACAGTGTTTGTAAAACTTCAACTTCTGTGTGAGGCCAAAGGAAGAGATGTTTATTAGGTGCAAAATCTATATTATTTATAACACACTATATAATTTAACTTGTACAGTTTATTCAAACAACATAATTGCATGGAATGTTGAATAGGGAGTGAAATCTGGTTGGTTTGTACAGGTTAGTGTGAAGCCCCAATACATCCCAGTGTAATGTCAGCAGAGAATAAAGATGTATATGCAAAGCTCCCTTGAGGGACTGGGGGGAAATGTGGGAATATTAAATTTCCCCATCTGGAGAATTAATGATACTCTTATAAGCATTGGGGGCTACCAATTTAGAAAGCCGAGCCCTTGATCTTGGAGCTTGCCCTTATGAAGCCTATTGTTGCAGAGAAGAGGCTATACCTACTTAAAATTGTACCTAAGTGTCACCCCCAGAGAACCTCCTTTGTTGCTCAGATGTGACCTCTCTCTTTAAGCCAACACTGCAGGTAAACTCACTGCTCTCCCTCCTATGTGGGACATGACTCCCAGGGGTATATATCTCCCTGGCAATGTGGCATATGACTCCCAGGGATGAGCTTGGCCCTGGCATCATGGGATTGAGAAAGCCTTCTTGGACCAAAAGGGGGAAGAGGAAGGAAACAAAATAAAGTTTCAGTGGCTAAGAGATCTCAGATAGAGTTGAGAGATCATTCTGGAGGTTATGCTTATGCATTATATAGATATACTTATTTAGTTTTTAGTGTATTGGAATAGCTAGAAGGAAATACCTGAAACTGTTGAACTGAAACCCAGTAGCCTTTATTCTTGAAGATGATTTTATAACTACATAGCTTACACTGTGTGACCATGTGATTGTGGAAACTTTGTGGTTCCCAATCTCTTTATACAGTGTATGGACAGATGAATATAAAAATAAGGACAAAAAGTAAATGAATAATAGGGAGAGATGGGGGGTATGGGATTTTTTGGGTGTTCTTTTCCACTTTAACTTGTATTCTTATTCTTTTTTGTGTGTGGTAATGAAAATATTCAAAAATTGCTTGTGGTGATGAATGCACAACTATATAATGGTACTGTTAACAACTGATTGTACACCATGGATGACTGTATGGTATGTGAATATATATCAATAAAATTGAATTTAAAAAACATATATGCATGTAATATCAGATCTCCAAAATATATGACACAAATATTAACAGAATTTAAGACATAAATAGATAGTTCTACATTAATAGTAGGAGATTTCCATACACCGCTTTCCATAATGAACAGAAGACAGAAGATCAATAAGGAAACAGAGAACTTGAACAATACTATAAACTAACTGTCTAACAGATATATACAGAGCACTTCATCAGTGACAGAGGGATATACATTCTTCTCAAATGCACATCTGTCATTCTCCAGATAGACCATATGCTAGTTCACAAAAAAGTCTCAATAAATTAAAAAAACAATGGAATCATACAAAGTATCTTCTCTGACCACAATCAATTGAAGCTAGAAATATATAGCAGAAGGAAAATTGTAAAATTTATAAATACATGAATATTCACAATACACTCTTAGACAACCAATGGTTCAAAAGAAACCACAAGAGAAATTAGAAAATACCTCGAGGCAAATTAAAAAGAAAATGCACAATGGACTTTCTGGGAAGATGGCAGAATAGGGAGTTGCAGGGCTGACCTCTCTCCCAAAAACAGCTAATGGACTGGCAGAAACTGTCCAAAACATCTATTCTGGGGCTCCAAGGACCAGTAGAGTATTGCACAGCATCCATGGAAAGTAGGACTAAGCAACTGAGAAACTGTGATGAAAAACTCTGAATAATTCCTGTGGTCAATGGTCCTGGTGCCCATCTCCAACCCTTGAGACAAGCAGCCTTAGATTGGCCAGTCCCTGCCTGGTGGGCTGCTGTGGACTGGAAGGGCCACAGAAGACCCCCTCCCCAGGAACAGAAGAGGACATGACCCAGTACTTATTAGCTGGTGAATTTAGACCACTGGGTCCCACTGCTTTAGCCCAGCCTGGACAGGTGCCACCTGGGCCATTGTTTCCACCACCACAATCCCCAAAGGCAGAACTGCCAGAGGGCTAAAAATACCCTACCTTCTTAGGGCTGCAGGGAGTAGGCTGCCAAAGAGTGCCATCTGCTGGGCAGGCCAGGATAATACACCTTTGGGGAGCCATCAAAAAGTCTTCTTGGTAAAGAGCACCATCTGCTGGGCAAGCCAGGAAAGTGCACCCCGGGGAGCTGAAATAAAGGCTGTTTGCCATCTTTCCTAACCCTCTCCCCAGGGCCCTTTGGAACTGGCCTGCCCCCCAGCATAGGTCCCTAGCCCTGTTTTGGCTGGGAAATGGTGATGAACCAAGGGTCAAAGAAGAAACTTAACACAAACCCAATCAGCAACAAAATACTAGAGAGAGAAACCAACCCTCAGAATAAACCAATCAAGATAATCAGATGCCCAAATATCAGCAAAAAATTACAAGCCATACTGAGAAACAGGAAAACATGGCCCAAAGAACAAATTGAAAAGTCAGAGGAGATAGAGAATTTGGAATAACTAATCAAAGATATTCAAACAAATCTCCTAAACCAGTTCAAGGAGATGAAAGAAAATATGGCTAAAGAGATAAAGGGTATTAAGAAGACACTGGGTGAGCATAAACAAGAATTTGAAAGCATGAAAAGAATAAAACAGAACTAATGGGATCTCCTCAAAACTGAATACTTTTCGTGCATCAAAGGGCTTTGTCAGGAAAGTAAAAAGGCAGCCCACTCAATGGGAGACAGTATTTGGAAACCATATATCAGAAAAGGGTTTAATATCCAGCATATACAAAGATATCCTACAGCTCAACAACAAAAAGACAAACAACCTAATTTTAAAATGGACAAAAGACATAGATACACACTTTCCAAGGAGGAAATACAAATGGCTCAAAAGCGTATGAAAAGATGCTCAACTTCACTAGCTATTAGGGAAATGCAAACCAAACCACAAAGAGATATCATCTCACACCTACTAGAATGGCCATTAAAAAAAAAATAGAAAATTACAAGTGCTGGAGAGGATGTGGAGAAATAGGTACATTTATTCGCTGTTGGTGGGAACATAGAATGGTGCAACCGCTCTAGAAGGCAGTTTGGCAGTTCCTCAGGAAGCTGGGTATGCCGGTTTGTATATTTATGTCCCCCAGAAAAAGCCATATTCTTTAATGCATTCTTGTGGGGACAGACATATTAGTGTGGATTGGGTTGGAACCTATTGGTTCAGTGTCTATGGAGATGTGACCCACCCAACTGTAGGTGATAACTCTGATTGGATAATTTCCATGGAAACATGGCCCCGCCCATTCAGCATGGGCTTGTTTAGTTTACAGAAGCTCTATATAAGCTCAGACAGAAGGAGCTGGAGCTAGCTGGAGCTGAGACAGACATTTTGAAGATGGCCATTGGAAGCTGATGCAGACATTTTGGAGCATGCCATTTTGAGGTGCAACCTGGAATCAAGCAGACGCCAGCCATGTGCCTTACCAGCTAACGGAGGTTTTCCAGACACCATTGGCCATCCTCCAGTGAAGGTACCCTTTGTTGATGGACACTTTATGGCCTTAAGACTTTAACTGTGTAACCAAATAAACCCCCTTTTATAAAAACCAATCCATTTCTGGTGTTTTGCATTCCAGCAGCATTAGTAAACTAGAACACTGGGTATAGAATTTCTGTATGATCCAGCAATCCCATTACAAAGCATATACTCGGAGGAACTGAAAGCAGGGACACAAACAGACATTTGCACACTACAGTTAACAGTAATACTGCAGTATACACTCTAGTTAACAGTAACACTGTATATAGTTAATACTACAGTTAACAGTTAACACTGTATACAATTAACAGTAACACTGTAATATTCTTTTATTAACTCTAACAAAGGCAATATGCCAAAGCTAAATATAAATAAGAGAGGGATATAAGGGAGGGGTATGGGGTTTTTTTTTCTTTTATTTTCCCTCCTTTTTTTTCAGAAGAAATGGAAATGTTCTCATAAAGATTGTGATGATGAATGCATAACTATGTGATTATACCAGGAGCCACTGATTGTACACTTCGGATGGATTGCATGGTGTATGAATAACACTGTTTAAAAAAAAAAAAAAAAGAAAACTACAAGTGCTGGCGATGTGGAGAAAGAGGTATCCATATTCACTGTTGGTGGGTGTGATGGTTAGGCTCAAGCAAGCACTGGCCTAATCATTACTGCAAGGACATTTGTGGCTGGTTAATAAACCAGAAAGCTGGTTTATAAAACCATCAGTCAATTGACTCCAGCTGTGGCTGAATACATTCATGAAGGGAGTGTCTTCCTCAATAAGAATTCAATCAGCTAGATATAACCCAACCAGTTGAAGACTTTTAAAGAAGAAAAGAGAGAACTTTCACTTCTTCAGCTAACCAGCCTTTCCTGGGGAGTTCATCGAAGACCTTCATCAGAGTTGCCAGCTCACTGCCTGCCCTACAGAATTTGGACTCGTGCATCTCCACTGTTGCATGAGACACTTTTATAAAATTTCATATTTACAGATATCATCTGTCAATTCTGCTTCCCTAGAGACCCCTAATTCACTGGGGGAAGTGGAATCGTGCAGCTCTTCTGGAGGGCAGTGTGGCAGTTTCTCAGGAAGCTGGGTATGGAGTTGCCATTTTACCTGGCAATCCCATTACTATGTATATACCCAAAGAATTGAAAGCAGGGACACAAACAGCCATTTGTACACTAGTGTTTATGGTGGCATTGTTCACGACTGCCCACGGATGGAGATAGCCCAAGTGTACATCAACTGATGAGCTGAAAGGTGAATTGTGGTGTATACATAAGATGGAATATTGTGCAGCTGTAGAAGGGAATGAAGTCGTGAGACATGCAACAAGGTGAATGAATCTTGTTGAGCGAAATAAGCAAAAAAAGACAGAAACAAAAGGACAAATTCTGTATGGTCTATGATATTGTCTGTATGTTAAAACTTCAACATCTATGTAAGACCAAAAGAAGAGATGTCTATTTTGTCCAAAATTTAAATTCTCTGTAGCATACTATCTAATTTAACCTGTCTGGTCAGGCTATTTAAACAACCTAATTACATGGAACCTAGAATAGGGAATGAGATCTTGTTATTCTGTACAGGTTAGTGTAATACCCCAATATATTCCAGAGTATTTGGGGCAGAAAATTAAATATATATATTCACAAGGTCTGATGGACTGGAGAAAAACGTGGAACTATTAAACTTCTCCACCTACGGAACTCCTGATATAAGCTTTAGGGTCTCTAATTTACTAAACCAAGCCCTCCATCTTGAGGCTTGCCCTTATGAGACTTGTTTCTGTAATGGCTGAACTAAGCCTACTTTAAATTGTTCCTAAGAGTCACTCCCCGAGAACCTCTTCTGTTGCTCAGATGTGGCCTAAGCCAAACTGCAAATAAGCTCACTACCCTCCCCCTAGGTGGGACATGACTCCCAGGGCTCTTAAGTCCTAGCAATGTGGGAAATGACTCCCAGGATGAGCCTGGCCCTGGCATCGTGGACTGACAATACTTTCTTGACCAAAAGGGGGAAAATACATGAAACAAATAGTTTCAGTGACTAAAAGATTTCAAATAGAGTCAAGAAGTCATTATAAGTCATTATGGAGGTTACTCTTATGCAAGCTTCAGCCAGATATTGCAATTCGCCATAGTATGCCAAGCCACAACCAACAATATTCCTGAAAACCTTAAGGAATACCCTGGGTTCTATCTCAAGTTTTACTTAATAAGTAAAACTGAAAAAATATTCAGAAACCTAAATGCTCCAGATTGTTCCTACGCCAATTAAGCCCTGAAACCCAGAGGTACTAGTCTCTCAAAGAACATCAGCCAGTTTCATTCCTCTACCCCATAATGTCAACACCCCTTTTCAGCAACACCCCTGGAAATGGTCATTGCCCAGATATCCCTGAAGATTGAGAGAATGATCAAATGAGAAGTTGTTGTAACGCAGAAGTTAGGATTTAACAAATGGTTATGACTACTAACTCATTATATAGATATTACTTCTTAGTTTCTAGTGTATTAGAGTAGCCAGAAGGAAATACCTGGTATTGTTGATGGTAATCCAACAGCCTTGATCTTTGATAATGATCATGTAACTATTTAGCTTTTATCTTGTGACCCTGTGATTGTAAAAACATTGGGACTGACACCCCCTTTATCCAGTGCATGGGTAGATGAGTAATAAAATAAAGACGTATAAAAAAATTATATCAAATTCTTTTCAGGTAGATCTTTGCCACTAAGAAGTGTGTTTGCATGTGTGTGTTATCAATTTACTCAGTAATTAATGAATGTACAGCTCATGTTAGAAGCAAGAACAGAGCACTACTAAGCATAATTTGGTAATAAATCCTGAGGTTGGAAGATTCTGGCACTTGTGCTTCAGTGTATAACCCTCAAGAAACTCTTGCACATGAGGCACTCAGAGACACCTGTAAGGATGCCCACTGCATGACTGTTTGTAGTAGTATAAAACTTGTATCTTTGTAGATATGTTACGAACTAGATGCAAGCATATGTACCTCATTCCTACATCTTCACGCAGAAAGGAGATAAAGCAAATTACTTAAAGGATTGTATGACAAGTCAGAAGGCAAACTGATAATACAGAATTAATATTTTTCAAAGATATTTTTATTACACCAATATAAATGCCATACAGCCTGCTACACCATGTTGTATTTTTACAACTGAAAACCAAGGAGTAAACTGAGTATAAGGGTGACAAACTAGAATTTTTAGGTATAATTTTTTATAAAATTGGGAAGGGTATAGATAAATATACAGGCAAAAACACCTGAAAAACCTAAAAATGGGAAATAGTAACATCAATAGACTATTCTGGGATTATATGATGTTACTATTGTAATTTTCCTTGCAATTTTCTGTATGTTTTAAATGGGCAAAGGAAAAAATATTATACGTCATACTATGTTTAATCTTTCTCTTATTGCTGGATACTGAGGTAGTTTCCAGTTCCCAATTCCAACCCTCACTCTAAGGAAAAATTCAATTTTTATGAATGTACATCATAAGGAAATATAGCACACCCTCATTTTCCACACATCAACCCCATTTCAAGTTTGACTTTCCTGTGGCCAGAATGGAAAGAAGTGCAGGTAGACCTTTTCTTTTACCATGAGTTCATTTACAGTTCATGGATTACCCACACTGCCAAAGAAATGATGGTTAAAGGGAGGAGGTCATGTTTGTCATGAAAATACTTTTGTTTATCAAGGATTCAGCAACCATGTCCACTGCCTGGTGCCCATGGAGCCTCCAGAGCCTCCAGAGGTAGTGTGCAGCTTCAGGACAGGCATTTACTCAATGAAGTGAACAGAGAAGGTAAGCGCCACCTAGGGCCAGGGTATAAATCTGCATCTTGAATTCTAAGTGGTTTGTCCTTCCTTGTGCAATTAGTCTTGCTTCAGAACAACTTGTTTGTTCACCATCCTTTAAATTCCACTGATTCTGCATCAAAGGAAAAGAGGCCTGGGCTAGGGTGGTGAGAATGCCATCTTCCTCCTCTTGAAGCTGAGGCCCTGGTGAGCTTCACAGCATGTGGAGCAGAGCTGGAAAATCTTCCTTGCTGAAGGGTGGTTTGGGTGCTGGAGTCCTGCTCCTGGAGATCCAAATTCAGAAAAGGTTGTACCTCTTACTGTCAGTCTGTGGTTGGCAGATGCTGATTTAAAGGCTTGATGCTTCTAGATATTGCCGGTGCAGCTGGTCGGTTAACTGTGCCAAACGCTGCCACAGGTCTCTCAAGTGAGTCCTGGATATCAGAGTGTCCCTTCAGGAGGCTCCCATTCTGCAATCAGAGCTTGGCAGCACTCATCCCACCATTCAATAAAGAAAGTTATGTCTTGATGACTTAGATCCTTCCACTGCTTTTTACTATCAAGTTTAAACTGCAAATAATTCTTTGACTCTAGTACTTCCAGGTCAATGGGTTCAATGGGCTCACTGCGATCCTGGCATTTTCCTTGGTCCTGTGGACATAAAGGAGTCTCAGTATCTAAGAACTCCCTTTCTGGAGGCAGTACTGTTGGCAGCTGATTCACTGGTGTCAGAGGTGGGTGAGGGTTCTCCAACCCCTGCACAGTCTGGGTGGGCTGGACCACCAAGATAGTTGGTGCCTGGTTTGCATGACCCGCAAAGGGATCCCAAGGAACAAAGGATGTGTAGAGTATAAGACAAGAATTTTGGTTGATAATGAAAGAATTAGAGGGAGGAATATCATGGGACCTGCTTGGGACAGTAGAAGGGTCATTTTGGTGCTGCTGAACAGTCAGCTCTTTCCTCACATCTGGGGCATCTGCCAAGGAATTCACAGGTGCCCCTTTGCTCCGCTTCTGGTGCCGTGCTCTTCGGTTCTGAAACCATATCTGAGTGGGGAGTAGGGAAATATGGACATCAGAAGACATGGAATTCCAGTTCTATTTCTCATAAACTGTAAAGCAAAGGGGCTATTTCTGTAAGGCCTAATTCTCAGGATAATTCAAAATATATCATTTGGTCTTTTTTAAAATATGTCCAAATTAGGCCAACTATTTACTCTTGGCCTGGTATAGTTTCTAAACTGATTTCCGAGAATTCAGGGCCTGTATCACTCTGTTCAGCATTTCTCTTTCTCTTCATTTTTCTTTAATTTTATTATTACCCTCATTTTGTAATGTAGGGCATATATTTAGAAATCCACCGGCCCCATCCCAAAAATCTCCATGTACACAAGCATTCATTACTCAAAAATTTTCCCCTCTTAGTAATTCCTGTCATCAAATAAAAATCACCATCTCTGGTACAGATGTTCTTCACTGGTTTGGGAGTTAAAATTAATTTATCTGGTCCATGTGTTCTATTTATATACATACACACATATTTACCTATATGTATATATGTATTTTTGTGTGTATAAACACACACAAACCAAACTGAGTTCATGACATACTCAGCTATCAATTATAGATGAACTGGAAACTCTGACTAAAAAAGCATAGTCTCTAGAATTTACCCTCTAATCTGGATATACAAACAATCAGTATTGAAAGGGTTGATACTTTTTATTCCTTGCCAACAAGTTGAAAGAATATGTGACTAAGATACAACTGTATAAATCTGTTCATAGGTTTATCAACACAATAAAGAGAGCTTTTGTGAACATTTCTCTATGAACATGCTTCATAGTCATGAGCATTTAATAAACAGAGATGACGGTACTCAGTGATGGCAATTTTGGTCCTCAACCAAGTACAACGGGCAATGTCTGTAGACTTTCATCAGTTATCAAAACTTAGGGGTTGGGAGCATGGGCTCTACTGTAATCTAGTAGATCAAGGCCTGGGATGCTGATAAACATCCTACCATGCACAGAACAAGCCCTCAAAACAAATGTGGTTTGAAGCTGTATGTACCCCAGAAAAACATGTTCTTAAATCTAACCCATTCCTGTGGGTGTGAACCCCTTGTAAGTAGGACCTTTCGATGTGGTTATTCAGTTAGGGTGTGACCCACCTCATTCACAATGGGTCTTAATCCTATTACTGGACTCTTTATAAATAGGATGAGTACAGCCAGGGAAAGAGAAAGCCAAGGAAGCAAGAGGCTAAAATCAAGGAAGCCCAGAAGAGAAGGCACATGTGCCTTTTCATATGGCAGAGGAGCCAAGGATCATAGGCAGCTGGTCTTTGGGAAGAAAGCATTGCCTTGATGATGCCTTGATTTGGACATTTTCCCAGATTCTAATCACAGTGAATAAATTCCCATTGTTTGAGTTCAACTATTTCATGCCATGTGCTTCAAGCAGCCTAGGAAACTAAACAACAAAGAACTATCTGGTGAAAATGATAACACTGCCAAGATTTAGAAACACTGGCAAAGAGTGTGTTTTTAAAATAGATACCAGCTTTAAGATTTATTTTTCACTTCTGCCTCCTATTGTTTCTAAATGCATAAATTACTGGCAGATAGGTATGAAAAACCTCTTCCTTTTGTAAGGCTGTACTTGCAATGCTGGGTGTTTAACATTCCAAAACTTTGCCCTGGATCACTGAGATAACCAAAAACAGCCCAAATATTCTCAGCAAAATTCAGGAGACAATACCACTACCACTACCAGGTGTGACAAATTTGGTGCTACAGACATAGAACTTACCTGAATTCTTGATTCTGGAATGCCTGTTTCTTTAGCCAGTTCTTCCCTAGTAGCAATACCAGGGAACTGGTTCTTCTCAAAGGCTTGAACTAGGACACTGATTTGAGATCTTGTCAGGTATAACCGGTTTCTTCTGTGTCCTGCCCCTAAATATTCTGAGGGAGAATACAGGAACAAAAGAAGGCTTTTAGGCTAGTTTTCACATTTAATCCCTAAGCACAAATTTTTTGAATATCATTCTCATCACCTTTACTCCCTCTGAATCCCTCCCAAGTAACTCACAGACTAATCCTGACCTTGGGATTAAATCCTTATAGTAATAGAAGGGAGGAGGCTACACTCCTAGTTGTAGCAGGACAAAAATGTCTAAAGCCTCTTTCCTTGCTAAGAACCTACTTTCCCCAGCCAAATAATGGGACAATGTTTACATCTCTGACACTAAAACAGCCAGAAAAAGCTATATTTTATTGTTATCCTAAGCACTCTTTGCGGAGAATTAGGGCACAACATGCAGAGTGGTTTACAATGTCAATGGGATCCACTGACGAACTTGTATTTGGACTGGTAGGTTTTCACCTTGAGTCTTTAGCAAAGGCTGATCCTGAACCTGGGTTTGCTCTCCTACGGACCTTCTAGACTTCAGTCGCTGGGCCTTTAATTGTCTCGTTCTGTGGTTTTGAAACCAAACCTAAACAGGAAAAGAAGATGCAAAAATCATGCAGCTCAGTCTACATCATTCCAAATATCAAATCCAATTTAAAAAACTGATTTAGCCATCATTTCTTGGAGGAATTATCCACAAGAGAAAGGCAATGTGTTATCCTAGGAATAACGTTATTATCTCAAAGTATTAGCCTGAAATTCAGGATAGCACACAATCTGTACCAACTCAAATCAGCATTTCTTTTTCCATCAGCCTCACATTCTACCCAAACTAAATTTCCTGATTTAAAGGAAATTGGTCTCCAAAAGGACATTTATCTCTCTCCATCTCTCTCCCCACCTCTCCCTCTCTCAGTTAGGGAAAGGTCAAAGTCTGCAAGTTCTTCTTTATCCCTGACAGATTCTCACAGCCAGCACCATCTCATAACACACAATAAACATGGAATTAATCTCTTGACATACAAGGCAAGGAGATACCCCTTCACACCCATTAGGAAGAATATGATTTAAAAAATGGAAAATAAAGTGCTGGCAACAAAGCCGAGAAATAGGAATCCTCGTACACTGTTGGTGGGAATATAAAATGGTGCCGCCTCTGTGGAAAACAGTTTGGTGATTCCTCAAAAAGTTAAACATAAAATTACCATATGACCTAGCAATTCCACTTCTAGGTATATACCCAAAAAGAAATGAAAGCTGGGACTGGAACACATATTTGTACACCAATGTAATATCAGCATTCACAATAGCCAAAATACAGAAGCAACCCAAGGGTCCATCATGGATGAATGAATAAACAAAACTGGCTTATACGTAACAGTGGAATATTATTCATCTGTAAAAATGAAGTTTAATACATGCTACAACACAGATGAACTTGACATGTTGAATGAAATAAGCCAAATACAAAAGAATAGGTATTGTATAATTTCACCCTATTAAATAACTAAAACACCAAATTCTTGGAGTGAGAAAGTAGATTACAGTGAACCAGGGGCCAGAAGTGAAGAGAAACGGGGAGTTAATGCTTAATGGGTACAGAGTTCCTGTGTGAGGTAATGGAAAAGTTTTGGTGATAGTGGCACAATATTGTTAATTAATACCACTGAAATGTGAATTTGAAAATGGTTAAAACGGGAAATTATATGTTGTATATATATTACCACAATAAAAAATAACTTAAAAGAAAAAAAATTTTGTTTTTAATTCCTCAGTCCAGGAGGCAGAATTGGCCATCACAAACTACTGGGCTAACACTCATTCACCCTGACCTCATTTCATAGTTTATAGAACAAACTAAAAGATAAGAAGATTCCTAGGGACCTGAATATATAGTTTTGAAGCTATTGTGACTACATAACCAAATAAATAATGTTCTTGGCTCCTCATTCCTGGAGCCAGAATAGTGCCATACTTTCTAATAATTTCTGAGTGTTTTATGTGGATAATTTGATAATTCATAACACTTATAACCATAATGATAATCAATATCTGTTCTTAATGATAACCAGTATCTGTTTGAGCCACTCTTAAATCCAAGACATTTTGCTACAAGTGTTTATTTGTTCTCTGTATTAATTATTCAAATATTTTCAAAGACAAAGGTTTAAAAACAGATACAAACTTGAACTAATGAATAAATTAGTGAACACAATGGCATAGCTACCCTCATAGTAGACTGTTTCCTGGACTTTTCTCCCTCTCAATCACTTGATGGCTCAGTATCTCTCAGCAAGCCAGTCACCAAGTCTTCCCTCAGGACACACTTTCAAATGGGATTTGTTTAAATCCCATCTACACCACCCAGAAAGACGCATGAAGAGAAAAGAAAAATTTTACCTCCCCAATATTTGCTTAGACTGAGGCCCTTATGCCCAGAAAGTAGAGTATTTGACACAAAACCCTAAACTCATTACTGTCCTATAAAAAGTCATTTTTACTTGTTCTTTGACTATCCAGTACTGCTTCCGGTAAAATTCTGGTTTTTTCTAGTCATTCTTTTGATAACTGAGTTTCAGATTTTATGTCAGTTATTCTATCCAATATAATTCAATATGGGACTTGGCTTCAAACAGTCTTACGTATAAAACACATTTGAAACATTTATTTTCTTAAAAATTGGAAATTTTCATGAGTTCTCACCACAAACTTCCCACATAATAATTAAATATTAATCATTATTCTGTTGTATATATTCAAATAATTAATGACCTCATATCATTAGCATAGCAATCCCATTTATCAAATTCTCCAATGTCACAAGCTGGAGCCTGTATATTCTCCTTCCCCCATCAGTGAATACACCAGTCAATAGTTCACCATTGTCAAAAGGTATAAACAGAGCTTCTGTTTTTATTTTATTTTTAACATTCTATAACAGGAGAAACCTTCTAAATAAAATGCCAGCCATAAGAGAATTGCTAGACAGCACTCAGCATTGCCATGCTCCTTACTGGGCTCTGAGAGAGAGTGAAACAGAAACCTAATACCCACCTGAATTCTAGGCTCCGGGATACCAGTATCTTTGGCTAGCTGTTCCCTGGTAGCTATACCAGGGTAAGGGTTCCACTTAAAGCATGCTTCGAGGAGATCCTTTTGACTCCGGTTCAAAACAATCCTCCGTCGCCGGGCTTCTCTTTGTAGTGTATCTGAAAGACACAAAGGGGAAAGGGGGGTATGAAGAATATGTTTTGTATTAAAAATTGAGGCCTGAGCAAACCTTATGTTTATTAGATTGAAAGTCTCTAAGCACAATGATTAGTATATATTTTTACTTTATAGGTAGCAATAAAGACATGCTAAATTGGACACTTATGGTTGTAAACAAATATATTAGAAAGGATGATAATCACTGATAACAAGTATCCAAAGCAAAAATTTATAGAGAAACCACAAAATTGCACGCAAAGAAAATAGGAAACAATACAGATGAAGAAAATAAATGAAGATAAATGAAACAAATAAAATTAATGAAAAAAAAATGGATTAAATAAAATAAAGTTGAGAGTTTGGAATAAATAATATATTTCAGTAAAATATCACGCATTAGATATCCCATATTTTTTCACTCCATCTAAAGCATTAACTCTAAAATTTTCAGAAGACAAACCATTTATGGGACTCGTGGCTGCCATCTTAATTCTGAAATTCAAGTATGGTGTTTCAAAGCAACCCTCAATGCTTTGACCTAATTTTATCACTGAAAAAGAGCCCCGCCTACAATCTGTCCCTCCAATCATGGTTTTGATTTAAACTTTCATAATCTCTGGAAAATACACAAGGCATTTGGCATTATCAAAACCACAGCAAGGAACTTGATGGAAACTTACCACTTGTGCTGGTCAAAATCCACCTTGGAAAGAGTCACCTGGATTCCACAGAGATTAGTAACTGATGGAGCAGTAACCACAGATGCAGGCATTATCACAACCAAGGGTGTCCCACCCATTTCTTAAATACCTTTCCAATTAATCCCTTCATGAACTATTTCACACCTTTAGAAAGAATCTTAAAGTAATCAGATTAAGTAGAAGTTTAAGGGGAAGGACAGAGTCTACTAGGTAATTTTGCATTCTCCATATCGTTACAAATATGACTTTGTTTCTGTGTGCTCTAGTTTATACATATATAAGCATTTTGTTCTCTTTTAAGTACTCGCTTCTTAATTATTTTGCTTGGTAGTATCATTTAATATATAAAGACATACCCAAATTGGAACATTCACGTTTTCCTCAGCTTTTTCTTAAACATATTTGTTTCCATCATGTCATGTTCAATTTATGTGTCAACTTAGTTAGACTGTGCTCCCTAGTTATTCAATCAAACTCTTATCTAGGTGTTGCTAAGAAGATACTGTGAAGATGTAATTAAGATCATAATCACTTGACTTTAGGTAAAGGGTATTATTCTAAATAATCTAGTGGGGCCTGATTCAATCAGGTGAAAGGAGGACATAAGAGTAGAGCTGAGGCTTCTCTGAAAAACAAGTTATTCAGCCTGTGGGGAGTTGCTTCAGCTAATGCCCAAGGACTCCAGACTGACCTACAGATTTTAGACTTGCCTAATCAGCCTTCACAATCACATAAACCAATTCCTTGCCATAAATCTCTCAAAAGCGTCTGGTTTTGTTTTCCTGGTTTAATTCTGACTGAAGCAATCATCAAACAGTTTATTTGGAAATGATGACATAATAGGAAAAAAATGTGGATGTGGTTATGTCTCAGGGGACAGACCATGGGTGACGCAAAGTTTCATTAAATTTTAGAAAGAGTACATTAAGTTTTAGAAAGATAGTAGTCCATCTTATACCACTGCAAATTTTTTGGTCAACTTATGTCAGACGTGATAACCCTACAAGAGCAGAAAAGGAACAAACCCAATTGTGCCTTGAAATAATGAAAACAAAGTATCATGATCACCACTCACCTGCTGCTATTATTAGGGAATATCAAGAAAGAAAGAGCTTGGAAAGGAATGTGTTCCTCCTCCAGGATGGAGGAAAGGTGAGAAAAACAAGGTAAGGCCTACAGATAGATTTTTATCTCATTTTAAACCAGGAAATAGAAACCTAGAGGCCCACTTTCTACCAACAACAACAAATATATATATACACACCCACATTTTTTTTTTTTTAACCATAAATCAAACATGGATTCTGGCTGTCACATCTTTGGTTTAAAGCAATGGTTAGATTAAAACTTCTACCAATTATTTCAGGATAGGAAAAAAGGCATGTGCTTTGCCACTGTCAACTGATATGTTAATTAAGATGAGATACAGAAAACAAGGCTAGAATGATTTGGGGGAGGTGCTAATTGCTCCTGGAATTAAATGCAATCAGATAGATTAATTGGACTTTATTTGTGCTTGTTTGTGGGTGTGTATTATTACCAGAAAAGTCACATCCTTGTTTGCATAATAATAATGCTTTCTGGACCAGAAGGCTACTACCCTGATGGAAAACCCCTAAGAGAATCAATGTCCTAAAAATGAGACCAAGCCATATAAGGGAAAATGAAAAATCAACTCTGAGCAACTTGTCCAAGTAGAATCTGACCTAACTGGGAGGGAAAGCCACCTCAGCTACAGGGAACAAATATCCACAAATCCTTCCCAGCTGCATCTTGGTATTACTTTGGCCCAGTTGATGCTGTGTCCTACACCTCTTCTTCTATATCATAAAAGAGAATATTTATTACAGTAATACAGTTCCTGCTCCAACTGTGTCAAATCAGAGTGACTTAGATAATGTGGGTTTCTTCCCCTGAATATCTGCATGAAAAAGAGGTCCATTAGAATCTGCCAGATGCTTTGAGTATGTTATGGAAGCTCTGGTTTTCGGCCTAAACTGTGTTTGGAAAGAGCTTTCATTTAGTACCTGGTAGAGAAGGGTAAGATTATTTTGTGTACTATGGAAGTTAATAATTTTGACCAAATAGATGAGACAAAATATATTTTATAAAAGCCAAATATTTCTTGCCTATCCTCATGGGACCAGCCAAATTGGGCCATGTCCTCCAAAAGGGCTACCCTCTCCAATGTGTTGATTTCAGGCTTTCTCTCAGCTAATGAAATGGAGTGGATTTCATGAAGGCATGCATGCCATCACTGAACAGAATTCACCATCTATTTGTGCCATTGTGGCACAAACAGATGGTGAGATGTCTATGTCCCATACAGAAGTAACACCATTAACTAGAATCCCAAAAAGATGAGTGAGAAATAACCTTTTGTTGGGGTAAGCTATTAGTGTTTCGAGGTCTTTTGTTACCATGCACAATTTAGACTAAGGTGACAGATATACAAATTTGCTTTTGTTATTGTCATACTCTATCCCCAGAATTAAGTTTTTATTTTTCAGCAATTTTTCTCAACATTCCCAGAAATACATTTATCATTGCATTTGCAGCCTCCCCCGCCCCCATTTTCAATTGAATTAAAATTTTTCTGAAATTTAGAAGGGCCTGAAATCCATTTCCTAAATGAAATGCTCCCAAGAGACTTATTCTCTCATGCTTGAAGCCTAAGGAGGTATCAGGACAAGATCCATCAAACTGAGAACACAGGCAGATGTTTGCTCATATAATGTGCAGACATTGAGGGAAACTCTAACGGACTAACTAATGAGAGAAAGGCTCAGAATGTTTCTTATACATAGAGGAAAAGAGGGAATCTGCCCAAGTGATTTTTTCATCTTTGAGGAGCACTTTATTTGTACTGTTGGGGAAAAAAAAAGGATAAAAGGAGGTAAAATAAAGACCTCCCTAGATTTGGTTGTCAAAGATCAAAAGCTATTTTTCTATTAAACGTGGAGTACAATCCAGTCTCAGGGCCAATATAAGGCATAGCATTTTAGTTCAGGGAACAAGGACATCCCAGATTTTCCCCACATCAGTGAGGGGTATAATAATCTAACCCTCCCTCCAGATGGGCAAAAGAGACGTGAAAACAGCACCCAATTTCCTCCCAGTGCTGGCTGGGATGGTGTTCTTGAAGCAGTAGCTGAGCATTTCTAAGCACATCTCTACTATTCAAGGTGAGGAAAGAGAGATGTCTCAGTTTTATCTTCCATCACTAGGCCCACACCTAGAGAGAAGTGACCAAAACATCCACGTGGTCCAGATACTGTTTATGAACAACTAAATGTCTTCTCTATGCCAAATCACTAGTCGAGATTTTTCTTTGATGCGAATAGAAGGGTGATATCTCACAGTCTGGTAAATCAACACTATGGACTAGAAGGCTCCAGAAGACATATCATGAGAGGCTTAGCAGTCACTGCTCATTAGAGAGGCTCCACAGGACCACCCAAATCCCTTCTAATCCCAGATCTCTGAGAATGAACAATCACCCTGCAATAAAGCTTTAATTGCAGACTGCACAGTCAAACCTGCTCCAGAAAGCAGCCTACGATGCCACAGTGCTTTATGGCCATCAAGGAAGCATCATCACGGGACATGCCAAAGACCAGTGGCTGTGTTTCCATATGCCGCAGCTTATTCTTTGCAACTTGGGCAGAGTTCATGCATTCTCCAGGCCTTTTCTTTCAAGTCCCTTCATTTGGGGACAGAGTTTGATTTCACAATGGGGTCCAGTTTCAGTTAGAGAGAGAGAATACTCTAGCGATGTGAGGGTGTGGTCTCAAGATGCACTTGATCATTATTCAAGCATCTTACAATGCTTTTTCCTAAACCTTTTTTTTTTTTAGGAAAATCATCATTAATTTTTACAATTAGACGTGATCACTTTTTCAGTGCCAGCCAGATTCTAGAGTATTCTGGCCACAAACAAGGCCACAGGCTGATGTTCTGCCACTGATCTCTGTCCCTTTAGAACAGGCACCACGTCCCCACTTCCCCTGCTAGAGAATGAGTCCCAACACTCCCGTCAGAAACAACACTCAGACCTTTCTTCCCAGAGACTAAACTCCGACCTAGGCCTCCCCAACGGCGAAATTCTGATTTTGGCTCCAGAACCTTCTTCCCCACTCTGTCTGCCAGCCACCAGGCGGCGCCAGACAACGGAAGCGGCCGGAAAGGAACTGGCCTACAAGGCCCCTCACCTCGTCCTTGGCACGTCTCCAGTTCTCCAGGTCTCCAGTTCTGAGGCTCGAGAGGTGGGAGAGCGACAGGACCGGCGCCGCGGGACCCCAGGGCCTTCCCGATGGCTGGGGATGTGCTGGCGGAGGATCCGGGATGACTTGAAGGCCGGGCCTGAGCCGCGACTCCCGCTGCGTGCCGGCCGCCAGACCGCCGCCGCTCTGGCTTTGACTGGTGTGCTCCGGGGTTTGGTCCGGAGCGGCAGCGATGACCGGCGCAGCGCCAGGGCCCGCCCGGAGTGCGCAGAGGCTTCCGGGGGACAGTGCGGGACCCACTTCCGGAAGCCTGGGCCCTCGCAAAGCGCCTCGGAAACGTCCGCCCCGGGACGCCAACCCTCCCCGCCCAGGTCCTTCGGCACCGCCCCCAGTCCGCGGAAGTCCCGCCCACAAGGAACTTGAAGGCCCTCTGCCTTTCCCCAAATGCTGGTTCTTTGTTAAGACGAACCTCTGGCAAAATAAATCAAGATAAAAATAGAGCGAAGGTTCAAATTAAATATAGAACACGTAAAATAATGCGTTACTACATATGCTCTAGGTTTGAAAAAGTTAAGATGTTAGGAAAGATTTTATGGCAATACATTTGGGAATTTAGACGAAGTGGAGATATTCTAGAAAAATTCAGCTTCCCAAAACTGACACAAAGGAAATGGTTGTCTTACACGTATTTAAGACATGGAATCGGCAGTCAAAATTCTTTCTATAAAGGAAACATCAGACCCGACTCAGACTGATTCATTGGGAACTTCGACCAATACTCAATAATAGAATAAATGTAATTTTACACAAAATTTTACAGGAGAGGTGGCGTGCCTCATTTATTCTCTGAGGCCTGCATAACATGATACAAGCCCCTAAAAAATAGTACCACGAAAGAAAACTGTTAGAGGTCTATCTCACTCATGAAAATAAATGCCAAAATCTTAATCAAAATATCGGTAACTTCAACAAGATATAAAAAGGATATATCATAACTTAGTTGGGTTATCCCAGTAGCATAGGGTTCTTTAATGGAAGAAAATCAATTAATATAAATGACCACAAACAGATTAAAAGAGAAAATTACATGATTATCACAAAGAAAAATAGTCAAAAGCTTTAAAATGTGAAGGGGGGGAGTTGAATAAAAGAGAACTCCTTAGGCAGATATTGATAATATATGTTGGCACACATCATACCTAATGTGAAACTTGGAAATGTACACAATAAGACCACTTCTCTACTACTCTGATTCAGTATTTTACTGCAGTTCTCAGACAATGTGGTAAAGTAAGAAAAAATAAATGTATGAGGACTGTATAGAAATAAAATTGCCACTATTCGCAGATGATGTGAATGTGAACCTATAAAATCCATTGAATACACTAAAGCTTGAATTACTATTTTCATTCACAGTTCTACTTATTAAAGTTATGATTCATTATTTAGGAGAAAAATATTCTTTGTCTGACCACATGCAGTTCAATTCAATTTGATGTAATTAGATGAGCCAAATTTCCATGAACTTCCCTTTATGAGTCTTTCAAGCTGTTAGATATGTGAAAAGGAATAAAAGACAGCATTGAAATTCAGAAGCCCAAAAGTCAGACATTCAGACATTTTATATAGAAAAAAATTTAAAACACTATAAGAATGTTCAGTTAGATATTTGGCCAGGGCCTCAATTTCTTCCCTGGTCATTACCTTGCTCAGTTTTTCAGCTTCTTTTTGAGAAACCATTGATCCTTTGCAATTTCCTAGAAATGTTTGTTTTTCATACAGCCTGTGGCAGCCCAGAGCCCGGGCCCCCTCCTAAATAGGAGTGGAGCCCCAAGCATGTAGCAGCCTGTGTGACCAGGACAAAGGTCAAGAAAGAAAACAACCTCCCCAGAGGGAAAAGAATGTAATCACGGGTGTAAATGTACATGAGCAGAAGGGCACTGATTGTATCTTAGTCTTCAACATTAATCTGAGTAGAACATCAGGTCTTAGGAACCTTTAATGATTATACTAGAGGCCCAGTGTCCTCATACTATATGGAATGTCTTTGTTCTAAAATCATATACGTATTGCCCCTTGTACTCCATACCCTTTGCAGAGTCCTAGCCCTCCGGACAGCCACCACTTGCTCCTTCTCGTAAGTCCTAATAAATCTATGTCTACTTCAGTGCCTGACATGTTTTTCAGATTCACAGCAGCACCGGCTCGTGCTCTTCACCAACTTGGTTTGGGCCCAAACACAGCCTTTATAATTTAGTAACACAATTACTTACATAATATTTGTCCATATAATTTTTCTTCCAAACCTAATCTTAAATCCCCTTTCTAGTTAATATTAATGGATAGTTTCTTCTAATTTTCAAGCAAAAAATAAATCCAATGATCTATGAAGATTAACAGGATGAAGGAAGCAAGGGAAATCTCCCCAATAAGCTTTATAAAATAGCATAACTCTAATACAATGCATTTTTTTAAACTGATTCTATGATAGAAAAATATTCCAAAACATTGGTTCATGCAGCAAATAGTAGTCAAGCACCATGCTGCCAGGGACACTATTAGTAAACTGGCAAATTCCACATTTATATCTGTAGCTCAGTCCTTTCCCCTGAACTTCAGACTTGCATATTCACCTGTCCAGTTAATATCACCCCTTGAGAGTTTACCTGCAGGTAACATTTCATGTGTCCAAAGCTTAACTTCTGTTTCTGACATGAACTTGCTCTTCCCCCCAGCTTCCCCTCATTAGTAAAAGTCAACTCCCATCATCCTTTTACTCAAGCCAAAACGTTAAAGTCATCTTTGACTCCACATATCCAATACAGCAGCACATTCTGGCAGCTCTACCTCCAAATTGTATTCAGAATCTTAAAATTTCTCTCCACCTCCATAACCAGCATCCTGGCCCAAACCACCATCACCACATCTGATTATACCAACCTCAACTCTTCCCCTGCTTCCAAATTTGCTTCACTGCAGCCTAGTTTTCACAACACACATCCATAAAATTTTTCACACCCATACACTGACAAAAAAAAAAGTGACAAAATTTCAACATTATTTTCTTATGTGATGAAATGCTGCTACACTGCTTCGCAATTCTTTACATCTTCTGTATGTACATATATGTATACTATTTTTATTATACGAGAAAAATCTTTTTCAAATTTTGATTGGCCTTCACTCCCATCTCTTTGATATGACTGAATTCTGCGTCCCCTATAAAATTCCCTGACCAGTAGCTCCATCTATAATTGTTCCTCTTTAATTTCCTAGGATACATGTGGAGCCTTGGATGTACATCATCAAGTACAAATGACAAAGGAGTTGTTTGGCAAGTTCCTCTCTGCTTTAAAGTTTGGGTAAGGATTCTCTGTAAAGTTCTCATTAAGTTTGTACACAATATACTTAATAAACTTTCCTTATAAATTTACATAAGTGTTTTATTTTTCCCCTTTTCCTGTTTGTTACTCTTACTTTGTTATGGCCATCCTCTTCTTGGGAGACCCTGACAAAAGTTTACATGAAGAGCAAGAAGCATTAGAGAATACTGGTAGTATCAAAACCAAGGAGACATTCATCCTGACAGTGCTGGCACAATTAACTACTACTTCATAAAAAAAATCAGGTCTCTACCTCATAACCACTCATAATAAGAAATTACAAACTTCCACTTACCAGCTCTGCCCATTCATTTATCTATTGTCTATGGATGCTTTCAGGCTAGTGTCAGCACTGAGTAGTTGAAACTCCAACTTGCATATGACTCGCAAAGCCTAGAATATTTACAATCTGGCACTTTATAGAAAGAAAACCATCAATCCCTGGATTAGAGAATTTATCTTTAAAATTAGGAGTAAATATGGAAGAATATTATACAACTCAGTTAATATATAAAACAGGAAAAACTAATTTATGCTGCAGTTAGAAGACAGGATATAGGCTACTGAGAGAAACAGTTTAGTGCCTGGAAGGGAACAAAATGTAGGCATCCAGGTGCTAGGAAGTGTCTCTTTAGCCAGGTGCTTGGCCCATGATTTTGGATGGTTCATGTAAATAACATAGAACTGAACATGTATTTGTTTTGGGTGGTATGTGCCCTATATTTCAAAAAAAGTTTGTTCTGTACCCCTCCTTTTTCTTTCTAACATTATTTCCTATTGTTCTCCACCTCACCCAGCACCCTCCACCTATGTAGTCCTCCTGGATTTCCTTTGAACACCTCAGACATTTGCAAGCAGGTTCTTCTCTCTGCCTGGAAAGCTGCCCCATCCTCAGATCCCCAGGCCCCTGGCTCACTCACCACCTCCTTTCCAGCCTTACCAAAAGTCATCTGCTGAGTGTTAGGTTTAGGTCCTGAGCCATCTACCCCACCCTCGCCCTTAGGAATTTTGCCATAGAGCCACCATGCCTCACCCCACCCTAAGAACCCTGCAGGTCTGCAATAAGCCACCGCCCCCACCCTTAGGAATCCTGAACTTTAAAATTTTAAAGTTTCCCGCTTCCAAGCCCCCACTTTCAAACCAGCCAATGGAAACTTGCTAGCTACCCCCTTTCCCCAAAGTAGCCACTGAGAGACTGCCATACTTAGACCTGCCAGCCTCCCCTTCCCTGGACAAAGAACTTCCTGCCAACTATCCGTTATAAACCCTACTGTTGCCTTGGCTCAGGGCTGTCGCCATTTTCTCAGGCTTCAGCCTGCCTGTGCATGGCCGGACAATAAAACTCCTTTTGATCGAGTTCTCGTCTCTTCTCTTCTCTACTGAAAAATCTAACATTCAGGGAGATTTGGAATCCCAGAATTTCTAATCCTCCTTACTTTTAGAGAGTATGCGGAAGCCAAATCATAAAGGGCCTTGTAGCTGTTGTAAAAACGGGCTTTGTGTGAAATGGAATGCCCTTGGAGGTAGGTCCAGAATTAGATGAGGCTCCTGAAGCATTAGCCTGGGGCTTGCCAAAAAAAACCCAGTAATGAAGATAAATAATATTTTTATGCACTATTTTAAAAATCAAAACTGGCAAACTGTTTTTGTAGATACAGTTTTACTAGAACCAAGGCCAGGATAGGGTCCAAGACGGTCATTATTCAAAACTTCAGTCATTTGTTCACTGCTGATTTTTTGCAGAAATTTTTAGTTTTTAAGTACTGTGTTTAAATATTATTAGTCTTGACTAGCATTTGTTTATAACTGAGGGTCTCTCTCAGGATCAGACACAGCGTTTATTGTGGAAGAAATAAAACAATGCTTTGCCCAGATTCTGAGGTTACTTCTACTTCGCTCACCTACTGTTCTCTTTTGGATGCTGGAGAGGAATACCTTCACCTCTTTAGACAGGTAGACACCCTGAAGCTTGCAGTTACCATTGTGAACACAGAGAACACAGGGTGGGTGAGAAGCGCTCTTGAACTTTTTTTTTGTTTTTAATGACAACTGAATGTGCCTGCTCCTGGCTGGATGAAGAAACCACATATTTCCTCTGGTCACTTTGAATTGAAGTCATTGGGTGGGACTCAGTGATAAAGGTTAAGTGCTGGGAATGGGAATGAATGATGACTCACTGGGGTTCCTGAGCTGCTTGCAGAGAATGACACATATCTCCACAGCTTCATCATAGCTTGTTTAAGACTTTTGGCATCCTTGAACTACGTCAACTCTACAGAGACTCAATCCATCCCATTTGGGCTTATAAATTGAAAGTCATATGGGGGAAGTGATTTTTCCAAGTTCATATGGCAAGTTTATAGCAGAATTAGGACAAAACCTAATTCTGAACACCTTCTCTCAGTGCTGGGCTCCTTCCTTGATCAGACTGCCAGCATGGGTTGGGAGCTAAGGAGTGCTCGGGGAAGAAGTTGGGAACAGTTTCTGATACGAGGCCAGAAATGGGCTGCTTACCCACTTTCCACCTTCCACCTCGCAAAGACTGGAAGGGAATCAGATAAAAACTTTGTCAGCAACCCCACCCCAAATACTTTTACAGAGACCAATTAGAAAACAAAGTCAAGACTCTCTCTGCTTCGCACTCTTCCATTCAGACTGTTTACTTGCTTGCTAGATTTTTTGTTTTTGTTTTTGTTTTTACTGTGGTGTGTGTCAGTAGGGTTCTTCAAAGGGACCCCGTACCATACTTGAGATGTGTGGACTTTGAAGAGATGTCACTGCCGCGTAGAAAAGACGCCATAAAGAGCATAGCCATAAAGAGCAACCACAAGGGGCAAATGAGAAAATGTACACAAAGACCATTCTATTTTCCTCAAAACTAATCACTAGTAGCTAATACAAGCCGACCACTCAGCCACATGTCAGTTTTGCAAGTCTCTCCATAGGATTTTTTTTCTGAAATCAACTCTCTTTTCACCGAAGTACGTTTATTCTTAAAGGAAAGCTTTATATCATTAACCCTTAAGTGAAAATCTGTTACTTGTCATTTAAAAACTAAATGAAAAATAGGGTGGGATGGAGGGATGATTTGGGTGTTCTTTTTTACTTTTATTTTTTATTCTTATTCTGATTCTTTCTGTTGGAAGGAAAATGTTCAGAAATAGATTGTGATGATGCATACATAACTATATGATGGTACTGTGAACAGTTGATTGTACACCATGGATGATTGTATGGTATGTGAATATATTTCAATAAAACTGACTTTAATTAAAGAAAAAAAGTAAGGGAAAAAATATGCTGAAAAGAATATGACATTACTAAATTGAAAAATAAAAGCTAAAAGTGAAAAAGAGACCATGAAATATAAATAATAAATCTAAGCAATTTACCAAAAGAATTCATATGGAAAGACAGGTCACTCTATGTAAATAATCGAATTGTTTAACATCAGCAATTAATTTCTCTTTCAAATAACTTTCAAAGAAGGAATTTAATCACTTCCTATTTAACAATTAAGACAGCTTGTTTAGAAAAACAATTAAGCATCCAAAACATCTTTTCCACTGGTAAGCCATAATTTAATTTTTTCTAAACATTTATGCTGAAAAATACAAAGGTGAGATATTTTTATTCCCCTTAGAAATATGAAAATGAATAGTCAAATTTTTAAATGTTCCTTAACAGTAATTGTTAGAATTAAGATTAATCATTTTTCAAAGTCATTTTTAAGTAACACAAGAAGTAGCCTTTTAAAACTTTTCCTGCTCCAGGAAGTCCCATTGCCCTGACTCGCCTTAGCTCCGGGCAATCCTGCCAACTGGAAGACAGAACAAGGCCACATTGGGTAGCTCAGGCCTTCGGAGGACCCAGCCAGGAGACCCCAGGCAAGTTCCCCAAAAACTGCTAAACCAGTGAAGCCATCTGGGACTGCAGTTTTCTTTGAATAAATCCGGGACAATGTAGGTTATCTAATTCTTCTTCAGTGAGTTTTGGTCGTTTGTCTCTCAAGGAATTTGTCCATTTTATCCACATTTTCAAATTTATTGGTGTGAAATTGTCCACAGCATTCCTGCTTTATCCTTTTAATGTCTGTAGGACTTGATGTCCCACCTTTCACTCCTAATATTGGTAATTTGTGTCTTCTCTCTTTCTGCTCTTGATTAATTTGGCTGGAGCATATCCATTTTATTGTTCTTTCAAAAAGACAAGATGTGGAAGTTTTGCTAAAACTTCTGGAATGCAAAATACCAGAAATAGATTGGCTTGTCTAAAGGGGATTTATTAGGTTACACATTTATAGCTCTAAGGCCATAAAACTGTCCAAATTAAAGCATTAGCAAGAGGATACCTTCCCTGAGAAAAGGCCATGATTGCCTTGGGAACACCTCTGTCAGCTGGGAAGGCATGTGGCTGGCATCTGCTGGTCCTTTGCTCCAGGGTTGCATTGCTTTCAGCTTCTGATTCGGTGGCTTTCTCCTCAAGCATCTGTGGGTTCTCATTCAGCTTCTTCAGGGCAAACTCTGGGCTTCCTCTTTTAGCTTAGCACCTCCAAACATTTGGGTCTGTGTCAGCTCTGGGCATTTTCTCTCTAAGCTTCCCTCTGCTCTGTTCAGAATGTCTCTGCCTTTTATCCTCTCATAGAGGACGCCAGTAAACTAATCAAGATCCACCTTAAACGGGTAGGGTCACATCTCCATGGAGATAATCTAATCAAAAAGTCCTGCTGGCAGTTGGCAATTGTGTGGGTCACATCTCCAAGGAAACAATCTAATCCTACAATAGGTCTGCCCCCACAAGATTGCATTTAAAAACATGGCTTTTTATAGGATACATAACAGATTCAAACCAGCACAGACAGCTTTTGATTTATTTCATTTTATCAATTGTTTTTCTGTTTTTCAATTTATTTCCTTCCTTCCACTTCCTTAGTTTGCCTTGCTATTCTTTCTCTGGTTTCTTAACTTGTAAGCTTATATTCTTGATTTAAGGTCTCTCTTATTTTCCAATGTAAGCATTCAATGCAATAAATTTCTCTCTAAGCACAGCTTTGTGTACACCCCACAGATTTTTATGTCATTTCATTTTTATTTAATTCAAAATATTTTCTAAATTTTCTTATGATTCCTTCTTGACTTGTGGGTTATTTAGAAATATTACAATTCCTAACATGGGGGGGGATTTTCAAGATATGTATTTTATCATGAATATTTTAATTTCATTGTTGTCAGAGAACACACTTCTTAAGATTTCAAATAGTAAATTTACTGAAATTATTTTATGGTTCAGAATATTGTTTGATGATGTGTCCTTAAAAAAGAATGTGCATTCTGTTGTTGAGGGTGGAGAGTCCTATAAATGTCAATTATGCCAAATTGGTTGATAATGTTCAAGTCTCCTGTATCACTACTGATTTTTAATTATTCATGCTTTCAATTACTGAAAGGTGTTGAATTCTCCACCTGTAATTGTGTGTCTATTTTTCCTTAAGTTCTATGAGTTTTTGTTTTATGCATTTTGAAGCTCTATTGTTGGGTGTATTCATATCTAAGATTAAGATGTATTATAGACAAATTGGACCCTGTTTCAGTATATAACATCCCTCTTTATCCATGGTAATATTCCTTGGTCTGAAGTATCCTTTTCTCATATTATAGTAGCCATTCCAGCTTTCTTTGGAAAGTTTATACATGCTACAAATTTTCCAACCTTCTACTTCTTCTAATCTATTATATCTTTATACTTAAATGACTATTTTGTAGAAATGATATAGTTCTTTCATTTTTATCCATTCTAACAATCTCTGCATTTAAATGATCTGTATATTAGTCAGGGAACAATTAGGAGACAAAAACCATACAATAATTTTAACAGGGAAAGTTTAATATAAAAAATTATTAACTCTAATAATGGATTATCTCCTAAAAGGAAATGAGAATTTTAAATAGATGATATATTGCCAAAAGATGGAAACAACCCAAATGTCCATCAACAGATGAATGGATAAACAAAATGTGGTATAAACATACAATGGAATGTTATTCAACCATAAAAAAGGAATCAAGTTCTGACACACACAACACAGATGAACCCTGAGGATATCATGTTGAGTAAAATAAGCCAGACACAACAGGTCAAATATTATATGATCACATTGATATGAAATAATTAGAATAAGCAAACTAACAGAGTCAGTATCCAGATTATAGGTTACCAGGGGATGGGTTGCGGGTAGGGAATAGGAAGTTAAGGGTTAAAAAATGGAGTTTCTACTTGTGGACAATGGAAAAGTTTTGGTAATGGAAGGTAGTGATGGTGCACAACATTGTGAACATAATTAACAGCACTGAACTAAAGGGGGAATTTTAAGTTGTATATATGTTACTAGAATAAAATTTAAAAACAAAGAAACATATAACTGTACAACACAGGGGACCCTAATGTAAATCATGGACCATAAGTTACTAGTACAATTATAAAAATATGCTTTCATCAATTGTAACAAACGTACCACCCTAATACAAGGCATTAATAATAGAGTGGTATTTGGGAATCCTGCATTTTTGCATGATTTTTCTGCAAGCCTACAACTTCTCTGATTAAAAAAAATTAATAAGTACATAAAAATAAATAGAAAATATTGGGAGCAACCCTACCTCCAGGATGGAGGCAGAGCACCCAAGGAATAAACAAATGTAGAAGAGTTAACTCCCCACACACATACCTGAAATCCATTCCCAGCTATTGCCCCCCAGTGGTGGAGAGGTGCCGTAACAGCAGAACTCACTGGGAAGCCACCAAGAGAAGGGACATCTGGGGTGCTAAGAGAAGCTGCCCATCAGGAAACCACCCTCTGGGATGTTAGAGAAAGCTGCCCACAGGGAAATGCACTCCGCTAACTCCGGCAAAACTTCTGAGAAGCTACCCTCCCTCTGGAGTTCCTGGGAAAGATATCAACCTAGGGATGCCACGCTGAAGAATTAATTGGGAAGCCAACCGTGGGGTTGGTGAATTGAGAAGTCAAATTCTGGGGTGCTAGCTGCCCATCAGGAGGCACCATGTGCTGCTGGCCCCTGGTGAAGCGAGACCCTGCTGAAAAAGGCTTCCCAGAACCGAAAGAAAAACCGCTTCCTCCAGTGATGTCCCTCCAGTGCCCTCTGCTGACAAATTATAATAAAATGCTACAGTGTTTACAGGGTTCACCTCCATTAGCACAGAACAGAAAATTAAAGGTGGATCTGGAGCTGAGTCAAAAATGGATAACTGACCTGGTTGTCTTGATCATTTGTGTTTAATTTTATCATTTATATGTCTGAATTTAGATCTACCTTCTTGCCAGTTATTTTCTTTGTCCCATTTTTCCTTCTTGCCTTCTTTGAATTAAATGAGTATTTGTTATGCTTCCATTCTTATCCTTATTATTGGCTTACTAGTTTTGTTACCTTTTAATATTTTCAGTGCTTATTCTAGGGCTTACAATATACATCTTTTACTCACTACAATCTACCGATAAATAATATTACATATTTCATGCACAGTGTAAAAACATCATAACCATATACTTCCATTGATTCCCTCCCATTTTTGTGCTATCGTTGACCTAAGTTGTACTTCTCCCTGTGTTGTAACTCATAATACATTAACACTTTTTGCTTTATAGAGTTATCTTTTAAAGAATCTAAAGCCAAGAAAAGTATCTTGCATATTTATTCTCATTCTTACCATTTCCAGTGATCTTCATTTCTTTGTGTAAATCCAGATTTCTCTCTTGTGTCACACTCCTTTTGCCTAAAGAACTTTAACTCTTCTTGTACTGCAGGTTTGCTGGCAGTGAATTTTCTAAGATTTTGTAAGAAAAAAAAAAATCTCCATTATTTCTGAAATATACTTTGTAGGGCTTAGAATTCTAGGTTAGCTTATTTTTTTTCATTCGGCATTTTAAACATGTTACTTCAATGTCTTTTTTTTTAAAAGCAGTTGTATTCACACACTGTTGCAGTTTGCTCAAGTTGCCGGAATGCAATATACAAGAAACAGATTGGCTTTTATAAAAGGGATTTATTAGGTTACAAATTTACAGTTCTAAGGTCATAAAAGTGTCCAAACTAAGGCATCAACAAGAGGATACCTTCACTGAAGAAAGGCCGATGGCGTCCAGAATACCTCTGTCAGCTGGGAAGGCACGTGGCTGATGTCTGCCAGTCCTTTGCTCCTGGGTTGTGTTGCTTTCAGCTTCTGATTCCAGTGGCTTTCTCTTTAAGCATCTGTGGTTTCTCATTTAGCTTCTCCGGGGCAAACTCTGGGCTTCATCTCTTAGTTTAGCATCTCCAAACGTCTTCCTGTCTGCACCTCCAAGTGTCTGGGTCTCTGTCAGCTCTGAGCTCTCTCTCCCTTCCTGACTCCAGTAAACTAATTAAGACCCACCTTGAATGGGTGGGGTCACATCTCCATGGAAATAATCTAATCAAAAGGTTCCACCCACAATTGGGTGGGTCACATCTCCATGGAAACAACCTAATCAAAAGATCCCACTCACAATAGGTCTGCCCTGACAAGAGTGGATTAAAAGAACGTAGTCTTTTATGGGGTACATACCAGATTCAAACAAGCACACACACCATACTCAATGCCCTTTTAATTTCATTATTTCTGCTGTCAATATTATCTTTATGACTGTATGTAATGTGTCTTTCTTCCCTGATTTTAAGATTTTTCTCTTTATTTCTGCTTTCCAACAATTTGATTATGATGACATCATGAGGGTGAAGAAAGAGGGGTCCCCAAGGATCCCATTATGGCCTGCAGCAGTGTTGCAGCTCTGGATTGGCCAGGTGGGTAGGGAAGGAGATAGAAGGCCAGAAGGCCAGTGTCTGAGAGCAGAAAAAGAGAAGTTTGGGCAGGAGAGATAACTCCCTGGCACCTGCCCTTTCTCCAGGCCCTTCCCTTCCTGAAACACTGACCCTGCTGAGTCATTCATTGCATCTCAGCCACACTCTCAGGTCTCTGGTTTCCCACCCCCTTCTCCCTTTCCTGCCCTTCTTAGCCCAGGGATGGAGCTGCATGAATTTTCACACCTCCCGGGCCTCCAGATTGTGGCACACCTCTCAGGTAGCTGGGACTCCCTGAGGTCTCCGAAGCAGCCATGAGGTCCAGAGAGCCAGGGCAAGGAATGTCTGCTTCAGAGATCTGGGGATGAGGGTATGTAGAATCAGCAGCTCCACATGCAACCTCACAGAAGAGTCAGAAACCCTCCTTAGTGGAAGGTGTCCCACTGGCCACTCCTCAGTCACTGGAAGAAAGTTAATCAGCTAAGTTCATTGAACAACAGGAAACTGAGTCCTGATGATAAGAAAAAGTCAGTGAAATAAATGAGGGTCATTGCACAACAGAGGAAAACAGGCTATTCAAGCCTGTACCATGCCAGGCAATATTTAAGATCTTATGGAAGAGGTTGCCTATTTAGTCCACAGGAAATGAGAAACAACAGTGCCTCACAAAAGGACCTAAATGGATTATAAGCTTTTAAGGCTGTGCAGAGCAGTCCTTTTAATTACAATCTACCCAAATGGTACACTGAGCTGCTAGCACACTGTCTGGGAGCCTCAAACCAGAACTGAATTCCATAGTGTCCAGGGAGCATAGAACTATATATTAGGAGTCATTTTCTTCTGGAAACCCCTCATTTGCATTGAGGAATATGTCAAGTAATTGAATGACACTTGGAGCTGAAGTTAATTATTTTCAAAATAAATGAAGTCTTTTAAAAGGTTATCAGAAAATAATGTGAAGCTCAAAGCAGCAAAAACATCTTTTGAAGTAATCTGTATTTCAAAAACAAGCCTCTGCAGATCAGTGTCTCCTTAAAAATAAAATAAGAAAGCTGGAGGGGAAAAAAAATCAAATGGTGATAGAAATGGTAATAGAAACTCTGTTTGTTAATATGAAAACTGTAAAAAGACAATGGGAAGTCAGATATTTATTGACACATTAGAAGATTTTTTTTTTTTTTTTGGTCAAAATTTCAGGGGTAAAATGAGCCCTTCCTTAAATGAGCTTTTTAAAATATGCATGGATGCACTTCTTCACTTCTCAAGCTTTTGAATGATGCTCACCCAGGTATGGGTCCATAAAAAACTGATTAGAATTTGATTACTGAGTAAGTTTTTTAAAAATCACTACTGGGTAGTTTTGAAAAAGCACTTTTTTATCCCATTTGACACTGGTGGGAGGTAGACAGGTGTTCTGGTTTGCTAAAGCCACCGGAAATGCAATATACCAGAAATGGGGGTTTATTAGTTCACAAATTTACAGTTCTAAGGCCATGAAAATGTCCAAACTAAGGGTTCAACAGGAGGATATCTTCACTGAAGAAAGGCCGATGGCATCTGGGGTTCCTCTGTCACATGGGAAGGTGCATGGCCAGAGTGTGCCGGGCCTCTCCCAAGGTTAGCTTCTCATTTCTGTTGCTTTCTCCAAAATGTCTCTGGGCTTCTGTCTTAGCTTCTCTCTCTCTAAGCTCCTGTGTGTCCTTGCTTGTTTCTCTCTAAGTGTCTGAGGGTCCTCTCTTAGCTTCCCTAGGGCAAACTCTGGATTTCATCTCTTAGCTTCTCTCTTCATTCTGGTTTCAATGGCTGCCTCCAAAATGTCTCTGGGCATTTTCTCTCTAAGCGTCTCAGCTCTCTTTCTGTGAGTTTTTTTCAAAGAACTCCAGTACACTAATTAAGACACACCTTGAGTGGGTGAGGTCACATCTCCCTGGAAATAATCTAATCAAAAGGTCCCACCCACGATTGGGTGGGTCACATCTCCATGGAGACAACCCAATCAAAAGATTCCACCCACAATTAGTCAGCCCCCACAAGAGTGGATTAAAAGAACACAGTCTTTTATGGGATACATGACAGATGCAAACCAGCCCAACAGGTATTACCAAAGCTCAGAGGAGACAGCTCATTCACTCAAAACTACAACAAATTAAAAATAAAAAAAAACTACCGCAAATTATGAGAGCTACACTTACACCCATCTCTGTTCTAAGGAATTTGCCTACATTAACTTATTTAAAACTCACAACAAGCTAGAGGGGGTAGATTGTCTTGTCACCATTAAGTAGAAAATGAAATCAAAGCACAGAAAGGTTAAAATACCTTCTCTTGCCTAATAGAGTATAGCCAGTGTTCCGGTTTGCTAACACTGCTGGAATGCAAAATACCAGAAAAGGATTGGCTTTTATAAAGGAGGGATATTTGGTTACAAATTTACAGTCCTAAGGCCATAAAAGTGTCCAAACTAAGGCATCAACAAGAGACTACCTTCACTGAGGAAAGGCCGATGACATCCGGAACGCTTCTGTCAGCTGGGAAGGCACGTGGCTGGCGTCTGCTGGTCCTTTGCTCCCGGGTTGTGTTTCAGCTCCTCTCTCTCAGCTCCTGTGCGTCCTTGCTTCTTTCTCCCAGGGCGTTTCTCTCTAAGCGTCTGGGGATCCTCTCTTAGCTTCTCCAGGGCAAACTCTATACTTAATCTCTTAGCTTAGCATCTCCAAACGTCCTTCTGTCTGCATCTCCCAGCGTCTCCCAGCGTCTCTGTCAGCTCCTGCTTCTGTTTCTCTTCCTGAGCCTCTTAAGGAACTTCAGTGATCTAATTAAGACCCACCGGGAATGGGCGGGGTCGCACCTCCATGGAAATGATCTAATCAAAGGTCTCACCCACAGCTGGGTGAGTCACATCTCCATGGAAACACTCAATCAAAAGGTTCCACCCAACAAGATTGGATTAAAAGCTCATAGCTCTTCTGGGGTCCATAACAGTTTCAAACAGGCACAGCCAGTTTTTAACAAAATTTCTGTTTGAACACAGGTTCTGTGAATCAACTGTCCAGTCACTTAACCATTGCCCTGTGGATCCTGGGTCTTCCTTCTTTCACTTATCCAGTCTTCAGGGGCAGAACTGCTGGAAGTTTTCAGCTTCACCACATATGGCCGAGTAGCATACAGATTCACAACTTCTATTACTTTTGTTTCATCCAATCCCACCTCCTCTAGATCTCATAATATGGACAGATGAGAGATATTTTTTTAATGAGATAGGGCTGTATACTATATTGCCGTGGAAAGATAGCTAGGACATACTTTTATCTGAAAACAAAAGAACGATTTGAAACTTTAATGCATTTGATAACCCTTCTCTGTTAAAATGTAAACTGTGTGCAACATATATGAGGACACAAATCATAGGGTTTATTTTTGCAGGGGGCAGGGAAGGGAGATTTTAAGGGAATTTTTAATATACAAGTAATTTCTTATGGTGATTAGAAAGTTTTGATAACATGAACAAATAATGCTTAGCAGTTTAGGATTTACTTTTGTAAGAGCATGTTCACAAATACTAAAATGTTATACATGCACTTTAACACGAAACATTCAATGTGAAATACTGATCTCTCGTGTCTAACCTGGATTTAAATGTTGTTTTATTTTATTCAAATGAACTTCCAAAATTTTGTCAATGCTTGTAGAATGTACTATTATTTCTCACTAAAACCTTTAGGAAATCCAAAAGGCTGGTATTAAAAGTAGTCATTTTTCTTCTTGAATATTCTAAAACATGTCAGTTTGAATTAGCCTTCAGATTTTCAGGGCATAAAAGAGATGCAAATAAGAGAACCCAGAATATGTTTTAACACATTTATGATAAATTTACAGTATGACAGATATACCTTCAACTTTCAGATACTGTAAAAAATACCCTAAGTAAACATAAAAGTTATGACCGGTCAAGTTACTTCTTCAGGAAAATGATATGTCACATCAATTTTTACACCAAAGTCTTAATTAAAAGCATTCAAAAAACATTTGCATCTTCTAATTGTCAAACAGTGTATTCATGTGGTAGAAGAAGACCCAAGACAACTAATAGAAATATAAATATCTCAAACTATTCCAATTCCTAAAATTAGAAATAAGAAATTATTGTTGTTGCTTAGAAAATATGCTTCACTTTTCATCTCAAATTCACTTTAAATACTCGACATATAAGTTAATACCAAAAAAATATTCTGTTACTTCTCTGGATAAACATGTTTCACAAAACAGTTTTTAATCAAGTTGAAAAAAATTACTTGATAATTTTAATCACAGTTAAGTGCTGATTAATGACTGTGGATCAACAAATTATTCAGTAATATAGATGGCATATGGACCTATATTAGTTAGGCTTCTTAGGAAACAGAATCAACAAGAGATATCTAAATAAAAGATTTTATAAAAGTGTCTCACGCAACTGTGGGGATGCACCGGGTCCAAATTCCGTAGGGCAGGCAGCAAACTGGCAACTCCAGCGAAGGTGTCCGATGAACTCCTCAGGCAACAAACTGGCAACTCTGATGAACTACTCAGGAAATGCTTCGCTGGTCAGCCAAAGAAGTAAGGTCCTCTATTTGTCTGGCTTAAAAGTCTCCAACTGATTGGATTAAATCCAGCTTATTGAATTCTCTCATTGTGGAAGACATACCCTTCATTCACAGCTGCAGCCAGCTGACTGATGATTTAATAAACCAGCCTTCTGGTTTATTAACCAGTCACAAATGTCCTTGCAGTAATGGTTAGGCCAGTGCTTGCTTGACCAGACACCTGGGCACCATCACATGGCCAAGTCGACACATGAAACCTAACCAGCACAGGACCTATACACAGAATGATCTAATAATTATTTGCTGTGTAATTCTGCTCATTAGTAATACTTAAGCCAAGAATTTGATATAAATTCAATTCAGTTGCAGTACAGGTTTCCATGTGATTTGATCAACCAAAAAATATGTACACAATATCAAGCTTTTTTCCTTTTTTTTTTTCCATTTTTTAAAAGAGAAGCTCAATGATTTGGGGGTGGGTTAGTAAAATACAGAGAACCTAAGGGGAAAAGTACAAAATGGCACTTAACACCAATGCCAGTACTCATCACATATGGCTACAAATAAGAATAAATTAATTTTCATGTTATCACCTTTTTTGAGAATATAAATCAAAGCCATTAACTCAACTTGAGGTATATACACAATACATACACAATATTATGCAAAATACTTTTTATAAGTAACACTACACTTTAAAATATTGGGAACTGAATAAATGTGCTGATTTGTATTTTGACTTCATAGAACAAGAAGAGAACAAAATTCAACTAGGAAGGTTTATACTGATAATAAAGCTCGTAAAATTAACAATGTCTTCCTCCTTTTATACTTACCACAGGCTACACAAGGTCCTGAGAGGGGTCATTTTCATTATGAGAAAAATGTCAGCCACAGCTTCAAGACTTAACTTTTGGAAGGAACTAATGAGAAAGCCAATTGGAAGGTGAGACTTTATCTTTGTTTTCAAATAAGTGGTCTTAATTTTCTTCTTATAAAAAAAAGTTTAAATGAGTTTATTATAAATGTAACTAAACCATTAATTTCTGCAGACTTTTGAGGAAAAGTCCAGCACTTCCTTTACACAAAGTCTATGAGAAAAGGTCAGTAAAGATCATCTAATCTTAAATCGTGACATCATCCATTGAAGTGCTTGGCACAGTCCCTCGCCTGTAAGAGCACAGCCTGCCTGGATATGCCACTGGTGATCTTCAATAGAAGTTAGTTTTAAAAACTGGGAGATTTCTGCTAACGTTATACATTCTTTAACATCTTGCTTATTAGCAAAAATCAGCAGTCCAGCTTTTCTTAGGTCCTCATGCCCTAACATTTTATTCAGTTCTCTAGTTACAGAAATCCTTTCTCTGTCTCTACTGTTCACAACAACTATTATAAACTAAGTGTTAGTAGAGTAAATGTTCCAGGAAGAACGAAGAGATCCTTGGCCACCAATATCCCACATTAGGAAACGTGTATTAACGACTATCTCTTCTACATTACTTCCTATTGTAGGGATGTATGTACAACTTCATTCAAAGAAAACTGGTAAAGGATGGTAGTTTTCCCTGCCTTATCCAGCCCAACAATGGTAACTTTGTGCTCCTGGTGATTGAATATCCTGATAGAGAGAACTCCCATTCTCGGGCAGCGGACCCCCGCCCCCCCTCCAGACTCTCACGCCGCCTGCCCGCCCCCGGCTCAGGCTGCCGGGCAGAGTGAGACAAGCCAGAGCCTCCGCCTCTGCTGCTGCTGCTCACGCACTTGCCGCCGGCCCACTTTTCTGGACCTGGAGGGAGGCCGAAGTTCGGGTCGCCCAGCCCTGTGCCAGACCCTGCAGCTGCCATCGCATCACCCGCCTGGATCGCGGACATCGCCGCCGCGTTGTCTGCGATGAGCCTCGCGGGCCACCGTCCTTGCATCATAGGGTTTACAGTGAATGGTTAGCTCAGCAATGTGAACTTGGCGTCTGCTGCATAAAACCCTTCACATTGCAGAGCTTTACTCCTTTAATAGTAGAAGCCATTCTTGACATTAGAGGCGCCCCTTAGAGTGTGTTCTCTACAAAGATACCAGGAAGTACAGATGTTGCAGCCTTTAATTGAAAAATGTCCGATAGTAGTCATTAAAAAAAAAAAAATCAGGTCAGCTGGGTGTCTTCAGATCTGTTGACCCTGGCCCCACGCCCACAGCTGACTCAGTCACAACATTCTGGACTTGCAGACAACAGCTGTCAGCTAAGGCAGGATGGTGGGAGCTGCACACTTAATCCAGGAAAGGATCCTCCTAGGCTCTTTAAAGTGCATAGCTGAGAATGCAGCTCCTTTGGAAGCTCCTGTCTTTAACGAGGAAACTTCAGGTAACCTCCATGAAGGGACTCTGCCTTTTGGATGAATGGAAGCCAGACTGACGCTGTTGGGGTGCCCTTCACAGTCAGGGCTTGGGTGGGGCTGGCTGCTGGAGGAGGCACGGCTGCTGTCCTGACAGGTCATGCCCCATGTCTTGGAGATGCTGACCTGGTCCACGGCTTACAGGGCTTTGCAGTAGCAGCCCTGGACACCTCCCATCCAAAAGCTGCTGCAGGAGGATACTTGATTCTCTTGTACTTCTTTTTGGATATCTAGTTTCTGAGGAGGACACCGGCCAAGGCAGGGGCTAACCAAGAGCTTCCTACTAAGCAGGAATTGCTCACATTTTGCAACTGCTTTTGTTTGGGGGATCCTCTGGCAGCCTTTGATTTTGCACTCAATCCTCTAGCCCAGGCTTACTCTGGGCACTTTAAACTCCACTGTTAAAGGATGGAATCCACAGCTCATGAAGCTTTCTTGAAGGTGTTTTGTTGTGTTTTTTTTTTTTCTTTTTTTTTTTTTTTTGCTTTTGCTTTTGCTTTTTTAACACTTAGGCTGCTGAAAAGATCTTTGGCTTATAGTTGCTCTCTCAACCCAAGCCTCATTTTCTGAAGTTACTTTTCTGGTCCTTGAGGTGCAGACCATTGGAGCAGAGAGGACCCCTCATCCCATTGTTGCTGCATTTGGACCCTGGATTGCTCTGCAACCCCTTGCTGAAAATCTTGCCCCAAGGGCAACAGTGCTGACCCAACCACTCTTTGGGGAGTCGCCTGCTGTGGTTGAGAGCACAGGAGCTGTCCATTATTTTGAGGATACTGATTCTGCTGTTGCAACTGAAGGGAAGGAAATCCTTGCCCTGGATTCCCATGCCCCAGGTGCTTCAGAAGCTGTTCCTGGAACAGTGGCTTCTCTTGAAAATTCTGAGGCTGTTGATGCTGCTGCAGATGACAACCCCAACCATTCTGCTGCTGTCCTTGCAACAGTGAGTAATGACAATGGGCCATATTCTGCTCCTCCTGCTGCTTCCTCATTCCATGCACATTAGGAACAGAGTTCAAAAGGAAAGGACTTGCGTGCTGACTTCTCCCTGCCCCAGGGTCCTTGTCAAAATAATTCATGGAAGATGTAGAAGGCTGAGTATAGACTGCTGAACCGTAGCTTGGAAAAGGATAGGCAGGAGAAGGTCCTTTTCCTGTATCACCTTGATAATTCAAAGCATAGCCTGGTTCCTTTTCAATGCCCTGGATCCCAGAGCCACCTGAATCCACCTGTTGAAAGGGAAGCCACTGTTTCTTCAGAAAGGAGCTGCCAGCTCCATCCAGCAGATACCCCTGAGCACAGCAGAAGCTCTGCTCAGTGATGTATTTTGGGGCTTCAGCCTGGACATTCAGGAGTCTTGGAAGTGAGTGACCTTGGACAGGGGGCTCATGTCGTTTCCTGGCAGCAAATATTCTGTGTCTCTCTCTAGGTGGTAGACGGGCTCTTTTGTTCTGGAACCAGTTCTAAAGGAAGAAGAGAATATTGTTTTATCAAATCTACTTATCTGGTTATATTTCACAATGCATTTCCATAATGTAGGAGGACTTTGAATTTAAGTCTCATCTCAGCATTATTGCTAACTTGTCTTCCGACCTTGAGGAAGATGTGAAAAATGAAGGCAGTCCTTCCTGGGGCTGCACATGTGTTTATGGAGGTCACACACTGCACATTTCCAGAACCATAACCTGCCCCCCTGAATGCAGTGGCTCCTCTGTATATGCAGACCCAAGCCTTTCAAGATTCACCTGCACCCCAACCTGTTTGCAACCCATTACAATGCTGTCTTCTGCATTTAAAGACAGAACAATACTTCCAGCTGTTCTCTGAACACACTGCATTCTTCCTACAACTTCTTTACTTTACTCGAGCTGCCCTACCAGAATGAATTCATGACTTAATGTACTCTTGATTATATGCTTAAATACATTGTTCTCAAAGACATGTGCAGCCCCAGAAAGGACTGCCTTCATCCACATCTTAGTTAAAGGCAACTCCAGTTTTCCATGTGCTCAAATCAAAACTCTGGAACCACCTTTATCTTTTCTTTCTCATTGCATATACCCAATACCTCAGCAAGCTGTCAGCTCTACCTTCTAAATATATTGAGTCTTCCCAGCTCTTTACACCTCCACAACCCAGAACCCTGGCCCAAGCCATCATCATCCCTATCCTAGATAACTGCAATAGCTTAACTGGTACCTGCTTCCAAACTTGCCTCAGGATGGTCTATTTTTCATAAAACATATACATTATATATTCATGCCCTTATTAAGATGAACAAGAAAAGTGAAAAAAAATTAACATTTTTTCCTATGTGACAAAGGTTGTTCAACTTTTTCATGATTCTTTACATCATCCATATTGTCTACAAAAAGATATAATCATGCAACGCTTTGAACATTTGACTTACATCAATTACAGACACATGGCAACGGACTTTTCCGGCCAGTTCTTCTCTGGTTGTAAAATCAGGGTAAGGGTCCTCTTCAAATTTTTCTTTAAGGAAGTTCAATTCTTCGTTAGTAAATTTATGTCTTTGTTTTCCTTTTCCTTTTCCCCATTTTTTTTCTCTTTCTTCATTATGGCTATCCTCTTCAAATGGAGAGCCTGAAAAAAGCGTAAGTGGAAAGTGAAAACAAGCATTGGAGAATACTAGCACTGTCCAGAGAAAGAAAAGACTACTTAGACCACAGTATTGTACCATTGACTGTTAGCTACCAATTCATAAAATAAAATTTAAAAGTGGAATCTACCACATAACCACTCACAATAATAAAATAACAAATGGATTAAAGGCCGATCTTTAAAATTATGAGAAAATTAGATTATTTTTGTCCTCCAAGGTAAAGAAGGAATTCTTTAGTCTACCAAAAATGCACACACTATCAAGGAAAAACCTGATAAAACTCATGGAAAAATATCAGCCTCATTAGTAATTGTGTAAAGACAAATAAACCAGTTCATACCCATTCGATAACCAACAATATAAATGTGTGGTATGGCAGGCAAAATGGTAAGGATTAAGGAAAATAGCACATCAATATCAGTACTTACAAGTATCCATTGTTGAAAGCAATTTCATTACATATAGCCAAGGTGAAAGTGTGCATACCCTTCAATACAGCAATCAAGTACTATTAATCAAATGGTGTGGTACTGGCATAAATATATACATATAGACTACTGGGATAGAATTGAGAATCCAAAAATAAACTCACACATCTATGGCCAACAGATTTGACAATGGTGCCAAATACATTAACTGGGGAAATGATAGTCTCTTCCACAAATGGTGCTGGGAAAACTGGACATCTAGTCGCAAAAAAATGAAGTTGGGCCCCTATCTCATACCATATATAACAATTAACCCTAAATGGATCAAGACTAAATATAGGAAACAAAACTTTAAAATTCCTAGAAGAAAATGTAGGGAAGCATCTTCTGGACCTTCTGTTAGGCCATGGTTTCTTAAAACTTTACACCAGAAGCATGAACAACAAAAGAAAAAATAAATTGGACTTCATCAAAATTAAAAACTTCTGTATGTGAAAGGATACTCTCAACAAAGTGAAAAGACAACCTACAGAATGGGAGAAAATAATTGCTAACCATTGATCTGATAAGGGTTTAATAACTAGAATAAATAAAGAATACCTTCAACTCAACAACAAAAAGACAAACAACCCAATTACAAAATAGGCAAAGGACTTGAATAGACATTTCTCCAAAGAACATATGCAAATGGCCAATAAGCACATGAAAAGATGCTCAACATCTTTAGCCTTTAGAGAAATGGAAATCAAAAATTATCAAGAAAACATGGGAATTTATAACCCAGTGATTCTTGTGGTAGATAGTGTCTGTGATTAACTGTACAAATATTAAAAAGTTCTTTCATGAACTAGAACTAATGTATGGCACTATTACAAGGAGTTAATAAGCGAGGAGTATATGGGGGGAAATGTACTTATTGCTAACTATGGACTATAGTTAACAGTAATATTTTAATACCCTTTCATCAAGAGTAACAAATGGACTACAGCAATACTATGGGTCAATAATAGGAGGGGATAAGGTGTATGGGAGGATTTTGGTTTCGTTTTTTATTTTGATTTCTTTTCTGGAGTAATGAAAATGTTCTAAAATTATAATAGGGTTCTATCACAACTATGTGATGATACTGTGAGCCAGTGATTGTACATTTCGGATGGTTTGTATGGTGTGTGACAATATCTCAATAAAACTGCATTTTAAAAATGGGTAATTAAAAAAATTGAGAAAACATATACACAAATATTGGTAATTTAAAATCAAATTAATAATGAACAGCACTGAATAATTAACTATACATATGAATGTGATTAAAAGGGGAAATGTTAGATTGTATATATGGTAACAAAATTTTTTTTTAATCCTTGGAACTACATTACACAGTGAACACTAAGTTAAACCGTGAATTATAGTTAATAGTACAATTATAAAAATGTGCTTTCATTAATTGTAACAAATGTTCCACACCAAGGCAAGGTGTTAATAATAGGGTGGTATGTGGGAATCGTGTATTTTCTGCATGATTGTTCTGTAAACCCACAACTTCTCTAAAAAAGAAAAAGAAGAAAAAGAAATAGTAAGAACAAGAGGGGATAAAAAATAAAATAAAATCAACAAATACTTGTTGAGAAAAAAGACATTGCACAAATACCTAATATTGGAAATTTTAAAAAAAGGGATTATCACATACATTTACAGATATTAAAAACTTCAGGAACTTTTAGGGTGATGGAAGTAAGTTCATATCTTGATAGTGGTGACAGTTACATGACAGTATGTGTTTTCAAAATTCACGACATTGTCCTCCCCCCTACGTGGGTAGTGAATCTCCCTGGCAACGTGGACTATGACTCCCAGGGAAGAGTCTAGACCCGGCATCATGGGATGGAGAACATCTTCTTGAGCAAAAGGGGGATGTGAAAGGAAATGAAACAAGCTTCAGTGGCAGAGAGACTCCAAAAGGAGCCGAGAGGTCACTCTGGTGGGCACTCTTACGTACAATATAGACAAGCCTTTTTAGGTTCTAATGAATTGGAATAGCTAGCAGTAAATACCTGAAACTATCAAACTACAACCCAGAACCCATGAATCTTGAAGACAATTGTATAAAAATGTAGCTTATGAGGGGTGACAATGTGATTGGGGAAGCCATAAGGACCACACTCCCCTTTTTCTAGTTTATGGATGGATGAGTAGAAAAATGGAGGAAGAAAAAAAAAAAGCACCCAGTTTTCTTTTTTATTTTAATTGTTATTTTTCACTTTAACTTTTATTCTGATTATTTTTGTGTGTGTGGTAATGAAAATGTCAAAAATTAATTTTGGTGATAAATGCACAACTATATAATGGTACTTGACCAACTGAATGTATGCTTTGTTTTGAATGACTGCATGGCATGTGAATATATCTCAACAAAAATGAATTAAAAAAAAAACCACGACATCATATACCTAAAAGGGGTAGTTTTAATGTAAGTTATACCTCAATAAGCCATAATTTAAAATAAACAAATTCACAAGATATTGTGTCGGGTGTCCCCAACACCACCTGCATCATCAGAGATTAGCTACAAGGACTCACAGAACTCCTATTTGTATTCATGGCTAAGATTTACTACAGTAACGTAGTGAGGATATATAATCTGGAGGAATCCATGTACTGTTTCTGCTCTCCCACCCATGAGGGCACAGAAAGCACACTCTAACCCTAGCAATGAAAATGCAATAACATGTGTGCAAGTTTGTGCCAGGAAGTCCATTAGAGACTCAGGGCCCAAGGTTTGTATTGGGGGTTGGGCAGGTAGGCAGCCTCTGCTTAGCAGGTACCAATCCTCTCCACTCCCAGAAGGCAGATGTTCAGCATAAACTATATTGTTTGCACATCACAGTCTGGGAACAGTGAGCCCATTAACTGTTGACTGAAAACACTGAAAACCAAGCTCCAGGCCATGGACCAACCTCACAAGCAGATCTTTCAAAAATGAAAGTCTCAAGACCTGCTATGTTAACTATTTTCTGTGTGGTCTACCCCTAGGCCCTTGGCCAAAGTGTCAATACAGTTAAAAAAAAAAAAATTATCAGTAGGACTCCACTCTGGAGGGTGATACCAACTGGCCCTCACATGTGCCCTCGAGGGTTTTGGACTTTGCCAGTTAAAACAAATCCCATTAATCCATAAAAGGCTATCTTAGAAAGCCAGGTGGCCCCACTTAAGCTTTTGTATTAATCTTTTTTACCTGGCCCAAGGCATCAGTTCAAGCACAGCATGACTCTGGCCAATAAACTGAAGCAGACCTGAATGCCTTCCAGGGCTGCCATGAAAATAAGGGTACACAGACAAGGACAACCCCTGAGGGCCCGAGTGGTAGAGTCTGAATAATACAATTGAATCTCTGGTTTCAGTGAAAAGGCCTAAAGACAGTCAATTCCAAACAGTTTTGTTTGCCCAGTACCCCGGTTCTTTTTGCCTCACAAGTGTGGTCTACATCTGGAGCTGTTCTCTGCGCAAAGTGGCGGGGCCATTCCTGCCAGGTGTGATTATAGGCCCAGCCATGAGGATCTTAGAAAAGAACACAGTCCTTTCTCTTCAGGAAGAAGGGAAAGCTTTCAGGAGCAGTTCTCTGGGCCAATACTGTTTCATAAGAGAATTCAACAACACACTGCATCAAACATTTAAGAAACAAATGATGCCAATCTTACACAAACTACTCTAGAGAACAGAAAAAGGGAGGATAATCCTCAAACAGGTTCATGGGGCCAATGTAACCTTGATACCAAAACCTGACAAAAAACTACACAGAAATCTCATGCATAAACATAGATTCACAAAATAGTAATAAAATATGAGCAAACCGAATAAAGCAATGTATAAAAATAGTATATCGATAGAAAATCACATTGTAATTATTCCAGGAATTTGGAGTTGGCTTAACATTAGAAAATCCATTAGTGTTATTCACCATATTAACCAAATAAAGGCAAAAAAAAAAAAAAATCATATGGCCATATCAATTTTATAAAACACAGTATCCACTTTTAATGGAAAGTCTCTGTAAACCAGGGATAGAAGGAAACTTAATCTGATAAGAAAGGATGGAGCAAAACCTAGGGCCACATCACTCTCAATGGAAAAACCTGAGAAGAGGATTATTGCCAAATAATTCATTCGGGGTGAGAGCTCTCAGACTGAAACCTGTAAGAAAGTGAGGCAAGCCGAACAGAGTAGGGGGGAGCTAGGCAAAGTTGTGGGGGTTCCACGGAAGTTCAGCCTTAAGCTCTTCACATAGGGAGCCCTGAGTCATCAATGACTTACCCAACCTTAATGCAAAGAGGCTGGCCTTTGGCACCCCTTATCAGTCATTCATAGACTGTGGGCCACCACCAGGAAGATGACATAACTTCCCAGGCATTTCCTGCCCAAGGGCCCCTCCCCCACCATAGTTCAAGGCAGTTCTCAGGGGGAAAGGGAAAGCTGTGAGGTGATAGCCAACACTCAAAAGAAAATGGGGGCATAGTTACACTGGCTCAGTAAAGGCTATCTGGGGATGTGGATGCTGTGGGTGCAGAGAGCATGGAGAAGGAGGCTTAAAAGAGTCTAAAAAAAAGAGCAAAGGAGACAGAGGACTTTGCCCTTAAGGGAAATATCACACTGACTTTCAAGATTGAGAGCAAAACAAGAACTCTCATTATCACCACTTATTACCACTTCTACACCACATTGTACTAGAGGTCCTGGGTAAAGAAAAAGAAATGAAAGGTATAAGAGTTGGAAAGAAAGAAAAAAATAATAAATGGTCATTATTTGAAAATTATATGATTATGTATACATATAAAATCCAAAAGAATCTAGAGATCAATTGTTAGAATCAATCATTGAGTTTAGGAAGAATTTTGAATACAGGTCAATATACAAAGACCAAATGTATGAACATATAAAATCCAAAAGCCTCTAGAGAACAATTGTTAGAATAATTGGAGAGTTTAGGAAGAGTTTCGAATACAAGGTCAATACACAAAGATCAAATGCATGTACATACAAATAAATAGAAAATAAAAATTTAAAGATACAATTTATAAACACCTCAAAAATATCAAGTATTAGAAATCAATATAATTAAAGATGAGCAAGGTTTCTATGTTTAAAAAAATTGGGAGACAGTTTAGACTTAAGTAAAAGAGCTATATACCATGTTACAAGTGTCTATTCCCCCCCCCGCCCCAGATTCTATGTAATCCCAATAAAAATCCCATCAGATAGGGAAAATGGCAATTGTCTACTTCCAAATCTCTCCCTGCCAAAAACACCACTAAAAAACCAATAAAGAGAACAAATGAAATCACACAAGGACCCATACCTTCAGCATTAATAGGAGATAATGAATGCTGTATCTTCAAATTGCCTGTAAATAGAGTTCATGCAGTTTGCCTGTTGCCACATAACTGTGGGTACACTGATAGTCATACAGGAAATAGGTGAGAGGTCAAAGGATACCATTTAAAAACTGACAGGAAAAAAAAGATTAACAAAAGGGAGGAATAAATCTACTAAAGTATTAATAAAAAGGTAACCACTACAATAAGAATCAAACCTTCCTAAATATCAATGGAAAATATTAAAGCCAAAAGGATATGTCAAGTAGAAAAACTAATACAATAAACCTAATAATCACAATATTAAATATTAGATAATAGAATTGAGACCAAGCATAAGATTCATATTAATAATTGTGAATGGGATTAATTTACCTATTAAAAGAAAAAGATTTTCAAATTAGTTCACGACACAAAACTCAACTCTATGCTGTATGTAAGAAACATTTAAAATACAGGAAGTAAACCCTTACATCTATGGGCAAATGATTTTTGACAAGGATGCTAAATACATTAATTTGGGAAATATTGGTCTCTTCAACAAATGAGGCTGGGAAAACTGGATATCCCTGGATATGTGAAAGAAGGAAGGTGGACCAAAACCTCCCACGATATACAAAAAATAACTCAAAATGGATCACGGGCCTAAACATAAGAGCTGAAACAACAAAATTCTGAGGAAAACACGGGGAAACTTTCATAGCCTTGGATTTGTTCATGCTTTCTTAAAATATGACCCTAAAAGCATAAGCAACAACAACAAAAAAATCATAGCTCACTCCTATGAAATACCAGTAGTGCCCTACAGTTATCGTGACAACCAAAAAACTGCATGCACACATTTCCAAATACTGACTTAGTTTTACTGACTCATCCCCTTCCCAGCTGCTGCTGGATGAGTTATTGTACTTCTTAAAGTACAATTCTGCATAGGAAAAAAGGGTCTAAAAATTGTCTATGCTATGGAGTTATCAAAAAGATTAGATGAATAATTCATGTAAAGCATTTTTTAAATAAATCAGGTTCATATTAAGAACACAATAAATGTTAACTCGTAACTCTTTCCTTCCGGAAGCTGGCAGACTCTGGGAAGAACTTTCACCATTTTGGATTCCAGACTCTGCCTAAGCCAGAGCCCAGAGTTGAAAGCTACCTGGACTGGCAGGCTGGCTACCGGAGAGCATTGAGAAGGCTATTTCCTGGCCCTATTGGGTCTCTATCCGTATCAACTCCCTAATGTTGAAAAAGGACCCAGGCCTCCCTAACCTTGTCAGAAATGACCCCACGGCAATCAACAAAGACCAGAGAGAGTTTAAGCGGGAAAATGTTGTAATTGACCCTGGAATTCCCAAACTCAAACTTCCTCATTAAGAGATGCAGCTCACTTTGCAAGCAAAGAGGAGCGGATTCCTTGCCTCTTAGCTAGCAGCGAGGGGAGTGTCCAATAAGGTTTGCTCAAATACCTAGAGTACTCAGGCACCGCCCCCCTTGCTGGAATATGAAGATTAGATCAGCGACTGTATGAAAAAAAAAATCCGGACCGTGGTCAGGGTATGTCTTGGAAACACAAATACGGACAGTTTCCGTCCCCTGTTCATAATCTTTTCCTCAATGAAGATTAGGAGTTGAGGACACAGCGGAGTAATCACTGCGAAAACCAGAGACTTAACCCTGGGCGATGTCGAGAATCGCATCTATGCGGAGCTCGAACTCAAAAACGGCAAGAAGGGCCAGAAGGCAATCGGGGAGAGAAGGCCCAGTTTTTGTCAAGTTCGTCTTTCTGCGACAAACCTTTTCAGTTTTCTTTTGACCATAAGCATGTCAACTACCCCCTCAGAGACAGAGCGCTCTCGCATAAATTATCTGCTCTGGAGGTCGTAAGTCCAACCGAGGGCAGGGTGGGGGTGGGGCTGGAGGCGGTTGAAAAGTTATGATAGTTACGATTTTCCCTCTTTCACCTTGGGAAAAAGCAAAAGTTGGAAGATGTTAAGTGCCTTGCCCAAGGACAAGAGCACAAAGAGGCAGAGGCCGGAGGTCAAGTCCAGCCTTTTGTCCTCACTTAGGGCTTATCTAGAACGAGAAACCAAAGCCAAAACCTCAATGCTTGGGTATCCCATCTTCTCAAAGAAGAGCAGTGTCAAGTCCTATCGATATGATCGGTTGGAAACGTTTCAAAATATTTCTGAACTTCACAGAGTATTGGACTGCTACATTTGTGAAATATGGAATAAAACAATCCCCAGGGCTACTTCTACAGTTCCTCCAGGATAGCTCTTTTGGTTTGGGGAGAATCTTGTTTTTCATTTTTTATTCTGCTAACGTTTAAACACATACGAAAGCAGATGGAATAATACAATGAAGCTGTAGGAAACTGTAGGAACTGCCCAATGTTAATATATATCAATATATGGCCACACTTGTTTCATCTGTACCCCATTCTATCCAGTCATCTCCCCAACCACCAAACCCCCCATCATTCTGAAGTGAATCCCAGACATCATTTCACTGATATCTCTAAAATATAAAAAATATCTTTTAACGTAACGCAGGGGACTTCGTTTTTAAATAGTGCATCTTTCCTTAAGTCCTAATGCCCAATTCCACTCTTAACAGCAACCACAGAAAACTACATCAGTGATACTGGTTGTCCCCAGCCTATATGCCTTCACTTTTAAAAGATGAAAGCTCAAAAACCCCGGGGTAAAACTAGTACGTCAGGCAGACAGTTTCCCAGGAGAGAGCACCGTTAGTTCTCCAGCAAAGGCACTCACCGTTGGAAGCCATGTCGAATCTCCTGTCCAAGGCCTTCTGAGTGATAAATGCCAATGCCAGAGCATGTATCTGGAGTTAACTAAATATACCCCTGAGGTGCCCACCCGAGCCATAGCTCCACCCTAAACTCAGCTCCACCCTAGACTCAGCTCCACCCTAGAGAGACCTCTTGATCTCCTTATTCAAATCCACCTTTTCAAAACCTAGCTTCTGTTCACTGAGACTAATTTTCCTAGTTAATCCCCATAGTACCCTTATAAAGTGGGTACTATTTTATTCCCACTTAGAGTTACGAACCCTGGGGGCAGAGAGGGTTAGACACAGCGTGAGCAGGCCAACCTTGAACCCCATGCTTGTCACTACTGCCCCATTAACTTTAGACCCCAAACTCTATGGACGGAGGAAGCTTTGCTAGGCTCACAGCCGATCCACATTGCTTGATGTATCATTGACTAAAGAATACTGGATTTGGAGGCAGATGAGACCAGAGACCAATGCTGAATATGGATTATGGATAGTAGAACACTTGCTAATTCACCTTATCCTTAAAACAGTCCTGTGAGAAAACCAAAACCTCCATTTTACAGATGAGGGAAATGCAGGCCTTTGAGGTTTTTCTCCTTCACAGCTGTGGGCCTTTGTATCATCCAAAATGTGTGGGAGAAAGTAGCAATATTTTGAAGGTTTTTTTATACTCCAGGTAGGGAAAGCACGGCACATGCTTGACATCTGTTTCAGATTCACTCATCTGAATTCAAAGGGATCCATATATCCCTCTTTTTCTGTACAAACAAATCACTACCAATTTATGAGGACCATTAGGTGCGAGGCCCAAAAAGCAGGTTTTGCATACATTTCCTTACTTAAATCTTGTAGTTGCCTTACAGGGATACATACCATTCCTGCTCTTTATATGAATGAGGACACAAACATAGAGAGATTTGCTTACTTGCCCAAGGTCTAACTCTGAAGGAGAATGCCTAGAATGACATAAAGCAGGTGAAAATAAGATTTTTAACTGCGTAAGTTAATGGCTAAGGTACTGACAGAAAGGAAAGAGCCCAGGATGAATCATCTGCAATAACTTTGTTGTAGGATAGATCTTAGCCTCACCAACCAAAATGAAGAAAAAACATGAGGGACAGACCTGACACTCCCCCTGAAACCTGAGAGGCCACGTTAATGGGTTGTGACATTGGGTTCTGGGTTGTCTACACCGGGTCAGAGGCATTGGCTGCTCAGCAGGTCCTGTTGGGCAGTACCAGGTGCTTTGGGGTGGGTGGGTGAATATTTGGAGAGGTGGAAATGTTGGAGGAGATTGAAGACTGAGAGAGCAGAGCAAACCAAAATTAAGTTTGGACCTTGACAGATTTCTCTGGCTTTTTTTCCCCCAGTAATTCAAAGTGCAGGTCAATTTTTTTGTTATTCTATTTCGTTTTGTTTTTCTTTTGGTTTTATTTTTGCCTTTCAGTACCTTTGGACGCATGCTAGGGGGCCAACTTTACCCTCCCCTTTCTCTCATCAAGGTGCTTGGAAAGAACATTTTTATAACACCCTTGCTTCCTCTCCTTAATTTCTTTTTTCAACCCTCGTCAGTTCTGCCTCTGTCCTGACTCCACTATTTGGACTTTACAGGCAAAGTTCAACAAATCAGTCCCTAAATTGCCCAGTCTTATGGTTACTTAATTTTCCTCCCTAAGCCATCAAACATTGTTAACCAATCTTTTTTTTTCTTGAAAATTTTCCTACTTCAGATTCTTTATACTGTTTGGCTTAAAACTCTTAAGCAGATGTCTACAGAGACCTTGAACTTTTTAAAAAAAGTACTCCATCTACCAGGTCCTGTGTATTGATTGAGTCCTGGATACTGCTGTAAACGGCACAAATGCATTCTCCGCTCTCAGAAAATCAATATGTGGGTGAAGTTTTAAAAATATGTAACTCCCAATTATCACATGCAAGAAAAAGTCAGAATTTGCTGGAATGCCTGACGGGGAGTTGCATGAACTGGGCACTTCATCCCTTTCAGCCTCACTTTTGAGATTTCTTCACAAGTCTACAAACTCTTGGCTTCAACCGACCTTGGCCAGTTGCAGCTACTGAGTTGTTCTCTGCCCTTCTGGCCTTTACGTCTGCAATGATGTGTTTGCTGTATCGAAATCTGGATCATTTTTTTGTCTCTTTTTTTTTACAAAGACTTTGCATCTGCCTCTGAGTGATACTCTGTTTTTCTTTCTCGATGTGTGCACTCAAAGAAAAATTATTAGGTATTTTCATTTCCTTCCATCCCTTACCCTACACTGAAATATTGGTTAATCATAAGAAACAGCTGATCTCTGTCGAATTGTATGCAGTGTGCAGAATATTCTACAAGAAAGAGTAAAATTATTCATGCAGGGTGAGGATGCGTCCAAGAGTTAGCCACAAAGCCATGACTTCAGAGTGTTAGGAGAGCCCCCTAACCAGCCCGGGATGCCAACACTCAGACTTCCTTTATGCGGGAGAAAAATATAGGTTTAGTTTTTACCATAGCCATCCCTAATCCTAACTAATGTAATCTCATGTCTGAGAAATTGGCCAAAGAATCCTTTAAACATTCCAAAGGTCAACATTTTAAAAGATATTTTTAAAGATTCACAAAAGATCACTATAAACAAAAAAGTCATTCCATGACCAAACTGGAACATGTCTGATAAAGCTATTTAACGTTCCTATTGAATACATAAATTTGGTGAATTTGGCAAACTGACAATCAGCAAATTGGCTTTTAGCACATTGGGTTTCCTTGAGATTTCATGCAATTTGCCCCTTCAGTGAATTTGTATTTTCTTAGATTTGCAGCCATTTGCCTGCCTCTTCCTCCCATTGAACTTCAACAATAGTCAGAATGATCATCATTTTAATCAAATTGCCATGTGATCAACTTGCTTCTGGTCAAAGTACTTTCTTCCAAAGTTACCTGGAACCCTTCCGTGTGGCAGCTGAGGCAGACGTAAAGGCCAGAAGGGCGGAGAGCAACTCAGTAGCTGCAACTGGCCAAGGTCGGTTGAAGCCAAGAGTTTGTAGACTGGGGAAGAAATCTCAAAAGTGAGGCTGAAAGGGATGAAGTGCCCAGTTCATGCAACTCCCCGTCAGGCATTCTAGCAAATTCTGACTTTTTCATGCATGCGATAATTGGGAGTTACATATTTTTAAAACTTCACCCACATATTGATTTTCTGAGAGCGGAGATTGCATTTGTGCCGTTTACAGCAGTATCCAGGACTCAATCAATACACAGCACCCGGTATTACTTTGTGCCACCTCTAAGCTAACCACTTCCCAAGTGTGTATTAAAAAACAATTTCCTTGTAAACAAATTCTCGCCCATAACCTATATTATCCTTCTCCTCATGTTCATGTCACTCTCATTATTTGAATTGGAAGATTTTTAAAGCAGGACAAACACTCCTGCTCCCTCAGTGTCGCCACACCCTATCGCATTATCCCTGCCCTCCTCATTCATGTGTTAATTCAGTGCCCTGAAGACATTTCTGTTTGCAACCCCTGATCTCATACTTCAAGGATGAGACAGGTACTTGTAGTTAAAATGTTAGGCAAGTTAATCATCAAATTTCTAGTGATTTGCCTGCATTGTACCCAACCTAAGAGCCTGGGCTGCCTGTTTGCCTAAGAGTTTGTTTGTCTTGGTCACAGTTTTATCTAGCAGCATCTGATGCTAACTGGACCCTCAGAAATATTTCTTGAATATTTTGATTGAATGATGTCATCTTTTCTCCATTCTCCATTATACTACCCTATCAAGCCTTTATCTTCTCTGCTGTGGAAATAAGCAAAGAACACCCAAATGAGAAGAAACAAAGACTATTTATTCACAGCTCGCTATAGCAAGGGTGTCAGCTACCATCACTTGGCATTTGGCAGAGACTCAAAGCAGGCAGGAGTGTGAAAACTTTATTGGAAAAATAGGAAAACTTCTGGTTTCCCTGATTGTAAGCTGTTGACCTTGGGAAGCTGGAGGGGGCTAACTACAAGCAAGGCGTCCCATATGATTGATTAGGGGAACACACTTGGCTTTCTCTGGTCGGTCCCAAATTGGAAGGGATGGGGGAAGGAGGATGGGAAAGCTGTCAGTTATTAAGTCCTGGCTATTGTGGATCAGTTGCTACGGGATTGTGTTTGACTTCTTGCCCTGCTTCCAAGTATATCTCCATTGCTACTCTCCACAATTACATACTTCACTGCTTTAAAAAAAAAAAAAGCCTTCACTGATTCACCTTGGCTAAGGAATCAAATCAAAACACTTCTTTCACAACTAATTCCTTTCATGATCAGGACCCTACCTGTCTTTCCAGCCTCATCTTTCTTCATTGTTCTCCATTTTTCTTCTAGCAACAACAAATTGCTCCTAATTCTCTGAACATACAAAACTTTCTTCATATTTCCTTAAGTGCATTTTTGTTTTGGATGTTCCACTTTTCCTCTGATCCTGGGAAAGGGTTTTTTTCCCCTACATCTCAGCTCATGCCCTCCTGCCTTTACAGCCATCTCATTCGAACTCTCCTGGGGTACTCTATTCTCTCTACCCTGTGATACTGCATTACATGTGCATTTATTTTTTTGAGGAAGGTGGGGGTGGGGGGAATAAAGTTTAAAATTTTTTTCTAAATAGATAACCAATTGTCCCAAAATAATCTACTGAATAGCTCGTTTTCTTCTTAATTTGAGATGTTAAATTTAACATAAAATACATGTTTGGATATATATCACATCTTTCTCTGGAATCTGTTGATTTGTGTATCAAATACCAAATGTTTTTAAATTATGATAACGCTATATAGTGCCTCGATACCTAGTAGGCTGATCTTATGGGGAAAAAAACAGTATCTTATTTTTAATTTATTTTGCATTTCCCAAATTGCCAGTAGGTAGAGCATGTTTCATGATTCTTGGTCATACAGGATTTCTCTTTTGAGGATGTACAATTCATATCCTTTACTCATTTGTCTATATTACGTATGTGAAGAATTCCTTTTTCCAGTTTTTTTCAACTTTATTTTGGGTGTCTTTCAAAAGAATGAAGTTTTTAATTTGGATGCAATTGAATTTTCAATATTTCCCTCTATGGCTTTTAATTTTGATATCTTGCTAACTTTGATATCTACCTCTGTCTCAAAGATGTAAAATTACTTTCCCATAGTTTCTTCATTGTTTTCCATGTTTAGGTCATTAGTCCATCCAGATGGCAGAAAGAGTATGTCCAAGAGTGAGTGATTTCTCTGCCAAACCAGAGGGGATAGCAGTGTGGGATGCCTGGAAGATCACAGAGTCAGCCATCCCTCTCACACATGCAGGGGGTGAGTTGGATAGAAGAGCAGGCCGCTCCTGAATTTCCAGTTGACTATAGGCTTGTTATTGATGACATAAACTACTCACATCTGAGTAAAGATGTTTTGGTACATTCTTCTGGATTCCTTACATGTGTGTGACAGGCTCATGTTAAGACCCTTTGATTATGGGCTGTACCACTCCTCCCCTCCATAGTAAGGGTTGTGGAGCTGGGGAGGCACAGGACAGTTGACAACTTGCTAGGTTCAGAAATGGTGATGGAAGGAAGATATGACACTAGACCCCATGTCCCTGGAGTCTGAATCCTGAGTCCTTTGAGCTCAACCATTCTGCCTCACCAAGCTATGTTTATCCAAACATGAACTGTTTCTCATATCTCTCTCTCAGATTTAACACATGAAGAGAAATACTGAAAAACAATAGCCTAAAATTAGGGAAATTCTTTAAAAGTTTTGGTAGGACAAAGACTTGATTGAAATCGTACTTGAAGAAGACAACCTTGTCATTTATGGAGCAAACTGAATAAAGGGACTGCACATGGGTTTTTGAAGTGGAAAGTTCTTGCAGAGCTTCTGACAGAGAACAAACCATGGTTTAATCCAGAAGGGTGAGATTTCATTGCACCCAATCAATAGTGCTCTTGACAGTTGAGTAAAGCCAAAGTTGGGAGTCTGGGTACCTGGAAGAAGAAAAGGGCTATTAACATAAATTGAGGGGGGGGGGGGGCTTGGGGAGGATTGACTCTGTGGATAACAACAGAGAACTCTATCTTTTAGGTGCAGCTTGATACCTGGGAGAGGTGACCAGCAGACAACTGGAGCCAGACCACACTGGAGAGATAGGCTGGTTTCCATGCCAGGTGAAGAAGTTCCAAGACGATTCTGCACCTCTTACAGCATATTCCTTAAGAGTGCCAGCTCTGGAGTTGGGCCACTCTGCTACCACTTGGCTTCCAATATCACCTACCCACTGATGTATTAAGACTTTGGACGCTTGATTTAACTTCTCTGTGCCCAGTTTTCTCCTCTTTCAAATAAGTATAATAAGTGTATCCATTGCACAGGGTTGTTTCGGGAATTAAATGAGCTATTCCTTGTACTATGCTTAGAACAATGTCTTCAACATTTGAAGTGCTCAGTATATACCAGCTTTTTTTTCCTAACCCATTTTTAAAGACTTGGTGAAACCTTATTTCTCTCATGAACCCTATTAAGAAGGCTTTTCGACTCGACCTATCCCTCTTCTAAAACACCACTGCGCATTAACGGTGCAGCACTTAACAGAGCCAGGCACATAGACTAAAAGTTCAGTAATATTAATAACCAAAAGCACTATGTGCCAGACACTTTCTAAGTGATTTACAGGTACTAACTCATCTAATCCACCCCCAAAAGCCCCGAGATAGGACCTGATATATCCCCATTTTACAGATAAGAAAATTGAGGTAGAGACAAGTTAAGTAGCTAATCTATGCTTACTATACAAATAGTGGCAGAGCCAGGATTTAAACCCAGGTACTCTTCCAGGCCCGTGTGCATAACTGCTCTGCTCTATGGTTCCATACATCTTAATTAATTCATCAGGAAGAGCATTATTTTTCACGCAGCACAGCACAGAGCTGTGGTTATTAGAGCCTTAAAGCACCACCTAATCCAACACTTGCATATTAGACCCCGGGAAAGTGACGTACAAAGAGACATCACTGCAGTATGAGGAATATGTTAGCCCTCAAGTCGGGACCCAGGTGTCAGAATTCCAAGGCCCCTCCACCTGGGCTGGGAGAGGTGGGGAGACTCGCTCTAGCCCCCGGAGTTTCAGTCTCGCTCCCCACATGAGGTAGAGGGTAGAGGGGAGTGCTAGTCCAGACCCCGCCCCCGGCCTTGACTCCGCCCCCGCCCGGATCGGTGGGAGCTATTCAGTTCACAAGGAGCTGCCGCGATGGGGACAACAGCGAGCGAAGCAGCCTACTTCCGAAGGGCCAGTCTATTCTGGATCACGGTCGTCTTCCTTTCCTTGGGCTACTACACGGTAAGAAGCACGGCACTGCAAGAGCAGCGAGCGCTCCATTCAGTGCACAATCCACTACCTCCGGAGACGGGGGATCGCGCAGCCGCAATCCCGGTTCCCGCCGCTCGCAACGGAGAGGGAAGGTAGCGGACTCCGAGGGAGACGCAGGCGCACTCGTCCTCTCGGGCCTTTGGCCGGTGTTCCAGGCCCTGAGGAACCAGTTAGCCAGGTTTTCCCTACATGGGGGCGATGACGGCTCCCCACCCAGGGACTCAGTGTTTAAGTATTTCAAGATGGTGATGGCGAAGTCGGAGGCTGGCCGGGATACTACCGCCTACTTTCGAATCGCCAGACCCTTGCCTTCGCTGGTCACGGCCCTAGGACTGGGTTACTGCGCGGTGAGGCGTGGGACGGGGTAATGCTTGTGTTTTGGCCCTCCAAGCCCCTCGTAGGTCGGGATGAGGGGGGCGGGGAGCAGGCGGCAATGGAAGCGGTCCGTGCGCATGCGCGCCGGGCGGTTGCCGTGGTTACCGGTGTACGCAGATGTTGGGTGGGCTGTTAAAACGGTTCTACTTTGAAGTATGCTTATCTTGATAGTCTCGCCTCTTCATGATTGCTACAGTTTAGCCGAGTCTGAGCGGAGGTCACGGAGGGAAAAGCCAAGTTGACAGACTGGCTTAGGGCCAGTATAGGACTTCCAGAAGCGCGGTGTTTGAGGCAGTTGGAATTGCTTGGAAAACTGGGATGAATCTGCGGGATGGTTAGGATTTACAGGCATACCTAATTTTTTTGTGCTTTAGTTTATTGTGCTTCGTAGTAATTGCATTATTTATAATGTGAAGGTTTGTGGCTGTGCTGCCTCAAGAAGTCTATTGGCTCCATTTTTCTAATAGCCTGTACTCACTTCGAGTCTCTGTGCCACATTTTGGTAATTCTTGTAATATTTTAAGCATTTTCATTATTATTATATCTGATCTGTGATCCATGATCTTTGATGTAACTGTTACAATTGTTTTGGGTTGCCATGAACCATGTCCATATAAGATGGCAAACTTAATGGATGAAGGTTGCATGTCTTCTGACTGCTCCATGGACTAGTTTTTCCTGGAATCTCTCCCTTTCCTTGGGCCTCTATTCCCTGAGACATAATATTGAAATTAGCCAATTAACAACCCAACAATAGCCTCTTTTTTTTAAATTCATATTTATTGAGATATATTCACATACCGTGCAGTCATACAAAACAAAGCATACATTCAGTTGTTTACCATTATATAGTTGTGCATTCATCAACAAAATTAATTTTTGACATTTTCATTACCACACACACAAAAATAATAATAAAAATTAAAGTGAAAAAGAACAATTAAAAAAGAACTCTAGGTGCCTTTTTTTTTCTTTCTTATTTTTCTACTCATCCATCCATAAACGAGACAAAGGGAGTGTGGTCCATATGGCTTTCCCAATCACATTGTCACCCCTCATAAGCTACCTTTTTATACAATTATCTTCAAGATTCATGGGTTCTGGGTTGTAGGTTTTTTTTTTGTTTTTTTTTTTCTTGAAACAATTATTTTATTTTGAGTTTCCAGGTTTTGCCTTGCTTATCCTACAATAAGCATTTCAAAACACTGGGAAAAGAAGGAAGTTTGTTTTTTGTTTTTTGTTTTTTTTTTTTATCTTCATTTTATTGAGATATATTCACATACCACGCAGTCATACAAAACAAATTGTACTTTCGATTGTTTACAGTACCATTACATAGTTGTACATTCATCACCTAAATCAATCCCTGACACCTTCATTAGCACACACACAAAAATAACAAGAATAATAATTAGAGTGAAAAAGAGCAATTGAAGTAAAAAAGAACACTGGGTACCTTTGTCTGTTTGTTTCCTTCCCCTATTTTTCTACTCATCCATCCATAAACTAGACAAAGTGGAGTGTGGTCCTTATGGCTTTCCCAATCCCATTGTCACCCCTCATAAGCTACATTTTTATACAACTGTCTTCGAGATTCATGGGTTCTGGGTTGTAGTTTGATAGTTTCAGGTATCCACCACCAGCTACCCCAATTCTTTAGAACCTAAAAAGGGTTGTCTAAAGTGTGCGTAAAAGTGCCCACCAGAGTGACCTCTCGGCTCCTTTTGGAATCTCTCTGCCACTGAAGCTTATTTCATTTCCTTTCATATCCCCCTTTTAGTCAAAAAGATGTTCTCCATCCCAGGATGCAGGTCTAGATTCCTCCCCGGGAGTCACACTCCACGTTACCAGGGAGATTCACCCCCTGGGTGTCAGATCCCACGAAGGGGGGAAGGCAGTGATTTCACCTGCCAAGTTGGCTTAGCTAGAGAGAGAGGGCCACATCTGAGCAACAAAGAGGCATTCAGGAGGAGACTCTTAGGCACAATTATAGGGAGGCCTAGCCTCTCCTTTGCAGCCACAGTCTTCCCAAGGGCAAGTCCTTTGGTAGAGTGCTCAGCCCATCAATCCACCAGTACCCTATGTCTGTGAGCACATCAGCAACCATCAAAGTGGGGGAGCCCAACACCCCTGCATTCTCCACCAGCTCACAGGGGCTCTGCATATTTTTTTCATTGTTGTTTTTTTTTTTTAATTAACTTTTTTTAAAAAAATCAACTATATCAAAAGAAAAATAAAAAAAAAATACAATTAAAAAAACACATTTCAAACCGTAACAAGGGAGTCCGAAATGTTCCTACTCTATCCCAAGAAAATAACCTAATATAGCAACATTTCTGTGAACTTGTTCCAACCATACCCTTCAGAAATTAACGAACAATAGTCATTCCTGGGCATTCCCAGAACATTAAATTTACCCCCAATAGCTTATCTGTTCTTATTGGGTTATCGTTCCCCCTTCATTAATTATGCTCTATCGCTAGTTCCCCTACATTCTGTATTATAAACCATTTATTTTAGGAGTGTGTTGTTTAACCTCCAGGTGTTTGTGGATTTTCTAAGTCTCTGATGGTTATTGACTTATAATTGTATTCCATTGTGGTCAGAGAATGTGCTTTGAATAATTTCATTTTTTTTTTTAATTTATTGAGGCTTGTTTTATGTCCCAGCATATAGTCTATTCTGGAGAAAGTTCCGTGATCACTAGAGAAGAATGTGTATTCTGGTGATTTGGGATGTAATGTTCTATATATGTCTGTTAAATCAAATTCATTTATCCGATTGTTTAGGTTTTCAGTTTCCTTATTGGTCTTCTGTCTGGTTGATCTATCTATAGGAGAGAGTGATGTGTTGAAGTCTCCCACAATTATTGCGGAAACATCCATTGCTTCCTTTAGTTTTGCCAGTGTTTGTCTCATGTATTTTGTGGCACCATGATTGGGTGCATAAACATTTATGATTGTTATTTCTTCTTGTTGAATTGCCCCTTTTATTAGTATGTAGTGGCATTCTTTGTCTCTCATAACATCCTTGCATTTAAAGTCTATTTTATCTGAGATTAATATTGCTACTCCTGCTTTCTTTTGGCTGTAGCTTGCATGAAATATGTTTTCCATCCTTTCACTTTTAATTTCTTTGTGTCCCTGTGTCTAAGATGAGTCTCTTGTATGCAACATATTGATGGTTCATATTTTTTGATCCATTCTGCCAATCTGTATCTTTTAGTTGGGGAGTTTAATCCATTTATATTCAGTGTTACTATTGTGAAGGCATTTCTTGAATCAGCCATCCTATCCTTTGGATTATGTTTGTCAGATATATTTTTTTCCCTCTCTCTCTTATTGTCCTTTAATGCACCAATATTAAATCTCTTTAGTACTGAACCTTTCTCCATATCTCTCTCTCCTTTCTTTGTTTCTCTGTTGATAGGGCTTCCTTTAGTATCTCAAGTAGGGCAGGTCTTTTATTAGCAAAATCTCTCAGGATTTGTTTGTCTGTGAAAAATTTAAGCTCTCCCTCAAATCTGAAGGAGAGCTTTGCTGGATAAAATATTCTTGGTTGAAATTTTTCTCTCTCAGAATTTCAAATATGTCATGCCCCTGCTTTCTTGCCTCCATGGTGGCTGCTGAGTAGTCACTAACTTAGTCTTATGTTGTTTCCTTTGTGTGTGATGAATTGCTTTTCTCTTGCTTCTTTGAGAACTTGCTCCTTCTCTTCAGTATTTTAGAGTGTGATCAGAATATGTCTTGGAGTGGGTTTATTTGGATTTATTCTATTTGGAGTTCTCTGGGCATTTATGCTTTGTGTATTTATATTGTGTAGCAGGTTTGGGAAGTTTTCCCCAGCAATTTCTTTGAATACTCTTTCTAGACCTTTACCTTTCTCTTCCCCTTCTGGGACACCAATGAGTCTTCTATTTGGACGTTTTATTTTATCTATCATATCCCTGAGGTCCATTTCAATTTTTTCAATTTTTTCCCCATTCTTTCTTTGGTTCTTTCATTTTCCATTCTGTGGCCCTCAAGGTCGCTGATTCATTGTTCACCTTCCTCTAGTCTTGTACTATGAGTATCCAGAATCTTTTTAATTTGGCCAGCAGTTTCTTTTATTTCCATTAGAGCAACAATTTTTTTTATTTAATCTTGCAATTTCTTCTTTATGCTCTTCTAGGGCCTTCTTCATGTCCTTTATGTCCTGTGCCATGCTCTTCTTCATGTCCTTTATATCCTGTGCCATGCTCTCATTGTTTTCTTTTAGTTCTTTGATTAATTGTTTCAAGTACTGTGTTTCTTCTGATCTTTTGATTTGGGTGTTTGGATTTGGGTTATCCATATTGTCTGGTTTTTTCATATGCTTTAAAATTTTCTGTTGTTTTTGACTTCTTGGCATTTGTTTTACTTGATAGGCTTCTTTTAGGATACATAGTATTCAAAGACTAATCTCTAATTTGTCAGATCTACAGCTTGGTAAAGTACACTTTCCCTAACTAACCAGCAGATGGCATCTGCGAGTCACCTATTCCCCTCAAGTCAGTTCTCCCCAACTTTGTCTTTGTGGTGTGTGGGGGTCTGATTCTTGTGGGGTCCAGTGGGTGCACCAAATTTGGGTGTGTTGTTGGTGCTGTCCGCCCTGAATGTGGGGCGTGTGTCTGAGTGGTTAGGGAGGGAGGGCAGCTTTAATAATCAAACCTCCCAAGTGTTCCTGGAGATTTAAGGCTGTTGGAAGAGTCTAAACCTTCATTTTCGTCTCACCACAGATTGTCTCTGCCGCTGACCCGCAAGTCCTTGGTATTGGCGTATGGTCCCTGGGATTTCCGAGTTGATTCCTCTTCCAAGCCATGCCCTTCTAGGGCCTCCGCTGAGGGAAGGTTGTGCTACGTCACAAGTGCACACTGTCCCTCAAGGGAAGTTCTGGGCCACCGGGCTGTGTAAGAGCGTTCCCAGCCTGCTGTAAGGATGGCTGTATGGGGCGTGTTAATTTCCCTCTTTTCACACAGCTCCACCTTTCCAGCTCCAGGACAGTTAGCTGTGGGTGCACGAAAGGCAATTGTCCATGCCTGATACTGTGGCGTGTATATGTGTTGCTGGAAACACTTGCGTTGCACTGGGATTTTTGGCGCGGCTCTGGGCTGCGGCTTCAGCATCGGGCAGGAGCGTTCCCAGCCCACTGGGAAGATGGCTGCAAGGGGTGTGGTTATTTTCCCCTTTTGGCTCACCTCTGCCTTCCTCGCTCTAAGACAATTAGCAGCGGATGTGCAAAAGGCTATCTTCCACGCCAGATACTGAGGCATTCGCATAGCCTATTCCTGCCACAATTCACTGTGCAGTTCTCGCTGCCATATCTGCAGCATCTTTTGGGTTTTTTAAAAAAGAACCAGGGAGGCGGGGCAAGATGGCAGACTGGTGAGCTGTATGTTTTAGTTACTCCTCCAGGAAAGTAGGTAAAAAGCCAGGAACTGCGTGGACTGGACACCACAGAGCAATCTGTCTTTGGGCATACTTCATACAACACTCATGAAAACGTGGAACTGCTGAGATCAGCGAAATCTGTAAGTTTTTGCGGCCAGGGGACCCGCGCCCCTCCCTGCCAGGCTCAGTCCCGGGGGAGGAGGGGCTGTCAGCTCCAGGAAGGAGAAGGGAGAATTGCAGTGGCTGCTCTCATCGGAAACTCATTCTACTGATTCAAACTCCAACCATAGATAGACTGAGGCCAGACACCAGAGACTCTGAGAGCAGCCAGCCCAGCAGAGAGGAGACGGGCATAGAAGGAAAACAACACGAGAAGCTCCAAAGTAAAAGCAGAGGATTTTTGGAGTTCTGGTGAACACAGAAAGGGGAAGGGCGGAGATCAGGCCTTGAGGCGCATATGCAAATCCCGAAGCAAGGCTGATCTCTCTGCCCAGGGCACCTTTCCTTAATGGCCCTGGTTGCTTTGTCTATTAGCATTTCAATAACCCATTAGATCTCTGAGGAGGGCCGTTTTTTTTTTTTTTTTTTTTTTTTAAATCCTTTTTGCTTTTTCTAAAACAATTACCCTAAGAAGCTCAATACAGAAAGCTTCAAAGAATTGAAATTTGGGCACGTCAAGTCAAGAGCAGAAATAAGAGAGCTCTGAGACAAAAGGCAATAATCCAGTGGCTGAGAAAATTCACTAAACAACACAACTTCCCAAGAAAAGGGGGGTGTCCGCTCACAGCCACCATCCTGGTGGACAGGAAACACTCCTGCCCATCGCCAGCCCCATAGCCCAGAGCTGCCCCAGACAACCCAGTGTGACGGAAGTGCTTCAAATAACAGGCACACACCACAAAACTGGGCGTGGACATTAGCCTTCCCTGCAACCTCAGCTGAATGTCCCAGAGCTGGGAAGGGGGAGCAGTGTGAATTAACAGAGCCCCATTCAGCCATCATTTGAGCAGACTGGGAGCCTCCCAACACAGCCCAGCAGCCCAGAACTGCCCTGGGGGGACGGCACTCACCTGTGACATAGCACAGTCATCCCTCAACAGAGGACCCGGGGTGCACGGCCTGGAAGAGGGGCCCACTTGCAAGTCTCAGGAGCCATACGCCAATACCAAAGACTTGTGGGTCAGTGGCAGAGACAAACTGTGGCAGGACTGAACTGAAGGATTAGACTATTGCAGTAGCTTTAAAACTCTAGGATCATCAGGGAGATTTGATTGTTAGGGCCACCCCCCCTCCCCGACTGCCCAGAAACACGCCCCACATACAGGGCAGGCAACACCAACTACACACGCAAGCTTGGGACACCAATTGGGCCCCACAAGACTCACTCCCCCACTCACCAAAAAGGCTAAGCAGGGGAGATCTGGCTTGTGGAGAACAGGTGGCTCGTGGACGCCACCTGCTGGTTAGTTAGAGAAAGTGTACTCCACGAAGCTGTAGATCTGATAAACTAGAGATAAGGACTTCAACTGGTCTACAAACCCTAAAAGAACCCTATCAAGGACAGCAAATGCCACGAGGCCAAAAACAACAGAAAATTATAAAGCATATGAAAAACCAGACGATATGGATAACCCAAGCCCAAGCACCCAAATCAAAAGACCAGAAGAGACACACCTAGAGCAGCTACTCAAAGAACTAAAGATGAACAATGAGACCCTAGTACGGGATATGAAGGAAATCAAGAAGACCCCAGAAGAGCATAAAGAAGACATTGCAAGACTAAATAAAAAAATGGATGATCTTATGGAAATTAAAGAAACTGTTGACCAAATTAAAAGATTCTGGACACTCATAGTACAAGACTAGAGGAAGTTGAACAACGAATCAGTGACCTGGAAGATGACAGAATGGAAAATGAAAGCATAAAAGAAAGAATGGGGAAAAAAATTGAAAAACTCGAAATGGACCTCAGGGATATGATAGATAATATGAAGCGTCCGAATATAAGACTCATTGGTGTCCCAGAAGGGGAAGAAAAGGGTAAAGGTCTAGGAAGAGTATTCAAAGAAATTGTTGGGGAAAACTTCCCAAATCTTCTAAACAACATAAATACACAAATCATAAATGCTCAGCGAACTCCAAATAGAATAAATCCAAAAAAACCCACTCCGAGACATATACTGATCACACTGTCAAACATAGAAGAGAAGGAGCAAGTTCTGAAAGCAGCAAGAGAAAAGCAATTCACCACATACAAAGGAAACAGCATAAGACTAAGTAGTGACTACTCAGCAGCCACCATGGAGGCGAGAAGGCAATGGCACGATATATTTAAAATTCTGAGAGAGAGGAATTTCCAGCCAAGAATACTTTATCCAGCAAAGCTCTCCTTCAAATTTGAGGGAGAGCTTAAATTTTTCACAGACAAAGAAATGCTGAGAGAATTTGCTAACAAGAGACCTGCCCTACTGGAGATACTAAAGGGAGCCCTACAGACAGAGAAACAAAGACAGGACAGAGAGACTTGGAGAAAGGTTCAGTACTAAAGAGATTCGGTATGGGTACAATAAAGGATATTAATAGAGAGAGGGAAAAATATGGCAAACATAACCCAAAGGATAAGATGGCCGATTCAAGAAATGCCTTCACGGTTTTAACGTTGAATGTAAATGGATTAAACTCCCCAATTAAAAGATATAGATTCGCAGAATGGATCAAAAAAAATGAACCATCAATATGTTGCATACAAGAGACTCATCTTAGACACAGGGACACAAAGAAATTGAAAGTGAAAGGATGGAAAAAAATATTTCATGCAAGCTACAGCCAAAAGAAAGCAGGTGTAGCAATATTAATCTCAGATAAAATAGACTTCAAATGCAGGGATGTTTTGAGAGACAAAGAAGGCCACTACATACTAATAAAAGGGGCAATTCAGCAAGAAGAAATAACAATCGTAAATGTCTATGCACCCAATCAAGGTGCCACAAAATACATGAGAGAAACATTGGCAAAACTAAAGGAAGCAATTGATGTTTCCACAATAATTGTGGGAGACTTCAACACATCACTCTCTCCTATAGATAGATCAACCAGACAGAAGACCAATAAGGAAATTGAAAACCTAAACAATCTGATAAATGAATTAGATTTAACAGACATCTACAGGACATTACATCCCAAATCACCAGGATACACATACTTTTCTAGTGCTCATGGAACTTTCTCCAGAATAGATCATATGCTGGGACATAAAACAAGCCTCAGTAAATTTAAAAAGATTGAAATTATTCAAAGCACATTCTCTGACCACAATGGAATACAATTAGAAGTCAATAACCATCAGAGACTTAGAAAATTCACAAATACCTGGAGGTTAAACAACACACTCCTAAACAATCAGTGGGTTAAAGAAGAAATAGCAAGAGAAATTGCTAAATATATAGAGACGAATGAAAATGAGAACACAACATACCAAAACCTATGGGATGCAGCAAAAGCAGTGCTAAGGGGGAAATTTATAGCACTAAACGCATATATTAAAAAGGAAGAAAGAGCCAAAATCAAAGAACTAATGGATCAACTGAAGAAGCTAGAAAATGAACAGCAAACCAATCCTAAACCAAGTAGAAGAAAAGAAATAACAAGGATTAAAGCAGAAATAAATGACATAGAGAACAAAAAAACAATAGAAAGGATAAATATCACCAAAAGTTGGTTCTTTGAGAAGATCAACAAGATTGACAAGCCCCTAGCTAGACTGACAAAATCAAAAAGAGAGAAGACCCATATAAACAAAATAATGAATGAAAAAGGTGACATAACTGCAGATCCTGAAGAAATTAAAAAATTATAAGAGGATATTATGAACAACTGTATGGCAACAAACTGGATAATGTAGAAGAAATGGACAATTTCCTGGAAACATATGAACAACCTAGACTGACCAGAGAAGAAATAGAAGACCTCAACCAACCCATCACAAGCAAAGAGATCCAATCAGTCATCAAAAATCTTCCCACAAATAAATGCCCAGGGCCAGATGGCTTCACAGGGGAATTCTACCAAACTTTCCAGAAAGAACTGACACCAATCTTACTCAAACTCTTTCAAAACATTGAAAAAAATGGAACACTACCTAACTCATTTTATGAAGCTAACATCAATCTAATACCAAAACCAGGCAAAGATGCTACAAAAAAGGAAAACTACCGGCCAATCTCCCTAATGAATATAGATGCAAAAATCCTCAACAAAATACTTGCAAATCGAATCCAAAGACACATTAAAAAAATCATACACCATGACCAAGTGGGGTTCATTCCAGGCATGCAAGGATGGTTCAACATAAGAAAAACAATCAATGTATTACAACACATTAAAAACTCGAAAGGGAAAAATCAATTGATCATCTCAATAGATGCTGAAAAAGCATTTGACAAAATCCAACATCCCTTTTTGATAAAAACACTTCAAAAGGTAGGAATTGAAGGAAACTTCCTCAACATGATAAAGAGCATATATGAAAAACCCACAGCCAGCATAGTACTCAATGGTGAGAGACTGAAAGCCTTCCCTCTAAGATCAGGAACAAGACAAGGATGCCCGCTGTCACCACTGTTATTCAACATTGTGCTGGAAGTGCTAGCCAGGGCAATCCGGCAAGACAAAGAAATAAAAGGCATCCAAATTGGAAAAGAAGAAGTAAAACTGTCATTGTTTGCAGACGATATGATCTTATATCTAGAAAACCCTGAGAAATCAACGATACAGCTACTAGAGCTAATAAACAAATTTAGCAAAGTAGCGGGATACAAGGTTAATGCACATAAGTCAGTAATGTTTCTATATGCTAGAAATGAACAAACTGAAGAGACACTCAAGAAAAAGATACCATTTTCAATAGCAACTAAAAAAATCAAGTACCTAGGAATCAACTTAACCAAAGATGTAAAAGACCTATACAAAGAAAACTACATAACTCTACTAAAAGAAATAGAAGGGGACCTTAAAAGATGGAAAAATATTCCATGTTCATGGATAGGAAGGCTAAATGTCATTAAGATGTCAATTCTACCCAAACTCATCTACAGATTCAATGCAATCCCAATCAAAATTCCAACAACCTACTTTGCAGACTTGGAAAAGCTAGTTATCAAATTTATTTGGAAAGGGAAGATGCCTCGAATTGCTAAAGACACTCTAAAAAAGAAAAACGAAGTGGGAGGACTTACACTCCCTGACTTTGAAGCTTATTATAAAGCCACAGTTGCCAAGACAGCATGGTACTGGCACAAAGATAGACATATAGATCAATGGAATCGAATTGAGAATTCAGAGATAGACCCTCAGATCTATGGCCGACTGATCTTTGATAAGGCCCCCCAAAGTCACCGAACTGAGCCATAATGGTCTTTTCAACAAATGGGGCTGGGAGAGTTGGATATCCATATCCAAAAGAATGAAAGAGGACCCCTACCTCACCCCCTACACAAAAATTAACTCAAAATGGACCAAAGATCTCAATATAAAAGAAAGTACCATAAAACTCCTAGAAGATAATGTAGGAAAACATCTTCAAGACCTTGTATTAGGAGGCCACTTCCTAGACTTTACACCCAAAGCACAAGCAACAAAAGAGAAAATAGATAAATGGGAACTCCTCAAGCTTAGAAGTTTCTGCACCTCAAAGGAATTTCTCAAAAAGGTAAAGAGGCAGCCAACTCAATGGGAAAAAATTTTTGGAAACCATGTATCTGACAAAAGACTGATATCTTGCATATACAAAGAAATCCTACAACTCAATGACAATAGTACAGACAGCCCAATTATAAAATGGGCAAAAGATATGAAAAGACAGTTCTCTGAAGAGGAAATACAAATGACCAAGAAACACATGAAAAAATGTTCAGCTTCACTAGCTATTAGAGAGATGCAAATTAAGACCACAATGAGATACCATCTAACACCGGTTAGAATGGCTGCCATTAAACAAACAGGAAACTACAAATGCTGGAGGGGATGTGGAGAAATTGGAACTCTTATTCATTGTTGGTGGGACTGTATAATGGTTCAGCCACTCTGGAAGTCAGTCTGGCAGTTCCTTAGAAAACTAGATATAGAGCTACCATTCGATCCAGCGATTGCACTCCTCGGTATATACCCGGAAGATCGGAAAGCAGTGACACGAACAGATATCTGCACGCCAATGTTCATAGCAGCATTATTCACAATTGCCAAGAGATGGAAACAACCCAAATGTCCTTCAACAGATGAGTGGATAAATAAAATGTGGTATATACACACGATGGAATACTACGCGGCAGTAAGAAGGAACGATCTGGTGAAACATATGACAACATGGATGAACCTTGAAGACATAATGCTGAGCGAAATAAGCCAGGCACAAAAAGAGAAATATTATATGCTACCACTAATGTGAACTTTGAAAAATGTAAAACAAATGGTTTATAATGTAGAATGTAGGGTAACTAGCAGTAGAGAGCAATTAAGGAAGGGGGAACAATAATCCAGGAAGAACAGATAAGCTATTTAACGTTCTGGGGATGCCCAGAAATGACTATGGTCTGTTAATTTCTGATGGTTGTAGTAGGAACAAGTTCACTGAAATGTTGCTATATTATGTAACTTTCTTGGGGTAAAGTAGGAACATGTTGGAAGTTAAGCAGTTATCTTAGGTTAGTTGTCTTTTTCTTACTCCCTTGCTATGGTCTCTTTGAAATGCTCTTTTATTGTATGTTGTTTTCTTTTTAACTTTTTTTTTCATACAGGTTATTTTAAAAAGAAGGGAAAGTTAAAAAAAAAAAAAAAAAAAAAAAAAGAAAAACAAACAAGAGGAAAAAAAAAAAAAAAAAAGATGTAGTGCCCCCTTGAGGAGCCTGTGGAGAATGCAGGGGTATTCGCCTACCCCACCTCCATGGTTGCTAACATGACCACAGACATAGGGGACTGGTGGTTTGATGGGTTGAGCCCTCTACCATAAGTTTTACCCTTGGGAAGACGGTTGCTGCAAAGGAGAGGCTAGGCCTCCCTGTATTTGTGCCTAAGAGTCTCCTCCTGAATGCCTCTTTGTTGCTCAGATGTGGCCCTCTCTCTCTGGCTAAGCCAACTTGAAAGGTGAAATCACTGCCCTCCCCCCTACGTGGGATCAGACACCCAGGGAAGTGAATCTCCCTGGCAACGTGGAATATGACTCCCAGGGAGGAATGTAGACCTGGCACCGTGGGACGGAGAACATCTTCTTGACCAAAAGGGGGATGTGAAAGGAAATGAAATAAGCTTCAGTGGCAGAGAGATTCCAAAAGGAGCCGAGAGGTCACTCTGGTGGGCACTCTTATGCACACTTTAGACAACCCTTTTTAGGTTCTAAAGAATTGGGGTAGCTGGTGGTGGATACGTGAAACTATCAAACTACAACCCAGAACCCATGAATCTCGAAGACAGTTGTATAAAAATGTAGCTTATGAGGGGTGACAATGGGATTGGGAAAGCCATAAGGACCAAACACCACTTTGTCTAGTTTATGGATGGATGTGTAGAAAAGTAGGGGAAGGAAACAAACAGACAAAGGTACCCAGTGTTCTTTTTTACTTCAATTGCTCTTTTTCACTCTAATTATTATTCTTGTTATTTTTATGTGTGTGCTAATGAAGGTGTCAGGGATTGATTTAGGTGATGAATGTACAACTATGTAATGGTACTGTAAACAATCGAAAGTACAATTTGTTTTGTATGACTGCATGGTATGTGAATATATCTCAATAAAATGATGATTTAAAAAAAAAAAAAAAAAAAAAAAAGAACCAGTCTACCTCCAAATGCCAACCCATGGTTTCCCCACACAGCAGCGTGGCTGCCAGATATTCAGCAGGCTTACTCACCCAATGATAGCCTCTTAAGTTCCAAGTGAAGAGTCACAGTTCTCTCACTTCAAGTCAAATGCTAGAGAGGATTAAGCTTAGGGAGGAAAGTTGAAGACAGGTCAAAAGCTAGGCTTCTTGCGCTAAACAGCCAAGTTGTTGATGCAAAGGGTAAGTTCTTGAATGTAGTTAAAAGTTCTACTCCAGTGAACACATAAGTAATAAGAAAGTGAAACAGCCTTATTGCTGATACGGAGAATGTTTAGTGGCCTGGATAGAAGATCAAACCAGCTACAACATTCCCTTAAGCCAAAGCCTAATCCAGAGCAAACCCCTAACTCTCTTCAATTCTATGAAGGCTAATTAAGGTGAGGAAGCTGCGAAGAAAAGTTTGAAGCGAGCAAAGGTTAGTTCATGAGGTTTAAGAAAAGAAGCTATTTCCACAACATCAAAGTGCAAGGCGAAGCAGCAAGTGCTGATGTAGAAACTGCAGTAAGTTATCTAGAAGATCTAGAAAAGATAATTGATGAAGGTGGCTATACTAAACAACAAATTTTCAATGTTGATGGAACAGCCTTCTATTGGACTTTGATAGCTAGAGAGGAGAAGTTAATGTCTGATTTCAGAGCTTCAAAAAGACAGGTTGACTCTCCTGTTAGGGACTAATGTAGCCAGTGACTTTAAGTTGAAGCATGGGCTCATTTACCGTTCCAAAAATCCTAGGGCCTTTAAGAATGATGCTAAATCTACCCTGCCTGTCCTCTATAAATGGAACAACAACGCCTAGATGATAGCACATCTGTTTACAGCATGGTTTACTGAATATTTTAAGCCTGCTATTGAGACCTACTGCTCAGAAAAAAGATTCTTTTTAAAAATATTACTGCTCACTGACAATGCATCTGGTCACCTGAGAGCTCTAATGGAGATATACAATGAGGTGAATGTTGTTTTCATGCCTGCTAACACATCATCCATTCTGCAGCCCATGGATCAAGGAGTCATTTTAACTTCCAGTCTTATTATTTAAGAAATGTGACACATTAAGTCTTTAGCTGTCATAGATAATGATTCCTCTAACGGAACTGGGCTATGTAAATTGAAAACCTTCTGGAAAGCATTCCTTTTCTAGATGACATTCGTGATTCATGGGAGAGGAGGTCAAAAATCAACATTAATGGGTTTGGAAGAAGGTGAGTCCCAACTCTCTTGAATGACTTTGAGGGGTTCAAGACTTCATTGGTGGAGGTAACTGTAGATATGGAAATAGCAAGAGAACTAGAATTAGAAGTTGTGCCAGTTGGGATGTATTATGTCTCCTGCAAAAGCCATGTTCTTTAATGCAATCTTGTGGGGACAGTCTTATTAATACTTTTGATTAGGGTGTGACCTCTTGATTGCATGATTCCTTGGAGATTTGACCCCACCCATTCAGGGTAGGTCTTTATTAGTTTACTGGAATCCTTTAAAGGGAGCTCACACAGAGTGCAGAGAGATGAAAACACAGATGTTAGACACTTGGGAGCCAACAGAGGTGCTGAGAGATGCTTGGAGATGCTAAGCTAAGAGACGAAGCCCAGAGTTGGCCCCAGAGAAACTAAGTGAGGAACCCCAGATGGTTAGTGGGAAATGCCCTGGGAGAAGGAAGCAAGGATGCACAGGAGCTGAGAGAAGAGCTGAAATACAACCTGGGAGCAAAGGACCAGCAGACACCAGTCATGTGCCTTCCCAGCTGACAGAGGTGTTCTGGATGCCATCAGCCATTCTTCAGTAAAGGTATCCTCTTGTTGATGCCTTAGTTTGGACACTTATGGCCTTAGGACTATAACTTGATAAAAGCAAATCCATGTCTGGTATTTTGCATAATGGCAGCATTAGCAAACTGGAACAGAAGTGGAGTCTGAAGATCTGACTGAATGGCTGCAATCTAATGATAAAACTTTCATGGATGAACAAGAAAGTGGTTTCTTGAGATGGAATCTACTCCTGCCGAAGATGCTGTGAACATTGTTGAAATGACAACAAAGGATCTGGAAAATTACATAAAGTTAGTTGATAAAGCAGCAGCAGGGTTTGAGAAGATTGACTCCAATTTTGAAAGAAGTTCTACTGTGGGTAAAATGCTATCAGACAGCATTGCATGTTACAGAGAAATCTTTCATGAAAGAGTCAATTGATGTGACAGGCTTCATTGTTGTCTTATTTAAGAAATTGCCACCCAGCCTTCAGCAACCACCACCCCAATCAGTCAGCAGCCATAAACATTGAGGCAAGACCCTACATCAGCAAAAAGATTATGACTCACCAAAAGCGTAGATGATGGTTAGCAATTTTTTGCAGTAAAGTAATTTTTAATTAAGGTATACATTGTTGCTTTTTTTTTTTTAGACATAATGCTATTGCACTCTTAATAGACTACAGTCTGGTGTAAAAGTGGTAGCCTGGAACTGAACCTGAAATATCTCTGAGATTTGCCTGTAATTGGTAAGAAGGCATAGGTGTGGAAGTGAGAAGACAGGGGATCTCTTCTGAGAGGAAGAACAAGTTCTGTCAGGCTGAGGAAAACTTTGTTTAAAGGATAATGAGAAAGATACTTGGGGACAAAGTTGGGATAATTTTGAAAGAAAAGTAAATGGATATTACCCAGGAGTTCCTGGAGATTGGGGCTTAGACATATGTTTGTTGGTGTCAAATGTGACCAACTCCACCCTGGTTTCCCCATATGTAAAATGGAGGCATTGAACTGAAAAACATTTTGAGGTGCATTTCTGCTGCATGATTCTATGTCTCTGACTAGTTGGAATATAGATGGAGAAGAACTTTGGGGGACTTCAAATTGGGACACTGTGGGCCTGGCAGAGGCTGCCCCTTTTATACCCCATGGTTTGGGAAAATGCAATGCTGGTTTCTGCTTTATATAATTTTGAGGGTGAAACAACAGCATAGGAGAGGCAGTATTGCTCTAGGTTGATAAGTGATTGGGATAATACATTTCATTATTCTCAGAGAAGCCTAAGCTAGCCAGGGTTACAACACAGAGACACAAAAAAAGTTAGGACTGCAAAAACCCTGTGTAATTAAGCAGTTGCTATTAGCACGTCACAAACCTGTTCTCATTTATTTCCCAACTCTGCACAGTGGATCATTGCCAGTTTTAGAGGTAGTAAAAGAAAGAAGAGAAGTGCTTTCTCAATTAAACAGGGGGTTGCTTCAAGCTAGTGTTTCTGCAGTAAAGAAGCTAGCCCCAGCACAGAAGTTATTAACTTCTCTTGGTGGAATTCATCAGGAATAGGTGTCATCCACCATGGGCACTGGCTCTGATAATCACGTAATTTCCTGAGTGTGTAGCTCCCACTTAGGTAGCTTTTAGGAAATAGAAATTGAGAGCCAGGCCCCAGATGACTTTATGCAGAGTGTCATTTTTTGTTCGTTTTTGGTCTGCATTTGTTTCCCAAACTGAATGTATGTGTGTTTTGTAGAGTTATTTCATTGCCTCTCTCAAAAGCAAAAATGTGCTTATCTAAGTGACCTAATAGGTATTCTGTGTCTCTGGTTCTCTTTCAGTGGGTTGTATTCTGGCCTCAGAGTATCCCGTATCAGAGCCTCGGACCCCTGGGCCTCTTCACTCGGTATTTGGTGGACCACCATCACACCCTCCTGCAGAATGGGTAAGGAGAGCTGCAGAAACGGGATGTGGATACAGGTGCTCCGGTGTCTCTGGAGACCTTGCAGGCCTGCAGTTGCCTTTAGATATCTAAGTGTTGTGCTAATTCACATTCTGGCGCCTTTCTCTTTGACGTTTCTGGCTTAGAGTTCAGCAGCAATTAAACCATCACCTGAAACTAGACTGAGGTTTTTTTTTTGTTTGTTTGTTTCAGGTTTTGGCTTGTCTGTCTGATTCACCTGGGAGAGTCCTTGTATGCCATGGTATTGTGCAAGTGAGTCCTTGTAACAGGTCCCATCTCCTTTCTCTTGGTACCTAATAAGTTGGGAGTAGCCATGCTTAAGTAATTTATGCACTTTTGGGCTGAGAGTTGAATCCCCACACTTAATATTGAGCCTCGCCCAGCGAGAGCACTCAGTAAATATTTTATGAGTGAATTCATTTCATTTGTGTTAATCAATTGTTTAGGTATTTAATTCAGATTATTTTTGTCATTTAAAAAAAAAAATTCTGTATAGTCCCAACTGAAACAAAAGATTAGGAATGTGCCTTCTGGTTTGAATAACGGCTAAGCTATTGATCTAGGCTGATGATTCTTAACCCTAGTTTCACAAGTTAATCACCTGAGGAGCTTTTTCAAAATACACATATCCAGTTTCCAGATCCAGAGATACTTTTCAGTAGATCTGGGTTCAAACATAGGAATCTTTTATTTTTTCAAGCTCTGGGGTGCAGCACAAGTTAGAAGCCACCAAACCAGACTACTCAGTAAATACCAGTGTGGGTTACTACTTTGTAAAGAGTTCTAGAAAAAAAAAATTTTCTCTTTACACGTGTACTTTAGCATATAAAGAAAGTATAAGGGAATGAAAAAGATGGTTATAGTAATGCCAGATTGCTTTGGAATTAATATTTTTTCCAGCCAAGATTAACTATCACCTCTGTTATTGTGCATCACTTCTGAAAGTGGAAAATAAAATACTATGCTGACCACTACTAAGAGTTTTAAATAGATCATGTCACTCTATCTTCTGATTTACCAAACAAGCTGGACTTTCTGGGATAGGAGCAGAAAGCAGCTTTATTCTTTCACACCCCTCTCCAATTAAAACTCACCCTGTGGCTTGTTCCCTGGCTCCCACCCCAGCCCTGGATGGAACCTCGGGTAGATCCATAGGTTTTCTAGCCAGTATCTGATATTATCAAGTCCAGTTCCAGTCTATTATTAAAACTGCAAACTATTGTCAACTTCAAAATGCCTCCTTTCCAGCTGTTTTCCATATATTCACTAGCAACAGCTGCTTGTGGTAAAAGTTGGGATGGTGGGAACAGTTAGGGAAAATGAGGCACAGCCTTAAAGGGCTGCTGCCTTGCATTCTGGCAGCTAAGTCCTGTGGGTTTTGGCTCTTTCTCTCCAGAGGGGCTTGGTGGGTTTTTGGGAAACTGTCTGTCACTAGGCATCTCTCTTCATCTTTCCCTTCCCTTCCCTTCCCTTGATGGCTTCTTCAGACACTCCCCACCCCCAGCAAGCCATTTACAGTTTAGCCCTCAGGATCTGTGTTTGGGGGGATCTACACCCCCTTTTGAGATCTCTTCTACCCTCCAGTTGGGCCTCTGGGGCTGGGTCCCTTTTAAACTCTCCCATATCCAGTGCTCTTCCACAGATCTATAAGGCACACAATAAAGAGTTTCCTTACTTGCCACCCCCCCCTCCCGCCCCTGGACCTGGAAGGACACACAGTTCCCAGCCATGTGTCTTTGCTCTCCTATCACGCAGGCTGCACCAGTATTTCAACTTTATAAGCATGAATTGAATATTTTTTTTTATTAAATTCAGTTTTATTGAAATACGTTCACACACCATACAATCATCCATGATATACAATCCACCGTCCACAGCATGACAACATAGTTATGCGTTCATCACCACAATCTATCTCTGAACATTTTCCTTACATCAGAAAGAACCAGAACAAGAATAAAAAATAAAAGTGAAAAAAGAACACCCAAATCATCCCCCCATCCCACCCCATTTGTCCTTTAGTTTTTATCCCCATTCCTCCACTCATCCATACACTAGATAAAGGGGGTGTGATCCACAAGGTCTTCACAATCACACTGTCACCCCTTGTAATCTACATTATTATATAATTGTCTTCAGGAGTCCAGACTGCTGGGTTGGAGTTTGGTAGTTTCAGGTATTTACTTCTAGCTATTCCAATACATTAAAGCCTAAGAGGTGTTATCTATATAGTGCATAAGAATGTCCACCAGAGTGACCTCTCGACTCCATTTGGAATCTCTCAGCCACTGAAACTATTTTGTCTCATTTTGCATCCCCCTTTTGGTCAAGAAGATACTCTCAGTCCCACGATGCCGGATCCACATTCATCCCCGGGAGTCATACTCTGCGTTGCCAGGGAGATTTACACCCCTGGGAGTCGGGTCCCATGTAGGGGGGAGGGCAGCGAGTTCACCTGTCGAGATGGCTCAGTTAGAGAGAGAGAGGGCCACATCCGAGCAACAAAGAGGTACTCAGGGGGAGACTCTTAGGCACCATTACATACAAGTTTAGACTCTCCTTTGTGGTAATGAGCTTCATAAGGGCAAGTCCCATGCTCAAGGGCTCAGCACATCAAACCGCCAGTCCCAATGTTTGTGACAACATCAACACCAGTCCAGGTGAGGATGTCCAACACATCCGCACCTTCCCCCAGATCCTCGCGGCTGGGGAGGAGGAGGCTGTAAATATATTTTTTATTATTGCATGAATTGAATATTAATCCTTTCATCTCCCAAATTCCAGGGGACTGATGCTATGTTTACAAGTGGTTCTGTTGAAGCTGTTCTCTGGGCTTCATTGGTGGTGGACTGTGCTACAGCATTCTAGTAACTCTTCCCAATTGGTCATTTTAGCTGCCTGATGAAATCTGAGCTTGGAGTTGTGCAGTCCTGCCCCTCAATTTAGACTGTAGGAGTACTTGACACCTATTTTATTCCTGGCATGTGGAGTGTCTAATGGAAACTAAGAGTCAAATTTAGCATCCTGCTCTAGAGTTCTCTGAAGGGTGGAGAGGGGAAACAGGTGTAGAGAGGTTAGATCACTGTTGTCATAACCTTGAAATAATTTCTTTATGGTCTGACATGTTGGAATGTATCTTTGGTCACTATAAATCTGAATAAATAATCCTTTTGAATTAGGATGTAGATGAATGAATGAATAAATAAATTTAAATGAGTGATACATGAAGACATAGTACATTTGCAGCATTCTAAATCCACTATCTAGCAATAATTACTTGTAACATTTTGGTGAATTCCTTTTAACCAGAGGTAAGATTGAACTATATGCTTGACTTTATATCCATTAGAATCATAATATTAAGCACTTTTCCGTGTTTTTAAAATCTCTTGGTAAATAAGTTCAAAGTTTGCATACTACTTCTCTAATTGCATGTTCCTTAATTTGGTTAACTAATCCTCTAGCAATGAACATTTAATTTTTTGACCATTTTTCACTATTATAAGTAATGTTATAATGAAGGGTTTTTTTTCTCTAAAACTTTTTATTTATTTCTGATTTGCTTCTTCAACCAAGTTTCCTGGATGTGCAATTACTGAGTGAAAGAGTAGGAACAGTTTTGAAGCTCTTGATACTTAATTGCAAAATTCCTTTTCAGTAGGATTTTAATGTTTTACATTTACATTTTCGCTAAGCAGTCCAAGAGAGTGCCATCCGGGGAGGAAAAAAAACAGCTCTTTGCTATTTTGATTGGTTAACAAGGGTGTGTGGCCATTGTGATTTGTATTCTTTGATTACAAAATGAGGTTGAGCTTTTCTTTGAAAGATTCCTTACCATACCTCTTGTGACTTGATGACATTTTAACCAAAAAGTTAGACAGATTTTCCCTGAGGAATAACTCTAATAGTAGCTCTTTGAGGCCGACATCAATATTCATCGTTACCTTTTTACAATCTGGAGTTTTCTGTTCAAGATATATGGTGCTTATTCTCTTAATTAAGAAATTAGATCCTTCCTGGGATGTACGCCATTTTACTGTGTAGCCCCTTGAAGCGTTTTTCAGGCCCTGTGCAGTTTAATGTTGAGTAGATTTAATTAGAATGTTGAAACAGGGCAGAATTTGGGGCATGTGGATGTACCCTGTGATCGGGCAGCCTGTGTAACCAGAAGAGGTAGATTGTGAAATTTGGGAGGTATCAGAAAGAACAAATTTTCCAGGGCAGGTAAAAATACTGTCCCAAGCAAAGATACCCTTATATCTAGCTGGGTCTTGGAGGAATCATTAAGAGAGACAAATTAAATTAATAAAGCCTTTTAAAAAAGAGAAAATGAGCTAAGAATGCAGATAAAGGTGTGTGGAGAAGAACACATTGTGATGGTCCTGAGAAAATCCTTCTCAGGGTGGCCCAGCCACCAGCTTTCGCCTCTCTGAAGAATGCCGCAGCAAGCACTGTAGTTTAGTGGGCCTGTGGCCCCAGGTGGCAACCTTATCCTTTATTTCCTTTCCTTTCTTAAAGCATATTATGCCTTTCTTGCATCATATAAATGTACTTTCCAAGACGCAAATATTTTTGTTGTTTGCTCATCTCAAAAGTAAGCATGTTTACTGTTAAAAGGTAGATGTTCTAAAACCTCAAAACCATATAAAATGGAAAGTGTCTCCCATAATCCCAAAGGTAGTCACTGTTAAGAGTTTAGTTTATATCATTATAAACAATTTTATGCACTTCTAAACAATTATGGATACATATATATAAACTTTTCTGTAATTTTTTTCCATTGTCACATATTCCTATTTTTCTATATCTAAACATATAAATTTACCTCATCCATTTTGTGAATGCGTAAAATTCTATGCATGGATGTGCCGTAATGGATTACACAATTCCCCCTTCTGATGGACTTTTAAGTCTACAGGTTTTTTGTTTTATTATAAGCAATACTGAAATGAACATGATACAAGCCTACTTGTATATTTATTCCCTTAGAAAAAACTTCCTGTATCTGGAATTTCAAGATTGAAGAAAGAACACTTTTGGTATATATTGCTGTATTGTCCTCAGAACTGTGGGACTAATTTACCATTTCCCCAAACCCTCACATTTTTCTAATGATTTTTTTCTTTATATTAAGGTCATGAGTATATTCCTTTACATTGTCTTCTAAGAGTGTTAGGATTTTGCCTTTCAGACTTCAGTCTTTAATCTACTTAGAACTGATTTTTGTAAAAGAGAGGTTTCAAACTTCGCTCTTCTCCATATGGATGCCCACTTATCCCAGACCACTTATTGAGAAGTTCTCTCCATTAAAGTGCTCTGACTTGTATCATATTGTATGTACTGGTATGTGTGGGTCTGTTTCTGAACTTTCTATTCTGTTCCATTGGTCTCTTTGTTTATCCTGGTTCAGCCCCTCTCTGCCTTAATAGTAGCAGCTTTATCTTCATTACTGTCTGCTAGAGCATGTCCTCTTACCATGTCCAAGAGAATTGCCTATTCTGGGCCCTCTGAATATCCTCATGAATTGTCAGGTTCTATGAAAACAAAAATAAAGCTGTTGGGATCTTTATTGGATTGAATTTGCAGAGAATTGGCACACTTCCAATATTGACTCTTCTAAACTGTGAGATGGCCACACTGGGATTCATGCCTGTCTTTGCTCTGAAGTCACACGTTTATAATACAGGTGCCCTGGGCAGTGCCAGACTGGTTCTCAGGGAAGAACGTGCCATTTTAATGCATCTTTTAGTAAATCAGAAAGATTAAAAAGTCATCGAAATGAGACCTATTGATTTACAAATGAGACTGTAGCAAACCATTCACTGCAGTTGGGTCATTTTCTTTTGAGCTTCATTTTAGGCAGTGTAGTTTGAATGACTGTATAAGCAAGTGTTCATTATTACTATGTGACAGACTCTCTACTAAGCACTTTGTGTATTTCATCTCATAAATCATCTTAAAAGTTGACAAGATAGGCACTGTTATTCCTGTTTTTCATGAGGATACTGATTCTGAGAGAGATTATGTGACTTACCCAAGGTCACAGTTGATAGGTGGCCACGCTGGGATTCATGCCTGTTTTTGCTCTGAAGTCACACGTTTATAATACAGGTGCCCTGGGCAGTGCCAGACTGGTTCTCAGGGAATAATGTGCCATTTTAATGCATCTTTTAGAAAATCAGAAAAATGAAAAATAAATGAATTAATAAGTTAAGAAGTTTAAGAAAAACAGCAGAATAAACTAATCAAAGTAGATGGGAGAAATAAACTTTTAAAAAAAGACAGTAATTCCTGTTCAACCACAAGATTAAAATTTGCGTATTTAAACATTGCTTTTCCTTTTTTTCTTTTTTAGGTCTAAAGGTATCAAGAATGGTCGGGCTCAGCTACTCTGGTTCTTACAGACTTTCCTGTTTGGAATAGCATCTCTCTCCATTTTGATTGCTTACCGACCGAAGCGCCAAAAACAAACATAAAGAAGATATCTGAAAGCTTACTCTACACCTTGACATTCAACCCCACCTTTTGTGGTGGATTCTCTGTTTACTTGATGATCTTTATCCTTCAGTGCTACTTATTACCCTCTAATTTTCATTATTCTTTCATTCATATGCTCCGGTTGAGCCTGAGTACACCAATTGTTTCTAAAGAGAGAAACAGGAAATGGTTCTGGCTTTTTAATTCATCAGACTAATCTACTTGGCAGAGAACCTCCAGCTACCTTTTTAAGGTCCTTGACTGTAGTGGGGCTCTCTCCATCATTTGGATTAGAAACCCAGCAGTTGTTTTGGATTTCTCCTTGTCTGTCCATCAGTGACCAAAGTTCTTTCATGGCTACAAGAAATCCTTCCTTTCCTTCTGCAGGCACTCTTATTCGAGGCCCCTCTCACTACCTGGATCATGCTGCATCACAAAATTAATCTTTCCTTCAGATGTTCCTCCTTGCTTATTAAGTCCACATACTTTAACCTGGTACTCCAGTTATACTATCTTAATTTTTCAACTTTCTCAGTCCCACTATGTCCAAGCAAAGCTCTGCTTTCTAGCTCAACTAGGCTCCCTGCTGGTCACCAAACTGCATTTGCCTGTTGGCATACCTTTGCTCCTGCCTTCTGATCAGAATGCCTTACATCTACCATCTTAGCTCTCCTTTCTCAAAAATTTTCCCATCTTTCTGGAGCAAAGTAGAGCAGCCCTTCCACACACATCATTTCCACACCCACATTTATCAGGCACCTGAGATGTAAAGTCTTACCCTATCACATTCTCTCAAATTACGGAGAAAGATAAGACAGGCAAATGCTCAGAACAGGGCGGGCTGAGACATTAGCACAGAGGACATGCTGAGAGCCAAGAGGAGAGGACTAGGGGATGCCTTTCTTGATCCTGCCAGTCAGTAGCGACCCTTCGCTCCCCAGGCCCCTGGGACATGATGCTCTGTAGTGTGCCTGGGATCTAATGTCCACTGCCAGGTTGCTCCCGCAAGCCAGGCCCACACCTCAGACAGCTTTATTTTTTTCTCCTCAGCACCTGCCCCTCTGGCTTTCACACAGGTGCTTTATCAGTGTTTATTGAACAAACAGGGGAAACTGACTTCCCTTTGTTCAGTTCCATTCCAATTTTCATGTGAAAACTGCAGAACCCTTTCAATGTGCCCTCATCTCAAAGAAAAGTCCAAGATTACTCTTTACTGTAATACCACCTTTCTGTGGGTCCCTGGTGGGAAACCTGTATTTTTTATTCAGACACTTCCCTTCTCTTTCACATTCTCCAGACTCTGTAGGTGTCTCCTCCCAGCTCTGACTTCGTCAAACACACACACACACAAACATTCCTGTTTTAGAGATTCTAACCTATGGGAATTACTACCTCTCCTCTTCACCTGGTTATGCCTTTTTACTACTCACTGGTAGTAATTACTACTACCAACAAGAGAAAGGTTACTGATGCTGTCCCCTTACCCTGTTAGGATGACTCTGTCACCCCTAGGAGACATTGGGGCTCCTTTTCCAAAGGACCACCTGTTTGTTCTCTGGGGACTAGTCCTCATTTCCCTTCTGTGGTACAGCAGGGCAGGTTGGCTGTATTAAAGACTTGTGAGAAGCAACCACACCTCACCCCCAAAAAAGCCCCAAGTGAAAATACAAACCTGAAAGATCATGAGCTATGAATTTTTAGTAGAGATAAATTTCTACAAATCTCAGTGTTCCCGCTGCTTCTCTTATGATTAAGGTGTTGATTTTTGGTGAAGAGCTATACATGGAAGTGCAGCCCAGACTTGTTAAAACCATGGTCCTTTCCAAGGAGAAACCATACTGATGGTAATATTCTTGGTGCCAGGAACTACATGGTATGTTATTGAATAAAAATGGATTAACTTGAATAAAATGCAATGAATTGTCCCTCCAACCACGTTTTGTTGTTGTTTTTGTTGTGTTTTTTGTATTTGTCAGTTTGGGGATATTGGCACACATTTTTTCTACTTTTTCTTAAATAGACTCTATTATGGAACTGTTTGTGCAGTCACATATCAGTTTGTTGTTCACTGATGAGGAAATACAGAATGGCCTGGCTGTAGGGAGCTTCTGTAACCCAGTTAACTCTTCCACTTAGCACTGACGTCCCTGGGGTGAACGTGCCTGCTTTTCACTGTAGGTTGTCTCATGTTTACATTCATTTCCTTCAACATTTGATACAGTCTATGGAGCAAATAAGAGGAATAAAAGCTGAGAAATACTCTGGCATTCTTAAAATGTATAGAAACTTACAATCTTATTTGGGGCTTAGAGCTAAAGGGGATCTTAGTAAGCAGTTGGTGTGGGTCATTCGTTTTATCGACCTAGGTACAGCATCCCAGAGAGGTGAAGTGACTTACCCAGGGTCACAGGGAAGGGAGAGAGGCAGGACTCATGTTGCTGAGCCCCCTAGCCAGGATCTTAGGGTAAGTCTGCGAAGCAAACAATAAAAAACAGAAAAATGAAAACATCTTGTCTTTGTTTTATAGCCATGGTGGTGACGGGAGGAACAGCTGTATGTTTGGTTAAGAAAAAGCTGGAGGTATATTGATGAAAACTGCAGGGGAGGGCAGACTAAATGATTTTCTTACCCAGTCCTCCTTAAAGATTACCAGAGCATGTATAGTTTGGAAGAACAAGGGAAAAAGAAAGAAAGGGAAAAAAACAAACAAACAAAAAAAAAAACCAGACCTCATAACTTAACAACAGGCCCAGTATATACACTAACACTTTCCTACATTCATCATGTTATGACTCCATGAAATCCAAGACTAAAACATGCTTAATAGCCTTGGTGTTAACACAGCTTTGGGTTTCCAGAGGTTACGTGCCAGATGTGTAAGGTGGTTCTTCAGCAAAACAACTTGCAATCACAGAAAACCCTTATTTTTACATCGAGGGTGTGAGAACACAGCAGAGGTTAGAGAACCTGTAATGGAGAACGGTGCAGTCAAATTTTATCTCACTAGGACCCTCCCAAGAGCCTGGTTAACGATTAAAGCTCTTAGTTTAGCTTCCTGGATTACAAATATCATCAATCTTTCCCTTTCTTAGCAGCACAGAGAAAAATTTCTTAGGAGGGCAGCTGAGTAAAATGTGTAAGTTTCCTTGTCCACACCAAATGGTGAATTATGTTTCCTTTTAATCAAGGCTGGACAACAAGAGTCCCATAATTACCATTTCACATTTCTCTTTATGAAGAGATTTTTTGTTGTTGTTGTTGTTGAAGGATTCTTTTTTTTTTTTTAATCTTCATTTTATTGAGATATATTCACATACCACGCAGTCATACAAAACAAATCATACTTTCGATTGTTTACAGTACCATCACATAGTGGTACATTCATCACCCAAATCAATCCCTGACACCTTATGAAGAGATTTATACTCTGATTTCATAGTGGGTGGCTGAAAAATCCTATTCAAAATACACTTTTTAATTTCTATTCGATATTTTAAGATGACTGGGTTTTTTAAATAGGAATGAGTATACCAGCTACCTCATTTCTGTCATATTAAGTCATAAATTTGGCTTAGGGAAAATATCTTTCACATACTACAAATGCTGTTCAGGGAAGAACACTCTCAAGAAAGAATTTTAATGCACTTTTTAAAAGATGCACGCTTTACCAATACATTGCATAAGATGTTCCTAGTAAATAAAAATTGCTCTAAGTAAAAATTAACACTCGGCGAAATGTTGACATTGCTATAAATGAAAGAGAGGAATGGCATCTGTGATATAAAGTAAAGAAGTATTTCCTAACCTTCAGGCATTTGGGAGTCACCTTCACAGCTTTTGTCATGTCTACACTAAACCTGAATTCATTATTATATTTAAAGCAATTCAGTTTTTAAAAAAGGCCTTCCTAAGCAAGAATAACTAGGAAAAATGCAGGGTGTTTTGTTAATTGTATTTTTGCTAATACATATGAGAATAAGACATAATTATTACCCAATATCATTATGCATACTAGTGGTGCATTTGCTACACTAGTAGTAATCAAAAACTATTACTCCACTCGCTGTGATTGAAGCTTGGGGTTTAACCTGCCTCAAGCCACAGGATTTTAGGCACGTTTGTCACTTTTCTGGACCTGAATTTCATCATTAAAATAATTTTACATCGTTTTGGGGACAAAAGTAGAAAGGTAAATGGAAATGAAATCATCTCAGTAAAGACACTTTGTAAGCTATAAAACATTAAACAAGAGTCAAGTTTCACTGGAAGGCTTATAATTGCTATTGATGATCCTGGTGGGCTGGTTTTAGGGTGGGGCTTCTCAAACGTGGCCATGCACAGGGGTCACCTGGGGATCTTGTGAAAATGCAGATTCTGGTTCAGTGTGGGGTGGGTCTGAGATTTTATATGTCTAACAGTTTCATGATACTGATCTGCAGACCACTTTGAGTAGCAAGGATTTTAGAGAAAATTTCACCCCGATAAGATCTCAGGCAACCTGAGGTGAATTCATGTGCCTTACCTTTCCTGCTTCTGGGAAAAGAAATCACCCAATAAAGACAAGATCTAATAAAGGCAAAGCCCTGTGAGAGAAGACGATTAGATTTGCGTGAATCCTGCACGTACATTACTTCCCAGTGGCAAAGTAACAACCTAGCAACCCTCTGGGATAATTGATAAATAAGAAACAAACATGTCCTTTGTTGTTTTTGTTGTTTTCACTCGAGCAAAAGGCAGCAGTTTATAATGGAATAGTGCCCTGACCTTTTGCATGACTGCTCTATTCAAATTGTTACATACCACTTATTAATTACATCATTTTGGGTAAATTACATTATCTCTTTAAATCGCAGTATCTTCTCTCCTCTTGTTTTATTTCCCTTTATCCCGTTTCCCTACTGCCCCCATTCCAGGCAACAATCCCAATGTTTTTCTAGCAAAATGTACATTGTTGTTTAGTAAGCATGTATTTTTAATTTCAATTTATACTGTTGTGACATGTGTGACTTAAAGTCCACATTATGCTGCAATGACAATTGCCACTGAACTTTGGCATTTTGGGAGGACCCCGAGGACAACGTACGTTTGGCAACTCACTGAAATCTGATTTTCATTTCATTCTTAATGATTTTGCAACAAGATTTGATTTGCTCACATTCCATGATGCACCCCCGCTGGGGAATAAACCTCTCGCCAAGGCAGTGTGAGAGCCAGTGGGAATGCACTTGGTTTGTGAACAAGATAAGTAACAAGAAAAAAGGGAAGCCCAGGCTGACCAACCAGCATAGCTCATCTTGGATGCCTCCAAAATCTATCTTAATTTTCCTCCACTTAGCTACAATTTCATTAAACTACACAGGATGTGAGATGACATTATATTCGTGGTCTGTTTGTACTCAGAGAGCTGGAAGGGACTGCAGAAGTCTTCAGAGAGACACCCTCCCCCTCATTTACACAGGGAGAAACTGGGGCAGGGGGGCCTTCGAGGGACGGTGACCACCACGGCCAACTCAATGGCAGACATCGGGCCCTGACTTCCTCACTATTAACCAAGCTGCCTGCCAGCAATGTCAGATCAAGCATCCCAAAGGGAGTTCTCAACTGCATGTCTCACCTCCCAAATATTTTACAAATATTATCCAAGAATGATGCATCAAGAACGAGAATCAATTGTTTCCATCATCGTCGTTAGCCCTAAACCCCTACAGCCTGCTCGTGTTACTGGCGCCTGCCTTTGACACCGTATCCATGGCAATGCACAAATATTGTAAACCCTCTGCAGATGCTGGGCTCTTCTTGCCATTGGTGAAAGGCGCAGCAATAGTACTTTGCACATGCACACAGAATGGGGGTATTTATAGCGTTTAAGAAGCTTTAACATCTGCACAGCCAAAGCGTTTGCAGGGCTTATAAATCTGGGAATCACTGAGTATTTCCTAAGAGACTGACAATGAATACCAAGGGGTAACATGACGAAATTTCAATTTTCAGTGTGTGAGTAGTGTTGGCTGGCATCTTGTCACGCCAGTGGCAAAACACACTGTAGGCCAGACGTGGGGTTTCCTTATGCAACCCTGTTAAAATGCTGGCATCCCACAGAAGGGCTTCTATGTTAATAATAAGAGCGAACACTAATTAAAGACTCTGTGAGCTGGCATTATGGTAAAAGCCTTGTTTGCATTCTTTCATATAATCCTCACTTTAACCCCTCAGAGGTAGGTGCTGTTATCCTAGTTTTCTCACGAGGGCTTGTTTAGTCATAACTAGTAAGCGGTAGAACCAGGAATAAAACGTAAATCTGCATTGACTCCCAAAACCTGTGTTTGTCCCGTGCCCACAGCCTATTGGGGGTAAAGTCTAGAGATAACCATAACCCGAAATGACTCCTTGGTGTCAGTATGCTCGCAGTGAAGTGTATTTCCTCCACGAAATACGGATTTGAAGTGGAATCCACCATCTAATCCACCAGAGCTAGATGATTCTATTTTTACTTCAAGCAAGGAATCCATTTGAGAAGTTTCTTTGCTTTATAGAAACACCTGGTAGGGAAAGATGTTTCCATCCGACATGAATCTGAGCTATGACTGGCCCTCTGAAGCCACAGGGAAGCTGTATAGCAGAAGCTCCCGCCTTGTGAAAGATGTCGAGGATACTTATTGATTTCTCACCATGAGGAGAGTTAATTCAAGAGTAAGAAGAGAAGGAGGGGCCAACTCAGGAGCGTACAGCCAGCCACCGAAACTGACCCAGGGTTGATGGGAGATTGACGCAGCTCAGATCCAGAAACCCAAGTCCCAACAGCTGCCTCGAGGGTTTGGGGGGTGGGCGTGACCCGGCCCCACCCTGCACAGCTCTGCATGACATTCTCCCTAGTCACTGTGGGGGAGATGGCCTCAATCAGGCGAGCTGTAACTGCCTCCCGGGTACCACTTCGGTGTGAAAATACCTCTGGACTAGGTGGCATAGGTTAGTAAATAGATGTCAGCCTGCAGGCAGCTTGATGCAGGATCAAGGTGGAGATTTAGAAGCCACTGAGATTAGAGGGGGGCTAGAGACCAAAAGGGTGTGCCAGGAACAGGGCAGAGTTGAACCATCCCACAGTTGGAGGCAGCAGGGACCTCCCTTGCTAGGCAGAAAGTAGCAAGAAAAGTTCTGCCTTCATCATTGAGAAGTTCTAAATCCTGGGGTCCATGGAGCAATTCAAACAGGTCCAGCAAACAGGCAGTCTGAGGCCTCCAGGAAGGAGCTGCCACTACTATTTAGAGAGTACTCAGCTCCTCTCACTCAACAACTTGTTTTACAGAAGGGGAAACTAATACCCAGAAAATGCAAGCTACATCCCCAAAGCCACACAGCAAACAAGAGGCAGAGCTCTGAGCACAGCTTCCTCCAGTCCTGACTTCCAGGCCAGCCAGTGCTTGATATTGCTTTATTTTGTTTTGTTTTGCACCGAGCCATATCACTGTAATCCTCACAGGTGACATTGACCGAATGTCCCTCGGTTTCAGATCTGAATATACATAATGAAATATAACTATATATATATTTCTATTGATCAACTACAGCAAACTGGAGATTCCCAAGAGTGGCAATTATTCACTCTTCCACCTCTTTTTTATTTTTTAAATTTAAAAAAAATTTTTTTTGTTTTTTAATATTCATTCTATTGAGATATATTCACATACCATGCAGTCATACAAAACAAATCGTACATTCGATTGTTCACAGTACCATTACATAGTTCTACATTCATCACCAAAATCAATCCCTGACACCTTCATTACCACACACACAAAAATAACAAGAACAATAATTAAAGTGAAAAAGAGCAATTAAAGTAAAAAAGAACACGGGTGCCTTTGTCTGTTTGTTTGTTTCCTTCCCCTATTTTTCTACTCATCCATCCATAAACTAGACAAAGCGGAGTGTGGTTCTTATGACTTTCCCAATCCCATTGTCACCCCTCATAAGTTACATTTTATACAATTGTCTTCAAGATTCATGGGTTCTGGGTCATAGTTTGATAGTTTCAGGTATCTACCACCAGCTACCCCAGTTCTTTAGAACCTAAAAAGGGCTGTCTAAAGTGTGCGTAAGAGTGCCCACCAGAGTGACCTCTCGGCTTCTTTTGGAATCTCTCTGCCACTGAAGCTTATTTCATTTCCTTTCACATCCCCCTTTTGGTCAAGAAGATGTTCTCCGTCCCACGATGCCAGGTCTACATTCCTCCCCGGGAGTCATATTCCACGTTGCCAGGGAGATTCACTCCCCTGGGTGTCTGAGCCCACGTAGGGGGGAGGGCAGTGATTTCACCTGCCAAGTTGGCTTAGCCAGAGAGAGAGGGCCACATCTGAGCAACAAAGAGGCATTCGTCTTCCACCTCTTTTAAACATTCTAATCTAACCTCACCTCACCCAACCAGACAAACCTCTTACTGATCCCAAACCTTTGCTCCTTTTATGCAAGTTTCCTTATTAGCCTTGAACCCAAATTACATATTCTTGCCTAATAACTTTTACCCAACCCAATCATCCCACCAGAATGCCCTTCCCAAAACTCTCTGCTTATCAGTGTGGTCAAGTCCACACTGGAGCAGCTCACTTAAGGAATCCACGAGATGATTCCAACACCTACTTTACAAACTCAATTTGGAAGACACAACTCCACTCCCCCATTTAAGCCTTAAAACAACAGACAAATCTTCCAATGTATTTTTAGATTCATAGGGGAATAAAATCTGCAGGCTTGTAGGAAGTTTAGGGTTTTCCACCCATCAAATCCTTATCTCTTGGGATTTGAGTTAGAAGTAGGATTGTTCCAGGGCAAAGATACTTGCATATACCTGCTTTCTTTCTGCTCTTTCTTGGGCTAGTTTGGTGGTTTTCAGATTTGAGTTGCATTCATAATATGGTTGAAGGATGTATAAACAAAGCAAAGGAGTCTCAGTTTAAGTGAGATTCGAGGGTGTTTAAGGATTGCATGGGGAATCAGTAATTTGCCGGTTACATGCTGGTTTGGGGATCAGCCCCAGAGTAAGATGTGCATCCACAGTCTAGAGCACGTCACAGTTAAGAGCAAGGCTTTGGCACAATATTGTATATGTGAAAGTGGTTATAATGGGAAATTTTATGTTGTATGTATATTACCACAATAAAAAACAACAATTAAAAAAAACCATAGAACCATACAAAATAGTGAAACTTAATATAAACTCTGGACTTTAGCTAATAATATAATTATAACAATACTGGTTCATTGATTGTAAAAGGTCCCACACCAAAACAAAATGTTAATAATAGGGAAAACTCTGTTTGGGTGCAGAGGAGGGGTATATGGGAACTGTACTTTCTGTGTGACTTTTCTGTAAACCCACAACTGCTCTAAAAATAGGGTTTGTTTTTTTTTTTTTTTTTTTTTTAAAAGCAGGCTTTGGAGTCCAGTAGGCAGATTTCTCAGCTCTCAATCTCATTTGGGAAACAGAGGTAATGACAATGGCAACTCTCAGAAGACGTCTGCTGAAGGGCTAAGTGAGTGAGTCCTGGGCCTCTCAAGCCTGATCTCTGGCACCCACCGCATCATCTCACATCTTTCAGATGTAGGTAAATGAACCCCCTCATCCACTCCCCCACCCCCCACCCTCCAGGTGGGACAGCAGGTAAATGCCTTCCTGTTGTAGAATGGGAGGCAATGGCTCTCTGCACACACCCAGTGGGTGAGGTGAGGGCCAGGTGGGCATGTCCGTGGCTGTGCCCTCGTGGGCTGTTCTCTCACCACCCCAGGAGGCCCAGCTGAAGACCCTGTGGGGCTCACCCTGGGGATCCCTGACTGTTCACTGCACCACACCTCCACATATTTGGGTCTGTTTCTGGACTATCATTTCTGTTCACTTCATGTGTTTGTCTGGGTGTCAGTTCCCCCTTCACAAAGAGGAGAGTCGGGGGGGCTTCAGCAAGGACGCGGGGTCCTGTTCTCAGCCAGGCCCACTGGCCCTGACCCTGACCTGAGCAGGCCTCTGCAAGCCCAGCCCTGGAGCCTGTGAAGGCCTCTGACTTGGAGGGATTGACCCTCTCCCTGGCAGACCAGACTTCCTGCTATGGATTTGCCAAACAACCATGCAGGACACCTACCTGCCCGGAGGATAGGCATCCCACTCTTCTAGAGATAGTTTCTTTCTACTCTAACTCAGATTCCACCTACCAGCAGTGGGCGAATTGCCTAAATCACTAAGCCTCAGTTTCCTCACCTACAAAGCAGGATAAACACTAGCCCTATCACGGAAGAACTGTGATACTCAAACGGGATAGTGAGACTGACAGCCATGGAAGTGGGGTAAATATGTGTAACTCGTATCACAGACAAAGGTGAATTTCCCCAATCTAGGCGGAACTCCCACGACTCAATAAGAAGAAGGCTAACAACATAATAGAAAAAGGAGCAAACTATATCAACAGCTAGGTCACAGAAAAGGAAATGCAAGCAGTTCTGGACATTTTAAAAGATGCAAATCCTCACTCATAATAAGAGGAATGCAAATTAAAACTGTACTGAGAGAACCATAGTCCACCTCTCATGTTGAGGAAAATATCCTAGAGATTTATAACACAGTGGTTGGGAGCTTGGGTGATGAAAAAGGCATTTGTATACACTTCTGAGAGCATATATTGAGGTCACCTCTGTAAGATGATTTGGCATCAGTCAGATTGCAAATGCAATACCCTTTGTTCCAGGAATAATGATGTATTCTGATATATGCAAATAATGCATTGATAAGGTTTTTCATTGTAGCACTATTTCTCGTAACACACAATCGAATTTTTTAAGGGTTCTCCCATTTGGGCGAGGGCCCTATTTTGAGTACACCAACAACAACAAATTACACATACTTTAGGCAGGACACACAATCTCCAGTTTGCCACACCCCTAACTAAAGTCTCCATATTCTTTTCATTCCATATCCTTTTTTTTCTCATTTTTTTTAATTAGATAGGTTGTAGGTTTACAGAAAAAACATGCAGGAATACAGCGTTCCCATATTACTACCACCAATCCCCCAATATACATACACAGTGTTCCCTACTATTAACATTTTGCATTAGTGTGGTAACTTTGTTACAACTGATGAAGCAATATTATTATAATTATAGTATTAACTATGGTCCATAGTTGACATTATGGTTCACTCTTTATGCTGTACAGGTCTATTCTGTTAACATAAATGCAACCCAAAATTAATAATTTTAGCCATTTTCAAGTATACAATTCAGCGGTGTTAAATGCATTCACAGGATTGTGCTGCCATTACCACCATCCATTACCAATCCATCACTCCAGAAATTCCAGAAATTCCGTACCCATTAAGCATTAACTTACCCCCACCCCTGGTAACCTGTAATCTTCTTTCTGTCTCTATGAATTTGCACATTCTAATCATTTCATATAACTGAGACCATACAATATCTGTCCTTTAGTGTCTGGCTTCTTTCACTCAACATGACATTGTCAAGGTTTATCCACATTGTCACATGTTTCAGAACTTCATCCCTTTTTATAGCTGAATAATATTCCATTTTGTTTATCCATTACTCCACTGATGTATGCTTGGGTTGTTTCCACCTTTTGGCTATTGCAAATAATGCTGCCTCAAACATTGGTGTACATGTTTATGTTTAAATGTTTTATTGTCACCTTTGAATGGGTAGACAAGTATTGTTTCTCAGATACCCATGATTCTATCTTAACTGTTCAAATCCCCTGACAACTTTGGATTTTTGCTTTCCCCAAATCAATCCTAAATGTAAAATAAAAAAATAACACTTTAATGACACCTGAGATTTGGCAAAAAAAAAAAGTCCCTGGAAAATAACAAAAGGCTTATTACTTCACCTTATAACAAAAAAGAGGTGTCACAAATCAATTTTGTTGGTATATTTTTATTGATGAGTTCATGGGAAGAATTGAGATTATTTTTTTCAAAAGAGGAGAAACTATATGGGAAAATGTGTTTCAATGCAAAACTATGTATTGTGTATAGCACACCCTTTTACAGTATCTGATTTTGACTCTATGGGAGCTATTTTGCAACTCCATAAAATACAGATAACAATGTAAATTAGTTCTTGTTAACAGAGGTGGGTATTCTGACCTGACCATTAGAGGTTCAATTGACGTCCCAACCCCCTCTGTGAAAGACACTATTTTTGCCTCCATGTGCACATTAATTTCAACGTTCTTTTACTTCATATAAATTTGTGCTTTTTTGACTTCTCCTTTGAACCAGTTATAATCTACCTGGTTCCCTCATTGCTTGAATGCAATAAAATCTTAATCATGTGTTTATTTTATATCTCTTTGAGAGTCATGATTTTATCTATTTTTAAAATTATCTTTTAACTATGCATAGGACAGGAGTTAATTCGTTATAAAAAATGGAAGCCTTAGGCATTAGAGTTTAATTCTCTCCCTTAATCCTTGTTGAGAAAACCTGAAAGGCAGTGGTTGAAAGACCACCTAGCCAGTGTCCACCCTCAAGAACTCTGTAATCTGGCTCCCTCTCCTACGCGGGGTAGCCCTTGAGCAAGGCACTTTCCTGGCTGAGCCTACCCACCCTCCTAGTTGGATGGGTGGGACTGGGATAAACCCTTCCCACCCTAAACCACCAGGTGGTATTGGATGCAGGGCTCCAGCCTTGCTCAGGTAACACCACAGATAGTATATAGTCCATTAGGGCCAAAACAGGGATGGGTCAAGGGGTAGATTCCATTGTACTCAGCTAAGAGGTTGCTGCAGCAGCTGAGTCAAAAGATAACTTGAGCTTTAGAGCCAGGAGATAAGGACTTTTTAAAACTTTTAATTAACAGCATAACATATACACATGATAAAAATGGAACACACCCACCTAACTAGCATCCAGATCAAGTTACAGAATATCACCAACACCCCAGAAGCCCCTCATTTCCCTCACACTCACCCCTCATCCCCCAGCACACACAAGTCACTCAGTTATACTCAGTTCCAGCAGTGTGGATTATTTTTGCCTGTTTTTGTGCTTCATATAAATGGAATCAATACAGCATTTTTTGATGAAAGTTTCTTTCATTACTTGTATATTTGTGCATGTTGTTGCATGTAGTTGTAGGTAGTTCATTATCCATTCTGCTGTCAGTGGGCATTTGGGGTAATTTCCAGTTTAAGACTATTATGAATAGTGCAGCTTTGAACATTTCTGCCTATGCATTTATGTCTATAACTAAGGTGGAATCGCCATATCAGATTTATTTCCGTATCTATCAATCTCTATATATGAAAACAATGAGTTCACACTGAGACCTCTGATTCTAATCTAACACAATAGGGTTCATTTTATCCTTTCCTTATTTTGTTATTCTCTTTCTTTGACAGTGAGAAACCTGGCTCCTATTAATTAAAATATATTTACTTATTGTTGGGGTAGTTTCAGAATTGCTGGCCCATATTCCCTAGCTCTGTTGGCTGAAAGAGCCTAGAAGCAATGAATCTCAGTAACAATGAGCACACTCAGCACCCAGGTTTTTGTTTCTAAATACCTTCTCAAGAAAAGGAACTAGGGCTTCTTGGGGGAATGACTCCAGGGTTGGAGCAGAGAAAATAGAGAATGAGCCTGGAACATGTTTCAGTGTAAGAAAGTAAGGAAGTGCTCAAAGCAGGATGGGGATATTTCAAAAGAACACAGGAGAAAAACAAAAAGAAAAATAGATAAATTGCACTTCATCATAATTGAAAACTTTTGTGCATCAAAGGACATAATCAAGAAAGTGAAAAGACAACCTACAGAATGGGAGAAAATAATTGCTAACCATTGATCTGATAAGGGCTTAATAACTAGAATAAATAAAGAATACCTTCAACTCAACAACAAAAAGACAAACAACTCAATTACAAAATAAGCAAAGGACTTAAATAGACATTTCTCCAAAGAATGTATACAAATGACCAATAGGCACATGAAAAGATGCTCAATGTCATTATTCGTTAGAGAAACACAATCAAAACCACAATGAGATACCACTTCAATAATAACTGGCCTGGACACTTCAAACCTGTCCAAATTTTGAGAGTCAAAGACCAAGGAAGTCTTCTAGATGAAAGGAGCCTAAAGGTACAGTGACTAAACACAATGTGGGATCCTGGCTTGGTTCCTAGATTCCATCCTGGGCTGGATATTGGCAACATCTGAATAAGGTCTGTAGCTTCACTAGTAATATCGTAGCAATGTTAATTTCCTTGTCTCAATAATTGCAGTGTAGTCATGTAAGATGTTAACATTTGGGGAAGCTGATGAAGAAGAGGTCTACACTCCCACGAATGGCATCAAGGCACTGGATCATTTGGCCAAAGCTTCCCCAGACTCACTGCCCCTCTACTCCCCTATCACACACCCATGCCCTGTCAATCTCCAAGGATGCAGCGTTCACTGCTTGGAAAAATCCTCCCTGTATTCAAAGCCCCTTGTCATGGGGTCTCTCCCCTGTGCCTTCTTCAGGAAGCAGTCAGCTGCCAGCTCCTCCTTGGTCAGCAGGTGACTTTCCTTGAACTCCCTCCGTGGGCTTCTGCAGACCCATCAGGTTCTGCTCACCCCCTTTCTGCCCTCCTGACCCCCCTTTTTTTCAAAACCTGCAAATAAATAAATAAATGAAGAGTGACAGGCTCAGGAAAGCTCAGGAAAGAAGGCTGGAGGCGGGCGAGGGAATCCACACCTGCTCCTGCGAGGTAGGTTTTATCACTACCTCCTCTTCTGGTGAGCACATTGAATCCCAGTGAGGGATTCCCAGCCCGAGGCTACACAGTCAGGATTTGAACTCAATTCCTCTGCCTCCCCTACTGAGGAATTTCTAGTTCAGAAATGCTTCGAATAGTCAGCTGGCCGTGTCCGCAGGCAGTTCACGTTTTACCCCAACTCCAACCTGGAGAAACCAAAATGACATCATCTCTCTGGGGATTCAGCAGTGACGGTCCTCAAAGACATGGGGAGTGGGGGCGGCAACTGACTCCCACCCCCACCCTAACCCGAGCCCACTGAGGATCCTGGGACCATGGCTTCGTGCATTCGTGGTACATACTATGGATTTTGGAATTAATCAAATTGACAAATTTAGCAATGCTGCCGCAAAAACATCTCAAAGCAGAGCCAGTGGGATACCTGGCGCTGGAGTCAGCCAGGGCTGAGTGCACTTGCTTGACCTTTTTTTTTTTTTTTTTTTCCTAAATGGCAAGCAAATTTGGTTATTTCTGTGACAAACAACATTTTTAAAAATAACTGGAACTATGATTAATTTCACAATACTTTTGTTTTCTATTACACAGATTAGTATCAGGATAAAACAAAGACAGTGAAAACATTAAGTCTTTAAGAATCTCATACGATTTCTAAATATATGAATAACATTTCACTTATTCAAATTTAAGGAGTAGAAGATTAGAAAATCCCTTTTAATTTCAAAATATTTCCCAAACACTTCTTATTTTTTTTTTTTTTTTTTTTTTTAGACTGGGCCACTGGGCCATCAGGTTGACACCTGTTTTATTCGATATCTAGTATTTTTTTTTCATATATATTCTTTTTTTATCTTCATTTTATTGAGATATATTCACATACCATGCAGTCATACAAAACAAATCGTACATTCGATCGTTCACAGTACCATTACATAGTTGTACATTCATCACCTAAATCAATCCCTGACACCTTCATTAGCACACACACAAAAATAACAAGAATAATAATTAAAGTGAGAAAGAGCAATTGAAATAAAAAAGAACACTGGGTACCTTTGTCCGTTTGTTTCCTTCCCCTATTTTTCTACTCATCCATCCATAAACTAGACAAAGTGGAGTGTGGTCCTTATGGCTTTCCCAATCCCATTGTCGCCCCTCATAAGCTACATTTTTATACAATTGTCTTCAAGATTCATGGGTTCTGGGTTGTAGTTTGATAGTTTCAGGTATCCACCACCAGATACCCCAATTCTTTAGAACCTAAAAAGGGTTGTCTAAAGTGTGCGTAAGAGTGCCCACCAGAGTGACCTCTCGGCTCGTTTTGGAATCTCTCTGCCACTGAAGCTTATTTCATTTCCTTTTACATCCCCCTTTTGGTCAAGAAGATGTTCTCCGTCCCACGATGCCGGGTCTACATTCCTCCCCGGGAGTCATATTCCACGTTGCCAGGGAGATTCACTCCCCTGGGTGTCTGATCCCACGTAGTGGGGAGGGCAGTGATTTCACCTTTCAAGTTGGCTTAGCTAGAGAGAGAGGGCCACATCTGAGCAACAAAGAGGCATTCGGGAGGAGGGAGGCTCTTAGGCACAATTATAGGGAGGCCTAGCCTCTCCTTTGCAGCAACCGTCTTCCCAAGGGTAAAACCTATGGTAGAGGGCTCAACCCATCAAACCACCAGTCCCCTATGTCTGTGGTCATGTTTTGCTTGACCTTTTAAGGCTGTTTTCTTCCTCCTTTAAATGTAGTCTTCTTGGACCAAAAGGAGGAAAAGAACTGAAACAAAACAGAGTTTCACTGACTGAGAGATTTCAAATAGAGTCGAGAGGTTATTCTTATGCATTATTTAGATATCCCTTTGTAGTTTTCTACAATATCTCAATAAAATTGCATTAAAAATGTGGATTTGTTATGTAACTGAGCGCCAAGAAACATAGTTACTGAATCATTATCTAAATGCTTTCTAACTTTCTGATATATTGTGATATAACCAGAAGCAAATATCTGTAACTGTTGTGACTCACTGAACTGTATTCCGGATGACTTGTCTCTTTGATGATGACTCTGTATTTTATAACTGCATAATCTTTACCCTGTATCTGGACAGTAATGAGATAACTCGTGACTGGCCCAACATGTATCCCCTTATCTTGTTTTGCAACCCTGAAGTCTGATAGTCCTGTGTGTGTAGCCCCTCAACGTTTATCAGTGAAGTGACATGAGTCAGCCCAGAAGTGACCAAGCCAGTTCTAATCAGAGTTGGCCCGCACCTCACCTATACAATAGCCTAAACCCTAAACTTCAGTAGGGCTAAGCAAGTAACCCATCTGCGCATACTTGGAGAGCAGACCGTCTCTAACTTCCTCATCTAGACCTGCCTGCCTTTGCTTGAACGCTATAGAGCACTGAAGATTTCTCCAAGTGGAGGAGACAGATTTGAAGATCTCTCCTGTCTGCAAGACTAGCCTTTGCTAAATAAACTTCTTTTCTCAGAATCCTGGTGTCACTTAATTGACTCCGGTGTACATCAGGCAAGGACTCACTTTTGAGCGGCAACAGTTACTTCGAAAGACATTCATCTGGAAACTGCTGTGGCCAAGCCCTGGGATAGCCACAGAAGCAGCAGTGACCCTCATGCAGCAGTGACCCAGATTAACTGAGAAAAGGACCACCTCGCACTTTGCAGGGTGCTTGACAGTGAGTCGGAGTCAGCACTCGTCAGCTGCTATTATATTCGTTCATATTAAACTTACTGAAGCTAAATGCATAATCAGTTCTTTCTCTGGGCACGGGGGACCCTCAGTTTCCTCTGAGCTAACTGGTCAGTTTATTCTTTGGCCTTTTAACTCTGGGGGCCTGGAACTCCACTGACCTTCACCTGACCCTCACTGCCTTCAGTGCCCAGAAATGTTCCTCTCCTAGCCTGGAGGTCAGAAACTGCCTATGTGCCCTTTGAACCGTTACCTCCCCCAAGTTACTTAACTTCTTAAAGTTTATTCATCTGTAAAATGGGAATGATGCTAGCACTGGCTGGCCTCAAGGTTGCTTTAAGAATTGAACCCTCCAAAGGCTGACTTTTGCATTGGGAATAAGATGCAAACTCTAAGAGCATCTGCAAGGCCCAGCTCCCTGTCCACCCCCTCCCCACTCTCACCCTCCCAGGCATTGGGACATTTCACTCAGGGCCTCTACACTCCACCTTCCCTCTGCCTGGAGGGACGCTGCCCCCTTGTGGGGTGAGATTTAACATGAACCTAGGAAATAAAAAATAAGCTTCAGGACACTCTACAGGGATCTCTTTCAAGGCCCTGGCCAGGACCCAAACAATGTGTTCACACAACCTTAAGTTTTTGTAGAAAGTAAATATTTTAACCTCAGATGGCATGTAGAGCCCTAGCACAACACCAGGTTCAAAGAAGATGTCTGTCACCTTAATTACATCTGCAAAGCCCCTAATACCTCATAGCAAAACATACTCACAGGTTCCAGGGATTTGGGCATGGACTTCTCTGGGAAGCCATCCTGCTGACCACAATGAGCCACAGTTTGAGTTCCGACTCTGATTTTTATTAGTTGTGATGGTTAGGTTCATGTGTCAACTTTACTAGGTTTTGGTGTCCAGTTGCTCGGTCAAGCAAGCACTGGCCTGATTGTTACTCTGAGGATACTTCATGTACTTAAATCATCAGGAAGTTTGACTGCATCTATGGCTAATGACATCTACAATCAACTGAGGAATTTGCCTTCAACAACAAGAGAAGTCTTATCCAATTAGTTGAAGGCCTTCAAAGGAGAAGTGATGACTCCAGCAGTCAAAAGAGGGAATTAACATTTCTACTTCACCCAGCCAGCTTCTCCTGGAGAATCTAACAAAAACCTTCATTGGACTTCCCAGCTTGCAGCCTGCCCTACGGAATTTGGACTTGCCCATCCCCACAGTTACATGAGACAATTCTTATAAAAATCTCATAACATTTACAGATCTCTCCTGTTGGTTCTGTTTCCCTAGAGAACCCTGACAAATACATTAGTTGTGTGACCTTTGCCAAGTCTCTGAACATCTTTGATCTTCAGGTTCTTATTATGTCACACCAGGGAGATACTCATCAAATATAGTTTATGAAGTGGCTGTGAGGGCTATTTAATTACTTAATAAACCCAAAGCACATAGGAGAATGATGGGATATAGGAATCATCTAATGTTGGCCATTATTATTCTACTCCCCACATGGTTTATTTTTGGGGTTGGGGAGGTTCCTGGCAACACGCCTCATCCAGAAGACTGACCCATTATGTTTCAGGCAAAAATTCCCCTCTACCTAACCCCAGCACTTCCCTGTGTCCTGTGTAGACCTTCCCACTTTCCTACATCTTCACCCACCTGGGAGGACTCAAGGCTGCATGCAAGAAAGGGAAGGGTGGGGGAGGTTTAGAAAAAAAAAAAAACAACACAACTTCTTGAATCTCAGCTTGTCAAGTCTCCCTGCCCCTCCAATACCCACGCCCACATCCCCATCCTACCAGCTCATGCTCTCCAGCCATCACCTGTTGTGTGGCCTTGGCCTGAAGCCCTCGCCATCTGTGCAATGAAGGGGGATGGCCTCCACAGGGAGTGCTGAGGGCTCCCCGGGCGTGAGTCTTCCTAGAGGCCCTGGAAATCCTTGTCTGTGCCAAGATGAGAAGACAAGGAGGCTCTGTGTGGCTCAGACTCTCCCAGCCCGAGGCTCTTCCAATTGGGTGGCCCCTCTCACCCCACCTCTACTACCTCTCAAAGATGGCCAGTCCCTGTTTCCTGTTTCCCTGGCCCCTTGCCTTTGAGCAGGGGCTTGGGGAGCAAGCCCGAGCCAGATTCTCCACCATTAGCCCTCCCCACCCAGCACAGCCAGGCTGAGAGGCCCCGTGTGCTGCCTGCTGCACTGCCTGTGGGGTCTGCAGGCCATCCAGTCATACCACCCGGGCAGCTGGGGGGCCACCTCTCTGAGCCCCACGTCCTGTTAAGTGTGGCTCCGGATGTCCACCTGCAAGGGCGATGGAGGATTAAATGAAAGAGAAGCTTCGCACATTGCAGCACTTTGTGCATTCAAATGGTTTGGACATTCCACCCTAAATGCTTGAGGATTTGCTACTGTGAGCCCCCAGATACCCCATCTGCCCTCTTCTTATCCACCCCCCTGTCTAGTAACTGTCCCGGGGCCTGAGAGTCAAGAGGCCTGATGATAATTTGAGAGCTTGGACTTTGGAATCAGATCACTCTGGCTTCCAACCTGGGCTCTGCCATAGTCTGCCTTTGATCAAATAAATTTTATTTGAAAAATGGCAATAAGGATACATATCCTATTGATTTATTGGTACAAGGATTAAGTGAGGCAATGCATGTACAGCCCTAGCACAACACCAGGTTCAAAGAAGACATTTAGCAAATATAAACAAAATATAAAATATAAACAAAATAATAATAATGGTACTTACTATTGTTAGGCCCAGCTGGCCATCAACTTGCTTTGAGGACTGGCATACGGTTGTCTCATTTCCCAACACCAATGCCAGTGTCCCCTATTTAAAAAAAAAAATTATTGAGGTGAAATTCACAAAACATAACATTAAACAAGAGAAAAATTTGGTGATATTCACTACATCACAATGTTGGGCAACTGCCACCTCTATCTAGTTCCAAACATTTCCATCACTCCAAAATAAAACCCCACACCCATTAAGCAGTTTCTCTCCATTCCCTCCTCACCCTGGCCCCAGCAACCACTAATCTGTGTTCTGCTTCTATGGATTTTTCTATTTTGAATATTTCATATAAATGGAATCATACAATAAGTGACCTTTTGTGTCTGTCCTCCTGCACTTAGAATAATGTTTTCAAGATTCTTCCATGTAGCATATGTAAGTATTTTGTTCCTTTTCGTGGCCGAATAATATTCTATTGTATGTATATACCACAATTTGTTTATCCATTCTTCCATTCACGGACATTTGGACTGTTTCTACCTTTTGGCTAGTGTAAATAATGCTGCTATGAGTAAGTGTGTACCTGTATTGGTACCTGTATTTGTTTGAGTTCCTATTACCTGCGTCATAGGGTAATTCTACATTTAATTGTTTTGAGGAATCTTCAGACTACTTTCCATAGTTGGCTGCACTATTTTATATTTGCTTCAATAATCCAGTTTCTCCCATAGTGGGTGTGATGTGAGATCTCTTTGTGGTTTTGATTTACATTTCCCTAAAGATTAATGGTGTTGAGCATTTTTTCATGTGCTCATTGGCCATTTGTATATCTTCTTTGGAGCAATGTCTACTCAAATCCTTTTAAATCATTTAATTTTTAAATCAGGTTGTTGACTCTTTTTGTTGTTGGGTTGTAAGAGTTCTTTATATATTCTGGATGCTAGATCCTCATCATATATATGATCTGCAATATTTTCCCCCATTCTGAGGGTTGTCTTTTCACTTTCTTGATAATGTCCTTTGATGCACAAAAGTTTTAAATTTTGGTGCAGTTTAATTTACCTATTGTTTTCTTTTGTTGTTTATGCATTAGGTGCCACAGCTAAGAAGCCATTGCCAAACACAAGGTCCTGAAGATTTAGCCGTATGTTTTCTTCTAAGAGTTTTGTGCATTTAACTCCTATATTCAGATCATTGATCCATTTTGGGCTAATTTTTGTGTATGATATAAGTTAGGGGGTCAGCTTCATTATTTTGCATGTGTATATCCAGTTTTCCCAGCAGCATTTGTTGAAGAAACTATTCTTTCTCCATCAGACAGTCTTGGCATCCTTATCAAAAGTCAATTGGCCATAGACATCATTTTCCTATTTTAAATTCATTGGTCATTTTGTTACCAGACAAAGGCGGTGGATTCTTCGTCCAATGTGCTCAAATGGCCAATTCCTGAGACACCAGGGTTTCGAAGAGAGAAAGAGTTTTTTGTTAGGTGTGAAACAGGAGATCCGACAGCCTATTGGCCTGTCTGTCTCCCCGAACTGCAATAATTCTGATAGTTTTATAGTATTAAAAGATGGGCAGGTTTTAGGATAATGATCACGATGGCCCCAGATGATTGTAATTAGAGGTGATCTAATTATTGAGCATGCGCAGATTGATTACATGCTTAGTCACAGAATGTATGTAAGAAAACGGCAGCCTTAATATGATGATGGGCGTGATTAGTATCATAATGAGGTTCGGTGACTTTTAGCTTTAAGTCTAAGCTACTGTGCATGTCAAACGGGCCCATTTTGGTTAGATCCAGCTTGGACTTGGAGTGGGTTAGTTTGGGGCTGACCCAAGGCCTTTTATTAATAAACATTAGGGGCTGTCTATAGTGATCACAAGACTCCAAATTCAGAAAACCAGATAAAATGGGTACAAGAGAGGGGTCAGTCGTAAGGTTTTTACAATCACAAGGGCACAAGATAAATGCTATAAAATAATTATCAGAGGTCAGGGCAGTTGGATTACAGTTCAGAGATTTCAGGTATTTCCCTCTGTCTACTCCGGTATGCCAGAAAGTAAAAAGAAATAGCTATATAATGATTCAGTAATCATAATCACCCCTTAAATCCTAACTTCTCAGTTACAATTTCTAGAAACCATTGGAAGGAAGGCATTAGTAAACTGTTTCTCATTATCACCTTGCCCAGAAGTTTTCCTTTACTTGTTTCGACTGGTTTCTATTGGTAGAAAGAAAGAAATTTAATTCCAATCACTCACCTTAAATCCAGTCAGTTTATGGAGTAGCTCAAGTAGTCCTAGTAGTTCTACTGGATTTTCCAAAAAGGCAAGTGAACCCTCTACTAATAGCAATATTTTGTCTCCTTCATCATGCCTCTTCTGATTGGTGTTTTATACACTGAAGAGACCATGGACAGTTACTACTGGCCATGGTGGCATTTTCCCTACATCGCTAGCTTAAGGACAAATGCCTCATGCCTTTCTCCCATATGCATATGTAAACTATTTAAGACAAAAGTAGTTATCTTGTTAAAGAAATGCCCCTATATTCCCCTTATTTCTAGCTATTAGAGTTTGTTTGTTTGTTTGTTTGTTTTAATTTGGGATGGCTGATTAATTTCATCAAAGAATAGTTTCAGTATTTATGGAAACGTTAAGGCTATATCGTGTTTTAAATTTTATTTCTTTCAACTTATGACAGACATGAGGGCTAGAGGTTTTTTTGTTTCTTTTTTGTTTCTTTTTTGTTTTTTTTTTTGAACTTCACTTGGGAATGAATAAATAGCCAACAATGTATTTTATTTTCACATCAGTGACTAAAGAATGGATTATGCCTTAAAGTACATAGGGATATTTAGACATCCATTTGTGAAAAAAAATTTGAGTTTGAATCTTTCCTTGCAACCACATAAAAAGAAAAACTAGATGGATTTGAGATTATACCATAGAAAAACCTTAAAGTGATTTGAAGAAAACATTGGAAAATATTTTTATAATCCTTGACTTGGGAATCATAAGCCAATAGTAAAACCTAGAAGCCAAAAAAAGAAAATATTAAGAAATTTGGCTGCGCAAATGTCTAAAACTTCTGTAAGAAGAAAGACGCCACAAAAAAAAAAAAAAAAAAAGAAAGACAATGGAAGACTGGGCGAAATGCGGCCAATATAGAAAACAGGTAAAGGAATGATAATCAGAATATGCAAAGAAAAGGGGGGGTGGATAGAGACACGATTGCAGACTTTGAATAGGCAAATGAAATGCAACCTCACTCATAATAAATAGCATGTAAATAAAACTCACAAGGAAACACTCTCCATCATCAAAATGTCAAAAATTTAAAAGATAAATATTCTGTGTTGGAAAATAAGTGGCTGCTAGTGCTACAACTTCAGGTCCTTCCACTCCCAAAATATTTTATGTAAACAGCGCCCCCTGCAGCACAACTCCAGCAAACAATACAATGAAATTGGGTGCCCCCTGGAGTTGCGCCCAGAGTGCCTGCCTTTCCTGAGGGGTTAGCGAAAGTTTGGGGGAGAGTTTTTGCCATATCTTGCAAAATATAAAAGGCCCTGTGATTCAATGATTCCAATTCCATTAATTTAGTTTTTCAGAAATACACGAATCTGTAATGTGTATCTAAAGATAAGTGCAGGATGTTTATTGAAGCACGCTACATAATAGAGAGGGAAAAAAGGAAACAACCTACATGTCCAACCATAGGGGATTGTCTGGATAAATGATGGTGCAGCCATTCATGGAATATTTTACAACACTTAAAATGCATGAAGTGGATTTATGTGTACTAAAATAGAATGCTCTTCAAGACTTGATGTTATGACTGAGATGAACATGAATGTGAAAGCAAATCCCATGCAATATCTATTATTTGATCCTATGTATATATATAAACGTGTGTCTGAATATGTATATATAGGATAGATAGGAAGCACACAAAGAACCAGAGGAATCCACCAAGCTGAGAGGGGACTGGGGGAATTGCTGGGCAAGGAGAGTTAGTGACAGGGAGGAGTTTCACCTTTCACTCTATGTACTTTATTATTTTGTGACTCTACCACAACAAGAAATTACTGTGTGGATGTATTTAAATCTGAAGTTCAAAATATTAGGTAACCCACTGGTTCCAAGCCACAAGAATCCCCATGGATTGGGGGGCCTGAGTTTTAGGGCATGATCCACCAGCTCTTACCCTGATCTTGCTTAGAATGGATAGTGCCAACCTGGGTCCCAGGGACTCGCCGTATATTATTTAAGGCTGGGCTGTGGTGACAGCAGAACAGGATTCTGATTTTGACCCCACCAGCTGTGTGACTGTAGGCAAGGTTCTTAACCTCTCTGAGCTTCAACTTCTTGTTCTGCAGAATGGACATGCTCTTGTGTCCCTCATAGCGCTGCAGTGCAGATTACCAGAGGTGGGGTATGTAGAAGTCAATCAGTCAAAGGTCAGCTGCAGTTTGTTATTATTGTCGTGGTTACTAGACCCGGAACTCCTTGAGGGCAGACACAATATATGAATACGCAAATTAGTTCTGTTTTCTCCCCAGAGCCTATGTAACTCCAGCTAGTAGGGCTTAAGCATTTACTGAACATTCTGGTTCTGATTCTCTGGGGGCTTCACTGCCTTGAAGCTATTGTACAACTCTGTAAATTACAGATGACAGCAATGTGGAATAATCCTTGTCTGTTGCAGTGAAATTCCTCCCCTTAGAGGTTCAACTGACTTTCCTTCCTCCCTGTGGAGTTTTTGCCCCCATCTGCCCTGATCTATAAATGCATCTGTTCTTTTGATTCTCCTCGTTACCAATGAGTTAGAATTTTTAGCGCTTGTTCATTTTGTATCTGTAGGAGAGACCTGATTTTACTTTTTTTCCACAGTTGTCTTTTTGCAACACTATTAACTCCTTTACTAGTACAGTGACTTTCTATAGAAGGCAGACACCACGTCTGGGTCTCTCCTCTCACCGCCAGACCCGCCAGACCTAGAGTTAATTAGTTGTTCAGTGGTGGACAAAGAACAGCTTCCTCCCTCCTAACAGGCGGGGTTCAAACCCTGGCTGTGCTACAGTCGTGGGCAACAATGAGGAAGGTACTTCTCGCGAGGCTTCAGTCTGCCCGTCTGCGAAATGGGCTCACAACACGTAGCTGGGACCCGGGAGCGACCCCCTGGAGCTCATCCCGTCACCCCTCTCCTTTCCGAGGCCCCCTCCTGGGAAGGCGCCGGGGCTGGCACGCCCGCCCCTTGGCTCACGGGGTCTCTGGGCTCCGCGCTGCTCACGGGGTGAGGAGGGGCCTCTGGAGGGGGCGGGTTCGCTGGGGCCAGAAATCCCGGAGCCGCCCAGGAATTTGGGCTCCGGCAGCGAGCATTTCCTCCCGGGCCGGCCCGGCGCGATCCCTCCCGGGGAGGGCTGCGGCGGGCAGACTGAGCGCTGCGCTCGGCCCGGCCGGCACCATGCGGCCCCTGCTCTGCGCGCTGGCCGGGCTCGCCCTGCTCCGCGCCGCGGACGCCTTTGCCGGTGAGTGTGGTCCGACGCCCGGCGCCGGGGGACCCGCATATGGCGAGGCCAGGAGGAGGAAGAGGGAGGGAGGGAGAAAGGGCGCGCGCAAGCGAAAGATGGAAACGGAGCGAAATGGGGAAGGAGCGATGGAGAGAGAGATGGAGACGGCGAGATGGAGAAAGAGAGGGATGTAGAGCGAAAAAAGAGAAAGACAGGAAGTCAGAGAAATAAAGAGAGAAAAACGGATGCACAGAGAGACAGAGAATAGAGAGAAAGGAGAGAAGGAATAGAGGGGAGAGGAGAGGTGGAGATGGAGACTATGGAGATAAGCAAAGGTATGAACAAGGATAGAGAGATAAAGGAGTTGGAGAGAGGAGCAAGAAGGAAAGAAAAAGAGGAACTAAACTGACAAGAGAGAGCATGAAGATATGGAGGAAAAGAGAAAGATTTGAGAGGGACAGGAAGGGAGGGAGTGGGGCAAGTCATTGCCAAGGCCAGAAGTGCTGCAGAGAGGAGGGGGCAGAGAGGAGGGGGCAGAGCAGGCAGAGAGAAAGGTCAGGGGGCAGGAGGTCAGGTCTGCAGGGTGGGGGCACCCCCACCTCACCCCCCGTGGGCCAGCTCTGTCCCCCACCCCCAGGCTCTGCAGAGGTGCCCTGGCCTGGCTTGACAGGTCATTGTGTGGGAAGCTGAGCTCTGGTCGGGGCCCCAGGACCAGCCCAGGCAGGTCCCCCAGGAGAGAGGCCACTGCTTCACCTGCCAGGCGGCCTGAGGGATCTCTGCAGCCTGGGTGGTGAGGACAGAGGACTTTCCTGAGAGCTGAGCTGCCTTGGGTGAAGGCTGGGGTGCGGGAGGGAGAGGCTCTTTGGGTGCTTTGCTGGCTGGGTCTCTTTCTTTGCACTGCCTTCCCCGCCCTTGTACACCCCCCACCCCTAGTGTCTTTATAGCACTTTACAGTTTACAAGCCACATTCCTATTCATCCATCTTCTCATGTTTGCCTCTGAGCTAGCTGTTACTCATCCCAGTTGTCAGGTGAGGTGGAGGCTCAGGTCTCAGGGCAGCAGAGCCCTTATCAAGCATGTGGGCCTACTGCCCCCTTCCTCCCTTGGCCAGGCTCCACCCCCCACCCCCCAACTTCCCCTCACACACCCCTTTCTGCCGCCAGCCTCCTGCCCATCAGCCTGGAGCCAGTAGATATTGGGTCATCCAGGCCCAAGTGCCCTGCATAAAGATGGAAGCCCAAGACCTTCTTAGGGCACAGTGAGCCATCAGACATCTGCCTTCCATTGAAATTCTACTTTTTGTTTGCTTTGGGTGAAAGAGGACTGAGCGCTGCTCTTGGCCCGGCCGGCACCATGCAGCTCCTGCTCTGCGTGCTGGCCGGGCTCGCCCTGTATGGCCATGTGGGGGATTGTGGCATTTCTTTTCTTCTTACAAAAGTAGATATGGGGAGTGAACCACTCAAAGACAGTCCAACGCAAGGCACACATTTGGGCTCTCTAGGGCTCCAGAGCACCTAAAATGTCATATGTACAGGTCACCTTTGCCCCTTGTCTTAACAGAGAAGGCAGCCGAGGCCCAGAGATGGGAAAGCTCTTAACTTACTCAAAATTTCACCACTGCTAGGGCACAGTGTGAACAGTATAAGACAGATCGGGTTCAAATCTTGTCCCCACCACCTTCTAGCAGTGGAACCTTGGACACGTTACTTATCCTCTTTGATCTCTGGTTTTCTAACCTGTAAGAAAAACACTGACCTCACAGAATTAAACGTAAACACGAAGCTTGGCACATAGTAAGTGATCAATAACTGACAGTAGCTTCGAATGTATTTGGTTGTGCCTACGCCCATTCTAAAGATGAAGAAACTGAGGATCCAGCAAGTGGGATTGGCTTGTAACAGAGCCCAGAGAGCCACGCCAGGCCTGAGCCCCTTGCCTCCTTGTTGGAGAAGCCCGTCCCAAGAAGCCCTGGGACCCCTGTACCATGGGGCTTCCTGTGCAGGTTTACTCAGCGGGCATACACCTCTTCACCTTGAGACTAGGACAGAGTGATCTAGCAAAAAGCACCATCCTCCATGGGGAGAGGCTAAGTCCTGGCTGGAGCTCTCAGTGACTCGCTGGCAGCTGACAGCTACCTGGGCCTGAGTCTCCTCATCTGGAAAATGCCCTGTGTGGCATTGGCACATGACTTGGCAGTTTCCAAGGCATCTTTAAGTGCAGAATCTCCTTTGGTCAAGTCATTGGTCCCACGAAGTAGACAGAGCAGGCAGATTCCATTTACAGGGGAGGAATCTGAATTTGGAGAGCTAAGATTGCATGGCCAGTGAGAAGTGGAGGTGGGACTGGTTCTCTGACTCCCAACCTCGTATTCTTTCCATGCCACATGGAGAAAGGTGTAGGCTTGATGGCTTTTTAGACCTTCTCAGCATTCTGGGAATGTTTCATTTTGGAATATTCTAGTACATGATCACCCAGAGGATTAAAAAACATGGTGTTCCAAGGTAGAAGGAATCTGGGTTCCTTCCTGGCCTCAGCAAGCAGAGCTGCCCACCTGCCCTGACTACTAGCCAGTCTACCTCTGAACTGATAACTGAGAGAGAAAAAAACACGTACGTAATTGAAGGGGGCTCTCTGTTACAACAGCCTAGCTTGTTTCCTAAGTAAAGTACTAACTTAACCAGACACTGAATTTACTGGAATGACATTGGTAAGCTCTCAGCATGATCAGCGAGGCTCAAATCCAGACCTGGCAGATGATCAGAGACCAAGAGAGATAGGAGATGTCCCTTCCCAAACAAAACAAAACAGTGTTCCTGAGAATCTGAAGGGGTTCTAGGGATCCTCTCCTGTTTCAGCCAGAGCAGCGTCACATATTGGAGTTCCTCGTGTAATTGTTTGAAAATAGTGTTCTGCTGCTTAAAAAAAAAAAAATCAAAAAACACTGATGGTTTTGAATGAATCATGAATTTTATGCAAATATGAATGTGTGCCCAAATATATTCTTTTGGATGTAGTTAAATATAATTAAACCCCAAGTGACAAGTGTTGCTGATCCAAGCAGAGTGTGTCTTTGATAATTCAGAAGGCTCCTCAGCATCTTCCAGGGTCACCAATGAAAAAATATTTCTCATTACGCAGGACGGCAGAAGTCATTTGAGAGTGGTCAGGGGGCCGTGCTTCCCATGTCAGGGGACAGGACCTCAGTGGCCATGTCTCCTTAGCTGGAGAAGCTGGGCCTGGTGCCTGGACCCAGGCCCCTGCCTCCTCGGGCAGGCAGCCTGCTCTCACCAGCTCACTGGAGCCTCCACCCATGGCCGCCATCCAGGGTGCACATCAGGCCCTGAGCAGGAGCCTAGCCAAAAAAAACAGCCCACCATCCAAGAGGTCCATTTCCCAGCTGGCAGGGGCAGAGAGGATGGGAGGGAAGGAAGGAAGGGAGCACGAGAACCACGGGCTTGGCTGTTCCAGGTCCGTCACTATAAGCCTTCAGCCTTTCATTCTCCTTCTCTTGTTTGACCTTCCCAACACCCTCTGAAGTGGGCTTTTGTACTAGCCCTTTTCTACCAAGGAGGAAACCAAGGCTCTGAGAGTCATCGGGCAGAGAGGCTGCTGTGGGTGTGTGTAAAACGGGAGGTGCCCCATTCTTGCCTTGCTGGAGCAGACTCTTCTGGACCCACCCAGGTTCTGTCCTTTAGCTAATTCTTGAGGTTTTTTGGCAGCTCTGAAAAAGACAGAGCAGAGAGTGGAGCCATGGATGAGCTACATCGGGAGGCCAGGGCCTCAGGCCAACTCCCAGCCCTACCCCCATTTTACAGAGGAGGCCATAGAGGCTCAGGGAGGAGACGGGAGTGTCCCACAGTCGCACAGCACTTCATGGCTGACTCAGGCTGAGCACTGGGGTCTCCAGGGTCCTCCAGGGTCCTCCACTCCCGTGTGCTGACGTCGCCGCCGTGGTCAGGCCCACCGTGGGGAAGGAGCAGGCCTGGCAGCCCTGAGGACACAAGCCTTCTCCCTCAGATGAGTTCCTGGGAGGCCCGGATGAGCTCATGGGTGATTGCGCCATGGTCCACACAGCACAGCTCTGTCCAGATGTGAGGGATTAGTGCGTGCGGCCAGCCCCTTCCCTAGAGGGGTTTCCAGGCCAAGTTCGATCTCATCGCAGACACACAGAGAACAGGGTGTTTTAGGCAAATGGAGGGAGCAGACTCATGTTGTCCGTGACTTCCAGAGTTGGCAGATCCCCACTTGGCGGCCGGCCTCATTGTTTCCTCTTGGCCTAAGCTGGGGGCAGGGGGTGTGGAAAGAGGCGAGTTTGGGGTCTGGGAGAGGGCAGACAGGCTCAGGGGGAGAGACTTGGCCAGAGGCCCTGGGTGGAGCTTGCAGAGGGCGTGTGTGGACAGACCCCGTTTCCGGTGGCCAGTCTCCCTGTGTGGGGGAACAGCTCTGCCTGTACCCGAAGTCCTTCCTCTCCAGGCTGCTGAGCATCTCAAGTCTTTGGGTGGATACAGATGAGTCAAGATTTCAAGTCCCTTCACCATGGCTCCTGCAGGCACGGGCCTTCTCACGTTGTGTGATCCAAATGGAGCAGAGCCCCCTAGGTCCGGGGTGCTCTGAGTGCCCCTTCCCTCGACCTGAACATTTTACATCAACACATGCAGCCTGTGACGGCTTCTGCTTTTAGTTGGCAACTCCATCAGACAACTGCGTTTTTATTATGGAAAAATTCAAACCATATGTATAAAACTAGAGAGAATAGTAGAATGAACCCTCATGCCCCATCACCCACTTCAACTACTTGGTGGATCTTCTTTCCTCTATGCTCCGATACATGCCTCTCCGCACCCCCCGGAGCTGGGCTATTTTGAAGTAAATCCAAGACATCATTGCATTTCATCCACAAATATTTCAGTATGGGTCTCTAAAAGATTCTGGTCTAAAAAATAACCAAAGTAAAAAAAAAAAATTTTTTTTTAAATAAAGGAAAAAAAATGACCGAAGTGCCATTTTAACCATCTGCCCCAACCAAAGTAAACAATAGCACATTGCCTTTTGAAAAGTCTTTTCTAAGTTCCTTGCAGGGGAATAATGAAAAGGAGATTTAAAAAAACACAACGTGTTGCACGGAAAACCACTCTTAAGGATGCACAGAGGGGGAAGGAAGTTCTGTGCCTGATCTTGCGTCTTGTCCTTAAGTAAAGAACCTGAGTCCAGATGGAGTTGGGCTGAGAGCACGTGAGGCAGGCAGCCGTGCGCAGAGCTGTGGAGGCCGGTGGCTGACGTGGGGCCAGGAGAAGGTCAAGATGCTTGCGTCCAGTCGTTTGCTAGCTGTGTGACCCTGGGCAAGTCACTCAGCCTCTCAGAGTTATGTGTTCATCACCATTAAAGTGGCTCACCACCTTGCTCCTCACCTCAAGTCCTGCCAACCTTCTAGGCAACTTCACATGTTTCCTGTGGGCAACCCATCCAGCACCCACACTTTGAGTGACAAGAGTTTTGCCCCTGGAGAGATCGGGTCCACTATCTCTTACCCCATTCTGCTTCGGATGCCCATATCCATGGTTTCAACCTTGAAATTGTCACTGTCTAAGCTCCTTCACCTCGAAAGGCTAAAATTGCCATATCCCTTCCACTTGTCCCCTCTGTTAGTCCCATGACCTCATTCAGACCACCAGTGCCTTCACCCCCTCTTTCTCCCAGTTTATCAGCCCTCTTATTGGCCTCATTTCCTTCCTTACCCAAGCTAGACTGCAGAGCTCAGCCCCTTAACCCCTCGAGTCTTGGTTCTCCTGCTCTTCAGCACTCTCATCCTAAAGGAAGACCCCCTTGTCCCAGCCCCACCCGTCACACCCATCATCCTTTCCTACACCCGGATGGCTGAGCTCTGCTAAGAAAGTGCCTCACTTAGTCCGGTTCGTTCAGCAAGGTCCCTTTATGCTGCCTCTCTCACTCTCCACTTCTTCTAAAGCCCTCCTTTTTTTTTTGTAAATTCAGTTTTATTGAAATATATTCACATACCATACAGTCATCCATGGTATACAATCACCTGTTCACAGTACGATCATATAGTTATGCATTCATCACCACGATCTATTTCTGAACTTTTGCCTTACATCAGAAAGAATCAGAATAAGAATAAAAAATAAAAGTAAAAAAAGAACACCCAAGCCATCCCCCCCATCCCACCCTATTTGTCATTTAGTTTTTATCCCCATTTTTCTACTCATCCATCCATACACTAGATAAAGGGAGTGTGATCCACAAGGTTTTCACAATCACACTGTCACCCCTTGTAATCTACATTATTATATAATTTCTTCAGGAGTCTAGACTACTGGGTTGGAGTTTGGTAGTTTCAGGTATTTACTTCTAGCTATTCCAATACATTAAAGCCTAAGAGGTGTTATCTATATAGTGCGTAAGAATGTCCACCAGAGTGACCTCTCGACTCCATTTGAAATCTCTCAGCCACTGAAACTATTTCATCTCATTTTGCATCCCCCTTTTGGTCAAGAAGATATTCTCAATCCCACAATGCCGGGTCCAGATTCATCCCCGGGAGTCATATCCTGCGTTGCCAGGGAGATTTACACCCCTGGGAGTCAGGTCCCACGTAGTGGGGAGGGCAGCGAGTTCACCTGCCGAGGTGGCTCAGTTAGAGAGAGAGAGGGCCACATCTGAGCAACAAAGAGGTACTCAGGGGGAGACTCTTAGACACAATTATATGCAAGTTTAGCCTCTCCTTTGCAGTAACGAGTAAAGCCCTCCTTTTATTCAATCCCCCTACTCGACTGTGTGCTGATAAATTGGCTCCTAAAAAAGAAACCAAAGGTTTTGCCAGGGTGTAAATACTCTCATCATAGCCCCCATTTTAATGGCTCTGTTTAACAACCCACTCAGAAAATTCCTGAAAATTTAATAACTAGCTCTCCTCCTTTCTAACCCTGTACTAATTTTCAGTAAATGGCCTTCTTATTTTACAGAGTGAAAAGAGGCCATCAGGTGGGAACTCACTCAACTTTTGGGCTTCTAACTAGAAATTTATCTCCACCCATTTTTGCTGTGCTCCTTCTCTCCTTCCACGTGTGGCCACCATTTCAGGATTCCATGACCTCCCATCTCTAAAGAAAATGCATTCTTCACTTCTCCAGCCTCTTTCCTAACTGTAAGCATGTTTATGTTTCCCCAGTGCTTAATAAAAAAGAAACAACAAAAATAAACATATCTCTAGACCCTGTGATCTGATCTTCTTCCTTCACAGCCAAGCCTCGTGAAGAAGTTTTTCAGGACCAAAGTTTCTACCTCCTGACCTCTTCTCACTGCAATCTTAATTTTGCTTTGTCTTCACTGCTTCACTGAAAGTGCAGGGGTGGAATTTAGCAGTGATTTTTCGTCCTTATCTTGCTAGACCTCTCTGCTGTGTGAGGCCATGCTGACTGCTTGATCTTCAGTAAAGCTCTTCTCTCAATTTCTGGTATGTCACCCTTTTTCCTGAATGACATTCTCCAAGGCTCCAGTCAATTCAGATGCCTGTAGGCTTCTCAGATACACCCATCCTGACACTGAGCTCTTAGGGATATAGGACTTCCGGTGTAGGGGTAGGTGGTGTCACCCAACGAGAAGGGAGGAAGCAACGTTGGGCAAGAAAGTAACAAGTCAAGAGTTGAACAGGTTGATCTACCACTTATTTGCTGTGTGACTTTGGACATACCAACTCCCCCTCTGGTGATCAATTTACTTATGTGTAATTTGGGGATAATAATAGGTTGTTGTTGAGGTTGAATGAGTTAACGCTACATGCTTGGCACACTACATGATACATGGTGAGCACTCATCAAATACCAGCTGTTATTAACAGGTCACCAATGTCAATGCTATTACCAAAGTATCTCCACTTATTTTTTTCCTCTCTGTACCTACAGCTACCACCTCCATTCAGCCTTCATCACTTCTTACCCTGATTACTGCAGTTACTTCCTGTCTTCAAAGACACATCCTCCAGTCCATTCTCTGTATTTAAAATATTCCTATATGGCTCTGTGACTCTTCTGTTAAGGCAAACTGTAATAAAACAAACATCATGATTGGTTTACTAAGGCCTCTGCAATAAAGTTCAACCCCCTTAGCTTGATATCCACCATCTATCTTGCCACGTCTCTGGTCTCGTCTTCCATCCCCAGCTGTGACTACCAGCCTCAACATCCACCCTTGGGGTCTTTACAATGGGCCTTGCTATTCTATTTCATGCATCCCTTTCTTTGCATGTGCAGTTCTCCCTGGCTGGGCACTGCTAAGGAAAGACTGTTGCATCCAAAATTCCTCACTGATGCAGTTCTCCCTTCCTGCCTTCCCTCATCTGGCTCACCCTTACTTGTTCATGAGCCAGTTTATTTATCATCTCCTTGAGAAAGCCCACTGTGGCTCTAGGTGACAGTGGCCAAAGACACAAATGAGTGATTGGGGCAGCTACGTGCTGTACTCAGATCCATGAGCATTCCTCTGCCTCTGTAGCTCTCACTGGGAGCCACCTCATTTGAGCTCCTGTCTTCCAGGAGTCTCTGGTGTTACAGGAAAATGAGGGCCCCACAGTCACAAGATTTGTTTCTCTGCAGCCGACGAGCCCTTTAGTGCCTCCCGAGGAGCCCCAGCCTGGAGCACAGGGTGTGACAGACATGTGGCTATCCAAGGCCGTTTGGATGTCATGGAAGAGGTAACAGCTGAGCCTGGGGCTGGAGTGGGGAGTTGGAGGACAACCTGCAGGGTGGGTGGCTTTATGGGGCTCCCACCCAACCTTGCTTTGGAGTGTCAGGAAATCCAGACCAATCCTGCCTCCTGGCCACCGTGTAGTTATCCTGTCTGGGCTCTTAGGCTGACCAGCCCCCAGCTGACCTGGCTCCCCTGGGGCCTTGCCTGCAAGCCAGCCAGACAGCTCTGCAGAATCACTGGACAGGAAGGTGGAGATTTGGTCACTGCATTTTGTTAGCCACGGTTCCTAACCTGGGGTCCAGTGTTGGGGGAAATTACATCTTTATTTTCATAAATCTTTAACTGAAATTTAGCATTTCCATTCATTACAAATATAGGCAACAAATCATAGTAGTGAGAGTACTGTGACTTTATCTGTAGAAATCACAGATAATTTTATCACATTATCATTGGTTTTATCTCCAAATAGCTTTTATACACATCAGCAATTTGTTAGACTGCTTGTTAGATTATGTTATTTAATGATTTAATAAATTATATATGATTAACAGATCAAAAATTTTAATTTTTTAATTCTTGAAGAATATTTAAAGGCAGTGGTGTCCTTTGTAATCCTATGTGTTTTATTTTTTGCATTTGAAGCATTATTCTGAGAAACCATCTAGAGACTTTCTTCTACAGACTGCCAGTGGGTCCAATGGCACAAACAATGTTAAGTAACCTGAATAGAGGGGATTTCAAAATCTCAACCCGTCATTTGGCAGAGATGCCATCAGGGGGCGGGACAACAAAAGGAATGTGAGCTCGAGGAGGTGAAGTCCTGGAAGGAAGAAAGGCATCCCAGAGCCCCAGGCCAAACCTGTCACGGTGAACATGGAATGCCAGAGCAGGTGCAGCTTTAGTGAGTGAGCCCCTAGGATGTTGTCTTCTGGGGAAACTGAGACGCAGGTAGGGCAGAGCTGGACGAGGAGGAGCCAGGTTCCTGGCACCCAGTCTTCTCCCCACCAGCCCCTCCTCGGTGCTTAGTGGGATGCAGCTGATTAGGTGGAAGTGAGAGCTGGGTCCTGCCCCAGCGTCCAGAGATAACTTGGCACCATTCTTGTCCGATTGCCCATCCCCGCCTCCCCCACTCCCACCCCTCGGTGTGTCAGACGGTGCAGAAGACTGTGGAGCACCTGGAAGCAGAAGTGAAAGGCTTGCTGGGCCTGCTGGAGGAGCTAGCCTGGAACCTGCCGGCGGGACCGCTGAGCCCAGCCCCTGACCTCCTCGGAGACGGTGAGCGGGGGACGGAGGTGAGGCCGGGCAGTGGGACAGGAGGACGGGGGATGGCTGGTCCCCACCAACAGGCAGGGAGAGGGTCCGGGCCCTGGGGACAAGGGCTGGGGGCACCCGCCCCCCTGGCTCACGCCAAGTGTTCTCTGCCCACCCTTACTCCCCAGGGCCCCTTTCATTCGAGTTCTGCTCTCAGGACAGCCCTGACCTAGAGAAGCGTCCTCCTTCCTGGCCATTCTCATGCCTCAGAGCTCCTGGGCTTCTCTCAGCTCCTTTCCAAGCAACCACAAAATCCTCTTGGGAAGACTGGCATTGCCACCAATGGGGAAGTGGGGGGTTTCCCACCCTGCCCCCTCCTTGAGTTCCTGGGAGTTCGGGGGAGGGAAGGGAGCTGCATCACTGGGGCCCTTCAGCCCCCACTCTTTGCTCATTCTGAGGCCCCCACTTTTTCTCAGGTCCATTCTGAACACAGGAGGTGACGGAGCCCAGCAGCTGGAGTGTCACCTTGCTGGACAGCCCTCCCCTGGGCACAGAGCTGCGTCTTCTCACCTTCCTCCCCCAGCTTTGTGTGAAATAAAGGCTACTCCTTCCGTCCCCTCCGCATCTGCTCACACAGCGACCCCTATAGTCACAGCCACTCCCCGTTACTCACGAGCCCTGAGGTCCGTGTCTCCCTCCAGGCCCAGCCCTAGGAGCCCCCGGCAGTTTCTGCTTCAGCCCTCGTTTGTAGGGCCAGACGGGGGGTCGGGTGGGGTATTGCAGGGGTGAGGGTCCTGCCCAGAAGCCCAGGGGCCTTTCTGGAGCCTTGCTGCTGAAGAACCACATCACCTGAGTGTCGGAAATGCAGAGCCCAGAGTCCAGGATCAGAATCTGAGGTTTAACAAGATCCCCAGGGGATTCGTGTACATATTAAAGTGTTCTTTTTTAAACTGAGGTAAAAATTGCATATTGTAAAGTTCACCATTTTAACTATTCTAAACTAGAAACCAGTGGTTTCCACGACATTCACAATGTTGTGCAACCTTCACCACTATCTAATTCCAGAACCTTTTCATCTCCCCCAACACAAACTCTGACCATCAATCAGTCACTCCCTGTCCCCCCTCCCACCAGCCCCAGGGAAACACAGATCTCCTTTCTGTCTGCACAGATTTGCCTATTCTGGATATTTCATGTAAATGGAATTGCATATATATATATATATATATTTCTTTTGTCTGGTTTCCCTACTTGGTGTCATGTTTTCAAGGTTCATCCATGTTGTAGCATGTATCAATACTTTAGTTAATTTGCACACCTCCTTTTGTTGAAAACTGTACATTTTGAATATTGTAATGTGGCAACTCTGGAATTCAGATTCTCCCCCTTCCCAGGGTTGCTTGTTGCTGCTTGTTGTATTTGTTGTCTGTTTGTTCATTGACTTTTCTGAACTAATTTTGTAAAGTCTGTGTTCTTTGTCGCATGGGGTCACTGAAGCCTCTGTTCGGCTGCTTGGTGTTCAGCTCGTGATTCCACGGAGGTCCGTAAGTGCCTGGAACTCAAATCAAACAAACAGAATCTTCTCCCAGTTTTGGCAGGTGGGCTCTGTGCATTTAGCAGGCTTTCACCACTCACCTGGGCAGTTTTCACTTTTGCCGTAGCCTTCACTCCTGCTCGCACAGGGTCTGGAGGTGAAGTTCTTCTAGAGTCCCAGGAATATGGTGTAGCTTTTCAACACCCCTGTCCCCCAGTGCATCTCATTTTCCAGCCTTTCCTTCCAAGCTATTTGGCTTGTCTCATTTGCCCCAACTGCCATCCCTTGCCCCAGGTGGCAGCAGCTAATACATTTGCCATTAATGTCACCCCGGGTTGCTGCCTCTGTGAGAGCTCCCAGTTAGGCAGTCCCTGATGGAGCTACCAAACAGGTCAAAACCACCAGTTCTTAGAGAACCAGTCCAGTTCTGCTCCTTTTGGTATTGGGAACATGGGCTCTTGTCTTTAAGACCACCACTGAGCTGGGGATCAGGCAAGACCAGGGTAAGTTATGCTGCAAAGCTCTTACTGAGATCCGGTTTTGTTTTTCTTAAGCACTTGCCTGCTTGCTCTAAACTTTTGATTGTTTTCCAGAGTTAAAGTTGATTTTGCCTGTTTATCTGCTGCTTATATGGAGTGATAGACTGCTGGAGTTCCCTACTCCACCATTTTTGCTGACCACATTAACATTTAAGATGCTCTGATCTGCTCTACCCCTCAATTTACAAAGGGGCAAGAGGCCCAGAGAGGGGAAGCGACTTTGGCAGGGTCACACAGCAAGTCAGTGGCTGAGCCGAGATCAGAATACAGAGGCTTGCCTCCTAGACCAGGGCTCTTTCTGCCTCAGGACCCCACCAGCTCTCACTGTGGGGAGGGAACCAGGCTCAGGGTGACCCTAGGATGAGGTGAAGGGGCACTTTCCAAGAGGCTGCAGGTAAGACCCTCTGGTAGAGCTGGGGGTGGGGGAGCCGAGTGACTAATTCCTTTGCTGAGAGGGGACCTCGTTTGGGAACAAGTTAGGGACTGAGTAATGATGGCCCCATCCCTTGGAGGAGCAAGGTGAAGTCAGCTTCTGGGTTTGGTGTTGTGAACCTTTAAGTTATATGCCCAGGGAGAAGTTCCCATTTCTAGGCCTGACTCCACTCTGGGGCCTTATCAGCTGGGGCAGGAAACAGCTGACAGCAGAGAAGAGGGGCCAAAGCCTAGGCTGGGACGAGAACTCCTGCCAAAGCCGAGAGGCAATACAGCGTGGTCATCCGGCTGCTGCTGACCAGGGCACCTTCTAAGGGTCATCTCTTGGTCCCTCCTCCCAAAACTGGAGGAGCCTCAGCCCCTCTCCCTCACTTGACCAAAGTACAATCCCACCCTGCCATCTGCGCAAACACCTCCAGCAGAGGGGCATTTAGATAAGCATCAGAATCACGAGGCCAGCTGGATAGATGCAGTTTCCCAAGCCCCGCTGGCTGCTGGGCGAGGATAGGGGAGGGTGGGACCCAGGGATCTGCGTCTTTAACAGGCTCCCGGGTGATCAGGACGCAGGCTAGGGTTTGGGAAGCACCACTTAGCGCCTGGTTACCCACCCACAAGGGGAGCGCTCCAAGGTTCCTCCCTTACAGTTCCGTCCCCAACAGTGTTCTTGCTGATGTTGCCACATCTGCTGAAAATTTATTCAGATCTGAACTCATCCCATGCCTCGTTCTCTAGTTGCAATTCTGGAGGTGAAATGAGCTGTGTGGCATGAACTGGCTTTGACCAACACCTCCAGGGAGCAGGAAGAGACCCATGTCGTTCTTGCTCAGAAAGAACTGTAAGGCCACACACGCCTTCAACCCCATTCTCTGTCCTGATCATGATCAGCAGGGTTGACCCCCATGACCTTGGAGGGAGCAGGTGCCTTTGCCTGTAAGGAGATCTGTGAGGAGCTCGCTCAGGCCCCCAGCCCACACGTACCATGGCTTGAACCCAGTGGGCATGGCCAAGAGGGGACAGGAAGGCAGGGAGAACCAGGACTGGGATGAACCCACCAGGGGGCTCAAACTCAAAGGCCTGCAGGGGCCAGATAAGTAACAACAGCTTGGTGTAAATGATTAGGGAATGGTGGAGCTTGTGATAAAATAGAGAATACATGCCCTATCTAAAGGGGGCAGCTACACCTCAGCTCCAGCAGCCCGTGCCACACAGGCCCAGTGTTGCCAGGTGTGCCAGTTTGGATGTATTATGTCCCCCAAAATGCCATTATTTTTGATGCAATCTCGTGTGAGCAGACCTATTAGTGTTGATTAGACTGTAATTCTTTGAGTGTTTCCATGGAGATGTGACCCATCTAATAACTGGATAATTTCTATGGAGGTGTGGCCCTGCCCATCCAGCCTGGGCCTTGATTACTTCCCTGGAGCTCTATAAAAGCTCAGACAGAAGGAGCCCACAGCTAGCTGGGGCTGAGAGACACATTTTGAAGATGGCCATTGGAAGCCAACACTGACATTCTGAAACGCCACCTGGGAGCAAGCGGACACCAGCCATGTGCCTTCAGAGCTAACAGAGGTTTTCCGGACACCAATGGCTGTCCTCCAGTGAAGGTACCCGATTGTTGATGTCTTACCTTGGACGCTTTATGGTGTTAACACTGTAACTTTGTAACCAAATAACCTCCTTTTATAAAAGCCAATCCATTTTTGGCATTTTGCTTAACAGCAGCATTAGCAAACCAGAACACCAGGATTTCTGGCTTTTCAGGAGAAGCCGGAATTCCAAATTTTTGAAAATATGGAATTGCTCAATGTTTAAATGTGGCACCAAGTTCAAAATTCTAAAATGACCACAGTAAACACATCTACAGGCTAGATACCGCCTGCTGGGCACCAGGCTGACCTCTGGCATAGACAACAGGGCAAAGTAATCTCACAGAACACTTAGAGTCACATCAGAGCAGTGGGATGTAGCCCTGGCACAGCTCAGGAATCTGCCAGGGTCCGCCTGAGCTCATGGCCAAGTTATGCAATGCCAAGCAATGCGTCCACGGGGCAGGGCTCACCTGATGCCCAAGAACAAGGGGCCTGCCCTAGGGGAGGGGGTGCTCAGGAGACCATATATATATATTTTGGGGGTGGGGTGGGGGGTGGGGATGGTGGTGGTTTTAAGCCAGCTCAAGAGGCTCCAGGCATGGAAACTGAGGCAGAGGTGAGCAGAGCCTGCAGTCAATTCCAGGGCCCACACAAGCCTTCTGTGGCTCAGGAAGGCAGGTGTAGGTTGAGCAGATGGGTGCCTGGCTTGAGGGTGGTCTGTGTCCTCTGGTGTCAGCCCCTTCTCACTGTACTTGGGGGGGCAGGTGTCACCAAGCAGATGTCTACTCTGCAGACAAGCCACTCCCTGGGGCCCCTGCCAGGTCCAGCAGGCTTGTGCTCCCACCCCCGCCACTGTGGATTCCCTTCTCTTTCAACTTTTCGGTACAGGAGGCCATGGACAGACCAGTAAGGGAGCGAGTGGGGACCTCTGACCAGCAAGGCTTCTGGACATGACATAGTGAGTTCCAGAAACCCTGCCTCTTCTGGAAGGCCCCCTCCACACTCCACCAAGGGGCTGGGAAACAGCCTTCCAGGCTAAGCCCCCAGAGGGTGGGCACTGGCCTTGTGTCTCTCGGGGCTGTCCCCCTTCCTCTCTGGCTCAGTCTGTGAGGCCCACCCCAGGAACCAGCCCCGCCCCAACCGCCCCCCTTCTTTAGGACACTATTCCTACCTCACCCTCTGGACGCACTGCGCTTGCCCAGAACCAAGAACCCTGCAACTTTTTGGGGTCTGGGCACCAGTGTGCATTTCAGGAACCCCCCTTCTCATGTCCTTACAACCCGGCCCCTGTAAGTCAGCTTATGCCCAGGGTTTCCTGAGCACACATTTCTACTTAAGGTTATGTGAGTTTTCATTGGCTGATTGGCTGGAACCCGAGCCATAAGGTGGAATCGTGAATAAGAAGAAAACAAGCTGGCACCAGGAAAACATTTCCAGAATGTTCCAAAGCTGGCTGGCTTTAATTTGGAAACAGCTTTTGGCCTACAGACATTCAGGTTTAAGGCACATTCCGAAATACATGGAGCCGTGTCACTGGCAGGGAACTGGCTTTGTTCTCAGGGTTTTGCAAGGAAGATGGAACAGATGAGTTCCTGGCTTTTTTTTTTTTTCTTTTTCTTCTAAAAAGGAGTTTGGCAACAACAAAGCTCATGACACATTCTTACCAGATACAAAGATTACCCTTTAAGAGCTTCCCTTTTACTCCTCAGTGAGGCCACGGCATACTCCACCCATCCAATCTCTCGCACAGAAGTGTGTCTGCAGCAAACGGACTTGTCCAGAGTCTGCTTGGCAATGAGTGTTAAAAAAAAATGCCTCCAAATAAAAGTATAAAATTACATGACTAAAACGAAGCCAAGAGTCTCAGCCACAAGCAGAGGGAAAGGAATGCATGAGAATAAAACATCTACTTTAGCAGCAGGGGCTGTGAGGGGTGGGGAGGGGAAATGCATCCTGAGAGAGTTCTAGAAGGACCCAGGTCCTGGATCCGGAGGGGCAGAGGCTCTGCAGATGGTGTGCCCTGGACGCCTCAGGGCTACTTTGAGGGTTTGTTAGACATTCTCTGGGCCTTTTCCTGGCATCGCCGCTGTGGGCAGGTGGTGGAAGAGAGCCACCAGTTACTATCACTCAGTCGTTGCCACCGCAGATCTTCAGGAGAATCTTCCGGTAATCCCCCGAAGTGTCTCCCTGGCCACAGAAATAAGGAAGACGGCAGTTAAGCTTGCGCTTCGGCTGGCTCCATCCTAGGGACATTCCCCACTTGCTGATCCCAGAGTGGGTGAGGCGGCGACACATTCAGCATCACAGATGGCACAGCCCACAAAGAGCTGCTCTCCCCCTCCCCCTGATTACAAAAGTCAGGTAAACACAAAAAAATGTAAATCACCCAAAAAACTACTACCCAGGGCTAACCAACGTGGGCCTTTTCCCAGTGCGTTTACATTGCAGTAAATCATGTAATTTTCTGTCCTGCTCGGGATATGCAACCTTCTACTGCATGAACGCCCCACCCCCACTCCACTTAGCCCCCCCACGCTCTCTCCTCTGTCTGAGCCACTTCGTGGACACTGTAAGTGTAACAGAAATGTAATCGCTTCCCTCACCCCAAGCTCCTGCACAGCAAGGCCTGTGGCTTCTCCTGGCACACAAGAAATAACCTGAGTAATTCCGAATTCTCCACTGTCAACAGCATCACTTTTATAGCCAGGGAAATGGAGATGAGCTTGTCTCAGTGACATGCCCAACATCAAACACTAGGGGGTCTGAAGCTGGGACCCGTTCCTCCTGGCTTCAGCTTTAAGGGTCATACGAGTTCTGATTTTACAGTCTGGCTCCGGCACATGGGGATAGCGTAGCAGGCGCTTACATATACCACCCAAAACACTTTACATGGACACCCCCCCCAACACTGCACCTGGGGAGGAACCACTAGTACCCCCAAGTGCGGTGTGCAGATTTAGGAACTGAACTCCAAGCAACATGACCTCAGAGCACATGTCAGAACCACCTCTGCACAAAGCGGAGCAAAGGAAGTGATTGGTCAACAAACCAGAGCCGGGCTCCGGGGGCGGCTGGGACACGAGTTCTCACCAGCGGCAGAACCAGCTGGGCCCTGGAAGTCGGGCACCAAGGCGGGGGGGGCCCTGCTGCTGATGCAGACAACCCCACCCATTTACAGAGCAGTGGGTACACAGGGCTCTGGGGGGTGTTGGTGGGGTTAACGGCTGGGGGCAAGATCCACTCCATCCTCAAGGAGCTTACGGTTTGTTTCGGGGCAACAGGAGGAACCAGTGGAAAGCCGAAGAGAACTAGCTTGAGGGCCATAGACAAGATGCCAGCAGGGTCTGGGGACCAAGGACCGGGGAGCAGGGAGGGAGGCAAGGGGGGAGGGGCCGGGGGCAGCAGGGAGGGCCACAGGCCGCCCAGGGGCCGTACCGAGATGTCGTGGTACAGCGACTTGCCGTACATCCGCTTGTACTCGTATCTGATGTCCAGGAGGTCAAGCTCGCTGCGTGACACCATGATGCGGATCAGGGTCCGGTCCTTGGTTCCTGCTCCCTAAAGAGAGGGCGCCCGGGCTGAGCCACCATCCTCTCCCTCCCACCTGCCCAGGCGCGTGCTGCCCTCTCTCCTCCGGCATCTCCCACCCCCTGCAAGTGGGCGTTACGTACCCTCATGGCCCTGTTGAGCCTTTCAGCAAAGAAGGCTGGGGTGTTCTTGAGACATTTCACTGGAAGAGAAGAACACAGCTCGGTCTGCAGACAATCCTGAGTCCCGGAGCACGCAGGGACAGACATCCTCGCAGGAGGCCTGGATGCCACATCCACCACTGCATTGTTCCCACCCCCACCCCTCGCTCCAGCCTCAGTCACCCCGGGACCAGGGCGCCAGCTCTTTGGAATAAAATAAAACTGCTCAGAGCCTGGACACCAACCCAGCCTCTTTCTGGCAACCAACACGGCGAAAGGAGCACCAGCCAGGAAGAGGCTGGGTTTTGAAGTGACACAGGGAGCTGAGTAGGAAAGGAATATGGATGGCAATCAGGGACCATCCTGCTGCTCAGGCGGGGAGTGGGCGATCAGGAGATGCGTTGACCCTCAGAGAAGGAGGCCACGTGGAATGGGGTCACCTGTGAGCAGACACCGACCACGGGGGACACACAGGGAAACGAGGAGGATTCACCATTTTCCCACTCACAAATCCCCAAGAAAAGCAAAGCAAAGGATGAGAAAATGGTGATTTTCCCCCGGAGGAACAAGAGGGGCTGGGGGCAGTGGAGCGGGAGCCCACCCTCGGGGCGGGTGGCACTGCGGGAGGCAGGTCCTCGTCCTGGGAGCCAGGCCAGCTCTCCTCGGCACAGCCCGTTTTGCTGCTGCAAGTAAAAATCTTTCCACGTGTTCCCATCGCAAACATCTGACAACTGCCTGCAGGGGTGTATTTTTAGAGGGAACTTGGCAGGATGTGAGTCATCTTCCTCCGGGAGAGAAGCTGGAGGCTCTCCCACCAATACCCACACTGAAGCGCCTTCCCCAGCCCAGAGCCCGGGACACAAACAAGCCACCCCCGGGGCGGGCGGGGGGCTCCACCACACAGCGGTCCCGGAAGCGGTCCTGTTTCCCACCAAGGGGACGTGCTGGGTTTTGCAATCCTGGATCCTGTGGGGTTTGGCTGTGCCACCCCCTCAACCAGAGGACGGGTGAGGACCCCAAAAACTTACAGCCTGTGCCAGACCTCTGGGGGTGGGCAGGCAGGCAAGGCAGGCCCGAGGTACCTACCCACGGCCAGCATGCCCTGCTCCAAGTCCCCGGACATCTCCCGGCAGATGCTCTTCTCGATGTCACGGCCCGTCATCCGCTGGTACTCATTGAAAACTGGCGGAGAGACAGAAGGGACACCGGGCAACGAGGCCTCTGCCCTCGAGATTCTGCGCCTTCCCAGAGCCAGCCTCTCCCTCTGCTCCCAGAGCCCCAGACAGCTCCCATTCTCCAAGTCAGCCAGACGTGCCCCCAACCAGGTGTGCATTCCTGCTGCCCTCCCCAGGACAGGCCCCACCAATCCCACCTCAATCCCCCTCCCCAGGAACCCCGTCCCACCAGGACAGTGCCCCCTCTTCCCTCACACCGTTCCTTCTCTGTACTGTGTCAGGCTTGTCTTGCTCAACCCCAGCAACCTCTCCCCACCCCCCACCCAGCTTAACCAAGCGCAGGCCAAGCCCCCAAGGGAAGCTGACTGTTGATCCCTGAAAAGGTAGGCGGCATGACAGAGGACCCTCTAGCTCTGGAGTAACCCTGGAAAAATCCCTTCTTCCCTGGTCTGGGTCTCAGTTTCCTTCAGTGTTCTCCATGCTTCTGTCACTTGCATATTCGCTTCATGAGTTATGCTGTATCTGCATCCATCTCAATTACTTAATATTTTCTTCAAATCAATGACCCTTTCTCCCTAAGTAATAATGTTTGTGAAATCGCAGGTCTGATGTGCTATTTATATGTTCTGTACTTGTTAAAGTAGATAGGGACTAAGATAAAAACACGCTTACTTGCCCTCCACTGCAGCTGAGCGCAGAGGTTGAGTGTGCTCTGGAGCCAGAGAGCCCCGGGTTCAGAGCCCAGCTCCGCCACATTACTAGCTGTGTGGTCTAACTCCAACCCTGCACCCATGCCTGCTCTCCCACACCCGTAACGGGGTGAAGAGCAGCAGGTACTTGCGTGCATTATAAGACATAGCACACGTGCAGCACTTAGCCCAGGGATGGCCCAGAGCCAGGGCTCAGGTATGCACCCACGCCGCCCACCAGAACAGCTCTCCAGGTTGCTACATGTGGTCATCCATTCCCAGGCTTTGCCCGGCACAGGTTGGGAGTTCTGGCCCAGCTGGCTTCCAGGGCGCCCTTTCTCTTTTCCCTCCACCTCGCTGGCTGCTCCTGCCGCCTGCAAGGCCCAGGGCTCTGTCCTCAGACGCTGGGCTCGCTCTAGTCTCTCGCAGCCCCAGAGCTTCAAGCACCTTGGACCCACTGATGGCTCCCAAACTTCCCTCCACTCTGCTGATCTCCAGACTCATGAATCCAGCTGTCTTCCTGATGTCTCCATCTGCACTCCCGATGTCTCCCTCCTGGCCCGAGCCACCAGCATTTCCCCCCTGGATCACCACAGCCACCTCCTAACTGGTATCCCTGTTCCACCACTGATCCCTTCACCCTAGCTTCATGGATCAGCCAGTGAATTTACAAAATCAAAGTCAAATCATGTCACCCCTCTGCTCAGAGCCTGCCAGTGACTTCCTGACATACTCAGGCTAGAAACCTAAGTCCATGCCTTCTACAGTCTCTGACTTTGCCTCCTGCTGCCCAGCCACGCCACCCCCCTTTGCCATTTCTCAATCGTGCTGAGAGCAGGCCTTTGCACTGGCATCTCCTCCAGGTTTTTAACTCAAATGTCATTACTCAGGGAGGTCTGCCCAGAGCCACCCCCGGCCCTGCCCCATCACCCCCTAAACCCATTTCTGGCTTGATCACTTTTTTCTACGGAATTCCCCATCTGCTGTACTACAGACTGTACTGATTTTTGTTCACTGCTTGTATCCCCCAACTAGAAGGCGAGCCCCACAAGAGCAGAGGCTTTGTTATGCTGTGCTCCCTGCCGTTTCTTCAGCATCCACAGCATGACCTGGCACATGGCGAGCTCCATTACATTTGCTGAGAGCATGAATAAAAATTACATAGTATTATTAATCACTACGATTACTTCTTATGCCACACTTCGCAAAACACTGGGTTGGTTGCTCCTCAAGGGCCCTCTACCTTCCACATTCTAGCATCTAAAGAAACCAGTCCACAGGAGGCTCCCACTTTCCTCATCCCTTTCCTTTGCTTTCCTCCAGGAGAAACTCAGAAAAGCCTCCGATAGGATCCTTTACATCACCAGCAGGGGGCGCTTTCGAGGAAGCGAAAGCTCTGTACATTGCGGAAACAACCTGGGAAGCTTTGCTTCCCCAAATTCCTTGCCTGCCATCATCTAACGGGGCCCAGGGAGGCCCGGGATTGCCCTACCTGCCACCAGGTGGGCTCGGCTCCGGGAGCACAGAACTGCATTGAACTTGGACTCATCTGTTCCTAGGCGGTTCTCCCCGGCTGCATATAACTCCTGGATGGAGAGGAAGACACGCATGCACTGAGGGCTTCACCTCAAATGCCACGTGCAGGTCATCTAGAAAAGCAGGCCCTGGGGAGGGACTGGGAGGCCCTGCCTAGCCCCTGCTGTGTCCCATTTGCTGGGATGAACAGAACATCAGCTGCACATTCATACCTGAGCAGCAGGATTAAGAGGCTGGAAAGGAACTCAGAGTCGAGAGAACTAAGGGAGCCTGGGTCAGGCAAGGGGCAGCACTGCAGAGAAGAAACTGGAACAGGGGCCTATGCTGGAGTCCTAGCTCTGCTGTCAACTTGCTGTGGCATCCAGGCAGGCCAACAGCCCTCGGGGGAGCCTCGGTTGCCTTACCTCTAGCATGAGAAGGCTGGATTAAATTTGGGGTTGCAAATTGGAAAGCAGGGGCCAGCTGAGAGGTGGGGACCATGGCTAACTATCGAGAGGGGACAGTTGCATCCCAGCACCAGCAGAGCACTGGGATAGAGGATACAGGCCCACAGCTGTGAGGCCCAATTCTCATGAGAAGCCAGAAATCCAGGTGAAATGTCAAGTCTCCCAATCTTTGATATCAGCTTTTAAAGACAGCACATATTACATCAGTTGATAGGTCACCGCTAGGGATATGGGATTCCACGTGACTTGGTGCATTCTCCGTATTTAGCTGCATATACCATTATGCTCACAAAAGGGGCAGAATTTGCACTTGCCTGTTTTTGAAAGTTTGAGCCTCAAGTATTTGCCAATTTGCAACCCCTGCACCAGGTGGTCTCCAAAGTGCCTTCCAGACCTCCAATTGTAGCTCTTGGCTCTACAAACACCGATACCCAAAGGCAGAAGGCGGCAGTCGGTGCTCAGAGATACCGAAGGTCAAGTGGAGGCCGGAGAAGTTCCTAGCAATCTCTGCCTCAGCTAGGAGAGGGCTCCCGGCTGGGTCAGGGCCAGGGCCCAGGAGCTCGGGGATGTCCAGCCCTGAGTCCACAAAGGGGAGTGGAAGTCTCAGGCAGAGGGGACATTAGGAAAGACAGAGCTTGGAAAAGTGGGCCTGGGACCTGCGCTGCCTGGGTGTATAGAACAGACAGGAGTCTTGGGCCCTTGCCCAGGCTCTGCCTCCAGGTTTCTCTGGGCACAATGTTCAACCTCTCTGAGCCTCGGTTTCTCATCTGCAAAGCAAAAGGACTAGGCCAGAAGAGTGGCTCCTCCAGCCCTAACAAGGGGCATTCCGCACAGCCCATGACAAACAGGCCAGATGGCAGAGATGAGACTGCTGGCAATTCTTGGGGAACGCCCTGCGTTGGGAGGCAGGAGCAATGAAGAAGGGAGAGAGGGATGCTGGTTGCTGTACCACCTCCGATATCCCAGCTCCATTCCGCCAGGAAGCTGTGGGTCTCTCCAGCTAGAACACTATGGTCTGAATTTATTTGTGGGAAACTCAAACTCTCCAGAGAGGTGCCAAGCCCAGATGCCTGGACAGAGAGGAAATGGTAATTTCCCACTCCTGCCCGCATCTCATCTCATCTAAGACTGCCCAACTTACAGGACAGCTGGTTTCTTGGCTCAAATCTTCAAAATCTTTGCAAACATAATAAATGCATTATCTAGGAAAGAAACAAGTCACATGAAATCCCACATCCATAACTGTGATCCAGCAACTGCTGAAACATTTGTTATCTCATATGTTCCCACTTATAGATGGGGAAACTTGTTCAGGGCCATGCAGCTGATAAGCAGCAGGGCAGGTCAGTAATCCACAGCATCTGGAACTCCTTATCCATTGCTCTTTCCCTCCCAGAGCTCCTCCCTGGTGGAGCAGGTGACGCCTCCTGGTTGAGGAAGCCCAGGTGGGGTCCGGCCATCCCACTCACCTGGACGTCTCTCTGGACGAGGGCCATGTCCACATTCGTGCTCTCATCCCGGTTTCCCTGAAAGGAAGCAGGTTGCAGATCAAGCCTCCTCCTTGGAGCCACATCCTCCTTCCTCCCCCATTCCTCCCCTCCTCGTTGCTTAAAAGACCCTCCCTGGCTCTCATCACACCTCCCTCTGCTCTGAGCCCCAAGCCCTGTCGTGGGGAAGGCACCTGCGAGAGAGAGATGAGGAGCCGTTGGAAATGTCCCGAGGTGTCGCTTCGAATGGCCTCCTCCAGGGTCTTTTTGAATTCTGAAAGGGAGACATAGGAGGTCCACCCAGTGGCCCCATAGATGGACCCGCCTGTTGCAGACACAGTCAACGGTGGGTGCTGGGTGAGGGGGGTGACAAGAGAAGGGCCTGTGGATCAGGGATCCTGAGCTCGAGGAGACAGGTGGCCCAGATGGCCTGGCCTCTGGGCAGGCCCGGTCCAAACCACACTTGAGGTTTTCCCACCCTCCCTTCCCTTTGAGCCTGCCCCGCACATGAACGGCAGGCAGGGTTGGGTCTTGGATCAAAGCCCAATATGTTGGGGGTGCAGGAGTTGGGGTCACGAGAAGGCCAGGAGGGAATAAGAGGCCCTGGAGCCGGGCAGACCTGTTTTGTAGGCTCTGTTCAGTTCCCGGATGTGCTCGTTGCTGCGGGAGGCGAGGATCTCAATCAGGCAGGCTTCGTCGGTGCCAGCCCCCTGCGGCAGCAGAGAACACGACAAACCACCCATGGTTAGAGCCTTCCTCGCCAGCACCCGGAAAGGACCCAGGGCACAGACCCCAGCCACAGGGACACGCCCCTCCTCCTGCTGCCCCTGCCAGCAGCCCCAGGGGGCCAACCTCCCCTCTTCAGCCCTAGGCCAGTGCCGGACATCGAGGAACAAGGGAGAGGAGTGGGGGTCCTGGGGAGGATCACCCCCAAGCCACCCACAAGGAAACTAAGGCTCAGAGCAGTGACTCGTCTGAGGCAAAAAGCAGATGCAGGTTCATTCCTAGTCCAGCCCATGACTGGGATGAGAAACGACTGGGAAGATGGGTTTAAAGTGAAGAGCTCAGAGTACACCTGCAGAAAAACTCACAGACACATGGAAAAATGACAGTTCTGGTGGGGACTGTGAGTGTCTGCAACATCTAGAAGCCAGCAACGATGGCTAGAGAGACAGTACCGCCAGGGACACGAGAAGGCGGAGGACAAGAGCGGCAGCCTGGCTTTTATAAAGGTGTGGATCTTGGCTCTGCTGCTGACTAGCTGTGTGACCTTGGGACGTTCCATAACCTCTCTGTGCCTCGGCTTCTTTGTCTGGAAAGCGGAGGTGTTCCCAGCACCTTCCTCACAGGTGACAGGGAGTCACGAGGATGAAATGAGCTCACAAATGTCAATGCTCAGAACAGTGAGCACTGCAGTGTTGGCTACCATGGTGACACCACTACAGCTACTGCAAAATTATTTGGTTCTCCAGGAGCTGTCGTGAACCACCTTATTCAGCACAAACCATTCATCACGAGAGCACCCACCACTCCCATGTCACAGATGCTCGGGGACACCCCTGGGCTCTGACCTCAAGCCTCCGTTGTTCCCAGCCCTCCACAATTACCACCGCCTCAGGAAGGGGTTGGAGGCGGGGGGCTGGGCAGGGGCCTTCCCCAGCTCTCCTCAGGCTGTGGGCTGCTCCCTGGGGCCCAGGCTGTACCTCCCACCCTGCACCCCCCGCAATCACCTCATCCCCTCCCTGGAAGGCAGCATGGAGGTGGGTTTCAGGAAAGTCACATCTCCCTCTGCTTTTCCTCGTGGGGGGAGGAAATGTCACCATGTCCATCAGGCCTCTCGGGACCTTTCGGGCTCCTTCCGGGGCACTAGCTCCCTTCTGTGGGAGCCGCCTCCTCCCCACCCACAGGACACCTGCTATGGATCCAGGAGCCATGTGGACTGGATGGGATGGCCGTGCCCCCGCTCTGATCACAGCAGATCCTGACGGTGGGAGGCGGCAAACCCAAGCCAAGCAGATCAGAATCTGCCCTGTCTTAGGAATCTGGGCTGAGCGCCACTGGTCTCTCCTGTGGCTGGATCTCTGAGAGGCAAACAGGGAGATCAGCAGGCCTCCTCCTCCAGGAGACCTGGCAGGAGACGCACAGAAACAGAAGAACTAAGAAGACACTCAGGAAGGAGCTGAGGTGAGAGAGGAACCCTGCCCAGGCCCAGCTGTTTACAGCGCCTGGTCCGGCCCCGAGGCCAGGCTGCCATTCCTACCCCTGGTTCCACAGGTTCCACAATAACTGATTCCCCCCCTTCACCTCGCTTAGACTCTTCAAGTGAGTCTCTGTTACTTGCTACCAAGGATTCCTAATGGAGGAGAATGAGACCAATCACGGCCTCATTGCCTTGTCACCAGCTTCCTCTACAACCCCAGATCCTGCCACCTTTATTTTTAGATGGAGAGAAATTTAAATGCTCTGTGATGCTGGACGCCACGTCTTCTGCCTTGTGGGGAAACCACTGAAGTTCACCTCTCTACAGCACCTGGGCACCAACCCAGGCAGGCCCAGGAGCTGCAGCGACAGAGCAGCGTTCTTCTGGGATGTGCCCACACACGTGCACACACACGTGCACACACACACGTACACACCTTGATGGCTTCCTTTATCTCATAAACGTCAAAGAGGATCGGGGTCTTCATCAAAGCCAAGATTGTCTTCTCAAAGTTTCCCGAGAGTTCAGATTTCAGATCTTTGATCAAATCCTGATTGGATATTAAAACAACCAACAAAAACATCTAAAATCTATTTTGAAAAGCCCCTGAAGGTGGAGTAAGAATACCCTAGATCCCAGCTACTGGGAGAACAGTCCGAGGACTGTTGTGGGTGCTGGTCCAAAAGCCTGATCTCAGGCCTGCCCCAGACCTACCAAAGCCAGACCCCGGGGGCCTGTGGCACATTCGGGTTTCAGAAGCGCTGGGCTGGAGCACCAATCTATTCAGTATTTATCCTATTTTATCGCCCTAAGACTCAAACCCCCAAATGTTAAAAATACCCCCCCTTGCATTAGTTCCTTCAAAGCTCTTATATCAGCAGGGTGGGGAGGGGTTGTGTTTGAATGACTTGTCCACGGTCCCAGGCCAGTCGTGGCAAGGCCGGGCCTAGAACCCAGACCTCCTGGCACCTCTTTTACCAAACCTCAGCTCTCTGGAGGGGATTTCTAAGAAGGTGCCACGGCGTGGGAGACCAGGGCTGGGTGGCAGTGGGAAATGCCCTAATGCATCCGGGAGATCCACCCTCAACGCTGGCTCAGGGTGGGCCGTGCATGCTCTCCGCACCCCCACGCACCTTCCCATAGGCTGTCTTGAAGGACAGGAGGATCTGCTGCCGCTGCTTGTTGGAGCGACTCCCCAGGCAGTCGATGATGGCCTGCTCGTCAGTCCCTGGAGGAAGAGGCGGGAGCGGGCAGGACGGGGGTCATGGAGATGCCTCAGTTCTCCAATTCTCCAGCCATCCCAGCCACACCCAACGTCTACCTCCTCTTCTACCACCCCCAGGCCCAGATCTGCCTCCCTCCAGCCACCCCTGCCCCTGGAGCCACTGTGCAGTGCTGGGGAATCAGGGGGTGGGGGGCGGTGGGGATGGGCAGGAGAATTTGAGTCACCCGAGTCTCTCACCAAAGCCCTTCATAGCCTTCCGCAGGACCTCGGCATCTCGCAAGGGGTCAAAGCCGGGCGCGTCGGTGATGGTGCCTCGGTTTCCAAACTACTCAGGAAAACACACACAGGTAAGATGACCATACAACCACACAGCCCAGATCCTGGGAACAACCCTTTCTCTGAAAGTTGGTGTCCCCGAAGGAGCCTACAATCTGAACAGCCCAGGACTCTATGCCAAGTCAACCTACCTAACATGACCATCACCTGTCCTTGTGTGCTGGCACCAGGGCTCCTGCCTGGCTCCTTTCACCAGGAGCCCACCTGTGGTCGAGTCCTGACCCTGAAAAGCTGCCCCAGGCCTGGGTCCTCCAGGGCAGGGCCAGCCTTACGAGCAGGGGCAGCCTGCCACCCCGGGACCCTCACCACCACGGGGTCCTCCTAGGGGGCCCGGAGAGCCCACGCAGCACCTTTGTGCACCCCACATCAGGCGCCCCACCTCCATGACGGCACATGGCGCCCCGACCCTTACTCCCAGGCCAGCGCCCCAGGACTGTCACCAGCCCCTGGCACTGCTTTCTGGATGCTGGGACCTGCTTGGCAGCCGAACTTCCTCCTGACATCTACAGCTGCGCAGCAGCACAAATTTGAATTTCCCACTGTCTCCTGATGGATTATCTCCTGTGGCTAGTGCAAGCTGGCTATAATACTGTCAAGGGATAAGCTCAGGAAAAAAGGGAGGACAGAAGGCTGGTCTGGTGTGGGGGGCAGGGTGGAGAGGGGCTCCTCCACCCAAAAATGGTAGACGAGCACATACCACCCACCCTGAACTTGGCTGGGTTGGCCTGTGTTGCCATGGCAATGAATTCTAGACTCTGCAAACACGGACTGCTCTCCAAAACAAATCAACATCAACCCCAGAGGAGTCACAATAATCTCCCCTACCTACAAGATCTTTTAGGAATTCTCCAAAACCTGTTGGGAAGGGTGTATCAAGTGGAACGAAGACTCAAAAGGGCTGTTGGACAGAACCCTTTGAGAGCAGCAGCCCCGGCAGCTCTCACAAAATGCACGGCCAGGAGAGGGACAACCCAAGAGGGATGGAAAGGGGTCCGCTGGGGACACCGAGACCCACCCGGCACGTGGAACATCTAACTGAACCAGGGGTGGGGGTCAGAGAAACTGACACTGCTAAAACAGGAAGCTGAGACTGGAGGGACCCCTGCCGTGCCACCCCCCACCCTCCCGGCACGCCCTCCTTGCTGACAGAAGACACTGGGCCACTGTCAAATGTCTCTCGCCTTTGGGGCACTGGCAGGGACCGAGGGTGGCACAGGGCTGGCACTCACCTGGGCTGGGGGCACGGCGGGGGTGACGGGCCCGGACCCTGGGTATGCTGGGTAGCTTGGCACCGGCTGCTGCTGCTGCACAGGGGGTGGCACTGGCGACTGCCCCGGGTAGGTCATCGGCGGCTGGCCAGGGTAGGTGCCCGGAGGCTGCTGGCCGGGGGGCGGCATGGGCTGGCCTGGAACCGGCGCTCCTGGGTACAGTGGATACGAAGGCATCCCAGAGGGGGCATTTCCCCCAGGAGGTGGGTACATTCCATAGGGCGGAATGGGCTGCTGGGCGGAAGGGGGCTGCACAAAGCCCCCTGGGGGGACTGGAGGATAACCACCTCCAGGGGCTCCAGGGAACAGGTTTGACATGTTGGCGCCTCCAAACGTCCCCGAAATGTTGGCCGCCTGAAAGTGGACAAAGCAGGGCCTGAGAACAGGGGTCCCAACAGGCCACAGCCGTGCTGGGCCACCTGCCCTTCCCAGACCTGATCCCCGTGGCGAGTGGCTCCCAAGGGCACAAGCAGAGTCAAACCACCCACCAGCACTCAGCCCACTGCATCCTCACAGCGTCTCCGTGTGGGAAAGATGATGTACCATCATACCCAATTTTCAGAGGCAGAAAGGGCTCAGAGAGGTGAGGTCACTGCCTCAAAGCTGCACAGCTAGGAGAGGGGTGGCATAAGGGAACTCGGTACTTTCTATACGAGTTTTTATAAACCTACGACTGCTCTTAAAAAAAGGTTTGGGAGGGCTGGCGGCACAGCCAGTAATGACAGAGCTGGGTCCTGATTTAGATCTCTATGGATCCAAACCAGAGATCCTCAACCCCTGCCCCAGGGAGCTGGCCATCCCTCCCCCCGTGCCTGCTCTTTCCACCCCATACCGACTGGGTGAAGGTGAGCGCACTGCCCAAGACGGTCCGGGGCCCATGCTGCAATGTGGGGGTGTGGGGGTGGCACCATCACGTCCCACCCATTAACCACAGACACCCCGAGGGGGCTTGGCAAGACTGGACTAGCGCTTGGACTTTCTACGTGGTCCTTATTGCATCCAGAGAAAATGTCCAAATCCTTAGCTCGGCCTCCTGCACCCGGTGAGACGTGGACAGCTGGACTCACTGCTCACCTTTTGTCCACTCCCCCCTCAGGGTGCTGGCGTCCCTCTGCCGGGAACCCTCCCCTCTGGCATCTGCACAACTTGCCCCCTACCTTCATCCTGCCTGTGCTCCAGTCAACGTCACCCTCTCAGCAAGGCCCACCTTGCCCACATCACCCAACCCCACGCTCCAGACCCCCTCATCCTGCTCCTCCTTCCACAGCACCAACGCCTTCTCTGACACGGCATGGTGCGAATGTCACCTGTGGCTCTTTCAACCAGATGGCATGTACACCAGGGCTGAGATTGCTGTTTCATTTACTCCCACATCCCCAGGGTCTAGAACTGGGCCCAGCACTGATGACGTTGCATGCTGGAGGCACTGCTTACACTGAACACACATTTGTTTTCAATAAATACATTATTTTAAAAGCAAAACAACAAATTGAAGCAGCATGTCCTCCTATGCTACCTGCCACCCACTGTTCTCAGGCCCCACCAGGATACCCATATGTGTCCACACTCGGCCCCGCATGTGCACACAAACAAATGCACAGACACTCATGCACACACGCACACACTCATGCACACATCTCCCCCCCCAATCAGCCCTCAGGTTGAGCACATACAGAAGGTGCAGTCCATGAAGGTACCACCTCCTGTGCAACCCCCAGAGCAGAAAGGGACCCGAGTGACCACCGGGGCCAATACCCTCCATTCCCTGCATTCTACTCAGAGGACACAAGTGAGACCCAGACAAGGGCAGCGAGCAGGCAGCAGAGCCTTGAAGAAAGCCCCACAACCCAGGAGGCAGCTCAGCACAACCCGCACCCCAGGGGGACACCCACAGACACCAAGGCCACGGGCAACCAGCAGCCCTCAACCCCTGGCCATGCAGAGCCTGCCGCAGGGGCAGCCTCGGCAGGAGGCCGGACTCACCATTCCCGAGAGGCAGTCTGGGTTGAACTGCCCCGCGTAGCTGGCCACGTTATCCAGCCCGATGGGCGGTATGTTGGGCGGGGGGTAGCCGGCACCCCCCCAGGCACCACCACCTGAAAGCAACACCAGGTACATGAGCCCCAAGGGGCCCCCAAAAGGGGAAAGGCAGAGGTGCTGAGCTCCCAAGGGGTCTGGAGAGGGGGTGAGGCAGCATTCCAGACACCCCAGAAATGCATGGCCAGAGGAAGAGGGGGACACCTGCCCCTCCTTCCAGGGAGGGCCGGAGCTCAGCGGACATTCCTGAGACCCTCCCGGAGCAGAAGGATGGGGCGCAGGAGCTGACCGTTCGGGACATGGCACTGGGCACCTGGCTGTGATCAGCTCAGGGGGCTCGGAGAACCCAGGGGGATGCAAGAGCATGGGGGGATGGGGTCGGCTGCTGGTTTGGCTGTTTGCTAGCAAATATCTGGGAGAGGGAGGATGAGAGGATAGAAAATGTACAACATGGGAAGACAGCTGGAAAAAGCCCCAGCTCGGAACCAGCTGGAACAGGAGGCATGGCCTGGGGCAAGTGCTCTACCACCGTGGGCTTGGGCTCCTCAGCAAATGGTCTAACCAGCCTCCCTGGATGTGCTGGAGGGGGACCGAGTGAGCAGGTGCCCGCACCTGCCCAGTCGATGTTCACACCTATGCTGTCACCAACATGGCCACGTGGTGGCCCCCTAGCTGGGGCCGTTCATCTGTTAGATGTGCCCCCCATGGCAGGGGAAAGGCCCTGAAGGCCTGGTTTTGGCTTCTCAGCTCCTGGGCTCCAGGAAACTCAGGGCAGATCCTTCCCCGTGTCACCAGCCCTCTCCCTCTCCTGTGCTGACAAGTGGTGGCAGTGGCAGGCCATGGAGGGTCGGACTCCTATCAGGGAGGGGGCTGAGACCGTGTGGGCAAATCGGGGGCCGGGCGTGGGTCAGAGAGAAAGGGCCCAGCTCGATCCCTGCTCTGCAGTGAGCCTGTGGCTGAGCCGCCTGCCCAGCCTGGGCCTGTCCCTTCACCTGTCAAATGGGAGGGCAGGTCCCAAGTGACCCACGGGTCTACTGGTGCTCAGACTTGAGCCCCTCAGCTGGGTAGACCCTGGGGCGAGGGGCAGCCACAGCTCGGGGGCATGGGAAAGGCCACCCTTCCTCCCTTATCCCAGGAGCCCTGACATTTCCTCTCTGATTGTGGGGATCAGATCTCACTTTAGGAAAATCAGGAGGGGCCAGGGCCAGGGTAGGTGACTCCTACGTATGGGGGGAAATGGTGAAGTTGGGGCCATGTCTGGATCCCGGACCAGGTGGTTTAAACTCAGTGCCACCTGCTGCCACAGCATCTGGGCAGCTACAGTGAGGAACGTCTCGTTTCCTCCCTCGGTAGGGGACCCTGCTGCAAAACCATGCACCTGGAGCCCAGGGGAGGAGCCCTGTCACCTGACAGAGCTTCAGGAGGCTTTAACTGGCATCCTCATTAACATCCAGGTGGCACAGGGAGAGGCCCTTGAGGCCATCTTGCAGGGGAGAAAATGGAGCCTTGGAGAAGGGGCAGCATTGGCTCAATGCCATAAGATAGTAAGGCAAGAGCCTGGGTCCTGCCCCTCCGGAACCAAACTCGAACCCAGGCCTCTCCTGGCCTTGGGGCCCATGTTTCCTCTAGACCCGGCCCCAACTCATTGGTTCCTCCCTTTCCCACGTGGCTGTGCCATGGGGGGAAGATGGGGAGGGAGGGAACTACCAGAAAACACTATTATTCCTGCCTTCCCCACTGTCCCCTCTCCCCGCTCCACCCCAGCCCCTCTTACCGGGTGCAGCAGGGGGATAGCCGCCTGCGGGCGGGGGATAGCCGCCGGGGTAGCTCATGGGGAGATCTGAAACGGAAGAGGAAAGCACATTCAGGCTCTGCCCAGCCCCCACCAGCCACAGACATAGGGCCAGCCTTGGCACAAAAGCAACAAACCACAACCCAGGCCCCTGCAGGACCACACGTTGCATCAGGCCTGACTTGTAGCAACCAAGTTTCCCCTCTATCTGCCGGGGCCTCCGGCTAGAAAGGGCAAAGGACTGCAGGCTGCCTGCCTCAGGCGGGACACACGTGCATGCCCCTCGACCACAGAAGATTTACCAACCTTTGCACCGTATGTCTCTGTGCATGGTGCAAGCCTGGGGCTCCCCTGAAAAGCACTTCCACCCAAGCTTCACTCTCAACCCTGCTGACAAAAGAGGCTTCCTGCGTCTGGACCTGTTGCCCCACCGTGTAAGCGAGTGCATGCACTGCCCCATTCTCAGGGGGCCTGGGTCTAGTTGTCTTTATCTTCTGGTATTCTCATTGCAGCCAGAGGGCCCTGTCTCCCTGTGCCCATCCCAGACCCCAAGCTACCCACAGTGGTCTCCCTCCTGGTTCAGCCAAGCCACACTTTCCGTTCTCCAATTCCTGGCTTGTCGGGCAAGGGGACCTGGTGTGGTGGGGACTCACTGTTTCTAGGAACGAGACAGGACTCAGGAGGGCTCATCTTATCTGGGGTCTGCAATCAGGGTGCGTGAGGCCACCCCCACCCCCAGTTTCTGCAGAAAGGCAGAAGCCCGGAGGGGCTAAGTGGCTTGCAGACCATTCAGTAACAGAAGGGGCCAAAGCCCGGAAGCCAGGGCCCCTGCCTGCTGGTACCAGCTGGGTCCCTCTTCACACAGATCCATCTGCAGAGTTCCATGCCAATTAAAGTGCCCAGGAGGACCCAGACCACCATGGCACCAGCCACTCAGACTGCCATACAACCCGCCTCCCTTTTCAATTAGCTACTGCTACCGTCTGCAGAGGCACCAAGCCAGGGTGTGTGAAGAAGTCCCAAGGCCCCAGGTCAGCAAAGACAGCTGGTTCTCAAGCCACAGTGTGCATCAGAATCACCTGGAGGGCTTGTGACAACAGACTGCTGGGCCCACTCCTGGAACTTCTGAGGCAACAGAAGCAGAATTTGCATTTCTAGCAAATTTGCTGGTGCTGCTGCTCCAGGGACCACACTTTGAGAACCACTGCTCTGAATGTCTCTATCCACCCACAGGTTTCTCTTTGCCCTTCATTTCTCCCTTGGAGATCTGGGCATGTTGTTTTCAAGGAAGCTGAAGTCCCTTCTGGGGCCACTGGTTCCTTCAGAGCCAGTCTGGTTCTCTGCCCTATCAGTGTGGCAATTTGTTGTGGGCAGTGGGTCCGAAGGGGACTCTAGGCAGAGCAGCACAGAAGTGGGAGATGGCCTGGTGACCTTGGAGAGATCTGGAACTGGCTGCCTGTGATGTGACCCGAGATACCCTCTCCCCTGCACAGCTTGTCTTCTTCTTGAACCCCTCCCTCCTGCCTCATGGATGCAGCTCTCCACCTCCCTGTCTGAGGGCTGCTGGGTTTTCTGGGCAATGCTAGGCCTTATGTGAGTCCTACTAAAGTTCTCTTGTAGGTTCTGCCCATCACTTGGGCCTTGGGGAGAGCTCCAGAAGTTCTGGCTGGCACCAAATGTCTTGGCTCAGCTTTGATAGCTACCAATTTGGTAAGCATGGTATTTGTGCCTCTTCCAAGTAACGGGTACACAAAGAGCCAATGACTGACACCTCCGAGCTGTCACTCAGGGGTGCACTGTCACACTCAGGAGGAGCTTCCCTAAGCGTGTGGTGGCTGAGGTCCCATGGCCCTGCCCTCGGGGAGGCCTGGCTCATCCCCCAGTGGCTAGGCGAATGGGCAGCACTAAGCCTCTGAGGTCCTGCCCTCGGCCTGATTCTTCTGCCCGAGTCCTCAGACTTCACTGGGGAGAAGGTGACTTGGGGGATTTAAACGATGAGCCAGGAAGCTGAGGGCAGGAAGCAGAGACACCCGGAGGGAGAGCAGGAGGAGCTGCACATGTGTTCCTGACACCTTCTGTGACAGTTTGGATGTATTATGTCCCCCAAAACGCCATTATCTTTGATGCAATCTTGTAGGGGCCGATGTATTAGTGTTGATTGGGTTGGAACCTTTTGATTGGATGTTTCCATGGAGATATGACCCACCCAACTGTGGGTGATGACTGACTGGATAATTTCCATGGAGGTGTTACCCCACCCATTCAGGGTAGGTCTGAATTAAATCACTGGAGCCATAAAAATGAGCTCACAAACAGAAGGAGCAAGAACAACTGAGAGTGACATTTTGACAGGAGCTGCAGCGTAGAGAGGAACGTCCTGGGAGAAAGCCATTTTGAAACCAGAATTCCGGAGCAGATGCCAGCCTTCCGAGCTAACAGAGTTTTGCGAACACCACTGGCCATCCTCCACTGAAGGTACCCAATTGTTGATGCCTTACCTTGGACACTTTATGGCCTTAAGACTGTAACTTTGTAACCAAATAAACCCCCTTTATAAAAGCCAATCCATTTCTGGTGTTTTGCATAATGGCAGCATTAGCAAACTGGAACACCTTCCCTTTAGGAAACCCATCACCAAGCAGGACCTTTGGGAACCAAACAGCCACCCCCACTTCTGGTCTCCTCCCAGAAGAGTGGAGCCAAAAGGCCATTCCACAGCCAGGTGACAGTTTTAAAGATAAGCACAGCTGGGCTACTACTCCATTCCTTACACCAAAATAAATTTCAGCCAGATTATATTTAAGTGTAAGAAATGGCCCCAATCCCCAAGGTATAAAATAAAATCTCTGCAAAACAACATAAAGACAAGATAAATGACAATTTTAGGAAAAATGTTTTACAGGCCTTGTTTTAAAACAAAAAGCTCTTTAAAAAAAGAAATCAATAAGAAAAAGACCAACAGACTAGAGAAACTGTCAAATGATGTGAACAGGCAATTACAGAAAAGGAACTACAGATTTCACCTTCACTAGTATATGAAGAGAAATGCCAATTAAAAACATACAGATGTCACTCTTTACCCATCAGATTGGAAAAATTTTTAAATCAGGTAATTCACTATACTGGCAAGTATGTGGAAAAGCAGGACCTCAAACACTTGGTGAAATACAAACAGGAACACCTCACTGGCGAGCATTTCGGCCAGGTCTATCAAAATTAATTTAAAGTGCACCCACCCTTGGATCCAGGAATTCTACGTTAAAAATTTGTTTCCCAGACACACTTATACACCTGGGTGAAATGACATAAGGCCATGGAATTTACTGCAGCACTATTTTTAATAACAATAAAGAACTCTAAATATCTACCATTGCTAAATAAATTATGGCAGATCCATGTAGTAGGTATTACGTAGCTATTTTTAAAGTGGTGATATGAAACGATCACTGTTATTAATCAAGGTGCAGTACTACGGGTATATCAAGCTAACTTTGGAAAAGAAATATATGTGTACACACACAAACACACATACACACACACACACACACACACCATCTATGTTACAAAAACCTGGGTCCCAGTGGTGCTGTACTGCCTGTTAAAAATGCAACTTTAACAAAGGCCCAGTTGAGGCGGGGATTTCTAAGCAGTATTACTTGAGTCCAGCCTCTCTCCTGGCTCTCAGAGTCGGAGCTACTCTTCCAAGACTGAAATAGCCCACACAGGCCCCTTCAGTCCGCGGCGGCCCTGCTCTGCGCCAGCCCGGGTGAGGCGGGCCCCGCCCCTGCCTGCACACATGGGTGGGTGCTCATTCTGGGCTTTCAGGGAGTTTCCCGCCCCCGAGTTGGAGTCTGCCTCCTGGCAACTAGCTCAGGAGCCTAGAGGGCCCCACAGGAGGGTCTAATCCCGCGGCAGCGCAACTGGCTTTGTGTCCCTGGGCCGTCTTCTCTCCCCTACAGACCATCTCAAGTCTTCCCTTCTCCCAGAACATCCCACCCCCCCCCCCACCAAAACAGTTGCAAGCCTGCTGCTCCCCACTCTTTTCTCTCTTAGGTTCTGCCCAACACTGCAGCCTCTGGATAGCTTCTGAGGTATTGACTGACACCAAACAGCTATTCTCTCAGCTTTGTTGGTTTAAAAAAAAACAAAAAACAAAAAACTACTTTTATTAAATATATTCAACCTTACAGGAAAGTTGTTAAAATAATACAGAAACAATGCATAGAACTCCAACGTACCTCCCACACAGACACCCAGATTTACCAACTATTTGCATCTGCAATGCTTGTTATATCTTCTAATTATCTATTTCTCCCTTTTCTAAACACTGGAGAGTAGGCTGCACACACCATGTTCTCTAACAAGACTGCCACGTGCATGCAGTTCCTGAGAACAAGGACACCCACTTATGTAACCATCTTAAGCACAGCTATCAAGTTCAAGAAATTTAACACTGATATAAATCAGCTTTCCCTTATCTTCACCAATTTGGTAAGCATGGCATTTGTGTTCTTCCAAGTAACTGATTAAAAACGGGACCAAGGAATGACACCCCTGCACTGTCATTAGACAACTCCCCCCACCCCAGGCCCCACCCCCACATCACTCCCTCGGGCACCAGCCCAGGTACATTCAACCCACTGCACATCCACCTAGCTCTAGCTACCACCAGCCAGCCCACGCTGCCAGTTTGTTCACCGCAGGCTCAGGTGGCCTCCTCCAGGGGAGGGTTCTAACACCTGCCTAATCACCGCATGCAGAAAAGCACTTAGCCTGGAGCCTGGGCCACCTGCTCCACTCCCCGCCCCAGTTCCCCACCCCACCTCTTCCCCTCCTGAGAGCTCATAAGCCAACTACCACTGAGATGTGTCCCAGGAGACTGCTGTGATCAACATCCAAAAACTCCCCGGCTCAGGGATTTGACATACCCCCCCCCCTCATCCCCACCACCTGATCCCCTTTTGAAAATTAGGAGATCTGCTCACCTCCAGCCTTCATGGCTGGCCCTGGCTTTTCCTCAAAAGAGGCCAACCACGAGGCCTGCCGTCCTTGGCAAAGCTGCTCCCAGCACCCCAAGGCTGCATATGTGGGCACGAAGGGGGCCCAAGCAGGGGCTCTGAGGCCTTTCTCCCTCCACTCCAACTCCCATCCAACCCTCGCCGTCCTTGCCAGAAGGGGACACAGAGCTGCTTTCTTTTTGGCATCTGGGGAATATCAAACCCTCTGCCCTGAACAAGGCCTTTCTCCTACTTCTGTGTTTTAACAAGGGAAACAGGCCGGTGCAAGGCAGTGTTTCCCATTTCCGATGCGAGTGCAAAGCTGGCTGTACCAGAGGTCTAGACCGCGCTTCTGACCACAGCACCTGGGCACAGGTGCTCCCTGGAGAGACCCCCCACAGGTGGCAGTCAGCTGCCTCCTTAGGGTCCAATTCTTAGAAACCTGCCTTTCTCCGGGGACGTTGAGGCACAAGTATGCCCTCCCTTTCCTCCCGGGGACCATCTACCTGCAGTGCATTCCAGCCAGCTGTGGCCCTCTCTGGCTATATCAGTGTTTCTCCAACTTTAGTCCGCAAAACAGCCACCCGCTGAGCCTGTTAAAATGCAGGTCATTGGGTGGCACCCCTGGTGTCTTTGAATCAGTGGGTCACAGTGGGGCCCGAGAATCTGCATTTCCAACAAGCTCCCAGGCGATGCTGATGCTGCTTGACCTCGGGCCACACTGTGTAGCATTGCTTCCTCACGTGGAGAGCTCGCAAAAAGTGCTGGGTCTCGGCCCCAATCATTCTGGGCCCTGTACCCTAGGATGGGCCCAGGAATCTGAAATGTAAACAACCTCCCCAGGTGATGCTGACTTTGCTGATTCCGTAGTCCACACTGTAGGAAACACTTTCCTTTAAGGTACCCGCACCCGGTCTGGCTGCTTCTTCCCAGCAACAAGCTATGAGGACAAGCACCAAGACTCATGTATTTGGTGAAAGAACAGAAAAGGAGCATCGGGGGCTTCTCAGGGACTGAAAAAGTGCCTGCTCCTAGAGCTGTGTATTTGTGCACAAGTACGCTGCTAGACTTCAAGGCCCCCCAAGGGAACTGGCTAGAGTCCCCAAACCCAGGACTCGAGAAATGCTGGGCTAGGACAGGAGCAAAACTGCCCAGAACAGACGGCTCACAGCCCATTCCCCTACCCCACTGGGACCCTGGTCAGTTCTCTGCCCCAGCAATGGCCAGGAGCAAGGCTGGCATCTACTGGGGACTGCCTGACTTCCAGGGTCCTGGGAGGGAAAGGAAGGGTGGTGGCAGTGGCGGAAGGGCACAGGAGTGTCCTCCCCAGACGGTCAGCACGGGGCTCAGAAGAGGACTGAATGGCTGCAGGAGGCAGGGGCCAGGAAGCGTCAACCTGGGGCCGGAAGCACGTGGTCGCGAGACGTCCCACGGGGCCGACCACGCAGGCCTGGAGCTGGGATACTCATTTGTGTATCATTAAAAAAAAATTTTCCCATACATATATACTTTTAATTTTTATTATGGTAATATATTTACAATACACATTTTCCCACTATAAACACTATCATATGGACAATTCAGTGTTATTAATTACATTCGCAATATTGTGCTGCCGTTGCCACCAACCATCACCAGAACTTTTTCTTCACCCCAAACAGAAACTCTGCACCCATCAAGCAATAACTCTCCATAGCCTGGAAACCAGTAATCCACTCTCTGTCTCTAAGAATTTGTTTTCCTTCGTATTTCATGTAAGTGAAATCATACAATATTTGTCCTTTTGTTTCTGGTGTATTTCACTCAACATGATATCGTCAAGACCCATCCATGTTGTAGCATGTTTCAGAACATCATTATTTTGTGTGAATTAGCTTTTTTTATATTAAACCCTTAATCTGTTTTTATAGAAAAATTTAAATACAATCCTTCAAACCACACAGCTCAGATAATCCCTGATGATGTTTTTTAAAAATAAAAGGAATGCAAATACACCATAGGGAAATTCAAGCAGAACAGAAAGGCACAAAGCGAAAAGCCAAAGTCTCTCTCCCCTTTACCCCCCATCCCAAAGGCTACCACTGAGCACTTTGTAATGTGTAATTCAAGACCAAAAGTACACACACACACACACACACACACACAAGTATATACATCTATTTGGTTTATGTGAATTCATATGAATGTATGTTTTTTAAAACAGGGAAGAGATTTATTTCCTTATCTGAAAACTCTCCTCATTCCCGTACAAAGCTAGTTTTCGGCCAGCTCAAGTGTTAACCGTCCACATTCCTACCAGCGGAAGTACCTGGCCCTGCTTGCAGAGATTAAAAGTTATGGAACCCTCACCCAGGTGAGTGGCTGCTGGCTTCCGTCCACCACCCTTGGGCAGGGGCTGGCCACTCCTCCCTGGGTCACGGGGCAGGACAGTGGGAGGCCACACATCTGAGCAAGGTGCAAACAGGGGTCCCCTCTGGTCACCAGCTCAGGGGGCCCAAAGAAAGACAGCAATGTCTACTGAAGGAAACCTGGTCCCAGCCCGCCCAGAACAGAATCTCAACCAGCGACCTGGAGACAGGCCCTCGCTCCCCAGGCCTCACTGCCCATCAGTGTGACAAGGGGCCGGACCCATGTCACCTCTCAGCGTTCGTCTCAGCTCTTGGACTTTAGGACTTCTGAAGGGGAACCTCTTTAGGCCGCCACCCCAAATCCTAGACTTACAGATTTACGAAGCATCCATGCTAGAAGGAGTCACGGAGATGATCTAGTTCCCACCACCCTCGGTTTTGTATCTATAATAGTCCAGGGTCATGGCTTGTGAACTCACAAACGCAATAGGGAAAGGGCCCTTGGGAGAATCTGGCTGCTAGCACAGAGCCTGCCTTCCTTGCCGTAACAGTGCCGCCTCCCAGACCCGTGAGCGTGCCAACCAGGGCAGGGCTGGCTGGCTCGGTGGTCCCTGCCATTCCTGCCGTTAGGGACCTACATACCCCTCTTTCCAAGGGCAGGAGACGGTGCAGTCAATGTGTTCTGAACAGGGGTCTACTGAGGCCATTCCCTGCAGCCAGGAGGCCCCAGAAAACTTGAGGGGCCCCGGCTCACACCACTCCCCAGGAGCAGCCTCAAGCTCCGCCCCCTGTGCTCATTCACAGTCGGCCCCAGGAGCTGGCACACTGTTAAAGGCCCCACAGACCCACGTAGGTAAGTAATCATGACTTCAGAATTCCTAAGAGTGAACCATGGCATGGAAGCACTGTACAACGATTGACATAAAAAAAATAAAAATAAAATAAAAAGTTTTTTGTTTTGAAGAACATACACAAAACAGAGCAGTATAATAAACTGCTCGCTCTCAGCTTCAATAATCATTACCTCAAGGCCAATCTTGATACACCTACTCCCCACCTATGCCCCTGAAGTAATTGGAAGCAAGTCCCAGGCATTGTGTTATTTCACCTCTAAGTAATTTTCCATATCTCTAAAACTAGGAACTTAGGAAAAAACATGTAACTACAATACAGCTGGACTGCTACATAAGATTAGGCCTCCATGCCAGGAGAGGACTCCGGCTGATTCATTTTAAGGTAACACATAGACCCAAAACACAAGCAACAACAGAAAAAATAGATCAACAGGACCTCATCAAAATTAAAAACTTTTGTGCTTCCAAGGACTTTACCATGAAAGTAAATGACAACCTATACAATGGGAGAAAATATTTGGAAACCACATATCCCATAAAGGTTTAATATCCAGAATAAAGAAATCCTTTAACGTAACAACAAAAAGACAACCCAATTAAACTGGCAAAAGACTTGAATAGACATCTCTCTAAAGAAGATACAAATAGCCAGAAAGCACATGAAAAGATGCTCAACCTCATTAGCCATCAGAGAAATGCTAATCAAAATCATAATGAGATATCATTTTACACCCAGTAGAATGTCTATTATTAGAAATTGGAAAATAACGAGTGTTGGAGAGGATGTGGAGAAACAGGAACACTCATTCATTGCTGGTGGGAATGTTAAATGGTTCAACCACTGTGGAAGACTATTTGGTGGCTCCTCAGAAAGCTAAGTATAGAATTACCATATGACCCAGCAATTCCACTACTACATATATACCGAAAAGAATTGAAAGCAGGAACTGGAACAGGTATTTGCACCCTGATGTTCACATCAGCATTATTCACAATTGCCAAAAGATAGAAGCAACCCCAACTGTCCATCAACAGATGAATGGATACATAAAATGTGGTATGTACATTCAATGGAATATTATTCAGCCGTAAAAAAGGAAAGAAGTCCTGAAACATGCGACAACATGGATAAACCCTGAAGACATCATGTTGAGTGAAATAAGTCAGACACAAAAAGACAAATACTGCAGGATCTCACAGGTTTGAAACAATTAGAGTAAGCAAACGCATAGAGTCAGAATTTAGAATATAGGTGTGTTAGTTTGAAGCTCTTATGTGCCCCAGAAAAGGCCATATTCTTTTAATGCATTCCTGTGAGTGCAGACCTATTATGGGTGGGACATTTGATTAGGGTACTTCAATTGAGATGTGACCCAGCCCATTCAAGGTGGGTCATAATTTGCTTATTAAAGTCCTTTATAAGAGGATAAAGGACACACAGAAAAAGTTCAGAGAGCTCAGAGAAGCCCCAGAGAAGCTGAGAGACAAGGACACACTCACAGAAGCTGAGAGCCACTACAGCCAGACGCTGAAAGCAACAAAACCCGGGAGAGAAGGACCAGCAGATGCCGGCCATGTGCTTTCCCATGTGACAGAGGAACCCCGGATGCCAGCAGCCTTTCTTCAGAGAAGGTATCCTCCTGTTGCTGCCTTAATTTGGACATTTTCATGGCCTTATAATTGTAACTTATAAGCTAATAAATCAGCATTGTTAAAGGTATGTTGCATTTTGGCAACCTTAGCAAACTGAAACAACAGATTATCTGGGGATGGGGTAGGGACAGGGAATGGAAAGTTAAGGCTTAAAATATGCAGGGTTCCTATTTGGAATGATGGAAATGTTTTGGTAATGGATGGTAGTGATGGTAGCATAGCAATGTGAACATAATTAACAACACTGAAATGTATGTATCTGAATGTGATTAAAAGGGGAAATGTTAGATTGTATATATGGTAACAGAATACAAAGTTTTTTAGAAATCCATGGAACTGCACTACACAAACAGGGAACCCCAAGTTAAACCATGGACTATAGTTAATGGACCAATTAAAAAAACGTGCTTTTATCAATTGTAACAAATGTTCCACACCAAGGCAAGGTGGTAATAATAGGATGGTATATAGGAATCCTATATTTTATGCATGATTGTTCTCTAAACCCACAGCTTCTCTAATAAAAGAAAAAAAAAATTAAAAAGAGAGAAGGGAGAGCTTGCAATGTCTGAGGGGGCACCTGTCAGTACAAGGGGGCCAGATAGCCCACCTCCCCGGGCTGGACCAATGAGCATTTACCAAATGGTGGTGCTCCCGACCATCGTGAACGCCACTTTCCAGGAGCACTGGCCTAAGAAACAGGCCAGTTGCCTCACTCACCCATTTACTGGGCCTCTTGTTAAACAGGTGCTCCATAAATACAGCTCCAGAGGAAGAATGAATGGAGGCCCTTGGTTGGTAGCTGAGTAGGTGTGGCCAAGTCAGCTAACCTCCCTCAACCCTTTTTTCTCCCTTGTAACTTCTTCCCTGACTTGCTCCTATAATCACTTAAGTATCAAAATTGAGACATTTGACTTGCACACGCAGGCAAAGGATGGCACCGTAAACACTTGTAAACCCAAGGTTTTTGGCAGGACATTATGCTCTCCCAGGATACATCTTTGCATATAAGCTTTCTGTAGAGCAGGACTCGCCTGGCACAGATGTGAATGGGTCAAATCGGATGGCAGCCAGACAGCCACAGGCACTCAGAAGCCGGCACGAGCCAAACATTTCCTCCAAGCAGCAAGTCTGTTCATTTTTGCTACAAACCCGCTTACTTCTGAGCTGCCCCCAAGAGTCACCATCCTCAAATCCTGAAGAAAGAAGACCCTGGCTCAGCCCTAACCTGGACCCCCTACCCCACCCCCACCCCCACCCCCACAAACAAGCCTGGCCAAGCAGAAAGAGGCAGCGTGATGTGCAGCTCAGTGCTTCCTCAACTGTGCTCTCTGGCACTAACTTAAAATACAAGTTGTGTATTTAGCAGATACATAAGGGGAAAAAAGATTTGTTACCCAAAAAGTTTGGAATATGCTGCCTGCTACATCCCCTTCCAGAAAAAGTACCAATTCACAAAAGCATAAAGGAGCCTGCCAATTTTATTAATTCCCAAACCTTCCAAACATATTAGGCCATAATAATAGCTAACATTTATTGAACACTTATTACTATGTTCCAGGAACTATGTTAAGTGCTTCACATGGGACTTAACTTTACAACCCAATGAGATAAATACTAAGATTGTTATTCCCCTATTAGAGATGAGAAAACTGAGGTAACAGAGAGATGATACAACCTGCCCAGGGTCACAGCAAGTGAGTGGCCAAGCCAGGATTCAAACCTGGGCAGTGGGGCTCCAGAGCCCAGGACTTTCACCACTACACTAGACTTCTCAGAGCCCAGTGGCCCCAAGAAGTAGTATTTCAAGGATGGAAGCTTGAGAAATAAGGATGTGTGGAATAGTATGGGATTAGGACTCACTCAGGACATTTGATTTCTATGCCTGGTGTTCCCTGAGTGATCCCAGGTACTCCATTTTTTTGTTTGTTTGTTTGTTTTCTGAGTTTTATTGATTCATTTTCCCACTACAGTCCATATCGCAGTGAATATACTCAGAGCATTTTTGGTCCTCAATGAGTACATGGAAGTAAATATTTAAAAGTGAAAATGCCAGGAAGAAGGGTATTCAATTTTGATAGATTTTTGTTAGATGATGTGCCAAAATTTGCAGCATATTACATTTCCAAAATGATGCCCGCCCCCACATAATCTCATTATCTGGATTTATGTCTATAGCTCATTACTTTATTTGTATTTCTTTTGCCCTTTGCATGTTTGTTTCCCTCTCTCTGTTTAGACCTTCTTTTTTAGTTTAATTATTTATTCTAAGTGTTTTTTTTTTTGTTTTTTTTTTTTTCAGGTTTTAGCTTATTTATTTAATGGGTAATACTCTTTAAATCTTTTTTTTTTTTAATCATCATTTTATTGAGATATATTCACATACCACGCAGTCATACAAAACAAATTGTACTTTCAATTGTTTACAGTACCATTACATAGTGGTACATTCATCACCTAAATCAATTCCTGACACCTTCATTAGCACACACACAAAAATAACAAGAATAATAATTAGAGTGAAAAAGAGCAATTGAAGTAAAAAAGAACACTGGGTACCTTTGTCTGTTTGTTTCCTTCCCCTATTTTTCTACTCATCCATCCATAAACTAGACAAAGTGGAGTGTGGTCCTTATGGCTTTCCCAATCCCCTTGTCACCCCTCATAAGCTACATTTTTATACAACTGTCTTCGAGATTCATGGGTTCTGGGTTGTAGTTTGATAGTTTCAGGTATCCACCACTAGCTACCCCAATTCTTTAGAACCTAAAAAGGGTTGTCTAAAGTGTGTGTAAGAGTGCCCACCAGAGTGACCTCTCGGCTCCTTTTGGAATCTCTCTGCCACCCAGGTACTCCATTAAGGGCAGTGTAGGGAGGTGAGAAGGGCAGGGACTCTGAAGCCGGACTGCCCAAGTTCAAATCCCAGTTCTGTTCCCTACCATCTTGGGCAGGTTACTTAATCTGTCTGGGCCTCAGTCTTCCACATCTGTAAGATGGGGATAGTGATAGCTTAATACCAATCTCACAGGTTTGTTTTAAGGTTAAATGAGTTAATGTATACAAAATACTTAAAAGAACACCAGACACCTTAAAATTTCTCTAGCAAGTTTGCTCTCATTTAACCTCTCATTATGTGTTTTCCCACATATAAAACAGCAGACAGGATGAGAAGGCCCTGATGGCCCGGGGCCATCTAACAAATAATATGTGGGGTGAGGAGGGGGTGAGAGTGGGGGTAACGTGGAGGCGGGGAGTCAGGACAGTGTGATGGCAAATGCTGGGAGGGGGCAGAGTACAATCTGCCGCTTCCTTCTTCACGCAGAGCCAGCCCTGCAGCGGGTCCCGGTAATGGCCAGGTTGGATTTTCCAAGCTCCCAGTGGAGGGAACCACCAAGAGGAAACTGGCAGTATTTTCCTTCCATCCCCTCTGCACAGCTGGGGGCCTGATCCGCTTTCTAGGGGTGAGGGGAGGTCATGGAGGGTGGGATGGGGTGAGTGGGAAGCGCCTCTAAAAAGGCCTAGGAGAGGAAACCTGCGCGGAGGAAGGCCCCCCAGCCACCTTTCCAGGCCTTTCTAGACAGGCCTTTCTAAGCCTGCCTTCCAGGCCCTTTAAATGGACACAGGGAGACAGAGTTTGGAGGAAACCACTTCCCACCCATGGCTCTGTGGAGCCGCTGCCAACAGTTAGGGTTGGGTAGGCCTCGCGATCCACACACGGATCCACACAGGGGGCCTCGCCACCCAGCTCCTCCATAGCTCGTTTCTCTGGCAGCCCTGGGAGTCCTTTCCTCCCGATGCGGACAGCGGCCATCTCAGAGACCAGCCCACCCCAACAGGCTCCACGGAGCCAAGGCTTAATGCAAAGCCAGCCCCGAGCCAGGATTCCTGAAGAGAGCAGTACGAGCCCCAAGGGAGAAGACCAACACACGTATCGGGTCGACATCAGGCTCAGAACCTGACGGGCTCAAGCCAGTCCTCGCAGCTACTGAGGTTCTTGTGACAGACATAGCACCCCCCACCCAAATCCTAACTCTGGGGTGTGTGGTCAGGACCCAAGAAAACACATACATGTACCCCCAAAATTGTGGGTTGTGTTTCAAAGTGCAGCTCAGCCTGGAGGGAGAACAGGTCTGAGTCCTCATTTTATCACCCCATCCCACCTTCCATGAGTGGCCCTGCTCCCAGGCACCAACTGGGCAGAAGGGGCTTCTCCCGGGAGCAGCTGAGAAACAAAGTGGGGGGACCAGCAGAGTCACCGTGGAGGCCGACATTAATCCCAGCACAAGTCCCAGTGGGGTTTCGAGCCATCCTTGTCCTGCCTCCCCGTAGCTTCCCAATCCCCCATTCCCTGCAAAGCCCCCTTTCTCCCACATCACCTCAGCCCATAGGGACCACACCACACTCCAAGCCCTACAACACTTGGGGCCTGAGCGACCCAACCTCCAAATGGCTCTGTGGGAAGGGAACCTGGGCAGCTCCTTCTCTGCCTCTCCCCACCCCAACTGGTGAGGAAAGGGGAAGCTGAACGGCTCGTCACAAGTCACACAGCCTGAGCCCACCAACGCTCGGTTTCACAACCTCTAACCCCTGATTCTTGGCAGGTTCTTCTTCACCCCCAATTTCTCTCTCTCCCCCACACTCGAAACCAGTTCTGCCATCTTTGCATGGTCCATACCCCTCCCAACCAGAATCACAAACATCACAGGACAGTCACAGGAGTCTTCTTAGCTCTGCTGCAAATCTGACCTATGAGCTCACACAGCTGAGGTCATGTGCTAACACTACTGCTGGGGAAGTGGGGTGACAGGCTGCAGAGAGTTTAGAGTCTAATGACAATGACTCCAATTCTAGCTCTACCACTTGTTAGCTGAGGGACCTTAGGGATATGGCTTGACCTCTCTGAGCCCTTCCCATCACAGTCAAATGAGGAAAAGACATCCAATGTATTGTGTGGCTGTGAGGATTCGATGTGCAGATGCACATATATAAATCTATCTGCCATGTAGCTTATTAGCACATAGTAGGCACTAAGTTAATTTTAACTCTCTCCCTAAACAGCATCAGCCTGGTCCTAACTCTACCACTTGTTGTGTGACCTTCTGTGGTTAATGCAACCTCTCTGAACCTCCCTTCTGACTGGCTATAAAGATACAACTTGCCCCAACTGCCTCCCAGTTACTGAAAGGATGGAACGAGAGAATGAACAGAAAAGAGTAATGAACAGTAAATCATGGGCCAGTTATCTCCCCTCTGACCACTGGCCCAGTGTTGCTCTCCCAAGTAGCCAAATCGGCCAGGCTCTGATGTTTGGCAAGGAGAGGAAGAAGGGTCCGAGATCCCAGGCCCACAGCTTGACTTGCTCAGTGCTCAGGACCCCCTACCCGGTGTCCAGGCCATGCGGTGAGGGCAGTGCCTGGCCAACGGTTAGGGTCGCGGTGGGTCTCAGGACAACACTGTGATGGGGAAGGGGTAGAGAGGCAGGCTTTTCAAAGCCCAAGACTAAGCACCATCAGGTTCCTTGGCTAAGTCCTTCAAAAAGATCCCGAGCAGACAGCACGATATGTTGCCCAATCCCTTTGGCCAGAACAATGGCCTCCAAAAGATGCCCATGTCCTAGTCCCCAAACCTCTCAATATGTCAGACTATTAGACTGGGCCCAATCTAATCACATGAGTCCTTAAAGGCAGAGACGCTTTCCCGGCTGAGTTAAGAATGAAAAGGAAGAGTAACGAGAAGAGATCAGAACCATGAGAGGAGCTCACCCGTGGAGATGGGGCCACAAGCCAAGGAATGGAGACAGCCTTTAGAAGCTGGAAAAGGCTCCTCTAGAGCCTCTGGAAAGGAACCAGCCCTGTCCACATCTTGATTTTAGCCCACTAAGACCCGTGTCAGACTCCAACAACTAAAGGAGGGGCCAGGTGCTCACCTCTCCTGCATGTCGGGGAGTAAGAGCTCCATAAAGGTTCATTCGCTCGTATTATCAGTCAACATGAGTCACCAGGGTGGGTCTGTGTGGCCAGGCAAGGCACACCCAGCCAGCCATCTGGCCTTGCACATGCAAATCCTGGAGGCAGAGAGAGGGTCAGCTGTCCAGCAATCTGCACAGCAGGGCAATCACACCCCAAGCGGCCGGGAATCAATGCAACTGGACGCCCAGTCACTCAGCCCCCGACAGATAATCTGGTTCATTCCCACCCACCGCCCACCCCACCTTGTCTCACAAATGGGGGGACTGACAACTAGAAAGGGGGAAGCAGCATTTCAAGGTCATAACAAGGATGTCCCCAAAACCCTCCTGCCCCCCAGCCAAGAGCTCACGGCCCAAAGGGGAGAGCAGGAGCACCAGTTCACTATTCTCAGCATGTCTCGAGGACTCAGACACATCTCTCTGAGGTTTCTCTCTGTTCCTAACAGCAGCTGAGCCCTGTGATAGAAGGAACAGAAAACATCAACCAAGGTGATAAAGAAATAATTGTGATCCTGTAGCAGAGGAAATCTAACACAAAAGAATACAAAAAGTAGTCAAAGGAAGACAGCTGAGCAGCAGGCCTGGGGAGCGACCAGTCCAGTTTGGAACAAGAGACACACAGAGAAACAGGCCAAGAAAAGGGGAATTTAGCAATCTCAGGCATAATGGAACACGAGGGATGTGGACCAGGGTGCGTTGTCACAGCAGTGAACAATATTATTATGGTCATAACAATGGAAGTATTAGCTATTAATACATTCACTGATCCCTTAACAGGTCAGGAAGTCAACATCTAATGTCTAAATTGATGAATTAAGAAACAGCAACATCAATTTATTTAAAGGAGGGAGTTTTAAAATGGTTAACTCTGGAGACAAAGATCTGGGTGCTCCAAGAATGCTGGTTTCATTATAAGCCTGCGTATATAGGGTAGGTCCAGATTTTGTGGGGGTCTGAAGCTTATACAATTTTAGGGATCCTCTGTAAGAAAAGGAATATAAAACATAGTCCTAGTATAATGAAAAACTTGGTGGGTCTTTGTTCCCAGTTTCTGAACTTTGGCATTTCCCGACAGGAGTGTCTTTTATCCTGCAGTATGACATGAGGTGGGCTCAGGATGACAGGTGCTGGTTGTTATGCTGTCAAGGCCACAGAGTGGGCCGGCCACGCCTGGTCTTAGGGTGGGGGCTGGTGACACTGGAAAGACCAGCCACAGGATCAGGGGTTGGGCTTCTGAGCCCACCTCCGGGCCCTCCGGGGAGAGGGGCTGCACACTGAGATCAACCACATGGACGCTGGATCCGCTTGGGAGAGTAGTGCGTTCTGGCTCCACCTGGAGAGGACAGGGACCCTTGAGTGTGAGACCCTCCCAGACCTCACCCTGTACGTCTTTTCTTTGGGCTTATTTTTATCCTTTCACTATAATAAAGCTATGATCATGAGAATTTTCAGTCACTTCTGTGGGTCGCTCTAGTGAATTAACTCGAAGGGGTGGTGAGAACCCCCGAATGTGGAGCCAGTTGGTCAGAAGTGCAGGTGCCCTGGGCCCTCAAACTTGTGGCTGGTGCATGAAGGACAATCTTGTTGAGGATGGCCCTGAACCTGTGGGGTCTGGCTGAACTCCGGGTGCTGGAGTCAGAACTGAACTGAGTCAGTTACTGCAGTATTTGCCACTGGTGTCAGAAGTGGTGGTGGGAGCTGAAGAAGTTTTTGGTACTTCTATATCTCCTCCTTTTTGCAAATTTTACAAAACCCAAGACTTTGTGAGCTTATTGCTAGGGCCCCTGCTAGAGCCTTGGGAGGGCCGTGTGTTGAGTGGGGGGCCTGAAGCTTAAGTTACATTAGGTTCAGGGGATTTCCATCTCCAGGGTCATGGAGGCACCCAGAGCTGGGCAGTTCCCTGGGGACAGAGGAGGAAAATCACAAAGTCCCACAGAATCTCCCTTGAGCTGGGGACATAATCACAGTATAGCAATTATAGGAAAATATACACGACAACGTTTAAGAGCCAACCAGAATGAGCTGGGGGTGGGGAGAGCACAGTGTCCAGAAAACTGCCTTCTCTCTCTGATGGGGCTGAGAACACCTACCCTCTCCTGGGCCTCCCACTACCTCACCTATTAAGTTTGTGAATCTGCAAGGGGTCAGTGGTTTCCAACCAGTGCTTTCCAGAAACTGGGGCGCTGTGGAGGTTTTGTAGTTCACAAACATTTATTTCACTGGGGGAGGGGAGGGGCTGCAAAAGACACACTGCTGGCCTGACTATAATTTTTTTTTTGAATGGAGAGATGGGAGATCAGGCAATAAGGTGCTGTATTTTGGCGAGGTGACACTCAGTTAGGGCTGGTAGCAGCGGCCCCTATCCCCACCTGGGCTGTTCTGCAGGCACCTGTATTTGCAATGACAGGGACGGACGCTCACCCAGGGACCGTCAAGTTGGGATGTGAGTTGCCATCTCATCGCACATGAAAGTACGCCAGACTCTTCTCTCCCAACTGACTGGGGGAAGCGCATGAATAACCAAGTCTAAAGGCAGTAGGGAGCCCCTGGTACCCCCAATCATCCAGGTCTCAAGACCTGTTTAAACCACTTTGGGATAACGAGCACCAACTTGCTGTCTGGGGTAATGAAAAGTTTTGGTAATGGATGGTGTAGACGAGCGCACAATATTGTGAATTAGTTCCATGGAACGGTACATCTGGAAGCAGTTAAAATGGAAAATTTTGTGTGGTATATATGTTATTACAATAAAACATGTTTGAAAAAATGCTTTGGGAAGGCTCAGTCCCTTCAAGCCTGAAAGACTTAAGGAGGTGGAAGCTGTGAGTCAGGATTTACAGGTGTAAATCCAGCTCCAAATGACTGAGGCACCCCTGTCCTATTCAGAAGCCCCAGGAAACCTCTCCTTCAAATAGCAGTTATCAAGGGCCCAGTCAGCCATGCACAGCCCCAGAAGGTCCCAAAGCCGAAAGGAAAGCCCCACTAGAACCCACAGAGGACACCAGAGACAAAGATTCTCTTGGGGACCACCAGGATGGGGCTGATTCCTGTGCAGCAGGAATGCTAAGCTCTGCCAAGGGGCGCTGGGCCCAGAGTCACACTATGTTGTGCAGGAACAGCCAGAAGATGGAAAGTCCCTCCAGGTGGACGTGCGATGGAAAGAACCACAGGAAATGCACGTCCATGGCTTAGTCAAGCCTTTACCTCCGCACCCCCCACCCACTCCAGGACCTCTGCTCAGAGGTTCTCTCTGCCTGGTGTGCCCTCCTGTCTTCCTTCTGCCTTCCAGAGACCTATGTTAGCCTGGCCATCCATTGAGCTAGCCAGGAGTCCCACCCCTCTCAGGCGGCCTTGCAGCACACCTGACTCACAGCCTCCACGTCCTGCATGGCACCTGTTCCAACCACCTCATTGGCATGGAGGCTCCAGGAATTCTGGGGGCAGAGAGGAAACATTTAGGACATTGCCCTCTCCCTCCTCCCACCCCAAGGCAGGACCTTTACAGTCCCAGGTAAGACAAGGGCCCCTGTGCCCTGCCCTCGCTGGGCGCCAGCTCACCTTGGAGGTCTGGGTCACAGGGGCCGTTAAGTCGCAGAAGCAAGCCAGAGAGCCCAGGGGCGGCACACCTTCAGCCCTGAAACCTTATTTTCCCAGGCCCTAAACAAAAAGCCTACAGAAGGTACATTGAACTCCCCACCCACATACCATGAATTAAAAATAACTGGAGCCTGTGTCAAACATTAGCCAGACTGGGCCTCTGACTCTGCCCTCCAAGGGCTGGCACCTGGGGCTGGAGGGATTCCAGGAAAGCGGGCTAGAGTGTGGCAACAGGGGCAGGATCTAGGAGGCCATGCAGAGGCTGAACTTGAGCGTGCAGATTCTGAAAGACACCTCTCAGAGAGCAGAGGGGCCTGCCTGTGGTCTCGAGGCTGGCTGGTGGCCCGGGCTGGCTCGCCGGCCACTCCACACACTTCTGGGCTCCATCCCATCTCCTTGGCTAGAGAGTGAACTTGGGAAATGTGAAGACTGGCCTGGGAAACAGAGAACGAAAAAGTGACTGCTGCCTCCCAAATAATTTTCTATAGTATCGAGCCATGCAGAAAGCGGCCTCACCTGCTCCTGGGGAGCCCCTGTGACACTGTTTCTCTCCGGGTTCACCTCCCTGTGAGGTGACAACAACCACAGAGAGCAAGGGTGTTGGTAGAGGCAGCTATGACCCCTCTAGGGTATCAGAAACCCCAGCTCAGTGCAACGTTCAAAAAGCCTCTGGCTCCAAACTCTCCTGAAAATAAACACCTATGTGTAATTCTTCATGGTGGGGAAGATGAGTTCGGGGCAAGCACTGCTGCGGGATACTCCCCATCCCAAAGTAGGGTCTTTGAGGAGCCACTCAACCCCAGGGACCCTGAAAGATCAGGAAGCGGCTCCAACAGCTCCCAGCCCTAACTATTTGGAACAGAAGCACTGATGACTCTCACAGCATCAGCGAAGCAGTGGCAGTTTGCCAGCTAATGCACCCGCCCACAGGAACACAGGTGTCTTCCTTGCACTACCTGCTGGTTTGCCACTGTCATTCCCACTTCCTAACCTAAGAATACTGGCTTAGTAAAAGCGAATAGCCAACAGCAAAACTGGTAAGCACAGTAGCAGTTTCAATTAAGGTGAGCTGTGGGTGGTGTTCCAGAAACTTCTGGTTGTCCTCCTGTATCCATCTGTCCCCCAAATACTTTAGTAACAGAGAACTCGCTGTAAGCTGGCTCATGGCAGCCACAAAGCAAGACTGTGTCTCCCAGCCTCCCTAGCACTAGGCATGGCTCTGTCCCGTGGATGTGAACATGAACTGTCGTGGACCCTGCAGGTAAGGAAAAGACTCTAGAGATGAGCTGCCCCCACGCTGGCAGCAACACCACAACCTGGGCACTTGTTAGAAATTAAATTCTCAGGCTCCATCACAGACCCCCTGAATCAAAATCTTCAAGGCTGGGGTCCAGGAATCTGTTTTAACAAGCCTTCCAGGTTATTCTTGTACTTGAAATCTGAGGACCACAGCTCTAGAGAAGGCTGGAAAAAAACATTACAGGAGCCGGAGTACCTGGAGAGCCTCCTGGGGCAGACACCCAGGAACCCGGGACTCCTATTTCTGGAAAGAGAGGCTGAGGGTTGTTTCCAGCCATTTGCTGACAAAACAGGACTTGGAAACCTACTCACTCACGGAACAACAAGGTTGAGGCCTTTCTAGTCCCTTGAGATAGTTTATGTAACATAAAAACAAAGGCAGAGAAAGAGCATAAGATGCTCCCAGGTCTGTATGTCTCACATTTGGGCCCAGGACGTTTTTGTGCGCTAGCGCCTCTGTAATATCCCCGTTGGAGAAGAGAGAAAGCGGTTGCTGCCTCAAATGAGGAAGGAAAATGTGTAATTACCAAGTCATCACCAACTTGGACCTAAAGGACGAAAAGCGGAGCCCCAGCAGCCTCCCTGGAGTCTACAGGCAAATCTCATTTTATGCAGCACCTGCTCCTGGCTCTCGAAGGTAGAGCCGAGGGAGGAAGCCCCCTATTCCTGGAGCTGGGAAACAGGGTGGGGTGGGGGGTGGGGTCCTAGCACTAGCTGCTCCCTGTGCGCCTGAAGCAAAAACACAAGGGCTTGGCTTAAACATCTTTCTGACTGATGCCTGGATCTAAATTTCTGAGCCTTTCACTTACTGTCTAATTAAATGCACTTATTTATTAATTTAGGACAGTAAAAAGAAGAGATTCTCCCTGATCTTTGGCCATATATTCCCCTAAAACACAGATAACATGGAATTTAAGTCCAAAAGCATCACATGAGCAACAAATGACAAAAGGGATGATCTCTAAAGATAAGCTTGACAAACCAGAATACTCCAAAGATGAAAGCCAAATTTATAAAGCTAAACCTCCTACAAATTATAGTGGGAGCTTTTAATACAGCTCTCAGAATTTGACAATACAATATATAGAGGGCAAGCTCAATTTAAGAGATACATCTAAAATCTGTGCCTCACAAAAAATACATATTTTTCTCCCATGTTCACGAGACATCTTAATTCTGATGAAATATTTGGCAACAAAGAAAATCTCAGTTATAAAAGCAGACATTTTGCATATCCTACTTGCTAATCATAAGCCAATAACACCATCAGTCAACAATAAAACATGGTCACTCCCTCCTGCAAACTATCAGTAATTCAGAACCCTGTACTCTAAATAATCGTTGGATCAAAGAACATAACTGATTTACATAGTGATAGAAAGTAATCGAAAAGCAAACAATTTATTAAAAAAAAAAGCTAGAGCTGCAAACGAAGATGTTGAAATTTATATATTTTTATTAATTTTAAAAAGACCCAAACTAAATGTATGAATTTAGAAATTAAAAAAATAACAAAATATACCAAAGGAGAGAATAAATAAAGAAAAAAGCTGAAATTAATGAATTATGAAATGGAAAAAAAGTAGAAGGGATATAAAAAAGTATTTTTTTTTAAAAATTGAGCAGTATCCAGTTCAAATCCCATTTTAATTACAAGACCTGTAATCTGTCTCTGGTTTGGAAAACCTATATCTCATGAAATGTCAACTCTTCCTAAATAAATACACTTAAAAACATTCTAATCAGGATCCATACAGGTTACTCACTCCAACACTGTCTGAAGTCACTAAAAATGATAAATAATCTCAGTCCCCATCAATAAGGGGAAGTTGAATAAATTATGGTACACTGGTACTCTAAAACATTCCAGAGCTGATATGACCAGAGAGATGTCTGTGATAAATTAAGTGAAAAACACAAGTTGCAGAGTAAGGAGTTCGGCACAAATCCCTTTCTGTGAAACGAGCAAACCTTTACACTGCCTCTGTCTATATGAACACGGAGTGAGGGATTCCCAGCCGTGGGCCAGACTGCTAACCTCTGGGCAGAATGGGCCCAGGGGGGTGGGAAGAGGTAAACAGAACAAACATTCCCTCCATGCCATCCTCCTCCAGCTACGACCCAGTATTTCCCCTCCCCTTCAAGGCCTTGTCAGTTCCTGGTGTCCCAGATCCTTACCTCCTATTACTTCTCCACCCATTCATTCCAGTCTGAGTTCTGCCCCCAGCTAAGGTGACCAAACCTGTCCACTCCTTCCTATGGAAGCAGACACACACCCCTCCCACTTCTGTGAGACAATCCAGTCCTGGTTTTCCTTCCACCTCTCTTTGGACTCCTAGTTGGGTGCATCATCTTTTACTCAGCTATTGGAGGTGAGTTCCTTGATCTCACCATGCCCTTGACCTCAAATACAACCCAGATAAAATGTCTCTATCCCAGACCTCTCCTAAGCACCAGGCCCACCTGCCCACTTGACATCTCCAAGGCTCCGTCAAACACGTGTCCAGAACCGAATCAGTGATCTTCCCTGCCCTCCAAACCTGGGTCCTGTCCAATGTGCCACGTCTTGGGGGTGGGGGAGGCCTCTCCTTTTGTGCACACAGCACAGGGCTAGGCAAACAGCGGGGACTCACAAATGCTGAGTTCGAAAGAAACATGCATGGTCACCCACTTTCTAAAAATAGTCATGACCTTTTTGGTGGGCCCTCCTGCGATCCCCACTCCCACCCCCAAATTCCAACTCCCCAGAGAGATCACTTCCGGGGCTTAATTTCCCACATGCTCCCTCTGCCTCCCTGTTAGCAGCCTCTCTCTGTTTTTCCTCTCTACCCGCACTTGTATTCCTCTCAGCTCACTGTTCCCCAAGCCAGCCTCTCCCCACGCCCCCAGTGCGAGGCCTGGACACCTGCTTTCCCTCGCAACTTCAGAAGCAATTCCTCCCTTCTTTTCTGCTCTGTGATTCAGTGGGAACTTCAGGAGCACAAGTCCCTGGAAAACCAGACACAGAGATCACCGAGCCCAGCTTCAAACTACCTGCACACCCCACATCCACTCCAGATCCTTGCAGGAACACACCACGGTATCAACATCATCATCCCCACTCCCAGCAGGTCTCAAACCCCTTTGCAAACGTCTCATCTGACTCTCCAAACCACCATCTGAGATAGGCATTTTATTGTCCAAAACACTGTGGCCGTGTGTAGCTAAATGGCTTGTCCCAGGCTGCCCAGCATGGACCAGAATTGTCTCCAGGCTCCCATGACTTCCTCACATCAGTGTAGGCAAGGCCAGCTGTGGTTCAACTTACTGCTCAGGCTGTGCTGTTAGGGTCCTCCCAAAGATCAATACCCATGTGATCACCAGGCCTTTATTTCATGGGTTACAGGGGTAAGGATCAGTAAAGCTGATGTGGTATGATTTTATTGGATATTAGGACATGCCATTGAACTTCAAGAATTCCTTTTAAAATGTCAAGTTCCTGCCAAAGAAACATTAGCTTCTTCACTTCCCCTAAGAGCTTTCCTATCGAAGTATCACTCAAATTCCTGATATTCGGGGGGCATTGGGCTCAGAGGGTGTTGTAAGAAAAATCAAGAGAAACTGAGTTTGCCTGCTGGCTGTGACTGTGAAAGACACCCCTGCATACTATTGCCCAAGTCCTCCATGGGACCATGTGCCAGGGAATGCTTCAGGCTGAAGCAGGGAGAAGATGGAGCTCCAGAAAGGTCTTAGGCCCTCTGAACATCCTGTACTCAGCACAGAGGGCTCCAAGATTGCATTTCCACATTTACCTCCTGTCCACACTGGGTTTCTTATTCTCTATTTTGCACCGAATTCCCAAGAAGAACCCAAGCAAACCTAATCTGGCTCCCCTCTAACTCCAGGCATCTGTAATGACATTGGCCTTCAAATATCACAATCCAGGAGAGGCCCCTTCTATTGCCCTTCTCCTATCTAAGTAAACAAGTCAAACTGGACGCCTAACTGGCCTCTGAACCAGCTCCTTTTCCCATCTCCCAGCCTGGACCCATGTTCCTCCCACCCACCCCACTTTTTTGTGCCTATCCAAACCCAGCCTAAGGAGTCAGTATTTTTATGAGCAGCTGTCTATGCAACTTTCCTTCCCTGACCTGCCTCTTCCATTCCACTAACGTTTCCTGAACTCCCACATTAAGCAAAGTCCACCCAGGTTGCTGGGAGGGACCAAGAGATGAAACATGAACAGCCCCCATCCTCCAGAGACAGAGGACAGACAAGTCACATGGCTGTATAAATATAACGCAAGGCAGAAGTAGGTCAGTGCCTAAGGAGTGGAGGGGCAAGCTGCGTGAGCTTGGGACCATGACCCTTCCCTTCTTGCTGGGGAGTAGGCACCAGGAAGGCTTCCAGGCAGAGGCTGTCTCTGGGCTGGGCCTTGGAGAATGGCAAGGAGAGAACATTCTGGAGGGCAGATGAGCATGAGCTGCAACAGAGGGGTGGTTCAGGATAAGAGCCGTTCAAGTCAGCTGGGCCTTAAGGGAGTAATTAGCTATTATTATTATATCATTATCACTGACACTTAAATATGATTATTTATGAGCCAGTCCCTGCTGTAAGTACTTTACATCTAACCCGGGTGACATCTACCTGGGACACACAGGTATGGTCACTACCTGTTCTAATGGGTCAGTGCTTGAGCTGATGGTGGTTAAATATATATTAACTCATTTGATCCTCACAATACCCTATGAGGTAGGTAATATTATTATCCCATTTTACAGATGCGGAGACCAAGGCATGGAGAACAGAAGTGGCAAGAGATAAGGGAAGTATGCAGGAGACAGGTTGTGAGCACCCAACACCAGCAGCATGAACTCCCCTGGCACCTCGCCCTGCCTCTCCTGTCATGGACAACCTTGTAGCAGAATGTCTTGAAGTAAGAGGCCATGTGAATCCCCCTGGGACCCCAGCAAGGGACTGAATGAAGGAACACAATGAGAGCCAGTTAGGAAGAGAGCACGGTAACAGGCCCTGCCCTGCAAGCCTTTTGTCCCTGGTGTGTGGGAAGAGCCAGGCAGAGGCCCACTCCTCACAGGTCAGGGCAGCCGGAGCGCCAGGGAGAAGGAGCAGTGTGCCCAGGTGCCACAGAATAGCCAGGGTCTGTCCAGTCTTCCCAGGGGAGGTCACTGATTAGAGGGGCAGGGCAGACGGTTCCCGGCGTGGGCCAGTCTTGGCTAGCTTACCTCCTCCCCTCCAGACTCTCTGGGTGGCAAACTACCAGATGACTTGTTCCTTTAGGCCAACAGCTTGGCTTCTACCTTTTTGGATCTTCAGAGGGCTGGGGCTGAAGCAGACAACCGGAGCCCAGGGGGGAGACACAGATCCAGGAATCCTTCCCTGAAACTAGCGATCACGGCAGGGAAGGAGAGCACACAGGTGAACACAGCACTTGGGATGTACTCCATCTTCTCTCAAATCCTTGGAAGAGTTCAGCTCTGGAATTTGCGGACTCCCTGCTCCTAAGGCAGCCTTCTCTGCCTGCTCTCTGCTCAACCCTTGCCCGGAAGGGCACACACTCTCGAGAACTCTGCTGGGCCGGAGAGCTGAGGCCACCGGCTCTCCCCCACACGAGCCAGTGGCAGTCAGATCGCAGGCTTCACCCCGCCGCAGTGCAAGCCCCTGACCCTACCCAAAATCGAACCGAGCCCCTACCCGGACCGAGTCCCCGACCCCCGCCGCGCGGCATAATCACGTGGCCTGGGCCACCAAGGGCCCGGCTCTTGGCACGCCCGACCCAACGGGGAGGCCAGACCCCAACTCTGGGGCTGAACGAGCAGGGGCAGCCAGGCGGGGGCCGTACGCCCGGGACCAGCGCCTCCCCACTGGCGCTACCGCCAACCCCAAGCCCCTCCCCCCCGCGCCAAGCAAACCAGGAAGCCGCAGGCCCAGGCCGGGAGGGGCGCGGGCAATCCCCGGCCTCGCCCGCGGGACTCATGGTGGGCTGCCGCCGCCCGGTTCCAGGGCCCGGTGCAGCCTGAGACCTTCACTCACCTGGCCACTGGCCACGGGGCCGCGAGGGCGCGAGAGGCGAATGGGGACACGCGCAGGAGCGGCTCTGTTCGCGGGCGTCCCGGGCGCGGTGTCTCGGATTTGCCTCCCGCTCTGTCCCGCTCCCGCTCTCGGGACACTCGGGGCGCTCTGGAGCGCTGGGGAAGCTCTGCGGTGTCCTGGCCAGCGGGCGCCGCAGCAGTCGGGCGAAGCAGGGGGAGGAGCCGGCTCCGCGGAAAACTCCGCGGGCGAGCCCGCCCCAACGCGCCCTGGGGCGGAGCTTCGTGCTCCGGGGGCGGGGCCTGATTGCTGCCCCGCCCCGAGGTGCGGGCCGACTCTGACCACCGGCTGGGATCCGCCACCGCGAGCCGCGAGGAGGCAGCCCCCGCCTTCCGGGTCCTCGCGGGCGGGGCCACGAGACGCCGGGTTCCCAGAGGTCGGCCTCGCGCCAGTGCCCGGCCTCCCGCGCTCGGTTCTGCTGCGCTCCCCGCCGGCTTTCTTGGAGGCGAGGAGATTCACCAAGCCCTCTCCATCCTCTTATCGGTCTTAAGGACTCTTTAATGTAAAGAAAACTTTTTACATTAAAAAGATCGCTTAACAGTATGGCGGAAACACCACACTCCTTAAGTGTGGCTTTACATAGTGACTTGCTTCCAAAGTCCAGAGCGCGTGAGGGGAAAGTAAATTTACAGCGGAGAAACCTGAAAACCACCTCAGCCGAGTGATCAAGGTCAACATCAACAGTGATAAGTTACATAGTAAGTACCCTTGATAAGGATGCGATGAGAATGGCTCTTTGCCTCTGCGGTCTTCCTTCCAAGAACACGTAACTTCCGTCTAATCATGAGAAAAACATCAGACAAATCCCAATGGAGGGATATTCTACAAAATATTTGACCAGTACGTCTCAAAACCGTCAAGGTCATCAAGAACAAGGGGAGTCAGAAAAACTCACGGCCAAAAGGAGCCTTGGGGGAGGGGCGTCCTGACTACTAAATGGATATGGGATCCCGGAATAGAAAGAGGACATTGGGCAAAAACTCAGGAAATCTAAATAAAGTATGGAATTATAGTTAGTTGTATTAATGCTGGTTGATTAATTGTAACAAATACACTATACTAATGTAAGATGTTAATAGGGGAAAACTGGTTTTATGGGAACTCTAGTACCTTGACAAATCAAAACTGTTGTAAAAATTAAGTTTTTATTTTTAAAAAATCAGGCATGTAATATACGAATATATAGTAGTTGTGAAATACTCATAAAGGAGCAAAGAAATATATGAAAACTGATACTCTGTTTTCACTTAATACTCCATTCCCCTGGACCACTTTTTTTTTTTATAGTATGATCTCATTTTTTTAATTAACTCAGTTTTATTGAAATACACTCACACACCATACGATCATCCATGATATACAATCCACTGTCCACAGTATGATAACATAGTTATGCGTTCATCACCACAATCATTCTCTAAACACTCTCCTTACATCAGAAAGAACCAGAACAAGAATAAAAAATAAAAGTGAAAAAAGAACACCCAAATCATCCCCCCATCCCACCCCATTTGTCCTTCAGTCTCTATCCCCATTCCTCCACTCATCCATACACTAGGTAAAGGGGGTGCGATCCACAAGGTCCCCACAATCACACTGTCACCCCTTGTAATCTACATTACTATACAGTTGTCTTCAGGAGTCCAGAATGCTGGGCTGGAGTTTGGTAGTTTCAGGTATTTACTTCTAGCTATTCCAATACATTAAAGCCTAAGAGGTGTTATCTATATAGTGCATAAGAATGTCCACCAGAGTGACCTCTGGACTCCATTTGGAATCTCTCAGCCACTGAAACTATTTCGTCTCATTTTGCATCCCCCTTTTGGTCAAGAAGATACTCTCAGTCCCACGATGCCGGGTCCACATTCATCCCCGGAAGTCATACGCTGCGTTGCCAGGGAGATTTACACCCCTGGGAGTCGGGTCCCACGTAGGGGGGAGGGCAGCGAGTTCACCTGTCGAGATGGCTCAGTTAGAGAGAGCCCCGGCCCACTTTTAGGAGTGTCCTTCCACTTTTCTTTTTCTGCGTACACATTCTATGTATGTGTGTAAATGTGGGTGTATATTCAAGTGGATGTGTTGTTTACTGAACGGGTTGCAGTATTTTTCCGAACGTGATGTTTGCTCAGTGTATCTAGGACCGTCGTCTTTGCTTGCAGGCGAACCCGGACCAGCCTGGTTCTTCTAGCAACTTCCCAGTAGGCGCCATTGTGCGCGTGATGATTCTTGATTACTTAGCTCCTTCCTGATGGATATTTAGATTGGTTCCTATTTTTGTCTGTTGCAAACAACGCTGCCAGTTCTATTTGCATTTTAACAGCGGAAGGACCTGCAGGAGCGGGATAGCCTGGGCGCAGCAGGCGGGTCGGGGGGAAGGCCCGGGTGCTAGTGCTGGGCGGGAGCCGCGCGCTCTGACAGCCCGAAAACGCCCCCGCAACCGACCTAGGGGACTCGGTCACCTCCCGCGGCCTCTCCCCTGCCCCCTTTCACCCTGCACTCAGGCTCAGCTCTCTTTGGGGGCTGGGCTGCATTTTTTGGTGATGAGTGGGCGGGTGAAGGTGAAACTCGGGCCAAAGACGAGAGAAAACCGCCTCCTGCGGCATTAGAGGAGAGGAGGGTCAGAGAGGCACCAAGGAAGCCTCCTGGATTGGTTATTACTTTGGGGTGCCCATGATGGCACCGGAGCGGGCGGGACTCGGGGCGCCCGTGTGAAGCCCCCACGCAGCCGGCCGGGCGGTCCCAGGGGGCTACTGTTTCCCGGCACCCTCCCCCACCCGGGGGGCTCGTCGGGGAAGGTCACCTGGCGCCGACCCAGCCCCTCTTCCAGGACAGCACTTCCCACCTCTGAATTGTCCACTTTTCTCCGTGGCTGAGCAAATGCTTCTTTACCACGTTAAAAAATAATAAACGAGTCATTTGGGGTGGAATTCCTTCTGAATGGATCATATACTTTATACTTTCCTTCTTCGGAAGTGAACGCTTAAGGGTCAGATGGTGAATAGTCACCAGTGTGCTTGGTTTTTTTGTTAATGATTTCCAGTCTTTTTTTTGTTTTTTTTTTTGCTTTTTTTGTTGTTGTTGTTCTTTTTTTTTTTTTTTTTTCATTTTTACTGAGATTGTTCAGATACCATACAATTATCCAAAGATCCAAGTGTACGATCACTTGCCCCTGGGTACCCTCATACAGCTGTGCATCCATCACCACACTTAATTTTTGTTCAATTTTTAGAAACTTTTCATTACTCCAGACAAGAAATAAAGTGAAAGATGAAAAAAGAAAAAAAGAAAAGGAAACTCTAAACCTCCCCTATCCCTAACCAACCCCCCTCAATTGTTGACTCCTAGTATTGATATAGTACGTTTGTTACTGTTTATGGAAAAATGTTGAAATACTACTAACTGTAGTATATAGTTTGTAATATGTATATAGTTCTTCCCTATATGCCCCTCTATTATTAACTTCTAATTGTATTGTCATACATTTGTTCTGGTTCATGAAGTGATTTCTAGTATTTGTACAGTTGATCATGGACATTGCCCACCATAGGATTCAGTTTTATACATTTCCATCCTTTGACCTCCAACTTTCCTTCTGGTGACATATATGACTCTGAGCTTCCCCTTTCCACCTCATTCACACACCATTCGGCACTGTTAGTTATTCTCACATCTTGCTACCAACACCCCTGTTCATTTCCAAACATTTAAGTTCATCCTAATTGAACATTCTGCTCATACTAAGCAAGAGCATCTACATTTCTTCCACAAGGCAGGAGGGAGAGTCAAAGAAGGTAGAGAGGCAAAAGAAAGAGGAAACAAAAAAAAATGACAGCTAGAAAGCAGCAAAAGGAAAAATAACCTTAAATCAAAGTAGAATAAAAAATCAGACAATACCACCAATGTCAAGTGTCTAACATGCCTCCCCTATCCCCCCCTCTTATCTACATTCACCTTGGTATATCACCTTTGTTACATTAAAGGAAGCATAATACAATGATTCTGTTAGTTACAGTCTCTAGTTTATGCTGATTGCATCCCTCCCCCAATGCCTCCCCATTTTTAACACCTTGCAAGGTTGACATTTGCTTGTTCTCCCTCATAAAAGAACATATTTGTACATTTTATCACAATTGTTGAATACTCTAGATTTCACCAAGTTACACAGTCCCAGTCGTTATCTTTCCTCCTTTCTTGTGGTGTCTCACATGCTCCCCATCTTTCTCTCCCAACCGTATTCATAGCTACCTTTGTTCAGTGTACTTACATTGTTGTGCTACCATCTCCCAAAATTGTGTTCCAAACCACGCACTCCTGTCTTCTATCACCCTGTAGTGCTCCCTTTAGTATTTCCTGTAGGACAGGTGTCTTGTTCACAAAGTCTCTCATTGTCTGTTTGTCAGAAAATATTTTGAGCTCTCCCTCATATTTGAAGGACAGCTTTGCTGGATACAGGATTCTTGGTTGGTGGTTTTTCTCTTTCAGTATCTTAAATATATCACACCACTTCCTTCTTGCCTCCATGGTTTCTGCTGAGAGATCCGCACATAGTCTTATTAAGCTTCCTTTGTATGTAATGGATTGCTTTTCTCTTGCTGCTTTCAGGATTCTCTCTTTGTCTTTGATATTTGATAATCTGATTATTAAGTGTCTTGGCGTAGGCCTATTCATATCTCTTCTGTTTGGAGTATGCTGCGCTTCTTGGATCTGTAATTTTATGTCTTTCATAAGAGATGGGAAATTTTCATTGATTATTTCCTCTATTATTGCTTCTGCCCCCTTTCCCTTCTCTTCTCCTTCTGGGACACCAATGATATGTACATTATTGTACTTTGTTTCATCCTTGAGTTCCCGGAGACGTTGCTCATATTTTTTCATTCTTTTCTCCATCTGCTCCTTTGCATGTAGGCTTTCAGGTGTTTTGTTCTCCAGTTCCTGGGTGTTTTCTTCTGCCTCTTGAGATCCGCTGTTGTATGTTTCCATTGTGTCTTTCATCTCTTGTGTTGTGCCTTTCATTCCCATAGATTCTACTAGTAGGTTTTTTGAACTTCTGATTTCTGCCGTATACATGTCCAGTGCTTCCTTTACAGCCTCTATCTCTTTTGTGATATCTTCTCTAAACTTTTTGAATTTATTTAGCATTAGTTGTTTAAATTCCTGTATCTCAGTTGAAGTGTACGTTTGTTCCTTTGACTGGGCCATAACTTTGTTTTTCTTAGTGTAGGTTGTAATTTTCTGTTGTCTAGGCATGGTTTCCTTGGTTATCCAAATCAGGTTTTCCCAGACCAGAACAGGCTCAGGTCCCAGAGGGAAGAAATATTCAGTATCTGGTTTCCCTGAGGGTGTGTCTTAGAAAATTGCTCCACCCTTTGATGCCTCGGGTCACTGTGCTTTTCTGCCCAGCAGGTGACGCCTGTTAGCCTATAATTCTTGACTGGTGTGAGGCGGTATGGCCATGTTCCCCCAGGCTCTGGGGTCTGGTTCTGAATGGAAAGGGCCCCACCCCTTTCCTCCTAGAGAAGACAGACCCGCCAGGTGGAGGTCATTAGCATTTCACTGGTCTCTCTCTCTGCTTGTGGTGTCTCCACCCTTCCCAGAGTCACAGCCCTGGAAACTGAAAATGACTGGGGCTTTCTCCACTGAGCCGAAAAAGAAACAGATGGTTCCCTTCAGACCCAGTCCAAGGTGACCCTCCGGCTCTCCCAGGTCAGTAGTCACCCAAAGCCTCTGTCTGTTTTTTGGGGCTGCGTACCTGTAGTGAGCAGTTCACACTCGCTACTTAAAACCCCAGTTGGAGCTCAGCTGAGCTATATTCGCTTGCTGGGAGAGAGCTTCTCTCTGGCACCAGGAGGCTCCGCAGTTCGGGCTATGGGGGAGGGGGTCTCCCGACCTGGTTCCGCAGGTTTTACTTACAGATTTTATGCTGTGTTCTCGGGCATTCCTCCCAATTCAGGTTGGTGTATGATGAATGGATGGTCTCGTTTGTCCCCCTGCAGTTATTCTGGATTATTTACTAGTTGTTTCTGGTTTTTTGTAGTTGTTCCAGGGGGACTACTTAGCTTCCACTCCTCTCTATGCCGCCATCGTGCCCGAGTTCTCCAGTCATTTATTTTTAACAAGTATGTCTTGAGCCCCTACTCGGAGCCAGCACCGTGCTAGCGCCAGGGAAGATGCGGGCAGAGCGAGCGGGCCGAGGTCCTGGCGCTCAAGGGCAAGGCAGGGATTGCAGCCCCGGCGCTGCCAGGGAAAGCCGGGCAGCGGCGGGAGGGAACGCGGGCCTTGGCCCTCGGCCGCCGGGATTCTAGTTCCGATTTGACTCTTGGAGGTATTAAGTCCTCCGAACCTTGATTTTTCTCACCTGTAAAATCTTTAAACTGGTCTATAAAAATCCATAAAATAACCCTTGCTCTATTGCTTCTCAGGGCTGATTCAAACATCAAATGAGCTAAGGAAGGTAAGTAAGTGCCTTATAAATATGTCACTTGTTGTAGAGCTCTGAGGGTACAGAAGGAACAGCCCCTGCTCTTAATTCAGCTCCTAATCTAATAAAGAAACAAATAAGGCCTCTGATCAGTCTTGCCAAAGGCTTATCTCTTTTGTCAGAATTTGCAAAGAACTAGCAAATTATCATGTCAATTATTTTTAAAAAGTTATCTATTGTTTTAATTTCTGCTTTTATCTTTGTGGAGCTATTCCTTATATTTCCTTTAGGTTTACAGTGATGTTCTTTTTCTGTTCCTAGAGTTGAACATAAGAGTCATTTGTTTGCAAAATCTTTTGTTGTTGTTTTCTAACAAATGTATACAAGACTATAAATTTCCCTCTAAATCCTGCTTTAGCTGGGTATCACTGGTTTTAATATGTCATGCTTTTGTTATCTTTTAGTTGTAAATATTTTATTTTTTCTGTTAGGATTTCATCTTTAATTCATGGATTATTTAGATATGTGTTTCCATTTTTTGTTTTCAAATTAACAGCTATTTACAAGACTATTTTTGTCATTGATTTCTAACTTTAATGTTTGGAGATCAGAAAATGTGCTCTTTTAACATTTGTTGAGACTTCCTTTGTGGCCTAACACATGGCTGTTTCTGGAAACTTTTGTTAATGTGGATTCTCTACCACTTGCAAAATTGTCTCAATCTCCATCCAGCTTGCTAATCACATTATTTAGATCTTTTATATTCTGGTGGTGGTTTTTTTTTTTTCTTCTTCTCTTTTTTTTTTTCCTGCTCAATCTTTGGTTTCTGAGAGAGTGGTTTAACATTTCACACTTTTATTGTGGATTTGTCCTTTTCTCCCTAAAATTGTGTCTGATTTTACCTTATAATTTTTTCTTTTAAATCCTCTGCTTTTTTTTTTTGTTCCTTTTTTTTTAATCTTCATTTTATTGAGATATATTCACATACCACGCAGTAATACAAAACAAATCGTACTTTTGATTGTTTACAGTACCATTACATAGTTGTACATTCATCACCTAAATCAATCCCTGACACCTTCATTAGCACACACACAAAAATAACAAGAATAATAATTAGAGTGAAAAAGAGCAATTGAAGTAAAAAAGAACACTGGGTACCTTTGTCTGTTTCCTTCCCCTATTTTTCTACTCATCCATCCATAAACTAGACAAAGTGGAGTGTGGTCCTTATGGCTTTCCCAATCCCATTGTCACCCCTCATAAGCTATATTTTTATACAACTGTCTTCGAGATTCATGGGTTCTGGGTTGTAGTTTGATAGTTTCAGGTATCCACCACCAGCTACCCCAATTCTTTAGAACCTAAAAAGGGTTGTCTAAAGTGTGCGTAAGAGTGCCCACCAGAGTGACCTCTCGGCTCCTTTTGGAATCTCTCTGCCACTGAAGCTTATTTCATTTCCTTTCACATCCCCCTTTTGGTCAAGAAGATGTTCTCTGTCCCACGATGCCAGGTCTACATTCCTCCCCGGGAATCATATTCCACGTTGCCAGGGAGATTCACTCCCCTGGGTGTCCGATCCCACGTAGTGGGGAGGGCAGTGATTTCACCTTTCAAGTTGGCTTAGCCAGAGAGAGAGGGCCACATCTGAGCAACAAAGAGGCATTCGGGAGGAGGCTCTTAGGCACAACCATAGGGAGGCCTAGCCTCTCCTTTGCAGCAACCGTCTTCCCAAGGGTAAAACCTATGGTAGAGGGCTCAACCCATCAAACCACCAGTCCCCTATGTCTGTGGTCATGTTAGCAACCATGGAGGTGGGGTAGGCCAATACCCCTGCATTCTCCACAGGCTCCTCAAGGGGGCACTACATCTTTTTTTTTCCTTGTTTTTCTTTTTTTTTTTTTAACTTTCCCTTCTTTTTTAAATCAACTGTATGAAAAAAAAGTTAAAAAGGAAACAAACATACAATAAAAGAACATTTCAAAGAGACCATAACAAGGGAGTAAGAAAAAGACAACTACCCTAAGATAACTGCTTAACTTCCAACATGTTCCTACTTTACCCCAAGAAAGTTACCTAATATAGCAACATTTCTGTGAACTTGTTCCTACTATATCCATCAGAAATTAACAGACCATAGTCATTCCTGGGCATCCCCAGAACGTTAAATAGCTTATCTGTTCTTCTTGGATTATTATTCCCCCTTCCTTAATTGCTCTCTATTGCTAGTTCCCCTACATTCTACATTATAAACCATTTGTTTTACATTTTTCAAAGTTCACATTAGTGGTAGCATATAATATTTCTCTTTCTGTGCCTGGCTTATTTCGCTCAGCATTATGTCTTCAAGGTTCATCCATGTTGTCATATGTTTCACGAGATTGTTCCTTCTTACTGCCGCGTAGTATTCCATCGTGTGTATATACCACATTTTATTTATCCACTCATCTGTTGAAGGACATTTGGGTTGTTTCCATCTCTTGGCAATTGTGAATAATGCTGCTATGAACATTGGCGTGCAGATATCTGTTCATGTCACTGCTTTCCGATCTTCTGGGTATATACCGAGAAGTGCAATCGCTGGATCGAATGGTAACTCTATATCTAGTTCTCTAAGGAACTGCCAGACTGACTTCCAGAGTGGCTGAACCATTATACAGTCCCACCAACAATGAATAAGAGTTCCAATTTCTCCACATCCCCTCCAGCATTTGTAGTTTCCTGTTTGTTTAATGGCAGCCATTCTAACCGGTGTTAGATGGTATCTCATTGTGGTCTTAATAGCTAGTGAAGCTGAACATTTTTTCATGTGTTTCTTGGCCATTTGTATTTCCTCTTCAGAGAACTGTCTTTTCATATCTTTTGCCCATTTTATAATTGGGCCGTCTGTACTATTGTCATTGAGTTGTAGGATTTCTTTATATATGCAAGATATCAGTCTTTTGTCAGATACATGGTTTCCAAAAATTTTTTCCCATTGAGTTGGCTGCCTCTTTACCTTTTTGAGAAATTTCTTTGAGGTGCAGAAACTTCTAAGCTTGAGGAGTTCCCATTTATCTATTTTCTCTTTTGTTGCTTGTGCTTTGGGTGTAAAGTCTAGGAAGTGGCCGCCTAATACAAGGTCTTGAAGATGTTTTCCTACATTATCTTCTAGGAGTTTTATGGTACTTTCTTTTATATTGAGATCTTTGGTCCATTTTGAGTTAATTTTTGTGTAGGGGGTGAGGTAGGGGTCCTCTTTCATTCTTTTGGATATGGATATCCAACTCTCCCAGCCCCATTTGTTGAAAAGACCATTATGGCTCAGTTCGGTGACTTTGGGGGCCTTATCAAAGATCAGTCGGCCATAGATCTGAGGGTCTATCTCTGAATTCTCAATTCGATTCCATTGATCTATATGTCTATCTTTGTGCCAGTACCATGCTGTCTTGGCAACTGTGGCTTTATAATAAGCTTCAAAGTCAGGGAGTGTAAGTCCTCCCACTTCGTTTTTCTTTTTTAGAGTGTCTTTAGCAATTCGAGGCATCTTCCCTTTCCAAATAAATTTGATAACTAGCTTTTCCAAGTCTGCAAAGTAGGTTGTTGGAATTTTGATTGGGATTGCATTGAATCTGTAGATGAGTTTGGGTAGAATTGACATCTTAATGACATTTAGCCTTCCTATCCATGAACATGGAATATTTTTCCATCTTTTAAGCTCCCCTTCTATTTCTTTTAGTAGAGTTATGTAGTTTTCTTTGTATAGGTCTTTTACATCTTTGGTTAAGTTGATTCCTAGGTACTTGATTTTTTTAGTTGCTATTGAAAATGGTATCTTTTTCTTGAGTGTCTCTTCAGTTTGTTCATTTCTAGCATATAGAAACATTACTGACTTATGTGCATTAATCTTGTATCCCGCTACTTTGCTAAATTTGTTTATTAGCTCTAGTAGCTGTATCGTCGATTTCTCAGGGTTTTCTAGATATAAGATCATATCATCTGCAAACAATGACAGTTTTACTTCTTCTTTTCCAATTTGGATGCTTTTTATTTCTTTGTCTTGCCAGATTGCCCTGGCTAGCACTTCCAGCACAATGTTGAATAACAGTGGTGACAGCGGGCATCCTTGTCTTGTTCCTGATCTTAGAGGGAAGGCTTTCAGTCTCTCACCATTGAGTACTATGCTGGCTGTGGGTTTTTCATATATGCTCTTTATCATGTTGAGGAAGTTTCCTTCAATTCCTACCTTTTGAAGTGTTTTTATCAAAAAGGGATGTTGGATTTTGTCAAAGGCTTTTTCAGCATCTATTGAGATGATCAATTGATTTTTTCCCTTTTGACTTGTTAATGTGTTGTAATACATTGATTGATTTTCTTATGTTGAACCATCCTTGCATGCCTGGAATGAACCCCACTTGGTCATGGTGTATGATTTTTTTAATGTGTCTTTGGATTCGATTTGCAAGTATTTTGTTGAGGATTTTTGCATCTATATTCATTAGGGAGATTGGCCGGTAGTTTTCCTTTTTTGTAGCATCTTTGCCTGGTTTTGGTATTAGATTGATGTTAGCTTCATAAAATGAGTTAGGTAGTGTTCCATTTTCTTCAATGTTTTGAAAGAGTTTGAGTAAGATTGGTGTCAGTTCTTTCTGGAAAGTTTGGTAGAATTCCCCTGTGAAGCCATCTGGCCCTGGGCATTTATTTGTGGGAAGATTTTTGATGACTGATTGGATCTCTTTGCTTGTGATGGGTTGGTTGAGGTCTTCTCTTTCTTCTCTGGTCAGTCTAGGTTGTTCATATGTTTCCAGGAAATTGTCCATTTCCTCTACATTATCCAGTTTGTTGCCATACAGTTGTTCATAGTATCCTCTTATAATTTTTTTAATTTCTTCAGGATCTGCAGTTATGTCACCTTTTCCATTCATTATTTTGTTTATATGGGTCTTCTCTCTTTTTGATTTTGTCAGTCTAGCTAGGGGCTTGTCAATCTTGTTGATCTTCTCAAAGAACCAACTTTTGGTGATATTTATCCTCTCTATTGTTTTTTTGTTCTCTATGTCATTTATTTCTGCTTTAATCCTTGTTATTTCTTTTCTTGTACTTGGTTTAGGATTGGTTTGCTGTTCATTTTCTAGCTTCTTCAGTTGATCCATTAGTTCTTTGATTTTGGCTCTTTCTTCCTTTTTAATATATGCATTTAGTGCTATAAATTTCCCCCTTAGCACTGCTTTTGCTGCATCCCATAGGTTTTGGTATGTTGTGTTCTCATTTTCATTCGTCTCTATATATTTAGCAATTTCTCTTGCTATTTCTTCTTTAACCCACTGATTGTTTAGGAGTGTGTTGTTTAACCTCCAGGTATTTGTGAATTTTCTAAGTCTCTGATGGTTATTGACTTCTAATTGTATTCCATTGTGGTCAGAGAATGTGCTTTGAATAATTTCAATCTTTTTAAATTATTGAGGCTTGTTTTATGCCCCAGCATATGATCTATTCTGGAGAAAGTTCCGTGAGCACTAGAAAAGTATGTGTATCCTGGTGATTTGGGATTTAATGTCCTGTATATGTATGTTAAATCTAATTCATTTATCAGATTGTTTAGGTTTTCAATTTCCTTATTGGTCTTCTGTCTGGTTGATCTATCTATAGGAGAGAGTGATGTGTTGAAGTCTCCCACAATTATTGTGGAGACATCAATTGCTTCCTTTAGTTTTGCCAGTGTTTCTCTCATGTATTTTGTGGCACCTTGATTGGGTGCATAGACATTTACGATTGTTATTTCTTCTTGCTGAATTGCCCCTTTTATTAGTATGTAGTGGCCTTCTTTGTCTCTCAAAACATCCCTGCATTTGAAGTCTATTTTATCTGAGATTAATGTTGCTACATCTGCTTTCTTTTGGCTGTGGCTTGCATGAAATATTTTTTTCCATCCTTTCACTTTCAGTTTCTTTGTGTCCCTGTGTCTAAGATGAGTATCTTGTATGCAACATATTGATGGTTCATTTTTTTTGATCCATTCTGCGAATCTATATCTTTTAACTGGGGAGTTTAATCCATTTACATTCAACGTTATAACCGTGAAGGCATTTCTTGAATCAGCCATCTTATCCTTTGGTTTATGTTTGTCATATTTTTCCCCTCTGTCTATTAATATCCTTTATTGTACCCATACCGAATCTCTTTAGTACTGAACCTTTCTCCAAGTCTCTCTGTCCTTTCTTTGTTTCTCTGTCTGTAGGGCTCCCTTGAGTATCTCCAGTAGGGCAGGTCTCTTGTTAGCAAATTCTCTCAGCATTTGTTTGTCTGTGAAAAATTTAAGCTCTCCCTCAAATTTGAAGGAGAGCTTTGCTGGATAAAGTATTCTTGGCTGGAAATTTTTCTCACTCAGAATTTTAAATATATCGTATCACTGCCTTCTTGCCTCCATGGTGGCTGCTGAGTAGTCACTACTTAGTCTTATGCTGTTTCCTTTGTATGTGGTGAGTTGCTTTTCTCTTGCTGCTTTCAGAACTTGCTCCTTCTCTTCTGTGTTTGACAGTGTGATCAGTATATGTCTCGGAGTGGGTTTATTTGGATTTATTCTATTTGGAGTTCACTGAGCATTTATGATTTGTGTATTTATGTTGTTTAGAAGATTTGGGAAGTTTTCCCCAACAATTTCTTTGAATACTCTTCCTAGACCTTTACCCTTTTCTTCCCCTTCTGGGACACCAATGAGTCTTATATTTGGACGTTTCATATTATCTATCATATCCCTGAGGTCCATTTCGATTTTTTCAATTTTTTTCCCCATTCTTTCTTTTATGCTTTCATTTTCCATTCTGTCATCTTCCAGGTCACTGATTCGTTGTTCAACTTCCTCTAGTCTTGTACTATCAGTGTCCAGAATCTTTTTAATTTGGTCAACAGTTTCTTTAATTTCCATAAGATCATCCATTTTTTTATTTAGTCTTGCAATGTCTTCTTTATGCTCTTCTAGTGTCTTCTTGATTTCCTTTGTATCCCGTACTATGGTCTCATTGTTCATCTTTAGTTCTTTGAGTAGCTGCTCTAGGTGCTGTGTCTCTTCTGATCTTTTGATTTGGGTGCTTGGGCTTGGGTTATCCATATCGTCTGTTTTTTTCATATGCTTTATAATTTTATGTTGTTTTTGGCCTCGTGGCATTTGCTGAACTTGATAGGGTTCTTTTAGGATTTGTAGACCAATTGAAGTCCTTATCTGTAATTTATCAGATCTACAGCTTCGTGGAGTACACTTTCTCTAACTAACCAGCAGGTGGCTTCCACGAGCCACCTGTTCTCCACAAGCCAGTTCTCCCCTGCTTAGCCTTTTTGGTGAGTGGGGGAGTGAGTCTTGTGGGGTCCAATTGGTGTACCAAGCTTGCGTGTGTAGTTGGTGTTGCCTGCCCTGTATATGGGGCGTGTTTCTGGGCAGTCAGGGAGGGGGGGTGGCTCTAACAATCAAATCTCCCTGGTGATCCTAGAGTTTTAAAGCTGCTGCAATAGTCTAATCCTTCAGTTCAGTCCTGCCACAGTTTGTCTCTGCCACTGACCCACAAGTCCTTGGTATTGGCATATGGCTCCTGAGACTTGCAAGTGGGCCCCTCTTCCAGGCTGTGCACCCCGGGTCCTCTGTTGAGGGATGACTGTGCTATGTCACAGGTGAGTGCCATCCCCCCAGGGCAGTTCTGGGCTACTGGGCTGTGTAGGGAGGCTCCCAGTCTGCTGAAATGATGGCTGAATGGGGCTTTGTTAATTCACACTGCTCTACCTTCCCAACTCTGGGACAATCAGCTGAGGTTGCAGGGAAGGCTAATGTCCACGCCCAGTTCTGTGGTGTGTGCCTGTTATTTGATGCACTTCCGTCACACTGGGTTGTCTGGGGCAGCTCTGGGCTATGGGGCTGGCGATGTGCAGGAGTGTTTCCTGTCCACCAGGATGATGGCTGTGAGCGGACACCCCCCTTTTCTTGGGATGTTGTGGTATTTGGTGAATTTTCTCAGCCACTGGATTATTGCCTTTTGTCTCAGAGCTCTCTTAGTTCTGCTCTTGACTTGACCTGCCCAAATTGCAAGTCTTTGAAGCTTTCTGTATTGGGCTTCTTAGAGTAATTATTTTAGAAAAAGAAAAAAGGATTAAAAAAAAAAAAAAAAGGGCCCTCCTCAGCGATCTAATGGGTTATTGAAATGCTAATAGACAAAGCAACCAGGGCCATTAAGGAAAGGTCCACAGGGCAGAGAGATCAGCTTTTCTTCGGGATTTGCATATGCGCCTCAGGGCCTGAGCTCTGCCCTTCCCCTTTCTGTGTTCACCAGAACTCCAAAAATCCTCCACTTTTATTTTGGAGTTTTTCGTGTTGTTTTTTTCTATGCCTGTCTCCTCTCTGCTGGGCTGGCTGCTCTCAGATTCTCTGGTGTCTGGTCTCAGTCTATCTATGGTTGGAGTTCGGATCAGTAGAATGAGTTTCTGATAAGGGCTGCCACTGCAGTTCTCCCTTCTCCTTCCCGGAGCTGACGGCCCCTCCTCCCACAGGACTGAGCCTGGCAGGGAGGGGTGCGGGTTCCCTGGCCACAAAAACTTACAGATTTCGCTGATCTCAGCAGTTCCACGTTTTCATGAGTGTTGTATGAAGTATGCCCAAAGTCAGATTGCTCTGTGGTGTCCAGTCCACGCAGTTCCTGGCTTTCTACCTCTACCTTATAATTTTGAGTCCAAATTATTAGATTTGTACAGGTTCATAATTGCTGTGTGTGTGTGTGTGTGACTTGTCCTCTTGATAAGCATGAAATGAGCCTATTTGTCCCTTTTGTTACTTTTCTCCTTTAAAAAATTATTATGCCTGTTATTAACATTGCTATTCCAAGATAGGATTTGTCTAATATAAATTTCCTCTCTCTCTCTCTAATTCAACTCTTTCTGTATTGTTGTTTAGGTGTGTCTCTTGCAAATGACATAGAAAATCATCTGAGACATCTGCTTTTAATTGGTAAGTTTTAACAGTTTATTATGGTATTGGTTACAGTACTGTTTGGACTTGTTTCTGCCATCTGTACTGTCAGTGTATGCACTGGAATACATTGCTATCATACTATAAATTGCTACAACAAGAAATTTTTCCATCCTGCTTGGTAAATAGCAAGCTGTTGCCCAGACCTTGCCCTGATCTAGCAAGAAAAAGACAATATCCATCACAGGAAGGCCCTCTGGGACTTTTTTCCAGGTCTCTAATTGGTCAGCAAACAAGACATACAGGTGGTTTAATATTTTCAATATCACATGACATATGCTTTCCATTTGTTTCTTTTTTCCCCCCTCCCTTCCCTTGGATTGTTTGAATTGTCTTTGTTTAAAAGGGCAATGCATGTGTGTATAGGATACTAAAATTAGAAGTGTATGAATAAATAATGTCCACTTGAAACCTCTATCAGAATAATCCTCAAAAACCTCAAATTCATCATGTCAAGAAAATCAACTAAACATCTTTCTCTCAAACTCGCTTTTCCTCGCTTTTCCTCCTGTCTCAGGTGGGGTACCACTTTCTGCCCAGCCATCCAGGCTAGAGATCCGATAGTGATGCCTGACTTCTCTCTGCCAGAAGCACTTATCAAGGTCACCTTGGGCTCAAGGTCCCCTCAGTTATGTGGGCTCCTTACAGGGTCACAGGAGAAACCCTGACAATGGTCACTTGGTCACGTGTTTGTGTAGAATTTGCAAAGGTAAGCTGTTTTAAGTGTAAACAGTTCAGATGGCAGACTTTCCACTCTTGATTTCCTTCCATTTCACTTCTCATATCCCTCATGTTGGAGTGGCCGTAAGCATTCTGGGGAATTGGCTAGGGAAAAAGGTGAGCTGGAGATACATTTAGTTTGGGTTTAGTGGGATATTTTTATGTGGTTTGCAGTCATTTCAATGTGTAGTTGTGTATCTGCTAGATCAGTAGGAAATATATTTGAACCCCTGAGTAGTAAGGCACATGCTGGGAGTTCTGCAAGCAGAAGTCTGCGTGTGGATGAAGTTAAACACATTATACTGTATTAGATTGCATCTTAGCTTATCTGACATATTTTATTCTGATGAATCCTCTAAGTTCTAGATTCACAAACTAGGAAAAGATTAATTTTTCTGATAACTTGGTATGAAATACTAACATTTACAAAGATAACATAAAACTCAATTAGCCACTACAATAAGAACACATATGACAAACTGTTAAGTATATGTATCAATTCATAAAGTATTTAACACCGAAAGCGTGAGTAACAAAAGAAAAAAATAGATAAATTGGACTTCATAAAAATTTAAAACTTTTTGTATCAGAGAACTTTATCAAGAAAGGGAAAAGACAACCTACAAAATGTGAGAAAATAGCTGCAAATCATATATCTGATAAGGGTTTAATTTCCTGAATATATAAAGAACTACAACTCAATAACAAAAAGACAAACAACCCAATTTAAAAATGGGCAAAGGACTTGAATGGACATTTCTCTAAAGAAGATATGCAAATATCCAATAAACACATGATAAGATGTTCAACATTACTAGCCATTAGGAAAATGCAAATCAAGACCACTTCAAATTATATATGTATATTATATGTAGAGAGAGAGGAGAATAACAACAAAGGTTGGAGAAGATAAAGAGAAATTGAAATCCTCTTACATGTAAAATGGTACAGCTGCTGTGGAAAACAGATTGACAGTTCCCCCAAAAGGTAAAATAGAATTACATGACTCAGCGATTCCATTCCAATGTATAAACTCAAAAGAATTGAAAACAAGCTCAAACAGGTACTTGTATGCCAGTGTTCTTAACAGCATTAGTCACAATAGCCAAGTGCCCCATCAACTGATGAAGAGATAAAAGAAACACGGTATGTTCATGTAATGGAATATTATTCAGCCATAAAAAGGAATGAAGTTCTGATACATGCTACAACACGAATGAACCTAGAAAACATTATACTGAGTAAAATAAGCCAGACACAAAAGGACAAATATGTATGAGTCCACTTATATGAAATACCTTGAATAGGCAAATTCATACAGGCAGAAAGTAGAGTAAAGGTTAACAGGAGCCTAGGGGAGAAGGGAATGGGGAATTACTGCTTAACGGGTACAGAATTTCTGTCTGGGATGTTGAAAAAGTTTTGGTAATGGATGGTGGTAAGGGTAGTACAACATTGTAAATGTAATTAATGCCACCAAATTGTACACTCAAAAAATGGTTTAAATGGCGAAATTTATGCTATGTCTTTGTTACTACAATAACATTTTTTAAAGTATTCAAGATTAGACACTGCCCAGAAAAAATTTTAAATGTCCTAAATCTTCCAGGTCATACATGAAACTTGATAGAAGGTTTTCCAACTTTGACTGTAGTCCTAAAAATTTGCACGATATTACCAGAGGTATTAACTGCTTGCAGTTAAAATACCTAATTTTTGCAAATTTTACAAAAACATATGACCATTCTGGAAGAAAACTGTAGTGTCTTTCTATTCCATCTGGCTAGGGTGACCAACTGCCAGGGACTGAGGGGTCTCCTAGGACACAAGACTTTGAGTACTAAACCTGGGAGAGCCCCCCTACTCCAGCATGCACAAGCAGGTCTCATTACCTTTGCTTTTGCTGAATAATTAGTGAACCTGACTTCTCTATGCACAGCTCGTGTGAGCAGAGGCATCTGCTATCATTTATAGGATCTTGTGGCAGAGTCTGCCCAGAATTGTAGTAAATGGTCTGTGGCTTTTGTTGACCCTTCTCCATTCGTTGACACAATATGAAGAGGAAAATATGAACAATGTTGTTCGTAATTTCCGTTTGGGTTAAACAAGGATGTGCCCTGGCTCCTTTTATTTTTAACTTTATCTTTAATGACTTGAAACCACTTGTGGATGAGCAGCGGTGTGCTTTCCTGCTGGTCCACTCAGGAACCGTGCAGCCCACCAGCCGGCGTCTGTTCTGAAGCTCAGTGTCTGTGCCATGCAGGTTGTTAAATATGCCAAGTGTCGCCCGGCCATCCTGCCCTGCACTAGAGAACAAAGTGAAGCATTCTCTTGGACGCTATTACCTGATTTTTGATATCAAGGACCAGGAGTGGTCTTAATAGACAAACAATTCTATTATCTGATTACCTCCAATTCCAGATCTGAAATAATCATTTTGTTAGACATCTCCAACTTTACAGCGATCTATAGAATATAATTATAAATAGTAAATCCCCTTGTTTGGTTACCTTGGGTATACATTTCACAACCACTTTAACTAGCAGGGTATGTTGCTCAAAATGAGATGTGCTGCAGATTTTTTTTTTTTTTTTTAATGACCAGTTAGAGTCCATGGTTACATACCTGCTTTACAATTTCTCCAGGCTAATTTTTATTGCCATTGCACTTTATGGGGTGGAACCGTGGGGCCTCCATTACCCGTTTGTTGCATTGTAGAGAACTCTCAAAGTCCCTCCCAAAGTGAATCTTGGCTCTGCCTGCAGGGAATCCCTTTATACACTTTGGAGGGGATGTGGGTTGGCTTCTGTGCAGGAACGTGTCCTTGTGGGCACTTGGAGTTTTTATAAGAGGAGCTATTCAAGGTCCCAGCTCAGTTTATTTTTAAGGCATTGGCTCGTCTCTTGATCAGCAATGGAAAGTACCAACACTCCAATAGAATCTCCACTTCATAGCCACATTGTGCTGTTCGAAAGCTTGGCTAAGAGAAATGCTGTTTCTGGCTGAGCACCTGCAAGTTCTATATGTGGTCCATTCAATCTCTAGACACATAATGATAAACATAATGATTAAGCCACTGCCGCGAGAGCTGTGTGTTTGACTGCCTCCCACTGGCTACTTGATGAATCACTTCTCATGATTTTTGCTTTGGTTGGCTGCCCTTGGTCTATGTTGACAAGGGACATTATCAAAAATGTGGTTTTGAAAATGGGTGCTCTGTTTGCTGTAGGGATGTTATTGAGGACACTGCTCATTATGGCCACAGTGGCCTCCCTATGAGGACTTAGAGGAGAATATGCTCTTTGGGCTCAGCATCTGGAAAAGTTGTGCTTCTCCTTAGCAATCTGTGACTACTCTGGATCTTATAATGGATCATATTTCTCTCTTCCCATTGGCTGCTAGGGTCATAAAGCTAAATTGGTGACCAACCACAAGACCTTGCGAAGGGTCCTGATCACAGGTTGGCACAGTTGGTAAGTGTGGAATTGGAGCATGGGCATTGGGAAGATGCTCTAACGGCCTTACCTGCCAGGGTAGATCCAGATGTTGAGTGTTAGGGCATCTCCACCCTTGGAGAGAGTTGGAGACGAACATGGGGCCTCCAAACAGGCCTTTGGAGGTGCCCGCTGGTCATCCTACCACCATTACCAGGTCAGAATGATGACGTGGGGCACATCTGTCCCCATACCCTGCTCTCTTGCCTGCTTTCCCTCTTTTATTGACACACACAGCATTGCTGGGAACAGCCAGGACCCAATGTGAGTCACAGCAGTGTGCTTTCCATTGTCTCACCTGTCATGCTCCCCAGATCTAGGTACATTCTCACCCCAAAGTTCACATCTATCATGTGAGTCAGGGAAGCAGCAAACATAGAAGTTACAAGTATGGGCTCTGAAGTCACAGGGCCAATTTCAAATCCCAACTCTACCACTCACTTAGCTGAGCGATCTAGAGTAAGAAATTTAGTCTCTTTATCTATAAAATAGGAAAGAAAGACCACTTAACCAAATACAGTTGTTACAAAAAACACATTAACTGCTGTGAGTCACTGAGCACAGGGCTTGGCACGGCAATAGATGTTGCTAGGAAAAAATACAATGTGGTAGTTGAGAGCGTGGGCTTTGGAATTCGGTCTACCTGGTTCAAATTCCAGCTCTTCCCTGGACGGGCTGTGAACCTTGGGCAAGTTCCTAACCTCTTTAGTCCTCTGCTTTCGTCATCTGTAATACGGGGTTAATAGCACATATAAAACTCTTGACACACACACACAAAAATACCTCTTGGCACACTCTTGATATAAAATGTGTGCTCCATAAATGATCATTTGTAATTACTTGTTATTTTACTGCTACTCCAGCAGAGAATGCAGCTCAAGCTAAAAGAGTAAGAGGGAATCTCCAAACCCTTTGTGGTACAAGGAAAACTGTTCCCCCATCTCCAATATGTGGTATTAACAGTAATACTAAAAACAGCTGCTTAGAGGTTTTGTTTTTTCTCTGGGCTAGGCAATGTGCTGTGAGTTTTGTCTTTTTGTTTTATCTGGGACTAAGTATGGTGGACCTTAACATTTTTGGGGTCCTCAAGAACTGTGTCAGTCTGATCCCAATCAGGAGTTTAATATAAAGAATTCTTATGCTATGATAAAACAATATCTATCTGATGGAAAGAGAACCCTATAGGGCTACTCTCCCTACAGCTGAGGAAGAGAACCCAAGGAAGGACAGACTTGGAAGGAACCCACCCTCCACCCCCTGCCCGGGCTGGGGTCAGGCCTTGTTGGAGAAGATGTGGTTGTGCCCACTGGATGGCAGAGATGTTTGCTGTGTGGCCTGGGTCAGAGCTGGTCTGTAGTTGCTGAACAAGCAGGCGGGTGGGTGAAGGGGTGTGTGGAAGGAGTCGGGACCCAGCGTGTGTGGTGGGCTCTGAGTGCGCGTCGTGTTGAGAGGACCATGGGAAGATGGTCACTAGGCCAGGCCAGGACTGCATGGGCACGGAGGGACGTGGGCACGTGGCCGGGGCAGAGCACCACAGATGTCCTCTCCCCTGCCAGAACCAGCAGTTTGTTCTGGCACCTTCTACTGAGTAAGCTCAGCATCATGCTCACTGTAAAGGAGGAAATGCTCAAAGGGATTCTGCCCCTGATTCCAGAGCCGGTACTGAAGGGGCACTTTGGAGCTGAGAAGTAGTTAATGGATAACTGGCACAGATCCCTCGGGGAAACTGAAGAAGCTGGGAACACGTGTGTGGAAACGTGTACTCATGAGTGTGAACACAGTGCAGTTATCCACCCTGGGGATGGTCCTCCTGGGGTGTTCACAGACCCCAGGTATAAGGCTCCTGTGGGACAGTTTTCAAAGGCAGGCCCATTCGTGGTCTCCAGGTGACGACAAAGCCTCCACAAAGTGCCAGAACTCTCTGGGGCAGGTGGGGCAAGGGGACCTGAGGGAATTGGCCATGAGGGTTCCAGTACCCCATCCCCAATATGAAGATGACATTTCTTCCCTCTCCCCTGGTCCCTTCCGTATAGCTCATATACCCCAGGGGTGACATGAAGACTTTCTGACAGGGCAAGGCCATTTTTCTTTTGCATTTTTATCTTCCCCTAAGTCTAGCTGATAGTCTGGAAGCTTGGGCGTGCAGTAGGCACCGTGCAATTCACAGAGCCCGGGACCATCATTTTGCTCCCCAAGTTAACACCCAGCTCTTTATGGATAGGGACAAACCATATTCTCCATATTCTCCACTGCAGCTCATGGCCAACCCCACTCCCATCAGCGGGGCTGGATGTGGCAAAAGGCAGAAACCCCCAAAGAATGAGACAGATTCCATTAGGTGCTCAATAAGTGTACGAGACGTGAATGAGACTCTGCCCGCATACCCTGCCAGTGGCACAAGGCAACCCAAGAGCTGTGTGCATTCTGGAGAAAGCTGCCCCTGCCCTGGCCACCTGCCGCAGGGGTGAAGAAGGCCTCCGGAATGCTGTGTGTTCCTGGGAAGCCCCCTCCCCCCCACTCCTGTTTGCCTTGAAAGCATGAGGACCATGTTTTAGGGTCTTTATCCCTTTTTGCATCAGTCACTCCGAGAAGCTCCTCGGGTCCCCAGGCAGCCCCTTATCTCTTAACTCCTAGATGCTAATCACCATATAGCCCTATAGGCTCTCCCACCCTTACCCCAGGACCCACTCTCCCTCTTCAGCCTTTGTTTCCCCCCACAGCACAAAACATCATCTGGTATCCTCTCAGGCTCACTTCCTTGTTAGTCTGCCCCAATCAGAATACAAGCACCTTGAGGATGGGGCTTTTGTCACTTTTGTTGACAGCTCTACTTCCAGCATCTAGAATGTGTCTGAATGCAGTAGGTGCTTAATAAAAATGCATGTGTGTGTGGGGGGCGGGGTGGGGAATGAGCAAATGAATGCATCTTTAATGCCATTTGTTCTCCAGCACTTAGTCTCCACTGCAGCCTCCTTCCAAGCACAGCCTGAAGCACAGGCCGGCCCCCGGACTGGCTCAGCCCAACTTCCCAGCCTGGGCTTCAGAGCACGGGCTTTGGTTTGGAGGCAGACAGCCTTGGGTTTGAATCTGGCTCTGCCCTACGAGGGACTTAACGCTTCTGTGCCTCTGTTTTCCTTGTAGCCAAGAGGATTAGATGAAGGTGCATATAAAGGGCTCAGCAGAGATCCTGGCACAATAAACAATGGCAGTAGACCAGGGAGAGGACCAGGAAAAAGGCTTCATCTTGGGTGTCATCTCCTACTAGTTGGAAGGGACTGCCCCGAGCTGAGATGGATTCTGGGCAGACTCCGAGCCCAGGAGGAGAGGAGAGAGCCCCACAATTGATTAATGGTGTTTGTCATGGGCATGGGGGCTGGAGGGTGGGGTGAAGGTGAAAGTAGCAGACTCGGAGCACACGTTTGCTATCCTGATCTGGAATTTCCACCACTGCTCCTTTCTTTTGCACATCTTGGCTGTCTTCAAAGGTAAGGACCTCTCTCTTTCTAGGGACCCTTCCCTGACCCCACAGTCTTCTCTCCACCCAATGGTATGCTCTATTCTTCTCCATGTTATTCTCTTGTTGGTCACAGTATAACATTTTGGATTATTTTTTAACTTTTGAGTCTTCGGTCTGCACACATAGGCTGAAAATGACTTCTTCAGGGTAGCGATTTTTTATCTTTGAGAGCTAACACAGTAAAACAGAAAATGAGCTGAATTCGGAGTCAGAAAATCTGACGTTGCTGTGTGACCTTGAGCACATCACTTTGCTCTCAGAGCCTCAGTTTCCCCAGCTGTAAAGGTAAACCTTAAGATGCCTTCCCAGACCAGCAGGTCCCCGGGCTGTTGGGAGAAGCGGCGTTTCAGGACGCATATCCATGAGCTGGGCCCCCCTGCCCCTCCCCGGTCTAAAACTGGGGCTTCAGCAGATGCTCAATGTGTTTTCTTCAGCAAGGCAGTAGGAGGATGCATGCTTCAAGGGGAGCAGTGTGCCCTCAGGAGGCACCGACAGAGTGTTTGCAGAACCCAACTTTCCTCCCCTTTAAACCTGCAGTTGTGGAGAGTGAGGAGCCAGGAAAGCCAAATGCTGCCATCTGCTGGCCATTTCCCATATAGCAGCGTCAAAGTACTAGTTTACAAAACTCTGGTTTAAACTTGGCTGAAGACCTGGAGGGAGGAGGAGGCATTTGCAGAGCCCTTGCTGTTTACAAGGGACTGTCTTCAAGTGTGCTAGGAATACAGACATGAATTATCCTTGGATGTTGTTAATAAAGAGGACACGGATTCTGGAGAACCAGCGCTGCCACTTTTTTGTTTGTTACTGTGGTTAGATATATATATATATCACAAAATATTCGTTTTTTACCATTTTAAGCATACAATTCAGTAGTATGAATTACATTGGTAATTCATACTACTGCCAGCACCAACATCCATTACCTAATTTTTTCATCACCCCAAAAAGAAACTCTGTACTCTTAAGAAAAAACTCCCTATCTCCCCTCCCTCTGGCCCTGTTAATCTCTAATCCGCTATATGTCTCTGTGAATTTGCTTATTCTAGATACTTCATATAAGTGGAATCTTAAAATATTTGTCCTTTTGTGTCTGGCTTATTTCATTCAGTATAATGTCTTCATGGTTCATCCATGTTGTGGCGTGGAGCAGAACTGCCTTCCTTTTTGTGGCTGAAGAATATTCCATTGTGTATATGAACCACTGTTTATCCATTCATCTGTTGTTGGTTGCTTCGGTGGCTTCCAACTTTGGGCTATTGTGAGTAACAGCTATTGGACTACAACTAAGTACCTGTTCAAGTCGCTGTTTTTAATGTGTTTGAGAATATACCTAGAAGTAGGATTGTCAGGTCATATGGAAATTCTAAGTTTAACATTTTTGGGGAATTGCCAAACTGTTTTCCATAGTGGCTGTACCATTTTACATCCCCACCAGCCATGCATGAGTGTTCCGATTTCTTCACATGCTCACCAACACTTACTATATTCTGTGTGTGTGTGTTTTTAATAGTATCTATCCTATAGGGTGTGAAGTGGTTTCTCCTTGTGGTTTTGATTTGCGTTTGCCTAATACTAATGATGAACATCTTTTCATGTGCCTTTTGGCCATGTGCATATCCTCTCTGGAGAAATGTCTATTTCAATTCTTTGCCCATTTTTAAATTGGGTTGCCTTTTTGTTGTTGAGTTGTAGGATTTCGTTACATATTCAAGTTATTAAACCGTTATCATTTATATGGTTCCCGAAGAGTTTTCACATTTTATAGGTTGTCTTTTCCCTTTCTTAATAATGGCCTTTGACTTTGATGCACAGTTTTTTCTTTCTTGCTGTCTTTTTTTTTTTTTTTTGGTGTTTTAATTCAATTTTATTGACATATATTCGCATACCATACAATCATTCATGGTGTACAATCAACTTTTGACAGTACCATCATATGTCGTGTATTCATCACCCCAATCTATTTTTGAACATTTTCCTTATACCAGAAAGAATCAGAATAAGAAAAAATATAAAAATAAAAAAGAACACCCAAGTCATCCCCCCCATCCCACCCTATTTTTTTTTCATTTTTGTCCCCATTTTTCTATTCATCCATCTGTGCACTGGATAAAGGGAGTGCGATCCACAGGGTTTTCACAATCACACTGTCACCCCTTGTAATCTGCATTGTTAAATAATCATCTTCAAGAGTCAAGGCTACTGGGTTGGAGTTTGATAGTTTCAGGTATTTACTTTTAGCTATTCCAATACATTAAAACCTAAAAAGGGTTATCTATATAGTGCGTAAGAATGTCCACCAGAGTGACCTCTTGACTCCATTTGAAATCTCTCAGCCACTGAAGCTTTATTTCGTTTCATTTCACATCCCCCTTTTGGTCAAGATGTTCTCAATCCCAGATGCCAGGTCCACATTCATCCCTGGGAGTCATATCCTGCGTTGCCAGGGAGATTAACACCCCTGGGGGTTAGGTCCCACGTAGTGGGGAGGGCAGTGATGTCACCCACCAAGGTGGCTTAGCTAGAGAGAGAGAGAGGGCCACATCTGAGCAACAAAGAGGAACACAGGGGGAGACTCTTAGGCACAATTATAAGCAGGTTTAGCCTCTCCTTGATGCACAGAAGTTTTAACTTTTGATGAAGTCTAATTTATCTGTTTTTTCTTTTGTTGCTTATGCTTTTGGTGTCATATCTAAGAATCCACTGACAAATCCAAGGTTACAAAGATTTTTCCCTAAGTTTTCTTCTAAGAGTTTTATGGTTTTGGCTCTTATATTTAGGTCCTTGATCCATTTTGAGTTAATTTTTGTATATGGTGTGATGTAGGGGTCCATCTCATTTCGTTGCACATGGAGATCTGGTTTCCCCTGCATCATTTGTTGAGAAAATTCTCTCCCCATTGAATGTATTTGGACTCTTGTTGAAAACCAATTGGCCATAGATGTGTAGGTTCATTTTTGGACTCTCAATTCTATTCCATTGGTCTATATGTCTGTCCTTACACCCGTACCACACTGTTTTGATCATTGTAGCTTTGTAGTAAGTTTTAAAATCAAAAGTGTGAGACCTACAAATTTATTCTTTTTCAAGATTGTTTTGGCTATTTGGGACCCTTTTCCATTCCACTTGAAGTTGAGGAACAACTTTTCCATTTCTACAAAAAAAGGTTGCTGGAAGTTTAATAGGAATTGCAATAAAACTGTGGATCACTTTGGATAGTATTGATATCTTAACAATATTAAGTCTTCCAATTCATGAACATGGAGTGCCATGCCATTTATTTAGGTCTTCTTTAATTTCTTTTGGCAGTGTTTTGTAGTTTTCAGAGTACACGTCTTTCACCTCTTTGGTTAAATTTATTCCTAGATGTTTTATTCTTTTAAATGTTATTGTAAGTGGAATCATTTTCTTAATTTCCTCTTTGGTTTATTCATTCCTGTTGCGTAGAAACACGACTCCTCCCAGGTGGGCTCCAAACTTCACTTTCTCTCCAGGATGCTGAGATTGCCAGAACACCTGCTTATCTATTTAACCTCTTAGCAGCCACTTGCTGCTTGGTTTTCTAGTCTTTCATCCTATGTGCTCACAGTTTAGAGACTGTCAAATGCTTCAGCAGAAAAGTCTATGTGGAATGTCAGACTTGGTTGGTACTGTTCTCTACTACTTACCGCCTTGGTAGCAATGAACTCCAGTTTTAATTTCCCCAGCCAAGTGACTCTTTCTCAAGGCATTGGCCAATATTTTCTGCTAGGCTGCTATGCCCAAATCTGTGATTTGGCCAGCATGCCCAGGGGAAAATGTAGCAGCAAATGCCAGGATCACCTCAAATGGTGTTTTCTTTTTTGCTTCCTGAGCTCCACTCCCTAATCCTTCACTCAGCGAGACCACCAGGCTCTGCCCGAGAGCCCCCTCCTTGCACTGTGGTCCAGAATGTGCCTTCAGGTAGAAAACCAGGATGGCTGTAGTGCGTGCCTCATTTTTTGTTTTCTCTCAGGAAGCACACTCCTGTGCAACCTCTCGTCCAGGGTCTGTAGTACATTTTGTCCAGTTTTCTAGTTATTTATATCCTGAGAGTAAGTCTGATGCATCTTGGTGAAAGCAGAATTCTGCTAGTTCATTAATTTGAATTTATTTTGCACTTAGTTTTATTTTTATCAAAGTTCATCATGCTTATATTCTTAAAAAGTGAATTAGGTCTACAACACTTGTGAAAAAGAGTGTCCTTTTTTCCCCCTCCAGAGGCACCCACTCTCAGTGGTTTTTCAGGTCATGTTGACCTGAAAGTGTACTGTAGTTACAATAGTATAGTATAGAGTATACTATAATTATTTCTCCTATTTTTCCCAATAAAATTTTTTCCTTGGGTTAATAATTTTTTCTTGAGTCTCTGCTGTGAGTTTATATCTCTGCATAAAGCATTCTGTAAATTTAATCATCCTGAAGTGATATCTTTCCTGGCCTAGAGCTTTCTGCCCAGGAGCTTTCGGCTCCCTGCACAGCTGCTACCCTGGAATCTCTCTTCACCATCATTCTGGACATTCTCACTGTCACTCTCTTGTGTTTTCCCGGATCCCGTGTCTTCCTCTTTCTTGGTTTACTCCCTTTTTTTTCTGGAGTACATCCTCCAATAGTTTCATGAGAATGAACACCTGGGTGGTACTTTTTTTTTTTTTTTTAGAAGTCTTGAATGTGTGCAAATATCTCTAGTAAATATCTGTATCCTCGTACTTGAGTAATATTTTGGCTGGATATCTAATTCCATGCTAGAAAACTTTTCCCATTTGAATTTTAAAAATTTATTGCGGTAACATATTGTATTAGTTAGGGTTCTCCTTGGAAACAGAATCAATGAGAGATGTCTCTTATTATCAAATTGTAAAAGTGACTCACGCAACTGCGGGAGCGCACGAGTCCAAATTCTGCAGAGCCGTCAACAAGCTGTCAACTCCAAGGAAGACGTCCGACGAACTCCTCGGGAAACGAACCGACAACTTTGACGAACTCCTCAGGAAACGAACCGGCAACTTTGAAGAACTCAGGAAACGAACCGACAACTTTGACGAACTCCTCAGGAAACGAACTGGCAACTTCGACGAGCTCCCCAGGAAAAGCTTCACTGAGCAGCTGAAGAAGAAGTGAAGGTTCTCTAACCGTCCGGCCCACAAGCCTGCAACTGATCACCCGGACCAAATCCAGCCAACCGCATTCTCCCACCGTGGAAGCACGCCCCCCGATGAATCACCAGTCAGCCGCAGTCAACCGACTGATGATCCGACAAACCAACCAGCCTCAAATAGCCTCACAGAAATCGTCAGGCCAGTGCCCGCCCGACCAGACAGCCAGGCCACCCAGCCAAGTCGACACATGAACCCAACCATCACAGTCCACCCCTTGTCAACTTGGCAGTCGTACACATCACCTAAAACCATATCTTCAAAATGAACGTTACAGCTTATGCCATATGATAAGGGGATAAAACAGAGAAGAAAGCAAAAATATTTTCTTCACAGACAAATACAAACATAATCATCACAAAACGAGGAGGAAATATTCATATCATCATAGTCCTCGTTTCTGTAACTGGTCACGTGGCCGTAGTTCATATTTATCACGACCTTCTTCCACTACCCATTCCATGTTCCCTTTACCCTCAGCAAGCACTTCAGCTGGCCGTGGTTCTTTGCCTGGTGGGGTGACCCAAACCTTCATTCCTGAAGTTTCTTGGCCATTGGTAGTCCTGCCTGGATTGGGTTGTTGCAGTTTTCCATTGACTTGAATCACGGGGCATGGTAGTACTAAGAGATGCCCTAGGGGATCTCCTGTATTCCAGGAAAACTCTTCTTTACTTCCATTGTGTAGTTGCAGTGCTATTTCCCCTTGATAGTCAGGATCAATCACCCCAGCCAGTACAGTAATCCCCTTACTTGCCTGTTGATTCAGAGGCATAAGAAGCCCAAAGTGGCCAGGTGGCAGCCTTAACTTCCAGTTCAATGGGATTATTGTTGTGTTTCCTGGTGGAAGCACTCCTCCTTTTGGAACCAAGACCTGTAGACCAGCAGAGCTTAAACTTGCAGGGACAGGAAGCAAAAATTTCCCTAGTGGATCATTAGGAGTGATAGTGAGTGGTGCTACTCCTGTTTCCACCCCTTGATTCCTGGACCCATGAATCCTGGCTATGGGAGAAACAGCACCATAGAGTGGACGCTGATTCAGAGCATACACAGCCTCCTGGAGAACACTGCCCCAGCCCTGCAAGGTATTGCCACCTAGTTGGCGCCGTAATTGAGTCTTCAATAGTCCATTCCACCGTTCTATCAACCCAGCTGCTTCTGGATGATGGGGCACATGGTAAGACCAGAGAATTCCATGAGCATGTGCCCATCCCCTCACTTCATTTGCTGTGAAGTGGGTTCCTTGGTCCGAAGCAATGCTGTGTGGAATACCATGACGGTGGATGAGGCATTCTGTAAGTCCACGTATTGTAGTTTTGGCAGAAGCATGTCGTGCAGGGAAGGCAAACCCATATCCGGAGTATGTGTCTATTCCAGTAAGAACAAATCGCTGCCCTTTCCATGATGGAAGTGGTCCGATGTAATCAACCTGCCACCAGGTAGCAGGCTGATCACCCCGAGGAATGGTGCCATATCGGGGACTGAGTGTGGGTCTCTGCTGCTGGCAAATTGGACACTCAGCAGTGGCTGTGGCCAGGTCAGCCTTGGTGAGTGGAAGTCCATGTTGCTGAGCCCATGCATAACCTCCATCCCTACCACCATGACCACTTTGTTCATGAGCCCATTGGGCAATGACAGGAGTTGCTGGGGAAAGAGGCTGATTGGTATCCACCAAACGGGTCATTTTATCCACTTGGTTATTAAAACCTTCTTCTGCTGAAGTCACCCTCTGGTGAGCATTCACATGGGACACAAATATCTTCATGTTGTTTGCCCACTCAGAAAGGTCTATCCACATACCCCTTCCCCAGACTTCTTTGTCACCAATCTTCCAATCATGTTCCTTCCAAGTCCCTGACCATCCAGCCAAACCATTAGCAACAGCCCAGGAATCAGTATACAGACGCACCTCTGGCCAGTTCTCTTTCCAAGCAAAGTGAACAACCAGGTGCACTGCTCGAAGTTCTGCCCACTGGAAGGATTTCCCCTCACCACTGTCCTTCAGGGATATCCCAGAAAGGGGCTGCAGTGCTGCAGCTGTCCACTTTCGGGTGGTACCTGCATATCGTGCAGAACCATCTGTAAACCAGGCCCGAGTCTTCTCTTCCTCAGTCAACTGACTGTAAGGAACTCCCCAAGATGCCATAGCTGTGGGCTGGGCAAGAAAAGGTAAGGTGGAAGGAGTGGGGGCCATGGGCATTTGGGCCACTTCCTCATGTAACTTACTTGTACCTTCAGGACCTGCTCGAGCTCTATCTCGTATATACCATTTCCATTTTATGATGGAGTGCTGCTGTGCACGCCCAACTTTATGGCTTGGTGGGTCAGATAACACCCAGCTCATGATAGGTAACTCAGGTCTCATGGTAACTTGGTGGCCCATGGTTAAGCGTTCTGTCTCTACTAAGGCCCAGTAGCAGGCCAACAGTTGTTTCTCAAATGGAGAGTAGTTGTCTGCAGAGGATGGTAAAGCTTTACTCCAAAATCCTAAGGGCCTGCGTTGTGATTCTCCTATAGGAGCCTGCCAAAGGCTCCAAACAGCATCTCTATTTGCCACTGACACTTCCAGCACCATTGGATCAGCTGGATCATATGGTCCAAGTGGCAGAGCAGCTTGCACAGCAGCCTGGACCTGTTGCAGAGCCTCATCTTGCTCCGGTCCCCACTCAAAACTAGAAGCTTTTCTAGTCACTCGGTAAATGGGCCGGAGTAGCACACCTAAATGAGGAATATGTTGTCTCCAAAACCCAAAGAGGCCAACTAAACGTTGTGCCTCTTTTTTGGTTGTAGGAGGGGCCAGATGCAGCAGCTTATCCTTCACCTTAGAAGGAATATCTCGACAGGCCCCACACCACTGAACACCTAGAAATTTTACTGAGGTGGAAGGGCCTTGTATTTTTGTTGGATTTATCTCCCATCCTCTGCCACGCAAATACCTTACCAACAAATCTAGAGTAGTTGCTACTTCTTGCTCACTAGGTCCAATCAACATGATATCATCAATATAATGGACCAGTGTGATGTCTTGTGGGAGGGAGAAATGATCAAGATCCCTGCGGACAATATTATGACATAGGGCTGGAGAGTTGATATAACCCTGAGGTAGCACGGTGAATGTAAACTGCTGGCCTTGCCAGCTAAATGCAAACTGTTTCTGGTGGTCCTTGCTGACAGCAATTGAGAAAAAAGCATTTGCCAGATCAATAGCTGCATACCAGGTACCAGGGGATGTGTTGATTTGCTCAAGCAATGATACCACATCTGGGACAGCAGCTGCAATTGGAGTCACCACCTGGTTAAGCTTACGATAATCCACAGTCATCCTCCAAGACCCATCTGTTTTCTGCACAGGCCAAATAGGAGAGTTGAATGGGGATGTGGTGGGAATCACCACCCCTGCATCCTTCAAGTCCTTAAGAGTGGCATTAATCTCTGCAATCCCTCCAGGAATCCGGTATTGCTTCTGGTTCACTACTTTGCTAGGCAGAGGCAGCTCTAGTGGCTTCCACTTGGCCTTTCCCACCATAATAGCCCTCACTCCAGGAGTCAGGGAACCAATGTGAGGATTCTGCCAGTTGCTGAGTATGTCTATTCCAATTATGCATTCCGGCACTGGGGAAATAACCACAGAATGGGTCCGGGGACCCACTGGACCCACTGTGAGACGGACCTGGGCTAAAACTCCATCAATCATCTGACCTCCGTAAGCCCCAACTCTGACTGGTGGACCAGAGTGACGTTTTGGGTCTCCGGGAATTAATGTCACTTCTGACCCAGTGTCTAATAATCCACGAAATATCTGATCATTTCCTTTTCCCCAATGCACAGTCACCCTGGTAAAAGGCCGTAGGTCCCCCTGGGGAAGGCTGGGAGGAAGATTAACAGTGTAAATTTTTGGCAGTGTGACAGGGTCCTTCTCCAAGGGTACCCGGCCTTCCCTTCATTCAAGAGGCTCTGGATCTGTAAACTGTCTCAAGTCTGGGAATTGATTAAGGGGCCGTGACTCTCTGTTTTTGTAATTCAAGGGAGATTTTTGTTCATGTGGCCTAGAATTCTTCTGCTTATATAGTTCAAACAAGAATTTAGTCGATTGCCCATCTATTTTACTACTTGGTACTCCATGATCCACTAGCCAACGCCATAAGTCTCTGCGAGTCATATTATTTTGATTGCTACTTTGAGCCTGTTTTACATTATGGTAGCCCTGTCCACCTTGTCTGTGGCGATTAACTGCAGCCACTTGGCTTCTGCTGACTCGGGACCCGATTATCCCCATTGTGTTTAAGGATTCCAGCTCAGTGACAGCAGTTCCTACAGTAATATCTGACCTACAGAGAAGGGCGACTACAGAGCTCTTCAGGGATGATGGAGCTAGTTTCACAAATTTATTCCTTACAGTCCTGGTAAAAGGTGTGTCCTCTGGACATTCCAGGGCTGTGTGAGCAGGTTTTCCATGATAAATACACTCTAACATTCCAATCTCTCTAAGCCTTTGAATCCCCTCCTCCACATTATACCAGGGCAGTTCTGGCATTTCAACTTCTGGTAATGCCGGCCACCTTTTGATCCATGTTTCAGCCAGCCACCCAAACAAACTGTTAACACCCTTTCTAACCCCTCGAGCTACAACATTGAATGCAGAATCTCTGCTTAGTGGGCCCATATCAGTAAATTCAGCCTGATCCAACCTTATATTCCTTCCACCATTATCCCACACTCTCAATATCCATTCCCACACATATTCCCCTGGTTTCTGTCTGTATAAGTTGGAAAACTCATACAGTTCTTTTGGAGTATAGCGTACTTCCTCATGGGTCACACTTTGTACCTCACCCTTTGGGGCTTGTTGGGACTTGAGCCTAGTTATAGGTCTTGAAGCAAAAACTGGTGGTGGGGGTGGGTCATGAAAAGAGTTAGAATTATCTCTCAAGCCATTCACCTCAGGGCACTCTGTTGCATTTTCATCTCTTAAAACAGGATTAGTCTCTCCAGACGAAAGAGTGAGGGCTGCTTCCTCAGGGGAGGTGATTACAAGATTAGCAGGCATTGAAGGGTCAATCTCCTTAGGTAGGAGTTGCGTGGCAGGCTCCTTAGGGCAGACTGGAGGCAGAGAAGCTGTTTCCCCAGGACAGCCCTCTACAGGTAAATCTAACAATGACCCAGCAGAATCCAGGGTTCCAATGTCCTCACTGTCATTATTATCAATCCATATGTCTCCATCCCAAGTTTCTGGGTCCCATTCTTTTCCAATCAATGCCTTTACTTTAACAGCAGACACCCTGAGAGGTTGAGATTTTAGTTTACGCTGTAAATGTGCTACTCGCACAATAAGAGACTGCGTCTGATTTTCAGAAACCTCCAGTCTGCGGGCACAGGAAATAAGATTTTCTTTCAGGGCACAGATGGAACTCTTTACATCTGTCATACGGCATTCAAGTTTTGAATTTGAAGCCTTTAGCTCATCCCTTTCTCTTACAACTGTATCCAAAGTATCTAAGAGCAGCCAGCCAACATCATTATACTTCTTAATACTGCAAAACTCTGTGAAAGTGTCGAAAACGCTGTCACCCAGAGCCTCGCTTCGTACTAGAGCACAATTAGGAGAATCAAATGGTGCTATTTTGCGTATTTCCTTTGCCAACTCCTGCCATGGACTCTTAGTACCCTCTTGATTATTGGAAATAGAGTCATTAGTGCCTCTGAATCTAATCAGAGTAGAAAACAAGTTGTAAAAGCCCATTTTAAGATTCCGTTTCTCAAGAACCACTTCCGGTACCAAGTTGTATTAGTTAGGGTTCTCCTTGGAAACAGAATCAATGAGAGATGTCTCTTATTATCAAATTGTAAAAGTGACTCACGCAACTGCGGGAGCGCACGAGTCCAAATTCTGCAGAGCCGTCAACAAGCTGTCAACTCCAAGGAAGACGTCCGACGAACTCCTCGGGAAACGAACCGACAACTTTGACGAACTCCTCAGGAAACGAACCGGCAACTTTGAAGAACTCAGGAAACGAACCGACAACTTTGACGAACTCCTCAGGAAACGAACTGGCAACTTTGACGAGCTCCCCAGGAAAAGCTTCACTGAGCAGCTGAAGAAGAAGTGAAGGTTCTCTAACCGTCCGGCCCACAAGCCTGCAACTGATCACCCGGACCAAATCCAGCCAACCGCATTCTCCCACCGTGGAAGCACGCCCCCCGATGAATCACCAGTCAGCCGCAGTCAACCGACTGATGATCCGACAAACCAACCAGCCTCAAATAGCCTCACAGAAATCGTCAGGCCAGTGCCCGCCCAACCAGACAGCCAGGCCACCCAGCCAAGTCGACACATGAACCCAACCATCACACATATATACAACATAACATTTCCCACTTTGACCACTTTCAAGTATTCAATTCAGTGGTGTTAATTACATTCACAATGTTTTGCTGCCATCATCATCATCCATCACCAAAGCTTTTCCATCATCCCAAACAGAAACTTCGTACCCATTAATCCCCTTTGAATTTTGAAGATATCCTTACCTTTCATGCTAGGTCCCAGTGATTTAATTAAGAAGTCTCGTGTCTTTTTTTTTTTTTTTTTTACTATTCATGTTTTATTTGTCCTTTTTCTTTAAAAAGGATAACCAAAGATACAGGTAGTATTCAGTAAAATAAAATAGATGAAACAGATTTCTAAGAGACTACAGTGTCACTTGCTACATTTAACCTAATTTATTCATGTTTGCCTTAGGACAGGAAATAGATCATTCAGTAAAAACACACAGTAAAAACAAAATATGTCTCATCATGTACAACTTTTAAACTACAATAATGTTGTGTCTTAATTACTTCCATGCACACAAGTCTAACATTACAGTTTTATTTATTTATTTATTTATTTTTGGCTTTTACAAAAGGGGGTTTATTTGGTTACACAGTTACAGTCTTAAGGCCATAAAGTGTCCAAGGTAATGCATCAGCAATCGGGTGCCTTCACTGGAGGATGGCCAATGGTGTCCAGAAAACCTGTTAGCTGGGAAGGCACATGGCTGGCATCTGCTCCAAAGTTCTGGTTTCAAAATGGCTTTCTCCCAGGACATTTCTCTCTAGGCTTCAGCTTCTCGTGAAAATGTCACTCTCAGTTGCTCTTGGGGCATTTGTCATCCCTTAGCTTCTCCAGAGCAAAAGTCTTCTTTCAAAGGCTGTCTCTAAAATGTCTCTGTATATTGCAGTTCCTCTCTCAGTTCTTGTGCATTCTTCAAAGTGTCCCTCTCGGCTGTGGCAAGCTTGCTCCTTCTGTGTGAGCTTAAATAGTGCACCAGTAAACTAATAAAGGCCCATGCTGAATGGGCAGGGCCACACCTGCGTGGAAATCATCCAATCAGAGTTGTCACCCACAGTCGCATGAGGCGCATTTCCATGGAAACAAATTAATCCAAATGTTCCAACTTAATCCCCACTAATATGTCTGCCCCCACAAGACTGCGTCAAAGATCATGGCTTTTTCTGGGGGACATAATATATACAAACTGGTACATTCCACCCCCTGGACCCCAGAAAAACATGATCTTTCCATATACAAAATACATTCATCCCATCACAGTATCACAGAAACTTAATTCATTTCAGTAACAGTAGTTAAGTATAAGATCCCATCAAAATCAATTACAGGCATGGTTGGTCCAAAGGCATAATTCCCCTCTGGCTCTGTACCTGTGAAATGTAGAACAAGTTATCTGCTTCCAATTTGCAAAGGAGGGACAGTCATAGGATAAACATTCCCATTGCCATAAGGAGAAACTGAAAGGAAAACGGTTTAAGGGACCAAAACAATTCCTAAAACCCACAGGGCAAACTCCATTAGATTTCAAAGTCTCAGAGTCATTAACAGAAAAACGTATCCTTGGGGCTTGAGAGAGCAGGAGTCTAACCCTTCCTAAGGGCCTTTGCGGAAGCCGTTTTCTCTCCAGACACTGGAGTGGATGTTCCAACATATCCACACATTGGGGAGACCACCTTCTTGGCCCCACCCTCCTCAAACATCGGGGCAACACCCAGATTCTCTTCCTTCTCCAGGGTATACACGCATCCCCTTCAAAACAGTGGGGTGGTGGACAGGCTCTCCTCAACCTCCGGGGCAAACTCACCCTTTCCATACGTGTGGGCCACTCGGCTCTCTCAGCCTGAGACCTCTTGACTCCAGACCTCAACATCCATGGCTCTGTCTTTGAAGAAATTTTTCTTTCGGTTTGTTCCTTGTCTGTCCCCTCCAGTCCCGACCAGCAGCGGCTCTGTCTGTAAAGAGTTTGCAAAAATTCTGTTGGCTTGGCATGAAGCCTACAGTTTCTTTTAAAAAATAAACACAATTAAGACTTCTAGGAGCATTTTATAATTAAGTAATTCCTAATTTTTCTTTGTAGATAGAGCAAGCACCTCCAAAACCAAATTCCTTTACACAGTGAGCGCTTCACTTAAAATGAACTCTTAAGTAAATTAAGTATGTGGACCACGTTAGAATAAGCTGACATTATATATTCAGCTAGGTAGATAACAAACCATAGTGCCAAATGGAAAAAGTATATTTGCAAATAAATTTCAAAAAGTAAGTTAACTTTCACTGTAATTACATGGAACTTTGAAAAGGAAGTGAGATCTGGTAGGTTTCTACAGGTTGGTGTGAAATTCCTGATACATCCCAATTTGGGCAGAGAATGAGGATAGATTTGCAGGGACCCCTGGGTAAATGGGAGAAGTGCAGAAATGTTGGACCTCCCCACCTAGGTTATTACTGATGTTCTCACAAACACTGAGGACTGACAGTTTGGTGGGATGAGCCCTCAATCTTGGAGCTTGCCATTGTGAAGCTTGTTGCTGCAAAGGAGAGGCTGAGCCTATTTATAATTGTGCCTGAAAGTCACCCCCAAAGAACCTCTTTTGTTCTCAGATTTGGCCTCTCTCTAAGCCAACTATCCAGGTGAATTCACTGCCCTCCCCACTATGTGGGACCAGACTCCCAGGGGTGTAAATCTCCCTGGCAACGTAGGATATGACTCCCGGGGATGAATCTGGACCCGGCATCATGGGATTAAGAACATCTTCTTGACCAAAAGGGGGATGCAAAATGAAATGAAATAAAGTTTCAGTGGCTGAGAGATTTCAAATGGAGTTGAGAGATCACTCTGAGGGGATTCTTATTTGCTATATAGATATCCCTTTTTAGTCTTTAGTGTATTGGAATAGCTAGAAGTGGATACCTGAAACTGTCGAACTGCAACCCAGTAGCCTTGATTCTTGAAGGCGAGACAATTGTGTAACTATGTAGCTTACGTGGTGTGATTGTGTGATTGCAAAAACCTCTTGGCTCACACTCCCTTTGTCCAGTGCATAGACAGATGAGTGGAGAAATGGGGACAAAAACTAAATGAAAAAATAAGGTGGGATGTGGGGAATGGAATGTTTTGGGTGTGTTTTTTACGTGTGTGTGTGTGTGTGTATTTTTTTTGAGTAAGGAAAATGTTCAAAAGTTGATTCTGGTGATGAACGCACAACTATATGATGGTGCTGTGAATAGCTGATTGTACACTGTGAATGGTTATAGGGTATGTGACTATATCTCAATAAAACTGGTATTTTATAAAAAGTAAGTTAACTTTCTATAATTAAATTCAGAAAATATACTGATTTGCTAAAATGAATAAGATGTGATGTATTAACATTTCACTATGAAAGAATACATAACAGAACATTTACAATCAGTGAATGAATCTTGGGAATAGTTTACTGTAATGGACGCTGGCTAAATAGAAGTGCATATTGTGAAGCACAATGGGTGTTATTGTTTTGCCACATACTTTTGTTACCTTGCTATAGGTAACACATGTGGACCAAATCCAGCATTCATTTTCAGTTGCTGCTGGTACCGTGCATGTGTTTTAAGAAATATGTACAGTATGAAAAACTTGAAAGTACTTCATGTCCTTTTGATTCTTGATTTTTTGGGTATGTTTCCTATTAAAAATTTTTTTTCTAGACATTTCATTTTATTCCTGGAACTCTGTAGTAATCATGCTCATGTGCTATGTGTATCTTTTTTTCATTCCTTTCACAGAGTTCTTCATGAGAACTTTCAGTCTGGAAACTTATTCCCATCAGTTCTGGGAAGGTGATTTTATCAATTATTTATCTAAAAAAACATTTTTCCCTAATCTGGTTTTCTGTTACTTCTTTCTGGAATTCCTATTATCAAATATTTGATCTTTGGATTGCTTTTCTAATTTTCTCACCTTTTCTCTCCTATTTTTTTTTTTTTTTTTTTCTCTCTCTGTCTCTTTTTTTCTTGTACTAGTTTCTGGAAGATTTATACAGCTTTATATTCCTTCTATGAAAATTTCATTTCTGCTACTTCTTATTTTTTATTTCAGAGGATCTTTTTGTCCTGCAGCTGTTCTTTTTTTTACTTTTCTTCTATCCAAGTTGTCTTTAGGCATGTTTATTTTAGCTTTCATCTTTCGTGTTAGATGATTTCTCATAATTTCTGGAAATCCTTGACTGACTGTTCATATTTATTGAGGCACTAAAACATTTATTGGAAGGTCTGTGTGCGTGAGTAGTGCTTGTCAATTGGTGTGCTTCATTGTGAGATGATTGGGTGGTGTGCTGGTTTGGAGCTAGTATGTGCCCCATAAAAGGCCATGTTCTCTTAATGGGGGCAGACCAACCTATTGTTGAGTGGGGCCTTTTGATTAGGTTGTTTCCATGGAGATGTGACCCAGCCCATTCAAGGTGGGTCTTAATCCTCTTGCTGGAGTCTTGTATGAGAGGATAAAAGACAGATGGAACTCGGAGAGCTCAGAGAAGCTGAGAGAGAAATGCCCAGAGACATTTGGAGACAGTCATTGAAACCAGAGCCAGGAGAGAAGGACCAGCAGATGTCACCATGTGCCTTCCCAGGTGACAGAAGAACCCCAGATGCCAGCAGCCTTTCGTCAGAGAAGGTGTCCTCTTGTTGACGCCTCAATTTGGAAATTTTCATGGCCTTAGAACTATGCATTTGTAACCTAATAAATCCCCATTGAAAAAGCCAACCCGTTTCTGTTATATTGCATTTTGGCAGCTTTAGCAAACTGTACAGGTGGGGTCCCCCAAATGTTAATTCCTATGAGTCTTTTATGAGGTGTGGGCCATCAGTTTCTGTAGAGAGCAATCTACTAGTTTACTGCTTGGGATGTGGGGTTATTGTAATAAGCCTGTTCCCAGCATCCTGAGCAGAGAGCCCTGTGGGATGGGGTCTTGATTTTCATGATACAGTTTTTATTTAATATCCTGTGTTCATTTCAGCACCTGCTGTCCCTTGGCCACTGTGCCTGGTGTCCCTGTGAGTAAACCTCCAGTGTTTTGCTGAGATGGAGAAGGGATACTCCCTGACTGAGTGGGAGGGAATGTAGGGGGGTTGCTGGTATTTATTCAGGCTTTCATCTAGTGCTCCCATTTACAGCCCCACCCTATACACACTGGTTGCATTCATTAGAGTAATAGCTAAGCCAGTTGTAACAAGGAAAACTAAACATACACTGACTTAAAGAAAACAGAAGATTCTTTCATGTTCTTACACCAGGCAATCCCATGGTGAGCGGTCCAGGTTGGTGGGTGTCTTTGCCCCATGAGGTCATTCAGGAACCCAAGTTTCTTCCTTCTTATTGCTCTGCTGTCCCTTGGGACATGGTCTTTATCTGCATGGTCAAAACAGAGTTGAAGGTATCTCTGTATGCCAGTTCTCAAAAGGCTAAAGAGCACAGAGAAGCAGACACATGGTGTGTTAATTAATGCCTGGACCTAGAAATGACACATAATACCTCCACACCCTTTTTGCCCCTGATCTCTTAGTCACATAGCCACAGCTAGATGCAAGGGAGCCTGGAAAATGCCGTATCCAGCTGAGCAATGATGTATGAAATTATAATTCCATTATTCTGAAAGAAGAATGGATTTTATTACTTTACTAGCCATCTCTACCACAAGCTCCTGGTGCCTCCAAACTGTGACCCTTTCCAGGGTTCTGCCTCGTGAATGTTGGATTCTTGGCCACGTCCTCCCCAAGCAAGCACTCCGTGTTCTTTCTCCTGTCTGTTACCACATATTTGTCTCTTTTTCAAAAATTTTGTTGATGTCTTTTCTCTGCTGTTGTCCCTTCCCCCATTCTCTTGTCCTTGTGGGCTTATGGCCTTTATTATCATATTAATGCTATTTAGGGAAGGAGTGGAAATGAACTCATGGCTTCAATCTGCCATTTTCCAGAAGCTTTAAATTATGTCTTTAAATATTACATTAGATTTTCTTAATTCTTAGTATGTTCTTAGGATATACCAATTTTGCCTCTATTGGGTGTTCTTCATGTTCTTTTTTCCGATATTTTAAATGGTTTGTTCACTCCAAACTTAAATCTCTTGATTTACAGTTAGAATAAGAAATTCTCCATCTCTTTTTTTGTGTGGTTTCCACTTTCTGTTCTTTTGCTCCTCCCAGCGTACCATTCATTTTGTTATGTTTCTTTTCTCTTCTGCCCTTTCCAAGATCTCTGCCAACTTATGTTTTACCTCCTCTGTTGTTTTATCAGATCTTCCCTGAGCTCTTACATATCTGCTTAGAACTTTTGCATAATAGAAGCATTTGCTTTACTACATTTATAAAGTTTGTGGTGATGTATTTGAATGCAATTTTTAACTGTTGTGTAGTGACATTCATCTGCCAGACATTTTATTCTGTCATTTTCCTGTATTTTTCCCCTTGGGGTGTCTTTTTATAGATGCTGTGTTCCTCTTGGATGATTTCCTATCTGTGAATGAGATGAGTTCTTCTTAAACCAGATCTTTGTAAGAAATTCACTGGGGAGGAGAACAGGGCCATGTTCCAGGATGGCAGGAACCTCCCTAGGAGGCAGAGGTGTGTGCCTGAGTTATTTTAGCCTTTATTCTTTCTAGGCCAACTGGGCTTGGCAGATGTGGGGCTGCTCAGCAAGCACATTCTTTCTCCTCTATCCTGCCTCATTGACAGAGTACTTCATGCAAATATGGCTTGTGTATGTGGTTCCTCATTGAGCTCCCCCAACTGTGCATCTCCTTAGTATAAAGTGAGACCCTCAGAAGGTTCTTCTCTATCTTTATTTTTATTGGAAGGGATTCTATACTAGCAATAAACCATCCAATGGTTTATTAAACCATTAATATTAAATTAATATTAAATATTAAAAAGTTCCATTTACGAGAGCATCAAAAAGAATAAAATTCTTAGGAAAAATTTAACAAAAGCAGTATAAAACTTACCCTAAAAACATCAAAATTCTGTTGGAAGAAATTAAAGAAGACTTAAATAAATGGAAGCAAATCCCATGTTCGTGAATCAGAAGACTTAATATTGTTAAGATGGTGTTCTGGTTTGCTAATGCTGCCAGAATGCAAAACACCAGAAATGGATTGGCTTTTATAAAAGGGGGTTTATTTGGTTACACAGTTACAGTCTTAAGGCCATAAAGTGTCCAAGGTAACACATCAGTAATCAAGTACCTTCACTGGAGGATGGCCAATGGCATCTGGAAAACCTCTCTTAGCTGGGAAGGCACGTGGCTTGAGTCTGCTTATTCCCAGGTTGTGTTTCAAAATGGCATTCTCCAAAGGGTCAGCTTTCAACGGCCATGTCCAAAATGTCTCTTTAAGCTACAGCTCCTCTTCAAAATGTCTCTCTCAGTTGCTCTGAGATCCTTTTGTTTGTGAACTCCTTTATATGACTCCAGTGATCCAATTAACACCCATCCTGAATGGGTGGGGTAACACCTCCATGGAAATTATCCAATCAGAGCAGTTCACTCACAGTTGATTGAGTCACATCTCCATGGAAACATTCAATCAAAGGATTTCAATCTAATCAATACTAATACGTCTTCCCCCACAAAATTGCATCAAAGATAATGGCATTTTGGGGGACATAATACATCCATACTGGCACAGATGGTAATACTCTTCACTCTTCAAATTCATATTCAGTTGTAATGCAAAATCCCAACTGACTTTTTTGCAGAAAGTGACAAATTTTCATATGGAAATTCACAGGACTCAAAATAGCCTAAAAAGAAGAACAAGCCTGGAGAATACACACTTCTTAATTTCAAAACTTACTACAAGGCTATAATAATCAAGACAATGCAGTGCTGACATAAAGATAGACACACAAACCAATAGAATAGAATTAAGAGTCCAGAAACAAACCCTTACACTTACACTTATGGCCAGTTGATTTTCAACAAGGGTGCCAAGACCATTCAATGGGAAAGAGTCATCTAACAAATGGTGCTAGGACAACTGGATAGCCGCATACAAAAGAATAAAGTTGGATGCCTTCCTCATATTATATTCAAGAACTAACTCAAAATGAATCTCAGGCTTAAATATAAGGGCTAACACTATAAAGCTCTTAGAAGAAAATAAAGGAGTAAATCTTCATGATCTTGGGTTAGGCAAAGCCTTCTTAGATATGACACCAAAAGCACAAGCAGCAAAAGAAAAAATAGATAAATTGGACTTATTAAAAAAATGTTTGTGCTTCAGAGGACACCATCAAGAAAGTGAAAACCCACAGGATGGGAGAAAAGTTTGGCAAATCCATATTTGATAAGAGTCTAGTATCCAGAATATGTAAAGAACTCCTACAATTCAACAACAAAAAAGACGACAGCCCAGTTAAAAATCAGGCAAAGGCCTTACATAGACATTTCTCCAAAGAAGATGTACAAATGGCCAATAAGCACCTCAGAAGATGTTCAATGTCATTAGTCATTAGGGAAACACAAATCAAAACCACAGTAAGATATCATTTCCCACCCACTAGGTTGGCTATAATTAAAAACAGAAAATAACAAGTGTTGACAAGTTTAGGGAGAAATTAGAACCCTTGCACATGGCTGGTAGGAGGTAAAATGATTCAGATGTTGTGGAAAAGAATATGGTGGTTCCACAAAAAGTTGAACACAGATTTGCCATATGACCCAGCAATTCCACTCTTACGTATATATCCAAAAGAAATGAACCCATATTTCTACACTAAACCTTACCCATGAATGTTCATAGCAGCATTATTCATAATAGTCCAAATGTGGAAACAATCTAATGCCCATCAACCGATGAATGAATGCATAAAACACAATATATCCATACAGTGGAATGTTTTTGGCAATAAAAAGAAATGAATGAAGTACTACATTGGAATATCTACATATTTCAATGAAGTGTGTTTCAACATAGAGGAACCTTAAAAATAATTATGCCATGTGATGTAAGATATTCATAAAGACCACATATGATTCCATTTATATGAAATGTCCAGTATAGGCAAATCTGTGAAGACAGAAAGTAGATTAGTGGTTGCCTAGAGTTGATGGGGTTGGTGGGAAATAGAGATTTAACTGCTAATGGGTATAGGGTTTCTTTCTGGGGTGATTAAAATGTTCTAAAATCAATTGTAGAGATGGTTGCACAATTCTGTGAATGCACTAAAAAACCAAATTGTATGCTTTAAATGGTCTGTGAATTATATCTTAGTAAAGCTTCTCAAGAAAGAGGAAAAGCTATTCCTTCCTATCACTTTCCGTCTCCATAACTGGCTGGAATGCAGATGTGATGGTAGGAGCTAAAGCAGTCATCTTAGACTTTTGAAATGGAAAACAAACATAAGGGTGACAGAGGAAAAATATAGAAAAAAGCCTGAGTTCCCCAAATTGCCAAGACACCCTATCAGCACTGGACTACCTTTCCATCCTTCACATGAGAGAAAACTAAACCTTTACTTTGTTTAAACCATTGTAATTCTGAGCATTTTTGTTATAGCAGTCTAACCTGTTTGTTAACCAGGGGATAGTCCCACTTTACATTGGTCAGTGTATTATATGAGGCCTTGTATTCGGTACTGAGGATATAAAACGTACAAGTCTTTATATTCAAGGACAGAAAAGCAATTACATGGAGGATACCGTGTAATGAGTTCTCTAGTGGGTTACAGGTGGTGATGAGAGAATTATCTACCAGTGCAGAGATTAGGTGTTGGAAGAGGGTAGTCAGGGAAGCTCTCCAGAGACAGCATGTCGATTGACATCTGAAAGATAAGTCGGTGCTCTAAGATGGACATCTTCATCCAGGTAGGAAACATGGACACTGGGACCAGGGCAGTCTTGAAAGCCACCTGGTGGGAGAGTTACATATGAGATAGCCTGGAGAAAAGAAGGAGGACCCAGAAGGAGCAGACCTGTGTGAGGGCCACAACTGTATCCTGTGGGTAGAAATTTTAGGGAGATAGATATTAGAGCAAGGCATTTTGGGATAGAATGAACTGCTTCACAAAGTACTGAGCTTCCGACACGGAAGTATGCAAGCAGCAATTGGCTGGCCATCTGCCAGAGAAGCTGTTCCCATGATTCCTGAATGAGCGGGGATGTTGACAGGCAGCTCTGTGGTCCCTGAGCTTTCAAATGATGCTCTGAAAGGCAGCCTCATCCCTGAGGGTAGCTCCACTTTCAGCTACTGCACTCAAACACTGAGACAGTCATTTTTTATATGATAGAAGGCATTAAACCCCAACTGTGTGCTTGGACCAAGGCTTGGGTGAGAGCACATTTACAAAGAAATGTGGTAAGAGAAGGCAGGGTTCTGCAAGTGAGGAGAAGAGAGAAGGATTGAAGATCTAAGCTCCAGGACTAAGACTCCAAGACTCCAGAATGTTCCTTCTGGGCCAGGTGTATTTGCACGTCATTCTTTTCTTGAGGGCTATATCTTCAAGGTCTGTGCAGGAAAGTGAATCAGCCCAAATGGCTTCCACGAAGATGCTGTAATGGGGAACACTGACAGGGGTGTGGACAGACTGTGGGAACAGACTGGGAATGGAGAGGCTCCCAGAAACCAGCAACCAGGAAGCCTTCATCACCCCTTGGCCTGAGGGGATTAGGAAAAGAAATTGTGTTCCAGACTCCTGGAGATCCAGAGCCACAGAGGAGGAATCTCCTGAGGGAACTGCAATCATGGCGGCCACACAACTACACACAAATGAGTAGGAGCCGGGAAGAAATACCCCCATTGCTCTCTCCTCCCACCCTCCAGAATCCCAACTGTGCCCCTCGCTGGTTAAACCCAACCAGCGGCCAGAAGCAAAGGATTCAGGGGGGCTTAGTCTGCAGGGGTGAGCTCCCAGAGCCCAGGGCAGAGAAAAAGGTGAAGAAAGAAGGGAGAGGGGGCAGCAGCAAGCAGAGAATGACCAGTAGAAAGGCCACTTTCTTTGTCCTTTGTGCCAGAGACTGTGGGCTGCCCCACAATCTCCTGCTGCCTGGGATGCAGGCAGAACAGAGGACCATTCTGGACCGTGATGATGAGGACAGAACCCAACAAGGCAGAGAAACTAGAATGAAGCTGGTCCTTGAAGCTATGGACTGCCCCCTGGCATCAGCCTACTGTCATTAGGACTGTTAAGTGAGAAAGACACAAAGTAGTGGCAGTTCAGGGCCACCAACCTGTCCCGGCCGGCGGGACGTTCAACGGAAGCTCCAAATCCTGTGAGGGAGGAATGGTATGGGACAAGAGACGCGAGGAACGACAGCAAGACAGGTTTCTGATCAAGCTGCAAAACTTTATTGAAGAGGCAGGGTATATATACTCTAAGGTAGAGGGAGTGGCTAGTACGAACGGGTGGTGGCCTAGGATTGGTGGCTGCAAAGGCGGGTGGCGGTCTAGGATTGGCTGCTGCCATTGCTAGGGCGGATGGCAGATGTAAGGCTAGCACAGGATTGGTGGCTACTGTTGCTGGGGTAGAAGGCAGGTAGTAAAGCTAGCACTCTAGGCGCAAATCTTAGGCGCGAACGGCTATCACTTCCGTAGAAGGCTGAGGGCAACTTAAGCCGCTATTGCATCAGCCCTAGCGGTCATGTTGCATATCTCTGGCATCGCTGAGGGTGGATTTTATACATGCTACCTTAATCGTCCCCAACACCAACCTGTACCCTGTCTTTTGTGAATTTTGAGAATGATGAAGTCTTTCATCTTTCAGGAGGCTTAAAGAGCTCACCACATGTTTTCATAGTGGTTTAAGGGGACTGGTCTCCTTTTTGCTTCGGCCCTGAGATTGCTCAGGGGACCCTTGACTGTGTTCAGAGCAGCTCTTTTTCAGTACAGGTTTCCTTCTAGCATTTAATGCAAAATGTTGGTGTTAGCCCTGGAAGGCTTGAGTGGGAAAAGGTGATGCTGCGGCTCTCTGTAACTCTTCCCCAACAAGGCTACAGCTCTTCTGCCCTGGACAGCCTGCAGGAGGGCAGTTTTTGGCAATAACCACTTCCTGTTGGGTCTGGAGGTGAGCAGGGATGGCCGGGAGTTCAGCACCATCTCACTTCCTGTGCGCTGCCATTAAGCCACCTCCCAAAAGCAGCTGTCGTCCTGCTCGATTGCTTCATAGGAAGCCCCAGGCCTGTCAGGGAGGTGGGGTAGGGGAGATGGGAGCAGAAGAGGACATGCCCCCCAACCCCCGCCCTGAGAATGCTTCCTGCCCGGCTCAGGCAGTTAGAAATAGACCATTGGTGTGAATTACTGATAGCCCTGCCTTGTGTCAGTATCTTTTCAGGTTACAAAGCACTTTCATGTAGACTGTGCCCCTCCATCTGGGAAGTTTGGAAAAGCAGTTTTCATTCCCACTTTACAGACAAAGAAACTGAAGTTTAGAGGGGTAAAGTAGCTTACCCAGTGAAATGGATCTGACGCCCAGTCGGGCTAGGACTAAATGCCAGTTGGGTACCTATGCCAGAGGGTCTCTCCCTTTTCTCAGAGGAGTTTTGTGTGGTTCAGGAGAATCTCCCCTTCCTCAGCGGGCATTTAATGAAGTGACACTTAGGGAATCCCGACCTTCTCCCTCCTCCCTGCCCTGGAAAGAGAGGATGGTTGCCCCACAGGGACCAGGTCAGGAAGTCAATTCCACCCAACCCTATAAAGCAACAGAGATGGATTCAGAGAGCAGGTCTGGGCACTTCAGGCCTCGGCTTCATAACCAAGTGTGTGTGGGGTATGTGTGGCATGTGTGCTGTATGTGGGGGGTGAGAGTGGGTGTGTGATTGTGTCTGTGATATGTATATGTGTGTGTGTGCTATGGGTCTGTGTGAGTCAGTGTAGTGTGTGTGAGAGGGGTGGGAGTGGTTGGGTGGGTGTGCATTTACGTGTATAGGGGTGAGGTGTATATGTGTGTGTTCATGGGTATGTGTACATGTGTGGGGTGGTGGGTGGGAGTGTCTGTGTGTTTATGTGTGTAGGGGTGGTAGGCAGTTATGTGTGTGGGTGGAGGGGAGGTGTGTCTGTGTTTCTGGGGGTGGTTGTGGGCAGGTGTCTGTATTTCTGACATGTGATCTATATGAGAGTGCATGGCAGGCCTGTGTGCATCTGTGGTATAGTTTGTGTGTGTGGTGTGTGTGAGTGTGCATGTGGGAAGAAGGGCAGGTCTGGAATTGAGGGGGCTGGTGAGAGCAGCGGCCATGCCAGGGGCTCCTCCACGAAGCCCAAGTCACTTTTCCCAGGAGTGGCTCATGGCCAGCCCCGTGCACCTCCACGGCATCCCTGCCTGGCTAGGTCAGCATGCCCAGCAGAGGCCTGTTTCAACTTGTGGACTGGGGTTTCTTTTGTTTTAAAACAAGATTAGCCCAAGCCATGATTCCAGAACCCTTCCAGGCCACACCAGCCTCCCCCAGGCTCCATGGGGACTTCCACTCGCAGAAGAAGCTCCTCCCAGCCCCTGAGGAGAAGCCGTCTCCCACCCTGACCCCAAAAATCCACGTCAGTAACTCCTTTTCTTCCCTACTCCAGATAAAAAAATTAAACCTGGGCCTGATGCCAGTATTTTTTTTTTTTAATCTTCATTTTATTGAGATATATTCACATACCACACAGTCATACAAAACAAATCATACTTTCGATTGTTTACAGTACCATTACATAGTGGTACATTCATCACCCAAATCAATCCCTGACACCTTCATTAGCACACACACAAAAATAACAAGAATAATAATTAGAGTGAAAAAGAGCAATTGAAGTAAAAGAGAACACTGGGTACCTTTGTCTGTTTGTTTCCTTCCCCTATTTTTCTACTCATCCATCCATGAACTAGACAAAGTGGAGTGTGGTCCTTATGGATTTCCCAATCCCATTGTCACCCCTTATAAGCTACATTTTTATACAACTGTCTTCGAGATTCATGGGTTCTGGGTTGTAGTTTGATAGTTTCAGGTATCCACCATCAGCTACCCCAATTCTTTAGAACCTAAAAAGGGTTGTCTAAAGTGTGCGTAAGAGTGCCCACCAGAGTGACCTCTCGGCTCCTTTTGGAATCTCTCTGCCCCTGAAGCTTATTTCATTTCCTTTCACATCCCCCTTTTGGTCAAGAAGATGTTCTCCGTCCCACGATGCCAGGTCTACATTCCTCCCCGGGAGTCATATTCCACGTTGCCACGGAGATTCAGTCCCCTGGGTGTCTGATCCCACGTAGGGGGGAGGGCAGTGATTTCACCTTTCAAGTTGGCTTAGCTAGAGAGACAGGGCCACATCTGAGCAACAAAGAAGATGCCAGTATTTTAAAAACTTAAATCCTTCGATGGGGGGGTCTGGCGACGTCCACTGTCATCCCCTCAGGGAGCCCTGTCCCCATCTCCCTGTTCCAAATCGAAACACCACCTCTCCCCACCTCCCCTTCCCACCCCCTCCCGTGTTCTCTCTTTTTTCTTTTTTTTTTCCCTTTTTTTTCAATCACCTTCTAACATTCTGTATAATTTACTTAATACCTTTTATTTGCCTCCACTCACCAGAATGTAAGCTCCATGAGGGTGAAGATGTTTATTTTTTTATTTTTAGTTTTTGATGTATCCAAAAGAGTGTGTGACATCTAGAAGGCACTCAAAAAATATTTGTGGAAGGTGGGAAAGAACGAGGGGGAGGCGCTTAGCAGCCTCCGCACACCTAAGGCCTCTGGTCGAAGCATGTGGGGGGTGGGGAGAGGAGCAACTACCCCGTCTCACCCCCCACCCAGCGACCCGGGAGCCAGAGGCCGGAGGACAGCCTCCGAACCATGCATGGGAGGCCCTGTCAACCTGCCAGCCACCAGGCCTGACGGGAAGGACAGCTGTGGGTGGGACGGGAACCGGGAAGACAAATGTGTCCAGGTTTTCGGGACAGAATTACTGGCCAGGGGTGGACTTAATTTAGCCGGAGTCTGGCGACGGTGAGGGCACAGTAATGCACATCAGGTGTCGTTCTTTCCACGGGGCTGGGGGCTGGGGTGGGCTGGGGCTGGGTTCTCTGAGGCCCAGAGAAGCGTGTTACTGGCCAAAGGGGCCTGAAGCCAGGCCCAGGCAGTGTATATGTGTGTTAAACATCCCCTTGGAACACGGTAATCCTCCCTCCAGGAGACAGAACGGCCAGATCTCACCAGCTGGCCCACAGTGAGCCAAAATTGGGTTGGCCTGCTCATCTTCCCTGGATTTGGAGTTTTACAACCTACAAACCCCCTTTGTATGAAGGCTGTCATTCAGGCCCCATGGCCACCTGCCAGAGAACTAAAGTTTCAATTTTACAGTTGAGGAGAGGGAGGTTGCGGGTGAGCTTGGAGGAGCAGTGGGGGGAATCTGGAACCCAGGGCTCCCAGTCCAGCGCCCACTCCTCCAGCCCTCGCCCGTTTGATGAAGGACGCCAACACACCGGTCTGCTTCCCCCCACCGTGGAAGGGGCCCGCCGGCGAGTGGGAGGTGCCCCTCCAAGCCCTCCCCCAAGCCCTGTGCTGAGGCCAGGAAGGCAGAGCAAGCCTGGCTGGGACTCAGAATACCAGGGTTTGATCCTCGTCTCAGCCACAGATTGGGCAAGTCACCTCTGCTTCCTGGGACTCAGTTTCCCCATTTGGACAACCCAAGCCCTGTCCAGTTGCTGGTGCTAAGTGGGCTTCTGTGAGACTTGGTACAACTAGGCCTTGCCCACTGTGGGCTCCACTCACCAGTCGGGAAATTCCAGAGGCTTCCGTGGGAGCTGGTTCTGAGCCTTTCCCTTTGCTCCCACCTTCCCTTTTTCTTCCCATCCTCCTCTCTCTCAGTGCTGGCCTGGGCCAGGGGATCCGAATAAGGGCCAAGCAACTCCCAGTGCCCTTCAGGGCCCACCACCCACAGCCCCTCCAGCACCCACTGAGGCCACCATGGTGGCCATCTGGGCAGGGAAGTACCTGATGTGCTCATTCAGCTGTCAGTGGTGAGCAGGGGCTTCAGGGAGTCTCAGGCAAGATGGGGCCAGCACTGGAGGCAGATTGCTCCCTGGGGCAGGGCCCTGAGCCTTCCCCAGGGCAGGTGGAGTCCTCAGATCTCTTGTCCAATAGCCTCATTGGAGGATGAGAAAACTGGGACCGGGAGGCAAGAAGTGACTGCAGAGCTGTGTTGGGAACCCAGATCTCATTATCCATTGAACATTCCCTCCTCACTTCCCACTGAAAATCTAGGTAAGTGGAGGACTACAGGGAGCTCCTGAGACCTTGTGGGGTGAGACTGAGGTCCTGGGAGGGCCCCAGATCCTAGTCTCTGCCCCCCAGTCTTCCCCCAATCCTGGAATCCTATTATTATGATGAATTTCCTGGGAGTAAGGGACAATTCACTATTCGATGTTTGAGGGTTAGTTTGTACTCACAAGGCAAAGATGGAGTAAAGTCAAAATCCCCCTTGAATATATGTTAGGAGCCACCTTGGTAGAATCCTTCAAGCCATCCCATAACAGGCCCCAGGTTCTCCTCCAGTTTCATTGGTAGGTGCCACGCAGCAAAGTAATCAGCATATGTGTCAAGCCCACGCTGTGAGAGAAGTACCCGTCTGTTAACGCAGCACAGAGGGAATTCGCCCTGGGGGAGGGGGATCCACTGAGGGGCGTCAGACGCAGCCCCCCATTATGCTGTAACTTGAGCACACCTCCCTGAGAGGAGCTGGGAATCCCCCACACGGGTTAAATCAGTCTTTCCTTCTCAGTCTCACTCTTGGCCAGACACGTTTGGCCCAAGGGGCCTGAGTCCGTGGCTCACGTGGCACAAGGCCCCTGTGCCCAGGTGGGGGCAACCCTGCAGGGCCCTGCGTGCTTCGGGCGGGGGGGCACCACTGTCTTTTCCAGGCCGTGTGGAAGGGTGGGAAAAGAGCGTGGGCTCAGAAGACATCAGAACCCGGTTCTAACCCTGGCTTTGCCATTTCATGTTTCCGCGAGCAAGCGAGTTTCTGACCCTCCCTGGCTCTGTTTCCTTATCTGTCAAAGAGAAAAGGAAGATCCATGCAGAGAGAATGAAATCCAGAGTGTGATGTAAAACAAGCTTGCAGGGGATGGTAGTGAGCACACCCAGGCATGAGCATATACATGTGTGCACACTCACACACACCTCCCCCTGGTGCTGGGGCTGTCAATGGACAAATGCAAAGGGTGGTCAGAGGTCCGTTGCCCTGGAGGACACTTGGAAGGGCATTTGGGGGACCTGGGGGAGGGGGAGGCTAGGAATGCTTGGGGGGGGCGCTGCTGAGCCAAGAGGCCCCCCAGGCCCCCGGTGTACCTCGGCCACATTGGTAGGTGTCCCGGGAAGCCCAGGCAGCCAGGGAGCAGAGGGGTGGACAAAAGTGCCAACATCAAAGCTGTGCCGAGGTTTTTGGCCAAATGAAGAGCAGCAGGAAACCCGCCTGTGAGTTGAAAGGCCCAAGACACCCCGTGTGTCTGAGCCCCCTGAGGCTTCAGACGGAGCCGGGTCGGGTCAAGCGGCTGGGAGCCTTCTGGATCCCGTCCAGACCCCCGGCTGGCCCGGCTCAGCTGTCTATTTGACTCCTGTCAGATGAGGGAGGAGGGAAAACAGAGGCAGGGGAGGGGAAGCCACGCAGCTGTTCCTGAGCTGGGGGCCCTGGAAACTTGAGCAGAGCCACGGGCTGCTGGTGGCAGGAGCCGCCTCCTGGAAGCCCACTTCTGAGGCTCGGCCTGGCCTTGCCGCAGCCCCAGGATTAGCTCAGCAGCCTCTACTGAGCTCTGAACATCGGGTCCTCTGCCCCCTTTCCTGGCCCCACAGGGAAGGAGGAGCAGACAGCTGCAACCGGAAGGGGGCTTTGGGAGGGGTCCCTGACTGGCCTAAAACTCAGGAATAAGGATCCAGCTACATCACGGGGGTGGCCTGGGGCCTCGGTAGAGAGGTGCTTTTCCCTTCCTCATCTGGTGAGCCTGAAGGAGATGGAGGTGAAGAGGAAAGGAAGGAAGAGGACATCTGTGGAGACCCCCTAGATGCCAGGGAGGGGCTGGCACTTCACCTGATAATCCTCAGAACTGGCTCAAGGTGGGTCTTAGTATTTCCTTTCTTCATTTGATAAAACAGGCTCAGAGAGGTTAAATAGCTTGCCCACAGTGACCCAGTAACTGAGCAGTGGGGCCAAGATAAAAACTTGGGTCAACCTAGTTCTAAATTCTGAGTCCTTTCTTTATCTGGGCCCCAGAAGATTAGAACCAGGAGGTCTGGACAGAAACCAGAGGTTGAGCTAGCCTTGTTTCCTGCCAGAGGCAGACTGCAATCATTGGCTCATCTCTGGGTAGAGAATTAAGAAGGAGGGAAGAGGCAACAGGCTTTGCAAATGGCTCCTAGACTGTCGTATTCAATTCTCATGCTGCAGCGTGTTCAGGAAAAAAGATGAGGTGAGAAGTCAACACAGCCAGCAGCAGCTTAGAGAGGACTGGGTTGTTGCTGACCCTGGGCAGACTGACATGTTCTGTTGGACATAATTCAGCCAGGCTAGGCTCGGCTCTGCTGCCATAACGAGCAGTCCCAAGTCTCAGTGGTTTACGCAACCAAGACTTACTTATTTCTTGCTCATTTCACGTTTTCAGCACAGGTCAGCGAGGGGCTCTGCTCATCCTTATCGATCGGGGATCCAAGGCCAGTGGGGCTTCACCATGACACTAGCTCCCCCAAGTTCTGCGGCAGTGGGACAGGAAAGCAGTAAACGGCACATCGGCTTGTCAAGCTTCTACTCACATCTCAATGGTCAAAGGAAGTCAAGCAGCAATGCCTAACTTCAGGGGGCCAGGAAGTACAATCCCACCCAGGTCCAGGAACAGACCAGAAACATTTGACAGACAGCACTAAGGACTACCACAGAGCCCAGAGCGGGGCACAGGGCCATGGGTAAACATATCAGGAAGCAGATGTTAGTTCTAGATAAGCCTGACCTTCCTGTGGAAGTGGTACCCATCAACCCAGGGGTGCAAGCCAGTGCAGGAGGGGCCCAGTTCAGGAAGGTGGTAGACGACAGGCCATGTGAGATGGCCTGTGTGGCTGGACAGGGCAGGGCTGGTTAAGGGCAAGGGCTCTGAAGCCAGAGGCACCTGTGTTCAAATCCTGCTGTTCTCTCTTTGTGCAGATTGCTCAACATCTCTGGGCTCCAGACTCTTCCTTTAAGGAGAAGGTAATAATAACTCCATAGCATTAAAAGAGACAATATATGAGGATTAAGTGAGAAAATATATGTGTAATGGGTTGACTGGTGGCCCCCAAAGAGATATGTCCAAATCTTAACCTCTCCACTCCCTGTCAATCTGACCTTATTTGGGGAAAGAATTATTGGAGATGTGATTAAATTGAGGATTTCAAGATGGGATTGTCCTGGATTACCTGGGCGGGCCCTGAACCCAGTGACGTATCCTTATAAGAGACAGAAGGGGAAAGACATAGACACAGAAAAGGCCTTTAGAAAACGGAGACAGAGATGGGAGCGATGCAGCCACAAGCCAAGGGAAGCTGGCAGCCGCCACTGGAAGGGGCAAGGAAGGACCCTGCCCTGGAGCCTTTGAAGGGAGCGTGGGTACCTTGATTTTAGAGTTCTTGCTTCCGGAACTGTGAGAGAGAACACGTTTCTGTTGTTTTAAGCCACCAAGTTTGTGCGATTTGTTAAGGTAGCCCCAGGAAACCATACAAGATGTGAAGCCCACAGCACACGGCTCCTGGTACACTGGGAAGCTCTGATCAAGTCACTCGCTCTTGTTGTTGTTCTCGTTCCTACTTGAGGTCCTGTGACCCGCTCCTCCCAGGATTTTTGGCAGCGTCCCTCCCCAGGCCTCTGACATCCCTGAGATGTGAGTCAGCAGCCAGGGATGGCTTGGGAGAGTTCTGCGTGCTGGCCAACAGGCGGCTCTTCCACTGCTACTGACGTGCGGTCCACTAAGTGAGCGCTTTCTAGGACTTTCTCTAACCCACCCCCACTCCCCAGTACATGTTCCCCTCCTCCTGACTCCCAGCCAGATTGCAAACTACTGATCTGATTGCTGTCCCTATGATTTTGTTTTTCTATGTTGTCAAATAAACAGGACCAGACCATGTGCAGCCTTTCTGCTGGCTTCTGATTTGTCAGCTTTGTTGACGTTCAGCCACACGGGAGGGTAGCTGGCCCTCACTGCCCCTCCCCGCCCCCCGATCCAGTTATGCCACTGGCGTTTGTTTCTTGGTTGCTGTCCTTGTAACTTGAAGCAATATGTTTGTACTTTCAGCCGCAGACGGTAACCCTAAGCTCCCCTCTTTCCGAGATGAAGCTATTAGTGCCTCTACCCTTCCCATGGGCTCTACAATGGCCATTTTAGAGACAGTGGGAGAAGTGGCAAAGCTCCAGAAATGAGTGCTGCAGGGGCACAGAGAAGGGGAGGAAGAGGCGGCATTTGAGCTGAGCCTTGTCCCCTGCTATCTCTGAGGGCAGCAGCTGGCAAACCTCTCGGTCCAGTCCGTAGGCCCTGACCTGCTGTGCCTCATTTCAGACGCCAGGGGGCACTCACGGGCCCAGCTGGGGGCCTCTGTCCCGAGGGCACCGCCCTGCCCAGCCCTCTGAGCCTGGAGGAAGCAGAGCTGGCCCCAGGCTCGCACCCTTCTACCCTCAAAGGGGCTTGGACTCACAAATACTGTCTAAAGCTGTGGTTTCCAGGCCTCCTGTACATTGGGATGGTCTCCTCCACTCTCCAGGTTTCTCAAAACCTAGTCCCTGGAGCCCTTGCATGGGAATCACTTGCATAGGAATCAGCTTGTTAAACATGCAGATTTCTGGGCACTGATTCAGATCTCTTTTCGGGAGGCAGGGCCGAGGGATCTGCACCATTAATTCTCAGCCTACGTTCCTCTCATGCAACAGAATGACTGAGAATCTCTGACGCAAAGCTTCCCGCGAACTGACCCCATCAAACCTCTCCACCCTCTCCCCTCTTCCCCATAATGGGTTCTGAGTAAAGGGTTTGTAATTTATTTTGGGAAACACAGCACATTTGATTCCTGGGGATTCGGTGTACACACTACTATGTTAAAAGCCCTGAGTAAAGATGCCTGTATGATTTTGTTGAGCCTAGCATTTCCCCCAGTTTTTGGACAGTGAACCCCCTTTCCCCTTGTTAATGACGACTTAACATCACACACAGCACATCCTGGGAAAGGTTTTGCTCAACACCTTCAGGCCTGACTCAACTCTTCCTTCCATGGTCCCCTCAGACCCTGTGCCACTTCTACACCACCTGTTGCTCTGGCCCAGGACCCCTAGACTTGCCCACCTCCCCTGGGAAGTCTTCCCTATAGCACACCCAGACTGGGGCTTCATGTAATCCTTCCTTACATCCCATTTTTGTCATATATTAGATGCATGTTAGTATAACAAAACCTCTTCCCTCCCTTTATTCTGGTGGAGAATTGCAGACACAGAACCTCCTGGACAACATCCCTGAGACAGGGAAAGACGAAGCTCCTTCTGATCCCACAAGTCCAGCCCATCCCATAGCTTGGGTTCCAGGAAGTCCACCCTGGCCTCTTTCAAGTTCACCTTCACACCAGTCAATGCCTCGTGTAGCCACTGTTCTGGGCTGATCTGCAGGGAAGTAACTGCACATGCTCAGGGAGGAGAAAAAGTCATGGCAGCTAAAGTCGGAGGCCACTTGGATTTCCATTCTCCATCCATTTAGCTCAGGGGTTCCCAGACTTTTGGGAACTTTGGGGTGATCTCGCTGCCCTCCCCCCTATGTGGGACCTGACTCCCAGGGGTGTAAATCTCCCTGGCAATGCAGGATGTGACTCCCGGGGATGAGTCTGGACCCAGCATCATGGGATTGAGAACATCTTCTTGACCAAAAGGGGGATGTGAAATTAAATGTAAACAATGACCTGCAAACAGACTCTGCCCCTGCCCCACCAAACATGTAAGAGCCAAAATAGGGTTCCCAACTTTTGACTTTGCCAAGAATCTCATTAAAATGTTATCTGCTCTCGTCAACCATGTAGAAATTTGAAAAAGGGATGGTATTCAGGAAAAAACATAATCAAAGCAAACTGGAGTCTATGGTCAACAGTAACATTGTAATATACCTCCATTAAATGTAACAAAGGCAATACGCCAATGCTAAATGTATATGAGAAGGGGATATAGGGGAGTAATATGGGATTCTTGGTAGTGGTGTTATTTGCTGTCCTTAGTAGTATATTGTCTTGTATGACATGTTATTTTTCTTTTTATCATTTTTTCTTATTGCTAAAAAAAAAACAATTTTTCTTGTAGTAATCAGTATGTTCAAATGCTGATTGTGGTGATAAATGTACAACTTTATGATGATACCATGAACAACTGATTGTACACTGTGGATAAATGTATGGTATGTGAATATAACTTTATAAAATTGTAGGAAAATATATATATAGGAGTAAAAGTGTTGGAGAAAACATGGTGAGACGGATGATGCCTCACTAATATGGACTAACTACAATGTGTAAACTCAGAATTGAATCTTAGAACATAGCCTAACGTGGACACAATAATTGTAATAGTCCCAAGATTGTAAGCTCTTACAGCAGTTAACTCTATCCCTGAGTTGTAAGGCCTATCTCTAAACTTTAAGATGCTGATCCCCTAGCATACGTTGTCACAAACATTGGGACTGGCAGTTTGATGTGCTGAGCCCTCAAGCATGGGACTTGCCCTTATGAAACTCATTACCACAAAGGAAAGTCTAAAGTTGTATGTAATGGTGCCTAAGAGTCTCCCCCTGAGTACCTCTTTGTTGCTCAGATGTGGCCCTCTCTCTCTCTAACTGAGCCATCTCGACAGGTGAACTCGCTGCCCTCCCCCCTACATGGGACCCGACTCCCAGGGTTGTAAATCTCCCTGGCAACGCAGAGTATGACTCCCGGGGATGAATGTGGACCCGGCATCGTGGGACTGAGAGTATCTTCTTGACCAAAAGGGGGATGCAAAATGAGACGAAATAGTTTCAGTGGCTGAAGATTCCAAATGGAGTCGAGAGGTCACTCTGGTGGACAGACATTCTTATGCACTATATAGATAACACCTCTTAGGCTTTAATGTATTGGAATAGCTAGAAGTAAATACCTGAAACTACCAAACTCCAACCCAGCAGTCTGGACTCCTGAAGACAATTATATAATAATGTGGATTACAAGGGGTGACAGTGTGATTGTGAAGACCGTGTGGATCACACCCCCTTTATCTAGTGTATGGATGAGTAGAAAAATGGGGATAAAAACTAAAGGACAAATGGGGTGGGATGGGGGGATGATTTGGGTGTTTTTTTTCACTTTTATTTTTTATCTTGTTCTGGTTCTTTCTGATGTAAGGAAAATGTTCAGAGATAGACTGTGGTGATGAACGCATAACTATGTTATCATACTGTGGACAATGGATTGTATATCATGGATGATTGTATGGTGTGTGAATGTATTTCAATAAAACTGAATTTAATAAAAAAAATATATATAAAATCTATATACTATGATTAGAAAAAAAAAAAAATGTTATCTGCTCTGTACTTCAGTTTTCCCAGAATGTGGTTCCTGGAGACTTCGAATGGGAATCACCCATCATTTTATAAAATAATTTAAATGAAAATTTTAATATCAATATTTGAATTTTTATACCAAAACAAGGAACTGAATCTCAGAATAAAGTAAAATTCCCCAGATTAATAAATATAGCTATATGGAAGCTCACTATATTGTCCCTGACTTTCTATTCTGTGTAAGCCAGTGAAAACTTTACCACCAACCAGCTTGTGTCTGTGGGCCGGGGTTTGGGGTGTGAGCAAGGAGTGCCCGCTCCAGGCCCAGCTCCTTGCTCGGGGCTGCGTTGTGATTGCAATCCCAAAGCAGAGCGTCAGCACTGGGCCTTTGGTACATTCTTCATGTAATCCCAAGACCTGAAATTTTTTTTTTAATTCTGTTTTATTGCGATATATTCACATACCATACAATCATCCATGGTGTACAATCAACTGTTCACAGTACCATCATATACTTGTGCATTAATCACCCCAATCTATTTTTGAACATTTTCCTTATACCAGAAAGAATCAAAATAAGAATAAAAAATAAAAGTAAAAAGGAACACCCAAACCATCCCCCCCATCCCACCCTATTTTTCGTTTAGTTTTTGTCCCCATTTTTCTACACATCCATCCATACACTGGATAAAGGGAGTGCGATCCACAGGGTTTTCACAGTCACACTGTCACCCCTTGTAAGCTATATTGTTATACAATCATCTTTAAGAGTCAAGGCTACTGGTTGGAGTTTGGTAGTTTCAGGTATTTTCTTCTAGCTATTCCAATGCATTAAAACATAAGCATTATCTATATAGTAGTGTGTAAGACTGTCCGCAAGAGTGACCTCTCGACTCCATTTGAAATCTCTCAGCCACTGAAGCTTTATTTCGTTTCATTTCGCATCCCCTTTTTGGTCAAGAAGGCCAAGACCTGACATTCTAAAACAAAGGAAGATACTGTTGCCATTAGTTTCTATAATTGTTCCCCATGCTGTTCTGAGGATTGAGGGCTTAAGAAAATGTCAGGAAAAAAATACTGCGGGACACTGTTATCGAGTTCCGACTTGGCGGGCCTGGGCCAGGGGAACTGATCAGCCCCTAGGAAAGGTAGTGGGGCACGGGTGGTAGCGCCCTCCACGGCCCCCCGGGCCTGAGAAAGTGGAGCTGAATGCAGGCCCCATTTCCTCACCCCAAAGTACAACCGTTGGGGAGGGCTTGCCGGAGAAACCCCCCCCCCCTCCCCCCCATGCCTTACCCACACCCTCCACCCTCTTCGTTACCGGAGCAACTCCCGCCCCTTTTCAAACAACCTCCGCGCCCTCTCAGAACCAATCCAAGCCTTTAACCTCTACAGCTACCCCGCCCTCTATACCACCCGATATAAGCTTGTACTCTCCCCTAATAAACTCTCTTGGCTTCTTCACCCTAAAAGAAACGTGTCCCGCCTGTTCCTTCTCGCCGCCCTCCACACCTTGCACGCCTCCGCCGGGGACCGGGCCCAGTCCCCCGCCTCGCCCTCGCCTCCGGGAAAGAGCCCCCGCCGCCGGTACCCTCCGAGCAATCCCGAGAGCCTAGGATTTAGCAACCGGCCGCCACCCCCCCCCAGACAAGTCAACTGCGACCGCAACTGGCGCCCAACGTGGGGCTCGAACCCACGACCCTGAGATTAAGAGTCTCATGCTCTACCGACTAAGCCGGACCGGAAACCGCATGCGCTTTACCCCGCCCTTTCACAGGGCGGAGCTAGTCCGCCATCTTATGCCTTAGGCCCCGCCCTTTCACAGGGCGGAGTTAGTCCGCCATCTTATGCCTTAGACCCCGCCCTTTCACAGGGTGGAGCTAGTCCGCCATCTTGTGTCTTAGCCACGCCTACCGTGCCGCCATCTTGCGACGCTTGGGGCCTCCCACTTCCGCCTCCCCCTTCGGCGAGCTCCTCCTTGGAGCCACTGCCGGCAGCTGCCGCCGCCCCTCCCACCCTGCCGGCAAATAACCCCTGGCTGCCTTTTACACCTCAAGGCAACCCTTGGGGCAACGCTGCCCCTACCCCCACTCCCGTGCCAGGCCCTCTGCAAGCGCGTCCTCCTTTCTCTTGTGCTTTTCGCTGCTTTCCCCTTAACCTTACCCCCACACCGCAGAAACCGTACGACTGGTATCCCATTGACTCAGATACTATCAAGCAGCTTCGCAGGGCCGTCAAGGAAGACGGGTTAGGTAGCCCATACGCTTCCCAATTACTGCAGGATATCGCCATGGACTTTTGCCTCCCCCAAGACTGGGCCTCGCTTGCCCGTACCATCCTTAACCCTGGCCAGTTCGTTGATTGGCGTGCCCACTTCCAGGCGGAAGCAGCTAGGCAAAGCGAGCAAGACGCAGCCACTGGAGTCTATTATCACCCCGAAGCTTATTTGGGCACGGGAGCGTTTATAAATGCATCTGCTTATATTAATGCACCTGCCACCTTTTGGCCTATCCTTTGGGGAATCGCCTTGCGAGCTTTTGCCAACTGCTCCACCTGTCGGCCTAATAAATTCACCAAGCTCTTCCAGGAGCCGAGTGAGCCTTTCGCCACCTTTGTCTCCAGAGTCGAAGAAACCTGCGCTCGAAAGGTAAGTGATCCCCAGGCCCAATATTACATGTGCCCATCCTCAAATCCTGGAAAATCGTACTGCAATTCCCCCAACGAGTACTACTGTGCATACTGGGGGTGTGAAACATTAGCCACTAATTGGAAGCCTCCTGTTCCTAATCAATACCTTACCTTAAGGTGGGCCCCTACAGGGTGCAAACTCCCTACAGTTAACTGGCTCGGCCAAGAAAGCGAGGGATCCTGCACACATCTTAATCTTACAGTGCAGCTCCCCACTGATCCCTCCTGGTTACTCGGTCAAACTTGGGGCTTCAGAATCTATGAGAAAGGAGCCGACCGAGGATCACTTATTCTTATAAAAAAGGAGGCTGTAAGCCAACCATGCCAAAATACTACATTAAAAACACCCTCTGGCATAGGTCCCAACCAAGTCCTTAACCCCCTTAATCCACAGCCTTCCAGCTGCACCTCAACTACAAGCAGCGCATCCGGAAACCGCACCTCAGCTGCAAACAACGCATCGCCAACCCCACCACCCCAACCTTTTCTACCCCCCTCTCATTACTCCTCTCCCCTCTTCAGCCTTATCCAAGCAACCTTCACCTCACTAAATGTCTCCTACCCCAATCTTACCTCCTCTTGTTGGCTTTGCCTCTCCACCTCTTCCTCACTGTATGAGCCCGTCGCCTCCAACCTCTCCTTTTCAGAAAATGCAGAAGACAACCCCTCGGAATGCAATTAAAATACCTCTGCCGTCCCCCTAACCTTTCATTCAGTCTCCTTTACAGAACAGTGCATCCGCCCTCGCTCAAGTAACTCTCCCAACCTCACAGCTTGTGCCAACTACTCATCTCCCAGCAGCTCTGCCAAGTTTCTTATTCCCCACAACTCCTCCCAATGGCTCTGCTCCTCTACAGGACTTACCCCCTGCCTTAATGTGCAAACCCTCAATACAACTAATAAAACTTGCCTCCTAATTGTCCTTATCCCTAGGGTCCTATACCACAGCGAGGAAAACTTCTTCCTCCGCCTGGAAAGAACTGCAGCTCCTGCCCCTCTACAAAAGCGAAAGCCAATCACCGCCCTCACAATCGCCTCCCTTCTAGGTCTTGCAGGCGCTGGCACCGGAATCGCTGCACTAGCCAGTCAAGGCTCCACCCTAACTCACCTCCGGGCGGCTGTTGACGAGGACATTCGTCACCTACAAGACGCTATTTCCCATCTTAAAAATTCTGTCAATTCCCTCTCTGAGGTCGTGCTCCAAAACCGCCGAGGTCTCGACCTTCTCCTCCTCAAAGAAGGAGGCCTTTGCGCCGCCCTAGGAGAAGAGTGCTGTGTATATGCCAATTCCACAGGTCTCGCCGAAGACAGCCTAAAAAAGTCCGAGAGGGACTGGAACAACGCAAAAGAAACCGTGAAGCCACCAACTATTGGTCCCACATCTTTACCCCCCTCCTCCCATACCTCCTCCCTCTCATCGGCCCCCTACTAATGATTATTCTAGCTCTCACCCTAGGGCCCTGCATTATCTGCAGAATTGTCCAGCTTGCTAAGAACCAAGCCAATGCTGTCTTTTCATCATTTGTGCAAGTCCAGTATCAACAACTTGCCTCCACTGAAGAAGCTGACCCTCCGCAGCGTCGCCACCCTCGTCCATCCCTCAAGCAGCGAGGCCCCTCTCGAACGCCCGGGCGCCACACCAACGTCGAGCTCCAGCCTCTCTAACTACCATCTACCCCTATCCCTTCCCCCACCTCCCCTTTCCCTCATCCCCTGGCGGATCTCTCCGGTAAGCTTCTTCCTCTAATTAGAAAAGAAGGGGGAAATGCGGGACACTGTTATCGAGTTCCGACTTGGCGGGCCTGGGCCAGGGGAACTGATCAGCCCCTAGGAAAGGTAGTGGGGCACGGGTGGTAGCGCCCTCCACGGCCCCCCGGGCCTGAGAAAGTGGAGCCGAATGCAGGCCCCATTTCCTCACCCCAAAGTACAACCGTTGGGGAGGGCTTGCCGGAGAAACCCCCCCCCCTCCCCCCCATGCCTTACCCACACCCTCCACCCTCTTCGTTACCGGAGCAACTCCCGCCCCTTTTCAAACAACCTCCGCGCCCTCTCAGAACCAATCCAAGCCTTTAACCTCTACAGCTACCCCGCCCTCTATACCACCCGATATAAGCTTGTACTCTCCCCTAATAAACTCTCTTGGCTTCTTCACCCTCAAAGAAACGTGTCCCGCCTGTTCCTTCTCGCCGCCCTCCACACCTTGCACGCCTCCGCCGGGGACCGGGCCCAGTCCCCCGCCTCGCCCTCGCCTCCGGGAAAGAGCCCCCGCCGCCGGTACCCTCCGAGCAATCCCGAGAGCCTAGGATTTAGCAACCGGCCGCCACCCCCCCCCAGACGAGTCAACTGCGACCGCAAAATACCATCTCCAAGCTGCCAATTTGGTGTCAGCCACGAAGGTTAGGACAGGCCCAGGGTCCGTGGGCAGCAGCACAGCCAGGGTGGAGAAGGGGGGACCTCGTGTGGTGGAGAGAACGGGGTGGGGGGCTGGAAGTGCCTCCCCAGAAGATGGTGGCGTGGCCTTCGTATCTCTAAGGACTGGCCCGGGAAGCAGAGAACTGCCTCACGCTCCGAGATCCTGGAGAGAAGAGTGGGTCCCGTGGGGAGAAGTGACAGACGAATGTCACTTACCAGAGGAAGTAAGTTCTCAGAATCAGAGGCACCCAGAAACATAAAAAAGTGAGCTGCTCATTGCTGGATGTGTGAAAACAGAGGTTTGGACCTTCATTATTAGCCTGAGTGGTGGTGGAGAGGATGACCACAGTTAAATTAAAATATTAAAGAGCATAATTTTATGTTTATAACACTTTACATGTAGCAAGTTATTTTGGTACAATGGAGTTTTAAAACAGCCTTGAAAGGTAAATAAAGATTTATTCTGACTTCAGATCCTAGGTGGCAAATTGAGGATACACAGCAGGGAACAGACAAAAATTCCTGCCCTTGTGGAACACACAATCTAGAGATCCCATATTTTATATTACCTCTGAGACATTGGAAGAACTTAAGGGTAGTGTGAAATGAGATAATGCAAGGACAAAAAGAAAGGTGATCATGAACTACAAGGGTAAAAAGGCCAAGAAAACCAAGACAGACCACACGTAATCAAGGCAGACTATTGAGTACACAGTAAACAATATTTACACAGTCATAAGAATGTAAACTATGAATAAACTATGTCTATTTTTAATTTTTAGATCAACCTATAGTCATAGCATGGAAGCTTAATGATGATTAAAGAATAGAATATAAATGTTAAGAATCTTAACAATATAAAAATAAATGCATAGTTGATGGAATTCTCAAGTTAGAGGGGGACAATTAGAAGGAAGGGTGGAGGAGTTAACAGCTTAATTCTCATACAGGGTTTTTAAGATATTGAATAGACTTAAAAAAATGAGAAATAGAAGTAGAAGATTATTATCTAAGTGTTCAAATACAATCAATAGAGGACATAGGTGATGATAGATGATAGATAGATAGATAGATAGAGGAAGAGAGGAAGGAGAGAGTTTATGTGAACTAAATTCCCATTTTTATACCATAGAGTCAATAGATATTATCCAAAGTCAATAGATCCGGAAATGAATCCATTAAGCATTTTATTTAGCGTTGTGGAGGCTAACCACTTAAATAAACAAAAATGCAAATGGTTTAAAGACATTGCCTTTGGGATGTGAGTCACGGATAGGGAGGGTTGGGCCAAGAAATCAGTTTTTCACCACAGACACATATTTAAGATTTCTTAATAGAATATAATGTGTAATTTTCATAGTGTTCTTTAATTTAAAAACTGTCTTCCCCACGAAGTGGATGAAAAAACCAAGGCTCAGAGAGGTGAGTGGCTTTGCTCAGGTCACACAGCTCGGAGGAGGAGGGTCCAGGAAAGGATGCCCTGTCTCCTGCCTCCAGCCACTTGGAGCTGAATGGAGCTGCTCTGAGTAACCCCGACTCCCTGCTCACCTGTCCCCACGGCTCGCCAACCATTCAAGCCACGCCGCCCCTGCACCTGCTCTTTTCTCTGCATGGTGTGTCCCCGCCGACTTGCTTCCCTGGCATGTGCCTGTTCATTTTGTTGACCCAGCCGAAATGTCAATTCCTCCACAACTGTGGCTCTTCTGTCCTCCCCTTCACTTTGTACCTGCTTCTACTGTAATGTTTATTGCGATTCCACTGCGTCAGAAACATTTGGCTATCCATCCATCTGCCTGTCCCTCTTGTTGTCTCATTTGCTGAGCAGTGAACCCCTCAAGGCAGAGATTTGGCTCTGATTTGACACTGCACCCCAGCTCCCACCCCAGGCCTACCACTGAGTGGACATTCAGAAGCATTTGGGAAATTCATGAATGGGTGGAGCCCACGAGTCTTGGATTCTAAGGGTCTGGGCTGGTGGCTCACGGCCACAAACCTCGGCCACCGGCCCGACAGCTGTGGGAGAGGCTGCCCCCACAGACTTAAACTCCCCCAAGGGGCTCCCCCACCACCAGCCTTGCCGCTCACCCTCCTGATTCCGTGCCCTCCCCCTCATCCCAAGGCTCCTCTGCACATCTCCGCCCTCCCCAAGGCAGCTCTAAGAGCCAAGTGGGGCCTTCCATCTGGATTCAATTAAATCACTGACAGAGTTATGTCCCCGAGTCAGCAGGGGCTGGAGGAAGGCTTTGGGGAAGGCACCAGACCTTTCTGCCTTGGAGGAGTTAACTCAGAAGAAAAATAATGCGCTGGTCAGAGCTTCCCAAAGGGGCAGAAGCTGGGAGATGGATGGGGCTGAGCAGCTCTTGCTGGATGTGTGCCCTCCAGGCAGGTCTCAGGGTCTTGGGGCCTCTGTTTTCTCACCTGGAAATAGAGCCCCAGAGTCAGGGGGATCAGATGAGACAAAGCACAGGGGGTCCCCGGACCACTGCTGCTTCTCATTGGTGCTCCGCACATGTGCAAGCCTCCATTCCTCGCTTATTCCTTTTCCTCTATTTTTGCTCTTATTTTTATCACAGTTAGCCATGCTCATAGTTACAGGCTATGTTACCACGAAAACCAACTTCCCACCCTGTCCCTGCTATTTCTTTACCCCAGAGGCAACCACTTTAGATTCTTTTTAACCATTCTTTGGTATTTACCTCCATATCTCAAAATAACTTCCTTGTATTACCGCTTCTTGAATTTTCCATTTTCAGCCTTATCAATCGACTTCCTACTGTGGAAAATGAGGGTCCGGTCTCTTTGACATTCACCTCTCCACCTTCACCCCACCACCACCACCACCACCACCAAACACTCTTCCTGTGCTTCCCCCTGTTTTCTGATTATCTATGTATCATACATTTTGGTTGGAGCTATTTTCAGGGTTTTCATTATTATGACTATGCAAATCCCATCCACAGCTGACTCATAGGATATTCTATGGTTACTATTCTCCTGGAATTAATCATGATATTTTTGTTTGATTCATTTTTAAATATTCTACGTATTTTGCTTCATTTTATCCACCAAAGCAGTAACTCAGTTGTGTAAATATCCCCTCAGTGCGTTCAGCCACGTTCAGTAATCCATCATTCTCACCTTCTCGAAGCAAACCCTCCTGGGGCCCTGAGCAGCTCCTGCTCGGCTGGTTGCTCTCTGGGCTCACTGCACAGCCCTAAACAGAGCCCTCCTCTCACCTGCATCCCTGTCTCTCCCTTGCGTTGTTTCTACTATTTTCTGGATCCTAATTCTTTCTCTTTCTTGGTTTACATCCTCTTTTTGGGTGGAGCACATTATTTAGTAGCTTCCTGAGGAAGGGGGCATATGCAGCAAAAATGTGCAAAATGTGCAAAAATGTTCTTATTCTATCCTCGCACTCGAGGGATTGGCTTGGCATAGAATTCTAGACTGGAAATACTTTTCCCTCAAAATTTTGAAGGCGTGACTGCACTGCCTTCTAGTTTCCTGGGTGCTCGTGGTGAAGCCTACTGCCATCGTGATGACTGATTCTTTGTAGAAAACCTCTTTTAATCTCTGTAATCTTTGAGGTTCTCCCCTCGGCTCCAGGCGTTCTGCCCTTCCTTCATGTTGTGTTCTTGGCGTGGCTCTAGTTTCACCCATTGTGCAGGGCACATGCTGAGACTTTTTGACCTGGAAATTCCTGTCATTCAGTTTTGGAAACATTTCTCTGTTTTTTTCACGTATGCAATAATTCCTCTCCTCTCTCTGAGGATATTTGTGGTAGTTTTCCTTGAAGTGTTTTCCTTGCATAATCTCTCTTTCTTTCAAGTTGATTTTCTTTCTGTTTGTTTTGGCCTTTGTCTTTCTTGCAGACTCTTTCCTCAAACAGGAGGTGATCCTTGTTGTCCTCTTATGTCTAAGACACCACAGACCTAATCCAGTGTTCCCTGTGTGTTCATAGGGGTAACTATGGCCTTCTCTCTGGGCTGAACCAGCTGGGAATTTTGTTAGGAAGCCCCAGATGTTTTTCCAGCCTGGGCTGTGTAAGCCTGGCTGCCAGGATTTTGGGATATGAGAGGGGAAAGAACACTGGAGGTCTTAACATCTAGTCAGTAAGCTTTCATTTAATCTCTTATTTTTAGTAGTTCCTCACATTATTTGTGGCTGGTGTCTACCAATCTGTGTACCCTTTGTTTTATCCTCTACATAGTGAATCTGCAGGCTTCTGCTAAGGTGGGGAACAGTCTCCCACCTGGTCAGTGAGGGGAATAGAGGCGGGGCTCAAACTGCTTCTTAAACAGTTACACTACTAATAATAATATTGAGGGGTTTTATGCATAATAATACTGAGCTTACTCTAATGGGAAAATTCCACTTTCCCCCAGTGTTTCCATATTCTAAAAGAATAACATCTAATGTCTTCTCATATTATTTGTGAAAAAATTTAAAAATCAGTAGAGGTGATACTAAACATATATGTATTTTACACTAAATTTAAATAATCCTCTTTTAATAAAAATGATGGAATTATAATTCTTTCACCCTAAGAAAAGATTTAACTAAAATTCCTACTTTCTGTTCATTTAAGTTCATTCAAAAGACCAGCTTTATTACTTTAATATGTACTCATATTGAATGAAACTGAACAAAACATCCCTATAGGAAATAAATGTTTCTATAAATTTTAGTTGAGTCGACTCTTCAACATTTCTAGGTTCTAGCTAGCATTATCTAGGGTTTATTGTTTACATGGATTGTTTGTAGTAAGCTTTTTATTTTAGAACAGTTTTAGATTTACAGAAAAATTGTGAAGATAATACAGTTTTCATCTACCTCTCATCAAGTTCCCCTAATGTTAACATCTACCATTACTATTGGTTAACACTAATTAATGAAATAATTAATGAACTAATTTTAATGAACTAATGTTGAACTAGTATTGATACATTATTATTAGCTGAAGTCTGTATTTTATTCAGATTCCCATAGTTTTTCCTTAATGTCATTTTTCTGCTCCAGGATCCCACCCAGGGCATTTAGCTGTCATGTCTTAGGCTCCTCTTGGCTGTGACAGTTTCTCAGACTTCCCTTGTTCTTGATGACCTTGACAGTTTTGAGGAAGACTGGTCAGGTATTTTGTAGAATATCCCCTAATTAGGATTTGTGTGATGTTTTGTTCTTGATCAGTGTGTTAGTTAAGGTTCTCTAGGGAAACAGAATCAACAAGAGATATTGATAAATATAAGATTTTATAAAAGTGTCTCACGCAACTGTGGGGATGCACTGGGTCCAAATTCTGTAGGGCAGGCAGCAAACTGGCAACTCCAATGAAGATGTTCAGTGAACTCCTCAGGAAGCACTTTGCTAGTTACCCAAAGAACTAAAGGTCCTCTATCTGTCTCCCTTAAAAGCCTTCAACTGATTGGATTAAATCCAGCTGATTGCATTATCTCATTGTGGAAGACATGCCCTTCGTTGATGTAATCAGTCACTGCTGCAGCCAATTGACTGATGATTTAATAAACCAGCTTTCTGGTTTATTAACCAGCCACAAATGTCCTTACCGTAATGGTTAAGCCAGTGCTTCCTTGACCAGACACCTGGGTACTATCACCTGGCCAAGTTGACACATGAACCTAACCATCACAATCAGACTGTAGTTATGTGTCCTTAGGAGGAAGCCTGCATTCTCACACATCATATCAACGGTACATACTGTATGACTTACCACTCTGGAGGTTGACCTTGGAGATTGTTTGACAGGTTCCTCTACTGTAAAGTGACTCTTCCCTAACCCCTCCTCCCCCAGTGCCTTCCTATACGGGACCTCTGGAAGGCAGTCACTATGTACAGGCCACACTTGAGGACTGGGAGTTATGCTCCACCTCCTCGAGGATGGAGTAGCTACATAAATTACTTAGAATTCTTCTGCACAGAGATTGTTCAATTCTCCACATTTATTTATTTATCCAATCATTATATAAGTGGGCTCATGGATATTTGTTTTTATACTTTGGTTTACAATCCAATATTTATACTTTGGCTTATAATCTAATACTACTTTATTTAGTTGCTCAGATTGTTCTAGCTTTGTTGAACTTTTGGGAGCTCTTTCAGGTGGATCCTGCATCCCTTCTACATACTCCAGCACTTGATGTGCTGGTTTGGAGCTGTTATGTACCCCAGAAAATGCCATGTTCTTTTAATCCATCCCTATGGAGGCAGATCTGTTATGGGTGGGAACTTTTGATTAGGTTGTTTCAGTTGAGATGTGACCCAGCCCATTAAAGGCGGGTCTTAATCCTTTACTGGAGCCCTTTATGGGAGGATAAAAGGCAGAGACATTTGGAGAGAACTTAGAGAGAGAAATGCCCTGGAGGTGCTTAAAGAGAACCCACAGATGCTCCGAGAGAGCCACTGCAATCAGAAGCTGAAAGCAATGGAACCCGGGATCCAGGGACCAGCAGATGCCAGCCATGTGCTTTGCTATCTGACAGAGGACCCTGGATGCCAGCAGCCTTTCTTCAAAGAAGGTATCCTCTTGTTGATGCCTAAATTTGGACATTTTCATGGTCTAGGAATTGTAACTTGTAACTTAATAAATCCCCATTGTTAAAAGTCAACACATTTCTGGTATATTGCATAAAGCAGCTTTAGCAAACCCAAATACTCAGGTCTTTCTTTTTCTTCCTTCCTTCCTTCCTTCCTCTTTCCTTCTTTCTTTCTTTTCTTCTTTCTCACTCCCTCCTCTCCCTCTCCTCCCTCCCTCCTCCTTCCATCTTTCCTTCCTTCCTTCTCTCCCTCCCTCCTCTTGCCCTCTCATATCCTTTGCTCTTAACTCTTTTGACTCTCCCAGGTGCCTTCTCCCTGGCGACTTCCTCCACTCTGCCTTCAGTTGCAGTCAGAATCCTAAGGATTCCCCAAATTATAAGTTATATTTCCAACCAAAGTCCCCTTCCTGAGCGCCATGTGCTCCCCCCGCTGTGTAAAGACGGCCCCACAAGCACCACAGCCACACGCGTTCCTGCCACCATCTCCCTCGTCGTCATATTCCAGATGCATTGGGTTTTTAAGGCTTCTTCAGAGTTTCTTAAATACCCTCCTCTTATCTTTGATAACTGTTGTGTATTTATTTGCTGTTCAGGCCAATAAAAGTATTTTTAATATCTTTGCTATAATTTCTAGGGTCCTTGGGAGAGGGACCAGACAGGCGTGTGACCTGAAACTGGAAGAACGCACATCTCCGTTTCTGGGGTCACTTTAGAGGAGCCTAGTGGCATTCCTTCAGCGCCTAAACCTCCTTGCGATCATAGAAGTCTGCCTTCTTTGGAGAAGGCAGTTTCCCAACCTCCCATGAGAGCACATCTTTGGATAGCTTCGAGTTAATTTTAACCCATCCACCTATATCATTAGCTCACCACTCACTGGGATTTAAGAACAGCCTTTCAGCTCTTTAACAACTCCCGGTTTCTCCTTTGGAAGATACGCTGGAAGTTCTGCTCCCATGGAAAGGATGGGAAGAAAATCTGTTACCTCGGAGGATTCCGTAGTTGTTCAAACAGTTCCCAGGGGGTTATGTGCTGTTTGCACTGACCCCAGGCCTGTGCCAATAACCCTTTACTTCCTACAACATAGAGCCCAAGTGCTTCATTAAAGCCACTCAGCATCTGCAGCATTAATCTTATCTAGGGGCATGAAGGGTCAGCATAGCATAGAAGTCAGGAATGCAGGCCCTGCAGCCAGCCTGCCTGGGTTAGGATCTACCTCTGCCACTTACTTGCTGTGAGACCTTGGGCAAGTTCCTTAACCTCTGTGTGCCTCAGTTCCCTCCTATGTAAAGTGGGCGTGTGATATTAGTATGTGCCTCATAGAGTTTTTGAGAAGATTAAATGAGTTAATATATGAAAAAGTCCCAGGACTGCATGTGGTGCTCAGAAAGTGCTCAGTAGATGGACTCTATCATCAATACCTCTTTCGCTTCCCAAGATAGACTCCCCTCTCCCACCAGACTGGGCCATGCCCCGTTCTCCTCCCCAACTCTGAATTCTTTCACTAGAGCCTTCAAGGGCACAGATTAAATCTTCCTTCTCTTTTCCTTTTTCTCTACTTTTCCTTCTATTATTAATGATAACTACCATTTATTGAACACTTGTTACATGCTAGCTGCTTTTCAAATATTACTTTTCAATCTTCATGATAATGCTGATAGGCTGGTGATATTTTCTTATTTTATAGATAAGGAAACTAAGTGTTAGAGGGAAAACTAAGTGACTAAGTGACTCGGGGCTCTTAATTGCTTTTCCAGCCAGGTTTCTCCAGAATAAAAAAGCCAACAGGGAAAATTATATATATATAAAGAGAGAGAGAGAGATGCACGATACACACAATTATACACATATAAATATATATACGCATTAATGTATGAATAGGTGATGCTGAAGTCCTTAGTTTGAATTCCCCAGGGAAAGCTGGCTGACTGGAAATTGCAGCAAGAGCCAATGCTGAAGTTGAGGTAGAAATTATTCTTCTGACCTCTGAAACCCTCAGTTCTAGCTTTTATGACCTCCAACTGATTGGATAAGGGGGCTCCCCACATTGCTGAGGTCAATCTCCTTTATTAATTGTAGATGCAATCAACTGATTGTAGATGCAAATCCCATCTCTGAAATACCCTCACAGTAGCAAACAGGCCAGTGCTTGACCAAACAACTGGACACCATAACCTAGCCAAGTTGACACATGAAATTAACCAGTGCAGTTGCTAAGTGGCAGAGCTGATCGTTTAAAGGCATCTGTTCTCCACAGCAGGCTGTCTCTCCCTGTCTGATTATCAAACACTCACAGTCTGCCACCCCAATCTGCAAGGCCATGCTTGGGGCTCTCCAGGTTGCAGGTTACATCACTTAAGATGCTTTTTGTTGCAAGTAATAGAAAATCCAACTTGAATCGGTTTCAACTAGAAAGGGAATTGTTTCCATCAATGAAATGTCCACATGTAAGGCAGACTTCTGACCAGGGTGGATTCAGCAGCTTCCCGGTGTCCCCAAGGACCCCCTTTTCATTGCTCTCTCTGCCTGCCTTCTCCCGTGGTCTCGGCCTCACCCCAAGGCTGGCTCTGAGCATGGCCTCAGGGTGGCTGTCAGCAGCAAGGCAGGTGTCTTCGCTGAGATTCCCCCCAGATCCTGAGACAAAGATTTGAGAATAAGGAGTTTATTTGGGAAATGATCCCAGGAAACACTGGTAGGAAAATGGGAAACTGAGGTGGGAAAGGGACACAGCCCCTTAAGGGTTATTGAGAAAATTACCCCTGGAAAACTGGAGTGCAATCCCAATGAAGAATTTTGGGAAGCAATGTGGAGCTATGTTTCAGAGTTATCCCACCAAGGGTCTGGGGAGCTGGTCCCCTAGTGTTTCTGGCCTGTCCACAGGTGCAGATAGAGTAGGCTCCAGCAGCCAGAAAAACCTCAGGCAAAAAAAAAGCAAAAGCTGGCAAATGGGAATGGACAAGGGATATGGGTAGGCTTCCTCCTGATGGCTATTGGGGTGGGAGCTCTCCTTCCCGCAGCCGTCCCCTGAGAGTCTGGGCTTCCCTCTGGTTTGTTCCGCTGGGATGTCAGGAAAACCTGTGTCCAGGCAAATACCACGCCCTGCCTGCCTTAGTTACTGACCACCCAGCAACCAATCACTGTGCCGAAAGAGGGGATCCTGCCGATTGGCTGAGACAAACCAGGGCCTCCCCCTCCCAGTGCTGGGGGTGGGGTCAGTCCCTCCAACACGGCCCTGCAGCTGTCCCTGGGGGAAGGGGGGTGTGGGAAGGAAGCTGGGAAGCAAATGGCAATGTTCATCACGTATGTATTCCCTAAAACAAAATGTAATAGAATGAAAATAAAGCGTGGAAGAGGAGGGATATAGAAGCCTAGAAGCTCAGGGCATGGAGAGGACCTTGGGTTTTACACGGCCCAGTTCACCCAGGTGCCCTCCTCACCTGTCCAGAGTGGCGTTAATCTCAGCTTGTACACCTCCAGCAACGGGGAGCTTTCTGACTCACAGAGTGGTCCATATTTACTCTAGAGACATCTCTAACTGCTCAAAGTTTCTTCTGTTCGTGGGGAGGAATCTTCTTTCTTGTGTCTTTTTCTAAGGGGCCCAGCCCTGCCCTCTGGGATTTCCAGGACGCATCTGCTACATCTGCCCTAGATCTGAGTCCTGCAGGATTGTGTAAACAGCAGTTGCATTTCCCCAAGACTTCTCTGGAACAAACTACCTCTCCCAGGCCAGTCGCCTTGAGATGTGGCCACAGAAGGGCCCCAACATCTGGCTTGGAGGTCTGGGGAGGTCCTCGGGGCAGGCGTCTTGGGGCTGGTGGGGCATCAGATGAGTTCCTTCCTGGGAAGCGCTGGCCTCAGCCACAGGGAGGCCCCCTCACGGATGTGTTTATTTGGAGGCTGTGACCTCCCAGAGTCGGAACAACCTGCTCGCCTCTCACCCCATGTTCTAGTTTGCTAATGCAGCCAGAATGCAAAACACCAGAAATGGATTGGCTTTTATAAAAGGAGGTTTATTTGATTACACAGGTACAGTTTTAAGGCCAGAAAGTGTCCATCAACAAAGGGTACCTTCTCTGGAGAAAGGCCATTGGCATCCGGAAAACCTCCGTTAGCTGGGAAGGCACGTGGCTGGCGTCTGCTCGCTTCCAGGTTGCGTTTCAAAATGACGTTCTCCAAAATGTCTGCATCAGCTTCCAACAGCCGTCTTCAAAATGTCTGTCTCAGCTCCAGCTCGCGATGAGCTCCTTCTGTCTGAGCTTGTATAGTGTTCCAGTAAAGTAAACAAGGCCCACGCTGAATGGGCGGGGCCACACCTCCATGGAAATTATCCAATCAGAGTTATCACCCACAGTTGGGTGGGTCACATCTCCATGGACACTGAACCAATAGGTTCCAACCCAACCCACACTAATAGAATGCATTAAAGAATATGGCTTTTTCTGGGGGACATAAATATACAAACTGGCATACCCCATGTGCCAGTTTGAATGTATTATGTCCCCCCAAATGCCATTATCTTTGATGTAATCTTGTATGGGCAGACCTATCAGTGTTAATTAGATTATAATTCTTTGAGTGCTTCCATGGAGATGCGCCCCACCCAACTGTGGGTGATGACTCTGATTGGATAATTGCCATGGTGGTGTTGTCCCACCCATTCAGGGTGGGTCTGAATTAAATTACTGGAGCACTGTATAAGCTCAGACAGAAGGAGCAAGCCAATACAGCCAAGAGGGACACTTTGAAGAATGCACAGAAGCTGAGAGAGTAGCTGCAGATGAGAGACAGTTTGAAGACGGCTGTTGAAAGCAGACTTTTGCTCCAGAGAAGCCAAGAGAGGAAAAACAACTGAAGAGCAACTAAGAGTGACATTTTTGAGGAACTGCAGCCTAGAGAGGAACGTCCTAGGAGAAAGTCACTTTTGAAACCAGAACTCTGGAGCAGATGCCAGTCACATGCCTTCCCAGCTAACAGAGGTTTTCCGGACACCATTGGCCATCCTCCAGTGAAGGTACCCGATTGTTGGTGCGTTACCTTGGACACTTTATGGCCTTAAGACTATAACGGTGTAACTAAATAAACCCCCTTTTATAAAAGCCAATCCATCTCTTGTGTTTTGCATTCTGGCAGCATTAGCAAACTAGAACACCCCATGAGGCCTCTAGGCCAGGGGAGCTCTGGGATGGCCACATGCCCTCTGGCTTTAGTCCCCAAGCTCCAGGCTCTTGCCATCTGGCCACATACCTACAGCCCCTGGTCCTGCCCTAACCCACCCCCATCAACACTACCTCAGAGGTCTGTGAAGGATAAGGCAGTGCATAATCACAGAGGGAGTCCTACGGGAGACAGAAGTTCTCATTTGGGACCCTAGCTCTGCAGGGAAAGTGACTTTGCCTCTCAGAGCCTCAGTTTCCCTTAACTGAGAAACAGGAAAAGAAACTCACTTGCAGAGGTGCTTTGGGGATGTGGAAGTACCAGACAGATGCTAGCTTCTTAACAGGTGTGTGTTGGGGTGCTTTATGGTGAAGGCTTCCCTTGGGGATGTCCTGATTATTGGAATCTGCTGAGAAGGTTACAAAGTCCATGTTCTGGCAACTGTGCAATTTCGAAGGCTGCAACTGGAGCTCTCTTATTATGGAAATGCTCCTGAAACCCTGCTTTCCTCTAAGAAGCCCTCAGTATTGATCAGATAGGCTGATAAGCCTAGCAACCCCACCCCTCCAACTTTTATAGACCTGGTCTCAGTGCCCCACCCAACTGTAGGTGATAACTCTGATTGGATAATTTCCATGGAGGCATGGCCCCTCCCATTCAGTATGGGCCTTGTTTAGTTCACCGGAGCACTATGTAAGTTCAGACAGAAGGAGCTCATAGCAAGCTGGAGCTGAGACAGCTGGTCAAAGATGTCTGTAGCTCTATCTTGGGTGCTACCCCTACCCCATTCACTTGTCTGTAGAGAGAGCTGCCTTGCTGGGTTTCCAGTGACAGGCTCAGAGGTGGACTGCAACACCTCCCTCCACCCCACTCGCCACCCCAATGACCTAAGCTAGGTTAGACGGAGTGAAAGAGTCCTTCCCTCTCCAGGATGTTTGGATCTGGAGCTGCCAAGGGTAGGAAAAAGAAAAGCGGACACCAGACACAGGGACCGTGTGAGTCCTTGGTTCAAGCGGTCTTCTGCCCATCTGTCCCTCAGCGCGGGGCACAAACCATCTCTTGGCATAGAAGAGGAGCAAGCCTCCTTTTCCCAGCCTCTTCTAAGGTCCAGCGATTGGGCTGCGGTGGGCATTTGACCCAGGGGGAGTCAACCTGAGGTTGGTGTCCCAATCTGACTCTCCCAGGAATTTAGCATTGGAGCATGGAGTGGCAGGGCCAGATATTTGCCAGTGCTGAGCTGGTGAGGTAAGTAGACCTAGCCTTCAGGGCAGTCCTGAGGAGTGTTCCTAAGCAGGGAGGAGAAGGACAACCCCCAGATCCTGAGGAGGAGGAGCAGAGGCAGGGGGGAGGCTGGGAGAGCGCTGCCAGCTTTCCTCTTCCTGTTTGCGCTAGCTGGCTCTCAAGCAGCACTGCCTGCCCCAGGCACCGTGAGATTGCCCTCCATCTTTACAGCCCATCTTCCCTTTTGCTCAGGCTGCTTTGGGGGAGGCTCTGATCCATGCCCCTGACTGTCTCGTTCCCTATAAACACCACCCAAGACAGGAGGCAACCAACAAGTCCGTGATCACCCATAGGGGGCGCTGGAGAACAGGTTCCTACAGGACCTGGGGTTTAGACTGTTTAAAAAACCGAGATTTAATTCATGTACCATAAAATCCACACCTTTAAAGCTTGCAATTCAGTGGGTTTCAGTGTATTCACAGAGTGGCGCAACTATCCCCAGTATCTAGTTCCAGAACATTTTCATCACCCCAAAAAGAAGCCCATACCCGCTGGCAGTCTCCATTTCCCCTCCCCTTAGTCCCTGACAACCACTAAACTGCTTTCTGTCTTTATGAATCTGCCTACTCTAGACATTTCATATAAATAGAATCATATAAAATGTGCCCTTTTGTGTTTGGCTTTTTTCACTTAGCTTGATGTTTTCCTGGTTCGTCTACAATGTACTGTCAGTACTTCATTCCTTTTTATGGCTGGATAAGAGTCCATTGTATGGATACACCACATTTTGTTTATCCACTTGTCTGTCAGTGGACATTTGGGTTTGTGCTGGTTTGAAGCTGTATGTACCCTAGGAAAACACATTCTTAAGTTTAACCCATTCCCGTGGGTGTGACCCACTGTAAGTAGGACCTTTTGGTGAGGCTACTTCTGTTAAGGTTCTGTCCACCTCATTCAGGATGGGTATTAATCCTATTACTGGAGGCTTTTATAATAGAATGAATACAGAGAGGGAAAGAGAAAACCAAAGAAGCAAAAGCTAAAATCAATGAAAGCGGAGGAGAAGGGAGAGAGCAGGAGATGCTGCCATGTACCTCGCCAGGAGACAGAGGAGCCAAGGATTGCTGGCAGCTGGTCTTTAGGAAGAAAGCATCGCCTTGATGACGCCTTGATGTGGACATTTTCTCAGTCACAAAACTTTAAGCGATTAAATTCCCATTGTTTAAGCTATACCATTTCATGGTATTTTGCTTTAAGTAGCCTAGGAAACTAAAACAGGGTTGTCTCCACTTTTGGGCTATTGAAAATAAAGCTGCTATGAACATTCATGTACAAGTATTTGTTTGAGTACTTCTTTTCAATTCATTTGATTATATTCCTTGGAGTGGAATCACTGGGCTCTATGGAAATTCTATGTTTATGTTTTTGAAGAACTGTCAAACTGTTTTTCACAATAGCTGCATCATTTTACATTCCTATCAGCAATGTATGAAGGTTCAAATATTTTTCCTTTTCATCAACACTGATTATTTTCCTTTAAAAAAGTTTTTTTATAGCCATCCTAATGGGTGTGAAGTGGTATCTCATTGTAGTTTTGATTTGCATTTTTTAACAACTAATAATGATGAACATTTTTTCAGCTGTTTGTTGGCCATTTGTATATCTTCTTTGGAGAAATGTCTATTCAAATCCTTTGCCCGTTTATTAGCTGGGTTATTTGTTTTGTTTTTTTTAATTTTTGAGTTGTAATAGAGTTCTTCATATATTTTGGATACTAATCCCTTATCATATATGATTTGCAAAATATTTTCTCCTATTCTGTGGGTTGTATTTTCACTTTCTTGATATTGTCCTTTGAAGCACAAACATTTTTAATTGTGATGAAGTCCAATTTGCCAACTTTTTCTTTCCTTGTTTGTGCTTTGGTTTCATATCCAAAATAGACTCAGGATCTTTTACCTCAAGTTCAGACTCTTTCCGTCTGTGGACTTCCTGATTCTGCCTGATGCTTACAAGTGTCTTTTCTACTGCTCACATCTTGTATAAGTCTATCTGTGTCAGATTACAAATTTCCCCAGGGGCAGTGATCAACAGTGAACCACAAGCCACACTGTGCAATTAATCAAAGCTTTTAATGATGATGATGATAATGAGCCAGGGGTCAGTAAGTCCTCCCTTATGGTTATGTGTCTAACCTCATATTGCAGAACAATCCATTGGCAAGGACTTTGATATGAAGACCCCCAGAGAAAGGGGGAGATCCTTGTGCACTGTGGAGGGCGTTGGGGAGCGGCTCCCTGCTTGGAGCATGATCACCAGTAGCAGGAGTTTCACTCAGCCTGGCTCTCCACCAAGCTGAGGACAGCAGTTTCTGCTGGGACAATGGTGGGGGCAGGGAGTTGGCACTGCTCCTCCAGTTCCAAGAAAGAGAATTGTGGTGCCTGGGCAGGATCAAGTCCCTGGCGCTGCAAGTTGCAGTGAAGAGTAGAAAAAAGGGCCAGGCTGGCAGAAGGCAGGGAGCCGAGGAGAGCCGCTCGGTCCCCGGCCCCCAGAGGCACCCTCTGTGGGCTGCAGCCCTTTGCGGTCAGCTGGTCAGCTCGGATCCAGATTCCAGGCTGCCCACACCCAGGGGCTTTGGCTGAGGTTACTAGCACATTCCAATCTGTCATCATTTAAAGAGCTCCTACTGTGTGCTGGTGCTGAGCTCCAGAGCCCCTTCTCCTGGACCTTGGCGTTGGTCCTGACACACTGTGGGTGTTTGGGCTGGTGCTTGAGCGTTAGCTGTACCTGCTAGACTCAGAGGCCATGGAAAGAGCATGGGTGTGGGTGGCAGGACGGCTTGCATGTTGGATTACCACTTCACGCGGGTGTGATTAGGGGCCAGTTATATAACATTCTAAATGCCTCTCCCACATCTGGGGAAATGATGTTTTTGGTGTCACAGGGTGGCTGTGACAGCCAAGGAGTAAGGTAAATAAGTGTCTACTAAGATGCCCAACTGAGAGAATGGGCTTGGTAAATGGAAGATCGTATTGTCTTTACCACCAAGCCAGCTTTCAGTCCCCATATTGATTGAATTTCTTCTTTCACCTCCTAACTCAGCTCCTTCAGCCCAGATCTCTCACCTGAAGACTTGAAATCAGTCCCAGACACATCTACCTGGAGGTCTCTGTGCACCCCAAACTGAGCACACCCCAGGCTGAGACCCTACTCTGTTCCTGAAAAGTTCCTTCTCTTCCTACGTTCCCAGTCTCAGAAAGGCTCCAGCATCTAGCCAGAAAGCTGGATGTCATCCTAGAGCTTTGCTCTTTCAAATTCCCCTCATCCAAGCAGTCGCCAAGCCCTATGATATCTCCTGGTTCCATCCTTCCCTCTCTGTCCCTACAGCCCATGCACAGTGCAGGTCCCATCAGATCCATGTCATCATGCGCTCTCTCTGCAGCATCTTCCCACGAGCTCCCTTGTACTAGCTCAACCACTTCCCCCAAACTGCTCTTGTCACAGTCACCCATGACCTCCGTGATGTTCAACTCCACCGTCAATTCTTAGTCCTCAACTTCCCTAACCCATCAGCAGCGTTGGGCACAGTGGGTAACCTCCCTGGTCCTCGAGGCACTTTCTCCTCTTAGTCTCCAGGACATCTCCTTGGCTTGACTCCTCTGCTAACCCTCAGGCTGCTGCTTCTCCAACTCTTTTGCTGGTTCACCCTCATCTCCCCAGCTTCTAAAGGTTGGTGCTCCCTGGAGCTCATTTCTTCACTCCTCTTTTCTAATTATACCTACTTGGCTGCTGATTCCATCTTGCCTCCTGGATTTAAAGACCATCCATGAGTCGATGGGGTCTCTCCTTCAGCCCCACCTCTCTCTTGGATTTGCGTGTCTAACTGCCTACTGACTCCATTCTAACATCAATGAGACGTCCACTGCTGAGCCCCTGATCTTTCCCCCAAACCCACGGTCTTGCTTCCCCATCTTGGTTAGTGGCAATGACATTCTTCCAGTTGTTTAGGTAAAAGAAATAACAAAAACCAAAACCTTGGTACTATCTCCCACACTTCACAAGATATCTGTCAGCTCGGCTTTCAAGATATGTCCAGAAGCCAATCATTCCTGACCACCTCACCCGCTGTCAGCCTCTTCCCAGCCACCGTCCTCTCCTGGATTACTGCACAGCCTCCTTCCATAGTGCGTCAGGGCACCTCACTCCATTCAGAACCCCAGGGCCCCTCCGCCTCACTCCCAGTGAAAGTCAAAGTCTTGGCAAAGACCCATAGACTCTATGTGTGCCCCATTTCCTCACTAAACCCTGTCACCTTCTGCTCTCCTGGGTCCTACTCCAGGTCTCTCAAATGTGCCCAGTGTAGTCCCACCTCAAAGCCTTTGAACCTTCTGATTCCTGGGCCTGCAGTTCTGCTCCTCCTGATGTCCCCAGGGCCTTCCTCCCCTCTGCATTCAGGTCCTTGTGAGCACCTCCTCAGAGAGGCCTGCCCTGATTGCTCTGTATAAAAGACCAGCCGTTGACTTCACTTACCCCCTTCTCTGCTTTATTTTTCTTCCTTAGCCCTTACCACTCTCTAATGTACTACTTATTTTACTTATTTTATTGTCTATTGTCTAAATCCCTCCACTAAAATGTAAGTTAGATGAGGGCAAAGCTTTATGTATGTTTTGTTGACTGTTTTATCACTAGTACCTGCAAGAGTGACGGTCCAAAGCAGATGCCTGGTAAATGTTTGCTGAATGAAAAACTCCCCAGTGGCCTCTCACTTGGGAGGCCCTTCCCTGTCCGGCTATGCTCTGCACTATAGCCAGGGTTCCCTGTCAGAAGCACATATTTCCATCATGCCATTCAACAACCTTCAGTGGCTCCCCATTTCCCAGTCCAAGTTTTGGAGGCTCACCTTAGCCTGGGTCCTGCCCACTTCTTCAAACTCATGTCTCCCTGTTCCACCCTGGCAGCATGGCCCTGATGACCCCTTAATCTCAGACTTCTGGCTTCCAGAACTGTGAAACAACAAATTTCTATTGTTTTAAGACACAGTGACAGGAAACTAATACAGGAGTCATCAGTACAAAGAAGGTCATTAAAACAATGAAAGTGGTTACGGTTCCCCAGGGAGAGTTCAGCATCCTGGTGAACAACACCAAGTGTGGGCAGAGCAGAACCTGCGAAGGAGAGTGAAGAAACCAAGGTGGTGACAGTGACATGTACTATGGTGTCAGATGCTGCTCAGTCGCAACTGCGACTGGCCCGAAGACTGGACCACTCAGCATCATGGAGGGCACTTTGACTTTCACCCAAGCATTTTCAGTGGAGTGGTAGGGATAGGGGCTAAGTGACAGGATTTGGGAGTGGGTGGGTGGCTGAGCAGGGCAAATAGCGAATGTAGAAAACTCGTGCAAGTTTAGTTGTGAAGTGATAGAGGAAGCAGAAGGATTTTCTTTAGTTGTTAGAGACTTGAAGATGTGCAAAAGCTGATGAGAAGGAGATAGGAGAGAGGGAGAGGTTGAAGATGCAGGTTTTATGAAAAGGGAAGGTAAGGTTTCCCAAGTACCAGAAGAGGGTTATCCCTTCCATTCTAACAGAACACTGGGAATGTTACCAAAGCTGGTAAGTGTGTGGGTTTGGTGGTCAGACATTGATGGGCCATCCATTCAATGGCTTCTATTTAGGCTCTGATATGAAAGACAAGCTCACCTGCCCAGAAGGAGGAAAATACGGTATGATAGAAGGCTTCAAAAAACGCAAGAAGGTTTTAAATAGCCTTTGAGCAGTAAGAAGAGAGAGAAGAAGGCTTGCTAAACTCTACTGAGGGTAGACTGAAGCTGGAGACCAAAACTGAGTGGCCCCAGCCTGCGTGAGTGTACAAGTTTCCCCAGCATCCCTTGGCGGCTCAGGCCTGGTCCAGAGAAGGGTGATGGTGGAGGATGACATCCAGGCAGGTGGGATGTCAGGCCGGTGGGATGCTGATGAGAGTGGTTGACAAGATGTACCAGGGCATGTCAGGTGGATGGGGAGAGGAAAATGATGGGAGTGAGAGAAGCTGGGTGAGAGAGCTGCCAGGGGAGAAGTTGGGGTCAAAGAGATATGTTTGCATTTTCAGTGTCAGAGGTGGGTGGTTCTGAGTGGCATGGCCGAGAGCATGACGAGCGCATGTGAGGACTGGAGTGTGGGGAAGCAATGGTCCTGGAGACAAAGGAGGCACTGCTGGTTTAGCATCCACACTGGAGTAAAAGGCCTGTGCCTGGACTCTCCAGAGCTAACGGAGACATGTGGTCATCCTAATGGCTGACTCTCAGGATGACAGCAAGCCTCTGCAGAGAGACAAAGACAGTGCCCTAGTGTGGAGCCATTAGGAGCTGATCAGAAGTACAAGCAGGTAAGCATGGAGTAGGGGAAGGTGGGGAGGAGGCCAATGTAAAGAGGCTCAGCAAGCAGGGGCAGGACCTGAGGATGAAGGAGCTTTGCTGGGGCCAGTGGAAGACAGAGGCCCCATCTCTGGGCCTTGTCAGGGCTGTTCAGCAGGAGAATGAAATCCACTCAACCTCATGCACGAGTCGCACTTTTCTGGTACTTGACTGTCGAGTATTTCTTTTTCCCAGCCTCGTGACTCTCTTAAGAGTTATCTATTATGCTTCCCGTTTTCAGAAAGGGCAACTAATGACAACTGTGGTTTAGATTATTGACCCAAGGCTACAAACTGAGGAAGCCCTAGAAACAGGGCTGCCGGACAAAATACGGGGTGCCCAGTTAAATTTGGACTTCAGATAAAGCAGTGAATAAGTTTTGAAATATAAGTATGCCCAGATATTGCATGGGACATAGTTAAACTAAAACATTATTTGTTGTTTATCTGAAATTTAAATTTAAGTCGGCATCTTGGGGTATGTTTTTTTTTTTTTTTTTCCGGTGGTGGTGGTTGTGTTGTTTTTTGTTTTGTTTTGCTAAATCTGGTAACCCTGTCCAGAAGGAAGGGGAGCAGGCCAGAGGGGCTGTCTGAATTAGGGGCCCGGGAGGCTGGGGGTGGTACAGGGCCGGGTCAGAGCATGGCTGAGAGATGGGTGCCAGCCCAGGAAAGATGCTCAAAACCACGTCCAGTGTGGAAGACCCGAGGGCCTGGCAGAGCCGGCCTGCTCACAGGAGGACCCACAGGTAGCCCTGGCTTCCTGCTCCTAAACCACCAGTGCCCGAGTCGCAGACAGAGCCAGGGAGCTCACAGAGGTGTTCACATCCGTTGTTTTAATTGGAGCCTCACCCAGCCCTGAGAAGCAGGCTCAGCGCAGATTCCTAGGCCCAGAGCACGGAGAGGAAGCTGGGGTGCAGGGAGGTCTCACTGAGGTTCTGGAGTGGGAGCCCACAGAGCAGCTGCTTTTAGGGAAGGACGCTGGTGCCCATGCAGGGGGCAGGGGTGGGGAGGCTCTGCCCTGGCAAGGGGGTGAGCAAGGCTGGCCCTCCTCCCAGCACAGGGCGCGCAGGGTGCAGGCGGAGGACAGGCAGCCCGAGAGAGCCTTCATTGGAGAACTGGGAGGGAGGGAAAAGCAGGGAGAAGACAAATGACCAAAGCTCAGGACCAGCGAGTAAATCATTAGCTGTCACCAGGACACGCGGCGCTGAATGGACTGGTATTATAAAATAACGAACCGAAGTACGGCAAAATAAAAATACAGTCATGTAAAATAAAATAAGAAGACAAAAAGGTATGAAGGTACCAAAACATTGATGAAGGTGCAGGAGATCCAGGAACTCCCATGGGGCTGGGGCCCAAGGAGGCTCAAGGACAAAGTCCCTGGCTGCAGACCCGGGTCCCCAGGGGCAGCAGGGGACACCTCGCCCTGCCATTCCCTCCCTCTGTGACCTTAGGCAGCTCTTAGCCTTCTGGTCCTCACTGTCCTCTGGGATAAAAGGGAGTGAGCTGGATAGGGGTTGGCAGCTGGATTCTGCAGAGGGGCTGAGGGAGCAATTCCAGCTCGTTTCCAACTGTGAGGGAGGGGCTCACATGCTCCCAGGGGCTGGGCTCGGTGCATTCACTCACCTGCATGCGCCAGTACATGTGTGCTGGATGAGAAAGCCACCATCCCTGTTTCCACGGGGCTTGCAGTCTGGGAGGGGGGAGCTGCGGGACACTGATTACGTGCTTCGACTTGGCGGGCCTGGGCCAGGGGATCGGCCACCCCTGGGGAGGGTAGTGGGCACGGGCGACAGCGCCCTCTACAGCCCCCCGGGCCTGGGAAAGTGAGGCCGGAGGCAGGCCCCATTTCCTCACCCAAAATACCACTGTTAGGGGAGGCTTGCCGGAGGGAACCGCCTTTTCCCCACCCCCTTATCTTGCCCGGACACTCCCCGTTGCCAGTGCAACTCCCATCACCACCAGTGCGCATACATTGTTGCCAGACACCGTTGCCAGAGCAACTCCCGCCCCTTTTCAAACAACCTCCGTGCTCTCTTAGAACCAATCCTAACCTCCGCACCCTCTCAGAACCAATCCTAGCCTTTATCCCCTCAGCATTGACTTGTAACAACCCCCGCCCTCTATGCCAGCCTATATAACCTGTGCTCACCCCTAATAAACTCTCTTGGCTTCTTCACCCTCAAAGAACCGTGTCCTGCCTGTTCCTTCTCGCCGCCCTCCACACCTTGCACGCCTCCGCCAGGGACCGGGCCCAGTCCCCCGCCTCGCCCTCGCCTCCGGGAAAGAGCCCCCGCCGCCGGTACCCTCCGAGCAACGCCGAGAGCCGAGGGTTCAGCAACCGGCTGCCCCCCCCCCAGACAAATCAACTGCGACCGCAGGGAGCCAGACCGTAAGTAAGAGAGCAGTAAATGAACAAGATGCTTTCAGATGCTACCAAGTGCCATGAAGGAGATGAAAATGCTGTGTGGTCAGGAGTGGCTAGACAGTGGGGGGCAGTTAGGAAAGGCCTCTTTTGGGATGTGGGGAGAACAATGGAGTCGAAGTCAGCGTGATTTGTACGGCCAGGCAAATATTTAGGGCAGAGGGGTCCATGGAGTGGGGACAACTGATGCAAAGGTCCTAAGGGGTGAATAGCTAAGGGCATTAGAAGAACAAAAAGGAGGCCGATGGCTGGAAAGAGCTCAGAGAGGGAGGCCTGGGGCTGACCTTGCAGAGTCTTGTGGATTGGGCAAGGTTTCCAGATTTTTTCCAAGTGTTGTGGAAGCTGTTGGAGGATTTGGAGCTAGGGGGGTAACAGCATCTAAGGCATATTTTAAAACCATGGCTTCACATTTTCAGACTGTCCCTGCACCCCATAACGTGGCACATCATGTGTATATACATGTATATGTTTCTTATAAATGAAACAAAATTACTGCAAAACAATAAATACTTTGTGCTATGTGTTCAGCTATTCTCAATCTTTCTATTTCATCAAAATAAAAATCAGGTCATGACACATTCAGTTGATCTCACAACCCAGCAATAGGCTGTAACCTTCAGGTTGCATTGCTTTTAAAATATTGCTCTGGCAGTTGGGGGTAAAATGGATTGGGAGGGCTTTGCGGGAGTGTTCCAGTTTGCTAATGCTGCCGTTATGCAAAAACCAGAAATGGACTGGCTTTTATAAAGGGGGTTTATTTGATTACAAAGTTACAGTCTGAAGGCCGTGAAAATGTCCAAATGAAGGCATCAACACAAGTTTACCTTCACCGAAGGAAGGCCAATGGCATCAGGAAAACCTGTTAGCTGGGAAGGCACATGGCTGGCATCTGCTGATCCCAGGTTGTGTTCCAGCTCCACCCTCAGCTCCTGTGCATTCCTCAAAGTGTCTCTCTTGGCTGCAGCACCTCCTTCTGTCTGTGAACACTTTTATAGGACTCCAGTGATTCAATTACCTGAATGGGTATGGTAACACCCCCATGGAAATTATCCAATCAAAGGTCTTGCTCACAGTTGATGGAGTCACATCTCCATGGAAACAATCAGTCAAAGGATTCCAACCTAATCAACACTAATACATCTGCCCCCACAAGATTGCATCAAAGAACATGACTTTTTAGGGGACATAATGCAACCAAACCAGCACAGGGAGACAAGAGAAGAAGAAGGAAGACCTGTGGGGAGGATATTACCCAAATCCCAGCACAAGAGGATAGAGATTGGGTTAGGATGTTTGCAGTGGGGCAGTGGCAGGCGGACAGATACACAGGATGTATCTTAGAAGCAGCATGGATGGGATTTACTCATGAATTAGATGTAAGGGGAGAGAGAGGGAGGAGTTCATGAGGACTTAGGTTTTGACTGGTTGCTGGGGCAACAGCTGCTGAGTACTGACCTGGGGAAGGAGCAGATTTACAGGTGATCAAGAATTGCATTTGGGACAAGTCAATTTCAGGGCTGCTGCATCCATCTTAAAAGTGCCTGCTCTCTGCTCAGGGAGGTTAGAGTCAGCAGAAGAGAAGGCACATGAAAGGTAGAAAACAATCCCATAGTGAAATAAATTCAGGCCGAACTAAATACTTAACGTCTCTTTAGGGCTTGCGCTGTGTCAGGCACTGTACTAATGTTACACACATTCATTTAATTCTCAGACTGACCCTAAGACATAGGTGCTATTATAATTTACACTTTATAAAAGAAGCACAGAGAGGTTACTTCCCTTGTTCTCGGTCACACAGCACTTATGTGCCAGAGCTGAGATTTAAATCGGGTCTGCCTGGTTGCAAACCCATAATACAGCTCTGTCGGGGAGAGGGGTTCGACCTCTGGGAGAAGGAGGTATCTTAACTTGGAAAGATGTTCCACATTACCTTGCAAAGCTGAATAATGAAAGCAGGATTCAGATCACAAACAGTACATGCAGTTTATGATTTACCTTCATAGTAAAAGAATTATGGAATTAGTTACTGGAATAATGCATATCACAAAGTTAACAGTGGCTATTGCTGGCTGGTAGGATTACAGGTAGTTTACATTTTTGACAATGATAATATGGAGCCATTATAAAATAATTTTTGTTTAATTAGGAAAAAAAAATTGAGACTGCATTCTGCACATCTGGAGAATATATGACACATACCCCCAGAGAGGAAGGTGCTTCTGGAGGACAGGTGAGATTTGAGTCACGGTGGAGCTCTCAGAAGACCCAGGCTCTCATCCCAGTGCTACCTGTGACTCACAGCACAGCCTTGGGCAAATCTCAAGCCCGCACTGCACCATGGGGCAGCTGGTGTGCAAATATTTTACAACCAGTTGTCCCAAAACAAAAAGCAATTTATAGCGTTTGCTGATTTCCATGGTGTAAATACTCCCAGTGATTTCAAGCTACTTACGTGACAAACACAGATTGGGAAGAGCCGGGCAGCAGCATAGCATTATGGAGCCTTTCCACCATACAAATACAAAGGGCATAAATCCCTTCGAAAGCACAGATAATAGTAAAATGTAGTAAAATAATTAGGACATGATGAGATTTGAGTATTTATTCCCTTTGTTTCTAATTTATTGAATCGTAATCTTATATAATCTAATTTTTAATAACGACTGTGTTGAACAACTGGTTTACCAAATCCCTAAAAATTTAGCCTTTGGCTCTAGTGGGTTGGTATGAGCTGGACCTCAGCACACCACTGCCCAGGGGCGTTTTGGGCCCTGACAGGCTGAAGGTCCAAGGTCAGAAGGGGTTAAAAGTCCTCGGTGGCAACTGAAGGTGAAAAACCCACTGCCTTGCGCCTCATCCCCACAAGGCGCCTTCTCGGTCTGGAAGGAGGGAGAGGAAGGAGCACAGGCAGGGAAGGACTCCAACCAGGAAGGCGAACGGCAGGAAGAGCTGGCGGCCTCGGCATCGGTGTTATCATGGGAGCTGGTTGTCCCTGTCCTATGGATGGCAGAGAGCAGGGAAAACAATACCCCTGACTCGATACCGCACACCGGGAGCTGACAGGAAAGCCCCCAGCGTGGGTCTCTGATGGCTCCGCCCATTCGGATGGGCTTGGAATCTGGTCCCAGCCTGGATCCCGGATCCCTCAAGCCCTGCCTGCTTCTGCCTCCCCTATTTGAGCATGCCGATTACCCGGCTCTGAGTCTCGGTTTCTCTCTCTCTGAAATGGCTCAAGAGGGCGTAGCTGACCGCCTCTCTCTTCCAAGACCACGGCAGAAGCAAGGCCTGCGGTGCTGTCCCTTGGCTCCGCACGCCCTGGGCGGACCCCACCCATTCCTTGGGTCATCTTCTCTTTGGGAGTTGTGTAGGTACTGGGAGCACCAACCCCTTCAGCAGATTTGGAAGCTGAGGCCCAGGGAGGACAGGGCAGCCTGCTAGAGCAGCTAGAGAACTAACAGCACACACATTGGGGAAAACTAAAAAGTCTGATAACAACAAGTGTTGGAGAGGGTCTCTTATGTAAGATCTCTTATGCATTGCTGGGAAACACTCAGGGGAAGACCTCCTAGGTAGATGCAAGTTATTGTCAAGGTTCCAGTTTCTATGTTAGCTGGTTTCTTCACAGAAGCCTATTATCTTAATAAAAAATTAAATAAATAATGATATTACGAACCAAGGATTTGGGCTAATGCCTTTCTATACACCCTGGCTGAGGAGAGAGGTCAGCACTGGGAACCAGGAGACTTGGCTCTGCCACTAACCAGTTTTCAGGGGGACGACTCAAAAACATCGAACAGGACATCAGGTGATTCCCCCTCTTCTAAGACTCAGTTGCCATATCCGTGAAATGAGGCTTTGGGGACCAGATCATCCCTGGGGCCCTTTTGTGTGTGTGTGTGTGTGTGTGTGTGTCCCTCTGTTTATTTTTTTCCCTGCAATTTTATAGGGATATATTCATATACCATACAGTCATCCACAATGTATAATCATTTACAGTATCATCACATAGTTGTGCATTCATCACCACAATTAGCACTTACACATAGTCATTACTCAAAAAAAAAGAATTGAAACAAAAGAATAATAAAAAGGATAAAAGTAAAAGTAAAAATAAAATGAAATAGAGCAATAAGGTCAGTCAACAACACCACTAACAAGAATCCCGTACCTCTCCATTACACCCCCCTCTCACAGATATTTAGCTTTGGTATATTGCCTTTGTTACATTTAATGGGAGCATATTACAATGTTACTGTTAACCCCAGACTCCAGTTGCATTGATTATATTTTTTCCCCAATACCATCCCCTTTTCAACACTTTGCAAGGTTGACATTCTTTTGTTCTCCCACACATAAAAATATTTTTACATTTGTATGTTTAGTCACCATCATTGACCACTCTAGGTTTCACTAAGTTACACAGTCCCAGTCTTCATCCTTCCCTCTGGTGTCGTACACGCCCCCAACCTTCCTCATTTGGCTTTACTCACAGACATCCTTGGTCAGTGCACTTAAAATACTGTGCTACCTTCACACAGCACTGCACTCTCCATTTCTGGATCTACACAGTCAATCCTGTTGAACATTCTACAATCCTTTGGCATCAAATGCCTGATCTCTACCATCTTTCTATCTCCTGATAACCTGTGTTCTCAGCTTTAACTCTCAACGTTTGTTCACTAATGTTAGTTCATATTAGTGAGACCATACAGTATTTGTCCTTTTGTTTCTGGCTGACTTCACCCCTTTATTGACTGAGATAGGCCGGATCCGCGGCAGTAACAGAAAAATCCCCCAGCGTTGGTGGCTGAACTTGAGAAGGTTCATTTCTAGTTCAGAGTCTGGGAAGGCATCCTTGCCAGCTGTCGCCCAGTGCTGATATAGGGACCCGCCCTCTTCTATCTCCCAGACTTTCCCTTCTGGCCTCAAGAATGAGAGGGGGAAAACATGGAGAACCCACACGTGCTCCTAACTGCCTCCCTCACCAGAGACACAGCTTCCACACACAGCCCTATTGCTGAGACGGGCGACGTGGCCCCAGCCCGACTGCAAGGAAGGCTGGGAAAGGAGGGGAGGGTGTGCACATTTATCAAGCACCAATTCTCGGTGCCAGAGCCCCCTTCACTTTGATAATCCTTGGAGTCCCTGAGTTGTCCCAGACCAGATTTGACAGTTTCCTATCTCTGGGTCCAGAAACCAAAAAGACTTTTGTGAGTTTATTCATTCATTCCTTAAGTAAACAGAGGGCCTGCTCTGTTCCAGCTCTAGGCTAGGCAAAGAGGATCCCCCCGACATGGTGTAGTGGTGGCGCCGGCTGGGAAGGGGCTGGGTTTGGAGGACTGGCTATTTTGTCTATTTTTATGTTTTCCCTTCTATTAACTTATTTTAAACTTTTTATTGTAGTAACATATATACAACTCAAAATGTTGCATTTTAACCACTTTCAAATGTGCAGTTCAGTGGTATTAATTACATTCACGATATTGTGCTACCATCACCAACATGCATTACCCAAACTTCTTCATCACTTCAAACAAAGATTCTGTACCTGTTAAGCAATAACTGCCCATTTCCCCTTACCACCCTCCCAGCCCCTGGTAACCTGTAATCAACCATCTGTCTCTATTAATTTGCTTATTCTAGGTATTTTCTATAAGGGAGGTCATACAGTATCTGTGTTTTTGTGTCTGGCTTATTTCACTCACATGATGTCCCCAAGGCTCGTCTGTGTTGTCGCATGCATCAGAGCTTCATTCCTTTTTATGGTTTAATAGCATTCCACTGTGTATATACCATATTTTTTTTATTCATTCGTGGATTGACACTTGGGTTGCTTCCACCTTTTGGTTATTTTGAATAATACTGCTGTGGACATTGGTGTACAAGTATCTGTTTTAGTTCCTGCTTTCAATTCCTTTGGATAAATACCGAGAAGTGGGATTGCTGGGTTGGGTGGTGAGTCTATGTTCAACTTTCTAAGGAACCACCAAACTGATTTCCACAGTGGCTGCACCATTCTGCAATTCCACCAACAATGCATAACTTCCAATTTTTCTGCCTCTTTGCCAACAATTATTATTTTCTGTTTTTATGATAACACCATCCTAGTGGTATGTTGTGGTTTTGATTTGCATTTCCCTGATGACCAATGATGCTGAGCACCTTTTCATGTGCCTATAGGCCATTCATATATCTTCTTTGGAGAAATGTCTATTCAAGTCCCTTGCCCATTTTTAAGTTGGGTTATTTGTCTCTTTGTTGTTGAGTTGTGGCACTTGTTTCATATTTGGCTAGTTTATTATTTTAAGAAAAGTGGATATGAAATTGGAAGGAGGGAAAGAGAGTCACTGCCGCCCATGGCTCCTGGGGGAGGAGGGGCCATCTCTGCTCTTCCACTTCTCTGCAGGTGGTTCCTTGGGGAGACAGGGCCCACGGGGTCTGCTCCTGAAACTTCTAGGAATCAGTGGTCTGGAGGGGTTTGCCATCTCGCCCAAGGCCACACATGAATGGCTGGACCCTGATGTCCAGGCTTGCGTCCAGCCTTGAATCCAAGTGAGCACTTACTGAGGACCTTCAAGAGAGCAAGGCCAAAAGAAAGTCCACTGCCTCCTGCACTCCGGGACCCACACAACAGTGGAAACAGCCCAGGGGAAGAGATTCAACTTGTCAGTGTCATGTTGCTAGGTAGAGGACTGTCTCTAAAAGCCTGCACTTTCCACAACTCAGAACCTGCATGGAGTAGCAGACTGCACTTAAGGTTCAGGGACCCACTCACCTTTTGGGGTTCTCTTAGGGGTTGTACAAAGGGCTGTGGGTAGGGCCTGGAGGGGTCATGCTGCCCTCTGGTTTTACCATCTGTGCACCCTGCACAGAGACATCTGGGGTGAGTGGGGGCTGAAATCTAGCAAGTGTTTGCCAAGCTGAATGCCCTGGGAAGGGGCTGCATCCATAGGAGGAGAAAGTACCTTTTGTGTATGTGTGTGTGTGTGTGTGTGTGTGCAAAGTCTCCTTCCAACTATAGATTTAAGATCCTTACAGTAGAGGGAGCCTTTTTTCTAACTGCACAAATTCATCATATTGGTTAAAGAGCACCCTGGGAGGATGGGTAGAGGGCTGAAATGGCAAATAGTTTTCATCTTCTGGGCCGGCTCCAGCTGATTGTTAGCGACGTCATGGGGTGTTGTGTTGAGAAGGAATCCGAAGTCTCATCCCCTCTCAGTGATGCCTGCTCTGGGTAGGGGGGTGGGGCAGTGGCCCATGCAGGAAGAGCAGAGCATTTGCCATTTTGCCGGCTCTGCTGTAAACTGATACCTTCTGTGTCAACACATAGTGCAAAGGAACCCAATCCCAGCCCTGGCCCAGAGGAGAGGTAAATCCCAGCCTTCCCTCTGTGTTCTTTGCTGTTTGTGCTTGAGGAATGGAGTACAGGTGGATGGGTTCAAGATGGTTAAGGATTCCTTTGTATTATAAATTAGCTTAAGGCACTTTTTAGAAGTTAGCAACATTAATTTGCACGGAATTGTGAAGCCCCATGTACATTCTTCCCTTGTCTGGCTCTGCCTGCCTTTCAGGCCCGAATTGAAGACTGATGCACCATGCAGACCCCCTGCTTGCTCATTTCTCCCAGGTTTCTCCAGTATCTCTGAGCTTGAAGCTCTTGATTTGAAACTCCACCAAACACCTATCAGACCTGCTGCTGGGGCAACTTTAGCGGCAGGATGCTTCCCATACGTGCTCCCCACCCCCTACCCCACTCCAAACAAATTGAACAAATATTGAAATTATCAATACGCCTGCCCCCTCCGGACCGTTATTCACAGCTAGCAAAACGCCTTCCTCTTTGCGCCCCCTTTTGACCCCGCGAGGCACTGTAGAATTGGATAGGGATGGGATCAACATTCCCATTTGATAGTTGGGAAAACGAGACTTGCAGAGAGGGCAAAGACCTGTCCGAGGTCACTCAGCCAGGTTCCTTTTCTCCAAATCTGGTGTTCTCTCCATTGCCCCATGCTGGAGACCATGGTGGTGGTGGTGGGGAGGGTGGAGCCACCATCAGAGAGGGGCAGGGGCATGTGGGAGTCCCCCCACCCCAACCCATGGTTCCAAGGGTAGCAACTGGGGCCAGGGAGGCTGCCAGGCCAGCTCTGAGGGGTCAGAGCTAGGACACGGCAGTGTATTAGGAGGAGGAGGCTCGCTCATCAGGTTACTGGGTGACCCTGAGCAAGTCCCTTTCCTTCTCTGGGCCTTGGGGCCTCCTCCTCTGTAAAGCCAGGGCTTGGACTAGGACCTCTGATTCTTTTTTTTTTTAATTGAGAAAAATGTTTTCTTTAATTTGAATTATTGAACAAATTGCAGAATAATCCTTTATGTGTTATAGATTTGGAAATACCTATGAGCACTTAAAGTTGATATTGCTCCCAAATTAAAATTAGAGTGACTAGGAACTATCTAAAAACCAGTGTGTTTGCTTTCGATGACCTAACCAATTGATTAACCCAAAGCCATTTTCAAACAGGGACGGCAATATCATATCCCTTCTTTAAAGAAGATTCCAGTAATTTAACTTTATAAGAACACTGCATTTTAACTACTGGTGGCTTATGTTCTTGAACAAGAACGTAACTCCCTAAAGAGTCTTCTCTGACTCCCGGGAAACTAACCAAAGGCAAGCAGCCTTTGTTACATGCTAATGATGTTTCAAAACGTTTTAAGCTTTACAACCCCAGTCATTTTCTTCATTGTAGATATGTGTCTGCGGTGGCAAAAATTAAGACAAACCAGTTTAAGTTAACTATTTGCAAATTTAAAATCAACATGATTAATTGCAGGAGTCATAAAAATTGGGTAGTAATTCTTATTGAGGAACAAGGGTAAGCATTCTGTTCTAGATGGTGTTTATCCCCATTTTGGATGGGTTTTTAAAAATTAAAATAAAAAAAAGTATGGGTTTTTCAAAATTATTATTACACTGGTTTTTAAAGCCACATTAAATTTTATTTAGTATTCTTATACTATTACCATTTCAGGGAAGCATAATCTGGCCATCCACCCATCCAGTCATCGACCCAGCAAACCTCTGTGCACCTGGTCTTATGTAGGAACCATTGAGGAGGAGGGAAGAAAGGGCCAGAAGCCACGTGTGCGGTCACAGGTATGACAAGCACTCTTCCAGTAGTAAGCCTTCTTTCTGAAATGGTGTTGACCAAGGATATGGGGAACCCAGGGAAGGTGTCTTTTTAATCAGGGGTCAACCTCGTAGCCTCGGGCTGAGAACCATGACAGAAGGGTTTTGTGTAGCTGGCACACTAGGTATCCGCGGGCCCTATTACTACCTGTGGTCTTACCCTGGTGTTCGGTTACCTGCCTGACCCCCGAAGGAATTTGAACCTGCAGCCTGAACCAGGGAGAAATGCCAGCATATCAAAATAACAGGGTTTAGCCCTCATCCAAAAGGGGGTTGGAGCACAGAAACAGACAGCTCTTGGCTCAGGGTCTCCTTTGGCCCCCCAACTGCCTGCTTGTGACACTGGAAAATACCCCCCTCTCTAAATAGCAGTTTTCTCAAAAAAAAAATTTAGAGGAGGCCTAGATCAGTGGTTCTAAGTCCTACCTACAGCCCCCACCCAGGAACCTCAAGGCAGTAGCAGAGCTCCAAAGATGACCCCCAATATTTCCAAGAATGAAATGGTTATCACCTTTATTCCCAACCAACGTGTACCTTCTCCTTAAGCAAAGGGGTTTAACAATGTTTAAAAATATAAAAGGTATACAGATATGTTTTTGATGAATAAAAATTGTAAGATAAGATCGGCTTATGTGCTATGTTTGTGTTAATAATTGCAAATTGTTTGACAGACAAAATCTTTGAAAACGTGGAGATCTGGCACGGAGGAAAATCAAAGGGGTTCTTGATGACACGGTGGGAAAAGGCAACACTGAGTCACCGCTGCGGTCCTTTCTGTTCCAAGCGTCCCGAGATGTGCTTAGGAGCCCGGCGTTGAACAGGTAGTGGGGGGCGGGGGTCTGACATTTCTCCTCTGCCAAGCCCAAGCCGGTAAACTCAGACACCCCCGCAGGCAGGACGGTGACCGTCAGTAGGGAGGAGAGATCGGGCTCACCGGCAGAGGCTGGGCGCCACGCCGAGGTCACTCCGCTGGAAGGTGGCCGAGCTGGCGCTTGAACGCCGAGCAGAAGGGCTCCAGAGCCAAGCGGGGGGTGGGAGAGGTGACTCGGGTCCCCGCCAGGCGGTCAGATCCGCGGCGTTGGCGCAGCGCCGGCGCCCGATTACCAACCACCCCGAGAAGGAGTGGATGAAGGACTCGGCGCTTCGGGGAGTGTCAGGAGGAGGCGCAGGGCGGGCGCTGCCCGCAGGCAGGCAGGGACCAGCTGGGCCGTCCCGGGAGGGTGAGTGGCAGCCGCCTTCCCGCTCTCTCCTGGCCCCGTCTGGGTTCCTGGCGACCCGTCGAGGCACCCAGGCACCCGGCGAGGGGCGGGCGGGGGACGGGGGCCAGGGATCGGGGCGGAGGGGTGGGGCGAGGGGCGAGGCGGGCCCAGAGCCGAAATAGGAGAAGGGAGAGGGGGAGGGGCGGCGCGGGAAGGGGGCGGGGAGTCCTTCCCGGGGCAGGAACCCGGGCCCCCCTCGGCGCAGCCGGCCTGCAAAGCGATTCTGCAGCTGGAAGGAATTAAGGGGGAAGGGGAGGGTCCTACGGTGATAGCGAGAGGGAGGCAGGGAGGGAGGGAGAAGTGTGTGTGTGCGCGGGTGCGTGCGCGCGTCTGAGGATGTGTGTCAGCGAGTGTGGAGGACAGTCAGACACATCGGACGACACGAAAAGTGAGAAAGACGAGAGGGAGACAGGCAGAGCCACAGAGAAAGACGATGAGGCGAGGGGCACAAGGAGATCTTAATCTAGGAGAGCGGGCAGGTCGTTAGAGAAAGGAAGGAAATAGGAAAGGAAGAACGAGAGAGTGAGAAATGAAATACTTGGAGAGGACCTGGAAAGAAAACCAAGTAGAAGGGAGCCGACCACAAAGTGAGACGAGATTGCTCAGGCCGGGGTGCTTCGGAGCTCGCTGCAGGCTGGGGGAGCCGGGTCCGCCGCCGGGGCGCGGGGCGGGGTCCGGGAGGGCTGGGCGGCCCGCGGACCCGCCCTCCCCGGGCTGCATAAGTAAATGAACCTTCATTTCCGCCCCCAGCCCGCCCCCACTACTCCATATTCAATAAGGCGGCCAATGAAGGGCGAGGACAGCGCCAAGGGGGCGGGGGAGGGGGCGGGGTCTCCGAAGCCCCCGCCCCGGGGTCCGCCGAGGGTGGGTCAGAGTCGCGGCAGATAGCGGATCGCCGGGAGGGGAGGGGCGGGCGGCGCGGAGGGGGCGGGACCAAAAGTTTCCTGCCCAACTTTCGCTGCCTCCTTCCTCCGCCGGCGCGCGCCAGGGCTGCAGTCGGGGGGAGGCGGCGGCAGCGGCTGCGGGCAGCGCGCGGGGCGCAGGGTGCAGGGCGATCGCCGTCGGGGCTCGAGCGGCGGGCAGTGGGCTCAGGCTCCCCGGTGCCCGCCCCTCCGCTGGGGGGGTGGGGGGAGGGCGCGAGCGGGCGGCCGGGGAGGGGCCGGCGCCGCCGCCGCCGCAAAATGAGCCTGCTGTCGGCCATCGACACGAGCGCCGCCTCGGTATACCAGCCGGCCCAGCTGCTCAACTGGGTCTACCTGTCGCTGCAGGACACGCACCAGGCGAGCGCCTTCGATGCCTTCCGGCCCGAGCCGCCCGCCGGCGCCGCGCCCCCGGAGCTGGCCTTCGGCAAGGGCCGCCCGGAGCAGCTGGGCTCGCCCCTGCACTCCAGCTATCTCAACAGCTTCTTCCAGCTGCAGCGCGGAGAGGTGGGTGTCCCCGCGCGCCCCCGCCCCACCGTTCCAGGCCCCTTGCTATCTGCCCCGCTCCTCCTGGCCCGACCCGGCCCGGCCCCGCATGGCCCGGCTCGGCTTGGCTCGGCTTCTCTGTGCTCTGCCAAACTCGCCGCCCGTAGTCCCCGGGGCGCCGGGAGCGCGTCACCTCCCGGCTGAGTCCGGCCCGGCGCAGCTCAGGCCCGGGCGGGGCTCTCTCGTCCCCTCTCCCGGGGCGCCCTGCTCGACGGAGGCGAGGGGGCCGCGGCGGGGCGGGGGCTCCGGCTTCTTTCCAGGCAGCCGGGACGCTGCCAGATCGGGGAGCCCCTTCCAAGTGTCCTTCCCACGCCCAAACCCAGCCCCCTCCTGGCTGCCGCTGGCTGGAACCGAGAGTGCGGATTCTGCCGCGAGCTCTTCGGAGGGCCCTCAAATCTGTTTTCTCCTCCGACCTCGGCGGTTCCCGACCCGAACGGCACCCTGGAGAATAGCGACTCGCGCAGAGGACTTTTCCTGCTGTTCTCACACGGGGACCCCCAGATACATCCTCCAGCTGCACGCTCTCCCCCAGCCACATAGGAAGTGGTTTTTGAGGGCTTGACCCCGCAGTCTGCGCTGTCCCCCGCCCTCCCAGCCTGGAAGGAAATGAAAGGGAAATCCTCTTGAGCTCTTGGAAGGGGGGCTAGATAGGCGGAGAGGTTCCAGCTGCCCAGCGCCTTCTCCAAAAACCCAGGCCGGCTGCTTGGCGAAGTCCGCCTGTTCAGTGGATTCGGTTACAAAGTCGACGGGACCTTGCCTCCTCCCCGTCTACATAAATACACAGATCGCTGTGACCTCCCAGCTCCTTTAGAGGGGTTTCCTCTAGAGCCTCTCTCCCTTCTCTCCCTTCAGCTGGGCCCCTACTTCTCCCCCGCCCCCACTTACTCCTGCCTCATTTGGGAATCTCAGACTGTGTTCTATGCCCTTCTCTCCCCTGCTGGCAGCTCTCTCTGCAAAGGTGCACGGTGTGGGGAGGGGAAGGACCCCCATGGGGTTCACTTTCCTTCCAGACCCGGGCACACGGATCTGTTTTTGAATGAATTGGTTGGGTGAGAAGGGAAGGACAAGGAGGGGGAGGCCTCGGCCATTATTTACCATGCTCCTACTGTGTGCTGGAGCTGGGACTAGTGTCCTCCAGATGTTCTCTGTCTGGGGGGGACATGGGCATACACTCCACTGGCCTAAGGCCCAGAGGTGAGCCAGCTCCAACCAAGCCCAGGGAAGGGCTGGTTGGTGGTGAGGATAGAGCTGGAGTGGGGTGAGGTGGGGCACGGGATCACAGGATATAGTTGAGGGGGATGAGACTGGAAAGGTACCCTTTGGGGCCCGGCTAAAGCATATGTCTGCCCAAGCTCTTTGAAAACTGTAAAGTGCCCGCTCCAGGTGAGGAATTGTTCTTGGCTGGGAATCTTTCTTTCTTGTAAGAGACTTTGCTGTCTCTTCAGGGAACTGGCTTCAGGGGATGAGTGACTTTGGAGGAAAGCTTGTTGGGTGTTTCTTTAGGGCCTGGGTCTTTTTGGTTGTTTTTCTCTCATGGAATGTTTTTTGAGCTTGGTGTGGGCTCCCAGGCTTTCAGGGTCATGAGTGGTGGGAGCCACAGACAGACAGGCTGGTGCAGGGTGAAGGGTGGGTGATTAGATGGGGGTCCCTCAGCCAAGGAGGAAGGTAACCATGACCCACAGGTCAAGTAGGGGCCCTAATCAGCTTCTCCTGATCTCCTGCCTGTGCCCTCTGGTGGCCTTGTTCCTGGCAGGACAGGGGGCGGTGCTCCCCAGTGAGGCCTGCCTTGTCCCCTCATTGCTGTTTACATCCATTTCCCCATGAAAGGGCACATTCCTTTGCTTGGAGCCAGGGTAGAAGGAGCTGGTAAAGGTTACCCAGAGCAGTGGTGGAAAAAGCCTCTCACCCCTTGACTTTGCAGAAACCCCTGTCTCTCCCCAAGCCTCAGTTTACCCATCTGTTAAATTTACTGTCTGCTTGCCTCCAAGATGATGCCTATGAAAGTTTAGAGCTGTACAAAAGTGAGACAGGCTGGGAGAGAGGAGGCAGGAGGGGCTGCTCCTAATGCTCACTGCAGCCAGTGGCTCCCTTGGCGGCCCAGAGGGTGGTGCCTGCTGACTTCCGGAAGGCTCTCTTGGCTTCAGGCTCACTCGCTCTCACCCCCACCTGCTTCGCCTCCTAAACCCTCTCAGAGCCCCAGCTGTGCTCCTGGGGACAGGCGTTCCCTGCGCCCAGGGCTTAGCTGGTGACCTAATATGGCCCCAAAATAGCAACAGGCTGAGAAGGCAAGAAAAAGATACCCCCCACCTTAAAGCTGCCGAGGGGCCGGTTGGAGAGGAAGCCAGTCGTGTGTGGGCCGGAGAGGATTCTACGAGGGGACCCAGGGGGCCCAGGAGTGTCACCATTCTGTGTGAGGCTGGCAGGCCCGGTGGCAGTGCCTGCGGATGTGACTTGCATGCTGACCGCTGACTGCGGCCTGGCTGCACCAGCCCCTGTGCCAAGAGCCCACCCCCTCCTCCACCACCCCAGGCTGCTCCCACCACAGTCGAAAAACACCATGAATGCAGCTGGGTTTTGGGGGTGGGGTGTGAGGACATGGGGGCACAGAAGCCCATTGTGCCCCTGGAACCTCGGCTCTGGAGGCTGAAGATAAGCCAAGGGTTCTGAGTGGAACACGGGCCGGGGAGCAGAAAGGGGAGATGGCAGGATTCGCAAATGTGAGCATTGGCAAGCGCCAGGAGGTGACCTGGATGCTTATTGGAGGTCCGGGGGCAGTGAGGGTGCCAGGCCAAAGCAGGCACCTTGTGCAGTCTTAAAAGGCCTTTGGGTCTAGAAACTGGGCCCAAGCCCCGTGGGTCCCCCAGATATCCTGCCATCTTTGGCACTGGTCTCACACTTGGGGTCCTGGATCCTCTGAGAAACTGTTGCAAGTTGTAGCCTTCCCCTCAAAACATGCCTGAGTATACACAATCTTGCACATTATTTCAGGGTGGCCATGACCCCCAGATTCAAACCCTGGACTGTGGCAACAGCTATATGTCTTTGGAGAAAGACTCCTAAGACCCTTGGGTGAGCCCACCTCCCACTCCAGGTACCCAAGGAAGGCAGTTCCTAGAGGGAGAGGAGGTTGGGCTGGATGGGGGTCTCGTCTTTCCTGTCTCATTTTATTTGGGCTTTTAGTGCCCTGCAGTTTGGGGCTGTGGGATTCTGCCTCGGGAAAAGTGGAGCTCCCTCCCTCTTTCGTATTAGCTCTAGGGCCCTGTGGAGGGTTGCCCAGAGCCCCTCCTGGGCAATCCCTGAAGCCCCTCAATGGGAGCCATGGCTGACCCACTCCACTCAGGCTGGATTCCTAGGGCAGTCATTTTCTTTCCCTCTTCCTCCAGGGACAGGTGTGGCCTAAAGATGTGGCCCTACTGTCAAGGGTTGCTTTCTGGAGGGTAGGAGAAGGTGCTTGGAGGTAGATTAGCGTGGAAGCACAGAGCACCGTCCTTTCTTTGGAGATACACAATGCTCATTAGCACATTGAAGGCTCTGAGAAGTCCTGCAGTACAAAATCTGGTAACTTTTTTCAGCCCATTTCCCACACCTATTTGACCAGAGAAAGAAGCCTGCCAGTGTGCTTCAGAACATCTCCAGGCCCTGGGAATGCCCCCTTCCCTTAGTGGCTGGGGTAGTTCCAACCCTTAGGAAGCTCTTCCTGAACTAACTCAGGTGGTCTCCCTGGGTCCTAGTCTGTCTTCTGCAGCACCAAAGACCCCTTCCTCTTTATTCCTCTGGGTTGCCCTTTGGAGATTTGAAACCAGCAGCAAGGGGGTCATGGGGCTTAACAGACAGCCCCCCTCCGGGCCTCCAGCCCTTCCTCACAGACATGGCTATTCGGACCCACAGGAGAGTGACTGGAGTGTCCTCCCCTAAATAGTCCCCAGGTCCAGACAGTTTCCCAAGGTTTGAATGTGTTCCCCGTGCCCTCAATGGGTGTAGATGAGCCTGACCCATGAGGATGGGTAGAATAAAGGCCCGTTTCTGCTTGTGGATGGGGGTTTGTTCCACTGAGGGTGATGCTGGTTCCCATCGGTGTTTGCTTGCACAGCCCGGGTGGGAGGGTAGGGAGCCGCAGGTCCTGGGAGGAATGGCCATTCTAGCTCAGCCAGGAGCTTGGGAGGGTGCCCCCAGCCCCATTGGCCACCCAAGGGAAGCTGAGCTGTGACTCAGGACGGGAGGATCTCCGTGGGCCTGGCTCTCCCTCCATCAGATGAAGCTGACTGGGCGGGCCTTGGGCTCAGGGTCCTTCTGACTCAGGTGGGAGGGAGGAAAGCAGGCTGCATCAGTAATCAGTAAGCAGCAGCAGGAGAGAGCAGGAGGGTCAGCACCAAGAGGAGGGGCCCCAGGGAGGAGGCGCTGCATCGCTCTTGGCATCTCTTTCCTCGTGGCTCCCACTTTAGAGTAGAGAAAGCAGAGGCCTGACAAGTCACCCAGCAAGCCAGTGGCAGAGCTAGATTAATGGCCTTCTGGGTTCAAGCTACGAATCATCACCGTGCCCATCCTGCAGTAGGTCCCCAGCTTGGTGCTCACCTGGGTCATTCCCTGGCGGTAACCATGGCCATTCTGTTGAGGCTCTGGGCCCCCTGGAGTTTGGGCCCAGATCCCAAACCCTTCGAGGACTGGTGGGCATTGGTTGTGGTTACTGGGTTTCCTACCACCAAGCAACTTGGCTTAGGGCTCTATGGGATGTGAGTCCAGGGCTGGCCTGGCAGAGGCAGAAGGGTGGGGTGGGGGGGCATAGAATGCTTCCTAGAGCCTTTGTCCCCTGTGAGCAGCAGCTCCATTTTCCAGATGGGGAAACTGAGGCCCTTCAAGAGGAGGACAATGTGTTCAGGGAATTGGTGGCAGAACTAGGGATCTCATCTAGGGCTCAGGATGCTTGAAATCCTCTGTGTGTGGGTGCAGCCGTGCTTGGGTGTGTGAGTGTGTGCGTGAGTATATGTGAGTGTGTGTGGCTTCCTCTGGCCATACTGGTCTACTTGAGGTCTCTGAACACCAAACAGTCCCATTCTGAGCTTTTACGCTTGCTACTGCTTCTACCTCAAGTGCCATTTCCTGCCCTGCACAACTGACAGGTTCCAGCTCCCTTCTTTCTGACCCAGATAGATGTCCCTTCTCTGAGAAGCTTTACCTGGCTGTCTTGGGGAGCAGACTTCCCTCCAGCTTCTGTGTCCCCATGACAGACAAGTTGTATGTGCTTCTGGTAAGCATGGCATGACAGTTGGTCTTGCTGTGTCATTGGCAACACATGTGTCTGTCTCGATAGCTCAATTGTCAGCACTCTGAGCTCTCCTTGGTCTCTTAGTCTTTTGTTTTATCTCCCAAAGATGAAAATTTATTGATCTGTTGATTCTTTGACACGGGGTGACTTGATAGATAGTGAGCCCCCCGTCTATAGAGGTGTCCAAGCAGAAGCTTAGATGCGTCAGTGGTTTTTGACCGTTTTTGGTATTGACCCCTGAGAATTTGAGTTTGCTGAAGTTTTCTTCAGCAAAATGCACAGGACACAAGCATAGGTGCACACACATACACACACATTTCCACATGATTTTGGGGGGACCATGGACACCTCCATATTGCCAACAAACCCCAGATTGAGGTCCCCTGCTGTAGAGGGTGCAAGCCTCAGTGGTAGCCCAGACTGGCCAAATATTAGGGTCCCTTCCAGTTCTGGGAGTCCCAGATTCATGCTTCTGCTTTCCTTCAACAAACATGTTCAGAGAGCTCGGGGCTCCTGGCGCCAGTGCTTTGCTGGGGACGGGGCTGGCGTCAGGTAAGTGGTGACTGCATGGGAGCTGGAGGAGCTGAGGGGCCAGAGGTCTCCCTGGAGTCTCCTCTGTGTTGTTCTGCTGTCACTGCTCCCCCATCCCCTGCTCCTTTCTCCATTTCTCTCTCCCTACTCCCCTACTAAAAACAATGTGCAATTTTATTTAAATCTGAGCCCGCCAGCTTTTACTGAGCGCGGGCTGTGCGCAGGGGCTTGTGTCCAATGTGCTCTGCACAAACAGATCTCCCAGAGGCCATGGAGCCCCTGGGGGCCCTGGGGTGAAGGGCTGCTGCCTCCGCCTTGGCCAGCCCTGCAGCCTTCCCGACCCGCAGGTCAGCTTTGGACCTCAGAAACGGGAGCAGGGCCCCGTGTGACTGCACCTGGGGGATCCCTCAGCCAGGTGTGGCTTCGCTTTCCCATTGGTCAACTTCTTGCCATGTTCTCCGATTGCCTCCTTCTCTCCCTCCCAGCCCACATGTGCGTCTGTCGGTGTGTGTGGGGTGTGTGTGTTTACTCCAGGGTCTGGAGTCCCAGATTGTCCCTAGGGGGAGAGGAAGCACCGATCCCTATGGGAGAAGCAACGGAGTCAGCTGCCGGATGAATGGTTTCTTGTCCCAAACAGAATGTGGGGGGCTGTGTGTGTGTGTGCATGTGTGCATGTGTGTCTGGGATGGTGGGAGATTGGGGCTAAGAAAGCAGCTGTTCAGCTGGAGAAAAGACTCCCCGCAGAGCTGGGGACTAGAATCAGAGTTCCTCTCCCAGGGCCAGCTCAAGAACCATTTGCTTTTGTCAGGCCTCCTTGGGGCTGCCCTGTCCAGTGGTACTGCCCGTCTCCATGGCCTTGCCCGCTGCCATGTCCTCTGCCTGTGGACACTGCTCCCCAGCTCTGCTGCTGTCCCGGCTTCTCTTCTCTGCATCGCTGTCTTCTCCTTCCGGCTGCCCTCAGAAGCTTCTGCCCATCTTCTCTAACTCTTACCTGCCCCCCACCTCCTGCGCCCCCTCACTGTCCCGGGGGTAAAGAGTAGGGAAGGAAGAGCGCTGCTTGCTCTGTGGAGAAGTGGAGTTGGCCTGGAAATCTCTGCCTCCACATCTGAATTTCTTCAGCAAAACCACCAGGCTCAGTGCCACCCCCCACCTCCCCCACCCCCCACACACACAGTCCAAAGAAGCCAGCACTGCTTGTCAGGGCTGAGGGCTTGGCAATATGATGTCACAGGGTCCTGTGCCAAGGAGAATGGTCTGTGTCTGGCGTTTTCCTGTGGCTCCCCTTTCTGTAGGGAGAGCCAGGCCTGGGAGGCTGAGTGGAGGTTGAAATGTGACCGGCCAACAGATCTGTGTGTAAATCTCAGCCCCGTCCTGGCTGCGTTACCTTGGGCAAGTTACTCAACCTCTCTGAGCCTCCGTTTCCAGCTCTATGAAATGGGGCCAATAATGCCCATCTAAACAATGTTCTTGTCAGGTACAAGGAATCTTAAGTACAAGGCACAAGGGAACTAAGAAAGGGAAAAGATCTAGTCAAGCATTTGACACACAGTAGAGCAGAGTCAACTTTAGTGTCTTCCCACCTAACTTTCTCCTGACAGCCAAGTGAGAGCCTTGGGGAAGTTCCTGCAATAGGCAGGAGTCTGAGCTCAGTTCCTTGGTGTGGAGTGAGGGTCCCACGCTTCCTGCTAGCGCTGGGGTCACTTTCCCAGGAGAGAAGGAGAGCCGGTCTCTTCCCCGAGGCTGGCGATTTGGACCTTGGTGGCCCAGAGGCTGTCCACTCTCAACACAAGCGTGGCTGCCCTCCACCAGCGCCTGGAGGAGCTTCATCTGGGGTGGGAGCACCCTCGGCCTTGGTCCTCGGGACCTCTGAGACCCAACCTGAATTCCCTGAGATGTTGGGTGTCCACAACCTCATCTGTCATTGGGCTCCCAGGCCCTTCCCTGCCTGTGATCAGATGAGCCCAGGACAGTAATGGACCCAGGAGCAGCAGGAGAGTCTGGGCTCAGGGGCTGCCTTTGGGGGCATCCAGTCCTGTGGGAGAGATGAGGAAGCAGCACTTGTGCCAAGAGATGAAAGGGAGATTTCAGTGCCCCTGCAGGCCGCCGCAGGGAGTGTCACACAGTGGTCCCAACTGCCTGCGGTCGGCCACATTGCAGAGGTCGTGGAGGCCCAGAGGACACCAGAATTCTTGGGGCTGCTCCTTGCAGCTGAGGCCATGAGTTAGGGGAGAGAGTGGGCTCAAGGCCACACAACTAGAGTAGAGTCAGACCTGGCCCATGCCCTGGAGGGGGTACAGATGGATAGACAGCAAGAGATTCTGGGGGTAGAAAAGCAAGCGCAGAGCTGAAGGGAGAACGGCCCAGGTTTGCACCGTGGATGCCGAGAGGATGCCGGGAGGAGTGGCTGGGCTGCTGCGGAGCCTGGGGGCTGACCCGTGGAGGGCCGCTCATCTCCTTGCCCGCCAGACTGAAGGACTTTTAGCAGTTGGCACCCACCCTTCTTAGGTGCCCTCTGCACGACAGGCTCTGGGAGTGTCTTTTCCGTTCCTAGTGCCCGGACCCTGAGAAAGCAGGAGTTCAGCCACCATTCCATTGGCCCTGGCCTGAGAGGCCGTGCTCCAGCTCTGCAGCCCAGGGCAGGGAGCCCTGGGTCCTGGCCTCTGCTCTGTCCAGCCCCACAGGCTGTGGAAGTGGCGGGGGGTGGAGTGGGGGCACAAACTCGCCTTTCACCTCCATGGCCCGAGCTCCTCCGGGACTTGGGAGAGGAAACAGCTCACTGCCCCACCCGCCCTTTGCTCTGGGCCAGCAGGCAGGACTCGGGCCCTTCAGCCTGGCTGGGTGCCCTGGCTCTGTGTCTAGGACCTCGGTTTTTCCGTCTGTAACGTGGGAATGAATTTGGGTCTTCTGACTGCTCTCTTCCTTTCAGCTCTAGGGTGGTGGCGTTTGTGTTGACTTGGGGTTGGAGGAGGGGAGCAAGGAGCACCCATTAGGGACAGACCAGGGGCACTGGAGGTAGGGGACAGTGGGGGTGGGAGGGTTCACGGAGCCGCCTGTGGGACCAGGCAAAGCAGTGGCTCTTATGACACTGTTGTGGAAGTGATGAGCTGCCAGCGAGAGGGCATCCTGCACAGATATCTCCAGCAGCCCAGGGATGCCCGTGGGGCCATATGTGGGCAGGGGAGCTTGGCCGCAAGAGGGGAGGGTAAGATCTCAGGGTGTAATTAGTGCACTTTCTGGCACTCACCAAACTTCCCCTTCCTCTTGACAATTTGCTGCCAAAACAGTCCTGATTCCTTAAATCTTATCCAGAAAAAAAGAAAGAAAAGAAAAGAAAAAAAAAAAAAAGAGCGAGAGGAAAAGAAAAAAAAAAGAGGGTTGTTATTTGTGAAATTGCATTTCCCAGCCATGAGGGTGAGACGCCATTTGGAGCTTCAAGTTTCTTGTTTGGATGAACTTTTCTCTGGGAGGCTGGGGCGGGGCCATGCTGTCTCCCCTTGGGCTAAATTGGGTGGGAAAAGGGGTTTCCTGGTGTTGGGAAAATCCTAGAGTCAGGAGGAGAGCGCTTAAGGATTGGAAAGTCCAGGGGTTCCCCAGGCCGGTGGGGCTGGGCTGGCTATATCTGAACTGCTAGGAAGAGGTTTAAAAATGCAGATTCCAGGCCCTCAACTCCCAAGAGGCTGCTTTGGTAGGTCCGAGGCAGGGCCCAGAGAACTGTACTTGTGAAAAGTTTCCTAGGTCATTCAACAGAAATTTGGACATGCTCATCTGTCTGTAGACGGGGGACCCTGACTCCCAGGGTTGCGGTGAGAACCAGCTACCTTGAAATGTGTGAAGTTCCTAGTGGCTGGGATTTAGGAAGTGTTCAGAACATGTCCCTGTCATTACCTAATCCAGTTTGCATCTGAATGCTCCCCAGCCCAGTGAGGTGTCCAGCACTGGCTCACACACCCCCCAGCGATGGGGACCCTCTGCCTCCCAGGATGGGGTCCAGGTTTGTGTGGCATCTTCCATTGGTCCTGTGTTTCATGGATCCCCAAATCCTAGAAAGGGCCATGGCAGAACAGAGGTGGCCATTAGGAACCTTTGGGCTTTGATTCTGTGTCACTGTAGGTTGGCTGTGTGCTCAGGCCTGGTCTGTCCCAGATGGGGCGTCTGTATCTTGCCTTCCAGATCCTGGGCTCGGGTCCAAGCCACCCTGTACACAGAGGGAATGGAGGCCCCGAGAGGGAGAGGGCTGATCCAGGGTACAAGGAGGGGATCCTGGGGAGCTGAGAACAGTGGCAGCACCCAACGAAGAGGGGCTGAGGAGGAAGGCTGGGTGTACATGTCTGAGGGGTGGGTCTGCCCTAGAGGGGGTATGCCTGATGCCCTGCCCTCCCTTCCCACACTGAGGGGGCACAGAACAGACTGCTTCCACCCTGCAAACAAGATCGTTGGCTCCCCTGTCAGACCCAAGGTCCCCCAAGGCCCATAGTTCCCTCCTGGAGCTGGGGTAGGAAATACCCAAGCCCCATGTCCAGGTTTGCCGCCAACCTCCTGGGGAAGCCACCCCCTTCCAGCCCCGGCCTTGTCCCCTTCAAGGGTGGCCCACAGCCGTCCTCTCCTAGGCTCACCGCGGGCCCCACCTTCGCTGAATTCCGGTGTGCTGGCCGCGGAGCCCGTAACTCCTATAAATAGAGGCTGCGTTCACCAGGAGGGGCCTGGGCCGCATCTGCTCTGAAGCCAGGCGAGACGTCTGGTTCCCGTCATCTGGAGGTGGGAGACGTGGGCCCTTTCCCTCCTCAGGCTCACTGAGAGATGGCCGGGGCCGGGCAGAAGGCTCTGGACACAGCCGGCATGAGCCCTGCCCTGCGGGAAAGCTGCCGAGGCCTCCCGAGGGCCGGGCGAAGAGCTGGACTTCAGTTCTCTTCTGTAAAAGGGAGACAAGGCTGTGGGTCCATGCTCCTCCTCCTTACAAGATGGGGAAACTGAGTCAGCTCAGAGTAAGGGACTTGTCTGAAGTCCATCACCAGTGAGGGGCAGAGCCCTTTGAGCTAACAGGTTGCTTTCCACTGCATCTTCCTAACTCATGGCATTGTGTAGAGAAGAACTAGTGATAATAATAATCATCACCATCATCTTCCTCCCTAGGCACAAGATAAAGTGCTTTCCATCCATGCCCTCACTTTGGCCTTCTAGAAACCCTATGAGGTAACTGGCATCATTCCCATTTTACAGATGGGACCACTGAGGCCCAGAGCAGTGAACTGCTCACCTTTGACTCACGGTTAGAGTCAGGATTTGAGCTCAGGCCCCTGGAGGCCACAACAGCCACAGGCTCAGTGTGATTGTGTGTGTGTGTATGTGTGTGTGATGGTGGGGGGGTGTGGAATTTCCCCCTGGCCTTCTTGGACCTCACAGCCTCTGTCTCCCCCAGGCGCTGAGCAGTGGCATGTACAAGGGGGCCTCACCGTTCGGCTCCCTCAACAACATCGCCGACGGCCTCAGCTCCCTCACCGAGCACTTCTCTGACCTGACCCTCACCTCCGAGGCCCGCAAGCCCAGCAAGCGGCCCCCTCCCAACTACCTGTGCCACCTCTGCTTCAACAAAGGACACTACATCAAGGACTGCCCCCAGGTAAGGCGGCCCGGCCCAGGCAGGGGCTCTTGGGCTCCCTTACAGACCCGCTTACCACCTTCTCTGGGGAGGGCAGGTGGAGCACCCCCCACCCCAAGGGCCCCTTCCATGGCCACCTGGACTCCACCGTGTCGTCCCCTCTGGTGTTTCGGAGGCAAGGCTGGCTGCTATGGCAGGACAGAGCCAGCGAGGGCCCATGCTGGGAAGCCGGCAGTCTGGGTGGGGGGTTCTGGATGCTAACTGGGCCTTGAGGTCCTGGGCTTTCTGCCGGGGTGGGTCCTGTGACAGCGGGGCGGATGGGACCCGCACCTCCTTCCTCACTGCTCTCCGGGGACCCTGTCTCCTCACAGTCACAGGGAAGGAATGCCGGCCCCGGGCCAGGAAACCAGATGTGTGCCCCCTCCCCCAGACCCCACCTCTGCCTCCTTAGCCTGCCTGCCGTGGAAGAGGGGAGGGGAGCCCTGAATCTGTGGCCCAGGAGCGGTCTGGGTGAAGGCCTCAGGCACTGTAGGGCTGGACCAGGCATCTCTCCCTGGGGGTTGGAGGGGGTCGGGGCAGCCCCAGTCTCTTACCCAATACTTCACAGTGACTGGGTGGGGAATCTGGGGCAGATCCCACTCATGGGATGACCCCCCAGCTCACAGACAGACGTGACTTTGGAATCCTAGGGAGAAAGGTTAGCACGTGTTTTAGTATGGTTGTGAGATTTTCAGTGATTTTTCTTTTCCCTAATATTTGGCACTATTTTTATTTTAGCCATATAATGAAATGGGATTCTGGAAACTCTGAATATTGCTGTGGTCTTACCCTCCAGATGTTGGATGCTGAGGGCATGGTTGGGTGGGGCTGAGGCTGAGATGTACTTGCCACTCATTACCTACCCGAGCTGTCTTCTCAGGAATGGCCGTGCCATCTTTAGGTCCTTGCCACTTGAAGGATGGCCCAGGGACAGCCACATCAGCGTCACCTGGGGATTATTAGAAATGCAGAATCCCAAGCCCCACCCCAGAACTGCATTTTAGTAAGACCCCCAGGTGATTCACGTGCATCTGGGTCTGCCCCCACCCCTGGACATGAGAGGCCCACCCAGGCCCTGATTAGTGCCAGCTGACCGCCTGTGGCTGCCCACTGCTGCCACGCCCCAGTATACTCAGCAGGAAAAGCACCCTTGGCATGAGGCCACCTCAGCAGAGGGGGAGGCCCCACCTCCCAGGGAGTTCTCTGGGTCAGAAGAGGGGCAGATGGGCGGCTGAATCCTTTTATTAGCTCTTGTTGCTTTGCTGTAGATTTTTCAGGATTGTCTAGGTATAGGATCATGTCATCTGCAAACAGGGTAAGTTTTATGTCTTCCTTTCCAGTTTGGATGCCTTTAATTACTTTTTCTTTTCTAATTAATTGCTCTTGCTAGAACTTCCAGCACAGTGTTGAATAAGTGTGGTGACAGTGGGCATCCTTGTCTTATTCCTGATCTTAGAGGGGAAGCTTTCGGTCTTTCACCATTAAGTATATTAGCTGTGGGGTTTTCATATATGTCCTTTATGATGTTTAGGAAGTTTCCTTCTATTCCTGGGTTTCTAAGTGTTTTTATCAAGGAGTGCTGGATTTTGTCAAATGCCTTTTCTGCATCAATTGAGATGATCATATGTTTTTTGTTTTTTTTTGCCCTTTGTTCTATTAGTACAGTGTATTACATTAACTGATTTTCTTATGTTCAATCACCCTAGCCTACGTGGGATAAATCCTGCTTGATCATGGTGTATAATTCTCTTAATGTGCTGTTGGGTTTGGTTTGATAGTATTTTGTTGAGGATTCTTGCATCTATATTCGAAAGAGATACAGGTTTGTCATTTTCTTGTGGTATTTCTTGTGATATGAGGGTGATGGTGGCCTCTCAGGATGAGTTAGGGAGGGTTCCCTTCTCCTCAGTTTTTTGGAAATGTTTCATTGGGATTGATGTTGATTCTTCTTGGAATGTTTGGTAAAATTCACCAGTGAGGCCACCTGTTCTCCTGGGATTTTCTTTGTTGGGGGAAGTTTGATTACTGATTCAGTCTCTACTAGTTATTGGTTTGTTGCAATCTTCTATTTCTTCTTGAATCAATCTTCTATTTCTTCTTGGTAAGTGTGTTTTAGAAACTTGTCCATTTCATCAAGGTTATCTAATTGATCAGTATTACAATCGTTCATAGTATCCTCTTCTAATTCTTTTTATCACTGTGGGATCAATAGTGATTATTTCTAGTTTTAGTTATTTGCATTCTCTCTCTCTTTACTTTTTGTTAGTTTAGCTAAAGGTTTGTCAATTTTATTGATCTTCTCAAAGAACCAACTTTTGGTTTTGTTGATTGTCTCTACTGTTTTTTAATTCCCTGTTTCATCTGTCTCTGTTCTAATCTGTTATTTCCTTCCTTCTGCTTGCTTTGGGTTTAGTTTGCTCTTCTTTTACTAGATCCTCCAGTTGTAAGTTTAGTCTCTGAGATCTTTCTTCTTTTTTAATGTAAGCATTTAGAGCTATAAATTTACCTCTCTTCATTGCCTTTGCTGCATCCCGTAAGTTTTGGTATGTTGTGTTTTTGTTTTCTTTTGCCTCAAGAGATTTTCTAATTTCCCTTGTGATTTCTTCTTTAACCCATTGGTTAAGAGTGCATTGTTTAATGTCCACACATTTGTGAATTTTCCAATTCTCCCTCTGTTATTGATTTCTAGCTTCATTCTGTTGTGGTCAGAAAATATATATTGTATGATTTCAGTAATTTTGAATTTATCAAGACTCATTTTGTGACCCAACATATGGTTTATACTGGAAAGTGACCCATGTGCACTACAGAAGAATGTGTTCTGCTGCTGATGGGTGAAAAGTTCTATATATGTCCGTTAGGTCCAGCTGGTTCAGAATATCGTTCAAGTCTTCCATTTCCTTATTGGTCTTTTGTCTAGGTGTTCTATCCATTATTGAATATGGTGCATTGAAGTCTCCTAGTATTAATGTAGATCCTTCGATTTCTCCCCACAAATCTGTCAATATTTACTTCATATATTTTGGGACTCTGCCTTTAGGTGTGATACATATTTATAATTATGTCTTCCATTGAATTGACCCCTTTGTCAATATTCAGTGACCTTCTTTGTCCCTCATAACAATTTTTTTACTTAAGGTCTATTTTATCTGGTACTAGTATAGCTACCCTAGCTCTCTCTTGGTTACTACTTACATGGGATATTTTTCCTGTCCTTTCACATTCAACCTACTTGTGCCTTTGAATTTAAGATGAGTCTTGTAAATAGCATATCGTTGGGTCATCCTTTTTTATTCGTTGTGCCAATCTCTGCCTTTTTTAAAAATCAGAGAAGTTGTGGGTTTACAGAACAATCACACATAAAGTACAGAATTCTCACCCACCACCCAACTACCAATATCTTGCATTGGTGTGGAAGATTTGTTATACTGGGTGACAGCACATTTTTATAATTGTACTATAAATTAAAGTCCATGATTTACCTTAGGGTTCCCTGTTTGTGTAGTATAGTTCCATGGATTTTTAAAAAATTTTATTTTATCGTATATACAATTTAACATTTCCCCTTTTAATCATATTCATATGTATGTATATATATATGTATTTCAGAGCTGTTAATTGCATTCACAATATTGTGCATCTATCACCACCATCCATGACCTAAACATTTCCATCACTCCAAATAGGAACCCTGTACATTTTAAGCCTTACCTTCCCATTCCCTATCCCCACCCTTCCCCAGGTAATCTATATTCTAGATTCTGACTCTAAGAGTTTGCTTATTCTAATTGTTTCAAGTCAGTGAGATCACACAGTATTTGTCCTTTTGTGTCTGACTTATTTCACGCAACATGATGTCTTCAAGGTTCATCCATTGTGTCACATGCATCAGGACTTCATTCCTTTTATGACTAAATACTATCCCATTGTACATATATACCAATTTTATCTATCCATTCATCAGTAGATGGACACTTGGGTTGCTTCCATCTGTTGGCTGTTGTGAATAATGCCACTATGAACATCTGTGTGCAAGTATCTGTTGGAGTCTCAGCTTTCACTTTTTTTGGGTTCATACACAGTAGTGGGATTTCTGGGTCATATGGTAGTTCTGTACTTAGCTTTATGAGGAACCGCCAAACTGTCTTTCACAGTGGCTGCACCATTTAAAATTGCCAATGAATGAGTGCTCTTATTTCTCCACATCCTCTCCAACACTTCTTATTTTATATATTTTTTGATAGCAGCCATTCTAATGGGTGTGACATGGTATCTCATGGTTTTGATTTGCATTTCCCTGATGGCTAATGAGGTTGAGCATCTTTTCATGTGTTTTTTGGCCATATGTATATCTTCTCTGGAGAGATGTCTTTGAGTTTTTGCCCATTTTTAAATTGGATTGTCTTTTTGTTGTTACATTGAAGGATTTCTTTATATATTCTGGATATTAATCCTTTATTGGAATGTGGTATCCAAATATTTTCTACAATTGTGTTGGTGGTTTTTTACTTTCATGGTAAAGTCTTTTGAGGCACAAAAGTTTTTAATTTTGCTGAGGTCCCATTTATCTATTTTTTCTTTTGTTGCTTGTACTTTGTCTGTAAAGTCTAAGAAACTATTGCATAATATGAGGTCCTGAATATGCTTCCCTATGTTTTCTTCTAGGAGTTTGATAGTTCTAACTCTTATATTTAGGTCTTTGATCCATTTTGAATAGATTTTTTTTGTATGGTGTGAGGTAGGGGTCCTCTTTTTTTTTTTGCAATTGGAGATCCAGTTTTCCCAGCATGAATTGTTGAAAAGACTTTCATGGTCTTTGCCACCTTGTCAAAAATTGATGAACATACCTCAATAAAATTGCATTAAAAAATCAGTTGGTTATAAATGTGACAGTTGATTTCTGAACTCTCAATTTATTCCATTGGTCTATGTGTCTGTCCTTGTGCCAGTATCATGCTGTTTGGATTACGGTGGCTTTTTAATAAGTTTTAAGATAGGGAAATGTGAGTCCCCCAACTTCATTCTTCTTTTTCAAGATGGCTTTAGCTATTCGGAGTCCCTTACCCTCCATATAAATTTGATGAATGTCTTTTCCATTTCTGCAAAGAAGATTGTTGGAATTTTAATTGGTATTGCATTGAATCGATAAATTGCTTTGGGTAGTGTTGATGTCTTAAAATATTTCATCTGCCAATCCATGAACACGAATGTCCTTCCATTTATTTAGTTCTTTTAACATTTCTTTTTCAATGTTTTCTAGTTCTCTGTGCACAGATCCTTTACATCCTTGGTTAAATTTATTCCTAGGTATTTGATTCTTTTTGTTGCTATTGTGAAGGGAATTCTTTTCTTGATTTCTTCTTCTGATTGTTCATTGCTTGTGTATAGAAGCACGACTGATTTTTTGTGTGTTGCTCTTGTATCCCGCCAATTTGCTGAATTTGTTTATTAGCTCTAGGAGCTCTATTGTGTATTTTTCAGGATTTTCTATATATAGGATCATATCATCTGCAAATAGGGAAAGTTTTACTTCTTCCTTTCCAACTTGGATGCCTTTTCTTTTTCTTGCCTAATTGCTCTGGCAAGAACTTCTAGTATAATGTTGAATAATAGTGGTGACAATTGGCATCCTTGTTTATTCCTGATCTTAGAGGAAAGCTTTCAGTCTTTCACCATTGAGTATGATGTTAGTGGTGGGTTTCTCATATATGCCCTTTGTCACGTTGAGGAAGTTTCCTTCTATTCCTAGTGTTCTAAGTGTTTTTATCATGAAGGAGTGCTGGATTTTGTCATATGCCTTTTCTGCATCAATTGAGATGATCATGTGGTTTGTTTCCTTCATTGTGTTGATACGGTGTATTACATTAATTGCTTTCCTTACGTTGAACCACCCTTGCTTACCTGGGATAAATCCTACTTGAGCATGGTGTATGTCTTTTAATATGCTGCTGGATTTGGTTTGCTAGTGTTTTGTTGAGGATTTTCGCATCAATATTCATAAGAGATATTGGTCTGTAGTTTCCTTTTCTTGTGGTATCATTAGTTGGCATTGGTATGAGGCTGATGTTGGCTTCAAAGAATGAATTAGGGAGTGTTTTCTCCTGTTCAGTTTTTTGGAATAGTGAGCAAAATTGGAGTTAAGTCTTGGAATGTTTGGTAGAATTCCCCTGTGAAGCCATCTGGTTCTGGGCTTTTCTTTTTGGGGATGTTTTTGATTACTGATTCAATCTCTTTACTAGTAATTGGTTTGTTGAGATCTTCTGTTTCTTCTTGAGTCAGTTTAGGTAAGTTGTGTATTTTAGGAATTTGTCCATTTCATCTATGTTATCTAATTTAGTGGCATACAATTGTTTATAGTATCTTCTTATAGTCCTTTTTATCTCAGCGGGGTTGGTAGTAATTTCCCCCTTTTCATTTCTGATTTTAGTTGTTTGTGTCCTCTCTCTTCTTTGTCAATTTTGTTGATCTTTTCAAAGAACCAACTTTTGGTTTTGTTGATTCTCTCTATTGTTTTCTTTTGTTTTGTTTTGTTTTCTATTTCATTTATCTCCGCTTTATTCTCTCATTTCCTTCTTTCTGCTCACTTTGCATTGAATTTGCTCTTCTTTTTCTAGTTCTTCCAGTCTTGAGGTTAGATCTCTGATTTGAAGTCTTTATTCTTTTTTAATATAAGCATTTAGAGCTATAAATTTCCCTCTCAGCACTGCCTTCACTATATACCATAAGTTTTGGTATGCTGTGTTTTCATTTTCATTTCCATTTGCCTCAAGATATTTTGTAATTTTGCTTCTGATTTCCTCTTTAACCCATTGGTTGTCTAAAATATGTTGTTTAATTTCCACATATTTGTGAATTTTCTATTTCTTCCTCTGTTATTGATTTCTAGCTTCATTCAATTGTGGTCAGAGAATATGCACTGTATGATTTCAATATTTTTGAATTTATTGAGTCTTGTTTTGTGACCCAACACATGGTCTAACCTGGAGAGTTATTCACATGCACTTGAGAAGAATGTGTATTCTGTTTTTGTTGGGTGAAGTGTTCCATATATGTCTGTTGGGTCTAGTTGGTTTAGAGTATTAGAGCATCATTCAAGTCTTGTATTTCCTTATTGATATTCTGACCCGATGTTCTATCCATTATTGAGAGTGGTGTATTAAAGTCTCATTCTATTAATGTAGAGCCGTCTATTTCTTCCTTCAATTCAGTCAGTATTTGCTTTATTTATTTTAGGGCTCTGTTGTTAGGTGCATATATATTTATAATTGTTACACCTTCCTGTTGAATTGTCCCCTTTTTCAGTGTCTAATGACCATCTTTGTCTGTTGTAACTATTTTTGACTTAAAGTCTATTTTATCCAATATATATAGCCACCCCAGTTCTCTGTTGGTTACTACTTGAATGGTATATTTTTTCTATCCTTTCACCCTCAATCTACTTGTATCTTTGAATTTAAGTTGAATCTCTGGCAGACAGCATATAGTTGGGTCATGCTTTTTTATCCATTCTACCAATCTCTGCCTTTTGACTAGAAAGTTTAATCCATTTATATTTTAAGTTACTAATGATAATACAGGACTTTCTTCTGGCATTTTGCTATTTGGTCTCTGTAAGTCTTATACAGCTTTTGTCCCTTGGTTCTTCCACTAATGCCTCCTTTTTTTTTTTTTTTTTTTTTTTTTTTGGATTGAACCATTTGAGCATCTTCTCATTTCTTTCTGTATATATTTCCTTTCTGGCAATCATGGGGCTTAAATTTAACATCCAAATCTATAAAAATCACATTTTATTTGATACAAACTTAATGTCAAGATCATAAACATACATTTTTCCTATATCCCTCTCTTCTCCCATCTTTTCATTATACTTATTAAAAATTATATTTTTTGTGTATTGTATGTCCCAAACCATAGATTTGTCATTACTTTTTATGTATTTTAATTTTAGATCCTGTAAGAAGTAAAATTGGAGTTACATACCAAAAAATACACTATAATATTAAAGGCATTTATAATTACCTATATGGTTACTTTTACTAGGGTCTTTATTTTTTTATGTCACTTTGGTCCTATGTCTAGTGTCCTTTCCTTTCAATCTGAAGGATTTTTTTTTACTCCCTCTAGCATTGCTTATAGGGCAGATCTAGTGGTGACAAACTTCCCCTGCTATTTTTTGTTTGGGAGTGTCTTAATCCCTCCCTCATTTTTGAAAGAAAGTCTTGCCAGATTTAAAACCCTTGGTTGGCAGTTGTTTTCTTTCAGTGCTTTAAATATTTTGTTCCACTACCTTCTTGCCTCTGTGGTTTCTGATGAGAAATTGCTACTTAATCTTATTGGGACTTGCTTGTACGTAACATGTTGCTTTTCCCTCACAACTTTTAGAATTCTCAGCTGGTCCTTGGCAGTTGACGGTTTGACTACTATGTGTCTTGACATGCTTCTCTTCGAGTTTCTCCTGGTTGGGGTTATTCAGGATTCTTGAATGTGCATATTCATGTCTTTTGTTAATTTGGGGGAATTTTCTGCCATTATTTCTTTGCATATTCCTTCTGCCCCTTTATCTCTTTCTTTTTCTCCTGGGACTCCCATAATACATATATTGATAGGCTTGCTGGTGCTTCACAGGTCTCTTAGGCTCTGTTTGCATTTTTTAAATTCTTTTCTCTTTCTGCCTCTCAGATTGAGTCATTTCAATTGTCTTGTCTTCAATATCACTGATTCTTTCTTCTGCCAGCTCCAATCTGCTGTTGAAACCCTATGGGGAATTTTCCATTTCAGTTATTGTGGTCTTCAACTCCAGTATTCCTGTTTGTTTCCTTTTTAAAATTTGTATGTCTTTATTGAGATTCTTGTATCTTTCACTCATTGTTTTCCTGATACCCTTTAGTTTTTTCTCCATGTCTTTCTTTAGCTCCTTATGTATATTGAGGATCATTTTTAAAAAGTCTTTCTCTGGTATATCCACAGTCTGGTCTTTTTTGTTGATGGCTTCTGGATTTTTATCTTGTTCCTTTGGATGGTCCATCATTTCCTGTCATCTTTTTTTGTACACTGTACAGTTTAATATTCAAAAGTGCCAACTCTGAGAGTTAGTCTCTAAGCTGTTTCCTAAGTTTGTGTACAGCTAGTGATATGACAGAGATTTCTTCAAGTGCCAGGAGCAAACAAAAACAAACCTATGCAAAAAAAAAAAATAGATCCTGGACTCTCAATTCTTTTCCATTAATATTTATGCCTCTTCTCTGCCACTACATGTTCTTGACCACTGTAGCTTTATAGTATATTTTGAAATCAGGACATATGGGTCCTCCACATTTTTTCTTTTATAAAAATGCTTTTGGCTATTCTGGGTCCCTTGAATTTCTATACGGATTTCAGGATCAGCTTGTCAGTTTCTAAAAAGAAATCATCTGTTATTCTGATAGGGATTGCATTGAATCTGTAGATAAATTTTGATAGTATTGCCATCCTAACAATTTTAAGTCTTCCAATCCACGAACATGGTATGTCTTTCAGTTTATTTTAAATTGTCTTTAATTTCTTTCAACAGTATTTTGTAGTTTTCAGAGTACAAGCTTTACACTTATTTTGTTAAATTTCTTCCTAAGTATTTTATTCTTTCAGATGCTATTGTGAATGGAATTGTTTTCTTAAGTTCATTTTCAGATTGTTCATTGCAATGGTATAGAAATACAATTGATGTTTGTATATTGATCTTATATTCTTCAACTTTGCTAAACTTATTCATTAGTTCTGACAATTTTTTATTAGGTTGCTTAGGATTATATATGTACATGATCAAGTCATCTGTTAATAGAGATAATTTAATTCTTCCTTTCCAATGTGGATGCATTGTATTTCTTTTCCTTGCCTAATTTCTCTGACTGGCTTCTTCAGTACAGTGTTGACTAGAAGTGGAGGAGTGTTATCTTTAGGGAGAAAGCAGTCAGTCCTTCACCATTAAGTAATATGCTACCTGCAGGTTTCTCATGTATTCCCTTTATCATGTTGAGGAAGTTCCCTTCAATATCTATTTTTCTGAGTGTTTTTTATTACAAAAGAGTGTTGGATTTTGTCAAATGCTTTTCTTTGTCTATTGAGATGATTATGTTGTTCTTGTTTATTTTATTGATATAGTATATAATATTGATTGATTTTTGAATGGAAAACCAACGTTGAATCTCTGGGATAAATCCTGCACTTGGTTGTGGTGTATAATTCTTTTTATACACTTTTTAGATTCAGTTTTCTGGTATTTTGTTGAGTATTTTTACATCTGTATTCATAAAGCATATTGGTCTGTAGTTTTCTTTTATTGTGATATCTTTGTCTAGTTTTGGTGTCAGGGTAATGTTGGCCTCATAGATTGAATTAGGAAATGTTCCTTCCTCTTCTATTTTTTGGAAAAGTTCATGAACAATTGTTATTCTTCTTTAAATGTTTGTTTGAATTCAACTGTGAAGCCATCTGGGCTAGGCTTTACTTTGTGGGTAGTTTTGTTTTTCTTAATTGCTAATTCAATCTCTTTTTCACTTTTGTAGATCTATTCAGATTTTCTATTTCTTCTTGAGTCAGTTTTTGTAGTTTGTGTCTTTCTGTGAATTCATCCAGTTCATCTAAGTTATCTAATTTGTTGTCATACAATTGTTCATAGTGTTCCTTCATAATCCTTTCCATTTTTGTAAAGTCAGTATCAGTGGTCCCTCTTTCATTTCTTATTATAACAACTTGAGTCTTCTCTGTTTTTTTTCCTTGGTCAATTAACTGAAGGTTTGTCAATCTAGCTGGTCTTTTTAAAGAACTACCTTTTGGTTTCATTAATTTTTCTCTATTGTTTTTTCTATTCTCTATTTCATTAATTTCCACTCTACTCTTTATTTTTTTTCCTTCTTTATGCTTGCTTTAGGTTTAGTTTGCTCTTCTTTTTCTAGTTTATTAAGTTGTAAATTTAGGTTATTGATTTCCCTCTGAACACTGCTTTGCTGCATTCCGTAAATTTTGGTGTGTTGTGTTTTCATTGTCATCTGTTACAGGGTATTTTCTAATGTCCCTTGTGATTTCATTGATAGGAATGTTTTGTTTGATGTCCACATGTTTTTGAGTTTCTTAAGTTTCTTTCTGTTACTGATTTCTAATTTCATTCCATTGTGGTTGGAAAACATACTTTGTATTATTTCAGTCCTTTGAAATGTATTGAGATTTGTTTTATGACCTCGCAGATGGTCTTATTCAGGAGACTATTCCATGTGCACTTGAGAATAATGCATATTTTGCTGTTGTTGGATGGAGTATTCATATGTTTTGGTCTTTATGGTGTTTTTCATGTCTTCAGTTTCCTTGTTGGTCTTCTGCCTAGTTCTATCCATTACTGAAATGAGGTATGGAAAATTCCAACTACTATTGTTGAGATGTCTATTTTTCCTTTCATGTCTGTCAAGTTTTGTTTCATGTATTTTGGTGCTCTGTTGTGAGGAGCACATATGTTTATAATTGTTTTATCTTCCAGATGTATTGAGACTTTTGTCATTATAAAATGTCCTTTTTTTTATCACTAGTAACATTTTTTGTTTTAAAGTCTATTTTGTCTGATGTTACTATAGCTATTTCAGCTTTCTTATGATTGCTGCTTGCATGGTATATCTTTTTTCCATCCTTTTACTTTCAGTCTGTTCATATATTTAATTCTAAACTGAATCTCCCATAGACAACATATAGTTGGATCTTGTTTTTTTTTTAAAATCCAGTCTGACAATCTCTGCCTTTTGATTGGACTCTTTACTCAATTCACATTTAATGTTATTATTCAGATAGTTGGAATTACGTGTGTCATTTTCCTTTTTGTTTTCTATTTTTCTCATATCTTTTCCCCCTATTTCTCTTTTGCATTAAGTAGAATTTTCTAATGTAACATTTAATTTCTTTAATGATTTTTCACTACACAGACTTGCATTATCTTAATTCCAATGAGATATAGAAATATTACTCTTATGTGTAGCCCTGTTCCTTTCCCCCCGTTTTGAGATATTAATATTATACATATTACATTGACATATGTTAAACATCTAAAAATACAGTGCTATAATTATTGCTTTGTAATAAATAAAAAGTCTTATGTCTTTTAAAGAAGCTAAGGGAAGAAAAGAGAGCAATTGTATACTTAGAGTTTTTTCTTGTTTTAGTGTTTTAGTTTCCTAGGGCTATTACAACAAAGTACCACAAAAGGGATAGCTTAAAACAACAGAAATTTATTTTCTCACAGTTCTGGAAATTAGGCATCAAAAATCAAGCTGTGGAAGGGCATGCTGCATCTGAAGTTTTCAGGGAAGATTCTGTTCCAAGCCTCTCCCCTGGTTCTGGTGGCAGCAGCAATTCTTGTCCTTCCTTGCCCTGTGGCATAACTGGGTCTCTGCCTCCACTATCACATGGCTGTCTCCTCTCTCCCCTTCTTATACAGACACCAGCTATACTGGATTTGAACTCATATCAGGTTGACTTCATGTTAATAAGTGTTCTGTTTTACTAATGCCGCCCTTTTGCAAAACACCAGAAATGGATTGGCTTTTATAAAGGAGGTTTATTTGGTTACAAAGTTACAGCCTTAAGGCCATGAAGTGTCCAAAGTAAGGCATCAACAATTGAGTACCTTCACTGGAGGATGGCCAATAGCATCTGGAAAACCTTTGTTAGCTGGGAAGGCACGTTGCTGGCGTCTGCTTGCTCCCAGGTTGTATTTCAAGATGGTGTACTCCAAAGTGTTGCTCTTGGGGCGTTTTGTCCTCTCTTACCTGCAGCTGCTCTTCAAAATGTCATTCTGAGTTGCTCTGTGTCTGGGCCTGTGTGGCTCTTTTTAAAGTACTCCAGTGATCCAATAAAGACCCACCCTGAATGGGTGGGGCAACACCTCCATGGAAACAAGCTAATGAAAGGTCTTGCCCACAGTTGATTGTGTCACATCTCCATGGAAACGCTGAACCAATAGGTTCCAACCTAATCAACACTAATACATCTGCCCCCACAAGATTGCATCAAAGAACATGGCATTTTGGGGGATATAATACATTAAAACTGGCACAGTGAGCAACATCTTGAAAAATTCTATTTCCAAATAAAAGCATATTCATGGGACTGGGGATTAGCATTTCAACATGTGTTTTTGAGGAACACAATTCAATCCATAACAGTTAGCCTTCTCATTTCCCATTTCTGGTTCTTTTCATTTCTTCCTGTGGATTCAAGTTGCCATTTGGAGTCCTTTCCTTAGCCCAATGCAGTCTTGCTCTGGTCTGCCTTCTTTGTGTCGTTATTATCAAATATATTTCTATATGTATAGGCCCAACAAGACAAGTATGTGTATATTGTTTTATACAATTGCTTTTTAAATTGGTTAAGGAATGAAATGTAAAAAAATATGCATTTACATTGTCTTTTGTAATTACATAATTGCCTTGGCTGGTGCTCTTTTTTGGTTCATGTGGATTCATGCTACTGTCTAGGGTCACTTGCTTTCATCCTGAAGAACTTCCTTTCATGTTCTTATGATGTGGATCTGCCAGCCACTGATTCTCTCGATGTTTGTTGATCTGGGAATGTCTTTATTTCACCTTCATTTTTGAAAGGTAACTTTGCTGGGTACAAGTATAGGATTCTGGACAGTTTTCTTTGTCTTTGGGCATTTGAACTATGCCATCCCACTGCCTCCTGACCTCCATTGTTTCTGCTGAGCAGTCAGCTGTTATTTCTGTTGGGTTCACTTGTCAGTGACAATTCCCTTTTCTCTTGCTTCTCTCAAGATTTTCTCCTTGTGTTTAGCTTTCAAAATTTTTTCCCTATGATGTGTCTCTTTCCCTATGATGTGGATCTCTTTGGGTTTATCTTACTTGGAGTTCATGGAGCATCATAGATGTCTGATTAAAGTTTTTCACTGGATGTGGGAAGGTTTCAGCCATTATTTCTTTGAATTATTCCACCCCCCCCCCACCTCCCCACCACCTTCTGGGGTAATGCTTTTAAAATGGAGCAAATGCTTTTTCAATTTTAAGTGGTGTAATAGGATGGAGGGTCCAGACTCTAGGCCAGCCCTGCCCAGGGTCCGAAGCTGCTGCCATTGCACCCAGGACTCTGGAGAAGACTGCGAGGAGCCTGGGGCTGAAGCACTTACTGCTGATGGCCCAGGTGGAGAGATGCAGGAGCCAGGGGGTGGTAACCTGTGAGTCAATTCTTTTCCAACCTTAGGAGTAGGAGAGAGGTGTTCAGACTGACAGGGCTTCTCTCAGGTGCCAGGGGCAGAGTGAGGGGTATTGGGCTCTGCAGGAAGACTGGGAACTCCCAAAGCCAAAGCAAAAGGTGCTGGAGGCCAATTCCCAGTGTTGTGAAGGGCAGGGCCTCAGGCTGTGCTATGGCCAGTGTCCATCAAGCTAGTGTCAGCACAGGCCCAGGAAGCTCGGGAACCAAGAGTGTCTACCATTTGGTTCTTGAAAAGTCTCCACTTGCTTCTGTCCCCATACAGTGTGCCAGGCTAGTAGTATTACAAACAACATAATATTGATAACATTAACATGTTGTTAATGGTAACAACAATAACTCCAAGCATTGAGTATACTACTAAACATAGCAGTTATATACATTAGCTCATTTAGTCTTCTCAGTGACTTTATATAAAGTAGGTGCTATCATGATCTCCAATTTCCAGATGATATAACTGAGGCCCAGAGAGGTTAAGTGACTTGCCTAAGGTCACACAGCCAGTGACCAGCAAAGCTGGAATTGGAACTCAGGTTTTCCTTATTCCAAAGCCCTTGCTTTTCCAATTATATTCTGTCATCTCCCTTGGCATCCTTGCTTTGATTTCACTCTCATCCTCAGAAAGTCAGGATTCTTAAAAAGATGGTTGCTAGAAATAAAGGACAAGGATGGTATAAGCAGAGGCCGTACCAGGCCTGGCTCTGGCCACGTGGGTGTGCTGGTAAATTCCACCACCAGTGCTGCCTCAGGGTGCATGCCACCCCAGTGCAGTCAGGGAGGCCAGGGGTGGGTTGGGGCTGCCAACTCTGGTGGCTGCAGAAATCCCAGCTGGCTGCAGGGGAGGCAGAGTTGGTGTCAGCTGCACCGGCCTGCAGGGTGAGCGGGCATCTCAGGTGGGCTTCTGCACACTGAAGGGGCAGACCTGTGAACACCTGAGGGGCAGTGGCTTGGACGAGCCAGCTGTACTTGGTACTTCTTGCCCCCATGGGTATGTGTGCTCAGGGTGGGAGCTTGGCTCAGACACAGTCTGCCCAGGACTGAGATATCCCCAATCCCCCAACCCTTCCTGAGCTTCTACCGTGCACCAGACTGTGCTAGAGGCTGGGATGCAGAGGGTACACTGGCAGATAAGGCCCCACACCCGCCCTCAGTGGGACAGGCAGAAACACTCTTGGCTGTTCTGCGTGACCAGCTGTTTCGGGCGATGACAAGGTTTGAAGTGAGGGACCAGCCCTGCCTGGGGCTCCTCCTCTGAGAGGTGGAGGCAGGGCCTGGAGCAGGTCGGCTCCCAAGTGGGTGTGTCAATAACCGGAGAGCACTTTCCTGGAACCACTTTCCGGGAACCGCGGGCCCTTGGCCTGGTCGGCGTCTGGGTGCCTGTGGGGAGAGTGGGAGGTGTTACCGGGAGCAGGTGGTGAGGGCTTTGGGTGCCAGGCCGCCTGAACTCGGACTTTATCCGGAGGGCAGCGGGAAACCATCCAAGGGTTTTAGGTGACATGATGGGATTGGCATTTTGAAAGATCACGCCGGTGGCAGGTTGGAGGCCGGGTTGGAGAGGGCCGGACTGCAGAGGAAACCAGCCCAGGGGCGTGTGTGGGAGATGATGATGAGACCAGACACAAGGCACGGTGAGCAGAGGTTGGGGGTGAGAGGACAAATTCTGAAGACAGTGAGAAGGTACCCCCTCTGGGGCATGACAACCAGGCAGGTGAGGGAGAGCAGGACAAGGCAGGGCTCCCACAAATCTGAGGTGGTGCCCCAGCAAATGGGAGCCACCGACTGGGATATGAATACATCTGCCTGCAGAGATGGGTTGTCCTTCACTTATTCATTCAGAAAATATTTATTCAACACCTACTATGTGCCCAGCACACAGTAGTCATGGAGGATGCCATCGTAAGCAAAGCAGGAAAGTTTCCTGCTCACCCAGAGCTTACGTTCCAGTTGATGGAGCCAGGTAGTAAGCAAAAATCAGTAAGAAAATGGGGAATATGCCAGATAGCAAGAAACACTGAAGAAAATCAAAGGGTGCTTCGATAGTGCCAGGGTTGGCTTCTGCTTTGGAGAGGCAGGCCCGGTGCCGAGGGCCTACAAAAGGGTTTTATTGTAATTTAATTTAAAGCCAGATGCAAATTATGACTATAATTATAATGAATATATATAATAACGAATCCAGCCTGGATTATATTTGTCATGGAACCCAAGCAGTCATAAAATATAGTTTTTAATTTTTTATGGAGGAAGGGTCCACGAAGGCAAAAGTGTCTGGGTCCCCAAAAGTCATGCTGTGGCCCTGGAGAATGTCCGTGGCCTGCTTTAGACTGGGGGGCCACCGCAGACCTCTCTGATGATAGGGCATGGAGGCTTCAGGTACCACTTTTCCTCCAAAGCTCTGGCAGTGCTGAGGGTCTGCAGGCCAGAGAAGGGACCCCGATGTCGGAGAGAAGGTCTATCTCAGGTCAAAGGACACAGCCTGGAGTTTGTCATCCAAGGGTGGGAGGTCAAGTCCTAGGTATGCAATTTACCAACTGTGCAACCTTGGGCAAGTCACGTCACATCCATGGGCCACCCATCCCCATCTCCAAAACGAACCTGCGATTCGGGGTTGGCACGGGGCTCCCTGCCTTCATGACCCAGCGGGGACGGGGTCAGTACACCCAGGACCCAGCTCCTAACCCCCAGCACCCCCTCCACCCTTCACGGTGGCCCAGCCACGCCCAGGCTGGCAGCCACTCGTCGGGCATTGAGCTGGGAGCTGACTTACCTGGCCTCAGCCTCCAGCCACTCCCAAGACGCCCTTGGGGAGCTGGTCATCCTTCAGGGGAGGTCTGAGGGGCCTTGCCATCGGGGCCTCCCATGTCCAGCTAAGGGCCAGGCACCACGAGGGGCCTGGGGAGGGCTGGAGCCCGGGGGGAACTGCGGCTCCTGAGTCAGCATGGCCAGGGCGCTAACGAAGTCCAGATGTCAGACAGAAAACAGTCATCGCCCCCACCCATCTGGCAGCTCGGGTTCCTTGGAGATTGCAAAAGAAGAAGGAAAATAGAGCAGGAAGAAAATGGAATCCTAGAGCAGCTGAAACCTTAGAGCTGGGATGTAAATGTTCCAGGGTCTCGCTGTGGGGGAGGGACAGGAGCCGAGGGGAAGGAGGGGGCTGGCCCGGGCCCTGCTCCCCCGGCCCTTGTGTCACCCCCACCCACCCACCCCCAGGCCGGGACAGGCCATTCCCTGGAAGCTGTGGGGTGTCCAGAGGAGGCAGGGAGGACCCAGGCCACCAGCCCACGTCGGACCCCTGAGCCTGAGGTGTCCGTCCCCCTTTCCAGCCCTGGCCTCACTGCATGCCTGGGTCTCCTAGGGGTGGGGTGGGGCAGGCAGAGAGGGACCAAGGGGTGCAGGATTTCCCTGGCAGAACCTTGGGCCGAGGACTTGGAAACCCAGTTTACTGACCCCCCAACTTCTCCTCAGAGATCTACAACCAAGTGGCCTGGGCCAAGAGCAAGGGGGTGGGGTTCAGTGGAGCAGCTGAGGCACTTAGCCATTTCCCTTCCCTCACATGTGCAGATCACATTTTGGGGGGCAGGTGAAGAAAGGATTCTCGGCCTAAAAGATTTAAAGCCATTGACCAGTTTGGCCCTCTGTACTGGTCGGGAAACAGGTTTACTCACAGCACCTGGCCCAGGACTGCATGTTATGAAAGTTCGATAGAGGGAAGAAGGATAGAAGGGAGGGAGGGAGGGAAGAAGGAAGGACGGACAAACCGCATCCTTACATGCGTCCACCGAGGAAGGCCGGGGCCAGGGCTGGCGGCAGGTATGTACGTCGCAGGGAACCGACCTCCAGATAACAGACATTGCAGCCGGTTCCTCTGGAAGCCTGGGCCCTGGCGTTCCAGAGCTTGGCAGGGCAGCTGGAGTGTTGGAGAATGTTAGCTGGGGTGGGTGTCGGTGGGGATGGTGCTGTGCCTGCTGGTTAGTGGGGGCGACTTTGGCGTAGGTGCCGATGTGAGGGTACACACGCCACCCCCAGCCTGCAGGCCCTCAGGCTTCCCTGCGACGCCCTCCCCTTATGCTATAGGGGCTGCGACACGTGCAAATTAACTCCTCTCCCTATGCCTCAGTTTCCTCCTCTGTCAAATGAGGCCAGGCCGCTGCCTCCTGGGGTGCTGTGGGATGAACGAGCTCTTTTGTCTGAAGTGCTTGGAGGAGCACCAGGCACCCCCTGTAGGTGTTGGCTGTTTGATTATTTCCATTATTGAGCCTCCTCTCGGCTGTTTTGAAGTGATCTGACGTCTGAGAAAGTGCTTCAGGGCTGTAGGGCCTCCCTAGAGGGGGTCCCAGGCCTCCCTTCCCAGCTCATCCCACAGAGGGGACCTACCTTGGGGGTGGGCTGCAGGGAGGTGGCAGGATGAGACTGTACTTTTTTAGGGGGGCTCTGGGAGTGGGACCCTGATGACTTAGGGTCACTCTGGTTGGCTTAAGGAGTGAAAAGGTAGGGCCTGGGTCCTAGAGGCCCCACTCTGCCTGGGTGGGTGCTCGGGGAGGTGGGGGCTGGAAGGTGCCCCACCCCGCTGTGGGCTGCCCGCTCCCCTCTGGCCCACCAAGTGTACACCCCTGGCACAGGCACAGGGGAGCAGCTGTGAGGGGTGGGGAGAGGGGCGGGGTGCAGGGCAGCCACTCTGACATCCTTCCTGGAAGGAAAGTGCCTGGGAGGCCCCCTTTCATATCCTCAGCTGCCAGTTCTCCTTTTAAAAGGATCCCAGCTGGCGATTCAGAGCCCCTCGTGGCCCCGGGCTTAAAGGAGCCCCCAGGAATCTCACTGTGCGGTCAGCCTTGATTTGACTGGTCTCACCCGTGGACCCTGAGTGACAGGAGTGTTGGCAGAGCTGGGGGCAGGTGTGAGCTGGAGGTGGCCCTGCAAGGCCGAGTGAGTGGAGCACTGGAGCAGAGCAGTTGTGTCCCTGGGATGAATAGCTCCTGGTGTCACCTCCTCCAGGCAGCATTCTCTGGTTTCCCTTGCCCTCCAAACTCAAAGGCACTGCCCACGTCTGGACACCTGAAGGACTCAGCACCCCACTCATTCATGCACTCATTTACTTCCTTACTTATTAATTCCTCACCCTGGTGCCAGGCTCTTGGCCTGCACCTCCGTGTGGCTCGCTTTCCTCTTAGAGCAGCTGCAGGAGGAGCTGACCCTGCAGACCTCGTGGGGAGGTTCTAGCTGGGTCATCCCTTGACCCCCGCAGCCTCGGTGAGGATGAGAGGTGCAGGGCAACCAGTTGTCAGTGCCTGGGCTCAACCTCACCTCTGCCCTTTACCAGCTGTGTGACCTTGGGCACATCGCCCAGCTTCCCCCCAGACTGCTGGAAAATGGGTTCAGCCACCTTGCAGGGAAATGTGTGGGCAAAGTCACTGATGTGGTGCTTGACCACGAGCCACAGTGGCTTGTGTTGGGCCTCCCTGGAGCCTTCTCTGCCCTCATTTGTAAATGAGGCCCATGAGCCTGGCTTTGCAGGGTGACGTGAGGTCGGTGAGAAGCAGCCCAGGGAGCTCCAGGCACTGGACCCTCCCTTTCCTTTTCCCTGCCCCACCCCAGCCAGGCCACTTAACCACTCATGTTGGGCTCTCCAGCTTCCATGCCCTTGCTTGTGCCATCTGGGGTTTGGGGCCAGAGGACCCGAGTTCTCGTCCCAGGCCTGCCACTCAGTAGCCATACAACTTTGGCTAAGTTGACTTTGCCCTTGAGCCTCCACACCCTCATCTGTGAAGTGGGGTCAACCGTGAAGTCCATCTCTTAGGGTTTCCGTGAGGTCCACAGGAGATCGGGCAAGGAGAGGTGCTTTGGAAACCATGGCATTGTACTCCTTGCTTCACCACCCACGGAGCAGTCAAGTGCAGGCCCAGCATACAGCAGGCACTCGCTAAATGCTTGCTGGACTGCTTAGAGGTGAGTGAGTGAGGAAGTCTGGACTCCTGGGACAGGTGTGAGCTGGGGCTGCCCTTGACTGCCCTGGGGCCTGGGAGGGGTATCTGTGATGGTGGCATGTCCCCTTGGCTGTCTGCCAACCTGCCCATTCCCTTCCCACCACGTCTGGGGATGGCCACCGGGACAGACCCAGTGTTGGGTCCCTCCTGCACTTGTGGCTTTGTCTGAGGCCGGAGGTGGCCCTGCCAGGGCAAGGTGGCCAGGGCCCAGCCTCCAGTTTACAGATTTAGTGCCCCTGACCTGACCTTTTGAGATCTGTACTCCCCTCCCTACAAGCCGTCCATTCCAAGATTTGCAGCTTCAGAGAAATCAGGCAGCGAGTGCAGGGAAGGAACAGGCACGGAGTGGGGTGGGGGGCTGGGAGAAGGCAGATCTCCCTGCTGCCTGGCATACGAAGCCCCTTTGACCAGTGATCTCAGTGAGTCTCAAAATAGCCTGGCCGTTGTCTGCAGTCTGTCTGCCTCCTCCTCCCTCCTCATCTCTGCTCCCCTTCTCTCGTCGTTCTTTTATTTGATGACAAGTGGCATGGTGTGCCCATGGGCCCCGCAGCTGGTAAGGATCAGGCCAGGTCTGTCTGACCCCAGACCCCAGCCTTCCCCACCACCCTTCCCCACCCACAAGGCCAGATCCATCCACTTGGAAACACTGTCCCTGCCGTTCTCAGAAATCAGGCTGCGGGAGAGAGTGTGCACCCCTGGGTTGCCTCACTGTTTTGCATCCTCACTGTTCCCTGCTTCCCTCTGGAGAGTGAGGCGTTATGTGGGTGCTGAGTGTGTCCCAGCCAACACGCTGGGGTGGTAGGAGGGGACAGGGGTGAGCCGAAGGGGAATTAGGACGGGAACAGCCAAACCAGTGGCCTTGGCGCCTCGGCTCCTTGCTGGGGCCTGTGACGCTCAGGCAGAGTGTGACGTTCAGCAGGTGTTGTTTCCTGACTGTACCCCAGACCCTGTCATGCTGCCTCTGCAGAGCCGGGACTGATCCCGGGGGAGATGGCATCAGCAGTGCAGGAGCCAACACTTGCAGGGAGCATGTGCTCTGAGCACTGTGCACATATTCATCCCTCTGCTCCTCACAGCAGCCCTCCATGCTGGGCCCTCTTATTACACCCAGGGAGGCACAGAGAGGGTGAGTGACTTGACTAGGGTCACACAGCCTGGAAGCAGTCCCAGGCAATCTTGCTCCAGAGGCTGAGCTGTCATAAGTATTGGGTGAAGAAGGAAGGAAGGAACAAACCATGGATGGGATGTGGGGAAGGAAAGGAAGGGAGGGAATGAATGTGAACTGAGCACCCTCTGCGTCCCAGTTACGGTGCTGAGTCCGTGCATATCAGCCTTATCCTCAGAGATGTCAAGGGATTTGCCCAGGGTCACACAGCAGCTAAGGGCATGGCTGGGCTTTGAGCCCAGTGAGCCCGGCTCTGAAGTCGGGCTGATTCCTAACCCTCCGTTCCACCGGCTCAGGCCGTGGGCAGCCCGGTCAGTGGCCAGCACGGTTCAGCAAGGACCCCGTGGAGCCTTGGGGCAGAGGCCCCAGCCAGCAGAGTTGAGTGTGCAGGGGAGTGGCTGGGTGAGGCCACTCGTTGCTAATCTCGGGGGTGGAGTTGAGAGGAGAGAGCCTAGCCAGGGAGGCTGCATGGAGGTGGGTGACCTTGAACGAGCCCCCTGCCCTTGGTACACCCCAGTTTCCCCTTCCGTGCAGAGCACCCAGCGATAGGCATCCCCCTGCCTCTCAGGGCTGCTGTGTGGAGCTCATGAGCTAACAGCCGAAAAAGGGTTACAAGCCAAGCAGAACAGAAGTAGGGGGTTCTTAGGAATCAAAAAAACGTTTATTTATGAACATCGAAAGGCTTGCTTCTCAAAGTGTGGGCCCTGATGGGGGGCTTATCTGAAATGCAGAACCCTGGACCTTCTCCAGACCTGCTGAATCACAATCTGCATTTTCACAAGATCCCCAGGTGACTCATGGGGACATTGAAGTTTGAGGTGCTTTGATCTAAGAAACTTATGGGCTCCCACTTGCCCATTCCCAGACACCTTCTCTTGGGCCTTCTTTCTGCATGTGACAGGGGTTCTTGGCTGGGAAGTCCCATCTTGTTGGAGAAGACACTGGCCCGGCCCGGCCCTGCCCTGTTAGGCTGCCTAGGAGCTGTGAGCACATCGGATGAGGCCACCCCACGAGTGGACTGGGGAGCAAGGTGCATAGGGGGTGGTGCTCAGCCAGGAGCAGGAAGTCTGGGGGTTTCTTCCGAGCAAGCAAAGGGCATTTGTGCCCAGAGAGTCTCCATCTTCACGCAGGAGGGTAAAGGCCAAAACTGCAGCTGGAGTGTTTTGGGTTCAGTGTAAGAAGGGGCTTCCTAATTGACCGGGAACGAGCCAGCAATGGGCGCCGAACTTCCCATCTCCTTAAATGTGTGGCCACGTTGTGTGCGGTCAAGAGGCAGAGCTGGAAGGGAGTCTCAGAGGTTCTCCGTGCAGCCGCCACCTCAAGGCCAGGGTGGTGTCAGGAAGTCCATTTATAGGTGAGACCGTTTTGACCTAGAGAGGCCGAGTGACTTGCCTAAGGCAGCACAGCAAGCTAGTGACCGTGAGGACCAGGGCCCCAGCTTCTGACTCCAGGTGCCTGGGGCCTCCCTGGAGGCTGGGGATTGACCTTAGTGGCCTTTCACAGTGACCCTCCAGCTGCCCTGGAAGCAAACCTGGAGACCCTTGAGCATGTGGGTTGGGGAGAAAGGAGGGGGCTGGCTTCGTGAGCCAGGGTCCCCCCCTTGTCCTGTCCTAGCCTGGTAGTGCCCGAGGCCACCAGGAATACCCCTGGGGCAGGAGGGCTCTGAACAGAGCAGCGAGTTGGGGACTGGGCCATGGCACCACAGGGGCCCAGGGGGAGGAAGGGCCCGAGACCTGGGAGGGCCCCCACCCTGCTGGGTGACCTTGGGCCAGTTACTTGCATTGTCTGTTTCCCCACCTCTAACTGCTTTGCAGCTGGGGCTTCAGATGAGAATCACTTGGCGGGGTTGTTTTTTTTTTTTTTTTTTAATTATGACTCAGCAGATCAGGGCTGGGCCTAGCCGTGGGCATTTTTGCCAGCTGTCCAGGTGATTCTGATTGGCAGTGGGGCAGGAAGCACCCATGCCCAGGTCTGAAGGGGCTCTGCAGGTGAGCAAAACCAGGCTGGTCCTTCTGGGGTCCTGGGAAGTCCAGATGACAACGTTCTGTGAGGAATGCAGGAACGGACATTCCAGGGGATCCTGCTTCTAATAGTGTATGATACTGCACCCCAGATTTTTTAGCTTGTGTGACTGCAGTCTTATTCTGGGAAACCAGGCTTCCCGCATTTGGTGATTCTGATGCTCGGCAATTCTGAATTTTGTGATTATAAGAAGCTGAGGTTGTATAATCATTCCGGACCTAAATGATGTGATTCTGAGCCCTTCTGCATTTTCTGTTTTCCAGTGTGCTGCTGCTGTTGTTGAAATGAAGATTTTCCGTGTCTATGATGCTAACACTTTATTGTTCTAACTTCTAGAGATTCCGGGAATCTAAGCTGTTAGGGCACTAACATTTAAACAATTCTGAATTCAGTAACTCTGCGATTCTCTCATTCCATCTGAGCAGTTGGCCGCCAAGGCCTGGGGCCTGGCCTTTGTCTCCCCCAGACGAGGTGGTGATTGTGTAAGTTTGGACGGGTGCCCCCCTCCTTGGCTTGGAGTGCCTCTCGGCGGGGGAGCCCAGAGACCCCACAGAGCTCCGTCTGCTCTGGCTCTTCCTCCAACGTTGGCGACAAGGGAATGGAAGGTGGAGCAAGTGTGAGGGGTGCATATGACCATGCAGCAGGAATGGCTATGGGTTAGACATGCAGAAACATCTCTTAGTCGCTCAGTGCATTCATTGGCCCATCCTGCAGCAGGGCCATCAGTTCCTGGAGTGTCAGATTTGGCTCAGACTTTAGAGGCTATCGCATCCAAAGCACCTAAACACATTCACAGATGCACATACACACACACATTACACACACGTTGCAGACAGAACTGAGACCCAGAAAGAGGGAATGATTTCCTGATAGAGCTGGTGCTCAAACCCAGGACTCCTAAGGCCTACCTATTACACAGTCTCTTCCAGTCAGTCCCTCCTTGTGCTGGGTTTTTGCACAGGCCTTCTAGGAGATCCAGTTGATCCTGCAACTCAGAACTGCAGCTAAGAACTGCACATGTACAGCCTGTAGCCTGGCAGATTTCACCAGGCCCAGGAGAGGCTCTCCTGGCCCCCTACAGTTTCTGAGAGTCGTTTCCTACCTGCCAGGCCATATAGCCGTCCATTTCACTCCCCCAGGCCTGGGGCCCGCCACATGCCGCTCAGGTTGGGGGGCGAAGCCCCATCACCCTCTCACTGTTACCTCAGCAAGTCTGTTTACCTCTCTCGGCCTTGCCATGCGGGGGGGCCGATAGGTGGGAACTCATGGGACTAACGTGGGGATAAAACGAGACCCCCTCTGGGAAAGTCTGGGGCAGGCCTCAAGACCACCGGCTCCTCACACCGACGCCAGCTCTGATGGCATGCTCGCCTTTGTCCAAGGAGACCAGGTGGGTTTACCTAGACTCACCTAGAACAGGAAGTGATGAATTTCAGAGACTTTCCTGGGTTATCAGCAGGCTGGCAGGTAGGGGAGAAGGAATTTAAAGGTCTTGGGCTTCTGAGATTTTGGATGTGTCTATATGATGAGGGTGCTGGTGAGGGTGAGGGTGGCCACTGTTTACTGAATTCCCACTAAGTGCCAAGCTCTTTGCATACACAAACTCATTAAATCTGCTCAAATCTCCATCTGGTCAATAGTATTATCCCCACTGCTAGAAATGGCAGAGTCAGGATTCAAACCCAGGTCTCCAGGGCTCTCTTTCCCTTGGCACTTGGTTGGACGAAGGGATGCAGGGACACGAGACACCCCATGGGCACATCTCCACATGACCGCAGGCAGCCCATGGCCAGAGAAATAGAAAGCTGTTTTCCAGAAGTGATAAGAGTGGTTGCATTTTTTCCTCCTTCAGCGTGAATCTCCCAATTTTCTCTGCAGTTGTTTTTATGATTTTTAGAGATCCAGAGCTGCTTGTGGTTGACCAGCCCTGGATCTACCCCCAACGCTCTGGAGCTTGTGGGGTTGGGTCCAGGCCGGAAGGTGCGAAGCACACTGGCGTGTCCACCCTCACTGATGGGCTCCTGCCTGTGCACACGTGCTCACGGAGAGACTCGCACTCATGCACCTGGCCATCCCCCAGGGAGCCGGGAGCTCCACGGGGAGCTTGGTGACTCCTGCCTTCCTTGAGGTCCTGGAGTAGGTTTGGGGAGCTGTGCTCCCCACTTGCTCCTCTGCCGGATGCCTTAAAACAGAGCTGGCAGGTCATCCTGAGGTGTGTGCCAGTGGGAAGGAGCACTGTGGGCACATGGGTGTGTGCGTTTGTGTGTGTGTGTGCATCTGCAGATGTGCCTGCCCAGGGCCCAGTTCAGTGCATGGGTTCAATGCCCCTTTTGTAGGCAGAGCAGGGAGGCTTTGTTCCAGGGGCTCCAAAAGCCAAGATTTCCTGGGTGGTTCCTTACAGGAAGAGATGGTTGGGGATCAGCTAGGAGCACCTGTGGGTGGACTCCAGGGGCTGATGTCAGTGGACTTCCCATGGGGGCTTGCCTGGGTCCTGCTCTGATGTCACCCCTGGGGATGAAGAACTGTTCTCCTGACGATGTGGCTGGTGACAGGGTGGACAAGCCTTTTCCTTTGTGGCTGGGCATTTGTTTGGGTTGAGATACTCAGGGGGGCATGATGGGGTCCCCTGTCTAACAGGGCCCCACTTCCCAGAGCGTGGTGGCTCAAGGAGGTGCCGGGAAGCTGCCCGGCTCTTCCTTCCTCTCCCAGGAGTCCTGGGTTCTGACCTGCCCCCCATGGGCTGCTGGCTGCTGGGACGTCAGCCCAGCTCCTTGGCCTCAGCCCCCTCTCCGTAGAAGGGAGGGCCGGTGAGCATGTGCGCTGAGACAGCGGAAGTCGAAAGGCTGAGCAAGCAGGAGGGGCCCGGTGGTCCTTCTCCCTGGCCTCCCGTCTCGCCTTCTCCCTCTTCCTTCGATCCCCCCTTCTGCTTTGAAGAGTTCGTGTGGGGCCTAGGAGGCCACTTGGAGCAGTGGGAAAGCCCAGGCCTGCCCTTGGGGGCCTGAGTTCACGGGGCCTAGACGTTTCTAGCTCAGCCCTTCCTGCTGTGAGCCCATTTGCTCACTGCAGTGGAGAGTGTGTGTGTGTGTGTGTGTGTGTGTGTGTGTGTGTGTGTGTGTAGTTATGCCCCCACACTAGGCACCTGGCCCCGCCTCCAGATTGGCAGTGGACCCTGGCCCTCGGGGATCTCTGCACAGACCCAAGCAGGAAGGAGCCAGGCCAGTGGTTATCGTGGGCCGTTCATCTGCCCCTGCTGCCTGTGCCCCAGCATGGCCCCTTCCCCTTGCTTCCATCCCTGCTGCCTCAGGCACTGCCTCGCCATCACCTGCCATCACCCTCTCCCTGCCCCTGCCCCTATTCAGAACCAGGCTGTCACCAGCCAAGTGGGGAGCCCCTGGCCTGACCCCCACAACCATGCAGAGTGATCGAAGCCAGACAGCTGGGAGTCGTTCGTGACACCTCGCTCTCCCTCCCCCACGGCTCACCAAGTCTTCTTTCTCCCTCTCTCTTGTCCCTCCACTTCTTCTCCCCTCCTGCCCCACTCCCCAGGCCACACCACCGTTGGCCCCTCGCTAGGAATGTGGCAGCAGCCCCCTAACCATCCTCACAAACAAACCCCACCCCCATTCAATCCATTCTCTGTGTGCAGCCAAGAGATCATGAAACCCCAGGCAGATCTTGCCACTCCTGCCTTTAAAGCCTTCCCTCTCTCCCCGTTACTCCTGGGCTCAAATTGGGTTCTGCGCTATAGCCGTGGAGCTCGGCGTGGTCTGGCCTTCGTGGGCTTCTGAACCTTGAGCATCCCCTCATGCTTTCTGCTGCCCCAGCCCTCTGTGCTCTGGGAGCTCCTGCCCTCGTCGTGGCCCCCTTCACAGCCACCTCGATTAGGTGCTCCAGGAACCCAGGGCTCTGCTCTCTCAGAGTCTAAGTCAGCTTTCCAGGGTGGTACTTTTATCTGCTTGCTCCTTGCATATTTATTGAGCACCTATTAGGTGCCAGGTGCTGGCCCAGCCCCTGGGGGCACACCACAGTAAACAAGAAAGCAAGGGAAGAAAGCAGCTCATGTTCTCGCAGGATAGGAAGAGACGATGTGAGCACAGACACAAGTCGTGTGAAGGCTATGAAGATGGCCTCTTTCGATAGGGTGTTGGGGACGAACTCTCTGAAGAGGTGATAGCGCGAATAGAGACACATGAAGTAGGGAGCAAACTGTGATGGAGGGAAGGGCATTCCTGGCAGCAGGAACAAGTGCAAAGGCCCTGAATGAGACAAGGATGAGCCTGGCCTGTTGGAAGAAGAGCAGGAGGGTCAGAGTGGCCCTTGTGACAGCTCAGGGCTCCAAGAATGCTGGTTGGGAAGAGAGGAGCTGAGGCGCCAGGGTGAGCATGTCCCCAGCGCTGCTGTCCCTTCCCCCACCTCCTCCCCCCAGCTGGGCAGCCTCCTCTAGGGGACACAGACGGGTGCTTGTCTTGCAGCCCCCCTTCTCTCCCTGCCCCTCTGAACACTCACTGTGGGGACAGGAAGTGTCGAGCCCGCGCCTCCCAGCTGCCCGGGTGGGACGCCACCAAGCCGGGCCGGCCTGCCCAGGGAGGGACAGAGGCCCTATTGAGCCCACCCCCCAGACCAGCGGGGACAATGGCCGCACTGATGACCAGGAACATCGCCGGCATGCTTGTCCAGGAAGTCACCAGGCGGCTGTACTCTCCCCCCACCCCCACCATGTTTCCCAGACCCTTCTGACTTTCTCCTCCAGTTACTTAATCTCAGGCTGATAGTAATGTCTGAAATGGTCACTTTTTCCTTCATCTCCTCCCACATGGTTCCTGTGCCTGAGGAGGGGGCCGGGAGGAGATGACAGACCCACAAACGAGCAGAGCAGCCTAAATGCTTACAGCAGAGATATCCAGAGTACGGGGGGCCCGCAGGGCGGTGTCTGCAAGGAGGTCAGTTAGGGAAGGCTTCCTGGAGGAAGAGTCATGATCTGAAGAGCTTCCATGGCCAGGATCACGTTTTGAAGGCACAAGCGGTTCGAGGACCAGGGTCTGGGATAGGTCCCAAGGGGGAAGGAGGGTGGCCTCTGCCTGGGGGCCCATGCTGGGACTCAAACTCTGCTTCCCAATCCTGTGTGCCACCTTCTCGTGGAACGTCTGCACTGAAAAGATCTGTAGGGATCGCCCTGGCCGGGAATGCCGACACAGATCCTGTGCGCCAGCCAACCCCGGCCCGAGGCCATGGCTGTGCAGACATCAGTGAAACCACAGCATCTTTTCCTGTTCAGCCTGGATGCAGCTACAGAATCCTTCTTAACACAGTTCTCTGGTAGCACATAAATAGATGTGCTACCAACACACAAGATGAAGTATTTGCCTTTCCTGGTTCTGCTCAGTCCCTTCACTGAGAGATAGGGAAACAGACCCAGGCTGGGAAGGGACTTGTCCAATATCACACAGCACATCGGTGGCAGAGTTTTGGGGCTGGGGGTTAAGAAGTACCCACTATAATGCAGTTTAGGCTGCGAAATTTCAGAGACTAGGAATGTTCCCAAGTGACCTGGATAGACCCTATGTGATTTCCTGTTAGTCTCTGATGTAGCACCCCGTTCTTTCATAACTCCCATCACAACTTCAATTATTTGAATGAGATGCTAGCTTTTTAATTTCTTTCCTACCTGGCTGTAAGCTCACAGGGGCTGGGTTCCATTTCTCTTGCTCACCGCCCTGTTCCAGGGTCTCAAGTACTCAGAATGTGTTTGCTGAGGGTCTGAATGTAGGACTGGGGGTGTATGTGTGTGAGATAAATGGCCCTGGTGACTACTGTCCCAACCCCTTCCCCATTCCATGGCTGGTTGTTTGGTCCCTGCTGGCCTGGGGTGGGGCAGTGGGACCCCCAAGGGCAACTTGGACTCAGGCCTCAAACGGGTCGGATACATGCCACTATGCACCCCAGTAAGCAGCCAGCCCACCCCCTAAACTCCCTGGGAAAGCCACAGAAATGGGCCAGGAGCCTTGCAGACAGAGCTGGGGTCTCCTGACTTATATCCAGGCCCCTGGGGGGCATGCTCCCTGGCCGCCAGCCCCCACATCTATAGAGAAAAGGCCAGGGGTTGACTGCTTCTGACAACTGGGCCTGCTGGGAGTTGAGAGTGCAGTGGTGGAGGTAGGGGACTGGAGGTGCCAAACGCCCTGCGTTCCTCTGCTCCCCTGAAGAGACGGGCCCGAGCCCCCAGAGCAGCCAGGCCTCCTGCTCTCTTCATTGTTCCCCAAGATGGTTTCCAGATGCTGAGGAGTCACAGATTTGGGACTGGGCCAGGGGAGCCTGGCCAGCCCTCCCCAGCACCCCGCCGTCACCACGGCCACCACTGGTGCTGCTTGTAGAGAGCTGGCCCTTCCTCCTGCCTCCAGGGTGCTGCCTGTCATGAGCCCAGCAGCCCCACTGTCCTGCAGCCCGTCCAGCCCTGGAGTGAGGAGCCCTGGACTCCATTCCCAGCTCTGACCCTTACTTCCTGTGTGGTTTGGGCAAGCTGCTGGCCCTCTCTATGCTTCGGTTTCCTGGGCTATAGAATGGGCACATGGGTGGGGGGTTGTGGCAAAGACAATATTGGAGGACACTCCTTTAACAGACGTTGCTGTTAAAGTAGCAGCGGCATCATGCAAGAACTGGTTAGAGATGCAGATTCTCAGGCCCACCCAGAACTGCTGAACGGAAACTCTGGGAGTGGGGCCAGCAGTCAGGGCTCTAACAAGCCCTCCAGTTGGTTCTTGTGCACGAGCAAGTGTGAGAACCTGCACTGTAGAGTTAAGAGCTCAGGCATCTGGAGTCAGGCAGACCAGGGCAAATCCCGGCTGACCACTGTGTGGCCTGGGAACCAAGACTCAGTTTCCTGGTGAGTGAAATGGGCCCGTCCTCCTATGGCCCCTGAAAGGTTAAGTGCCAATTAAATGAGACAGTTTGCACACGGCCTAGTCAGCCCGGCTCCCAGGCTGCAGCTGTTCTGGAACAGAAGTTCCAGGGGAGTGGGTCCCATGTCTGTCTGTCCAGACCACTGAGGCCGGCACTCTAAAGGAGCTGACTCGGAGCTGTCGCAAACGCGGGGTGTGTGTGTGTGGCTTGCACACAGCAGGTGTGTGATGAGCACATGCTGCCAGAGGGGTCAGTGGAACATAGAGGTCCCTGCAGGCAGGAGCAGTCAAGAGGAGCTTCCAGAAGGAAGTGCGGCTCATCCGGATTGGGTTGGGAGACGAGGGTATTCCAGGTGGTGGGGAGAGCATGTGCAGAAGTGGGTGTGAGGGCAAGTACCTACCAGCCAGGCCCACTCCCCACCCTGGAATGGATACATGCTCCCTGTCCTCCCTTCCCATCCCCCAAGCAGTATTCCTGTCTTGTAGGACTGTCCACAGATAAAATGGACGATGTGCCAACCCCGGAAGGTCAGAGCTTGAGATCATTTGTGGGCATGCAGTGTGCTGGGTGTCAGGCAGGCCTGGGTGTAGATCCCAGCTCTGCTGCTTCCTGGCTGTGTGACCTTGGGTAAATCTCACAGCCTCTCTGTGCCTTTGGTGCCTAATCTTTAGGGGTAATAGGATGAAATTGCTGGTGGGGTCACCCTGCACATAGGAGGGGCTGTGAGGGCTTTTACCACTGGGGGAGCCCAGACAGGGGAACGGGCAGTCCTTGGGCATAGCTCCTGCCATCCAGCCTCCCCTAGAGCCCTGCACTCAGCATCCTTGCCCTTGGGGGTCGTGATGTTTCCAGTCCCTCGGTGACGATGCAGGTTCAGCTGCAGCCTGGCCTGCAGGGCTGGGAGATACCAAGCTTCTTTCCTCTCTGGCGACCCCCTGGAGAAAGTCACATGAAAGGAAGCATCACCTTGTAGGGGAAGAACCTGGCAAGGTTTGTGCCACACACAGGTGCCCTGCGGGGACTGTGAGAGGCACATGCACACGCCCGCATGTGCTCACACTCATACATTCACCCTCCTTCCCGGGGATTGTGCTCAGATTTCCAACCCCAGCCAACACTGATTCTCAGGATGAGCCGGGGATGTTTGGGCTGGCCTGCAGGAGTCTGCTGGACCCCTGCTGTGCCCAATGACAGGTGCCACATGTGGTCTTGAAAGCAGTCCATGCCGTCCTCTGGCTTCAGAGATCTCGCTGGGCACTGAGGAAAGGGGACAACAGCCTGAAAGGCAGGGGTTCAAGGCAGGCTGCTTAGTTGCTTTGTGACCTTGGAGAGGTGACATAACCTCTCTGGGCTTTTGTTTCCTCATGTGGAAATGGAGTCACCTACAGGCCAGGGGCATGGCCCATGCCAGCTCACGGTGGACTCAGCACAACCGAGCTGTTGTCTGCAGTTTTCATGGTCCCCAAAGTGCCTTCCAGCTCCAGCACTCAGCAGCGAATGTTCTAGGAGCTGGAAAGCTTTGCCTCTCTTTCTACCCCTCGCCGGCCAGATGAGGAACTCCAGGCCCGGAGAGCGAGGAGGTGATTTATTTGAGGACAGAGGGGCTGTGGAAGGCGGGCCCGCAGCCTTCTCGCCAGGCAACTGGTGGGAGCCCCAGCCCCGGCTCCTCCAGAAGGGCCCCAAACTGCTGACTCCAGCACTTCACCGGCCAGGGCAGATCGGATTTCTTTTCTGGCATTTGGCCACACTCCACACCCTTCCCCCCTCACTATTTTGAGCCGGGCTCCCCCTCCCCTCCTCCCAGGACTGTGGCCCTCACACCCAACGCCCCGCTCCAAGCAGAAGCCTTTCCGCTTAACGACACACCACCTTCCCGCCCCCAGCGCGTCCCCGTGGGATTTGTGCGGAGCCTCCTGGGTCCTGGGGATTGTCGTGTCCACACCTGTCCAGGCCGCTCCAGGGACTGTCTCAGACGTGGGGCCAGGGGCCGGCTGGCCTGTGGAAATGGTGCTGCTGGCTGAGGCGCCCCTCCAACCCCCAATGGCCAGCGCTGCCCGGGAGGGCACAGAGCCTGTGCCAGGGCCAGGCCCAGCGTTGCCACCTAACTGCCTGTGTGACCTCTGCCCTGCCCTAACTGTGCCCTGTCCACCCATACCACAGCCCTGCCTGCTCATCTCACCGTTTCCCAGGCACCACCGGGTCTGGGGTCCCCTCCAGCCACCCACGCGTTCCGAGCCCCAATCCTGGCCTAGTGCTCCCAAGAAAGAGATGTGCAAGGCCCAGCCTGGGCTGCAGCAGGCTCAGAGGCCAGCGGTGGAAACAAGGCAGCAGTTTGCAAAATTGCTTTAGATTCAAGATGAACTCTCTGAGGGAGGCAGGCCAGAGGCTGGGTCAGGGCAGGACATGACCCGGAGCCAAGCAAATGGGGCAGACCACACGTCCCCTGGGAGCTGGGGGAGCCAGTGGGAAGGGGCAGGCAGTGGAGTGGGGACCCCGAGGAGGGCAATTAACCCTGTCTGGGACAGCGGAGAGCAGAGGGGTCTCCTTTGAGCTTGGCCTTGGGGGTGCTGGCATGTCCATCTTTTACAGGAAATTCTTCTTACTATTTTTGGGTTTGAGTACAAGTTTTGTATGAGGGAGTAGCAGCAGCGAAGGCTACAAGTCAGCTGGGGCCAGATGGGAAGGGGTCCCAGTCCCTCGTGTATTTTATCTCAATTCTGCATGTGATGGGGGCCCCAAACCTAAAAGAGGGTACCTGGGGGAGACTCCACTTAGCCAAACTGGGATTGCGGCTACAGCAGGAGAGAGGGTGCAGCCAGAAGAAAGGGCTAGCTAAAACAGCAGGCACACGGGCAGGGATGTGCAGGGACCTGCAAATCCACTAGGATGACAAATGGTTTTCAATCTCAGTGGCACATCCAACAAGCTGCAAGCCACCGGGAAGTTGCAAATCTCACTCACGTCCAGCCCTCACGGTGACCAGCAATCACTGCCTCTGCAGTCACAAGAGGGGAGGAAACCCCATTTCTTTTGCAATCCCTCTGATTCGGATGTTTTCCACCCGTTTGGACTGGCCCCTCTTCCCCTCCCCGCCCTTAGCCCCAAACTGTGCGGTTTGCTAATGGAGGGAAGCTAGAAGCAGGAAACAGATAACTTAGGGAGTGGTTGGTCATGTGATGAAAAGTCTTTGCTTTCCAAAGAGCTTTGCCTGCGATTGCTTCAGATTGCCTGGCGTCGGGGTGCATGTCAGGAGAGTGGGGTTTGGAGAGAGGATTTCCTGTTGCTTCGTGGGCACGGGCCCAGCACCTGGAGGCCTGGGGTGGGGGGGATCCTGGGTGTCCCTGTGCCCCTCTGGGTCCTGGAGAGGGCTGCTGGGCCTCTGCCAGGCTTCTTTGCTCCATGTGTGTACGTTTCGTCTTTCCCTTTGGGTTTATTCTGCCCACAGGCTCTGCCACTTCTCCCGGGACCCTCTGGGATCTGCCCTCACTGCTCTCTGCTCGAACCCCGCCGCAACCATCTCCGCTTTGTCCGTTATTCCTGCTGGCTGTCTCTCTTTCCCTCGCCTTTCTCGGGTCTCCTCCCTGCCTCTCTGTCTCCCCCTGGTTTTCTCCTCTCCGCCTCTCGGCCCCTTTCCCCGCTGTCCACACCCCCACTTGCGAGCCCCCCTCCCCAGGGTTTTCCTGAGGCCTTTTCCTGTCACTGTGAAAGCTTCCATTGTTCCCCTGCACTTTGACAAACCCTAGTGTTGTGGAATCAGGATGGCATTTTTGCGGTAGCTTTGGACTAGGAACGGGGCGGGAGGGCTGCGGGGGAGGTCGGGCTTTCTGGGGAGGTCCGGCTTTCTGGGCCCACGCTGGGCTGCGGCAGAGCCCAGGAAAGGGGAGGGGGCTCGGGCCGAGTCAGCAAGGATGCCCGTACCCAGACTAGGAGGCCCCGGAGGGAGCCTAGGGTGCCTCTTGCGGTGCCCTTTGCCCTCCCAGCCGCCTGCAGGCGTCATGGCTGCCCACCTGTCCCTCTGGCCGCCTGCTTCCCCCGCAGCACCCCCGAGCCTGCAGCTGCCTGGACCTGATGGCCACAGCCCTCCTGCCTACCTCTGGGGGCCACGTGTGCAGACACGTGAGTGTGGGTGTCCCTTGGGGGTCCCTAAAGCAGCGCCACAGAGCACACAGGAGGAAGGAAAAGTGTGGGTCTAGGCACTGGACAGACTTGAGTTCAAATCCCACTACTTACTAATTAGGTGACTTCCGACAAGCCAGTTCCCTGGTCCTGAGCCTCAGTTTCCTCATCTGTAAATTGGGTTAAAAGTGCCAATCTCATGGCTGTTGCAACTGATTACAAATAATGTCACGTGTCATTCACTGGCTCAGTGCCTGCTACTCAGAAGCTCTGGGCAAAGACTGGCTTCTGTCTGAGGATGTGTGTCCAGGAGTTGCGTCCCCCTTCCCCCCCACCCCTCACAGATGACTTGAGGCTGGGAATGTGTGGCTGGAGCTGTCCCTGACTGGGGCAGCTGTTGGCAAAAGGGTCACAGAGCTGACCCTTTTGGAAGGTTCCAGACTGAGCTCCTTGAAGGCAGGTCGTTCTTCATCTGTCTTATTTTTTTCCACATTCCTGGAATTTGCCACAGAGCCTGGTGCAAGGGGGTACCCGATAAATGTTAGTGGGATGAATGAATAATTGAGGTGGTCAGGAGTCAGAGGTAAGGGGTGGGGTCGTGCTCCTAGGAGCAGGCTTCTTCTCTAATTTTCTTACAACCGTCTTTAAAGTATTCAGGTCGGGGTTTCACAGCTGTGGGTCCCTGGGCAAGTTGCTTGGCCTCTCTGAGCCTCAGTTTCCCCTCCTGTCACGTGGCAGGGCTATGGTGTGACACATCAGAGTCCCAGCTCCTCCAAGTGGCTGCCTCTCTTGGCAGATGGAGAAGGTGAGGTCCTGAGACCAGTAGGGCCTGGCCTACAGCGGGGAGCCAGGGCCCAAAGCTAGACCTCTGGTCCCCAGCCCCTGATTATTCCCCACTGCTCCAGGCTCAAAGATGGACAGCAGGGAGAGCAAAGGGTGCCTGTGGGGCCAAGGACAGGGGCTTCTGGGAGGGGGGTTGCTGCCTCTTCCAGGGAGGCCCCCTTGATCCCAGAAGGGGTCCCCAAAATCTTCTTGGGCTGCACTCAAAGAGTTAGCAAGGCCATGCAGAGCCCTGGGCCTGGGGCCCTGAGTCTGCATCGGTCCCAGATCCCCCGACACCCCCTGCAGCAGCCAACCAGTCGCCCCTGCCCCTCGGCCGCCATGTCTTCATCCATGGAAAGGTCATCACAAACTGCTGTGGTTCAGGCTCTTCCTACCTGGGAAGGTGGACCCGAGGCCAGGACCACCTCGGCAGCCGGGGTGCAAGAGGGCACACAGCAGGGTGAGGAGCCGTCTGTTCCTTATTTCCTTCCCCTGCTCCTCGGGGATCCAGCCCGAGCCTCTCAGCTGGATGCCGTGTGGGGCCAGCCTCGCACTCTGTGGGGATAGGGAAGGGGTGCCACGAGGCTGCCGACACACACAGAACGAGGGGTCTCGGGGAATGAAAGCCACCCTGCCAAGCTGTTACTCCCATCCCCTCATTCTGGAGGGGGAAACTGAGGCCCAGGGAGGGGAAAGGACACCCCCAGGGCCGTCCAGACAGATGACAGTATCGTCCCTTCTGTGTTTCTCACCCATCCTGGCCTGATGGGTCTCCCCTTCTTGTGCCGTCCTGGCATAATACACGGCAGTTAGGGATGTGGACCCAACTTGGACGGCCTGGGTTCAAATCCCAGCTCCTGGCTGTGAAGCCTTGGGCGAGTTACCTTACTTCAGTGTTCTTGCCTGAGGCAGGTGAGCCAGGTACTTAGCTCATACAGGTGGTTGTTGCAGGGCCCTAAAGCTGGCTCAGCGCAGGGCCTGACTCTTAGCCACCTGAGTGTGTCTGCAACAGGCCTGCTCTCCCGGGCAGGTGGAGGAGGCCCAGCCAGGTCTGGGAGCGAGGCGGGGAGGTATCCTGGCCCATGGCCAGAACCTGGTATCGAGAGTGCTGAGGCTGAGGGGAGGGCAGAATCCTCCGTGGAGTCACAGCAGGGCCAAGTCCAGCCCTCAGCCCCCCACTTCACTGCCCCTCCCTGGGCCCAGGTCCCTGGGATGCTCTGCCTCGGGCTACCAAAGGCACTCCCGGTTTAAGAGGGGTCCACGAGGGGCTTGAGCCGCACCCCAAAGGATGCCTCATGAAGGGTGGGATATCAGGCAGCAGGGGCAGCAGGGAGCTGGGTGCCTGTGGCACGTGGCATCGGGGCCAATTACATCGTTCTTCCCTGGGCATTGAGGAGGCAGATGGGATGGGGGAGTGTGACCCTGCTCTCCTAGAACATTCTTTTGGGGCATGAGCAGGGCAGCTCTGCGGATGAGCAGGTGGTCCAACAGAAGCAGCAGCTAGAGGCTGGCCACAACCCCGGCACCCCAGCCTCACAGGGAGGACAAACCTCCCCTCCGTCGGGTTCCCACGGCCTTGGGCAAGTGCAGGGAGCCCCCTAGTGGGCAGCGGGGGCGGCCTCCAGGCCAGGGAGTCAGCGACGAGCCATCATCATCTTCATCAGTCACATCTGCTCGTCAGAGAAACTGATTAATTAGAAGGGAGCATAAAGAAGTGGGAACAAAATCCTCGACAGCCCCATCCCCTGGAGGCCAGTGCTGAACCCTCATGGCCAATGTCGTGCCGGCCCTTTCCTTGCACGTTTCCCCATTTCACTCTTGGGAGCAGGGTCTATATTCTGTCACTTATTCTGCTTTCTCTAGAAGCATTTTCCCAAACCCTTAAAAAAAAGGCATGATAAACATTTTAATGTCTTCATTGTCATGCATCCAACAGGTGAAACGTAATTTAGGGAGCCAGGCCATTGTTGTTGGATGTTTAGCTTGTTCCACCTTTTTGCTATCATAAACAACACTGTGGTGAATATATCTCAATAAAACTGCATTAAAAAAAAACAAAAACAAAAAAACAACGCTGTGGTGAACATCTTCAGACACCCCTTTGGTGCACAGCTCTAATAATTGCCCTGGGTTGGTCGTCCAGAAATGGGATTTGCTTGGGGAGGGGGAACTGGGGTACAGTGAAGGAATAGACATTTAAAAAAGATCAAAGGCTTCTTGCCAAGTTGCCCTGTAGAAATAAAGTTGGAGAATATACCCATCCAGCCCCCACTCGCAGCCGTCTGAGAGGCCCCCTCTACATCTGCCTATTGGCTCTTCACCAGCTCCAAGGGTTGGGGGCTCTGCAGAGATGGAAGGGCCCACAGAATCACGGGGTCCAACTGCCCGGCCAGGGAAAGGGTCCCCTTGGCAGCTCCCTCGTAGTTTTTTCACTCAGGCTCTGCTTACATGCCTCCACTGTTGGGGAGCTCACTACCCTTCAGCCAAGCTCAGAGATCTCTTGAGCTGCTGGGAAGAAACCATGGAAAGCCATTCGGAAGAAGTGATCAGATGGTGTCAGTATCATCCACATTCTTCCCAAGCAGCTAGCTTATTGGGTTCCTCTAGCTCCCCACCCAGCTCTGCCCTCTCCACCCCTGGGCCCCGATTCTCCTTCCCACTTCCCAGGCTGACCTCCACAGTGATTCTAGCCCTGGTCTGGAAGCCAGAGGACCCAATTATCCAACCCCACCCCCACACTCAGTCCCTGATCTGCTGTGTGTCCTTGAGTAAGTCCCCTTGCCGCTGTGGTGCCCAGAGGGACTTCCTGTGCTATAGGGACTGGTTTCCGAACACCAGTGAACTGGGTTCCTGGCAGATGTGGTTCCCCAGAGGGGTACGTGGCCCAGGTCAGGAGGGCCAGTCAGGTCTGAGATCCTTCCCTGTCGGTGCTGACAGGATCCTTCCCCGTCGGTGCTGGCGGGAGGCCCCCACAGAGCCCTCGGCAGGCACTGCCCATTTCGTGCTGAAGTTTATGAGAAGAGGCTCTGCATTTCTGGGAGGAGGCAGGGGGGGCGTGTGGGGTGTTGAGCAGGCTTTGTTCCTTCAAAACTTGCTGCTGTCTTCAGCTGTGCCCTAATTTGTAGTCATAAACAAGGCCAGGAATAAGCCCTTCCAGGAAGCGGCTCCTCACTGCCAAGAGCTGCCCGTGGCCCGGCCTGCCCTCTATCCACGGCCTCTTCACCCCTGCCCCGCAGGCCACTTCTCCCCTCTCACCCGCAGGAGGATGAAGCCAAGGCCTGACCTTGGGCTGGGCTGAGCTGGAGGCCCTGGGGCTGGGGTTCTTGGCATTGGGTCCTGGGACATCTCGCTTCCCGAGCACAGGCCTCATCCTCGTGGTGGGGCCCTCTGGGGGTGACAGACAGAAGAGGTGAGCCAAGTGTGGCCTTGTGGGGAAAAGTCTGCTCCTGGAACCTCCAGGCCTACCTTCTGCCCCTCACACATTGGAAGCTTTTTGGCAGTCTTGCCCCTTCTTGGTGCCTCAGTTGCACCATCTGTTAAATGGGTTGATGATATCCCCTGCCCTGCTGGGATGAATGGGAGGCTGTGGAACCCTGAACGCAAAGCCTAGCATGCCAGTGGTGCTTGCTAAATGTCAGTCCTCTTCCCTCTTCTGTCCCCGGCTAGCAGCTTCTCTGAGCTCCTGCAGCCATCCTCTGCCTGTTTTGATTCCTCCCTGAGAACTCCAGAAGGTGAAGACATGGTAGTTCTGTTCCTTCTTTTGTTTGCCACCACTCTTCTCCCTACCCAGGCCTTCCTCCCATCCCGGGAACCTCTCTCCTATGGTTCCAACCCACTGGTCTCTGCCCTGGCCTCAGGCATGCCCTACAACCGTCTGCTCCCTCTGCCCTGTGCAGGCCTGAGGAGATAATGCTGAACTGTGTGATATTCCTTTGTACTGTTTCACCTAATTCTAGTACGTTGTCATCAAGTGGTGGTAATACGGCTCCTGGGGAAAAGACATGATTATATAAGGAAGAAATTATTCTTTCCTAGGCCACTGTTCTGTATTAATAAATAATAACTAATATTCTGCTCCACTTTCTGTGTGCCAGACATTGTCCTAAGTGTTTTGCATGGATTGTGCTATCCCCTGAGCGAAGATCTTTATTAATCCTTCCAACAGCCCTGGGAGGCAGACCCTTTATCATCATCCCTGGATTCCAGATGAGGAAAACGAGGCACAGAGGGGTTGAGTAGCTTGCAGAAAGTCCCCCAGAGAGCCAGAGCACAGCCAGAAAGCGATTGTGGGTGTTTGGCCTGAGTCCACGGTCCGAGCCGTGTCCTGGGCGATAGGGCCTCGGAGCTGGGCCCTCGCGGCTGCCCGGCCTGTCAGCAGCTGTGGGAATGTTTTCCTGAGGCCGCCTGTGGCCAGCAGCTTGCACTCCCTGGCAGACAGACTCCAGGATGGCTGGATTTCTAATTACATGTTGTGGTGAAGCTCTCCGGCCCACCCCCTCGCTCCTCTCTGTCTCTCCTTCTCCCTTTGGACCCTACCCTGTGTCTCCTTTGTCTCTGTGGGTTTCTTTCCCATTCATTCTGGAGCAGAGACTCTTTGGGAACTGAATTCTCAGTCTATGTCCAGCCCTGCTCCAATCCCCACCCTTAGCTCTGCTCAGTGTCCTTGGGATGCCTTGACCTCTGCCCTGTACCCCATCTGTGTGAGGTCAGGCTCCAGCGCCAGGTCCTGTCAGCTCCCTGAACCAAGAGGGCCCACAGAACCAGGTTCTGGGAGAGGGCCTCACTGGTGAGGGTCCCCCAACTCTCCCCCCACCTTCAATTGGGGTTCTCAAAACCCACCATGGTGAGCATCCATGACTACTCCCTCTTCCCCTTTTAAAGTGTAGATGCCCCTAAGAAGGGGGACTTGGAGAATGAGTTTCTCTAGTACTTCATTTCAGGATGATTGAAGAAGGGAGGTCCCAGAGGCTGGGGCTGCTTGGAAGCTGTGGGCCCTAGGTGGAGGGGAAGGTAGCAGCAGAAGGGGTCAGAGGGCTTGCTGCACACCCACTACCTTGAGGCCAGCAGAGCTCAGGGAGCCCTCAGAGGCACAAGCTGACTCCTCTCCTGCCAACTGACTGGCCCCCAGCCCCTGACTGCTCCTTGGCATATTTGCCCTCCAGTGCTGAGAGCCAGCCCTGCCTCAGAGCTCACACTGAACCTTCTCAGCAGGATAGCCCAGCCATAAGGAAGGCCAGTAAGGATCCAAAAGGCATAAGGCAGCAGACCCAAAGACCAGGACAGTGTCATCATCACTTTCTAAGTTTAGATTTACACATTCAGCATGTATATTGCTTTTAAGTGCTTAGCCTGAGATTCTAGTAGGCTGTCACCAAGTGGTGGTCATGACTCCTGGGAGGAAGAGGCATGATTACAGAAGGAAGAAATTATTCTTTCTTATACCATTATTGTTCTGTATTAGGAAATAATAACCAATATTCCTATTTTACTTTCTATGTACCAGACACTGTCCTAAGTGTTTTACAGGATTGTCTCACTTGATCCTCAGATTAGTCTTAAGTGTTAGTCACCATCATTATCCGGTGAGGTAACTTGCCCAGGATGACAGAGCTAGGCTTTGGACCCAGGTGGTCTGGCTCCAGCATCTGACTGTTAGCCAGTTACCCAGGGAAGCATTACTGCAGGGCAGGTCATCTCACAGCACAGTGCTTCTTAAATTTAATGACATCTGAGTTCCATGCAGCTCTTGTTAAAGTGCATGTTCTGATAATAGAGGTCTAAGTGAGGCCTCGGATTTCACCTTTCTAACACGCTCTAGGTGATGGTGACAATGTTGGTCTGGGGACCCCACTTTGTGTAGTCACATTAAGCCTGTCTCAAACTGAGAGTCCACAGGGGCCATGTAGGAAAGAAACCTCAGGGCAACAGGTGACAGGGAGGCTGCATGTGCCGTCCGTCTGATGGGGCAGCTGCTCCTCAATCTCCACTAATTGTTGCCAGCAAGACTTCTGGTCCGGTGGGGCCATATTTTTATGTGAAATCTCCCATTTTCAAATGTCAACACAACTAATTCAACTTTTTAAAACACTCTGAAACTCGTACATGAAAGTTCATGGCAACATTTTTCATAATTGCCCCAAGGTGGAAACAACTCAATTGTCTATTGTGTGATGAATGAATAAATGAATAAAATGTGGTGTATCCTTACCATGGAATATTATTCAGCAATAAAAAGGAATGTGATACATGCTACAATATGGATGAACCTTAAAAACAGTATGCCAAGTGAAAGAAGCCAGACCCCAAAGGTCACATTATTGCATGATTCTATTTAAATAAAATACCCAGAATAGACAAATAAAGAGACAGAAAATAGGAGGCAGAGGGAAGGAGAGAGTGATGGGGAGTGACTGCAAATGGGTATGGGGTTTCTTTTGCAGGGAGACAAAAGTGTTCTAAAACTGGATTGTGGTGATGGTCGTACAATTGTGTGAATATACTAAAATCCATTGAACTGTACACTTTAAATGGGTGAAATGTAATGACAGGTGAATTATATCTCTGTAAAGCTGTTTAAAAAAACACTATGCAGAATAGAGAGCTAGTTTCTTTGGTATATACAGTACAGTTACAAATCAAGAAGGAAAATACAAAAATCCCAACAGAAAGAAAAATGGCAAAGGATATGAACAAACAGTTCACAAAGATGATACAAATGGTTCTTAAATACATGGAAAAATGATCTCTTATTCATAATAAGAGATGTGCAATCAAAACTACTCTGAGTTAGGATTTTCTACCCCTTAGATTGGCAGTGATGATAATGTTTAATAATATGCTCTGCTGGTGAGGCTGTGGGACTTCAGGTTAGTGTGCCTGCAATGGGGGTGGTGGTGGTGGTGGTGGCAATTTAGCATTATCTTTAAAAATTAAAAGCATACCTACCCATTGACCCAGCAATTTCAGGTCTAGGAATTTATCCCACAAATGAACACATGTGTGCAAAAGGATTTATGTATTTTTTTACAAAGCTATTCCTTATAGCACTGTTTGTAATAACAAAAGAGTGAAAACCACCCAAATGTTCCCTAGTAGTGACTGGAACTTGCGCAGCCCGGAATATTACGCAATTGGTAAACAGACCGCAGTTAGCTCTGTTTGTACTGATGCGGGGAAAACTCCAACATATATTAAGTTAAAAAAAGAAAAAAAAGGAAGATGTAGAACCAAGTATATGATCAGTTTCCTTTTGTGTGAGGGAAAATAAAGAATGCAAGTACATGTGTATACGTTTGTAAATGCAGGGTCCGTCCTTGGGGGGTACAGAGGACTCCCAGGCTGCCTCCAGGTAGGGGAGTGGGGCGAGGGAGAACCGCTACACTCTTCAGTAGCCATTTAAACCACATCACTGTTATTAACAAACGACAACCAGGTGCCTCTTAATGAAGTCTGAGCTAAAGAAATAACTCCTAGCCACCATTTAGTACCTTATTCCCTTAAGTCTAAAAAAGTGGCGCCGCCCACCACCTCCTCTGTTCTCTCCCCTGGCGCGGGTCTCCCCAGCCGTGGGATTCCCGCGTGTGTTCTGGGGGGACCCTGGTATTCTCCGGATGGGGATACAAAGGGCCTGCACACGGGGGCACAGGGCCCTGAAAACCGAGGAAGGAGGCCGTGGGGACCTGTGGAGGCATCTTCCTGGCCTCGTGGACCTAATCCCCGGTGTTTGCTTCCTGTCCTCTAGGCACGCCCCAAAGGCGAGGGTCTGACCCCGTACCAGGGCAAAAAGCGCTGCTTCGGCGAGTACAAGTGTCCCAAGTGCAAGAGAAAATGGATGAGCGGCAACTCGTGGGCCAACATGGGGCAGGAGTGCATCAAGTGCCACATCAACGTGTACCCGCACAAGCAGGTGAGCTGGGGGGCGGGGCTGGGGGCGGGTCCTGGGCGGGGCCAGAGATGAGGGCGGCCGGGGTAAGGCAGGAGGCGGGGCATGAGGTGGGCGGGGCCAGAGACGGAGGCGGACCGGGGCGGTGGGGGCGGGGGCGGGTGCGAGGCGGGGCCAGGGACGTGGGGCGGGCCGGGACGGACCGGAAAGGACCCGGGCGGCCAGGGGCGGGGAAGCAGTGGGAGGTTCTGTTCTCTGAGGGACCTCTGGGCCTCATTTCTTCCTCCGTGCTGTGAGGGTGAGAGCAGGGCTTCCATCTGCTAAAGTTTGTCCTTTCTTCTCTTGTCTCATCTGAAACGGGGGCAGAGAGAAGGAGGAAAAGGGGCAACTGCTGCGGGACTCTGAGACCAGACACCTGGGGGAATTTTACAGCCAACGAGCTGGGGTGCCCTTGTGAGACGGAACAGGGGTGCTGGGGGCAGCAGGGTTGCTGTGACAGACGAGCTTGACTCATCGCACATTTCATTCGTGAATCCGTCTGGTAGACAGATGTGCACTGAGCTGCCCAGGACCTGGCCAAGGCAGACGGAGGCCTGCGCCAATGGGAGGAGGTTGAGGCAGCTCGTCCCAGGGAGGACTTCCTTAAGACAGGCTGCAAAAAAAGGTGCTCGGGAAAGGTGGCATTTCAGTTGGGACCTGAAGGACAGGAGGAAGCTGGCCATGTGACAAGTGGGCTGATGGCCATCCTAGGAAGAGGCCACCGCAGGTGCAAATGTCCTGAGGTTGTAAGGACTTGGTGTGCTCAGAATGCTCAGGGAAGGAGCATGAGAGTGGGGTGAGAGGAGGGGGGAGAGCTAAATCAGGTCTTGGGAGCTCCTATGAGGGAGGGGACTTTCTGCTTCATTTTAAGATGATTACTCTTAGTTGCTTGTGGAGTTTAGTCTGGGTAGGGGGAGATCGAAAGTGGAAAGACCAGTGGAGAGAGCCATTGCCATAGTCCCCATGTGAGCCAGCAGAGGCCCAGTGGCTCTTGAACTGGAGTTGGCCCAGTGTTGCCAGATTGGATATGGAAGGTGAGGGAAGGGAAGGAACCCAAGAGAACAATCGTGCTTCAGGCTCAAGCACCTGAGTGGCTGGAGGTGGTAGGTGCTGAGGTGGGCAGCGGAGAGTGGGGCGGGTTGAGCATGGGTGTGTGAGGTAAAAGCAAGAGTTCTTGAGAGCATGTTCATTTGAGATGTTTGAAAACCCAAGTATAGGTGCCAAGAAGGTAGTTGGATTTGTTATTCAGAAGCTCATATGAGAAATCAGGGTGGCTCCTATTTAATTGGGTATCATCGGCCTAAAGGTATTTGGGGAACAGATGGAATTTCCTAGAGAAAGAATGTAGAGTAGGCAGAGAAGGAATTCCCCAGACCAAGTGTGGCAGAATCCCAACATTTGGCATTCAGACAGAAAGCAAGGAGGACCTGAGTGAGTGGAGTCCTGGGTGTTGGGGAGGAGTGGCGTTTGAGGAGGGGGCAGATGGTGGTTGAGGACAGAGCTAAGAAGCTAAGTGTAATGACCAAGTTTAATGACAAGTATAGTGCCCTTGAGATGGCTGTAAGGACATGGTCCTCAACCTTAGCAGAGCCCCATTTTTACCTACAGAACTTGTTGATATAGAACCAAAGTTAGAGAACCACTACAGCTGGCCCAGGCAGGTCAGGTGTAGTGGCCAGCGCAAAGACGTTGACCTACAGCTGACCTGTTTTTGTGGGCAGTTCCGTGGAGCAAAGGAAGAGAGGCTTGTTGGGATCTGGCTGCAGAGGGAAGGCCTTTCTTGCCCACTTCTCAGGAGGGTCTGTAGAGAGAAGCAGTGAAATGAACCAGTAGTGGAGTGGGGAAGGTGGCATTGAGGTGGGTTTGCTAGAGATGGGAGAGCCCAGAATGTATTGCAGGCTGATGAGAATGGTCTGGAAGAAAGTGAAAGGCTGGTGATATAGGGAGAAAAGAGGGGTACCTTATCCATCCAAACAGGAGGGAAGGAAGAGGGAGGGGGTAGTTGGGGCGGTCAGTGGGTTTGATGGTGCAAAGAAAAGGAATGTCACGTCCAAGTTTTCTGTTTTCCCAGTGAAAAGAGAGGCAAGGTTCTCAGCCAAAAGCGAGGATGAAGAGGGGCATGGCAGGCTCAAGGAAGGCCAAGTGGGGGAGCAGGCTCCCTGGAGGAGCCCGGCCCGACTGCCAGGTAGCCTCCCAGGCCAGGGGGAGTCAAAGGCAGCTGCCCAGCTCTGTGCTTTCCTCCAGCGGAGTTCACTGCCCAGCTGCAGCCCAGAGGAGTGTAGCAGTTTGCCAGGTGAGGGGAAGAAAGTCCAGGGAGTTGAGAGTGTTTGTAAAACAGGACGATAATGCGTCATCCTGGCATCTCGGCTAGACGGCAAGGCAGGAAAACCAGTGGGGCTCTGGTGGAGGCCAGTTGATTGGGTGGAGTGTGTGAGCCAGTGAGCTGGAAGGAGAGGACTTGGGGGACGGGTGGGTGTGCGTGTGTGATGGAAGTTTCTGAAGACCAAGGCCAGGGTGTGGCTGCAGGAGGTGGTGGGAGAGAAAGGTCACTGCTGGTGAGGTAGTCAGGGAACTGAGGAACTGGGGGTGGTGTGTGTACGCTGAGTCACCAAGAGAGAAGGCAGGAGCAGAGGGGGTGGAGGAGGCAGGAAGGAAAGGGGAGGGCGAGACAGGCAGCATGAGCCTCTAGGAACTAGGAGGGCGGGCAGTAGTTGGAAGTGGGGAGACAGTGAAAAGTGGCACCTGCTCCATTCTAAAGTACGTTGGAGGGTGACAGCACAAAGCACGAGGCCTGTGCTCAAGTCCTTGTTCCACGCTTCCCAGCTGCGTGGACTTGACCGAGCCCCTTAGCCGCCCTGAACCCCAGGGGCATGGGGCAGCCTTCCTTTCCTAACCGGCAGTGTTTTTGAGACAAGGAACTGAAGTCCGAGGTCTGTGAAAGTAAAGCTCAGTATAACTATTAGATTTTTTGTGTCAAAGCAAGGCACAGAATTTAATGCCATCTAGAAGTAAGCTGCTAAAAACAAATCGTATTTAAAAGATGGTTTCCGAAGAGCAGGGTTAGATTGTCTGCATGAGTTCTGGAGAAAGGGAGACAGCTTTCCCACCATAGAAGGGGAATTTATGGTTAGGAGGTAATGAGCAATGGCCCCAGCCCTACAATGTGCAAGCTGAGCCTGGCAATGTTTTGCAGAATGTAAGGGGTCTGCAGAATTTAAGGGGTCCCTGTGTGGGGTGACAGGGTCACAAAGCCAAAATGCCTCTCAGGGCCGGGCAAGTAAAGTGAACGAGCAAAGTGAGCCAGATGTGAGAGAGAGAGAGGCAATAGGGAGTGGTGGAGTGGGGGGTGTGGCAAAACAGAGCACGTGTCTTTCAGAACCCAGGCCCAACATGAGATTTTGTGAGAGACACCAGAGAATCCAATTTCTATGTGAAATGCCCTGAGTTTGAAATGTTAGCAACTGAGTCAGATTGTTTTTAAAATGTCATGTGAGCCAAACAAAACCACTTGCTGGCCCCTTGGGTCCCAGTGCCGGAGCTCTGGGTTGGACAACCCCATTCGCTTGAGGCCTCTGAGTCATCCAGAATCAGGTGTGCCCGGTGGAGAAGCAGCTGTAAGAGGCTGATGTGGTGCCTGCTTCATGTGCGACTTCCTCCTCTCTGGGGAGCCAGCAGCTGCCCCGAGACCCTGAGAAACATACAGGACTGGAGGTTGGCAGATGGGGACGCTCGTCCTGGCTTTGCACCCCGGGCCTCAGCTCTCCATCTATAAGATGAGGGGATTGAGACTTTCGGCAAACCATCGAGTACCTGCTCTGCTCGGAATTTGGTTTTTATCCTACTAGGAGCAACTGCCTAGGAGTGGACCCGAGGGCCTCTTGGTGGCAACACTTTGTGATTTTACGACCTTGTGATTTTGTGACCCTCGTGTTGGCCTCCCTTCCCTGATGAAGACTTTCCCACCTCCTGAAGGGTTTCCTGCCCGCCCCCCACGCTGTCACCCATGCATGGTCCAGGTGGCCTAGCAGAAGAGGGTCTCCTTAGTGGAGGGCCTGGCCACACCCTAACCACATTGAGGGAGAGCCGAGCCCCCGGGGTGCTGGGACAGGCCGGTACCTGCGTCCCACAGTGGGTGGGCTCAGGGCACACAAGCTGCATAGTTTCAGGAGCACTTCGGGGGGTCGGGGGGTCGGGGGGCCGGGTGAGGGGGAATGGCCTGAAGGGGGCAGAGCTCCCGGTTCCTGAGAAGGCCTGGTATCAGGAAGGCCCCAGTCCAGAAATTCCTCCCTCACCACGTCTAACGTTCCACCCTCAGCAGCATCCCCCTTTGGGTTGAATTCTGGTTCCCGATTCATTCTCTCTCTGGGCCCCTTCGTTGAGGGCTCCTCCTGCCAGATTTGTGCAGCCATGGCAGGAAGACAAACAAGTTCCAGCAGCTGCCAGGCCTTCCAGAAGCTTCCTCTTCAACTGAAGAGACAGGATTCTCTGCGGAAGCAGTTGACATTCAGAAAAATCCCAGCCAGAATCAGAGCTGAGTTAACCCTCAGGTGCCATTCGCAGTGTGTTTGCCCGAAACCTCCTTGTCCCTTTTACTCCCATTTCATAGGAAGGGAAACCACAGTCCCAAAAGGCCACGTGGCTGTCCCCTGGTCCCCAGGGGGAGTGGTATACCTCTCTGAATTGAACCTGGGTCTGTGTGGATCTGTTGGGAGCTGAGCCCTGAGGTCAGGGGCTCGGTTTGGGTCCCAGCTGGGCAAGCTGTGAGCAGGTTTGCTGGAGCAGGAGAGAAGAGGCTGCAGGGGAATTGAGCTCTAAGCATCTTATGCCTCCTCTTAGTCACCCATGAAGGCAGTCCCATTTTACAGAGGAGGAAACTGAGGCACAGGGGTGTAGGCGATCTGCCCCCGGTCAGTAAAGAACCTGAGATTTGTGAAGAGGAAACATTGTGGGGTCAGGAAGAGGACGGGGAGCCCCAGAGAGGCAAATGAGTGGGCTGGGAGGGCGGCGGGGCATGGGGAGGGCAGGCCACCATGGTGACTGGGAAGGGAAGCCTGGACAGGTGTGTTTCTGTGGCAGATGGATGGACAGGGCTGCTTGAGTCTGGGCTGGGTGTCTGGGAGGCTCGGTCCTTAGGGTTCTCACAGCCCTTGTGCTCTAAGCTGAAGAGGGCCCAGCTCCTGCCCCTGAGGCTCCCATTTCCTCACCGCCCTCCCTCCATTGCCCTAACTTCTGGCAGGGCAGGGCTCCTCACCACGCCCCGTCCACCATGGCCGGAAGCAATCCTGGCTCGAACCGCCACCCAGGCAGGGAATGGTTTCACCCACCTCATCGGCACCCCCTGCAAAGCTCAGTCGGTGCACAGCAGCCCCTAAACACCCCTTTCCCCATCCCCAAACTCAGGGTTCGTGTCTCTGAGGGCCCAATTGGGGGCCTTTCCTATGGTGTGCTGCTCACCTCTCCCAGTAGGTCCACCAGGGTTCGTTGAGCACCTACTGTGTACAGAGCGGGGAGACTGAGGCCCAGAGAGGAGAAAGGACTGAGCAAGGTCACTCAGCCGGCCAGTGACAGGGGTGCTAGGGCCCGGGACTCTCCCACCACCCAGCCCCACAGGGCTCAGGGAGGTCAGGGGAAGGTGGGATGGGGGACGGAGGGTCTTGGAGGTCGGGAGGGTGCCCCCTATTCCCCCAGCACACGCACTCAGGAGCCTTTACAGAGTTAAGGAGGAGGCCCTTGGAACCCCTCCCCTTGGCCCCCCACAGTGGAGAGGGGCTGGCTTATTTCCCCCGCACCCCCCGGGCGCTGACCTGTTTGGCGCCCGTCTCCTGAGAACCCTCCGCCTCCCCGCTCCTCCCTCCCCTGCCACATCTGTTTCCCCGCCAGGCTCCAGCTGCGCCTCCCCCCGCTGGCCCTGCCCCCCACGAGAAGAAAACACTAATGGGCTTCGCCTCACTGTGGGGAGGGGGCCCTCGGGCGATCAATCCCAGCTGCTTGGTGTTTTCCCTGCACTGAGGGGAGTGTCTCGACAGTTTCCCCAGCTCCCCCACCAGCGCCGGGCCCAGCAGGGCAACATGGAACAGCTGGAGCCCGTGGAGGGAAATGGCACCCACAGGGTCACAGCCAAGGAGGGGGCACAGCCCAGCGCCCAAGGAGAAGGCTTAGATGAGCTGAGGAGGGAGGATGGCACACAGCTGCAGGAGTCTCCACAGGGACTCAGCTGGCTCCCTGTTCCCCACAGGTGCTTCATCCTGGTGTAGTAATAATAATAATAATAATATCATTATTGATAATACCAACCAACACTTTTAGTGCTCTCTGTGTACCAGGTATTATTCTGTTTGCTTTGCATATTTAACTCATTTACTCTTCACAACAACCCTGTCAAGGAGGTACTCTTTTTATCCTCATTTTACACAGAGAGGCACAGAGAGGTTAAGTGACTTGCCAAAGATCACACAGCAATTACGCCATCTTGCAGAGCTCTGTATGGTTTAAAGTATCTTAAGACTGTTGTCTCATTTGCTTCTTTATCACACACACACAACACAATAAACCTTTGAAAAAGACAGTAGATGGGTTATTAACTGCCCCCCTCCCTGCCCAGGTTCTCAAGGAGAAAGGTCTTACCGAACAGGCCTCGGCCGACAAATGGCAGAGCTGGCACGCAAGGCTCTGCCTGACTGCAGTGGCACCTTGTCATAAGGAGACATTGCAGAAGACACCCAGCAGAGGAGGGTTCTGCGATAATCCTCAGGATGAGCCAGAGGTGGTCCCCAGGGCTCCCCCGAGGCCTCACGCATAGCCTTGGCCCGCTGAACCTTCTGTCAGCACCTGGAATGAAGACCCAGAAGGCAGGGTGGGGGTGGTGCAGCGAATTCCCAGGGGAGAGGGCTGTAATTGTGAAGGGAGGCACCCCCTCTCCCCAACACGGGAGGTGGAAGCAGTGTCAAAGGAGGGTGCTGCCCTTGGGACACAAAGCCAGGGACCCTGGGACAGCTGGGAGAGAGTCCACAAGTGCTGGGGTGGGTGCCGGCCCCAGGGCAGCAGGAGGGCCACCCACCCACCACCTCTCCCTTGCTGCAGGCCCCTGGCGAGGCCCTGCGTGCCTTGGAGCCTCAGTTTCCTCACCTGTAATGCTGATGGGAATCCGCCCCTCCCAGGGAGATTGTGTGGTCAGGTGGTCGGAATCACGTGGTAAGCCCCGGTAGGCCGACCCCGTACCATGAGGCGCAGGGGTGGCGTGGGACCCACTCACTCTGCCTGGAGGAATGGGCCAGGGAGAAGTCCTGGCCAGCATGGGTGTGAGGAGTGGGGAAGGGTTTGGTCTGGAGGTGGGAGATGTCAGGACCCCTGGTCACACTGCCCTAAGGGAGCCGAGCAGAGGGTCTGTGTGGGAGGAGCAGAGTGCAGGGCGCTGATTTCAGCTGGAGATCAGGAAGCCCTCAGAGTCCAGACAGTGAACTGTGCCCTTGGTGCAGGCAGCGGGCAGCACCCCAGCCCCAGGGCAGGTAAGCCCAAGCTGCTGGGGGGCGGGAGGTCTCTGTTGGGGTGCCTGGGAGAGCAGGCACCCTCCTGGGGCCTGTCAGCCTTGCTTCTGGCTCCAGCTTTCAGTGCCCCTCTAACAGCTGGTCCCCTCCCATTATTCTGCACCACCACCATCATCATCATCATCAGTAACTTCTGTGTGCTGTGCTCTGGCTATCCATTATCTTCATTGAATTGTGCAGCAACCCTGGGAGAAAAGTGCTATCAGCAAACCCCTTTTACAGATGGGGAAGTGGAGGCTCAGAGAGGCCAAGCACTTGCCCAAGGTTGCACAGCTCATAGAGGACAGCGCCCAGGTTTGACATGAAGCCAGAATCTTTCTCCTCTCTCCTGACCAGAGTGGCATGCAGGGGTTTTCCCCACCCAATTGGATAGAGAAGCAGATCACCCGAAAGCCCCTTGTGATGAGGCCGAGACACCTGTCTTATTCCCAGGAAGGACCTGAAAGTGCAGGGATTGTCTTTATCCCTAATGGGGTCCCTAGATGAGTGGGGTCCCGGCCTGCCTTCAGCCCCCATCCTTGTCTTCTAGAACCCTCTGACTTTTCCATTCTCCAAACTGCCCTAGAGTGTCAGCATGGGGCCAGGCACTGCCTGATTAGGCAGAGAAGCCCATGAGCTGCTTTTGAGCAGCTCACAGTCTGCCCACGGGGCCATGCTCACCCTCGGTCGCCCACCCCTGGCTATCCTCAGTCTGCAGACCCCACCCCTTCTTCTCGACACGTGGCTCCCAGCTGGCTCTGAGCAGCTTCCTGTGAGTCCCCCCAAGTCCCCGCAGGGGACCTTTCTGCAGGCAGGGGGTCGGGCTGGGGCTGGGGCTGCGGCTGGAGAGAAAGCAGCGTCTCCGTGAGCCAGCCAAGAAACTGCCTGCCTCGGGAGGGGTGCCTAATAAATTTTCCAGGGAAACAGTTCTTTACTTGCTTTTGAGAGCTGGGAAGGGAGAGAGAAAGGGAGCAGAGAAGCTCTGCATCTGGCAGAGATGTGCTCATCCTTGCTAACGCGGCCCCTTTGCAAAGCATCTGGATATCATCCTCAGCCCTCCCAATACCCAGCAAACGCGATGAATAGCCCCACTTTACAGGGCTGGAAACTGAGGCCCTCTGAGGTCAAGCAGTGGGCAAGTGGTGTGATAGGACTTGTGAGTCTCCTTGCTCCTCTGTGCCTCGGTTTCCCCATTAATGAACAGCAATGATCCATTCATTTGGCCACTCAAAAAACAGGGCGGGCACCACGCCACACCCAGGGGGTACGGGGGAGTCAAAACGCTGGCTGCTGACCTCCGGGAGCTAACCACACCCTTGACCCCCAAGTGAAGCACTGTGGCTGTGTCCAGGTGATGGTGTCCTTGAATCCTGAGGCTGCATGGGGGTGACAAGTGGCCAGGGCTGGAATCCAGACGTGGGTTTGGTCTCCCTGAATGTGTGTTTTGCTTGCTCTGCGACTCAGTTTCCTCATCTGGATTAGGTCTTTGTACCCCCGTCCTGCCTCCCTGCTGGGCTTTTTTGTGAGCTTTGGGTGGTGCCTGCTCTGAGAGTCCTGGGGGAATGGGATGAGTATGTTCCTGGCGCTCCCTGCCCACGGCTCTGGCCCCAGCTTTCCTGGGTCACGGACACCTGCCCGCAGGTGGGGGCAGGAAGAGCTCTAGGCGCCTTGGCGGGGACAACCCCTGTGACTGCAGCCCTCTGGCTCTCCGTCTCTCTCACTGCTTCTTGGGGCTTCTCTTTGGTCTCTGTCTGTCTCTGTCTCTGTGTGTCTGTCTCACTCTCCCTGCTTCTCCCCAGTTTCTCTCTCCGCCCACCCCCACCCCTCCTGCTCCCACCCCTTGGGCCCTCTTCTTCTGTCCTCTCTGCAGAGACCCCTGGAGAAGCCTGATGGCCTGGATGTGTCCGACCAGAGCAAGGAGCACCCCCAGCACCTCTGCGAGAAATGCAAAGTCCTGGGCTACTACTGCCGCCGTGTGCAGTGACTGCACGGGCCCGTGCCAACGCCCACCACCAGCAGAGAAGATGCCGCCTCCCCTGTAGCCCCCCGCCTCCCATGTGGCTGCGTGTCCTCAAGTGCAGGGGGGTGTCCTTGCAGGCCAAGGGCTCTGGGCAGGGGTCCTTGGGGTTCTCGTCTCATTGTGTTATTGACGTAGTTGCCCCCACAGGCCCCAGAAGCAGGGTCTCTGGGACTCTACAGGCGGGTCTGGGGTCTGCGTGGATGGAGGGGATGAAGGTGAGTAGAAGTCAGCTCCCAGGACCCCAAGAAGCCCCTGGTGACCCCCTCAGGCTCTCCTCCTCCGAGACACTCTTTGTGGGGAGTAATGGTGTATTGGCCACAAGTGCACTAAATTTACTGTGAATCCCAAAGCCTGCAGGGGACTGTCTCCCCAAGACCAGCCAGGCAGCCTCCCCCTCCCGGAACCTTCTGGTTTGCCCTGTGTGAAAAGCCACTCTTGGAAAGCCCGGTTTTCCCGTCCTTTTCAACTCAGCAGCTGTGGCAAGTGAACATCTGTTCTAGCAGCTGCTGGGCAGTGGGCATCTCTGCCCCTGCTCGTTTGCTCTCCAGCCCTGACCCCTTCTGATGTCACTAGCATTGACCCAGGTGTTGCACTCAGGCCCTGGGGATGCAGGCAAGCCGAGGTCAGGAGCAGCGGACAGTGCTCCGAGGTGGGTCCCGACATGTCCTGTGGCACATCAGGTGACACCTCCCGCAATCCCCCACCAGATACTTTTCCTGCTTGCTTGGATTTTGTTAACCCATTCCCATCCCTTCTCCTTTCCCTCCCACTCATGCAGGGGGCTCTCCACCTGTGGAAGCCACTCTGGCAGCCTCTGGAGTTTGGAGACATAGTTCAAGTCCTGGCTGCACTGCTGGCAAGGACTTCCCCTTTTTGGACCTCAGTTTCCCCATTAGTTAAGTGAGGGACACTGGAGAGCAAAGAGGCCCGTTTCAGCTCTGGGCTGTCTCCTGGAGCAGAGAGCTGTATTTGGAGGGTTCCATCAGGGTCCCTGGGAGAAACCTCCCGTGCCCTCTCTACTCTGCCACCATCACCTGTCAGTTAAGATGTCAACCTGAGGGATGCCAGAGCCCTCCCTTTTCCCCCTCTGCAGCCCCAGCCCTGCCTGTTGTCCAGGGTGGGATCTAAGTCCGCATTCAGCTAAAATGAAAAAGAATCTCCCTCCGTCCTCACCCGGGCCTCCCCATCCCTCAGCGGGGGCCATCCCAAAACAAGCTGCAGCCCCTCTCACCTGTCAAATGGGGACAATGATTTCCTACCTCCCGAGGGAGCAGAGGGCCTGTCCTGGCTGGCTGCGGGGTCACCGGCCCCTCTCACCCAAATGAGAAGCCCCATTTTTAGTGTCATATCAACTTTCCTTTCTCCAGGGAGAGGGAGTAGACTTGCTGGCAGGACTGGGTCGCTTGATTTTGTCCTAACATTATGTCTCTATGGAAAACAAACATCAGACCAAGAACCAGGCCTGAAATACAGTGTTTACCAGGCTCAAGGACCCCCAACTGGGGCCCAGTGGCCTTTTGTTTTCAAATGAAAATGTATTGTACAATTAAGGAGTTACAGTGAAGTGTCAACCAGGAGGCCAGAGTGTAAGTTGGAAGAGAGTGAGTGAGTGTGTTTGCAGCCAGGGTACGGGGTTGCTGCGTGGTAGATTTCAGGGGGAGCCAGGCCTTCTGAGCACTTAAAAAAGGTTGTTTGCTCCAGCCGGGTCCCTGTAGCTTCCTCCCTCCCACCCGCCAGGGCCAGAGAGCTCGGCCACAGACTGTGACCACACTCACCGCCCACCGGGGACTACCACTTAGGAATCCCACCCCAGCTGCTCCCTGCCTTCTCCCTGGCCTTGGGGTGAGCTGGACGTGGCCCAGGCTCCCGGCTCTCTGTCCCCAAGGAGAGGCTGTTCCCGTCAGTCACCTCCCTGCACATCTAAAGATAATGTTTGCAGTGCTGGGCAGTGCTCTTGTCTCTGGCTGTCCCTTACAGAGGAACCTTTGGCCCGAGGATGCCTGGGGCCGGCCTACTGGGCTGCAAAGGCAGGGGAAGCTGGTTCTCTACAGAGCCCACGGGCCATCAGGAGATGGGGTTCCACCCCCCAGCGACCTCCCTGCGGGCTTGTCCAGCTGGTGGCTGGTGGCCCCTGCTGTCGTGCAGAGCCAGCTGCCACAGGGGCCAGGCCCTGCCACCCTCCGCAGCCCCTCTGCGTGTTCCCCTTGCTCTATTTTGGCTGAAAATGGGAGCTCTGTGTGGTCAGCAAAAGCCACTGCTGTCCCCGCCAGGTGACGTGAAATTAAGTGCTCAGAGGGCCTGGGAGCCTGGGGGACGAGAAGGTTTGTGGTTTTAGTGCATTCAAAAGGGACAATCGCTTGCAGTTAGTAGATCTAGTGATCTAGCTGGGAGATAACAGTGTTTACCCCATATGAAGTATTCGATAGTTCTACTTGTGAATTTGTATTTATTTTGAGTTATACTTGACACAGAATTCCTTTTTTTTAAAAAAAAAAAATTACTATGTGTGTATTTTGAAAAGAAATTTCATAGATGTTAAAATTTCTGCATGGTTACCAATTTTTTTTCTCACAACACTGAATTTGTTAGCTTCTCCCGAAAAGTCTTCACAGTTTTTTGTCTGTATATATTTGAAGGCCTTTTTTAAAAAAGAAAAAGAAAGAAAAATATAATTGCTCGATTTTTTGAAATAAAAAAAAAAACAAAAAGAGAAGCATTTTCAAAATTTCAGAGCCTTCCGGAGGGCGGTAGAATATCAAACAAAGATTTCTGGAAATATTTTCCAAACCTTCTGGTTTAGCCGCAAGAAAATATTTATGGTGAGAACTTCTCTCTTTTTTCCTGTCATTGGGTTTTTTTTTTTTTTTTTTTTTTTTTTGATTTGTTTTTTTTACTATGCTTTGGTCTGTAAAAAGTATGCAACTGAACTACATTAAGAAGGAAATATTGTCTACATAGATATTATATGAAGTTGGTACATAATTCTGATGAGGAAAAAAAAAATCCTTGCCATTCTTTAAGCCATATTGTTGTTATTCTGTGTTGTTTTCCTTGGATGAAAATATCAGTATTAAGTAGCCAGCATAGTATTCAAGTGCTTAGACTTATTAATATGTTCCTATCATGTATTTATACATATGTGTATTTTGGAAAGTACTGCATTTTTAAAGGGAACCTATTTTTAGATATGTTAGCGAAAAGGGGCTTGGTGAGCCCTTTGTGCCTCTTTGGTGGTCGATAACAAACGCAGCATGTAACCCGTTCTCTCGCACCTTCTTATTATTACCTTGTTATTATGATGATGAGTTTAGTAGGGGGGCAGGGGGTGGGCCGGGAGAAGAGGGGGCATTTGGCTGGCCAGCCCCTGGCTGGTCTGCTGATTCCAGGCCCCTTTGGCCTGGCCAGAGGGGCCCCCAGAGCACCCCAGATGGGAAGAGGAAGCAGGAGGCAGACATGTCCACCCACATCCCTCTAGGAGCTTTGCCATCTGAGCCGTGCTTCAGGGTCTCCTGCTCTTTGAACTTGGACTTGCCAACCAGCACCCTTACACCTGCCCTCCAACCTCTAATAGACTTGAATCTCCTCTAAACAGATATTTAACCTAACATCACTACATTGTAGCCCAGTGCAACAACTAACCCTGAAGTCTGGAGGTGGCCGAGCCGTCCCCGCCCCACCCCACCACCCCTGGGGCTGACGGCAGAGGCAGGGAGAGGGGTCCTTTCTCTCTCTCTCTAGGGCTGGCCTTGCCGATGGACAGGCACTGGCCACACCTCCCCTCCCGTGGGGTGACCCTGTCCCATGTCTGTATCTGTCAATACGTGTGTGTCTAGCTAAAAAGACAAACAGACCCCGTGGGCACAGCTCGGAGGGTCCCGAACCTCTCCAAAGAGCTGCCCTCGGGATGGCATTCCGTTGTGTGCCTTATTCCTGGAGAATCTGTATACGGCTTGCCTATAGAAATAGAGCCTTTTTGTGCTGTATTAAAAGGAAGTTTAAAAGCAAGAGACTCTCGGGGTTTGTTGTTTACACAGAGCATCGGTGGGGTGGGGTGGGGAGGGACCTCTGTACGCCCCCGCGTCTGGGTTACCTTGTCCTTCCCCTGACTCCACACCATCTGTTTGCCTCCTCCCAGCCCCTCTACACCCAAGTGGACACTCCCTCCAGGGCGGGGGCCCTCCCTAAAACGGCCCCAGACTGGGCGAGATTGTCTGCAGATTAGGTCACACGTTAGCCCAGCACCAGGACGCCGGTTAACCATATATAGGAGTGAATCTTCCTCCCGGACGCAGCCTGGGCCTCGCTGCCTGCACTCGGCCCTCTCCGCCGAGACTGGGATTTGGGTTCCAGACACCGGGCATCCCACAGTTCGCAACTTAAAATGCCCAGGAGGCCGCGGGAGAGGCGGAAGGGGATCCCCCTTCTGAGCGGAGCAGGTCGGGGCTGTCCTGGGGTGGGGCTCCCTCTGAGGGTCCCCAGGAAGCCCCCAGCCAAGCTCCACCATCAGAGGCCACCCACGTACCAAGCTCTTTGGCTCAGGCAGTAGCGCTGAGTCGTTCTCAGTCTCGGCTGCTCAGTGGGGTCACCTAGGGGTGTTAAAAAATACTGGGGCTTAAGTTCCACTGCAGAGACGCCGAGAACCTGGTCCTGGCCGTGCCTCGGAGTTTTCACGCTCCCCAGGCCAGTCTAGTGTGCACAAGGTGGGTGACATCAGTGAGGGGGTGGGTGGGGGTGGGAGGGGCACCCCCTCTTCTGCTTCCTTATAGCAGCTATATAATAATATACTGCCTGGAGTGGGGCGAAGGAAACAGGAAATCCAGGTTCTGATGTGGAGTTTTCCCTATTTTTAAATTTTGGCAATGATCTTGCTTAAATTTCAAATAGTTGCATGATCAAACCATGCATCTGTGGGCTGGCCTGGGCCTCCAGCTTTCAGCCTCGGAGACAGAGCAGATATAAGAAAAATGTACATCCTTGAATCATGGATGGGGGAGGTGTGACAGACAGAGGGAGGGACGGAGACCCCTAAGGCTCAGGAAGCAAGGTGCCTTGTTTTATCTGGGGTGCACAGTGAATCCCGGGAGCGTCCAGGTCTTTTCCCGCTTATTAGCTTAAATGGAGGCCCTGAGGGTGGATGAAATCACAGCCAGGGCCAGAGCCACCTGCAGCAAGTCGGTGTCGGCCCTGTGGACAGATGTGTGGCCAGGGGACCCACCGCACCCCACAGGTGGAGAGAACAGTATGTGGGGGTGTCTGCCAGGCACCAGGTGCCGTGGAGGGCCCCTGCCCCCGCCATCCATGGAATCCTCCAGCAGCCCGGAGGGTGCTGCTCTCCCAAGTGCAGAGGTGAGGGAACGGAGCCCAGGTCTGTCCCAGAGGCCCTTGTTTTCCATGGTGCCTGGCTGTGCCATCTTGCACATTTCCCGTGGCCTCTCTCAGCCCAGATTCTGCGGGGATATCATGTGGATAAAGTGGCTCAGGAAACAGCCAGGCCCAGTGCAGGGCTCAGCACCCAGGGGATGGCCAGAGAATGGGCCTCTCATGCCCACTGTCTGTGGTCAGCACACACTGCTTGCAGGAGTGCACACAGAGAAGCCAGAGGCAGCCAGGCTAGAGCCCAGGACCCCGGGGTCCCTTCACTCACCCCCAAGGCATTTCCTGAGTGTCCCTGTGCCCTGGGCTGGGATGTCAAGGGTCACGTTTGTTATCCGCCCTTGCCTTTCAGTGTGTGTGTCAGCCTGCATGGATCTCTGTGTTTGTTTTGGGTTTGTTTTCTGTGGAAAGAAAACAAACCCAAAGCAAACAGAGCCTGCATTTCGACATCTCCCGGGGCTGTGGAAACCAGTAATTCCCCTGGACAGGAAGGCTTTCCGGTTGGACTCAGTGTCCACGTCCGGAATGCCGAGGGCCCGGGAGAGAGCAGAGTTCAGCTCAGAAGGGGCGTCAGGGGCCCAGCTCAGGTCCAGCCTCTGCCCGCGCCCTGAAGCTGTGGTCGGTGCCGATGCTGCCCCCTACCCCACCCCATTTCCGTCAGGCCGAAGCTGAGGTCCCCAGTGGGCAGGTGGCAGAGCCAGGATTTGGTCCCAGAGTTCTCACCTTCCAGGGCAGTTCTCACCTTCCAGAGGTGGAGCTGGGACAAAGCCCCAGGCAGTAGCCTGAGTCAGAATTGCAGAGGTGGGCCAGCGAGTGAGGGCCACGGGGCTGGGGAGGGCCCCAGGAGCCAAAAACCAGGCAGGTGGAAGAGAAGAGGGGCTCCCACCTGTGAAGGCTTTGGTGCCGGGAGCCCCCTCGGTGCCCACCCCAGACCCGGAGAAGAGAGCATAGGCCGAGGCTGTAGGCCTGGGGAGAGAGAAGGCCTGGAAGCCCCTGGGAGCTCAGACAAAGGCTCTCAGCAACCCCCCCTGCTCGGAACGTGTGACATAAAGCCCTTGTGCCCTCCTCCGTGAAGTGTGGGCAATGGGGCCGAGCTCCAGGGCTGCCGTGAGATTCAGCAGGGCGACTCCCGCAGGGGATGAGTGGCCATGGGGGGGTGGGGGGGGCATTGTGCTGTAACTCCTCCAGCAGGCACCTGTGCCCAGGCCCCCATCCTGCCCCACCTGGGCTCCGGCCACAGGCCGGAGTCTCACGAGAAGCCTCCGGGCTCTCTGGCCTCATGTCCACCTAACAGTCCTGGCAGAAGCGGGACAGGGAGCAGCAGGTCAAGACAGCAGGTGGAGAAACTGAGGCCCAGGGATGGCCTGACGCCCTTGCCTGGCAGGCAGCGTCCTGCCTCGCACTCCCACCACCATCCCATCCCACCCCTAGCCATCGTGTTGGCTGGTTTTGATCCTGACGAGACGTGCTGACTGGATTTCTGCCGTCGGGTTCAGCCCTGCAGCAAACGGCCAAGGGCCCTGAGCCGGGGCTGGGCCACCACGCTGGGGGCTCCCGCCAGCCCCCATGCCCTGACCTGGCTCCCCACGCAAGCCCTGAGGTGAGGACATCCAAACACCACCCCCCAGCTGCCCCCCCGGCCAGTGTGGCCTGTGCCGCCTCCCTCCCGTCGTCATGGCTGGGGAGGTGGGGAGAGGGGGCAGGGAGGAGCTGAGAGGACGGGGGGATGGCTCGCCGCCTTCCCAGAGTCTGTCCTTTTGGCTGTTCCCCCAGAGCTCCAGCTGGAGCCAGGAACAGCCTGTCCTCCGGCGCGAAGGCCCCTCTAGACACCACCCCCCATTTATCCTGAGGCGGGATTCCCGGCAGACCCGCCAGGTGCCCCGGGCTCACCCAGCCCCTGCCCCAACAACACTCACTTATGCTCACACCCGTGCACACGCACAAAGTCACACACACATAACTCACATTCACACACTCAAACACACATTCACGCATGCTCATATTCATACACGTATTCAAACACAAACATGTTCACATACATATGTTCACCCACATACACACTCACAACACACACATACTCACATACACATATGCACACACTCATTCACACACATTCACATATTCAAACAGCCAAACGTGCTCACATACATATACTCACATACACATACTCAAAGCACCCACGTATATTCACATACATACATGTACACTCATATTCTCACACACTCACTGCAACATGCTAACACACACTCACACACATGCACTCATGCACTCACTCATGCACTCACACACACTCATGCACTCACACTCATTCATGCACTCACACATGCACTCATGCACTCACACTCATGCACTGACGCTCACTCATGCACTCACACACATGCACTCATGCACTCACACTCATGCACTCACACTCACTCATGCACTCACACACACGGCTGCTGCAGGTTGGGAGCTCCCGGGCATGTGGAGGCCTGGTGTGGCTCTCCCGCTGGAACGGTGGGACCACAGGCCGGGTCAGGGCCAGCCCCCCGCCTAGCCCCTTAGGCAGCGTTCATTTTTAGGGATGAGGAAACCACTGCTTCTGTGTAAAACTGCCCGACTCCTTCCCCGAAGGCTAGGAGTTCCTCACCACACAAGCCAGGTGAGAGAAGCCAAGACCCAAACCATCAGCCCAACACAGTGAGCAAAAATTCGTCCTCATTCTTGAAGCACTTGAGAAAAAAATCCTGTCCTGTGAAGCATGATAATGGCCTTGGGATCCTCATCTATTAGATACTGGAGTATTTGTGGGCGAGATGAGATGGCGCCCGGGCTTTGTTAGCCAACAATCCAGAATATCAGGAGTGGGGTGTTGTTGAAACAAGACTCGCAAAATGGTGATGGCTGAAGTGGGGACATGGGAAACTGGGGGTCCCTTATACAAGGCTCTTTACTTTTGGGTGTATTTGAAATTTTCTGTAATGAAAAGTTTTAAAAAGATTGCCTCCAAGGGAGTGCACCCTCCCCTGGGCAGGAGACGAGCCGAGCGGGGTGAGGCCCCGCCCCGGGAGCTTGACCGTGGTGCCTAAGTTCGTGTGCAGTGGTCCCCGACGTGTGGTCATGCACGACAGCCTCCCGTTGCTGGACACCTCCTCCTCCAGCATGAGCCTGTCTAGAGGGTATGGGCAGGCTTCATCCCTGCATCTCCAACACCCAGCATGGCCTGGCACATGGTAGGGTGGCTGAATGTCGGGTGAATGAGTGACAGTCACAGCCATCACCCATCGAGCCCCCCGGTGTGCTGGCCTTTGTACTATGCGATTTACAGGCACCACCACGTTTAATCCTTACAGCAACTCTGAGGTGGATACTACAGGTAGTCCCCTTTACAGCCGGGGAAGCTGAGGCTCAGAGAAGTTGAGTGATTTATCTGAGATCACATAGCCAGTAAGAGGCAGAACTCACCCCAATGGGCTGTGTCCCCTTCCAGAGCCATTCCCCACCCCCAGCCCCACCCCCAGGGGTGTATCGGGCTCAGGCCTGATCCCTGCCTTCTGCCACCTTCTGCATCTGTGCCGCCCTCCCAGACAGCGGGCGGCCACTCCACCACAGGGCCTCTCACCCCTGCCCGGCTCAGCCCCCCAGCCTCCCCACGTAGCTTTGAGCTTCTTATCATCTAACGCAGGTTCCATAGTTTTTGGAGGCCTGTGTGGAGGCCAGAACCCCAGCTCAGGTCCCCAAGAGGGCCACCAACCCTCCCTTCACTTCTGTCCTTGAAAAAGTTCCTAGGGATCCCATGGGCCTGCAGTGAGCCAGGTCAGGCAACTGTTCCTTCTCTCCCCTCACCTCCCCGCCCGACCCCAGAACCTCCTGGGGCCCTGTTCTGAGACCAGTTATCCTCCCATGTCCTCAACCTGGCCCAGGAAGGAGAGAGGGGGCCTTTCTCCCCACCTCAAGCACTCAGAGCTGGGAACTAAGTAGCAACACCCCCCATACCCACCTCTGCTCACTCCCTGAGGCCAGGGCCAGCCCCCACGACCCCCTACACCCAGCTCCTGCCCCGTGGGTCCCGGGCTGCTGCACCCACTGTGCCCGCCATCTCTTCCTCCCCACCCCGACCCTGGGCAAGGACTAGCTCACTACTGATCACCTGGCATCTTAAGCAAGTCATCTCACCTTTGTGAGCCTCAGCTTCTTCCCTCGGGGACTGCAAATGATGGTACCTAGCGACCCGAGGGTCATTGTGGGGATTAAAGCACTCGGCAGGTGGGATAAGCTCAAGAATTATTCGCTACCATGCTGGTCACAGAGGTGGTGAGGGTCTCCTGGGCCTGCACGGCCTCTGAAATGGGCCCCCCGAGACGCCCCGATCTGCTTCTCCTTCCCACCTGTCAGCCCTGAGCTGGGCGTTCTGATCCCTCCACCCTGGCCTGGCTGGCAGGAGACCGGGAGCCCAGCCTTCCCCTCAGGGAAGAGACTTGGATCTGCAGGCTCTCCTTGCATTCCCTTCCCCTTCCCAGACACCCATATCCTGTTAGTCCAGTTCTGACTTGGCTTTTGCCTCAGTTTCCCCGTTGTGCTGAGACAGGGAGCCCCTACCTTGCGTGGGTCCTCCTCTCCCTGGGAACCTGTCCCCAGCTCCCTGCGCTGGAGATCCTGCTTCAAATGGTGTAGCTCTGCTCTCTCCCCAAAAGCTTGCCAGCTCAGAATCCCCCAGCTGTCCTCGTGCAGGAATCAGCTGGTCCCCTGCTGCCCCCTCGTGGCCGAAATGGAGAACCACAACTTCTTGCAGGCTAGCAAGCAGGAAAGACTTTACAAGCTGATAAAAGGGTTAGCACATCAAGAATATATAACAATTTTAAACATATATGTATCTGACAGAAGAGCCCCCAAATATGAAGCAAAAACTGACAGAACAGAAAAGAGAAACAGACAGTCCTACAATAATAGTTGGAGAATTTATTACCCCATTGTTAAGAATGGATAGAACTAGACAGAAGATCAGCAAGGAAATGCAGGACTTAAAAAACACTATAAACCAGCTAGTTCTAACAGACATATACAGAACTGTCCGGCAAACAACATCAGAATAAACCTTTTCTCAAGTGTACATGGAACATTCTCCACAAAACATTCCAGTAAGTTTTTAAAAGACTGAAGTCATACAAAGTGTCTTCTCCTGACACAATGGAATGAAATCAACAATCAATAACCAAATGAAAGCTTGAAGATTCACCAGTGTTCATCGCAGCATTATTCACAATAGCCAAAAGGTGGAAGAAGCCAGTGCCCACCCATAGACGAATAAACAAAATGTGGTCCATACATATAACAGAATATTATTGAACTATAAAAGAATGAAGCTCTGATACATGCTACAACATGGATGAACCTTGAAGACATCATGCTGAGTGAAATAATCCAGACACAAAAAAACAAATATTGTATGATCTCAGTTATATGAAATACCTAGCATAAGCAAATTTCATAGAGACAGATAGTAGATCACATATTACCAGGGTCGGGGGGTAAGAGGAATGGGGAGTTTTTACTTAAGGGGTACAGAATTTCTGTTTGAGGTGATGAAACAGTTTGGATAATAGATGTTGGTTGATGATAGCACAGTATTGTGAATGTAATTAATACCGCTGAATGATATACTTGAAAATGGTTAAAATGGGAAAATTTGAATTGCATACATCTTACCACAATAAAAAAGTGTTTTTCAAAAAAGAATAAATGTCATGTGAATAAGGAAAAAAAATACCAGAGTGGTACTGGCATAGAATAAACATATAGATCAATGGAACAGAATTGAGAGTTCAGAAACAAGCCCATACATCTATGGCTAACTGATTTTCCACAAGAGTGCCAAGTCCAGTCAATGGGTAAAAAATAGTCTCTTCCAGAAACAGACCTAGGTTAAATGGATATCCACATGCAAAATAATGAAACTTGAACCCTACTTCACACCATATACAAATATTAATTCAAAATGGATCATCAACCCAAATATAAGAGCAAAGGAGTTGAACAGACATTTCTCCAAAGAAGTTACACAAATGGCCAATGAGCACATGAAAAGATGCTCAATGTCATAGGGAAATGCGAATCAACAACATGATGGGATACCACTTCCCACCCTCTAGGATGGCTATTATTTTTTTAAAAATGGAAAATAAGTGTTGGCAAGATGTGGCAACATTGAGCCCTTGTTTGTGTCTTGCTAGTGGGAATGTAAAATGGTGCAGCCACTGGGGGAAACAGTTTGACAGTTCCTCAAAAAGTTAAACATGGTTTCCATCCCTAGGAAATATCTAGAAGTATTGCAGATAGGGACTCAAACACATACTTGTACACCAATGTTCATAGCAGCATCATTCAACAATAGCCAAAGGATGGAAATAACCCAATGTCCACCAACAGTTGAATGGATAAACAAAATGTGGCATGTATATAGGTCTTCATTTGCTAGGGCTGTCATAATACAGCGCCACAAACAAGGTGGTTTAAGACCACAGAAATCTATTGTCTCACAGTTCTGGAGACCAGAAGTCTGAAAGCCGTGCTTCCCGTTAAACCTGTAGGGGAGAATATGTTCCATGCTTGCCAGTAATCCATGTCATTCTCCCCTCTGTCTCTTTCTTTGTCTATGTCCAAATTTTCTTTTCTTACAAGGACAACAGAAATAATGGATTAAAGGCCCACCCTTTTCCAGTGGGACCTCATTTTATCTTGCCTAATTCCATCTGTAATGATCCTATTTCCAAATAAGGTCAAATTCTGAGGTATGGAGAGGGGGATAGGATTTCAGTCTATCTTTTGGGGGGACATGATTCAATCTATAACAACATACAATGGAACACTATTTATCCATAAAAGGAATAAAGTTCTGACACATGCTACAACATGAATGAACCTTGAAAGCTTTACATTACATGAAATAAGCCAGACAAAAAGGACAAATATTGTATGCCACTTACATGAAATATCTAGGGTAAGCAAATTCATACAGACAGAAAGTAGATTAAAGGTTACCAGGGGCTGGGATAAGGGTGATGGAAAATTTTGGTAATGGGTGGTGGTGACAGTAGCACAACACTGTAAATGTAGTTAGTGCCACTGAATTGTTGTATTGTAATAAGGCTCTTTATATAGATAGTCAGGTGTGGCAGGGTGACAACAAAGACGTAAAAGAGAAAAGTCTATTAGTACAGACAGATCCTAGAACAGAAAGGAGTGGCATGCCCCACCGGGCTGCACAGGGAAAACGTCAAGAGTGTGGGCCCAGCCAAGCAGGCAGGGAGCAGGGATTGCAGTGGCCCAGGGAACCACACCCTTACAGTGCATACAGGGGTGGAGCTGCATAAGTTGACCAAGCAAGAATAGAGACTGCAGTGTTTGTATTTGACATTTGCATGGTGGAAACCCAGGTAGGATGCAGGGAGGAGACAGAGAAACTGCTTATCTTGTATAAGCAGGTGTCAGCTGGTCACTGAGAGACATAACGATAGGCTCTAAGTTGCTGAGACATAATGACAGCACAAAAGTGATCTTACGACTGACCTTGAAGATGCTGGGGCGGCATGACAATGTGAAAATTCCCTATTTTATTTTAGCTCAATACCACTGTATACTTAAAAATGGTCAACGTGGAAATTTTATGTTAAATATACGTTATCATAATAATTTTTTTAAAAAGTTCTTCAAACAGAAGGAAAAGGATACCATATTGAAAAGTGGATTTACACAAAGAAATGAAGAACAGTCAAAATTGTAAATACGTGGGGAACCATAAAAGACATGTTTTCTCATTTTTAAATCTCTTTAACAGATAATTGACAATTTAAAGGAAGAATAATAATGTATTTTGGAGTTTGGGCCATATGTAAGATAAATGACAATAGCACAGATAATTGGAAGAGGAAAATGTTACAATATTTTTGTATGGCTCTTACTCTGTATGTGAAATGGTATAATGGTATTTGCAGATAGTCTGTGATAAACATGTATATTGCAAATCCTATAGTAGCTACTAAAAATGTAAAATGAAGAGTTAGATTCAATAAGTCAATCACAGAACTACAATGGCATCATTTTTTAAAACAAACTAAATCTGAAAGAAGGCAGGAAAAAAGGGGAAAGGGAACAAAAACAGATGGGACAAATAAAAAACAAATAGTAAAATGGTAGATTTAAATCCAGCCATATTGATACAGCTACATTAAATGTAAATGGTTTAAATGCTTCATTAAATGGAAAAGATTGCCAAACTGGATAAGAAAGCAATGCTCAATGCATCAGTTATCAATCTATTACTTCTTTGCTCTAAATTCCCCCTTTATTGCCCTATTTGTGATACTGTAACAGTTCTTCCTTGCCACCTGGGATTATATTAAGCTTCATCAGTACAGAGCACTGTAGAGATGCTTTATGCTTCAGAAGTCTCTTTCCCCCTTTTAGGTAAACCCTTGTTATAGATGATAATTTTTTAAACTAAACTTTTCTGTTTGAATTACTGCATTGTTCCTGTCTTCTGTTAGGACACTGATACAGAGTTGATACCTGGAGTGGTACAAAGAGCCCCACAAAGATGGGATCTGGGGATTTGTTGGGTTGCGCTCCTGGACATGAACATTAGGCTGAACTACTTGTCAATGAGAAATGGAATACCAGTAATCCATGACAAATAATGACATCACAAGTAATCAAGTATTACTGTGTTAGTGACAAGTGAAGCAAGTATCTTGGGAGCCCAGGTGATGCCTGCACTTGACCATTATGGCAATAATTATGACCATAAGAATTGTGGGGTGGGATGAATTCATCTGCACATACTTGATGTCAAACTCATGTCCTCTATTCTCAGCTCAGTTGTGATCTGATAACCAGAAAGCTTTCACAGCAACTCTAGAAGATTCTCCTATTGCTTGCAGACACAGGCCTGATATCATGCAAAATCAAATGCAAAATTTAATTGTGCAGGTTGTTGAGTACATCATTTGAATCCACAATCTTATCAAGGTTTTCATGTGAAAGGGGGTTGACAGAAAAGAATGGCATCCTCAAATATGGAATGGGGTCATCTGGTTGGATCCAAATGAGACTGACAACCTTGAACCACCCCCTACACACTCCCACCCCCACCCCCCAGATGTTCTGTGCCTCCCTTGCTGGTGGAATCAACTTGCCCTCCTGTATCTGAGAAGACGAGATTTCCTTTGCTTGAAAACACTATGATAACCTCATCTGGAACAGATAGCATCCAAGGGGCTGCCCAATGCCCATCACAATCACCCCCTGAGGCACTAGACCCAAAGACGGTCAAATATCAGCCTTTTCCAGGGGAAAAGGAGGACCCAGGAGAAAATAGCATACAGATGGAAAGAATTGTGAGACTTCCTAATATGTATTGGCAGAAACCCAGGGGACATTTGTGGGAGTAGATTCCAAGGGAGTTAGACTAAAGAGTGTGGAATATAATACTAGATTGGACCAAATTCATCGATAGGGGTGCACTTGCTGGAGATCCTGGATTTAACATGCTGGCTCATGCAGCTGCAGGTATCTCTACAAGACTTTAGATAGTTGACTGAAACATGAACTTGATGTTAGTCTAATTTTAATGAGGATAAGATGCCTGAGTTCTCTGTCATGCCATAGATGAGGGAATTCAAAGGCATAGGGAGATTTATCCAAAGACATGGAGTGGATTTATCATGTGCTGCCTGCACACTCATCCCATAACTACGTCCCACAAGGAGGCCCAGAAGCAGCTCTTTTCCAAAGGCATTAAAAAATACAGTAATGAATGGAGAACATGTATCCTTGAAAAGTTCTGTGGTTGATCTTCCTCCTAGGCCAGGTAGGTCCATGGGGGATGCTGCCATTGAGATGGACTCCATAATTTCAAAGCGGATGGTGGAATCTCAGAGGAGTAGACACATGTAACAGCCAAGGACAAGATATAGATGCATTTATAGTAATGGGCAGCAGAGACATGCTGATAATTAGAATGCCTTGGCCAGTGGGGACCTTTGGTGATGGCTAATTTATCATGGTGTCTCTGAAAATGAAGTTAGTGGGAAGCCTACTAGAGTATTGCTTAATCTGTATTACAGAAAAATATCTACACGTAGTAGCCAAAATCTTTGAGTCACCACAGTGGAGAGGCCATAAGATCTGTAATGGGTCCCTCTTTCATTCTTGCTACTGGTAATTTATGTCTCCTCTCTTTTTCTTGGTCAGTCTGATTAGAGATTTATCAACTTTATTAATCTTTTCAAAAACCAGCTTTCAGTTTCACTGGTTTTTCTGTATTGTTTTTCTGTTCTCAATTACTTCTTTTATCTTTATTATTTCCTTCTGCTTGCTTTGGGTTTAATTTGCTCTTCTTTTTCTAATCCCCTAATGGAGAAATTTAGATTATTGATTCAAAACCTTCTTTGTGTTATAAGCATTTAATGCTATAAAATTTCCTTTAATCATTGCTTTACCAGTAACCCACAGTTTTTGATATGTTTTGTTTTCCTTTACATTCAGTTCAAAATATTTTCTAATTTCCCGTCAATTGCTCTTTGACCCATGGATTATTTAGAAGTGTGTTGTTAAATTTCCAAATATTTGGGAATTTTCCAGATATCTTTCTGTTATTGATTTCTTCTTTAATTCCATTATGGTTAGAGAACTATATTTTAAATGTTTTAAGGTTTGTTTTACGGCCCAGATTATGGTATATCTTAGTGAAAATTCTACATGCACCTGAAAAGAATGTGTATTCTGCCATTATTGGGAGAAATATTTTAAAAATGTCAAATTGGGTCAAGTTAGTTGATAGGGTGATTCAGGTCTTCTGTATCCTTATTGATGTTATTGTCTATGGTATCAATTTCTGAAAGAGGAGTCTTGAAATCTCCAACTATTATTGTGGCTTTATCTATTTCTTCTCTCAGTTCTATCTGGTTTTGCTTCATGAATGTTGACCCCTGTTGTTAGGTGCCTACCCATTTAAGATTGTTATGTCTTCTTGGTGAATTGACCTGTTTGTCATTATGTAACATCCCTCCTTATCCATGGAAATATTTTTTTGTTCTGAAATGTAATTTATCTAATATTAGTGCAGTCACTTCAGCTTTCTTTTTCTTTATTGGCATGAAATCCACATAACATAAAATCAACCATTTTGAAGTGTGCAATTCAGTGGCATTTAGTATATTCATGGCGTTGTTCAACTACCATCTAAATCGTGTCCCAAAACTCTTTCATCACCGCAAATGACAATGTCACACCCATTAAGGGCCACTCTCCATTACACCTTCTCCCAGTTCCTGGCAACCACCGAACTGCTTTCCCTCTATGAATCTAACTATTCTGGATATTTCATATAAATAAAATCAGACAATAGTGACCTATTGTGCCTAGAGTCCCTCACTCAGCATAATGTTTTCGAGGCTCATCCACACTGTAGCGTGTACCAGTAACTCATTCCTTTTTTGGCTGAATAATATCCCGCGGTATGGATATACCACAATTTGTTTATCCATTCAGCCACTGATGGAGATTTCTTTTATTCTCACCTTTTGGCTATTGTGAAGACTGCTGCTATGAAAATATGTGTGCAAGTATTTGAGTACCTATTTTCAATTGCGGGGAAGAAATACTTAGGAGAGAAATTGCTAGGTAACATGGTAATTGTACATTGAACATTTCGAGGACCCACCAAACCTTTTTCCACAGCAGGTGCATCATTTTACATTCTCACCAACAAAGGATGAATGTTCCAATTTCACTACAATCTTGCCAACACTTGTAATTTTAAAAAAAATTATTATTATACCCATCTAATGAGTGTGACGTGTTATTGTGTCTTTTTAAAACATTTTATTGTGGTCATGAAGTTTCCCAATTTAACCATTTTTAAGTGTACAATTCAGTGGTATTAATTATATTAAAGACGTACCACCTTCACCACCATCCGTTACCAAATCTTTTCCGTCCCCTCAAACAGAAACTCTGTACTATTAAGCAACTCCCCATTTCCGCAGCCCCTGGCAATCTCTAAGCTACTTTCTGTCTGTATGAAATGCAAATGCAGAAACATATCACCTATCACCATGATAGGATTAGGGGATGATTTTCATTCTGCATATTATACATTCATGTAACATTTGAATTTTTTCCGAATGCAGTTTGGTTTCATCAGCAGAAAAACAGCAGTGAGGATTTGATAACATAACACCAGTAACAACAACAGCGATGGCCACAGTAATAATAATGCCGGGTTCTTCCTGGCCGCTCAAGGCCGGGACCAGCTGGGGAGGCTCAGTGGACCCAAGACTTTTTCTGCTCCTTCCGATCCAAGGCAGCTAGGTTCTGGACTCCAGAAGACCTGCAATGAGAAATGCTCTCCAGCCCGGGTCCAGCCAAGGAAGCAGGCACTGGATGGCAAAGGATGACAGGAGGCTGCCCTGCCCAGGAAGCTGTTCCCATCAAGGCACCTCCGTGGTGCGAGGCAGGGACCCTGTCTTTATCGGCCCCAGGGAAAGACACCAGCACCCTCACAGCTCCAGCCCCAGCACCCGAGTCACCAGGCAGGCTCCTCTAAGGGCTTCTGCAAGGTAGGGTCTCACTCCGGGCTCCCAGAAAATCCTCTAAGAACTTTCCAGGCGTCAATGATGACTCCAGGGGCGAGCCATGATCTCCTCTTTGCATCTTGCCCACTCTGGCCTACACATGAGTAGAATTATATCACATTTCAGATTCTCAGTTTCCATCCTCAGAGATCTGTATTCAACTGGTCGCAGAGAGTGGCCCAGGAATCCACGTGCTTTACAAACACCCCATGAATCTTGGGAGATGTATCACTTTAGACCTTACCAGATGTGGGCAACATTTACAGAAATTATTTTTCATGGAACAGAATCTCTTTAGAACCCAGCTGTGTTAAAATCCCACACATGCTAAGCTTCACATGTGCTAAGCTTAAGAAGCCAACCACAGAGAAGCAAATCCTGTATGATTCCATTTATATGACATTCTAGAACAGGTAAAATTAATTTCTAGTGAAAGAATATAGATCAATAGCTACCTGGGAAGGGACATGCAAGGAGCTTTCTGGAGAGAAATATTCTGTATCTTGAGTGGGTGGTAGTTACTCAGTGTATATGCATTTATCAAGAGTCATCCACCCATACACTTAAAATGTAAATTGTACCTCAATGAAGTGATTTTTCAATACCACGTTGCCTCAGAAAACAAAACCATGTTTCAGATTTTTAAGAACATTGTGTTTGCATGTGGTCACGTGCTTACGTCAGAGAGCACGTGTATGACTCAGCTTCATTCATGAATCAGGTATTTATCGAGCGCTTACCACGTGCCAGCACAGGCCCGTATTTCATGTGCACGTTACTTAAGCTCCCACTTTATACAAGAAAGACTGGCAGGCCGGGCTCAGGGCCTTGTGCTGGCAAGAGAACGGCAGTGACCGCATACTGGCTCCACACCCCTCCTTCCCTCCAGTACTTCTCTGGATGCACGGACAGACAGACGGACACACACACACACACACACACACACACACACACACACTCCTCAGTGGGAAGGACATGCGTTATGAACTAAACATAAACCCCACAGGCCCTCAGAAATCACCATGGGGCTAGCAAGTCACACCTCACGGGGTCGCCCCTCAAACTTGTAGTGACCTCACTGCCACCCTCGAGCTCCCCAGGCCAAGAGGAAACCGCAGAGGGCTGAAGCTTTGGCTTTAACTTCAAAACCCAAATGAGTTTCCAACATGTGCGACCTGAGGCCCGGGCGTCCCCAAGTTCTCCCGCAGAAAACCCCCTTGACCGGCAGAGGCGCTGGGTTCCTGCCTTCTGTCAAGTGACTTCACTTCTTGGGCAGTCATGTCTCTTTTGGGGCCTCAGTTTACCCATCTGTAAAACATTAGACATTGGACTGGATGATCAATTTCCTCTTTCTTTGGCTCAAGATCCTGTTCTTCAAACAAAATCCCTTGCAGAGCTCCATTTTATAAGAAAAAAATGGGGGAGTTTATGACTGAAAACAGGGCTCAGGGACCCATGCCCCTGATCTCCTCGTTCTCCTCTGAGGACCCCCAAGGCTCCTCAGAACTGTTTGAAAACTGCTAGGCCAGCTGAGTTCCTAATCCATGCAGCTCAGCTCTGACTTCCTGGAAACTCCTCGTGACTTGATGACACAACCCATGACCTCAGAACGACTGTGCCAACCTGTGACCCCACACAACCTGACTCAGGGAACCCCAATGTGAGATAATTCTATTAGACACCCTAAACAGAGCCCAAGTTCCTTCTATAATAACCTTCCCCCCCGACCCTCCATCTCCCTGGCTGTGCCGTGGTCATTTCAGGAAGCTCTTAATTATCCTTCACCTTCTGAGTCCACCCTCCTGTGAACTCAGAAACAGCTAGAGGTTAATTCCAAATTTATTAAGGATAATGAATACCTCTTCACCTTAGGTAGGTCATGGCTCCTTAGGCATTTTTCTTTTCTAAACCCCGACACATGGAAAATGTTTTGTCATTGTCCTTGTCATTCCAGGTTGCTTATTAAGACCACATGCCAGGTGCCCTGACTTTTTATGAGTCACGTTCAATCTTCACCACACTGGGAGGACATTATTGGTATTCCATTTTTTTGGTAGTATACATATATGACATCAAATGTTATTTATAAACGACAAAATTTGTCATTTTAACCGTTTTTAAGTACACAGTTCAGTGTCATTACTTTTACAATGCTGTGCTATCATTTTTTCATCACCCGAACAGAAACTCTGCATCCAGTAAGCACCAACTCCCCATTCCCTCTCCCCCGCCCCTGATAACCTCTCATCTACTTTGTGTCAATGTTTATTCTAGATATTTCATATAAGTGAAATCATCCAAAATTTGTCCTTTTGTGTCTGGCTTATTTCACTCAGCATGTCTTCCAGGTTCATCCATGTTGTAGTATGAATCAGAACTTCATTCCTTTCTATTTCTACTGTATGGATACATCACATTTTATTTATCCATTCATCTGTCAATAGACTCTTGGGTTGTTTCCAACTTTTGGCTATTGGGAGTAATGCTGCTATGAACACTGGTGTGCAAGGATCTGTTTGAGTCCCTGCTTTCAATTCTTTGGAGTATATACCAAGAAGTGGGACTGCCAGGTCACAGGGTAATTCTATGTTTAATGCTTTGAGGAACCATTGCTTTCCCATTGCACAGCTGAAGAAAACTGAGACTCGGGATCACCAAGCAGCAGAGCTTGGATTCCAAGTGGACCCAGTGCTCACACTGTAGGCTGCAGATGCTAACACAGTTACTTATTTGCCTGAGCCGTTTCCTCATCTGTAGACAGGGATGACAACAACACTACCCTCAGAGGCTGTAGGGCTGATTAAATGATAGACCACACAACACCTGTAAGCACTGCGCCCGACACGTGGGAACTCAATAAAGGTTGGCTTCTTCCTAAAACCATGGACACCAGACAGTCTTTAATAGAAAATAGGATTTATTTTCACATTTAAGGTTGAACACAAATAAACATTCCAGAAATGTTTTATGTACATAATCAGTAAATTTAATTTATTAAACACAGAAAAATCCAAGCCCACCAGCAAATACACATTTTCTTCCTTCCAGAGCACATGGCCCTCTCCCAGGCCACATCAACTTCCAATACAGGCGTTCACATTGGTGAGGCACAGCTCACGCTGGCTTTCTTTCTGGGTCCTTCTGCTTCTATCACATGGACCCTTCTCACAGACCATGGCAGCAAATCTAAGGGATTCACAGTTGCCGGGATAAGGGACCTCGGACCTGAGAAACTTCATAAAAGCCCTGAATTCCGCTTCCAAAGCCAAGCTTGTAACACTCAGGTCACGCCACAGCATGGTGTAGTGTCACAGCTTTGTTTCTAGTTAATTTTAGTAATTAAATTATTCCAATTAGGGGGGTGAAATTAAACAGGTATCATAACCCTTCTGCAGCAACTGGCTTTCCCCTTTGGTCAAGTAAACGGCAGAAAGCCTTCACTCGCTGCTCCCCCATCTCCACCGCCAACAGACAAGGCACAGAGGAAGGTGAGCTGGGTGATGAGGGGTGCGAGACACGACGTCCACAGTGGATGTCCAGTAGCGGGGCCGTGAGAAAGGGTGGGTTATTGGGGATGTGGTCAGCAGGGGTCTGAGGTTCCTGAGAGGCCTTTCTCAAGCACACAGTCTGGTGGAGCAGGCAGCAGCTCTCTGAGCACCTACAGTGAGAGCCCAAAGTGCCTACCTTGGGGAGACAACACACCTGCTACCACCCTAGCACCCCCAGCCATGGGTTAGCTCAACTGGCCACAGTCTGTGATGACAATCTTCTTGGACGTCTTCCCACTCTTGGAGCCGAAAGATTCTATTTTCTTCACAACATCCATGCCCTCTTTGACATGGCCGAACACAACATGTTTGCCATCCAACCTGGGAGGACAGGTGAGCCAAGGGGGCGGGAAGGAGAGGAGCACGAGGTCAACCAACGTCATGCCCACTTGGCAATGGATTCATTTACCAAAAACAGCCATTCTAACAGAAACCCACACTGCATAGCCGGGCCCACCCCCTAAAGCTCTGTTCTCAATCCCTGCTGAGCTTCTCAAGGGGGACCCCCAGGTCTCAGGACTCAAATGCCATGTGACTTTGTCCGAGGCCACCTAACGCGAATCCTGGCAATTTCATCTAGGAAAAGTGAATTATTCTTGTTTTGCACAAGGAGATAATGGAGTACTGAATTATTTTGAAGAAAGAAGTCTGTAAAATGGAATTATTTTAATAGTCATGGATTAGGAAGTGAGAGCGAAAATAACAAGTGTGGTGAAACTACTTAAGTGCTGGAGGAAAGACATGCTCCGAGCAGCTCTCGGTTTAAGAGATTCTCAGAATCTAAAAGGCAGCTTAGCCCAGCTCCAGCAAGGCCAAGGCTGATTACAGTCAAGGGCAGAACTGCAGGATCCATTAAGAGTTCCATGGAAGGAGCAAAGAGTAGGCAGAGCCAGTAATGACCTGCCTGGCCCTGGTTTCCACATCCCTCCTGGCTTGCAAGCTCAACCCACCACTTGTCTCCCTAATATCCTCGGCACGGGATTTATCACATCTTAGCTCCCAGCCGGCTGCTGTCCTCTTAACCCCAGATGCCCAGGGCTTGGATACAGGGGACTCTGGGGTGAAGAGGATAGGGATGGTGGCTACAAGCCATCTGGAAGCCTAATCTGTTCTGCAGCATTTCTCAAATGTATTTGGCAGAAAACTTCTCTTGCAGGACACACTTTGAGAGCCAGTAACGCTGGAAAGCCTCATTCCCAGAGGGCCTTGTGCCAGGAGCGGGAACTCACCAGTCTGTCTTTATGGTGCAGATGAAGAACTGGGAGCCATTGGTGTTGGGGCCTGCATTCGCCATGGACAAGACACCTGCAAAAAACAGCAAGGGTGAGCCTCCCTGCTCCAGGAGCCATCTCACCTGGGATGTCATTCAACAGAGCAGGTGGCTGTCGCCGCATCAAGAACGTTTGAGACTGCAGATCCTGGGGCTCAGAAGAGGAGAACCAGGGCCCAATGACCAGGCCCCCCAGGGCTTGTGTGCCTTCACTGCCCACTCGGCCACGATTAGGCAGCCAGGGTGAAGGAGGAGAGGGCCTTCTAGAAGGTCTCAGCCATACAGCCTGAGTGGGACCCCCAGCCCTGACCTCCAGATCTTTCCACGGTCCACCTTGGAGCTTAAAGGTAAGACAGTGTTGGGGGTTTGCTGAAAGGCTCTCTCCCTGACATTCCCAAAGGAAAGTTTCTCTTTTAAATTGAGAGCTCAGAATGAGAAAGCTCTAGGAAAACCCAACCAACCAGAAGCACTAAGCCAACTGAGCAGACCTAGTGTGCAGAAGGAAGAAAGGCACCTCGTCGGACACTGAGCAGAGAGGGGGCTGCAGCTCCCGGGTGTGGCCAGGCTGGGTCCAGGCCCCAGGGAAAGCACTCCAACTCCAAAGGGAGGGTGGCCCCCACTCACCTGGTCCCACGTGTTTCAGCGTGAAGTTCTCATCCGGAAAGCGGCTTCCATAGATGGACTTCCCACCTGTGCCATTGTGGTTGGTGAAGTCACCTGCCTGGGGGCACAGACACTTTCTGAGTGGACCCCGCAGAGCTGGCACTCCCAACCCACCCCAAAGCCCACCCAGCTGGAAGCCTCCTGGGCAAAGGGGTCCAAAAGCATCCTATCAAATGAGGAAGAATAAAATAAAGCTTAAAAATCTCCTGCCACTATAACTACCCTTGGTTTCTGAATGATTCACTATAACACCCAGGCAAGTTTTTTAATAATCCTTGAAGGACCTAAAGGCGGCTCTGAAATGATTCTGAGTGACGCAGAATTGTCAGCCCTCAATTCTTGGAGGGCAGCAGGGAGGTGGCCAAGGCTCCCATTACCAGGGCTGGTTTGAGGGACTGAGGGCAGCAGAAGCTGCCCAGATTTAGTTTCCTCTGCCGAGCCCCTCTGGCCACCCCTGTCCCCTCCCTAGCCCAGCATTACCCAGAGGTTTCCCAGTGCCTCACAGACTGGGGGCCAGAAAAACCTGGAGCTGTTCCTACACTCAGTGCTGCCTGGCCCCAGGCCCTGGAATCCTCAGGTAAGCGAGGGGACCTGAGCAGCCATAACCCCAGCCCCCGGATGAAGTGTCCACAGGCACTCATAAGGGACGGTTCAAGACCCTGGCCTGGGCCTCCAGGTGCTGCCACCTCATGTCAGAGAGACCCCCAGCTCCGGCAGCCCCTGCCCTGCATACTGCTGCTCAGAGGAAGGCCTGGCCTGGCCTAGGATGTGCACCTAACAGCCTGGGGTGGAGCTGGGCCCCTTGGCAGCAGAAAAGCCCCCAGGCTGGGTCAGGCCTGTCCCACCCACACCCACCCCACACCCATCCCACACCCACCCCAGCGCTCTGCCCCTCCCTGCATTCTCCACAGGGAGGGGTCTCACAGCCCATCAGCTGGCCCTCACTGTGATAGGAGGGCAGCCACCAGGTCAGGGTGGATGGAGAGAATTCCAGCTGAAAGGGCTACAAAGGTCCTGGCACCCATGCCCCTGCCTCAAGGCTCTGCTGGCCCTGGGACCCTGACCCCTGGCCTCATCATGGGTCCTCCCTAAGAGGAACCAACACCCCTAACACTGCTTGGCTCCTGACCTGAGAAGTTTGTGCTGTCAACACCTACCCTCAAACCTCTAGCACAGCAACACTAATGCCTCTGAAAACCACACAGGTCACATAACCTGCCCGCTGGGCAGGCCATCCTGCCGCTGCCATGTGGCTTAACCTCTGGGGCAGGAAGGGCATGACAATCCTGACAAGTCACAGCCTGAAGGGGTGAGGGCACAAGCCAGCAGGGTAATTACGGCTGCCCTCTGTCCAGAACTCCCCCATGTGCCAGGCATGTGCTGGCTCACTGAATCCTTACAACAGCCCCTTTAGACAACCACTGTTATCATCCCCACTTACAAGAGGGAAAACCGAGGCACAGAGAGGGCCTCATTACCTGGCACATGAAGGACGGAATCACCCTGTGGAACGTTGAGCCTTTGTAGCCAAAGCCCTTCTCGCCAGTACACAGGGCTCTGAAGTTCTCTGAGGAGTGAAGGAAGAGGAAGGTGAGCAGGGCCAGGCCCAACTCCTGGGTCACACCCATCCCAGCCAGCACCCGCTAACCCCACCTGTAGGTGAGCCAGGCCTAGGAAGACCCCAGGGTCCTGGGTCTGTTCCGCCTGACTTGCTGTGTGACCCGGGGAAAGATGCTTCCCTTCTCTGACCTCAGTGTCCCAAGCACTGTGATGAGAGCACTCACTCCTGGTTGTTCTGGGACCTGGTCAGTGGGGCAGGGGGCCATAAGGTTGTGTACCCACCACCCTCTCCCCCTGTGCACTGAGAGGGATAAAGTTGCACTGTACAGGAAAAAGGACTGGGGGATTTACAGCCTTCTGCTGGTTTTGAGGTTCAAGTCGCTACCAGACAGTTGGGCAGATCCACACACGCCACTTCCCTCTGGTCACGAGCCAGCGCTCTGGCTCCTCTCCACGGCCCCCTGCCTCTCCCTGCTCCCACTCCCCTTCTGGCTAGACCACACACAGGCGGCCCCCGTCGTACCTGCTGTCTTTGGGACAACATCTGCCTTCAGCTGTGGGGAGAGAAGGGGGACAACAGAAGGTGATCAGTCCAGAGGCAGGTGAAGGAAGAAACCTCATCACCACCCAAGGATGCCGGGGAGCGGGGGGAAAGGCCCGCAAGGCCATTCCATCCCAGCACCTCCCAGCTCTCCAGGGGAGGCAGCCTAAGCAGCTATCACTTCTGGCAGCTGCTTCCTGAACTCCAGGCTGGGAGGGGCAGCCCTGTTTTCCTCATGTGGCAGAAAGGATGACAGCGCTGCCCCGGCCTCTTTCCTGGACAGAACTGGCAGAGGTATTACAGCTGGGCCCAAGGCATCAGGTTCGGGGCCTGGAGAGGAACCTGTCCAATCTTCAAGGCGCAGAAGGGAAACTGAGGCTGAGAGAGGCAGTCCAGGGCTGGGGTGAAAGGCAGCAGGTAAGGGGAGTTAAGACAAATGGCCTCTTGCCTCCCAGCTTCAAGATCCACCCTTATGCCAAACCATCAGAGTGCACAGGAGCCGGGAGGGTGCGCCCCCTTTTCCAGAAGAAGAAACTGAGGCTAACAAAAAATACCAAGGCCTCCCTGGGAAACAGCTCATTCAACACGAATCGGTTGGTTGGTTAAAAATGCGGCAGGACAGAAGGGAAGGCTACTCCCGGCTTCAACTCGGCTACCTTGACTGCTTCTTGTTTTGTTTAAAAAAGGGCTCACAGAAAGACTCAGGGGCAGGCGCTGAGTGACCTCCCCGGGAGAGCGGCAGGGGTCGGGGGGCTCCCCAGGACACTGCCCCGAAGGCTATGGCAGGGTCCCCCTAGTGGCCGGAGCCCGCGGCCTGGCGGGTCCCACCTCCTCCTCTTCACTTCCCTTCCCGAGGGCGCAGAGGGAGAGCCCGATGGCGGTGGCGGGGGCAGGGCCGGGGCCAGCTCAGCCTGATGCAAAGGCCGCCACGTGAGCCGGAGCCCCGCCCACCGCTCACCCCCGGCGCCCGCCACCGAGCTCGGGGTCTGGATTCCGACCCCAAGGGCCTGGGTCTCCTCCCCCAGCCCCGGCGGGACAGCGGGACCCTAGGCCCTCACCAGCGGCGACCTGACCTTGAGCCTTCTCCTCTACGTGTCCCGCCCCCACTATGCCAGAGTTCCAGAAGAGGCCGGAAAAGAGCAATCGGACGCCCCTTCTTAATGATGGGGAAACTGAGGCCTGGAGCCCGGCGGTGGGAGGCCCAAGGTCACCCAGCGACCCAGGCAGCACGCCGGGCCGGCCCAGCGGTCTCACCTCCAGCACCACGCGGCCGAGCGGCTGCCCGTCGGCGCCCACGTCCAGGTACACGAGCGGGTTCCCGGCAGAGGAGGCAGCCGGGTTGGGGCCGCCGCCGCTGCTGCAGGCGCGGGCCGCGGGGAGGCGCAGCGGCGCGGGCCGCGGGACAGGGAGCAGGCCGAGCAGGCGGGGCCCGCAGCGCAGCGCCAGCATCGCGGGCACGGAGCGGGGCGGGAGACGGGCAGTGCGGGAGCAGACACCGGCTGCGAAGGTCGCCGGCGTCCAGAAAGCCGAGTCCCGGGCGGCCCCGCGCCGCCGCCTTTATTGGCCAGGCCGGCGTCCAGGCCCCGCCCCGGCCCCGCCCCCTCCGGGCCCGTCCGCGGGCGACCCCTGCTGGTCGCGGCGGGCAGCGCCGCCAGGCTCGTGGGGCTGCAGACCGTCCTTGAACGCGCCCTCGCCGGGGCCAGACACTAGGGACAGACAGGAAGGAGGCTGTTCCATGATGGGAGGGTCCCAAGAGATGAAAATAGAATGCTAAAACCTGGTTAGCTGCAAAATATAGGCCTCAGTATGGTTTCATTTAGATATAATAAAGAAAGTCTACTTTTAAGTTCTTTGTAAGTGTGAGGCTCAGGCTACATGCCTTGCCCTGCTGCCCCTCTCCCCTTAGGCCCTGCATGCAGGCAGAGAGACCTGCGTCTCTTCACGGTGGCGCTGAGAGTCAGCCCGAGAAAGGTGGAGATCCGAGGCGGGAATAGAGAGCCAGAGGCGGCAGGAGGAGACAAGCCAAGACACCTCCCTGGTGGCCAAGGACTTCCTTGTCCTGGCCTGGGCCTGTCTCCCGACTGTTCCAAAGACTACACGCTCTTCCAGCAAGACTGGAAACACAGCCTGGACCTGTCGTGCTCACACCAGGCCCCCAGGCCTTCCCCAGGACCCGTCTGACTCCCACTCCCCTGCCCCCATAGGCCGACAGGAGCCAGGGCAGTCAGCTGCCTGCCGGCTCCCCTCCCTCCCCCACAGACCCCAGCACAACCCTTGGGGCTGACTGCACCAGACCTGCAGGTAGCAGAGCACAGCGGCCTTTCTACAGGGTGTGCAGAAAAACCATGGAAAAAGAAAGACAGAAGAGAAGGGCAACTCATGGGAAGGAGTTGTGGCTAGGGACATATAAGCCCCACAGGCTGGCAGTGGGTTTTCTGGGGACCTGGGGGGGCAGTGAGAAGCCCACAGTGAGTGGATAACAGATCTGGGCCCTGGGAGAGCTCCTGGGCCAACGCCGTTACTATCTGCATGCAAAACTGAGACCCAGAGAGAGAGAAGGGACTGGTCAGGGCTGGGCGAACCTGTGCCAATTCTCCCAGACTTCTCTGGGCCTCAGTTTCCCCATATGTACCAGGGACTGATAACAGTTCCCCTGCTGTTTTCCAGTTCTGTTCTGAGGATAAAATGAACACAAGAGAAGGATTTGTTGACTGTTATGAACTGCATCTGTGATGGGCAGAATTCACAGTGCCTTTGCTCAGGATTTGGGGCTCAGATGGCAGAGAGCCCCAGATGCAGGTGCTCAGAAGCCAGAGGAAGCTAGGAAAGGGGGTAGGGGCTGAGCCTTGGAGGCAGGTGGGCATGAACGGGGTCCAGCTCTGGACTAACCTGCCCCAGACCCTGAATCAGCTCATGGGAAGGGATCAGTGCTGGCCCAAGCAAATCCATAAGGCCAGAGCAGACTGTCCTAGACTCAAGAGAATCCTAGCCTGGCTCCTATTCCAGAAGGTCACAGCCTCTTCTCTGTATTCCTGGCACAGTAGGGGCCTGGCATTCAGGGAAGCACTAGATGATCCCGGAGCCCAGGAGCTCCCCAGGTTCCAGCTTGGGAAGGCTGTGGCGCTCTGGGGAGAGGGGAGATAGTTTCCGCCTGGGGGGATCAGCCTGGAGATGACCGTGTTCGAGGGGCAGAGGAACAAGCATGTTGAGAGGACATTCCAGAGGAGGAATGAGCCAAAGCCAGCCCAGAGCTGAGAGAGGTCAGGGCTCCTGTATGGAAAGGCTGAGATGTTGACAATAAGCTGAAAGGCCTGGAAGGGCCCAATCACAGAGGCCTGACATTGTTGGGTAGCACTGGGGAGCCATCGATGGTGCCGTATCCCATCCGCAGGACCTGCATTGGGCCCCAGCCGCCTTCACTCAGGCCATTGCCACTCTTCCTACCTTCTTTGGAAAATCAAACATCATCACTACCTCCTACTTGAGCCAGAGAAAAGTTTCATCTTCCCCAGCTGCCTGTTTGGCTATGAAGTCATCCCACCTCTGCTGTCCTCCACGGTGTTAGGAGGAGAGACAGTGCCTGCGGTGAGCCATGAGCTGAAATATGCCCAGGCCTTGAGGGCTCCAGCCCAGGTGATATTGGGCAGGTGTCAGTAGTCACCTGGTGGAAAAGCTTTTGATGGCCTCTGTATCATCCTCGAAACAGCAGCTTCTCTCCACTCTCCCCAAGTGACTTCTTACCCAGGTGTTAATGGCTCTGTCACCCAGAGATCCTGGAACTCTGCCTTTGGGCCTCACAGAGCCGAACAGTCAGGTTGTGCTGGGCTCAGAGGTTTTGCAAACTCAGACACCCACCCATGCCGGGCGAGGCTGTAGGGAGTGAGGGGAGGTGGCACCGAGGCCAAAGGGCTAACGCACGCCCCAATTAGAGAGTCAGCCGCGGCCTAGCCCAACAATTGTTGCATGTGGGAATGTGGGTCCAGGGTGACCAGATCTTCACATGTTTCAATAAAAGCTAAAATTTGGGGGTTTATGGAAATCTCCCAATTTTTAAATTTTGGAAACTAATTTTAAAATAAAATAATTAAACCCAGAATCAGCCATAGATAAACATGCCCACAGTCCAGATGAGGCCTCTGGGCCAGTAGTTTGCAAGCTCTGTTCTCCACTGTACAGAGAATTGAAGCTCAGAGAGGGGCAGGCACTTGCCCACGTCACACAGCAGGGCAGCACCGGGTCGGTGGTCAGAACCTCTCTCAACTCATGCCCTTCCTACCATGTGCTGGGCCCTGTGCTTCCTCCCAGGGACAAAGAAAGGGGCGGGCAGTTACGCTGCAGCGGGATTCAAAGTACTCTTGAGAAACGTCTCCCAGGAGGCCCCGCGTGAGTGCACAGCAGGGCTGGTAGTATGGGGCTTTCCCAAAGGCTGGGGTCATTGCCAGTATCAGTCCACCCACGGTCAAAGGTGGAAAATGGTCCCCAGGTGGGAGGCCTTGGGCTTCAGTTTCCTTAGCTCCGTCTGAGGCATCTGGGGTTGTCGCCCTCTCTGGGTTGTTCGCCCCCGGCCCCCCAACTCTCCATGAAGTCCTTCCGAATGCATCAGCCTCAGGAGGGCTCTGGGTTCCTGCCGAATGTGAGGCAGGGGGGGACAGGAGGGGAAGTTCCTGCTGCAGGAGGCCAGGACGGGTGGACTCAGAGAGAGGCCCCAAGGGGAAGGTCTGGGGAGGCTCTCCTTCCAGAGGCCAGCTGTGCCTTAGAAGACACAGGTGTGATATCGGCTGTGAGCAGTGCAGTGGCAGGGACAGCCAGCGTGGCCTGGCAGGGCTCTTGGGTAAGGGACACCCACAGCTGCCTGGCTCTTGTACAACTCATCTGTCCATAACCTGAAGAAGCCTGCCTTCGGGCAGGCACCTGGCTTGGTGATTGTGTTCCTGATCCCGTCTAGTCCACAGGCTGACTGCAAGGGGGTCTGCGGGCCCCGTGTTATGGATACTGGCTCCAAGGCTCAGAGGGAGCCCGTGGCTGGCCCAAGCCCACAGGAGTGGCAGGTGGCTGAGCTCCAAAGCCAGCACGCTGCTGGACCTTGGTGTCCTCGCGAATCTACAGTCAGCCTCTGGCCCTGCAGCCTTGGCGTGCAGTAGTGCAGGCCGACAACTGGGTCCACGCAGCCCTGAGTAGGTTTAGTCTGTTCCTGCTGAGGCTCAATGGGAAAAGTCACTGGTCGGCAGGACCCAAGAGGTCCCCGAGCTCAGGCCCAGACTCTCCCTTTGTACCTGCACTATCCACCTTATTTACTATTTTCTTTTTTTTCTCTCAATACATCCTTATCACAAGGAGGGGCCTGTGCTGCCAGGTTGCCCAGGAGTGGGGCCTCAGCCTCTGCCAAGGATAAAGGGCAGCCTGGCCATCCTAGATGCCACCTGAGCTCCGGGATCTCGGCCCTGTGGTTGTGAGAGAGCAAACAGCTGGGATTCTGCAGTCTCCTGCCCCTTTTTCGGCCTGTTTCCCTTGCAACCTGTGTACTTTTTCTTGAATCTATCGACTTGGTCCTCTTGATCTCTGTTTACTAACTAACACGGATATCTCTCTCCCAACCATTAGAATAAATCCCCTTTGAATCAGTATCGCCTGCCTAGCACTGATGACGCGTGTTTGTCTTTTCTTCCAATGAAAATAAGTGCAACAGTCTTAGATGCTTGTGGGTCATGAGAAGAGCTACCATCTACTGCACACTTAAGGATTTTATACGGTATTTCTTCATCCTCACCATGGCCCTCGGGGACAGGTAGTGACTAGTCTTACCTGAACTTTACAAATGAGGCCTCCAAAGCTGCCGAGCAGCCTGTATTTGGCCCAGCTCTGCCTTATTCCAGAATTTGGCTCCTGACTCAAATACCTGCCACTGAATTTTAGTACAAAAGGTCAGCAGGCATGGGTCAGGCTGGGAGAGGCTCAATTTATGTGACATAGATCTCAGATTTTCGACAAGCAGCGGCTCCAAAAGTTGATTGTCTCAGGGGTGATGTTCCTAAGATGCTATTTCCCCATCACAGGCCCCACTGCTGGCTCATCTGACCTACCAGGAGGTCAGAGCCTGGGCCCCAGCTCCAGGTGGGAAGGAGGATGGGGGGCAGGGCCCAGGGTGTGTGGAACAGCTCTAACCAAGGCTGTTGAGCAGAGGAGAGGAACAGGGAGGGGGAGTGGACATGTTGCCATCTCCAGAGTGCCGAGGGCTGCTATGGGGCAGAGGGCACAGTGGGGGCTCCCTAGACCCAAACCAGGACCTGTGGGAGCCAGGTTGGGGGTTTTTGAGAAGAGAAAGATATCTGTCAATCAGTGGTGTCACATGACCATGCTTTGAAGTAGTGAACTCCCCGTAGCTGGAGGTGTGCAAGAGATACCAAGCAGAGATGCCACAGAGAGGATTCCTACTCGGGGGGTGGTGGGTGGGCCCAGGCGACCCGTGAGGTTCCTTCCAGTCCTGAGATTCTGATTTAGTCCCCCTATGTCGAGGCTGCACGGGGGAGCAGAAAAAGTCTTTTACTGGCACATTGATGAGTGAAATGCAATCCAAAACCATAAATGCCAGAAGAGGACACTGGTTTATGGTTACCAGTTTCAGAATGGTCACAGGTTTCCCAGCATAGAAACAAATGGAAGAAACTATAAAGAAAACCTTGGGAATATTTGGCTACCTACATATTTTAACCTTGTGCACTTTATAGGGCGGGATAGGGGGATGATTTGGGTGTTCTTTTTTACTTTTATTTTTTATTCTTATTTTTATTCTTTCTAGTATAAGGAAAATGTTCAAAAAATACATTGGGGTGATGAATGCACATCTATATGATGGTACTGTGAACAGTTGATTGTATACCATGGATGACTATGTGATATGTGAACATATCTCAACAAAGCTGAATTTAAAAAAAAAAACACAATGAGGGGAAAAAAAAAAAAGCACCTGGACACAATCGGGCAGACTGGCCGTGCTTCTTTCCCAGTTATTTCTTGCTACCCTTTTCCTCCATGCTTTGGGGCAGGCGGAGTTCAGAAATAACGACAAAAGAGTCAATACTTGGCAAAAAAACCTCAGGACATGCCCAATTGATCTGGAAAAAATGCACACCCAGCCTCTACCCTCTCCCATCCCCTATCTACAAGAGACTCGGGTTGGAGAAAGAAGGGAGTGGAGGGGAAGCAAGACAAGTTAGGCCCATGGTGGGGAATGAGGACATGAGAACCCCCAGACGAGCTTGAGGAACCTGGAAGCAGAGGTTTCCTGAGCTGAATATCTGAGCAGGGCCAAGGAAAGGAGCAAGAACCCAGAGACGCCCTCGACCCCGGTGGGTTCAGGAAGCGGTGCACAGTGTCTGGGCAGGTGGTCCCCTGACACCCCCGCCCCCCGCCGTGGTGTGGACTTCCTTGAAGGGGGAGGTAGGGCAAGAGGGCTCGGAAGTGACTCTTCAAGCCTGAGGACCAGGGCGCTTTGTGGTTGGGGCCAAGGAGATCATGGCAGGGCCGGAGGCCAGATGGAAACAAGGACCTCTAGATACCAGGGGACGGACAAGGGCAGCTCTGACAGGTGCCGCTCCTGCCATCTTGGCACTCCTTAAGCCTCCAGGAACTTAGAGGCAACCCTGGGGAAAGGACAGGGGAAAGGCCTTTCCCAAAGTTACTGAGGTTGTTTCCAACAGTTGGCCAAAATGAGACCTTGAGAAAGAAATTGAGTTCAGTTATAGAAAAGTAAATCTAGCTATGTTTCTTGTATACTTGCCTTTGGGGGCCAGAATTCATATCCGTAACGTGGCTAAAAGGCTTCCAACTAACCAGAGAAAATATCTGTGAGGTATGTGTAATTGTAATACAATAAATTGTTCATGGAAACCAATAAGAAAAACATTAATAGCTCAGTAGAAAACACATAGAGGAAAGGATCAGGCAGTTTACAAAATGCAAAATATAAATAGCCGAAATCATAAGAAAAAAATGTTCGAACTCACTGGAAATCAAAGAAATGTCCATAAAAGAGATGGGTTATCATTTTGGCACCATCAACCTTGTACATTGGTTCATTGATTACTCCCGCAACGCTGTCTGCTTTCGTGGTTCTCCGCCGTGGCCCAGGCTCCGTTCCGACTGCTTAAGTGTGGCGGGCGTGAGAAGGCGTCCCTCCCATCTGGCAGGGGTGGAAAGGGCCAGGCCCCAACAGCTGCCACCTGAAATCTGTCATCGCATTTGCACCTGGCCCATGCACCTGGCCAGCGACTGAGCGTGGAGGGATACTGAGGCAGCACTCTTCCTGGGAGACGCGGGACCCCCCGGGGGCCAGCTCGGGCTGGAGGAGTCCCCAGAGGACTGCCCAAGATGCTCCCACCCCCCCACGCCCCCATCCCTCCATCCTCTGTCCCTCCCTCCTTCCTCCTTCTTTCCCGCCTTCCCTCTTTCCTTTCCTCTCTCCTTCACTGGAGGACAGACTCGACTCAATGTGATGGTTTGCCCAGCCTGCCCCTCCTGCTGCCCTGGTTCCTTTCAGAGCTTTTTCCCTTAACACACTTCTTCCACATTTAATCCCATCTTAGTGTCTGCTTCTCGGAGGATTTGGACTAGCACCCAATTATGGCTACCCCTCCACACGGGCTGGGTTCTCACCTAGTGTGTCCACCGTTCACCTTCTGTGACTGGTGGCCGGGCCTCACCAGGGTGGACGTACACACAGGATTATAATATTACTGTTAATATCTCCGATTCTACTCCACCTGCTGAGAGTCGACTCTATCTAATGAGAGCCTCTGCAGCCTCACTCCTCTGCTGTGTGTTCTGCCTATGCCCCTCCCCAGGGGTTTTCACGTGTGCTCCAAGCAGCTCTAGTCCTGCCGAGGCCGCCTGGGTTCTCGCTGTGTCCCCATCAATGTACTGGGACCCTGGACAGGTGGCTGGGGGAAGCCCCCTTACTCACCCGGGGCCCAAATGTCTCATGAAGATTTTAGTGGAACAGCTCTTTCCTCTCTTTCTTTTCATACTTGCGACCTCCCAAACCCCTATAGCACTTGGTGTTGAGCCCAGTGGAGGCAGAATGGGGGACCGGTCCCCTTTACAGGTGACAGAAAGAATTCAGAAGTGTCCTTTCCTCTGACGACAGAGATCTGTTATCAGACCAAGCCGGTCCCGGGTCATCCCCCAGGAGGCTCCTCAGCCCCTGCAGGAGGCCTTTGGTGGCCAAGGCTATGGGTCCTGGGGCAGACCCAGACCTGGTCAGATCCCACTTGGACTCCAGCTGTGAATCCAGTTCATAGCTTTAGTGTTTTTCTGTGTAGACGTAGGTGCAACATGCATACTAATCTCCTGCTTTTGACTTCAGCAGTTGTGAGATAACGTTTGTAAAAGTTACTCTTAGCCTGGTGCCGGCAAGCAGTGACGAGCAGCCATTGCTGTTTTTATTTTCGTCACTGCTATTCCTGGGAGAGTTTCTCTGTGGTGGACACCAGGTCTTGTTCACTTCTCTCCCTCTGTCATGCAGGGCACATATGGACAGTCACGCAGGATGTTTTTTGGACAATTGAAGGCTTCTGACCTAGAGCCCCTCGGGGCATTTATGCCCTCATGGGATGCTGAGAGGTGGGATAAGAGGGCCCCCAAGGACTTAGATACCGTGCACCCTTCTGACTCGAGGCCCTGAGGTTATTATAAGATCAGAGAGGCAGTTTGGCTTCTGCCTGTACCTGTTCTAGAAAAACACAACCAGGAGCCTGCTGGGCCAAGACCTCACCAACCAGAGAAGCTGCCTGGAGCCTCTGCCCCTGAAAGTTCAAGGTTTCCAGGCTGGAAGGTGTGTGGGCTTCAGGAGGACCACTGGGTTATCAGCTGCCACCTCTCCAAGGTCTCACCTCAACTCCCTCCTCGGCCACTGCCCTCTCGCTCCCACCCTCCTCACACCGCGCCACCGATACCCTTCCATACCCTTCAACAGGGCCCAGCAGGCTCCTCATCGTTCCCTGCACAGGCCGGTGCCCACGCAGCCCCTGGTGCCCCTGCAACAGCCCCCCCTCCCCATTCCTCTCCCAAGGCTGCACTCGGCCTCCCTGACCCTGTGCTCTCCTCGGACCGTGTCTCCCCTTTTCTCTCTGACTTCTCTGACCCCCTTCTCCTCCCCTGCTTGTCCTTTCTCCACCCGCCATCCCTTTCACTCTTCTCCAGGGCTTCATCCTCTGCCCTGCCTCTTCCCTGCCCGTGCTCTCCCACCCGACCCCGGGACCCCCAACTCCTCCAGGCACAGGAGGTGTGGTCTGGAAAGGGCCCAGATGGAGGAAGGAAACCCAGAGAAGCCGAGCACCCTGGGGTGGCTTGTGTGTGAGTCTTGACCACCAGCTGGCACCAGGGAAGTCCCACCAGGGCAGAGGTCCTGGCCGACCCAAGGTGGGGTCTTGGAGAAGAGCTGATTGGAGCTCCACTGGCAGGCAATGGGGTATCCCTAACAAGGTTTCTGACAGGCTGTGGACAGGGCTAAATTCCAGGGACAGGAGGGAGCTCTCCATCCCAGCAGCCTGAAAGAACCACCAATAAGAGAACACAGAAGGCTGGGCAGGGGTGGGGCAGGCGAGGTCCAAATATGAGAGCCGGATGCAAAGTCAGGTGGGGATGGGTTCTAGGCCTGAGCTACCCACCCTTCCTTTCTTCCCATCTTCACTGAGCAGCTACTGTTAAGACTACTACGTGCCACAGATGCTGAGCTTTCCTGCCAGGCCAGCTGTCATCTGAGCTTCTAAAAATGCCCCCATGAAAAACAGGGCTCATCCTAGAGTCTGGAAGGGGCCAAGCTTCCAATGGTTCCTGCTGTGGTGGTTTTAAAACATGTCCACAAATTCTTTGACAGTCCTTACATCAAAACACGGAGACTTACTCCTCTTCCTTGAACAAGGCCTGGCCTCGGTGGCCGGCTTCTAACCAACAGAATGTGGCAGAAGTGAGGCTGTTTCCAGTGCCAAGACATAAAGGCAAAGCAGCTTCTGCTTGATGCTCCGTCTTGAGCTCTTGCACTAGAAAAGTCCGGCTGCCACACCGTGAGGAAGCCCAGGCCACGTGGAGAGGGCACTTGGAGGCATTCTGGCCGCCAGCCCCTGCTGAGCGCCCACCACCAGATGCATGAGTGAGGAAGCATTTGAGATGGGTCGGCCGGAGTCACCATCTGACAGTGACCACTTGAGAGCCCTGAGCAAGAAGTGACCAGCCGAGCCCAGCCAGTTCCAAGAACCCCAAGAGATGATCAAAATAAATGACTGCTATTGTTTGACACCACTAGGCTTAGGGAGGATTGTTATGCAGTTAGAGACAACCAGAACATCTGGGGGTGAAGGTTGGAGGAGTGGATACCTGGAGTGGCTGCCAGGGTCTCCGGGCTCCCATGCCACCTACCCAGGGTGACTGGGCAAGTTGTGCCTGCAAAAGATAAAAAGGGGAAGAAGCCAGACTGGGCAGGGAGAACCCCAGACTGTGATGCAAACCTGTCAAAGTCTTGGCTGGCTCAGTGGGAGCTCCGAGCACAGGTTGCTGTAGAGGAGGGTCTGCACTGGGCTCAGATGGCCAGGCTCCATCCCTGCCATGATGAGTGTGACCTGGGCTGGAAAGCCACGGCGGGCCCAGCTGACCACGCTCCTTGCTGTTCAACTGCAAATTCTGGCCTGCTGGGAGGTTCCGGTGGCGCCCTCGGTGGCTGCCGGCTGGGGATCAGGACAGCCTCCTCTGACTCCCTGTGTCCCAGGGCATCCCTCGGCCCAAATTCTGGAGCAATAGTCTCTCCCTACAAAACCCACAGGTAGTTCTCCATCTCCTGCTGAGTAAGGAGCCAATTCTTGAGTTGGTCATCAAAGTCCTCCACCATCTGACACCCTCCCCTGCCACGCTGACTGGTTAGGGATGGGGCCTCTGGAATCTGACTTCCAGGGCCCAAAATGGGGCTCTGTGCCTGTGAGCTGGGCGACCTTGGGAAAGTCACCAGTGCCTTCCTCGGAAGGCTGCTGTGGGGGTTGAATGAGATGCTGCATGCAGAGAGCATGAAACTCAGGGCCTGGCATGGAGAGAGGGCAGTAACTGTTTAGCTTTTCAGTCCTGTCCTGCCCCTCAGTGAGCACAGCCTCTGGGCCCCTGGGGGGCTGATTTCAGGCTAGAGGGACTTTGTCTCTCCTAAACCCTGGGGGTAGAGTGAGCAGAGGGGCCCCTCTTGGGCTCTCTCCCCTTGGCCCACCTGTCAAGGGTGGACGTGGCCCTGCAGCAGCCAGAGCTGGCAGGTCACCTGGTGGGAGCAGAGCTTTAGGGAGAGGGGAGAGGTGGGGGAGAGGGGCCCTGTGTGACTGGTAAGTTGGCCCTGACGAGGGGCTGTGTGTCCGTGTCTGAGGGGCCTCTTTGGTCCTCGAGCCTCGCTCCAGTCCTCGTCGACACTGCAGGAGGACTGCCACTCGTTCCTGCCCCCACTCCCAAGCCACTGTGTGAGGAGGCCTTGTTCGTGGTGGCCCCCCATCCCGCCTGGCGCCAGCCTGGCCTGCCCAACAGAGCCACAAGCCATCTCCTCCAACAAAGGGCCAGTGTCCTCGGGAGGGCAGGTGCTGCCCAGGCAGGACGGCAGCCAGGCCTGCTGGGGAGTTCTGGGCAGTCGGACCACAGAGGGCTGACCTGAGTCCGGCTGGGGCTGGGGACAGGGCTCTTGGGCTGTTGTTTTTGTTGGTTTTGAGCCACTGTCCTTAGGAAAGAGTTCAGGGTGAAGGGGGCAGAAGCTCACGCTGGAGAGCTGAGGTGCATTCACCAAGTTGGCGGCTGAAGGTCAGAAGGGGGCTTCCCGAGAGGGGTGCAGGCCCTAGCCTGACCTGAGACCCAGCAGCAGGGAGCCCGGGTGCACCCCCTTTTTAAGCCTAGGAAGGAGAGCACCTTTTTGCTGGGCAGCTTGTGCACCCTTTCCCTCGACAACCTCCCTACCCCCACCCCTGACACACACACACCTTGCTTTCCAGCCAGCCTGCTCTGCCAGCCTGTTGCAACTCCTGCCTAGGTTGACTAATCACATTCTCCTGCAATCAAGCCACCCACCAGTCCCATAGGCCCAGCCTTTAACAGCCACAGCTGCACAGCTGGTCAGCCCCAGGAGAAGTGGACATTCAGCAACTGGCCCCTACTGGGGGCCCTTCTCTGAAAATAGGCTGGTCACAATCAGGACAGAAGCCAGTGGTGGGCCAGGGCTGCCCATCATCTCAGATTGTATCACTAAAGGCTGAGCATCTAGAATGAAGAAGGTGAGAATCACCTTTGTTCTTTACAGCTCAGACCCATGGGAACTGGACTATCTACAGATTTTGTAAGGATGTCACAGAATAAGGACAAAGGAATGGAAGTTTCAGAGAGTAGTGAGTGAAAGCTACAGATTTTAGATCAATGAGGATGGATGGAAATCTGTCAAGGATTTTGTATATGTTGTATTTTTTCCTACCCATCATGAGCTCCGTGGGGTGGGAGAAACAGCTGTATCTTATTCATCTCAGTAATTCCTTCACCATTTCAGTCTCTTATACCTGTCATCACTCAGCTCACAGTGACAGCAATAAATATTGGCTGGATCAATGGGTAGATGAATGGATGAGTCTGTGGATGGTGGTAGAGGGTGGGTGGGTGGATATGTAGGTGGGTAAATTGATGGACAGGTGAATTCATGATGGGGGTGGTGAGTAACTCACTGAATCCTGCACTGGCAGAGTGGCCAGAATGGGAGCTGGTATGACCCTTAGCAGCAAAGTCTTAGGCTTCTCAAAGATTTCTTACAGAGGACACAAAAAGACCTAAACATAAGAGAAAAGGTAGATAACATATACTTCATTAAAATTGGTAACTTCTGCTCATCAAAAGACATCATGAAGGAAATGAAATGGTGAACCACAAACTGGGAGGAGATATTCATAATACATACATCTGATAAAGGTCTCATATCCAGGATATATAAAAAGGAGTTCTATAAATCAAAAAGAAAAGGCAAACACACCAATTAAAAGTGGGCAAAAGACTTGAACAGGCATTTCACAAAAAAAGGGATCCCAGTGACCCAAGGACATATGAAAAGGGGCATCATTATTCACCAGGGGAAAGCAAATCAAAGCCTCAATTGGTTTCCATCATATGTGCACTAGTACAGCTATAATTGAAAAGACTGACTCTCTCCAGGGTTGGTGAGCGTGTGTTGTCAATGGAACTTTCAGATTCCTAGTGGTAGTGTAATTTGGTTCAATCACTTTAGAAAACTGTTTGGCAGCATCTACTAAAGCTAAAAATATGCCACTTCTGACCCAGAAATTCTGCTCCGAGGCACACAGCCAGGAGAAATGAGCGTACGTGTCCATATGCATACTTCATATAAATGTTCATGATAGCCCCAAACTGGAAGCAACCCAAAGGCCCATCAACAACAAAATGGACAAATATATCATAGTATCTCCATGCAATGGAATACTACGCAGCAGTGAAAAAGAAGAACATTTGGCTGCATATAGCAGGGATAAACTCCTTTTCATATTTCCTTGGGTCACTGGGATCCCTTTTTTTGTGAAATGCCTGTTCAAGTCTTTTGCCCACTTTTAATTGGTGTGTTTGCCTTTTCTTTTTGATTTATAGAACTCCTTTTTATATATCCTGGATATGAGACCTTTATCAGGGGGAAAACCAGGGTATGTCTTGTATGAGTCCATCTAGAGGAAGTGCAAGACAAGGTCAAACTAAGCTCTGATGAGAGAAGTCAGATAGCAGTTCTTTTGTGGGGTTGGCTGGGAGGGGGTATGAGGAGCCTTCTGGGGTGCCAGATCTCTTGATCGGTGTGGCAGTTACCAGGTGTGTGAGTGTGAGAACTTCCTCAAACTCTACATTGATGATCTTTGCTCTTATGTATTTTTATGTTATTCCTCAATAAAACATTAAAACAAACCAAAAAGTCCATCTGAGTTTCCTTTTTTCTGAAAGAATTCAGGATACCGGCATGGATAAGAGGAAAAGGGAAGAGCACAAAGGCCTTTTAAAGAAGCATAGTTTCTTGCACTCAGTGTAAAATATCTCAGATGAATTTCTTGAGAAGAGGCAGAGTCCTGGCCTGAGGCAGGGGGCTGGACCAGATGGCCAGGGAGCAGGTGCTCACATGGGGATGTCCACAGGGTGGGGCAGGTGATGACAGGATGACACATGCCTGGGGCTTTCCCACCAGGCCTGTCCTGGGCCACTGCACACCTCACCTGTGGAGGCAGGTAGAGGGGGCCGGCCTGGAACCTCTGTAACCCCTGCCCCACTGGGGTATATTCTAAGGGAAGGGGGTCTCCTCAGAGGAGCTGCCGGCCACTGCTCCCCCTCTGGGTCTCAGGGAGGTGGGGGCCTTGTTGGCCAGTGTCCAAGAGGCCCATGGGAGCAGGTGGGAGAAAGCCAGCCAGCCCTCCCGGGTGCTCAGTCCTCACCTCTGTCACATGGGAAGGTTGAGCTACACCTCCCAGGTTCTGCTGGTTCCCGGGGCACCCCAAACTACCCATGAGCAGCAGTGGCTCGTCCCATCCCCACCCCACCACTGCCCTTCCAGCCCAGCAGCCCCATCTGGAAAACCTGAGGGCCCCACTCTGCTGACCTCACAGAGCTGAAGTCATCTGTGTTTCTTCCCCCATGAGTCAGGGAGCATCACAAGATGCTGACACAGGTGACACAGGTGACACAGGTGACAGTCAGTGAGGCCTCCCAGCCAAGGCAGGGCTCCTCCCTTCACGGGGAAGTGGGGCAGCTGCGGCTGGAGCAGGAAGCCCGAGGGATGGAGCTGGGGTAACCTGTTGCAGGTGAAGAAAGGAGCCATTGGGCACCCTCTCCTTCTCCCTCTCTCGTCCTGCCCCCCTGCCCACTCTGCCTCCCTGACATCCCTCTCCTCCCCTTCCCCTGCCCTAGGTTCAGGCCTCATGACCTCACCCTTCAAGATGGCAGGAGGCCCCCACTCCAGCCCCAGCTCCTCATTCCATCCTTCTCAGTGCTTCCGGGGAGAGGTCTGAAGAGTATTGACAAATGTATATCCCCGCACAACCAACACCCAGTCAAGGTATAGGACCTTCCCATCACCCCAGAAGGTTCCCGCCTGCCCCTTTCCAGTCATCCACTTCATGCCCCCAAACAGCTGCGTGTCTGACTTCCGCCCCCAGAGATGAGTTTTGTGGGATCCTGGATTTCATATAAAATGGAATTATATGGTAATTACACAGTACATACTCCTTTATGTCTGGCTTCTTTCACTCAACATAATGTTTTTCAGATTCATCCATCTTTTGTGACTTTTATTGCTGAATACTATCTCATTCTGTGAGCATAACTTCATTTGGTTATCCATTCTCCTCTTGACAGACAGCTACAATATTTCCAGTCTTTGACTATCATGAATAATGCCGCTATGACCATTTGTGCACAAGTTGCTGTGTGGACGTATCATTCATTTCTCCTGGGTAAATTCCTTCAAGTTGACTTGCTGCTAGTATGTACAGTAGATGGATATTTATAGGAAATCACCAAACTGTTTTCCAAAATGTTTGCAGCATTACAAACTCCCACAAGTAATGTATGAAAGTTCCCATTTGCTCCTTGTATTAGTTTTCTCCAGAGTAACAGAACCGACAGCATGGATACGTGTGTAAATATTATGAGGTTTAGTATAGGGCCTGGCTCACATGATCATGGAGATCAGCAAGTCTACATCCCATAGGACAGAACGCAAGGTGCAACTCCTAAGAAGGTTTCAATGACTCCCCCAGGAGAAGCTGGCTGGCTGAATGGAGACAGAAATTCTTCTTTCCTACTGCAAAATCCTCAGTTCTCCCTTTAAGGCCTTCAACTTTATTGAATGAGACTTTTCTCATTGCTGAGGGCAATCTCCTTTGTTGATTATAGATATGGTCAGCCACAGATGCAATCAATTGACTGATGATTTAAATCCTCGAAATATCCTTACAATAACAATCAGGCCAGTGCTTGCTTGCCCGAAGGACTGGACAACATAACCCAGCCAAGTTGATACGTCACACTCCATATCCACACCAACATTTGGTACTGTCTTATTAGTTTACCATCAGAGGAGCACATCTAAACAACTCAAGTGTCCTTCAACTGATAAATGGATAAATAAAATGTGGTATTTTCATACACTGGAATACTGTTTAGCAATAAAAAAGGAATGAAGCACTGATACATGCTACAACATGGATGAACCTGAAAATAGTATGCTAAGTGAAAGAAGCCAGACACAAAGGACCACAGATTATATGATTCCACTTATATGAAATGTCCAGAAGAGGAAAACCTACAAAAACAGAAAGTTGATCAGTGCTTGCCTAGAGCTGGGGTTATGGGGGAGTTGGAGGTGTGTATGAGACAGTTAACAGATACAGAGTTTCTTTTTAGAGGAGTGAAAATGTTCTAACAACTCTATGAATAAACTAAAATTCATAGAACTATACACTTTAAATGGGTGAATTCTATGGTATGTGAATTAGATCTCAATAAAGCTGTTAAATACACACATCTATAAGCCGGTTATCCTTTAAGGCTCCCCAGTGCACTAGGGTAAAGCCCCAGATTCATCAGCATCACCTGCTCGGCTATAGGCAGAGGGGACCCTTTGCCATTTCCAGACACATGATGTACCGTCACACCTCTGGGGGTTTGCACATACTGTTCCATCTCCGTGGAAAGTTGTTCCACCTCATTGCTGACTCATCCTTTAAGGTCCAGCTCACCTGACCCCTCTGGGAAACCTGCCCTTACCCCTCTTTTGTTCATTCATTAATTAATTCATTCAGCAAGTAATCATTGGGCACCTGCTGTGTACCAGGCCCTGTTCTAGGCACCAGGGATATGTCTGCTTGCCCACTACCCCTGCTGAGCAAGTGGGGGGCTGTGAAGAGGAGACGAGAAGGCAGGACGCCCACTGCACAGATGTTGCAATGAGGCCCTGGGAGGAGAACAGCTGGATTGCACAAGTTCATCTGACTGGTGCTGGGGCAGGAAGCTGGCAGTTTCCCTGTGCCAGCTCTGAAGGCTGAAGATGGCGCCCCCACATCAGGAAGTGATTCCAAGTCGCTCTCTCTGGGCATTGTCCAAGTCTCCATTATTCAGGTGGGGGCAGCGCGAGGCAGGATTGTCGGAAGCAGCAGTGGGTCTTCCCAGCCTGCTCCCTCAGCCTGGCTCAGGTGAGTCATTGCCACCTGCCCGTGGGCTTCCTGTCCTGGGAGGTAGGCGGTTCACAAGGGGATCTGTGCCAGGGGGACCCACAAGGATAGCTCCTTAGTGGTGTGATTGCTCACAGGGGACCCTCGCATGTTGACTGTCCCCTCCAAGGCCCCGACAGGCCCTTGGCTCTTCTTTATACTTGTTGTTCCATCAATAGCAGAGGCAGGATGGGAGCACATGTCCTTCCTGCCTGCTACAGACGCTGGCCCTGGGGCCTGCGGGTACAGAGCAGGATGGGTCTAAAGTAAGGAGCCTGGGGTGCCCGGGATCTCCCTGCAGCCTGCAAGCTGAAGCTTTTCAGCCCGTTTCTCCTGGGTTGGCTGGGTTCAGGCCTCTGATGGAAGGGGCAGGTCTACCTTCCCGGGGTCCCCTCCTCCCTCTCTGGTTCTCCTCCCATCATTGGCACGACCCAGTGTTTCCTGGAGCCCTTGCCCCGTCTGCCGGGCACCAAGCCCTGGGCCCTCCAGATTGAACCTGGGACAGGGTTCATCCTTCCAGCACCCCCATTCCTGGAGAAAAGAGGCTCACAGAATACATTCATGTTTCTCCAGCTGCACCCCACTGGGGGCAGGTGCCTTGCTTGGGCCACAAGCCACAGGGAGGGAGAAGCTGTCACCTCTCTGAGCCCAGGAACCCTGAAGACACCCCTCCTCTGCCTAGAACTCTGGCTCCTCATCTGCCTGTCCCTCAGGGCAGGGCCCTGGGGAAGGTGCTGGAGTTGCTGGGTGATCATTTAAAGCCTCACAGACTTTGGGAGTAGGAAGGGCAACTAGGCGTGGTGCCTAGTCTGGTTTCCTGACCGACAGGAGGGACTTCTGGTTGGAGACGGAGGGAGACCCTCCCCAGGTCTCTGGAAGCTTCCTAAAGGCACCTCCCTGCTGCTTTCTCTATCTCTTCCCACCATCTCTCTTTTACCCCTTCTCCAGGGATGCCCCATCTTTCCCTGAAGTCACGATGGAACCTCCAACCCTACTTGAGTCCTCCCACTGTCATTGAGCCCACATGTCCTGGGATGATCCTTGTGGGGGGCGTGGGGAGGATGGTAAGGTTTACCCCCATCCCTCCATCCCCTGAGCTGTGATCTCCTAAAATAACTACAAATTGAGCACAAATCGCGACTAGGACAGGAAAAAAAAGGTGGAATTCCTTCATTCTTCCCCACAGCAGTGCCTGATGAGGCTATCTACCAGTTCCTGCTCCCAAGCCCACCCAGAGCGGGTGGGCCCTGTCTGTTACAGGCTTGTTCTAGATTCTTCCCTCCCAGCCTCTCAACTCCCCACATGCTAAAAAGAGGTGCTCATTTTCCTCCCTTAAGTTAACTAGGCTTGATTTCTGTTGCTGGCACCCACAGCTCCCTGAGTGGTCTCTGTCCTGTCGTATTCAGTAATCTCTCGCTTTGTCCAGCCACAGTGGAATTTTATGAGCATGCATTCTGGGGGAGTAGGAATCCAACAAAGCCCAGGATACTGGCTCCCCATGGCCCCCACCCCTGGGATGGCTGATGTGACCCCAGACCTTGAGACCCTACTCAATTTGACCCTGGAGTCTCCAAGTCTCCAGGTCGTGTCTCCTGTGGATCTTATGCAACTCACCCTACTTCTTGGGATGGGATGACACAGATGGGAGCCAATATCACCCAAGTCTGTGTTTCTCTCGTGGCCCTTTCATGGATCCGTTCTTCCCCATCAGTGCATCAAGTGAATGACTAGATTTAGGCCGACCAAAAAGTAAGGGGCTGCATTGGTCAGTATGTTTCTCTAGTGGCAGAGACCTGATTCAAATTAGCTTAGAGATAAAGGGAATTCGTTCACCCATATAACTGAGAAAGACATGGTGTAATTGGGAAATATAAGCACCAGGGTCTCTTCGCTATCTGCCGCTCTCTCTCTGTCTCTGCACGGCAGCCTCATCATCCCTGACTGCAGCCTTCCTTCTCCACATGGGCTGAGACAGGACAGCTGGCTGCTTTCAACTCACATCCTCATGGCTTTGTGGCCAGAGGGAAAGGAGTTTCTCCTTCCTAGCACCAATCCTAGGGAGGGATTCTGATTGGTCCACCACTGGGGGGACATTGTGGACCAGCTCCCTTGGGACCCAACAGAGACTGGCTGCATATTGCAATATCCTCCCTGCACTCACACCTCTTTGCAATGTGATGTTGCAGCTTCTCCCATGAAGAGGTAGAGTCAAGTGCCCCATCCCTTGTTTCTGGGCTGGTCTTGTGACTTGTTTTGGCCAAAGAATGAGGCAGAAGTGATGCTGAACTGATTCCGAGCTCTAAGAAGCCTTGCACACTTCCTCCTGCTCTCTCAGAACCTGCTGCCACCATTTGAACAAGTCCAAGCTGGCCCGATGGATGAAGAGACATACGATCCAGTTACCCCATCACCCCAGTGAACTGCAAGCCAACCACCAAACACGAGGGTGAGGCCCTCCTAAGCCAGCCTCCAACCACTGACTGCAGACACCGACAAGAGTCCAACTGAGGTTAGATGGACCTGGGTTGTCAGAACGGCTCACTCCAACCACTGACTCATGGGCAAAAGTAAATAGCTGTTTTAAGCCATGAATAATAAATGGAAAGGGTTATGCAGCAGAAGCTAATTGATACATTAGCTATATGTTCATCAAATCCATTTCTTTTTCTTTTGAGGCACATAGCTGGACTATATTTCCCTAAATCTTTGCCTTCTCTCTAAAATTCCTGCTTCTTTTGCCATTAGTGTAGCCACTTGATTGAGTTCTAGACAATAGAACATGGGCCTAAATCACGAACTAACTCCCCATGGACCTAGCGGAGAGCGGAGCTACCAGATGAGAATATCCTGAGTCTGTAAATGTCCACCCAGATGGTGTCCAACTGGGAAGACCCACGCTGAGTGGAGACATGTTAAGCCCCTGATAATTCGGTGTTTTTCTATTCCAGCAGCATAGACCAATTCCCATATCAGGGAGGAGCAGAGTGTCCCCCAAAAGAAGCTAGTCCCACTCCCAGAAGAAGGGACCAGGTTAAAAATCCACCCCAGGAGCCAGGAGCCACCTTGAGTTCCAGGTTCCAGAACCAACCCAAAGAGAGTTTGGGGAGTTGCCAAGGGCAGGGCCTGTGGGTCGACCTATTTCCTCACCAGCAGTTCTCTGGCCAGGGGGAGCATTCCTGCCTCCTGGGGGCAGACACTGGGCCCTGGGCGAGTGATCAGTAGTAACAGGAAGAGAGGACTGCTGGTGGAAACTCAGAGCCTCTCAAGTCCACCAGAGCTGGGACTGTGTCTTTGTTTGACATGGATTCCCATGGTCCCAGGCATCCTTTTAGTTGAAAGATAAAAATCTCCATTTGTTCTAATGACAGGGTGTTAGAAGACTTCCTTCTGATACCAGAAAACTCCTAAAAAGGAAAGGGAAAGTCATACAGCCTGGAGGGGAGGGCATATGTCAAGGACAAATAACGAACAGAGTAACAGAGATCCTTTAAGAGCAGGAGAACAGTCCAGAGAGGAAGCCACACGTAGAGCCCACCAGGGTCTGCAGGAGGCCACACTGGGGTCTGGACCAGGCCATGGCTTGAGTGAGGGGCGTAATCTGATTGGTCACTGCTAGCTCATCCTTCAGGTCATGTGACCATCCTGGTCCACCTGGCTGAGGTGGGGGGTGATCATGTGGTACAAACGTGGCCGCCCTTCAGCAGAGGCAGGTGGCAGTTCCCAAGGGAGGAGGGTAAGGAGGGGCAGGCACTCCCGAAAGTCCAGGGCAGCATTCCAGGAGGAGGAGAAATCATTGGTTGGCAAAGATACAGAAATGAGAAACAAGATGGTATGAGACGGTGGTAAAGTTCAGAGCTGGGATGGTGGGAGATGAGTTCAGTCATGGGACCTGCAGACCATGGGTGCCTCCCTAGGGCTCTCCAGCTGATCTACAGGTACAGGACATGGTGGCAAAGCACTGCCCTTTGGAGGCCCACAGTCTGGGCTTGCATCTTGGTCCTGCCACTTAAACCAGCATGTGGCCCTGGGTTGGGGACTGGGGCCATTGAGCCAGTGGCAGCCAATATCTAGGCTTTATTTGGACCATGTGGTATCTGTATATACTTTTGTTTTCTTGTTTATAAATTTTGTTTTTTAAAGCTGCATTTCCAGGTTCTCTAGGAACCTGATCAAGCAGCATCTGGGTGGGTCTGTGTGCTTACCTGGTGACAAGTAATTAGGTCTGAGAAGCTGTTGTCCCTTAGACACAGCCAGTGCTCTCTAGTTCTCCCCAGCCTCTACTCTCCCTACTGCTGGCCAGTTCTGTGACCCCTGCGTGATTACTCTTCAGTAGCAGCTGTCAGTATTGCTTTTTTTACAGTAGAGAAATAATTTTCTGTTTCCGTGGTGGTAGGCAGAGTAACATCCCCCCAAAGGTGTCCATGTCCCTAGCTGTGGCATCTGTGACTATGTTATGTCACATAACAAAGGAGAATTAAGGCAGCAGACAGAATTAAGATTACTAATCATTTGAGCTTGAGATGGGGAGACTATTTTCATGTGTCCCAGTGATATTAATTCCATTTCCAGTTTTGTGCCACCATCACCACCACCAGTTACCAAAACTTTTTTTATCACCCCAAACAGAAACTCGGCCCCCATTAAGCAAAACTCCCCGTTCTCTCCCCACCCCAGTCCCTGGTAACCTGTACGTTACTGTCTCCATGAATTTTCTTATTCTAGGTATTTCATGGAAGTGAAATCATACAATATTTGTCCTTTTGTGTCTGGGTTATTTCACTAAATGTGATCAAGGTTCATCCACGATGTAGCATGAGAAGGTAAGTGTTTTTAAGTGCTTGCTGCCAAGGAGGTTTCCCTCACTCTCACACGGTTTTAAATTGCCGATTAAGAGATCTGAGAACTGCAATTTCCTTTCTCCAATGAATCAGTGACACTTAGCAATAGCCACCAGATTTCATCATTTTAATAGCTATTTCCCTCTCCCTCTCAGTTGGCAGAGACAGTGCCCAAGCCGCTCATCCCCTCTACCGCCTCCCATCCTCGTTCACCCCAAGTGACAGTCGTAGCAGGTGCCCTGCCTCCCTCTGCCACCAGTGATGAGTCCTTGATGCTATCTGGCCTGTGACCCACCTCCAGCCAAGCCTCAGAGTCTACCCCCAGGAGTCCTCCCAGCATCCTGTGTCCTAGGTGGGTCCCCTGGAAGCAGAGTCCCTGGATTCATCGAGGGAGAGCTCTCAGGAGCAGCCCATATGGGAGGGAGTGAAGCAGGATTGGGAAGGGGCGAGGGGCGAGGGGTGCAGCCAGCAGCAGCCTCAGGTGAGATCTGGCCCTGACCTGACAGAAGAAGGCTCTGGGTGCATTAACCACACTGCAGGGTCTCTTCCCCTACTCCACCCCACCACAGAGAGGCTGCCGCTTTATCCCGTTTGGCAATCAGTCTGTGGCTTTAACTGCCTGGCAGGGGCGTGTGTTGTTGGGGTGGGGGTGGTGTTTGGTAACCTCCCCGAGAGGAGGCTCTTGCCCGATGAGGGCAGTTCTCTGGTGAAGGTGGGAAGTTGTGAGCCGTTAGCAGCTTTGGGATGGGTGTGCCGTCTGGCCAAGGAGATCTCAATGGAGCACCACTAGGCCCCAATTACTACAGGAACCAGTGAAGAAGACAAAGAAGGCACAGCCAGAGGGATTCAAGAACTGGAGAACCTGAAGAACGAGTTGTCACGGAATCCGAGAGAAGGGAGAGTTTCAAGGAAGAAACAGCAAACTGTCAAATGCAGCCACGACGTCCAGTCTCAGGATTCAGCATGGACTTTAGCAACCAAGGGGTTGCTGGTGACCTTGCAAGAGAAGCTGTGGAGAACTGACGGGGCAAGAGCCAATCCACAGGGGTTGGAAGACAAGAGGGGAACTGGACAGTGAGCCTGGGAAGGTTCTGGGACAGAGAAGTCTGCGTGAGAAGGAGCGGAGAGAGGCCGGACGACAAATGTGGGGCAGGGGATGCAGGTTGAGTTAGACCCTGTTCCAGTTTGCTAATGCTGCCGTTATGCAAAATACCAGAAATGAATTGGCTTTTATAAAGGGGGTTTATTTGGTTACAAAGATACAGTCTGAAGTCCATGAAAATGTCCAAATTAAGGCATCAACACGAGTATACCTTCAGCGAAGGAAGGCCAGTGGTGTCTGGAAAATCTCTGTTAGCTGGGAAGGCACATGGCTGGCATCTGCTGATCCCAGTTGTGTTCCAGCTCCACTCTCAGCTCCTGTGCATCCTTCAAAGTGTTGCTCTTGGGGTGTTTTGTCCTCTCTTAACTTCTCCGGAGCAAAGTGTCAGCAAATGGCTGTCTCCAAAATGTCTCTCTTGGCTGCACCAAGAGTCTGGGACTGTGTGGCTCTGGTGGTTTGATGGGCTGAGCTCTCTACCATGGGACTTGCCCTTGGGAAGACTATTGCTGCAAAGGAGAGGCTAGGCCTCCCTATAATTGTGCCTAAGAGCCTCCTCCCGAATGCCTCTTTGTTGCTCAGATGTGGCCCTCTCTCTCTAGCTAAGCCAACTTGAAAGGTGAAATCACTGCCCTCCCCCCTACGTGGGATCGGACACCCAGGGGAGTGAATACCCCTGGCAACATGGAATATGACTCCCAGGGAGGAATCTGGATCTGGCATCGTGGGATGGAGAACATCTTCTTGATCAAAAGGGGATGTGAAATGAAATGAAATAAGTTTCAGTGGCTGAGGGATTCCAAAAGGAGCCGAGAGGTCACTCTGGTGGGCACTCTTATGCACAATATAGACAACCCTTTTTAGGTTCTAATGAATTGGAACAGCTAGCAGTAAATACCTGAAACTATCAAATTACAACCCAGAACCCTTGAATCTTGAAGACGATTGTATAAAAATGTAGCTTATGAGGGGTGACAATGTGATTGGGAAAGCCAAGTGGCTCACACTCCCCTTTGTCCAGTGTATGGATGGATGAGCAGAAAAAAGGGACCAAAAACAAACAAACAAACAAACAAACAAACAAAAAACACCCAGTGTTCTTTTTTACTTTAATTGTTCTTTTTCACTTTAATTTTTATTCTTATTACTTTTGTGTGTGTGGTAATGAAAATGTTCAAATATTAATTTTGGTGATGAATGCACAACTATATGGTGGTACCGTGAACAATTGATTGTATGCTTTGTATGACTGCATGGTATGTGAATATATCCAATAAAACTGAATTATTATAAAAAAAGGAAATAAGAAAAAAAATAAAGTATTCCAGTAAATCAAGACCCACCCTGGATGGGTGGGGCCACACCTCCATGGAAATAATCTAATCAAAGGTATTCCCCACAGTTGGGTGGGTCACATCTCCATGGAAACAACCTAATCCAAATATTCCAACCTAATCAACACTAACATGTCTGCTCCCACAAGATTGCATTAAAGATGGCATTTCGGGGGACATAACACATCCAAACCAGCACATACCCCACAGCATCAGAGAGAGGGAGAGGGTGAAGACCCTTCCAGAAGGCAAGGGGGCCATGTCGTCAGGGGCTGAGGAAGGGTTGGTCCTGCCTGGGAAAGGGACAATGCATCCTCTGGGCCTGGGAGAAGGTAAGTCTAGAGTGAGGACGGGGGTAGGTGGTGGGTCAGAGGCGGAAAGTTAGCGGGTGTCTATGGGGCAGCTTGAGTTTTCTCTTTGCAGTAGGAGGTGGGGTGGCCTACTGAGAGCTAGGTGGGTGTGGATGAGCAGAAGGCGGGAGCTGAGGATGAGGGAAATGGACGTGGGGGTGACCACTGAGGTTGGTTGGGTGCCCTGAGGGCTCCGTGTGGCTAGACACCCTGATTTGACCCTGCATGGCTGAATTCCTGGCCCCCCCAGCGCCCTCCGGCCCTATGTGGAGGCAGTCAGTGGATTTGGGACTTTGTGGGGGAGAAACAGGGACCCAAGACGACTTCATGGGCTGGAGGATGTGACGTGTGAGTCTGGGTGTTGGGGGAAGGCCCTCCGCTGGGCTTTTTTGGGTGGACTTTTCTCCTACTAGAGTTAGGCCCAGGGGAGGGCGTACCCCATCTCAGGAGGACTCAGCTGGGGTGGGCAGTGTCCTCCCAGCCTTGCAGGGCAGCCACAAGCCCTCGCCTTTAGCTGTGTCACTGGTTCCAGGGCCTCAAGTGAGAAAGCCAGGAAAAACGGCTTTTTATCATGAAGTTGGGGAGCACTGGGCCTCCCCACTCCCTGCCCACTTCCTGCCTTTGAGGCAACGGCATTCAGACTTTTTGCTTTTAACCACAACCCACAAGTCAGAATTAATTTGACATCATGATTCAGCAGGCACACACATCACTGCAACAAACGTTTCATGGTACACTCTTCACCCTTTCTTTGTAGTGTGCGCTCTTGATATTTTCTACTTTATTCTCGTCTATTTGACTGAAATGTGCTGGTCACGACTCACCCAGCTGATTTCACGGCCCACTCAGTCGGCCACGAGGAAGCACTGCTCTCAACGGCGACCGAGAGCTTGGAGTTGCCCCTTTTGGACGCTCTCCCTGAGGGTCTGTTCTCGGAGCAAATGGCTCCTGCCCTGGCTTGGCCAAGCTGGCGGAAGGCAGTGTCCTGGATCCTGTGGGTTTTTTTTTTTTTTTTTCTTTTTCTTTTCTTTAATTTAAAAATTTTGTTGTGGAAACATACATCACAAAATTTGTCATTTTAGCCTTAAGTGACCAGGATTCCACTTTTAGTGCAGGTCCTCCTTTTCTCCCCCACCCTCCGTCTCCCTCCTGAAAGAGAGACTCTGGCTAGCTCAGAGAGGCCCAAGAGGCGGGGGTGAGGGTTGGGGGGCTGGTCTGTCCTGGTTCCCCCTGTGCACAAACACCCCCTCACACTCATGTTCACGCTCTCCGGACACGCAGCCCCACACCGCAGAGCCTGTCCTGTGGGGTGCCCGCGCAGCCCCAGGCCTTCTCTGAACCCGCCTTCTCAGCTCTGCCAGGGGAAGGCTCTCCCCATGGCCCCGTGGCCCGAGCCGAGTGGGGGAGCTGGGCTCTGCCAACCAGATCCGCTTCCCCGAGCCCTAAAGGGGAGACCCGGAAGCACAGTCATGTCACGTCAGGGGCAGGCACCTTAAGGACAGTTAGAACCGTGGCCGGGCGGGAGCCTGTGTGAGGTCTAGTCACAAAGAGAATACCCAGGCTCTGCACAGGAAGCGGGTGTAGACAGGGGAGTGGGCAGGTGTGCCAAGAAGCTGGGGTCGGACAGACGGACGGTGAGAGACAGTCCTCAGCAAGAGTAGCTGTTGCCAGCCCTCCAGTTTCCCTAAAGCCTGGCTGTGCTTCCAGTTCTTTCTTCCTCAATGTTCGGACAGTACCCTCTGGGCTTAAGTCAACCAAGAATGGGTTCCTCTTCCGAAAATCCAGAACGTTCCGTAAGGGACTCTAGCAGAGATCAGCCACGACGGCCGCCCAAGCAGGCTCCCCACAGCCCGGGCCCCGCCTGCTTGTGCCTATGCCGGGAGTGGGTAGTGGGGTCTGTGGGGACTGGGGTGGGGCGCTGGGCTCTGAACCCTCTCACAGGCCGCCAGGTTGCAGGGTCTCCCGCAGGGACGCCAGCAACAGGCTCTTCCAACTCAACCCCCAAACAACCCTGGCTGTTTCTCTCCTTGCTTCTTCCCACAGGGTGACAGGGCAGGGGTGGTGGTTTAAACACCCCAACGCCCAAACCCCTTCTTAACGGCCACAAAATAGCTCATCCGCCAAACCTTCGTTTTTGTAAATTTATTTGGAAAAAAATTAACATGGCCAAATGAGATACCTCAGTGTTACAACAGAGTATAGAAATGTCTAGCAATAGTCAAATAATTTGATCTTTAAATACAAAATAACCACATGAACACCTAATATACAGGTTTCATCTGAATACATATTTATTAGATAAATATTAGAGGTTGTCACATCATCTAACTACATACAGCTTTGCAAGACTAGAAATCACAATTAGTTTTTTGACCAGTTCAAAGTATGAAATGATTGCATCGTACATACGATGTACAAAGATGACTGTTTCCGCGAAGTTACTTCAGACTGTACTGGTGGGTGTGTTTATGTGTGTATGTGCGAATCACCTGTGATCATGATATCAAAAATTATACAAAGTACGAATTTGGTTACAATTTTCTCTTGATATCCCCGTTCTTGTCATTATTTCCATAGCACCCTAAAAATACACAGGTGGCAGGACTAGTACACTGAAGCTAAATATTACATGTAGGTAAAATAAAAACAAAACAGAACAAAAATGCCACACAGGGTCAGATTATATTACATAGTGAGACAAATGCGGAGACCTCACAAACGCTAACAAACAGGATCTAGGTTTTCCACGTTCAGATGGAGTTCCAAGCCTTTTTTTTTTTTCTCATTTTGTTTTGTAAAATAAAAACAATACACATTCCGAGGGAAATGAATGCATCTGTGGACACGTCTCTATTTCTCATTTACATATGTACACACGTCCCTTGAGTCGCTGCGGACCCTGCCATGTCCCGACAGGTCAGCTCGGGGCCTGTCAGGAGCAGACATGAAGCTTCTCGGGGTTGGGGTTTCCACTGGGGAGACATTACCAGAAGTCGCTTTAAAAACAAGATTGCTACAGGGAACATGGACATGGATAAAGCTTCAAACCAAGGAGATGGGGGTGACAGCCTGTCCTTGAGCCTTCCCGCCCGCCCCGCCAGCTCCCTGTCCACCTTGGGAAGTGGCCGCAGAAACGTGCCGATGGGCTGGGCTGATGGTTGTCATGGAAAAGTGGCTTGCTGAGGCCTCGTTTTTGCTGAGGCTGCTTATGGCTCCGAGTTGTTGTCTGAAAGGATCGGGGAAAGAGCTCCCCAGAATTCAGAACTGCCCCCACTTTCAGGGATGTTACCTCTACAGGTTCCTACGTACCTGGGGTTTGCTCAAGCCCCGGATACCCCTGGCCTGGCTCCAAACTCAACCTGGAAGCATCGGTCCTCAGAGCATGGGCTGTGGGCACCACGGTTTGGAGCCAGCCAGAGGGAAAGTTCTTTGCTGATCTTGCTGGTGGAGGCTGACATCGCAGGGGACCCAGAACATCAGCCCCAGGTGCTGAGGCCATGGCTTCTGCAGGGAAGGTGGAGGGAGGTGGCTGGAACCCAGCAGCAGGGAACATCTCAACCCCTGCACTAGAAAGCTGTGGCTGGGTCAGTGAGCAGAGACTGGGATAGCCTGGTAAGAGCTGGAACAGACGCCAGGGCTCCCTGGGGCAAAGTACCAGGACAGGAAGCAGGAACTTCTAAGGAAGGCATCTGTAAGTCTGCCTGGAGCTGAACACAGGAGGTGGTCCAACAGGGTGGGGCCGACTGCCACCCCGGCCAGGCTGGGAGGCCCGGGCCAGGATGGCCATGTGCTCCCCGGCCTCGTCTCACCCCCTCAGCCAACCGGGGGTGGGTCTCGACAGTGGGCTGCCTGGTCTTTGAACTCAAAGTACAACCACCCAATCTCTTCGTTCCTTCATCTGTACAAATAGCCCCGATTGCTTTTTTGTTTTTGTTTGTTGTATTTTTTTGTTTTTGTTTTTGTTTTTTAAAAAAAAAGGACTCGGTCTTTGTGGCTGAGTCAAGGTATTTTAAAAACTCCAGCAAAGGCTATAACCAGGTCATGAAAATGTTGAATATTATCAAAGACGATACTAAAATATTCACAAAGATATTTACAAAAGCGATTCTTAAAATAATCAGTCTGCATACTGAACACCACGCTGTTTGAAAAACTCTGACAAAGGGGACAAAGGAAGAGGGGGTTGGGGGGCAATGGCAGCTCGTCTACAGAAACCCTTGTGCCAGCTAGTGTGGTGACTGGAAGTCAACCACGGGGGCCACCGTTATCAAAAAGTCCACAGTGGAGGGCTGGGCCCACCCTCATGGAGACCGGGAGAGAGATCGAGAGCCCAAGAACAAGTTGGGAGACGAGAGCAGCAGCAGCGGTGGCAGGGAAGGACGCCAAGGAGTTACAAACAGGACCCAGGTGACCAGGTTGTCCAGCGAGACCATGGGCCAGACAAGCCGGAAACAAATGGATGCACGAGCTGAGACTCCGGAGAGCGGGAGGGAGGTGAGGAGAGAGGCGGAGGATGGAAAACGAGAGGATGCTTCCACTTGAGTGAGGAGTGTGGGGTGAGCTTTGGGGATGGGGGGACGTGGAAGGAAAGTGACGCCAGAAGCCACAGACACACCCCAGGATGCTCACGGTAACCCCTGCATGAGCGGCAGTGGACTGGGCTGGCACATGGGGCAGCCCCGAGCATGGGGACGGACAGACAGACTGGAGAGAGAGGTGATGGCCCCGGATGGTTGCCGCCAAGCCCACGTGCCCAACTGAACCCACGCTTCTCCTCCATTTTCGCAGTCCCCGCCTTGCCGTTGTCCGGCTGGACAAACAAGAGGAAAGTGGGGGTGTCCCACGTAACAGTCTTGGAGAGGTGGGTGGGGAGTAGGAGGAAGGAAACAACACTGAGAGAAATGATTTGCTTTCTGTCCAAGTCCAACGTTCCTTTCTCCAGATGACTTAATATCTTCTTAGATTTTTGTTGTTTTTCTTTTTTTTTTTTTAAAAAGGGAGTGGCTTGGAGCAAAGTTGTAAGTGGCTGCCCCTGTTTGACTCCGGCTGGCGGCTTTCCCCCCACCCTACCCAAGGGCACAAACGTCTCCAGTGGGTTCTCTCTCCGCCCCTGAGGCTGTGCTCTGGCCCACTTCCGAAGGGCTTGGAGCTGTCCTCTATCGTCCCGGGTCCCTTTCCCACCAGTCCCAAGCAGGAATGGTGCACCCCCTCTCAAACACAGACTCTTGTCCTTTCACTCTGCTTTCTGAGTGAGGTCATTTCAGAGTATCTTGGCATAGAGGTCAGGGGTCAAATGGCAAGCCCTGACCCTGGAGAGAAGTTCTCTTTCCCAGAGGTTTGTGCTTTTCGGTGGTGGGTGGTGGTGGTAGACGGGCCATTGTCACTGCCGCTGACTGTCACTGTGCCTCCAAGGGTGGGGGCCCGCCCTGGATCTCAGGGTGGGGCAGGGGCCTTCTGGGCCAGGAAGCAGGGAGGCAGGGCTACAGTCTAGAAAACGGAAGAACCTTGGGGACGCTGGAAGGTCGTCTGGAAACGGCACACATGGAGGCCCCAGAAGCTGTCTTTGATTGTGGGCTGGTTCCACTCGTCAGGGTCTTCTTTGGGGCCTGCTCGGGTGTGGGGCCCATGGGCTCATAGTGCACCCTCCCCCGGCCCCTCGGTGGCAGCAGCAGGGAAGGGACCCCCAGCCCCGAGCCCGCGGTCCTGGGTCAGGGGCAGTCTGAGGGCACAGGCTCCCAGGCAGAAAAGTGTGTGGAACGGATGGGGAAGGAGGCATAGTGGGGAGGGATGGCCCCGACAGACGGGGGGCTTCAGTTGTTCTCAAAGAGAGACAGGAGGTCGTCGTTACTATTGCTTGGCAGGTCAGGGGGGTCCAGGTACGACAGGAGCTCGTCCGGATTGGTGAGTTCTGGAAGAAGCTGGAAAAGGAAAAGCTCAGATGAGGTGTTAGCTTTGGGGTCAGGTATAGCCTGAAGCCTCAAAGAGCTCAGAAGCCCCCCTGGCAGTCAAGGCCTTCTTCTCGATCCCAGTGTGTTCCTCTGCTCGCCTCCCTGACCCTGCGTGAGGAGCCACAGCTCACCCGGGCCTCCCAGTGGGAACCACGTGGCTCTGAACGTAGCACCAGGTGAGCTGGAGAGAAGGCTCCTAGTAGGCCACCAACGGCTGGGAAGCCGGGGCTCACCCTGCCCCTGGGGGTCCCATGGCTGGGCCGGTAGCACCTCCCTTCCCTGGGCCCCCCCACCCTGACATCCTTGGAGCCCTCTGTAATATGGGGGCTCCTTGTGTATCTAAGGGCATCTCCTGGCTTCGGGAGCAGAGTTGGGTAAGAATCCAAGACGTGTGCACAGTTTATACATCCTATTTACCAGCTGCTGGGAACGGGGGCTGTCAGCACGGGGTGGAGGGGCCTCCTCTCTGGGGAACCCAGAGCACGGGCGGGGTCAGGGTGGGGTGAGCGTTAGGTACCCTCCCCACTCAGGTAATCCAGTCTCCCTGCCACCTTCCAGACCACTCAGGTCTCGGGGCAGGAGACCCTCTGACCTGCCACTCCTGGATCCCCCTTCCGCCTCAGTCACCCCCAGACCGGCCCTGAGGCTGACGCTACTGCCCCCCTTTATGTCACCTCCTGGGGGCCTCTCGGGGTAAGCAATGGAGCAAGTGGAAGAAGCAGGGCACGGAGGACACACGGACGAGAAGACGAGACAGACACACACCGGTGTGGCAGGCAGAGGGCCCCATCACTCCAGTCCCCTCCCAAAGACCCCGAGGTTTGGGGGGAAGGGGGGAGGGGATGCTTCTGTGCTGCTTCCTCAAACTGGGCCCTGGGGGTGGGGTGGGGTGGGCTCTGTTAGGGACGGGAATAAGATGGGGCAGGGCTGGGCGGCAGAACCGTGGCCAAGGGGACTGAGGGGCCTGGGGTTGGGGACGGGCAGGGGACACTCACACCCGGACCCTCGGGGATGCTGCTCCATCTCTGGGGTCTCCCTGGGCTCTGGGGCCAGGGCCCACCCAGCACCCATCCCGCCCCGTGGGGAGGCATGAGGCCCCTGCCCTCACGACTGCACCTCTTCCACCCGGGCCTTGGGCCCCCCCGACACCCACCCCTTCTCTCGGGCAGGTCCCGGTGGTGACCCCAACTTACATCCAGCGAAGGCTCCGGCATGTCGGACGCTCCCTGCGCTCCGGCCTGACCCTCTAAGGCTGAGGAGGGGTTAAAGGTCAGGTCGCTGTGAGGATGGCTGCTGGGGGCAGCCTGGGGCGGCTGCCGGGGCGGCTGGGAAGGAGGAGGAGGCCCGCTGTGATGTAAAGGGGGCCCTGCCTGGCTGCTGGGGTGTGGTACGTGCAAACCTTGTTGTATGGAGGGATGGGGCTGGTCTGAACTGCCAGCGTGTGGCATCTGTGGAGGAGGAGAGAGCAGGAGAAAAGAAAGGTGAGGTGACAAGATGCTTGAAGAAAACGAAAAATAAAACAAAACCAGGAAACAAACAAAAATCTCAAAACAAAGCCACCCTTCACAAAGCTGAATGTCTTCTGCAGAGAAACAAACAAAAATGCCCTCCCCACAAAAATTCGCCAGTCAGGGAGGTGGAGGGGTGCGGGGCGGGAAGGGGGTCTCTGAGATAAGCGCAGACACTGAGAGCTGGGCCCAGGGCCCCTCTGGCCCCCCGGGCCCCAACCCAGACGCCACAATGAACAGTGGGAGCGGCATGGAGAAGCAAATGGTCATGTTTTGGGGAGCAGCATGGTGGGAAGGGGTGCTGCTGGCGGTGGGGTAGAGGACACCTCCGTGCTGGGGTGGCGGACAGCAGACATGGACAGACCGCGTGGAGAGGCGTGCAGCTCAAGAGTGGGTGTCTGCGCCCCTGTGTGGGCCCTGGCCCTGGGGAGGGGCTCCCCGCACTCGTCCAGCGAGGGGTGCAGCAGTGGGAGGCTCAGAGCAGCCCCGCTCACAGCCAGGGTCTGAGCGGCTGTGTGGGGCGGGTAACTGGGTGCCAACCCTCCCCGGGAGTGACGGAAAGGAGGCACCGCCGCACCTCCCAAGGGCACGGAGGAACGCCAGGTGAAGGAGAGGGGCGCCTTGCTAAGATGAGGGGAATTCACATCATTTAAAAACTGGGGCAGGTGAGTGCACAGAAGATGAGACGTCACCAGCCCCCTGCCATCTGCCCCCTCCTGTCCCAGGGAGGCCCTTCCTTCCGGTCCCAGGATAAACCTCCCAGCCCCACCCTGAGCATCCCCGACAGCCCGTCTGTGCTGCCAGTGAAGGGAGTGCCGAGCTCACCAGGCTGCTCGACTGGAACGGGCATCGCCTTGGTCCTGTCCCCCTCCTTCCCACTGTCTTCTGAGCCACACTGAAGACACTCAGACCCTCTTCCTTCTTGGGTTTGCAAACAGTGGCCATCTACCCAAGCCTTTCCTAACCCAGGTCCTAGCTCTTCTCTGTGCTTTGCCTTAAAGCTGCTCCCCAGGCCTTGCCGTGGCCTCTGCACATGGTCCAGGTGGCCCCTTCTTCTCGGGCTGCAAGGCCCGGTCCCCACAAAGCCCAGTGCATCTCCAGTCCCTAGGACCCGAGAACGGGAGTGGCTGTGTGACCGTGGGGTTTGTGACGCACGGAGTCGTGTGTGGGATGCCCACGTGGGAAGAAACCCCTGCCCCTGCAGTGCCCACCCTGGGGAGAGGGGAGGGCCCCCCACTCCTGACACTTGCTGGGACTTCCCAGGGCCTGGAAGGGCAGGGTGATCCCCGGGACCTGCTGCCTGGCCTGGGAGAGTCCTCGGGTGAGGCAGCTCTGGCCGGGGGTCCTTCCGCTGGGCCCGGAGAGGGACCCCTCCCAGCTGCCTGCTCTGTCAGCCAGAGGCGGGCTACTTCTGGTCAGGCAGGCCTGGGGGGCGTTTACCTTAGGGTCACCCCACCTTACCTCGTGTGTCTGTACTTCGGGACCCAGCTCTCCTCACCCAGTAGGGTGATGGGGGGGCACACCGAGGGGGCACCCCAGTGAGCTCTGGAGTCAGCTCCCAGGCTTAGGTCTCTCTGCAAAGGCCCCAGTGGCCGGGCTAACGGAGAGCAGAAGAGAAGCCTGGCTGGAAAGAGGAAACCTGTGGCACTCCCGCTGCCATTTTCCAGCGTTAGGAATTGTGCAAAACGTCTATGTGTGTGTGGGGTGGTCAGTGGGTGCTGGGTGGAGGAAAGCAGGGAGCAGGGCCAGGGAAGGCGGCCAGGAGAGAGGCTCCGGAAGTCAGAAGCCCCACAGAGCAGGAAGTTTAACTTGTAAAATTCGGCTGGAGCTCAACAGAAGCAGCGATTTCAGGCTTGGTGTTTGGGGATCCCGTGGAAAAGAAGAGGCAGTGCCCGCCCTCGAGCCCTCTGGTTAATATTCTCCCTGGTGGAGAGGGGCGGCTCCGGCTGCCAGGACAACCCCGGCCGAGAGGCAGAGCTGACCAAGTGGCAGAACAGTGTATAATCCAGAGCCCCCGTCTCGGGCCACGCGAGGGGAGAGAGGCACACACCTTCGGGCCCAGGCCCACCCAGCCCCACTGCTGGGCACTGGCAATGCCCGGGAAGCCTCTTCTCTGGCTGTCAGGCACCAGCACTGCCCCTTCGGCCGCAGCCCCTCCGCTTCGGGTGAAAGTCAGGGACGAACAGCCGGCACCCAATTCTGATGCTACCGGGGCTCAGACAGTCCAGCCCTTCAGGCCTCGGCGCCCCCCAAATCCCAATGGTTCTTCCCCCACCCAGGCACTGCCAGAACTCACGGCCCAGGTGGGCAAGGCCTCGTCTGTCCCCTTAAACCCAGTACCAGGTCCAGGACAGAGCCAAATCGACCATTCGGAATCGTCAAGCCTCACTGGAAGGGGACTGAGGACGGGCCAGGCCTCCCCACACTGCTGCCGGGGCCACAGGACAGGGGGTCTCTGACGAGCCCAGGACACCTTGGCCACAGGGTTTCTCTGAACAACGCAGGGTGTGGTTTAATAAACGTGAAGGATAGTGAGAAATGAACACATTCAGGATAATGAAACTTCTCAGCCACTTCTTTTTTGCAGGAGGTGGGCTACACCCTGAAGATGGGGTCCCCTGGGAATAAATTCCTGATTTGGGATGAAATTCTAGGTGGCTGAAGTCAATGCAAGACTTTAAGTGGGAGAGGGAGAGAGAGAGCAGCAGAGTGTGTGTGCGTGACTGTGTGTGTGCACGTGTGTGTATGAGTGTTTGTGTGTGCATACAAGGAAGAGCCTGACGCTTCTCCCAACTCGAGCAAATTGGCGGTTCTGGGTGACACAGAGCCAAGTCCGGGGCCCCAATGGCCCTGTCCCAGGCTTTGTCAGGCCTTTGTACCCCCTTCTGAGCCCTCAGATCCATCCTGAGCCCTCCCCTTTGCCTGGAAGGGAACTAGGGACCCCCCATCAGAAGGGTCCCCAAGAGATTCGTCTACCTGTCAGCCCCCGACAGAGGCTGGGGGGCAGCTTGTGGCCAAGGGAAGGCAGGGGGAAGCTGGGGGAGGTACTCACAGTCTCCTGCATGGGGTGGCTGAGAGGCTTCTCGAGGGTGGCCATGTTGCTGGGCATGTCCGGGGGGTGGGAGAGCTGGGGGGGCCCGTGCATGAAGTCGTTCATGGACGTGCCGCCGGGGTTCCCATGGGGGAAGTCAAAGTTGCCATGGCTCTGGTAGTTGTTGCCTGGGGAGGGACGGAGGTGGCAGGCGGGTCACCCACAGGGGGCAGGGGTTGTGGGAGCCGAGCCCTTTCCCTCCTGTGACGCTGGAGTTAGACCTCGGGCTCACGGCCGCACAGAGGGGCAGTGGTGCCACCTTCGCCCCTGGGCCGCAGCCTCCCAGAGCTGGGCCACTCGGTTGCTACGGAGGAAGGCAGAGTGGGAGAACATCCCCCCAGGGCTGCTGAGCGAGACTCCCAGACCTGTCCCCCCACGTGGCCTCATTTCACAGCTGGGAGGACGGAGGCCCAGAGTGGGGTGGTCAGGAGCTGCCCAAGTCCACCCAGAGAGCTGCAGAAGTCAGGGTGGCACCACCGGAAGCCAGCGGGCAGCCTCCCTGGCCCCGGGCTACAGCGAGAGGGCAGGGCGTCAGGTGCAAGACCAGGCCTGGCATCTGGCTCACCCTTGGCAAGCTATGGGGCCCTGGCTGGGTCGGCTACTCTCTCTGGATCTCTGGGTCCCAGGAGCCCTGGGATCCTAAGATCAGGGATCCTATGGGGGTGAGTAGTGGTGGTATTATCTGGGAACAAAGTGGCAGCAGGGGTCACAAGGGGAGTAGGAGCTGGGGATGGTGACCCTAGGCTGGAAGTCTCGGTACCTGGAGTCCGTCCCTGGGTGGGTGGGAGAACTGCTGGGACAGGGACAGTGCGTATGGCACAGAGACAGGAATGCCCGGGGAAGGGCTGAGGGCCCCAGCCCTGTGGGTATTATTTGCAGCCCCAATGGGCACTCTGGGTGGAGGCAGCAGTGGTGTACCCAGCAGAAAGGGTCGTGAGATTCCCAGGCTGGGCACCTGCCCACCCCTGGGGGCTCCGGGTACAGGAGAGGTGGCTGAGCAGGCTGCGGTGGGAGGAGGAGGCTGGCTCCAGGGGCGGCTTCCATGCCCGTCTTCCCGGCCGGGTTCTAACCCATGGGGCAGGGTGGAAGGAGAGGGGAGGGTGGGTGTTTACACAGGTGGATGTATCCCCAGAGTCCAGGGCTTTGGGAGTTCACTTTTTGGGGCCGGGGTGGGGGGTGTGTGTGTCCCCACCCCCTGCACCTGCCAGCATAAGCACAGAAACCCTGTGCCCCACCTCCCCTGGCCAGCAGGGCCCACCTTGGCTGCCGTAGTCATTGGAGGTGGCACCCCCGGGCGGTGGCGGGAGCGGGTAGGGGGCGGGGCCGGGGCCCAGGGCGGCAATCATCTCCATGACATTGGGCATGATCATCTGGCTGGGGCTCATGGTCTTGAAGCGCTTGGAGGGGATGCCGTCGGGGTCGTCCTTGATGTGCAGGTCCGACTTGATGGGCACCGGCCGCCAGCTGCACGTGGGGTCAATGGTGACCTCCTCGAACTCGGAGCTGGGGGTGGGTGAGGGAGGCAGAGCTGAGGCTCCAGGTTGCCGAGCTCCGGACCCAGGAGCTGCCAGCACGGAAAGACCCTGGGGTCCCCACCAGGGCCCATGGCCCCCTTCCCACTCCACCTGGCGTAAGACGGTGGCACAGAAGGGGCTTTCACACCTTAGAGATGGGGCGACTGAGGCCAGGGAGTGCAGGAGGTGGGGCTCTAACAGGGCGCCTGGCACCAGGGTCCCCTGGAGTGGCAGTGGGGGAACCCTCCCAGCTTCCTGCTCAGGCTGGGGGTGGGGGGCCAGGATGTTCCAGGTCCCCACCTCTGTCCCATACTACCCGGGCCCTGGCCGGGTCACCCACTTACTGTTGGATGGCGTTCAGGATCCCCCACATGTACTGATCCACCTCCAGGCCCTCAAGCAGAGCGGTTTTACTGGAAAAGGAGAGGGGATGCGGCTTGGCTTTCCCTTCTGGACCCCAGGGGGTGGGTGTAGCCCTCCCCTTCTCCCTGAGTCATGCAGCCCTGACCCTGCTGGTGGGCACTCCTGGAGGCACCGATGGAAGAGGGCTGGGAGGGACCACCCAGAGCCCCCTCCAGGGGGCCCCTCGGCTGGGCTTGGGCTTCTCTGTTTGCTCTCCGGGCAGGGGGTGGTGGCAGGACCCCGAGCAGCGAGCCAGAGGGGCCGGCGGGGTTCCTCCCACTGTCCCCCTGTATCAAGTGGGAACTCACCCCAGCAGCCCCCGGGGGTGCCACTCACTTGCACACTGGACACCTCCAGGTCCCTCTCTCACAGTTCAGCTGCAGGTACGACTCCAGATCAAAGCACTGCGGAGGCCAGAAGACAGACACACAGACAGACAGACAAAGAGATGAGACCAGGGCTGTCCGGTGACCACCAGGATGCAAGTACTGGTACTTTCTCTGGGGGGCTGGAGGGGGAATGTGCCTGCCCTTTCGATGACAACCCCACTGGACAGGGGAGCAGGTGGTGGGAAGACCGGGGCTGGGTGGGGCAATGGCCACGTTCTCTTTCTACCACTCCCACCATGGATGGGCCCCCAACCCCACCCATACCTCCAACCCCAAACGGCCCTGTGTCTATGTTCTCCGGGAAGCCTTCCTGGTTCCCCCTTAAGCCAGCTGTCCTTCCTTGCTTCTGGCTGTCTCCCCAGCAGCCCCACCGATGGCCAGGCCCCCTTCAGCCCAGCCCAGGCACCCAGGACAAATCCGAGCCAGATGACAAATCCATGACTGGTGAGTAAGTGGGACTAGTCTGCCCACCGTGCCCACAACAGCCTCCCAGAGGGATGAAAGCTCCTGCCTTGGACAGAGCCCCTGGGGACCAGCTGTGTAAGGCGGGGGCTGCAGGGGACAGGCCCCAAGGTGCAGAGTTGGCCTCACCGTTGGATGACAACACAATTAAAAGTCGCTGGCCTGGCCCCAGCCCATGTAGCCTCAGTTCCCTCTAAGTCTCACCCGGGGGTCCTGCCTCCCAGGGCCGTCCCTGCACCCTCACGCTCAGACTCCCCCAGGGGCGGCCCCTGATGCCTTCTTCTGGGAGACCTCCCCTGAGCAGCCCCCACCAAATGCGCCCCTCCCACCCTGGGCTGCTGTTACAGGCTGCCCCCACCTGACAGCCCCTCACTCCACAACCACTTCCTGAGCCAGAGCCAGGCAGAAAGCGTCCCTGGGCTCAGGTCCCGGAACCCACTGTGGCTGCGTGTGCTGGCTTCCTAGCCAGCGTCTCACATCTACCAGGGTGGGACAATCTAAAGCCGCTTCTGAAGCCTTCTGGGAACCTGCACCGAGCATGCAGAGAAGATGCTCAAAGCATAAAGGAATGGCTGAAAACGAGTGAGTGAAGTCAGCTGCTGATCTCATGACACCCTCCAGGGGCTGGGGACAGGCCCCTGCCGGTGCTTTCCTGGAGCCTCCCGGGACTGCTCACCTGCACGTGCTTGCAATCGTGGCCTCGGGCAGGCAGCTGGATACGCCGGAATGTGATGGGGCACTTCAGGGACACCTTGATGGCCGTCTGCTCCACGCCGTCCTCCCCGTTGAGAGTTGTGTTGCCCGACGAGGCAGCCACGCTGCTGAAGTTCCGCTTGACTGGGGGGTGGGAGGTGCAAGCAGGTGAGGAAGGGGGGCTGGTCCTCCTGGGGCTGGCAAGGCTGCACACACCCCCTCGCTCCCTCCTGCAGCCGAATCATGCCCTGGTTCTCCCTCACCCTCCTGACCCTGGGGAGGTCCCACGAGTATCTGCTGCATGGCACCCCGGGCAGGTCAGGGCAGGTCAGGGTGCAGTTCAGACCTTGGGGTGCTCTGGCCGCCCAGTGCCCTGAAGGGCACCCACTGTCTGCGTGCACGCATGTGTGGAGGGCACAGGCCATGGAGGCGGCTGTCAGCCCCCAGTCTCTGCAGAACAGGCCCTGCCTGCACTGGAATGGGTGGGGTGGGGTGGGGAGGGGGCTTTGTGCAAAACTTGCAAAAACATCCTGGCACTTCTGCACTGGTTTACTGGGTCAGTGTAAAGAGCCCCTCAGGCGCTTTTGCATTTAACTCTGCAAGTGTGAAAATGGAAATGGACAATTGCCTGGTGGGAATTCTAGGGCCTGAGCAGGTAATTTTCAGAAGCAAAATCAAAGCAGAAAGGAGCAGCAACTCACTGTCTTTGAGAGCTGTTCCCCATGGGGGTCTCCTCCAAGGGCTCGAGATCATTCCAGACAAAGGAGGTGACTCTAAGCCAAGGCCCTCCCTCTAGAGCTTATGGGAAGTCACCCCTTCACGCCACCTTCCTGTTGAAGACCCCCTTTCTCCAAGTCTTCCCACCCTTCAAGGCCTGGCCTAAGTGACCATCTCCTCCAGGAAGCCTGCCCGGCCTGTCTTAACCATCTTTTCCTCCCCTGGCCTCCCGCAGCACGTGGTCTGTCCTGGTTCCTGAGCGGGGCTGTCACGGAATCCCCACCAGGTAAACGGGTCATACAGGCCCTTGCGCATCTGACTGTCCCAACAGCATCCAGCTGGAGGGCTGGGGTCAGTGGCAACTGGGTCCACGTGAGGGGGCCTCTCCTCAGCCCTGAGCCAGCAGGGCTGGGGTCCGACGTGCACGCCCTGCCGGCCCCACTCACTTTTTGTGATGCAGTGCTCGGCGGGCAGGAGGCGCTTCTTGAGGAGGCCTTGCAGCACGGAGCGGACGGAGGGCCGGTGCACCAGCTGCAGCACGAATAGGTGGGACTGCGAGAGAGAGCAGACACTCAGCCCAGGCCCACCTGCAGCCCCTCCAGGCCCTAAGGAGAGGGCCCCATTCTCCCACAGTCAGGCCACTCCAGGGGAGTGTTGCCAGGACCTGTCACCATCCTGAAAGGCTGTCTCTGCACTAGGCACTGACTTGGACACTGAAGCATGCTCTGTATGAGGTTACTGGACGCACAGCTTCAGGACTGGAGCCCCATCTTGCGTCCTCACCTCGCCTACCACTTTCTCCATCCTGTATGCTTTGCACTTCCTGCCTGAGGGCTTGGACCCTGTTGACTCCTCCAGGAAGCCTTCCAAGACTACATGCCCCGACAAACCCACAGCACGACTCCTGACTTCGCCATTCCCAACCCGTAACCCGTCTCTGTGTGGCCTTGGTGCCCCCACGCTCCTAAGGGCAGGACTGGAGGACCCTTCCTTGTGTGTCCCCAGAGCCCAGCAGAGCAGGACTGATGACCAACTTCCACCCAAGTCTCCCAAGCAGGCCTTGTGGACCAGGCCCTGGTTCCCAGGGAACACAAGGCAGCTCAGATGTGGTTTAGATCAAGGAGTCACAGTGCAGAGGGACACACGGACATGTACACATGCATGACTCTAAGACAGCAGGGTTGGGTGGAGAGGGGAGAGTGGTGACTCCAGATTTGGTGGAGTTGGGTCTGGGTAAGAAGGTGGCCAAGTACGTAAAACGTTCTTGGGAACGAGGTGAGATCAGAACTCAGCTTTGAAGGTCACACGGAACATCACTGATGGAAGATGGGGCCCAGGGGGAGAAGGTGTCCAAGAGGAGGGGCTTTCGGAGTAAAGAGTTAGTGGTGCAGGTTGGGACAGTGGCTGGAGTATTGAAGGGAATGGTGAGGGCTAAAGCCAGAGCCCAGGGCCTCTGAATGTCCCCACCTCTGCCCCCCGAGTTTGAATTTTATTCTATGGGCTCCAGAGAGGCCACTGCAGTAAGAGGTGTGCTTCTGAAAGATCTGTGGGGGCTTGGTGGGGTGGGGTGGGGTGGAGACCTAAGGACAAAGCTGCTGGACAGAGGGGCGGGCTGTGCAGGGGTCCTGGAGGGGCTGAGCGTCTGCCCCTCCCCGTGCTGAGCTCCCCAGAGGGCCACCCCGCCCGTCTCACTCACGCAGCAGCAGGCTGTGACGGTGATCTGGATGGTGTTTCGGCCAGGCTGGCACACGTGCTTGAGGTGCAGGGGCTTGTGGGAGGTCTTGTTGTCGCCGCGCTCGATGGTGAGCGGCGTGGCGTTGACGCTGACCTGCACGGACGCCGGCCAGTTGGTGTTCATCTGTCGGTCCTCGTGGTGGTAGCACTTGAACTGCAGCTCCAGGTCAGACCTGGGCGGGAGGCGGCAAGGTTCGGGGTCGCCACTGCGAGGGGGCAGCCCTGGGCCTCGCCACCTGCTCCGACCATGACCCCTGGCCGGGCCACACACCGGGAAACCCTCCACAAGCCCACAAATTCCCCAGGACCCCCATCCCTACCACGATGCACCCCCCACTGCAGCCTCACTAAGTTCTCCTCGCACCCTGGACATTGCCCCATCTCACGTCACTCATCAAAATCCATGCCCAACTCTCACCCTTGCTGCTTGCTGCAATCACAGCCCACGGCTCTGGCTACAACCGCCCCCCACCCCGGGACCACTACTCGGCAGCTTGCCCGTCTCCCACCCAAGGACTCAGGCGGCAATGCTGCGTGTGGGGGAGACGGGGGCGGTGTGGGTGCTGCACCGCGGCCCTGCGCTCACCTCCACATCAGCGTCTGGTGGACTGTGGGCCGCAGGTGGAACACGTGGTTGCTGACGGCGAGGTTGTGCTCCAGGCGGAAGGGCTCCAGCACCACGCCGTCCCGCACCGGGAACGTGAGCCGCAGCTCGTCGTTGTGGGTGGCTGCGGCGGGGACAGGAGACAGGTCAGCTGCAGGCCCAGCCACCATGGAGCCAAGGCAGGGCTGGGGCCTGGGGCTGGACATGCCCCCTGGGTCCCGGGCTCCGAGGAGCACAGGCCACACCAGGTGCACACCAGCCACCCACGGCTCCTTCAAGGCCACCAACCCACCCTGACCTGGCCCGTGTCCTTCCCACCTGTCCCCTGCACCCTTCACCTGCCTCCGGGCCCCAGGAGGCCCCTCTGCCCCGGCCCAGGCTCCTCCCCCCGGAAGCCCGTTTTCCTTCTGCCCAGGGCTGAGCACCTGGAACTCAGGGGCTTCTTGGGGCTCTAATATCGCTGACTCGGTTTCCAATCTGTGATCAAACCAGAGTTCCGAGTGCAGGGACAAGACCACCCTGACACGTTCCTTACGATTCAGCTGCCCCTGAGACCTACCGTGCCGGTGAGGCAGGGGTGAGGAGGGGCTGCCCACGCCCTGTACCCTGAGCTCTCACTCTCTCCCACCTCCGTGTGCCTCCTGGGGTATGGGGGGCTGCCTGCTCTCAAGACCCCCTGTCCCTTTATGCCTGCCCACCCCCTGCAGGGCAGCCCCTGCTCCTGGCCTGCCAGGGCCACCTCTACCTGTCACCCACGATGGCGTCATGGAAGCCTGCCAGGAACCCCCAAGCTAGAGCTGCCGGTGCACTGGCTGGAGGGCGGGCGGGCGGCAGAGGCTCACCTGGGGGCGGCGGCAGAGCACTCATATTTGGCTTGATGTCGGGCGGGAAGGGAGGTTTAACATCCTGGCTGGGGGACAGGTACGGGGGGATGCTGCTCCCTGGTGTCATGGGGGGTGTGGGGTTCCCTGGAACAGGCGAGTGGGGGTAATTTGCCACAGGAACTGGCCTGGGAGGCTGGAGGGAAACAGAAACCAACACAGGTTATGGGGTGAGGGGGTGAAGGGGCCATGGCCATGGCCACACACCCTCCTCCCACAGGGGACGCTCCCGCTCCTCCCAGCCAGCACTCAGGCCTCTGCCCCTGTCAGCGGGAAGGATCTCCCACCCTCTATCTGGGTCTCAGCACTGCCCAACTCCTGCCAGGTCAGGTGGGTGCAGAGTCCCACGCACATGTGACAGACGGGGACACTGAGGCTCGGAGTGACGAGGGCCTTGTCTCCCCCCGGGGGAGAGGAAAGCTTCCATCAAGCCCAGGTCTCTGGCTGGAAGCTCGAGGCCATATCCTCCTCTCTCACCCCACGCCCGCACTAGGGGAGTGGAGTTGGGGTCTGCAGGAGCCCCTCGTCCACTCCTCTGCCCCCTGTTTTTTCAGAACGGGCCGGGGCCATGCTTGTTCCTGCCCCACCCACCCAGAGTGCAGATTTGCAGCCTGGAGCTTCTCTACACCCCAGAGCTGGTGACCAGGGAGGACACCCCCACCTGCTGACCCCAACTAACATCCAGAGAGGCTGCGGCAGGACCCTGGGCACAACACTCAAGTGTCAGTAATTTTTAAAATGACAACCCAAACATACCCTATTGACATTCCCCTGGCTGTAGTTACTGTAGCTGCTTCCCGAGAAGGTGTTATTTTGTCCATTAAACTGTTCTGGCTACGAAAACGAGATAAACAACAACTCTGTGAGTGGAAAAGCTGTCCGAAGCCCTTGGCCCCTCCTGATACTAAAATTCACCATCACCAGGAGGGCAGAGGATGCTAAGAGGCTCGTCCGGGGCTGGTGTGGGGACAGGGGACAGGGTGGGGTAGAGCAGGTGTTCCCCAGGAACGGCGCTTTGGCCGTGCCTCCCTCTGTCCACAGCTATTAATTTAGCAAAAGTGTCTGCAAAAATAGAAACACCCAGTGTGCTGAAGCTGGAGCAAAAATAGTAAAGCCACATGGTGGTGGTCCTATAAACTGGCACGATTCTTTGGCATATAAACATGAAATATTCTCCTGGGAATGCGCTCCAAGGAAATCGTTCCAAAGAAGGAAGAAGCTATATGCTGGGTGGTCAAAAGTGACAAGCCAGAGACAATGCAGATGTCTAACAGAAAGAGGGCGATAAAACCGGGTACAGTCACCACCGCAGAGGAGTACGAGGCAGCCCTTACAAGTGAAAACCATGAGGACTCTGCAGCAGTAACAAGCTCACGGTTTTGTGTTGACTCAAATAAGCAGATTCGAAATCACAGCCTCAGTAACAGCCATATAAGAGGCTGATAGACGCGTGCCCATGCAGACAGCGAGTTCAGAATGAAATGTTGGTATACTGAGCCCTGTGACAACGGGCACCAAGAAAAACCCATCTGACTTTCTGGACCACTGCCTACAAAGCTCGCGCTCCCGTGGACACATTTGGAAATGTCCGCTGGGCCCTTGGTATCTTCAGGGAACACAACATGCAGGGTTGAACGACACGAGTGGGTGGGGGTGGGCTCACCTTGTAATACTGCCCCATGTTGACTGTGGGGGGCGGGTACTGCCCAGTGCTCGGCTGGCTCGGCATTCTTTGCCCAGGGTAGTTGGGAGAGGTGAGCGGCCGTGGGGGGTTGGGGGTGGGGTACTGGCCCGGCTGGGTGGGGAACTGGCTGTTTGGTCCATATTGCTGGTTTCCATAGTTGGGCTGCAGCGGTGAGAGGGGAGAGACGAAGGTGGCACTGTCTCGCAGCTGAGCCGTGCAAGCAGACGCCAGGACAGCCCCCACCCCTGCCAATGCCACCCCCAGAGGGCCTTCCCCGTCTGTAAGGGGGAGAGGCTGAGCCAGAGGATGCATGCAGCCCCTCTTTACCGACTTTAAAAAATTATGGTAAAATGTATGTAACACAAAATTTCCCACTTTAGCCATTTTTAAGTGTACACTTCAGTGGTATTAGTTGCATACAAAATGTGCTGCCATCACCAACATCCATTATTCCAACTTCCCCATCACTGTAAACGGAAACTCTGTACCAATTAAGCAAGATATCCCCATCTCCCCATCCCCTAGTGCCCGGGACCCGTAATCTCCTTTCTGCCTCTGAATGTGCTTATTCTAGATATTTCCCATACAAGTGGAACCCTACGTTTGTCCTTTAATGTCTGGCTTCTTTCACTCCACACGATGTCTTTGGGGTCATCCACGTTGTCGCACGTGCCCGCGCTTCACTTCCTTTAATGGGTGAGGCTCATTTTGGGTCTGATGTCCCAGGATGTCACACTCTGCCCGCCTGGCTCACGTGCCGCCTCCCCACGAGGCGTCCTGCCCTCTGCACCCCTGGCCCCTTCCAGAGCCTCACTCACGCATGCCATAACAAGGACGCCATAACCCGAGGTTCTTTTCTAAAGGCCCCTTTGAGTCTCTCCTAGTGCTGGTTTGCAGCAGCTCCCACCGAGCATTTACCCCGATTTGTGATGGTAGAATGCAGACCATGGGATCTGCTTCCAGAAAGGTGAAAAAGCACCCCATCGCCCCCCCAATTCTGAGGCTCAATCAGAGAGGCACTGGCCCTGCCCTCCACACCTGGGGGTGACTGTCCATTCTGGGACACTGACAAACTGCTGCCCATGCAGAGGGCATGGGGACCGGGCTGGGGCAGGGGCCAGACCACCCCTCCTGGGATGGGGTGGGATAACTGTCTCCTGAGACCCGCGGCAGCACCCCGACTCCTGCAGCCCTCCACCCTCCAACTACCTTCCCCATCTGTGAAATCAGGTAACTCTCAGGGCCACCCAATGCCCAGACACCCCAGAACATTACATCCTGGAGAGCTGTAGCTTTCTCCCAGTTTACTGAAATGACTCATCTATTGAATGATCTTTTCCTCCGGGCTCAGAGGTCCATGTTGACAGACTGCACAGTCAGTGATAAAGAACTTTCTACAATTCATGCTGTGGCGACATGTGGCTGCTCTGTGTGATAGTGAGGCTCCCGCCACCGGAGGTATGGACGTGGAGGCTGCACCTGCCAACCCATAGGCTGGACTGGAAGAGAGTCCTGTGTAATCTGGGAGGGGGAACTGGGTGACCTGACTGCAGCCTGGCCCTTGACCCAGTGTTCTGTCAATTCAAAGGTTCTAAGAGTGTGCCACGGCCAGGCAGAGGCCAGCCTGCCCCCAGGGTCAGGCTGCGCTGGCTGTGACCACCTGTATCACCCACCGCCCACTATCAGGCCCTCTGCAGCAGTGCGGCTGCAGTGCTTCATGAAGAAGGTGCTTAATTTAGTGAAACTAATCACTAAATTAGAGTGTTCTGCCGTGACAGGCAGGGGCTGGGGAGCCAGTCATTCTGCGCAGGTGCCAGGGTGCCCGTCAGGTTAATGGCTGGGAATTCTGCAGAAGCCTGGTCCTTGCTGGCCTCCTCCACCTGAAACCCACGTGGGGCTGTGCAGCGTGTGTGTGGGAGCTCCAGGGGCTCACTCTGTCTCCAGATTGCAGACTGCATTCCACACTGCAGGCTGGGATGGGGGTCAGAGCTTGATCCAGCCTTCTGGTGCTCAAGAAGGCCCTGCCCCCTACCCTCTCCTTGCAGGACCCAGGAGGTCTCCATCCATCACCATGCCAGGGAGGACACTGGAGTGAACCACGCAGACCTCAGAGGCCCTTGAAAGTCTTTGGGATCTAAATGCGTAAGTCAAAGCTGAAGGTCACAGTTCTGGGACAAGACAGATTCTTGTTCTGAGGATAGACATCCAAGCAGAGAGAGGGGGGGACCAAGCAAAGGAAGGGGGCTTCATCTGGGTGAGAGCCAGGGCAGACTTCACAGGAATGGGTGCTGGCTCATGACTCTGGGGTCCCAGTGTCTACTGCAGGTGGATTGAATCCCCACTGGGGTATCTAGAGGGCCACTTGCTACCAACTTGTTTTCAAATGCTCACTGGAGGCCCTGTGACACCGCCTCCAGGAAGGCCTCCTTCTCTGACCTCAGCAGCCACGTCACCAAGTCCAGTTTACCCCACTGCGTGTCATTCCCTCCAGGGTCTTGGCTTCAGCCTCTTCTTTCCTGTGGAAGTCTTGCTTCCCAGAGGGCAGGAAGTGTGGGTTTTCCTTCCCTAAATCTTCCCCAACGCCTTGGCTGAGCTGGCCGGGAAGCCAAATGGGCAGTGTCACTCCTCAGAGAATGACCGTACATGGAGACAAATCTGAAGGCACGTGCTGTCCGCCAGTTGCCAGCCCCGACGTGCACGGCCTTGCTATTCTGGAAGGGTTTGTTTTATCAACTCTTACTCTCAGAGGAAAGTTGGGAAAAACCCAAACATCTCACGTCTGAGCCAAGACAAAACATAATACCAACAGCAACCACTACTGGTTTAAGTGTCTACTCTCGCCAGGCCCTGTGCAAAGTGCTTATTAATATCTCCTCGTTGAAGTCCCCCAAGCAGCCCTAGAAGGTAGCAAGGATTTTCCCTGCTGTCTACAAATGAGGAAGCAGACTTGGTCATTTACGAAGGACTGGCTCAAGGTCTCCAGCTGGGAAACTGGGAACTGGCAGAGCCGGGTGCCAGGCTCGGGGGCACCTCCTGGCCCTGCCCCAGCACCTCCCCCCCACCCCCATGTCTTCATGCCCTCCCCAGCCTGCATCCTCACACTCACCTCTCCTGGGTACGGCCTCTTTATGCTCTGGATGGGAAGGGCCTGGGGCCGGGGGCCTGGGTAGGTCTGCTGGGGCATCCGCTGCCCGTGTGTGCCGAAGGGGCTGAGGCCGGGCGGCCGGGGCTGGTTCATGCCCATGGGGGGGCCGCTCATTGCCGACGGCGTCATGCCAGCCGCGATGCTCGCGGGGTTCATGCTGCCCCCCATGGAGGTGGGCCCCCGTGGCCCGGGCTGGTTCATGAATTGGCTGTTGTACGCCTGGGTGGGACCCATCTGGAAAGAGGAAGAGACCTTCAACAGGAGAAGAAGAAGAAGAAGAAGAAAAAAAAGAATAAAATGCCACATGCATTGAAAGTGCAGGGAAGAGAGGGTGGGGGAGGTGGAAGGGCTGGGGCCGGGGTGGAGGGGTCCCCGCCCCTGGCGGCTGCGGCTGCATCGCTGCTGCCCTCTGCAGGCCGCACGGGGAAGCTGTGGCCTGAGGGGCGCCGGGGGCGGGGTGGGCAGGGCTTACTGTGGGGAAGGCACAGGCAGCATTTCCAGGGGGGCAGGCAGGGGCAGGGATCGGGGTGCAGGGGTGGGGCGGGCAGGGGAAGATGGAGGTGGATGAGCACGGAAGCAGGATCGAGCGAGGCCGGCAGCCTCTTTCCTGGAAGCCCTGGCCCCGCCCCTGGTCTTGGCCGGTGGAGACGCACCCTCCAGCCACAAAGTCTGATGTGGCTCCAGCTTCCCCCCCGGCCCACCTGCCCCGGGACCCTCACCTCCATGCCTCCCGCCCTGCATTCCTCCGGGGGGTGCCCCTCTCTCACGCCCCCTTTCCCTGTCCTTCTGAAGGTCAGGGGAGCAGAGCGGGGACCTGGGTGGAATCCACAGATGGAAACACCAGGAGCGCACTGGCCTTCAGAGGCCTTCAGGGGACAGATAATGCTATTTTTAGCCCCTGAGCCCATCCTTCGGAGAGTAGGGGGTCCAGAAGGCAGACACACATGGACACACAGGCCCCCAACCACCACCCCCACCCTGCAACAACACGGACACGCCCACATGGTGACATGCTCCCGCTGCATGCTCCAAGGAAACCAGAAGCACCCGGCACCCTCAGCTCTCCCCAGCACCTATGGCCCCCAGGCACCCCTGCCCTGGCTCTGACTCCTTGGGGGCAGTCTGCCTGGCTGGGTGGGCGAGGCTGGGCCCGGGCTGGCGGGGACCCTTACCGGTCCATATTGGTTTATATCCTTGTTCTGCGTCTCCTGCAGGGCGGCCACAGTGGCTGTGGCCGTGGCCGTGGCCGTGGCGGCGGCGGCTGCTACTGCAGCTGCTGCCGCGGCGGCCGCCGGCTGAGTGAAGTCAGCGGGCGGCCTGGTGTGCGGAGGAATGCCCATGCCTGCGGGGGCACTGGGACCGCCGGGGTAACTGCGGGGGAGAAAAGAGGGGGGGTGGAGTTAGAGAGGCCCTGAATCTAGAGATGAACCCACAAGTGCTGGGAGGAAGAGGACTGGGCCGGGCTGGGCCCTGCCTGCCCCCAGCACAGCTGGAGACAAGGGGTGACTGCAGTTCCCCAGAGCCAACTGTACCACTCGGCGGGTGGTCACCAAGCCACCGGGGGCGGGCAGTGCTTGTCCATCACGGGTCACTGCATTGGCCTGGCTGCCCCAGTCAGCCCGTCCTCAGGGAGCCCAAGCAACCTGTCCAAAGGCCTTACACAGGCGGATGGCAGAGCTGGTTACAGAGGTTCAGATCTGTGTGACAGCAAGTGCCTGTGCAAACCAGGCTGCCCTGCTCTGCCAACCCCAGAAAGGAAACCTGCCCGGGCTGCAGTCGGTCCTGGGAGCTGGGGAGGTGGGGCCAAGCTTGGGTCTTGGACAGGACAAGGGGAGCAGAAGGAGGGTGGGACTCCTCTGTTCTCCTGCATCCACCCCCCTCATATCCATGGAGCCCCTTCCTCCCTGTACCCCTGAGCTGAGGGGCTCCCAGCCTTTGCTTCAGTTCCATTTTCAGCATCTTAAGGTGGAGCTCATTCTCCTACATCACTTGATTTTCTTTGGGGCAACTGGACTCCATCTATAGCTAGTCTTTAACTGTCCTGTCTTCTAATTTATAAAGGCACAAGGCAGAGAAGGGTCATTTGGAGGAATGAGGACAAGAGATCTATCCTGTGGGCCTGACAGCTGTCAGGCCACTGCTCTGCTGCAGTGGAGCCCAATCCGCTGGCCCTGAGGGCAGGGACGACTGTGCCCATTTGACTGATGGGACAGTTGAGGCTGAGAGGAGGGAAAGGTGTCGTCCATGGCTCTCCTAAGAAGCATAGAGTGGGACTGAACTCTGACCCTCCTGCCTGAGCCCGTCCTGGAGGCTCCCGCTCACCTGGCCCCGAAGCCCCCGCTGCCGGGGTAGTTGGGCCGGCCGTAGATGCCCTGCTGGATGTAGGGCTGGGCGGGGCCGGCCTTGGCTGAGAACTGCTGCTGCTGCCCAGCAAACTGCGGGGAGTTGAGGCCGGGGTTGCTGGTGGTCATGCCCGACGCCATGGGGTTGCCGCCTGGATTCATGGGGTTGTTGGCATTGGCCATGGGGTTCCCGAGGACCTGTGGGCACAGGGAGCGGCTGTCACCCAGGCTGACAGCCCAGGGATCCCAGAGAGCAAGGGGGCAGGAGAGGAGGGAGGGCAACAGAGGAAAAGGAAGAGAAAGATGGGGGAGGAAGGCTAGAGTTCCTGGAGTGTAACAAGGATCTGAAGGGGGTAGGCCTGGCTGGCAGGCAGCGGGGGAGAACATTCGGGAAAAGAGAACTTCAGCCTTGGGAAGGTGTGATCATGTCCCCGAAGCCAGCTCCAGGGTCGTCGGAGCCTGGGCATCTCCTGCGAAGGGAGGTGCGGCCCAAGCAGAGGTGCTGGCCCTGCACTTGGGCCCTGCAAAGGGGGTCAAGGGTGGGGCCACATGGAGGCCCTGGGCAGCGGCTCTGAGAGGATGAGGAGAAACCAAAGGGGCCAGCTTGGGAGGGTAGCAGGACCGTGGCCAAGGCCACAGGGGAGCCCAGGGGCCCCTCCAGGGTGGCAGCCAGTCCTGAGCTGTCTGTGTGGGTGGGAGTGGAGTAAAGAAGGAAGAGCAGGGAGCAAAGAGGAAGGGACAAGAGCAGGAGGCAGGGTCAACGAGGGGCATGGAGGAGAGGGGGCTGGTCACCAGGGTTAAGGACTGACACTGCTGAAATCTAGCCCAGGCCAGCCAGGGCCAAAGACCTCAGACTTGGGGCCCTGCGGCCAGTAACAGAAAGTTCTACTGTTGATCCAACCAAAGTAAGCTCAGGCTAGGGAAGAACCTCTGGCTGGCTGTCGGATGAAAGGCCCAGGGACGGGGGCAGCGCACAGGGGCCCAGGTGTCACCCTCCTGCAGCAGGGGTGGCTGCATCTTGGGGGTGTCTGTAGCAGGGTGGGTCCCGTGGGTCCCAGGGGTCAAGGGATGTCCCGGCCTGGGAGGGGCCGTGGTTGGGGGCAGGGCAGGCCCTTACCTGGCTCTGGGACGTGTTGGTTACTCCCCAAACTGTGGTGACCACGGAGAGGGAGCCGGGGGGCTGGTTGGTGTTCTGCTGCCAAGGGACAGAGTCATAGGGGAATGACCCATCACTGCAGAGGGAGACAGAGGGAGGGCCTTAGGGGCTGGCGGCACAGCCCCCCTCACCCTGCCAGCTGCCGCAGCTCCCGACCACTGCCAGGCAAACCCCACACCCCAGGGTGTTCCGGGTTCCCTGGCCTGGCCTGGTGTCCATGGCACAACGGGTGGCCTCGCTACGGGGGTCACTTGCCTCACCTCAGCTCAGTGTCCACAGGCCATACCACGCCTGGGGGAGGCAGGGAGACCCGCAGCCTCAACCAAGCTCCTCCTTCAACCATGCTCTGAATCCAGGTGGCTCTGGAGGAAAAGCCTCTGGCTGCCCACACCAGCTTCCCCCGGGGACCTCCCGGTGCCTTTTTAGTAATGGCTGGATGGCCCAAAGCTGACCCTCCACTGTCCCCTTCCTCCCAACGCCTCAGAGCGCTCGGTCACTGAGCCCAGCTGCCGTGGCCCTGGAGACGCGGTTCTCCTTCCCAGCACTGGACAGTGGGGTGCAGGCTGCCCTGCCACTCTCCCTCCCCAACCCCCCGCCCCCCACCTCTCAGGCACATCCCTGCCTCACCAATCTCCCCAAATCACCTCAAACACTTTGCACAAAGACCTTCAGTGGCTTCCAGTGTTGACAAGGCAAAGTCCAAACTCACACTTAAGAATTATTTACCCTGTTGGCTAACCCCACCCAGCCCTGCCTTCCCCTGAATGGTCACCCCTCCCCATGCTGGTTTGTATATATTATGTCTCCCAGAGAAAGCTGCATTCTTTAATGCAATCTTGTGGGGGCAGACATATTAGTGTAATTCTCTGAGTGTTTCCATGGAGATGTGGCCCACCCAACTGGGTGATGACTCTGATTGGATGATTTCCATGGAGGTGTGGCCCCGCCCATTCAGCATGGGCCTTGATTAGTTTACTGGAGCACTATATAAGCTCAGACAGAAGGAGCAAGCTTGCTACAGCAAGAGGGAAACTTTGAAGGACGCTCCTGGGAGAAAGCCACTTTGAAACCAGAACTCTGGAACAGACACCAGCCACGTGCCTTCCCAGCGTTATAACAGAGGTTTTCTGGACGCCATTGGCCATCCTCCAGTGAAGGTACCTGACTGTTGATGACTTACCTTTGACACTTTATGGCCTTAAGACTGTAACTTTGCAACCAAATAAACCGCCTTTATAAAGCCAATCCATTTCTGGTATTTTGTTTAACGGCAGCATTAGCAAACTAGAACACCCCCTCATCCCCAACCGCTCTCAGGGTCCCCAGGTCCCCTCATCAGGCTCAGCAGCACCCATCTTTTCAGTAACGTCTCCCTAAGGAGTCCCCAAACATCAGAAGCAAGGACTTAACCTCAGCCTAATGCCTGGCCCTGCACACAGCAACGTGTCCAGTGATGGCTTCCAATTAACCGCCACAGTGCAGGTGAAGGCTGTGGCCCCAGATCCCGGGAGAGGCACCAGGTTCACCTCGAGAAGGGTCAGGCAGGGCCACAGCACGAAGACCCTGCCAGGGTACCCGGCCCCCAGGAGTGCTGGGCTAAGGCTCCTCGCCCCAGTCAGCCCTGGGCTGGCTTTCCGGCACCATCCCTCCCACTGAGGGTCACCAGATCCCGGGAAGAGCAGACTACCAGAGCGCCTACACCTGTCGCCCCACCTCTGCCCGTGGCACACTGATGGGTGAGGACTGCAAGGCGGCCACGCCAGGTGCCCGGGCGGGGGCTCTGAAGGAGGGCAGGGCTGTGGGAAAGCCGCTCACGCCTTCGTCTGGCTCATGCTTCAGCAGGAGGCGAAGGCTCCCACTCACGCCTGGAGAGCGCTCACCCCGGCCGGGTGATGTGCTGGGGAGGCGAGCCAAACACGCGAAGAAAAAGGGGGACGCACGGAGCCCAGCCCCGAGGCCAGGGCTCCCAGCAGGGCTGCAGAGGGGGTCTGGGGAGGCTGAGGTTTGACCCCCCCGCCTCTACCCTCAGTGATGCTGAGCGTGATGGGCTCCCTGCTCACTCTTGCTCCTCCCCAGCCTGGGACACCCTCTCCCCTGGGCTTGGCCCCACGCTTCCTTCCTGTTTCTGTTCAAACACCATCTCACTGGAGGGGCTGCCCTGACCTTCGGGTGTGAAAGCACGACCCCATGCTCCCTCTTCTGCTTACCCTGGCTTTCCATCTTTTTTCACTTTACATATTGATTTGATTACCGCTAGTACCTGCGCCTGCCCAGAAGCTGCCCGAGAGCATGGCTTTGGTTTGTTCAATCTCTGTCTCTGTACCTGGAAGTGTATCAGAGCTGTCCTCGGGCTGGGTGGATGGAGTGGATTAGTGGGGTACCAGGCAAATGTACAGTCCCATGGCCTGGCCCCAGAGAGGGAGGGGCACCCCGTAGAAACCACCCAGAGCCCAGCTCTGCAGAGTCAAATGGGCTCTTTCTAGGCAAAAGGGGCTGAGTTCTGGAGTTTCTGGCCTCACACCCCCATGGGGTCCCAAGGCAATTCGGTCTCTGAAGCATGGCCAGGCGGATGCCACCCCGGGTGCCCGTCTGCTCTCAGTCTCCCCAGCTGTAAAATGGGCTAAGAATGGCTCCACTCTCCTCAGTGTTTTCAAACTGCAGGTCACAAAACAGGAGTGGGGTGTGACATGGAGCCAGCATTAGGAAAAGAGGGGGAATAAAAGAGAAAAATCATCAAGCGCAAACACATAGTAAGGGCAAGTTTATTCTGTGAACTCTTGCTTTGGGGGGCCCCCGAGTCGGGGCGTCATCAGTGTATTTATTGCGGGTCTCGGTCAGATAAGTCCGAACCACACAGGCTCGGTCACATATGCCTGACGTGGCTCCAAGGAGATAAGGCAGACAAAAGCTTTCCGAACCGAAGAGTGACACAAACATTCACATTACTCATGGTTTCCGGGGACAAGTAGTGGGACTAGGATTTGGAGGAGAGGAGAAGCTGAATTCAGGGACTCTGTACCTCCCCGGCCCCGGCCAGCCAGGTGTGACGTGGGTCAGCGGCTTGCTCAAAGGGCTCGAGGCCCAGACTCTATCTGACTGGGGACCTGGGAACCTGGAGAAGCTGGGACGGCAAGGGAGAAGGAAAATGAGATGAGCCTGCTCCTTGGGCTGGCTCCCCAGGATCTTGCGGGAAGGCCCTGCAGAGCACGGTTTTAACAAACAAAGAGAAGGCCAGCTCCCTGGACACCCCGCTCCCTGCAGGGCCCACACCCCGGGACTGCTGGGGGAACACAGGTTTCCCTGGCGCTTTAACAAAGCACAAGTCTGTCTTCTCTCCACGGAACCCCTGGCCCCACAAGCTCTGGCTCACAGGTTCCCACCAACCCTCCAAGCCAATGCCCAGATTTGACGGAGGTTCTGTGTTCTCCTAGAACATGCCTGGGCAGGCTCAGAAAGTAAAATCCCCCGTCAGCCCCCTGGGAGCCCAGCAGAGCCACGCCCGAGCCCAGGAGATGGCAGCTGCTGCTTCCACACCCCGGCTCTGGGGAGGTCCCCGAGCTCACCCGGGGATGCTGCACGGCCTCAAAAACAAGCTCCCAACTGCCCTGCGGCAGCGCGTGGGCCCTGTGGGCGGAAAACGGCTGCTTCCTGTTTCGCCCCCTCCAACCCCAGACTCCGGTGAGAAGCAAAGTCAACCAACGTTCCCAAACTAGACATCCCACCGTCTGCCTGGAAGTTTCACCACCAGCCTCCCCGAGCAAAGGCACACACCGGTGTGTGCATGCGTGTACGGGGGTGAGTGTTTGTGCTTGCACGCTGGGGTGCCGATGGTTTGTGCATGTAAGCCAGGACGACGCAGAGCCAGGCACGTCCGTGTAGGGGCGGCAGGGAGACGTGCTTGCCCCCACGCACAGAATCACGCACCTGCTGCAGAAGCAGAAGTGGCAGCTCCACGCGGATGCGGCTATGACTCATCTCCTTCTGGAGGGGACAGCTCCTGCTGTCAGCAGTGAAGGCACTGTCCTGCAGGATCCCGAGGCAGTCGGCCCAGCCTCGGCCTTCTGCCTGGGTGCAGACACTGCCCCTAGGTGTGGCTGCCTGGGTCCCTGGTGCCCAAGGAGGCAGTGGCTTGGCTGGGGGAGGAGGGAGGACTTGGGGTGACAGAGAAGGCCTAGGGTGCCTGGGGGAGGGTGTCCTGACCTCTGGGTAGATCCTGAGGCCCCAGCCCAGCTCCCTGGCATTTCGAGACCTTCCACCGGGAACAGCTTCCTCATCTTGTGCACACCTCACTCCCAGTATCCTGCCCCGCTGTGCTATACCCCCATCCGGCGTGGCCCAGTTTCTTGCCACAAGCTGTCCCCAGCCAAGCCTGTCCAGCCAGAAGTGCCCTGAGAATCCTGTTCCACCTGCAGAGTCAGCGGCCCTGGAAGCCACTTGGAATCCCGGCAGAGCCCGCCTGCCAAGCTCAGATACGAGTGCCAGGTGCCTCCTAACTCAGGGCAGTGCCTTTCTGCCTCTGCACCTTGTCTAGCTCTAGAAGCTTCCACCCCTCCTCCCCTGAAAAGGCTGCTCCTCCTTTCCAGCCAGGCTCCTCCAAAGGCCGCCTCCTCCAGGAAGCAGTTGCCAGGCCCACTGGCCTAAGCACCACCTTCCCTCCCCAAGATCCTGGGCTCCCCCACGGTGTCATCACACACCTCCAGGGCTCAGCAAGCCTTTGCTGTAGAAGGAGGCCAGGGAGAGCCGCCACCTCTCTGGGCCCACCCTTGGAGGGCTGCCTGAGGATCAAGTCACTGCATTAGTTAAACTTGATTCCTACCCACCTGCAGAGAGCCTGTAAGCACACAGGGCACCGGGCCTGGGAAATAAGAGGGAAAAGGGACAGAGAGGGGAGCGAACAAACCCACCACTCACTCTCTCCAGGCCTCAGTGTCCTCATCTGTAAAATGGGGATGATCACGCACCTCCCTCTGAGGGCTGCTACGGGGACTAGGTGAGCTAACACAGGTAAAGCCCAAAGCACCACGTCAGGTACATCCTGGACACTAAGAAACCGTGGGCTGCCACTGTTATTGTTATCGGTGCTATGATTTACCAAGTGGCTTCTGGATGCAAGCAGATATGTGATTTCCACCTAAGAACAACTCTAATCCCCTGCTGAGGTGGGCTGCAATGGGCTCATTTCTCATGTAGCTGAGGCACGCAGTGGTCACGGAGCTAGTTAAAGCAAGGCCCCCAGGCCTGCCTGACTACATCCCACTTACCATCTTGGGGAACTCAGAATTCAGAAAGGCAGAGCTCTTTCATGCAAGGATGGCTACTGGGGCACTGGGAAGTGAGGACGGTGATCTAGGAGCTCACAAGAGTTCTTGGGAAGCCACCAGCATGAAAGAAGAGAGATGCAAAGTGGGGCCTCACAGGTGGGCTGCAGGGAAAACCCAAACAATGTTGCAGGAAGAAACACCGCTTTATATCCCGAATCACTGGCTGGAACCTGGAGGGGCAGGTTGGCAAAGATGTAGGGATTCCGACAAAATGCTTTTTGAGGCTAAAAGTCGATATTCTACTGAGGGAGGCCTTGTAGGAAAGGGGTTAACCACGTGGGCTGGGACTCAAGTCTAGGTAGGGTCCAACCTTGGAGAAACGTGACCTTGGAGAAGCGATTCTAAGTCAGCCTCAACTTCCTCATCTGTCAAGTGGGACTAAGACTCCCAGGATGGAAGATGAGGATATGTGTCGAGTTTAGCACAGTGCCTGACGGAGTCCCTACTCAGCTGTACTTTTACCTTTTCCCATTTCTCCAGCCCAGCCACAGTGGACGGACCCACACTCACGGGAGAATACTCTGAAAGTGCTGAGAAGAGTTTTGCAACCATGCTATCAGCAGGAGGTACATTATTATTCATTCCTGCTTGTTGACTAGAAATCACCCATTTGCCAAACCTTGGAGGCTTTCCCCAGGATTCTTCCACCTTTCTTTCTCTAATGGGTACACTCCTACCTATACTTCAAAGCCCAGCCTGGATAGTCCCTTTTATATCGCTGGTAAGCAGAACTAACGGCATTTTCTTCTGTTCCCTCAGCACTGTTTTCAAAAATTTGATAGAGAACTTTTCACGCTGCAGTTCTAGTAGGTTGCTTACATGTCTGTGTGCCAGCCCCATGGGTACTGACCCGTGTTTGCTCAATGAGAGAAAACGAGCAATGCACGGGATGAAGGAGAGAAGATTTCTGGCTCCTGCAGCTACACAGACATTCACAGGTGGACGAGGAAGGAAGGGCTGGTTTCTTTCTTCTCTTGCACTTCTAACAGCCTCTTTATTTGGGAGAAATAACCAGTTCCCATTAAGGGTATTGTCAGACCCTAATTAATTTCCCTGATCCGGCTATATTGGTTCCGTCTCCGGGCAAGGCTGTGGTGTTCCTGCTAATGAAATGCCAAGCCAGTGAGGAGCTGAAACCCCCTCCCCCTTTAATTTAGGGGACCCATTAGCAGGCGCTCTCCATCACCACAATTACTGGAGCCTGCTTCCTTCCCTCCCTGCGGTGAAACTTAGAGAGGAACTTGTGCAGCTAACTGCAGATTAGAGGGTTTTAAAATTTTTCAGTAAGATGGGGGAAAGGAAAAGATCCTTGCATTTTGGCAATCTGGAACTGATGGAGCAGGGATTTATGGGGCTTTCAAATGCCTTTTAAGAAAATTTTAATTTCCGTTTTCTGGGGGCAAGAAGGGCCTCCGACAATCCAAGCCTTTGGTACCACGATGCAAAAACTGAGCTAAAACCGACAGCTGCGAAGGTGGTATGACGTGACCAGGGAAAGGAAAAGACTGGGGGTTGGTTTTGCTTCTTTGTCAGCTGACCTCGAATGAGCACGTCAGAGTCTGACGGAGCCAGACAGAGGGTGTGGGGACCGACGGTCAGTCCATGGTGCTCCTTGAGGGCAGATGTGGTGACACATGTATGGCAAGTCCTGCTGCTGCTTTTGTTCCACTTCTACAGGTGAGGACACTGAGGCTCAGAGAGGCTGAGTAAGCGCACCCTAAGTTACCCAGCTTGAAAACGGCCAAACTGAAATCCCACGGCCAGCAGGACCCAGGAGCCTCTCCTGGGAGCCCACTCCCTCACCTGGAGGAGGAAGGGGCGGGAACCCTGCATCTTGAGTCTCCCCCAGCTCTAAGGGGCTTCGATTGTAGTCAAATTCAAAGTGTAAACAAGATTTGTTATGCTTTTAATTACCTTTGCGGCACTGATTTGCATCCGGACAATGTGCTCATGACAAATGGCTTTTTAATCTATTCATTAAAAATCTGGGAGAGGCAGGTAGGAAGGCTTTGATGGCATCCAGTGCAAGTCCCTGTGGGGTCTGCAGGGGCTACCCCGGGCTCTCACTCGGGCCCCTTCTGACTTCCCTGTCCCTGGGCCTCTCCCTTCTAGGGCTCTGGGAACCTTCCGTGTATCTTCTGTAAATTGCAGAATATGTGATTTCCACCTAAGAACAACTCTAATCCCCTGCTGAGGTGGGCTGCAATGGGCTCATTTCTCATGTAGCTGAGGCACGCAGGCTTAAACAGGGAGGGTGTCTAAAGACTGTTTCGCACACTGTAAAACTCTACCCAACCATGTGGGAAGAGTAAAATTCCTAACAGCCACTGAGCTACTCTCAGAAACCGCAGGGGCCTGACCCTTTTCTAATCCAAGTTCCAGCTGAGCAGCATCGCCTCTGGGGGCAACCAAGGGCCTCAGCCCCCTCATTTGCAGCCTGGAGCTGTGGTCCCGGGAGACATGACTGCCATGCTTGAGCTACAGAACGACAACCCTCGATCCCCACGGGGCCTCAAGCTTCTGGGGCCCCCTGGTAATCCCACAGAGGCTTGTCCTCAAAACCTGCAGACCAGTACTCCTGAACACCAAAGCCCCAAAACTCCAGCGGGCCCAAGCTCACCCCTGACCCCGCATCTCCTTAGTGAAAGGCCAGAAGAACTTCCTTCCTGCCAGCCATTCGGTAAAGCTGTTGAGGATGCTGGGTTTGTGAAACTACTTGACTTTCTCTGCCATTTTCTTTCCTTACTATGTGGGAAATTACACTCAGACTTAAAAGTGGGCCCCAGTGGAGTTTCCCTGGAAATGAGGGGCTTTTCCAGAGGGAAATGCATGGATAAAAGCCACCTTCTGCCCACCCACACTGGCCCCTTGGGGTGGCCTCTGGCTGGCAGCAGGCAAGTGGATTCTGGTCTTGATTCAACTGATGACTTCCTCATTCTGGTCTCAATCGCTCCACTATGAAATGGGAAACAGGGCGAGGGGTGGATCCTCGGAAGAGTGGGCAGCCCTCTCCCCACCCAAAGGACCCTCCCAATCTGGTTCACAAGCAGACACTGCTGCCCTGAGCCTGAAGGGCCAGCAGCCCTGCATGTTGGTTCACGCCCTGCTCAGCTGCTTCTGGGCTGTGTGTTCCCGGGAAAGCCATGTCCCTCTCTGCACCCGGCTGCCCTTCCATTTCTTTCTGGTGACCCTCCAGGGCCAAATGCCTGCCATCTCCCTGTGCTCCCGCTGCTGGGAACCAGTCATCCATCAATGCTCAGTGAGTGTCCAGCCCACATAGCTCTCCCTTCTCAAACAGACCCTCCAAGGCCCCTGGAATCAATGCCAGACTGGCATCACAATCCCAGGATCACCCTGCTTCATTCTGCATCATTCCACAGGTAGGACAGGGAGCCAAAGGTGGCGGTGGCAGTGGTGGCAGGGGGCTGGGGGCTGGCCAGTGGTCCCAGAGCCCATGGCATTTGCTGGGGAGGCCAGTGCAAGCTCCTGGAATGCCCCTGCCTGGTTCTCATACCCAGCTCCTTCAAGGTCAAGGCCCCATGACCTCTGAGCAGCCTCCTCAGGGGCAGCCCAGCCCCTCTCCTTCCTTCTTGTAACCTCAAGGTGTCATCCACCTGTCATGCCCAGGGCACCCTTATAGGCTTGCTGACCTGATCTGCCAGCTCTCCATCTTGCCTCATGACCCCTACTATCCCAACTGGCTAGATCCAGCCACTCCAGCACAGACATCCCTTGTCTGTTTAACTCCAGGACAGAACAATCTGGTGCCTGTAGCCAAGGTGCCTGGCCGTGACCCAGGTCTGCGGTGCTCTATGGCCCAAGTGGTCACAGCCAGGCAGGCTGGGGGCAGGTCTCCAGAGAGGGGCTGGAGGCTCTGCCCCATTGTCACCAACAATTTCACTGAACAACTTGGAGGAAGGAAGGTGTGAAGGACAGAAATGGTGGGAAGGCATGAGGCAGAATTGCAGTGGTTTAATGACAAACAAATGCTAAGCTAAATTCAACTGTAGCCCGTGCTCAGCGGCGGGTGAACTGCAGACAAAGACCACCTGTGGCTTTTAGCAGAGCCAGGAGCAAGGGATGGAAGGTGGAGACAGACAGGTTTGGCAGCACTTGTTCTTAACTAGGGGTGCTACTCTCACCCCGAAAATGCATGCCTAGGAGGCGAGCACTAGAGGAATTTAGTAGGCAGGGACCCTGTAAAAGTCCTGCACCGTGGAAAACTACCAAGTCCAATGCCAGGAGTTCCACACTGAGAAACACCGCCCGAGAAGGACGGCTGTTCTAAGAGCAGAGCTGCACAAGTGGGCGGCCCGAGGGTCCCGCGAGGTGGAGCCCCAGGTAGTGGTGGGCTTGCTGTCCGACTGAGGCAGGCCACCCCATGTCAGGGACAGTCCCACTCAGCAGGACACTGGACTTAACCAGCTCCAAGTTCCCGTCTGGGCCTGCCTGTCAATGAGGCCCTAATTCAATTGATCAAGTGTAGCTGACACCCAATGTGTCAGCCATGCCTCAGTGGTCCTGCTGGGGTAGTCTGCCGGAGCTGATTGCAAATGCCCCTCCTGGTCAGCAGCAGGGAGCCGCGTGGGGAGAGCAGATGGCATGACAGGCCCGGCTGCCCCAGGGTCTGCCCGCAGAGTCTCCAGGAAGAGCATCCCTTGCTCACCAAGGGACTTGGGAGATCATCAACCAGGGGAGCTGCCAGTCCTGACTACGTGCTCCTCCTGAGGCTGACGCAGGGTGGCCCGGCCAGTTCCTTGGTGGTCGGTGGCCTCTGGCAAGCCCATTCCCGCCTGTGACCTCTGGAGGCCCAGGCCCTGAGCTGTTGGAGGTGGGCCCACCAGCCCTGTGACATTCCTAAGGCCCTTCCCAAGGCCCTTTGCAGCCCCTTGGTTTCTCCGGGTTGGCCCAAGGCTGGGGGCTGGTTGCTCGGTGCCCGTCCTGCCACACACGCCGCTCACCTGTGCGACAGGGTGGGTTTCATGGAGCTCATGGAGTTGAGGGGGGGCTGCATGGGGAGTTTCCCGGGGGCGTCGCTCTGGCGGCTCTTCTGATGTCGGAGCAGCAGCAGCCGGCCAAGCTCCTCGCACCAGGAGGAGAGCAGGGCTGCAAGGAAAACACAGAATGGTCAGCCATGCCCGACTCACCTAGCCCCCTGGCTCCCTCCCCTGCCCTGCCCTGGACGCTGGGTTTGCTCCTGGACATGTGTGAAACCAGGAAAGTCACCGAGCCTTCTCAGGAGGCCCTGGTGTCCTTGGCTGTAAAATGGGACTAACACACCCAAAGGAGGAGTAAAGAGTTGGTCAGAGGCGGCTAAAATGAGAGTCGGACAACGCCAGGACAGAGTGGAGGGGAAGCTGGAGGGGGCAGGGGCCTGGCATCAGGGTGAGGTGAGGACCCGCCTGCCACCCCCAGACTTCTCTATGAGAACCACCCCCTGGAATTCTGGACCATCAGCTAGCTCAGCAGGGCTTTGACCCCTAGGTGGGTTCATGGCATAAAATCACAAGGTTTAAACAAACACCACAGCCTACTTGGAGCCTATTGTTGAATCCAGGGGAATCTGCAGGGCAATCCCCAAAGCTCCCAGCCCAGAAAACCTGCAGCTGGGAGTTGGGAAGGCTGGGCCCCGTCACCACCTTGCTGTGTGACTCTTGCAGCTCACAGACCCTTTCTGGGCCTCAGGTGGCTCGCAGGTGAAGAGGGGTTGTGACTCTTGCCCTGCCTTCCTCCCAGGGCTGCATGAGGAGCACGGGAGGATTGCTGAGGCGTACAGAAGCACAGAGGGGCGACCACACCCCAGCCGCTGCCCACCCTAGCTGAAGGGGGTGCTGCAGCTTGACCAGACCAGTGGCTGCAGAAGTGAGCCAGTTGCAGTGACGGGCGTTTCGAGCAGGACGGCTTAGCCATTTGGCCAGATGCAAAGCTCACTCTCTGCTCCCCAGGGTCTCCCACCTGGACGTTGTACACTGTCTCTGCCTCACACCATCTCCCTGTTCTACAGATAAGCAGATCGAGGCTCAGGCAGCCCAAATTCCTGGCTCACAGTCACCACAGCCTGACAGTGGCAGATAAAGGGTGGGCCCCACCCCATGCCCTGGTTGGGGACCCCAAGGCTGGGACCTTGAAGACAAAACACACTCAGGAGTCACAGAATCCCAGCCCTCCAGCCTTTTCAGAATCACCCCCTTCACAGGTATCAGCCAGGGGAGACTCCCAGCCCCCCATCCATGCTGGGCAGTGGCTGGCAGGCTGCCATCCGAATGGCCTCCCCTGCATGGAGTTCCCAGGCAGGCTCCGTCAGGAGGGGACAAGGCGGTGGCCTGGCGCCTTGGGGAGGTGGGGAGCCACTGGCAGCTGGGTTCTTTCAGCCTCTCACGGGGTGCGCAGAGGCCAGAAGGCAGTTTTGAGGACCAGCCGGGAGGAGAACCCCAGCCCACCAAGCCCTGCTGCAAGCTGAACGGGGCATCCATACTCCCGGCAGTCTGCAGGCAGCCAAAGGGCAAGGGAAGGGCAGGGGTTCTTGCAGGGGTGGTGGGATTTGGTTATGCGGTGCACAAAGGGGCACAACCAAGGGGGCAGGTGGGGCTGCAATCCAGCCTGTGCCCCAGTCCAGAGGGGATGCTGGTGGGTTCTGGAGGCCCTGGGCCAGGCTCCCCGGGCAGGGGTGCAGCACCCGTGGGGGGCACCTGGGCCCCCAAGGCCACACCTTGCCCCTCTCTGCAGGGTCGACCTCAAGACCATCCACAAAGGGAGGCGGCTGCAGGAGAGGAGACGCTCCCCACCCTGGCGTGTGTCTACCCCCAAACTGGCAAAACGCCTCTGCAGTGGGCGCCTGGCACACATCTGCCGCCGCTGGAGGGGGAGGCAGCCCTTCCACAGCAGCTGCAACAAACAGAAAATGCATTTACAGATTGCTCTATTCTTCTCCCAGGCCCCTAGTTACCACTTTTTGTGCGCGGAGTCACTGGGCTTCTGGAAGCTCATTTGCACGCCAAGCACGGGGACGCTGGATTGCGCGGTGATGGAGGGACCGCTCGCTGCCAGCACGAAGGACAGCAGATGGTGCCGCTCGCCGCCTCCCCCTCCCAGGCACCCTCCCCTCCGATCCCCGCCCAGGCCGCCCGCTGCCAGCCAGCCAGGGCCCTCTGCCTGGGGTCGGGGTCACTTCGGGGGGAATTCAATGTCGCAGGGCCATCTTCTGCTCGGTCATGGACAGCCCTCGCTTTCCGATTCCTGGTGGAGTAGTTTTTGTAAAAGGAATAAAGGAAGGCTTGTTGCAGTAAGGCCTGGCTGTGGGAGGGTCTGGGCTGCTGTGTGTAAATGTGATCTGGACCCCAGGCAGCTGACACAAAGCAGGGATGCTAGGAAAGTGGCGTTCCGACAACCAAGAGGAGGGGGCATGAAGACGCCCTGCCCCTCTCCTCCCTGCTGGCTGGCAGAGGCAGGCTGGCAGCACCCGGCCCGGCCCCATGCACTGCAGACAGATGCCCGGCATGTTCTCATTGTGGCGTCCACCGAGACAAGTCGTTCTGAGGCAAGTGCTGGTAAATGACAACACATGGCATTCGCAGCTGGAGAGGGAGCCTGGGCACTGTCAGAGAGCCAGCCGGACGGACAGATGCAGACAGGGGCAGACAGGACGACAGCATGGCCAGGGCTGGCAGGGGACCAGGTCTGGGCTGGATGCACATGGCGGAGCTCATGTGGGGCACGGTGCAGCCTGCCCACATCTCTGGGCCTGGGGCACTGAGATTCTGGGACTTGGGGGTGCAACAGGCAAGGGGAGTCCCAGGATGGGGGTGCCAGGTGTGGTGCACGGAACAAGCCCCAGCAATGGGAGGCCAGTTTGGGAGGCAACACTGGCCGAGTCCTACCAGCAGTCACTCCTGAGTGCCCCCTCCACCGGCTCTGCCACCACCCCACAGCTGGCAGGGTTGGGAGCTCTCCTCTGGCCACAGAGCCAGCCCCACCTCATCCTGTAAGCACCACTAGCTGGTGACAGAAGGGCTGGCTCCCAAGCACCAGCCCTCCCACTTGTCAAATCAAAATAGCTATGCACCATGTCCCTGTGCCCCTGACGAGGGTGTACTCCTTGGCAGTGCACACTCACGTCTCTCTCTTGTCTACAGCTGCAGACTGTCGGGGATGGCCGAGCCCACCCTCTCCCAGCCCCTACTGCAGCAGAAGTGCTGTGCACAAACCACCCTCAGGGTGTCAGCAAATGCCACCCAGACCTGGGGCCACCCTCCCAGGGGCTGCAGCTTGGAAGTGAGACCTTCCAAAGCCTTTCTGAGTGGCGGTGAGAGGAACCTCAGCCCCACTGTGCACCCATATCCTACTCGGATCCCTCCTAATTTGGGGTGTCGGCTCAGGGGGTTGGATGGGGGTGGGGGGGCCTTCTGCTCACCAGACACCAGGAAGCAGGGAAGGCCTAGGGAGCAGAGACTCAGCACCCAGCTGGGGTGGGGGTGGGGGGCTCCCGGGCAGAAGGGGGCTTGCTGGGCTTGTGGCAGGAGACCAGAGGAGGCTGTCTCCCCCTGGGGCTGACAGGGCAGTGGTGGCACCCTGCATTCCGGGTGGGTGGGGGGTCCAGAGGCCCTGGTGTTCCTTGGGAAAAGAGGAAAGAGAAACACCCAACTGCAGGCTCATCTTTTTGGTGCTTGCCTGGTGGGTGGCCCCTGAAGAACCCCCAACTCTCTCACTCAAGGCAGGGCCGCTGCAATAAGTGGCCACTGACCTGGGCTGTGGGGTGGGGGAGGCACCCAGGAATCTGGGATCTCAGGCTGGAATCCTGTGGCTCTGCCACCTGTGGTCCTCACCAGCACAGCATGGGACAGAGCTGGGGACCACGAGCTCCCCCTAACCCCAGCGGAGGCGGCTGTGGGGGATGGCCTGTTACCTCAATCGCCAACTCTAGAGCCTCGACCCAGATTTCCGAACATGGGCAGGCTCACGCACATACACCAGCCCATCTAAATGAGCCCCCAGGCCCTTCCCACAGACCCCCTGGGTGACACCCAGGCTCCCCTGCTCCAATCCACTCTCACGTTGACTACCAAGGTCTCTGATCATCCATTCAACGTCCATTCAACAGACAGGTGTTGAGCATCTACTAAGTACCGGAGTCCACGGGGACGGAAGACACAGGGCCCTGCTGTCAGCGGGCTGGGTTAGTGCCCTGGCTGAAACCCACCACTGGCCCCTGCTGGAAAAGTCCAAACTACTTAGGACGACAGGCAAGGCCTGGCATAACCGTGAGGCCGTCCTGACTGCCCCCTCTGCTGACCTCGCTGGGCAGCTAACCCTTGCGGACCCCAACTATCTGTTCACTGCTTATGGCCCTATGACCTACGGCCAATGACACACTGGGCCTCAGTTTCTTTATCTGCAAAATGGGCATACTAAGAGTGCTTGCCCCGGGGACTCTTGGGGTGTTTAGTGAGACCAATGTCTGGGCAGCGCTTATGGCAGTGTCAGGCACATAGTGGGGCGCAGTCCATGTCAGCGTGGCCGGGCATCTGAGGAGCGGGTGGTACATCTGCAGACACTCTGCTCACTGCAGGCGGTAGAGCACCTCGTAAATGGGAGACTGTCTCCTCATTGCCAGCCCCACAAACCACCACCTATTTCCATCTCTCTGCCCAGACAAGGCTTCCTTACTCCTTTTCTCCTAGTGCTCGGACTTCTTCCAGGCTCATCTCATATGGGGCTTCCTCCAGGCAGCCTTCCTATCCCCTCCTAGGAAGTGTCAGTCCAGCCCCCCAGGAGCTCCCAGGCCGACCCCACACTCAGGAGCAGAGGGGATGAGGGCAGGCCGTGCACCGGCTGTGGAGCCCCACAGCCAGGGTCTGATTCCCGCATCACCACTTTCCAGCTGTGAGATTTCCCAGAAGCCTCTTCAGTGTCCCTATCTGCAAAATGGGCACAGGAGGGCCTGCTTCACAGAGTGTGCATGAGGGTAAATCAGGGCTCATCAACCAACCGCTGGGGTGCACAGGAGAGGCCAGAAAGGGAGCAAGGGGGTGCGGGTGGAGGACCGAGGGACCCCGAAACCTGCAGCAGCCCAGAAGAGAAGCTCCTTCACCTGTCCGTGCAACAGGGAGGGCAGCAGTGAGGCCGACTCCTGTGCCCGCAGTGCCTGGCAGAGCGGATGCCCCGGAAGGACTGGCCAAGTGCGTTCGTGCCGGGCCCCCCTGGACGCTGACAGTTGAGAAAACGATCAGGGACTGGCTGAGGCATCAGGTAGGGAGGGTGCAGCCTGCAGTCCCCAGACAATCCCTGTCATGGGCAGGAATGGAGGGGGCTGCCTTTGTTAGCAGACAGTACCCTGGGGTGGGAGCACAGATGGGAGGCAGAGGCTGGGATCTGGGAACTGGGAGCACTGAATAGACTGCACAGCTCGCGGAGCGCAGGCAAAAGGCTGGAGAGGCTGAACTCAGGCTTAGGAAGGAGGCAGCCACTGCGGCCGGGGGGAAATAGGGAGGGGGCTGTTTAAGGCAGGGGGAGGCCTGGGATGCCTGTTCCCAGTGCGATCTGGGACTCAGGAAGGATTTGGAGGCTGGGAGGGAAGAAAGGCAGTCTGGAGAGGAGGGTCCGAAGGCCTGGGGGTAAGGACTGAGCAGCAGAATTATCAAAAGCGCCTGCAGCCCGGAGGAGCAACATGCAAAGTGAAACAAAGGCCTATTAAATATCAAAGAACATCTTAGCGCTAAAAGGCTGCTGGAGAACAGAGGACCTGTGTGAGCGTGCGTGAGCATGTGTGTGCGTGGAGGGGCACGCTGTGCATACTTGGTTGCTGTGGGGTCAGAGACTTGAGGTCCCAGTAGGGCCTGGGGCGTGGGGGGCTAAGAGCTCAATGTGGGAAGGGGCTCCCGAAGACGCCAGGGGGTGAGGCAGGACTCCCAGCTGCCCGAGAGGAGGCCTGGCAGGCAAAGGAGGAAGCTTCTGGAAGCAGAGGCCTCTCACCCTCACACCATGCCCTGGGGGTGAAGAGAGAAGAGCCCGGCGGAGCCAAGCAGAAAGAGCTCCCGGAGGGTGCAAGTCCAGTTCACTACTCACATAAAAACACTAATTGTATATTTCCAAATGCTTCCACACTCATTATTAGCATAATAAACCCATCCAAGGCTCTTAAGTGGCCACGGAAGTGTAATGGTCCCACTGCCTGGCAAGGAACTCTGGGCACCAGCAACGAAGGGCTCTGCCAGGTGAGTCAGGGCACGAGAACCAGACGCCCATGCCATGGGCACCCCCTGCCCGGGCCTCATTCTGACTTCCTGCTCCCATACCCACCTGAGTGTCGTGGGGCACCTGGAACCCCCCGCCACCAGGAAGCTGCACAGACGCACAGACACACACACAACACAAAAACACACACACACTGGCCTACTGGCCCGATTTCACTGTCTGTCCCGATGGCTCCTTCCCTACTCCAATCGCCTTACTGCAGCCCTTGTCAGCTCCCCCCGGAATTAAAGAGCTTCCTATCATTTATCTCAGTCTCCAAAGGTGCCTCCTGCCAGCTCACGCTCACGAGGCGGCCAGAGGAGTTTTTCCGCAGCTGCAATTCCGATCACCGATTTTCCTCATTTCAGAGCTGTGTGCCCAGAGGCCGCACGGGGCCTGGTGGATGTCAGGTGCTGAAAGACAGGGGGCTGCATGGGGAATGTGGGGGTGTCCCAGAGAGAGTGTGAGCTGGGGGCCCTGGAGGGAATCCAATCCACTTCTGCAACCCCGGCAGCCAGCACAGCATTTCGCTCCTCTCTGCAGCCAATACGTGACTAACAGACGGCTAGAAATAACTCAGAAGGCAGACAGGCCTGGGAGACAGAGACAAGAGGCACATGGCGCCTCGGCCCTGATGATGGGTGGCTCTGGCGCCCTGCTGTTCGTAGACCTGTGAGCAGATACCCTGCCCTGGCAGCAGGCCCCGAAGGAATCCGATCATGGGGGTGTCCAGAGCTCCAGTGGCCATCAGTTAAACTTCCAACAGCGTCGGGCTGACACCCGTTTCAGGCCAGGCCTGGCATCAGTGGGCCACGCTGGTAACAGGGAACACCAGATAAGAATTTATAGAAATGACAACGGTTAGCATGACTTGAGAGGCGCCAACTGAGGGCCTGCTCGGGGTTTGTGTCCATGCTAACGTCCTGGTGTCTGTCCCACAAGGGAAGGCTGAGGCCCCCCACAGCGTCTCCCCAGGGGTCCCTGGAGGCCTGCTACTCCTCCTCCTTCCCCTGGGCCCAGGCCACACCTGCCTCCACTCCCCTTCGGCTTCCTCCTCCTAAACGTGGGGTCCTGGGGCCACCGTCCAGGAAGCCTGGGGGTCAGGGGTAGTGGAAGGTCCTTGCCTGTGCCTAGGGACCATGTCCTCAGACCCCAGACCCATGCAGAGACAAGAAGGGGCACTGGGGGCCCAGAAGGGGTCCAGGAGGGGAGGTGGAGGACACACCCAGCTAGTCTCTTCACCTCATCTGTAAAATGGGGGAGACAATGAAAGGCACCTCTCCTGCTCACAGGCCTGGCGGGGTGCCCCAAGGTAAAGGAAGGGCCAGAACTTTGTAACTGCATGCGAGAGACGGTGAATCTTGTGCTCAAAGGGTCCCAACTGCAAACTCAGAAGCAGTGAAATGCTGACCAGCTTCGACCTTCAGAAGGCAGAGAGGTCAAGAAGCCCACAGGCAGGCCACCTGGGTTCAAGCTCCAGCTCCGCCACTGGGCAGCTGTGTGACCTTGGGTAAGTTACTTGAGCTCTCTGTGCTTTGGTCTTCCCTTCTGTAAAATAGGGGTAATACATACTCCTACATCACATGCTGAGCTGAGGATTAGGTGAGTGAACACACTTAAAGGGCACGTAGAAAACATGAGGCAAGGGTAAACCATCAGTGGTTTTGTTACTGAGCACAGGTTCCCTGGGATCAGGTGGTTTCTCTGGCCCCTCTCATCCCATGTCTCCCCACCTACATGCTATTGCTCAAATAAAATACAATTTCTTTCACCCACCTCCAGATCACAAAAACACTCGTATTCCCTGGGCCCAGGCTTGCACCCCCCCATCCCACCCCCACACACTGGGTGCTCCCCACGGCAGGCAGTGCCATGCCCTGACACCAACAGCCCACACCTGAGTTCCCCCCTGCCCCTGCCACGTGCTCCATGTCAGGTGGACACCAGGCCCCATGGAGCTCAACCCAGACTTGGTGCCCTTGGGCCCACCAGTGCCCGGGTGGTCAGGGTGCCTGCCTGGGCAGACCATTTCCTCCTCAGGCGCAGCTGGGGTACAGGGGCCAGAGCTGGGGTGCAGGGCTGGGGCGGGCCTGGACTGTGCAGGTGTTCTCCTCATACCAGGTCAGTAGCGTGACTGGCAAAGGGCCTTTTCTCTGCCTTCAAACAAGGGGCTGGTCACTGGCCTAGGGCAGCAGATGGCCCCTCAGCCCCTGATTGGTGTCCACCCATGACACCTGCCCTCACCCCTTTCCTCCCAGCAGGGATGACCCCTGAGAAACAGAACCACCCAGGGGCTGCCGAGCCGGCTTTCCTGCCTGCCCTTCTCAGCAGGCCCACTGCTGCTTGGGTGCCCCCCAAAATGGAAAAGGAGCCCCAGCCCTGCCAGTCCTCTTGGGTCATCTCCTCCCAGAAGAAAACAGCACAGGAAGCACTGGCTTGGCTGGTCTCAGCCCACGAGACAGGTGGTGGCTCCAGCATGGCCCTTTAACTGGGGACAGAAGCCGGGGCCCTGCTCAGCCTACGACAGCTGGTGCGGCCCAGATGGGACCTCACGTGTGGACGAATGGGCCACCTCCACTCTCCCAGCCACCTGGCCCTCTACTTGATACACACCTCATAAAGCACCAGGAGGTGGCCAGCCAGGGACAAGAGCACCCCTATTTGTGGAGGGGGAAATGGAGGCCAAAAGGGGGACAGTTCAACCCTCATCAGCCATGGGGCTTAAAACCAGGCCCTGCTGTGGGTTTGCGATGGCTTTCCTTTTCCCCCCAAGTCCAGGACACCCCCAGACGGCTGCTCTGCGCCTTACCCACCACCTACAGCTATGACCCGCCCGCCACCCGGGCAGGAGGGGTAGACCCTGTATCCCCAGCTGCCGGGGCCACTGAGGGCTTAGGATGTCTCCCCGATCACGGTGTTGTAGGTGGAACTTTGGGGACCCTGACAGCTGACCCCTGGAACATAATAAAACCAGAGAGGTTTTCCTCAAGGGAAAAAAAATCTCACTCCCTGCAAAATAGCTACCTCACTCCACAACCACAGCAGCATGCTATTCTGAGTTTCAACTTCTTCTGGCTTTCTAGATCATTCCCACAGTCTACTCCTTGCTCTGGATGGGTAAGAAATTCAAAACAAGGAGGAACCCTCTGCTGACCCTTTGGCTGTGGGTGACCTCCCCACCGTCCCCCGCGTACTTCGTCAGCTGGGGCCTGCCCAGGACACGCACAGAGACCCCTGAGGCCACCTCGCCCAGCCCTCCCTGCCTTCTCCGTGCTCGGCAGGCCTTGCAGTCCAGCCTGGCGGAGAGAGGGCCTCTGGGCCTTCCCCTCCCTCCGTAGCACCGCTCTCTGCGCACTCCCAGCCCTCTCCCCAAGGGCAGCCCGGGCTGGCAGGGGCAGGGAGTCTTCCAGGCGTGTGAACTCGCCCTGGAAACTGAACTCTGGGGAACCTCCGCCTGTTTCCCAAACTGGTTTGGCTGCGGGGGCTGGGCCGGCTGCACAGGCCAGGAGGAGACGCTGAATGGGTTCAGCCTCTCCCTGGGCTTTAGGAAAACCCCAGTCTAGAAAATTCTCGGCCCACCTCAAACTGACCTCTGGGCCACCCTGGTTAACTCTGCCCTCAGGTTCAGCTGAACTTGACACAAGCTTGGGACATTTTCATAGGAATAGCCCCTTTCATCTTGGAAGTGCCCAATAAACACTTCTGCCAAGTGTTACCTCTGTCCCCCCGGCCTCAGGACAGGGTGAGCCTGGGCAGGGAGAACTGGGCCAGAGTGCTGCTGTCTGCCGGCCAGGCCTGCAGGGAGCTGCCCACCGCGATGGCCAGGCAGCCCCGGTCCCCTGGCCGTAGGGCAATCTCAGCCCCATCTGAGGACAAGTGCAGGGAACCTAAGTGACCACACCCAAGGGCACTCCTGAGCTGCAGCGGGGCTGGGCCAAGTCACCTTTCCCGTCTTACTCCCTGTTGGCAACAGGGCGAGGGTAGAGGAAAGTTCTAGATGGCCATTCAAAAATTGCAGCGTTAACAGCAAAGTAGGTGTGCTGGGTGGGGGTGGGGGTCAAGGTCCCCACTCTCAGCCCCCCAGCAATGGGCCTGAGCCACCTGCTTCCCAGGCTGGGGGCTGCCACGACAGATGGGGGCCAGGAAAATTTGGGCTGAGCCAGACCTCTTGTGCCCCTCTGCAGGCTGCGGAGGACGTGGGTTCCAACAGGACATGTCCCTTCGCTATCCAAGGATGTCCCAGAGTGCCATGGAGGGAGGGGGAGCAAGAGTCGGAGTCACCCCCAGCACCAAATCACCGGACACAGCACCTGAGCAGGACAGAGGAGCCCAGGGCCCAGGGTAGGGTGAGGGGATGGGGCCACCCACCTCAGGGAGGCTCGGGGCGGCACTCCCAGTGTGTCGGAAAGGAGGCAGGGCACCCCCTGGGGTACCCCCCTTTCCTGCCACCCCCAAGAACGGGGAGCCTGCATGGTCTCATTCTGGAAGAAGCTGCCCTGAGAGCCCATTCTCTATTCAACATGCTCAGTTTCTTCTCCCCAGGGATACATACCCCTGTCCCCCACGCTCCGGGTGCTGGAAGGGTGAGGAGGGTGTACGGGAACCAGTTTCTTCCCTGGGTGATTTACTTCCCTGAGGCTTCCCAGCTGGTCCTCTTCCTCCAAGCACACAGAACAAGTAGTCGGAGTGAGGCGGGCCCCACCTCAGGGCAATCGGACCCCGAGAGTGCTGAGTGTGAGGCTGAGGCCACATGCTCCCTCGATTCACACCAGGCCCAGGTCCGATCCCATGTCCGATCCCAGGCCCTGGGCTCTTCCCACGGGCAGCCAGGAGCCAGCCACAAAGCCCAGGATCCCCCAAACGGCAGTTTTATTCCACTCAGCCTGGGCCCACGAAGTCAGAGTAGAGACCATCCCAGGATCCTGATCCAGAAACTAAGCCTTGGGGGTGGGGTGCGGTGCCAGATCCAGGGACACCCCTTTTTCTGTCTAAGGGAACTCCCTGGAAAGCCTTCCAGACTCATGGAGGGACAGAAGGGGATGTGTGCCATGGTGACAAGAAGCAGGAGAGAGATTTAGGGCAGGCAGTACTTTGCTAGGGGATCCGAGGCGGTGATTACCGAGTCTGAGCTTAGGAAAAACCTGCTGCTCAGTCTCCCACCTGCCTCCAACCACTGGGCCCCTCCCCATCCCTTGTTCTACCTAGCACCCCCCTTCCCTTCCCACCCCCAGCTGACTGACTGGGTTAGCCTCCAAGAATCTGAGGTTCCTGGTGCAAGAAGCACAGACGTGATTCTTACCTCCCACCTCTGGGGAGGTCTACACTGTGTGTGAGCTACAGGCAGAGGAGCAGGAAGTGGACGCAGAGCTCTGGCTCCTGCTGAAGTCACTCTGGAAATCACTCAGGTATTTAAAGCTTGGGAGCTCCCCCAATACACCCACCAGGTGCCTGGCACATCCCTGCCATCCCTCGGGCCAGCATGTGGTGGCAGGGTGAGACGCCCCTTCCTGACCCCGCAACATGGGAGATGCTGATCTCCAAACGGGCTCTATCTGAAACCCGTAAGAGCTGCTCAGTGTCTGCACGTGTTGTGTTCCTACATTGTGACTTCTTAGCTAGTCGTTCCTGTCCTTTTCCAAGAAACCGCAGGTGTGGATATTTGATGGAGCACCAGAAATCACCCTTGCCCAGCTGTTGCTACCTCTCCAGGACCCCAACAGGAGCTGGGCAAGGAGGGGTCCCTCTGTTTATCCTCAGCAGGGGTCCCAGTTGCCTGAAACACCAGGCTGACCTCCACTGGGCCCTCAGCATGTTTCAGAAAGTATCTGTTATTCCTTTGGCATGCTGTATACTTGGTTTTAGTCACACAGAGGCAGACAACCTGGCATAAGAGACCAAATTTAAAGAATTCTTTGGGGGAGCAGAAATGGAGGGTTTTTCTCTTTGCAGAAGGATGTTTTACCTGCTGAAATGACTCCCTATGACGTTTCTTTAAATACTCAGCTGCCTTGTTGCAGTGGAAAGAAGTCAATTTACATCTGGTGCTTCCTGGCTGCACCTGTGACTCAGGTGGACCACCCCTGGGTGACACCTGGATGGTGAGGTCCCCCAGGGAGGGGCCGAGCCACCTGGATAAGAACCACCGGGAGGGCTTGTTAAAACAGTTTCTGATCCTGTGGGTCTGGGAAGGGCCAAAAAATCTGCATCTCTAACCAGTTCACAGGTGCTGCTGCTGCTGCTGATCCAGGGAACCCCGCTTTGAGGGGCACGGCTCTAGACTGAGTGGTGAGCACACTGCCCGACAGGATGCACGAGTAGGGTGCGGGGAGCAAACCCTTCCCCCCTTGCGGGTTTAGAAGGCGTGCATGCTCCCCGGGCTTGGTTAACGTGCCCCTAATCAAGCCCCAGAGCAGATGTGGACCTCCCCTGGGCTTTGCATCCGAGACCCTGGGACTCTCCCTGCTGGACCGCGGTACCTGAGAACGGGGAGGGGAGTCAGAAGTGGGTGGCGCCTTGGTTTCATCTATGTATGAACTGCACGGCCCCGGGCGTGGTCACGGCAGTGGTGCACCTCTCACAGTTGTTCCCAAGGCATAATGAGCCAACGCTGACCTTGGCCGCTGCGGATGAGAACTGGATTCGGGCAGGAATCCCCTGTGCTGAGATGCTGCATGTTCGGCCTTCGAGGTAACCCCTGTGGTCTCCCCCTCTTTAAAACCCTGCACGCTGCGTGCTCTGTGCAGCCCTGAGCCGGCTACCCAGGCTCTCTGCCAGTGCTACTGCCCTGCCCTCCTCACAGCCTCGGCAGCCGCCCAGGAGGGTGGGGGGCAGACAGCAGCCCCCGGCCCGCTGCGGATGGAGCCGGGCTCCCTGCCTCTTCCCAGCAGCTGGGGGAGTGAGCCGTCATTTGTTTAGGCCTCTGCAGCGTTTAATCACCACGCAGCACTCCCTCCCGCCACCCTCCGCCAGCGCCTGCTTGCTCCCTGCAGGAAACGGCTCTCTGCCTTCTGCCTCATGGAGGCCGTGAAAAATGAACACAGCACACAGAGAGAGGGGAGCACGGGGAAGGGAGGAGGTGCTGGGGTGGGCTGGCCGGCTGGACCCAGGGCGGCTGGCACTCAGGGGCCCTGATGAGGGGCTGGTGGGTCAGATAACTGACCACCTGGCAAGGCCAGAGGGTCTTCACTGCAGCCAGCCAGCAAATCCAGTTTCTCCAGGAGAATCTGAGGCCAGGTACACATACTCTCTCCCTCTACCCTGAAAAGAGCCAGGCCCAGGCAGGGACATGCAACTGCAGGCCAGACAGAAACGTGACATTCCTTTATTCTGTTCATTTTCCTGACCTTCCTGTGAAGCAGAGACCATGAACTCCATTTTCCAGCAGGAAACTAAAGCTCAGAGAGGTTAGGGGATCTGCTCAAGGATGCATAGCTAAAATGACTGGGAGAGTGGGATCTACTTTTTTTTTTTTAAATATATAAAATTACTTTTTATTTACATAAGACACGACTCCATTCTCCTCGTAAATGTGTATTTCACATGGCTTCCACACCCCTAGTTTTCCCATTACATCTGATGATTCCATCTCATTGTTCCATTTCATCTCCCTTCCTGTTAAGCTTATATTCTTCTGAAGAGGTAATGTATGATAAAAATATGTACCTACAGCTGTCTAATAAAAAACACACAGAAAAATGAAAAAGTATGTGTTGAAAAATAGTTGCCCCCAACCCCACCTTTGTCCCGCAGCTTCTCTCACCAGGGAGAACCACCCTTAGTGGTTCTGGATTTTCCTCCCAGGGCCCGTCTCTCATTCACATGTATCGGGTCTTGGCGCTGGCTGTTCCCTCTGCGTGGAAGGTTCTTGCCCTGGATTCACACGAGGTTCCCTCCTCTCACCCCTTGTCCTCACTCAGCCAGACTTCCCTGACCAGCCCAGGTTATAAATTGCCACATCCCCCCCAACACACACACACACTCCCTCTGTGCTCCTTCTGTCTCATTCTCCATAGCACATAACACCTTCTACCACTGCCACTTGCCTGGGATTTCCACGTGCTGTCTTTGCTGCTACACCCTCAGGGCCGAGAACCTTGCAGACACACAGGAGACGAGCAACATCAACGGGAGGCAAGCACCCATGCCAGGCTCCAGCCCACCTTCGACGGGCATCCACTTCTGGAGATCAGGACCGTGTCTCTTCCGTCTCTGAGCTCTCCCAGGCACCCCGTCTGGGGCTCACAGCAGATGCTCAATGACCAGACTGGAACCTGACCCCTACCTCACGCCATGAGTGACAAAAGAAAGTGGGTGGGGTGGGGTGGGAGGGACAAAACCATACACTCCCTAGAAGATGATATAGGGAAATAGCTTCATGACCTTGGGTTTGGGGAAGTTTCTCAAGGAGAACATGATAAACACTAACGAAAAGACAAGACTATTTTTATGTTAAAATGAAGAACTCCTGGTATACCCAAGCACCCCATTCAGACAGTGAAAAGGCTAGCCCCAAGGTGGAAGGAGACAGCTCAAGGAGTTCTGGGGAGCAGGGCCCCCCCAGGCTGGCTGCAGTGACCCAGGAAGGCTTCCTGGAAGAGGCAATTCCACCTCACTGCCCCCAGCTCTGGCTGCCTCCTCCACGAAAACCCAGAAGCTTACAACAGACAGGAGAGCTCCCGCCCCCACTTCCGTGCCCCACGCAGAGAGAACTAAGCAAGAAAAAACAAATTAAAGAGACACGGAGGCTGGCAGGGCCTTGGAAAGTTTGGCTTGACAGGGAGACAGCACTTAACGAAGCTCACGTCATCCATCACTCGGGCCCAGTCATTTAGATACTGGGCATTTGATTAAACTAATCTGGGTGGCTGGGGCGAGGCATGGCTGGGCGCTTCCTAGACTTGCCTACAAATTAGACCGTCGCACACAATCCGATTACCTTGACTGCCACATTTATCTCCAGAGAGGGCCCATCCATCACTCCCCGGCAGCTGGCTGCGTGCCTCTCGGCATGGTTCGGGTCCCTGCCGCAAGCGGTGCCCGTCAGGAGAGGAGTTCAGTGTGCCCCAAAGTTTGAGCAGGTGGGGTTCATGCAGACATAGGCTCCGTCTCTCACTCAACAAGCTCGCCCAAGTGCCCACCTTGAGCAGGACTTCCTTGGGCCAGGCACAGAGAAGACAGCCCTTACCCACAACTCGGTTGCCCACCAAGGGCTCGTGGAAAGGGAGGGTATCTGAGCTGGGAACTATGCAGACTTGCAGCTGAGGGGCCGGGGTTTGCATCCCAGCTGGGCCTCTTCCAACACTGCGAGCCTGTGCATGACCCATCACTGACCCAATCCTCCACTTCACGTATGCAAAATGGGTGGGGACGAGAGTACAGGGCAGCTCTGTCCAACAGAACTTTCTGCAATGATGGAAATGTTCTAGGTTTGTGCTGCCCCAAACAGGAGCCATCGGCCACGTGTGGCTACTGAGCACCTGAAATGTGGTTAGGGGCACCCAGGAACTGGTTTTTAAACTTTATTTAACTTTAATTCATTTGAATCTGAATGTCTGTTGGCGATGGACAGCAGGACTGTCTTAGTGGGGTTGGGTAAATCAAACAAGGCATCTGTGAAGTGCCCAGTGCAAAGCTTTGCAAACATGACAAATGCTTGACAGGCCAGGCCCCTCCTTTCTTGAAGGAAGGGTTGGCTTCTGAGGCCAAGGATTAGAGAGAGCAGCTGTTATCTGAAGGGTCCTGAACTGATGACATGGTCACCCTCTCAAGCTCACTGGGTGACCAATGAGGTAGGGAGATTTCCCATTTTAAACAAAAGAAACTGGAGGTGAACATGGCACAAGCAATCAAGTGGCAGAGACAGAACTTCAGGCCAAGTCTCTGGGGTTTTGAACCCCATCTTTCCACTGGACACCCTGGCTGCCCGGGAGTCGGAAGGGGCAGGGAGGGAGCAGCAGCCTCCTCCCTGACCACCTGGCGGTCTCCGGAAGCCCAGTGGGCCTGACCACAGGGCCACAGCCATGTCATCAGCGTCTCCTCTGCATCAGTCTCCTCTGGAAGCCAGCGCCGAGGAGGTGGGCACCAGGCACAGGGCACCGGACCTCTCTGCCTGGCTGGGAGCCCCAGAGTCACTCCCAAGCCACCTGGCCTGCCCCAGCCCCTCGGGCCGAGCCCAGGGCGGCACAGAGAGCTGGAGCAACCAACAGAATTTGGGGCTCTAAAATACCAGCTCCAGAGGCGGCTCTGACCTAAGGCCTTTGCAGAGTGACCAGGGCGGCCAGACAGGAGCCTCTGGGGTGCTGAACCAGCACAGAGCTCAGGGACCTCAGTCTCCCTTCCTGCTTTATAGGACGCCATTTATCACGGGCTCCGAAGCCTGGAAGACGTGGGTCCAGACCAGCCTGTCACAAGGAACCTGAGGGCTCCATGTGAGTCAGGTCCCAATGCTTGTCGTCAGTCCCTTTCCCCGGGACGTGGGGTCACGACCGTGCCAGGGCTCACTCACTGGTACTGGTTAACATTATCAGAACAGTCTGAGCTCTCAGGGTGTCGTAGGCTGCCTCTTGGGTGTCTGGAAGGCTGGGGAGAACAGCGGCTGGGAGAGGCTGGAGTCCCCCCACCTCGCCGACTGGCCATGCAACCTGGCACAAGCCCCTCTGGGTCTCTGTTCTTCATCAAAAAGAATAACATCACAAGCCTGCACAAAGCCTTCTGTGATGATCAGACGGGGCATGCAGAGTCCTAAGGGTGCCTATGGGTAACCTCGGAGCATCCTGATCCTGATATCTGTCACCTCCCCATGTCCGGGTCTCCCGCAGAAACGCCTGTGCTGTGTCCAGGCATCAGGCACGCAGAGGCGTCCTGACAGCGGAGAACTTCTGAGAAAACCAGAAGGCTGGGAAAGGGGGAGGCCCCGGTCAGCTCGTGAGTGCCTTTTGGAGGGGCTGACCTGGCCCACCCGGCCGGGCCTCGTGGGCTCCAGCTGGCCTGGGCGGCTGGGGAGGATGCAGGACACTCTGCAGCTATAGGAGGCATTGGCTGCCCTGGATGGAATGCAGGATGTTCTGGGCCAGGAGACCACCCCTGGGTGGGAGGTGGGAGTGGAGGCTGTGGGGTGGGTGTCAGGTCGGGAGAGGAGCCTGGAGGAACACCCAGCTTCCTTGCCACCTGCCCCCGAGTCCATCCCACTCCACCAACCTCATGTAATGTAGTCACTCACACATTAGTATAAATGAGTTTACAACAAACTGTGCCAAGAGGGACAAGGAGCAGATAACTGAAAGAAACAGAATGGGCTGGAAAATGTGACAGGCCATTCTCCCCAGCAAGCTGGCCCCCTCAAAGGCAAGGAAGGCACCCTGGGGGCTCCCCAATGGGCACCCCCAGCTGCCAGGACCACCAGCACTCTCCTCTCCCCCTCCCCCAAATGCCAACACTCCTTTGTTGCCACTTAAACCAATTTGGGGGTAATTCTGCAGGCAATTGTCTTCCGATTTACAATGTGGGCTCTGTGATTGCATCGAGGCTGATGGTTCAGGCTGTAATTGTATGGTAATCACTTCTGTTTATGATCGATGCGGAAATCACTATTGTTTTCCAGCAGGCTTGTTAAATCAAAAAAGTGCAGGGGTGGGGAGGGAGGGTTTATTTCTGTGAGTCGGAGACCCGGGAAAATGAAATTAAGCGGAACAACCCAACGTGGGGGAGGCGGCTCTGCTGGCGAAGACACGGGTGGCTCAGGGTGGAGAGACAGAGCCAGGCGGGAACCCAGCGACACAGAGAAACCAGTGGGAGAGGCGCACAGGGGCGGGCAGGGGGGCCCAGAGAGCGGCGGGGCTCGGAACAGAGATGCCCAGAGATACCCCGACCTGGATACACTCTAGGGATGCCCAGACAAATGCCGGCCCTCTAACACTCCGAGAAGCCAAGGTAGAGACGCTCTGGGAACCCTTTGATGCACCCCCACACTTCGCAGACCTGCCTGCAGCCTCTCCTGCAGAGAGGTAGGGACAACCCAAGTGCCACGTAGTAGGCTGAGAACCACCTGCTCCTCAGGCCAGGGCCCCCTACCTTCCCCATCTGAGACTGCCTGCCTTCTCCTTGCCCACCTGCCGCCTGGAATGCTTCTTGGAAACCGGGCGGCAGATGGCACCTGGGGTGGGGGTGGGGAGCTCAGGTGGCAGCAGCAGGGCAGGGTTGTGAGCTGAGCGGCTCCTGCGGGAACGAGGGAGCTGCCCACCTGGCGGATGGAAACCCAAACCTCCCAGGGGCTGCAGGGAGCACGCCTGGGCTGAGTGGGGGTGACGGCTCCCAGGGCCGCTGCAGGTGGGCACTCCGTGGCACGAGAGGCCTAAGCCAGCTCCAGCTGCAGGCGGGCGGCTGGCTCCCCACCGGGTGGGGGCAGGCACCAGCTGTTGTGAGTAGCTCAGAGAGACCTCCAGGTTGCAGGCTGGGCGTTGGTGCCCGGCAGATGTCTTTTCAAATACATGCCCATCTTCCCGAGCAAGAGAGGATGGGGAGCATGGGGCAAACTGCTGCAAATCAGGACTGTGGGAAAAACAGCAGGTGGCTGCTTCTGAAGCCATCAGCCCTGGTGCCCCTCGCCTTGCCTCCCCCCCAACTTCACTGTCTGAATTATCCTCCGTAGTTCACAGTTCTGTCCTAACTCTCCAGGGATGCCAGTGCCTCCCTCCTGTTCCCCCCTCTTCCAGGTTCCTTGGTGCCAAATATCCCCACTCAGGGCTGGGTCACCACACTGGGCTCGAGGCATGGTCCTGGCACTAATTAGCTTGGTGATCTTAAATGGGGACGAGCAGTCTGCACCCGGCCATGGGTGAAATTCCCAGTGCCTCGAGCGAGGACAGAGTCCAGCAGCTTTTTCACCCTGTCCTGACGATGTGGTTTCCCTCGAGCTCAGAGAGCCCGCCTCTGCTTTTGTGCCCGGCACTGTCATCCCAGGGCCCTGAGGGGGTGGGCTAGGACCCCAGTCCACTTCTTGAATTGAGGAATTTTCCCTTGGCTAGTCCACATTCTTTTCCATCTGGAGCTCAGGCCTTGAACTTGCCCCGGGGCCCGGCATGCAAACAGGCCACCCCGGGCCATGCTGGTCCCTGAACTGGGGTGCCCCCGGCTGGCTAATAAGGGGCTCAGCAGGGCATGCCAGGCAGACACTATAAAACCTTAGAAGTGGAACAATCATTCCTAATTGGACTTCCAGGATTTGGCTTAAGAAAACAGACTACAACTCCCCCAAGGACCTCGCTTCTGAAATATATACAAACAAGCATAGTTATTCTACATTAAAAACAAAGTCAGCGAGAAATGAGAATTTAAGTTACAATTGAGTTTCCTAAACAGAGAGAGGAAATCCAACCTGTGTGAGGACACGCGTGCTTCTGAGTATGAGCGTATACATGGGCGGGTACACGGGTCCCGGCTGGGCGTCCACACCGGGCACATGGGATTCTGAGTGGGTGGTTACTTTTGGGGGTCACTTTCCTCTGCCCAGGAGCCCCTGGCCAAGCCCCAGGCAGGGGCTCCCGATGAGTACTGAAGACCAGACTTGACACCACCCCTGACACCTCCGCACTCACCCATCTGCCCAGTGGACGTAATGATAGACCCTCCGTCCTCAACTCTAAGTTCTAGAAACATCAGCTATTTTTATTCCCTGCTCCAACTCGTAAGCTCAGTGTCCTTCCCAAGCCACCCAGCTGCTCTACCTGTGCTGGGCTCTCGGCCTCAGGTGAGGGGAAAGGCAAGGCGGGAACCAGTCACTGGTGAAGGCACCAGTCACTTTCTGACACAGACATGCTCCCAACACATTCGACAATCACTCATCTCGAAAGTCCCTTCCACGTCCACACGCACGTTCAATCGCGTGGGCACATCACGGGTGTACACAGATGCCAAATCCAGGTGACCTCAGCAAACGGTCCATCTTACACTTCTCACCAACACACACCCCCCCGCCAGCACGGCTGCCTTCCAGCTCCGACATCTTAATTCTGGGACGTGAAGCTCCCAGAGGGCAGAGCTGGTGTCTTTTTTCACATTCCCTACAGTGCCTGGCCAGCTCTTCATTTGTTCACTCGCTAGTTCAAAAGCATATTAGCAGGCATCTTTTGCTGATTTGGATGCCGAACATAGAAACTTGAACAAGCTAGGGCCAGGAACTCGGAGACACGCAATATTCCTGCACGGACACAGGGTTGTTACCGAGTGCTGTGAGCACAATACAGTGTAGCCGCAGGGGCACAGGTGTGTCCAGCAGTTAGCATGCACATATGCAGGGCAGGCATCTGACGCCCTCGCAGGATGCCTACATACCCTATAGCAAGAGAGCAACTTACACGACAGCTCCCATGGCTGTGGCAGGACTATCAGGTCAGGGTGCCCCATTTTAGAGAAGACCCAAATCTCAAACTCAAGATCACCTGGTTGAGGTGGCAGCAAGCCTTCAGGGAACAGGTACCTGAGACCCAGGGTGGCATCCAGGGAAGCTGGATCCATGGGGGGCGGGCAGGAAGGTGCCCGAGCTGCCTGCTGCCCACTGGCAACTTTGGCTTCATGAGAGTGGGGGTGTGGAGGGCGGGCAGACCTGCCCCCATCTCGAGGGTCAGAATGGCCTGGAAAGAACAAGGCAGAGCCTGTGCTCACAGGGGAGCAAATGCTCAGTCTGTGCCCCTTTTGCCATCTGGATGCTGACCTGTGGGTGCACCCACCTCTGGACTCCAGAGAAGCACAAGGCAGGGGTGGGAGGGGCATCTCTGCTTTGGGTGCCCTTGCCTTGAGCCTCAGGGGTGGTGGTCTCGTTCTCCCTCCACAGTGTCCCAGGAACCACCCAGGAGCTTTTGGTGCCTGTTGCTGGCAAATGAAAAGCAGACAAACCTGAGGGTGACACAACCTGCCCCTAACACCCTATAGAGAAGCCCCAAGCCTTTTGTCAGCAAATACTGAGTGGGCCCTGAAACCCCAGGAGGGAGGGTTGTGTTGTTTGCACCATGAGTCCTCAGGCCGTGTGGGAGGTGGGCACACCACCTGACAGGCCAACTCAGGGCTGGTGCCAGGAGAGAAGGTCCTGCACACAGACGCACGGGTGGGCTTGGGCGGGGAGGGACTGGTGGCAAGAGGGCGTGTCCCAGAGCGACCGGCCCAAACGGGTGCAAGGAGACCCTGGGTGGAGCCACAAGGACAGTGGACAGCCACTCTGTTGCCCAGGGTCCTGGGACTGTGTTCAGGGCAATGCCTGGAATGTACAAATCTTTCCATTTTACAGATGAGAAAACTGAGGCTTGAAGAGTTAGGGAACCCCTACCTGCAGAGCAGAGGACCTGGGAGATGCCAATGAGCAAGGTCCAGGAGGATGACCTGTGGGGTGGCCTCTGGCCCCTAATGGGGGGACCCACAGGAGGGCTTCAGGAGGGGGTGGCTATGTTTGCCTCCTCCTGGAACCTCACCTCCTTCACAGCCAAATCCTCCCTTGGAATGTCCAGCCTCACCTCCCCAACTTCTCCCCATCATGATGAATCCCCAGAAAGCACCCTCACCCCCCAGCTCCAGCTGCTCCTGGCTGCCTCTGTACTCTCCCTGCATGCTCAGTCTGTTCTCTGCTTGTGACTATGTTGTTGCCTGGTCCAGGAATCGCCCCCCCCCAACTTGTCCCCAAGGTGGTCCTGAGTGCTGCTCCCCCTCCCAGTACCCAGCCCAGCTCTGAGCACATGGGGGATGCTTACGTTTGGGGTGTGAGGGCCAGCACCCCACTGGCTCCTGCTCCAGGATCCTCCCTGGCTGGGAGTGGCCCTTTGGGCAGCTGGACCCTCCTTCCAGCCCCACGGTCCTGACCCCGGGATCCCATCCTCTTCAGGGCTGACAGGGCCCTGAAGCCACTTCAATGGCGAAGTCAACCACTTCATGGACCCTCTGCTTAGAGAATGCATCCTCATATGATCTGGGGGCTCAGAGACCCCCTCAAACTCTGTGGCCCTCAGAGGGGGAGGTTCTTGTGCAAGTCACCTGGGTGCTCAGGAAGTGCAAGGTCTAGACAGACAGCTCCCTCCCCAAGGGGGAAATGAAAGGGTATGTGAGTGCACAGGCCCACGCACACTTCCTCCAGAGTCGGCACACATTGTGGGGCCTCCTGGTTGTCTGTCAGGGGCGGACAGTCCTGCAGAGCAACTGAAAAACACGCCGGACCCCTTCTCTCTCACAGTTGGCCTTTGCAGCATCAGTCTCTGCAGCGGTGGTCACAGCAGGAGGGAGGGACAAGCCAGGATGGCCTGGCTCCCCGCATGGCAACACACAGGGCCAGGACAGGCAGGGGCACCTTACAGACGAGGACACCGAGGTTCAGAGGCCGGGGAGTCCGGGGTGGAGCTGGAGCAAGAAAGCACCTGGGCTCTCAGGCCCAGGAGGACAAGAGAAACCAAAAGCCCAGCTGGTTTGGGAGCTGCAGATAGGCGGCTGTCAGGGCACGCAATCAACCTGCCAGTAATGAAAGCTGCCACTTACTGAGCAATTACTAGGCCCCAGACACTGAGCTAAGCACTTCTGGGCTCCATCTCATTTACGCCCCACTGCAACCCTGGGGGCAGGTACTAGTAGCTCTATCTTACTGATTAGGATACTGAGGCTTCCAGAAGTTAATATATCCAAAGTCACGTAGTAATGACAGATGTGGGTTTTGTAATTACTCTCCGACACTGTCTTGGGAAGGACGCTGGGTGGTGGCCCCATCTAGGAGCTCCAGAGGGGCAGGAACAGCCTTCTGTGGAGCTGCTAACAAGCCAGGGCAGGCAGAGTCCTCTATCCTCCTTCTGGAACCATGAATGGCAGGGCTGCAGAGGGCCCTTCTGTGTGTGGTGCTGGCCAGTGGAAGTCTGCAAGGGGGGTGACTTTCACTGAACGGCCGTGCAGTCCAACACGGCAGCCACCAGCCACAAGCGGCAAGGGAGAACTCGAAAGGTAGCTAGAGTGACTGAGGATCCGGAAATTTAATCTCAACTCATACAAATGTAAACAGCCGCAGGTGGCTAGCGGCTGCTGTATCAGAGAGCGCAGTAAATCTAGTGTGACCCTTTTTCCTACAGGTGGGGACAACCGAGGAGGGCAAGGGCTCCCCAAATCATATGGTCAACTGGGAAGCCAGACTGGGCCAAGAACACGGGCCTCTCACTTCCCTCCTGGGTCACCACCTTTACCTTGACAACATCTGTCCTGGGCTGGTTATTTAACAACCACAGATCAAGCAGCAAGCGCGGGCAAGCCAACGACGAAAGCCACAGAGACCACTCCTCTCAACCCACAAGTGAGCGGGACTGACGCCTGGGTGGACTACATGACACAGACGGACATACGAACGCAGATCCTGGACAACATACAGGGACGCTTAGGACTGCACAGAACAGGGCCCTGTCTGTGGGTGCCCCGGGGTGGGGCAATCGGGGATGCTTCCTGCGCCGTGGCAACTGAGCGGGACCTGGAAGCAGCAGAATCAAGAGAAGATAGAAGGAAAAGCTCCACAGGCATTGGTTTCCTTCCCCCTCCGAGCCATCCCCCCTGTCGCCTCCCCACCATCTTTCAGAGCCTCCCTCCCACACCTGGGGGCTGAACCAGGCCCTGTTAAATCTTCTGTGAACACCACGAATCCGCCAATCAGATTAGAAACTCTTGGAGGGCAGAGAGGGTGCCAGTAAATCACAGGCCGCCTCAGGCTCCGACTGAGGGGAAGTGGACTGACTATCAGGGCACTGAGACGGGGTGAGACCCAGCTCTGCCAAGGCCAGGGCCTGTCCCCCGTTCCATCCAGTCCTGGTGCCAGGGAAGCTCCCGGGCCTGGATATGTCACCCCCGAGGGACGGGGGAGACTCCACAAACATTACAAACATGGCTCTTCTTTTTTTTCCAGGAGAGATCAGAAAGCCGCCATGGGGAGGTCTGGACAAGTTCTGTCAAGTTCCCGGAGTCCCTCAGAAGGAAGAGCTGGCTGCCCTCGCCCCCCATCATAGGTGACCGCAAAACAGGAACCCTGCAAGAAGACGAGGCTTTCCATTGCGTCAGCAGAGGCAGGGACGTTCCCGCAGCAGAACTTCAACCTCCCTGCTCCTCCCCTTCCCGGAGATTCCTGCCTATGACTTAGCAGCACCCCCAGTCCCAGCCTCCATGGCTCTAAAGCCTTCAGTGGCTCCCACTGGCCTCAGAATAAAACCCGTGCTCCTCGGCCGGGCTCGCAGCCACGGCTCCACTTAGCCTCGTCTGCTCAATCTTCTGCTCACTTCCGCTGCTCTGCGGGGAAGGCAGGTGGGGGACAGCCTCCCCTTCTTCCCTCACCAAACCTCGCCTGGCTTCCCAGGCTTTGCGTCCACCAGTCCTCCCACCTGAAATTCATTCCCCCTTCTCGTCTAAGATCCAATCCTACCCATTTCCAAAACCAGCTCTCCTCCGCCCCGTGTACCTTCCTCAGTCTCGCTGTACCCTCAGATGCAGGTGGCAGCACCCAAGACAGGGCCCAAGCCTCTTGCTGCTCCCTCCCCCTCCCCACATACACACACAACACCCAGCAGGAGCCTAGTTGAAATCCTGGTGCAGGGTCTGCCTTTTAGACCTGAGATACAGACATGGCTGAAAGTCTGTTCTAGGTGTAGATGCGAGAACCCTGAGGCCCTGAGGGGAGAAGTGATTTGTCAAAAGTCACACGCTAATTCAGCACCACGTCAAAGGTCACACGCTAATTCAGCACCAGATCGCAGATTTGATCATTTGAGGGTTAGGCCCTAGCTGCCCTGTTTTCAGGAACAGTATCAGAATTTTCTGTAGAGCTTTAAAAAGCCAAAGCTCCCTCACAGAGGCCAGGCCCCACCCCAGAACTACTGACTCTCCAAGGGGATCCCCTCAGCCTCAGGGAACTTGGGGGACCCAGATAATTCTTGGTTCTTCATTTGCAAAAATGCACAAAGCACCCACCACTGCCCAGCGCCGGGCACAGTGAGAGGCCCCCTGGAAGCCCCTGGAGCCGGGTATGGCTCCTCCAAGCAGGAGTCAGCTGCCATGTCTGGGACAGGTGACAGGGCGATAGGGCCAACCGCTGAGCCAGCCTGGTGCCCCCCAGCCCAGGGGGCCCTCCCGGCCTAAGCTCTGGTTGATGCACGTGGCACATCAGCCTCCGGGAGACAAGAGGGCCGGCAGGAAGGCCTCGGGGATGGCTGGGGACAGGGTGGCTCGCCTGGCTCCAGGGAAAGGCGCAGTAAACAGGGGCCTGGGAACCTGGGCTGTGTCACCAAAGCTCCTCTCATCCCTCAATCTTCCCTGGATGGGCCTTTCCAAGCTTTTCCCAAGAGGGTGTCTCCTCAATCTTTTTGAATACTCTGAAGGCCATCCCTTTCAGGTGTGCTGGGGTCCCTGGCAGAGAGCCACCCCCTTTTCCAACGTCCCCTTTCAGCCAGAGACTGCAGTGAGGCCGTGCTTGGGGTGGGGGCTGGGGGATGGGCACTGAGGGACCAAGGGGCAAGGTGGGCAATAGAAGGCATGATTAAATCATAAACCTCAAATCCAAAACGGGAGCCTGGGATCTGTGTGGCCCACAGAGGGCTGCAGCTCCACCAGGCCTGCTGGCCTCGCCACGGGACCCTGGGGCAGGAAGTCTCCTTGGTTCTCTGGGCAGCAAATGGGCTGATGGATCTTCCCGCCTGTGGTCCGTGGCACGGGAGTACCCCAAGAAGCTGGAAGTGCTTTTGAGGGCGGGGGCTTGTTTTTCCCTGAGTGTACTCCCTCGTGAGGCCTGCTGCACCTCTGCCAGGCCCTGGGAGAGTTCCCTTCTGCAGCCGAGGCTTCCGGGGAGGCGAGGGGATGCGAGCGCAGCAAACGCACCGCTGACATCAGGGGAGGCAGGCCCTGGCAGGTGGGACCAGCTGAATGTTCCAGAAATGCTTCTGGGGATGCCGAGGAGCCCAGCCACAGGCCCACTGACAAGGCCCTTCCCTGTGCAGAGGAGCCAGCACGTCCTCTGGGACCCGAGCTCCATCTATCGAGATAAACACCTCCCTCTCCCGGAGAGCCCATCTGCCCCTCCCCAGCTCCGCCAGCACAGGACTCTCTGTCCCCGGGACCCAAGGCAGAGCTGGCTCACCCGCCCGATCGATGGATGACTTCACAGAGGCTGACGCCTCCCGGGCACAGGACAGTCCTCAGGGAGGCCTGAGGCTGCTGGGGGGGCCGCTGCCTGCCGACGCCCCTGGCAGACATCTGCTGGGTGGCTGAGCCCTGGAGAACTAGCATTCATGCTGAGTGACCTTGGGCCATTGTGAAGCACACTTTGCCCCTGGCTGGCTTGTCTGTGCTTTCCACACAGGGAGGCTTGTCGGGAAATACGGTGCTCAGCAAACGGGGCGTTTCCTCTAACCACCTGGCCCTGCAGTGCTCTGGACAATGGTGTCCCTGCCTCACTCATGTCCTCTGTCTCTAACCTTCTCGACCAGAGCTGTCCAACGGAACTCTCCGAGATAGCGCAAACGCTCCATGATCGGAGCTGTCCAAAACGGTAACCACTTGTCACACGTGGCTACCGGGCATCTGAGAAGCCGGATTCCTGATTTTAACTGATTCAATTTAAAAAGAGCCACACATGCCCTATTGGACGGTGTCGTTCCAGATGCAGAAAGAGCCCCGAGAGAGCAGGCCAGGGAGCTCCCAGGCAGGCCTGGGGTTGAACACCTGCGGGAGCACCTCACAGTCTGAGGGCCCCACCCCAGATTATGGACTCCTTGGAGGGTCCCCAGGGCTGGGTGCTTCTAGGTACTCCACCAATGCTGGCTTTCAATCCCTCTGCAACCTCCCTATTGCAGCAGGGAAAAGAGCACACCTGACCAGGTGTGACCTGCTCGTGACCCCCCCTCGGCAGTCACCCAGTGCCCACTGCCTGCCAGGCCCTGTGCCTGGCACTGGGGCATACAGTGATGATGAATGTATGGCTCTTGCTTGCAAGGAGCTCGCAGGTAGGCCTGCCCCTGTGGGGGCTGCTTCCTCCATAACCTCCTGAATGGTCTGAGGCAAGTCCATTTTCCCACCTGAAATTGGGGCTCACGAGTCCCCAGCTGCAAGAGGCTGTGTGGAGAACCAAGAGGCAAGACAAGGAAAGGGGGCTCTGGTGGCTGGGGGAGGGCTGTGCAGGGGAGTAGAGATGGTGTTATGAAGCAAGTCTCAAACTCTGCAGGCTGCTGCTTCCGGTAAAGACCCAGATTCTCACCAAAGCATCGCTGTTCAGTGGTTTTTCACTAAGGAAGTTCTGGGTAAAAATAGCTCAGGAGGGGACTTGAATCCAGCTAGACGGGGGTTAGTCATTGCACGGCTAATGCACAAAAAAGGGGAACAGGCTTATCTGCAGCCATGTGGACCCAAGACTCAACACCACACTTCACCTTACCTCCAGTGGGACAGGGTGGTTTGCTCTGTAGTAGATGGGACACAAGCTTCATGCCCAGAACCCCAGAACTGGAGGGGCCTGAGTCCCTATACACAATGTGGGATCACCCTGACTTCAGGGCAGCACAGCCTTGCCCACTCCAACCCACTCCCCAGCTGGATTTCTGGGCCACCCTGTGGCCCACTCTCAAGGAAGGACAATCAAGAAGCTCTCTGGCACCAAGTCCCTGCCAACAGTCTCCTGAAACAACCTCCCAGCTGAAAGCACCACTAGCTTTGCCCAGAAGCCCATCTGGCAGCCCAGCCTGATGGTCAGGACAGGGGCCCACTGTGAGAATGGTCTCCCATTCAAGGAGGTGCCCTTTCCCTCCACTCGTGCCAGGGAGAGGGCAGGGAAAGTCACAGCCTGGTCCTCTCCTAGTCTACCCCCAAGCTGTTTCCCAGCAGGATCCAGTACCATGGCTTGTAATACACCAAGACCAAAACCACGTGCTTGGGACCTCCTCAGCAGCCACCCTTTAACCCTGGCAATCCTCTGAGAAACTCTCCCTCCAAGGACTTGGACAGGGTTCTCACAACTGGGGGTCAGAGCCCAGCTCTCCACTGCAAACCCCTTTCTCTCCTCTGCTTCGCAGCAAACACTTGTCAGAAGTCTGTCCTGCACCCACCACCTCTCCGAAGGGCACCCTGCTGCCATGGTGGCATTGCCAGTGTCCTTGTGGGTCTCGGGGCTGACAGCACCAGGGCTGCGTTCTGACAAAGGGACGGCTTGAAGTTGAAGGACCCGCCGCCGCTGCCAGAGCAGCTGATTCTTATTTTTGCAGTGGGTGCAGATTGAGGACGGAGCCTTGTCAAAATGTCTGCTGGAGAGCCAGCATTTCACCTTGGGGGTGAGGGGGGAAAGGGGGAGCACCCATCACCCCGGGCCCCCGAGGCACAGCGAGGACCCCCTCTGTGGGCGCACACAACCAGCCAGGCGCGCGCCGGTGGCACTCTTGCGGCCAAGCCTCGGGCTGACACCATGCAGCACACGGCGCGGTACCCACAATGCACCAGCCCTCCTCTGTCACACACAGGCACGCACACTCACCCCCGCGCCCGAGGGAGCCCGGGCCCGGCCCGCGGGCGCCCCGGCGCCGACCCCTCCGGCCCCGCACTTACCTATAAGTTGCACCGGCAGCGGTCGCGCCCTGGCGCCCGCGGGGGCTGGGGCCCGGCCGGCGCCGTCCGCGGCGAGAGACTCCGGGCAGGGTTCAGCCGGCGCCGAACAAAGGCTGCGCGCAGGCAGCGGGCGCCGCCTGCATCCCTGCTCCGCGCCCGGGCGGCGGCGGCGGCGCGGGGGCCGGGGCGGCTCCTGCGCCCGCTCGCTCCGCGCTGCCCGCTCCGAGGGCGCTCCGGCTCCCGCGCTCCCGCTCGCTGCTGCCCGCCACCGCCGCCGCCGTCCGGCTACAGCACCGCACACATCAATTATTCATCGCCCGTCTCCAGCTTCCCGGGCGAAGCCAATCACAGGCGGAGGCTTCGCTAATGGGGCCGCCGCCGCCGCCGCCGCTGAGGAGGCAGCCAGCCGCGCGCCCGGGCGCAAGCGACAGCCCTCCGGGGACGGGGATGGGCCGGGGGCGCGCGGGGGGGAGGGGAAGCCGCGGCGCGCCGGCGAAACTTCCCACGGCCCACGCTCTGCTCCCGGACCCCGCCGGCCTGACCACCCACCCTGCGTGCGCCCGCCTGGGGCTGGGGGCTCCGGGGAGGCCGGGCGCGCCGCGGCGGGGGAGGGGAGGGAGCAGGAGGAGGAGCGCGGGAGGAAGATGAAAGGCGAGCAGACCTGCCTCAGCGTCTCCAGGGAGCCCCGGCTCGCGCGCGCCCTCCCCACCCCGCGAGCCTCGCTGCCCGCACCCCCGCCGCCCGCACTCACTCGCGCGCGCAGACCGTCGGCCCAGCCACTTTGCTGCGAGGGAGCGCGAGCGAAGATGAATTGGAGGCAGCTCACATTTCAAACTTGCACGCAGGGGTGGTGCTGGTGCACGCCGCCGCCGAGCGAACGCACGACCCGACGAGCGGCGCTCCAGCCTCAGGGCGGGGGTGGTGACCAGGCCCCCATTCCCTCCCCCGCCCAGGCGATTAATTGGAAGCAACACTTGTGCGAGTGGGTCTCCCGGAGCGCTGTCGCCCGAGGGGGCCGCCGGGAAGACGCAGGCAGTGGAGGACTCCGGCTGTCTCCCGCCCCCCAGCGAATCCTCCCAATGTTCATGCTAATGAGGGTCCGCGGCAGGGGTGGGGGGAGCGAGTCTGGAGCCGGCCACGGCCGGGGGGAAGGGAGAGGCGGGGAAGGGGCGGCGGGAAGCCGCGAGGGCGAGGCAGGGCTGGGGGCATCCGGATTGCGCCCTCGGTTTAAAGGATTTTCGGACCGGGTGGGGGGCGGAGAAGGCAGGCGGCCTGGCATCTTCCCAGGCATAGGGGCTCCTGCCACCCCCCGGGACTTCCCGAGCGCGGGGCCCAGGGCGGGGTGAACGGGCGCACGTACGCTGGGGCTCCCTGACTTCGGAGAGTTCCTGTGCCCTGGGGCCGGCGGCAGGAGGGAAGCCGGGGGCGGCTGCTGCGCGCGGCCCCGCCCCGCCCCGGGAGCTGCTGCCTTCCTGACACTGCATCCTGTGGTGGCCGCGGCCTCTTCCTTCCAGCCTGCCTGTCGCAAGGGCTCCCGGCTCTAAACAGAGCCTGTCGTCCTTCCCCTTCTCTAGGCCCCATAGATATCCCTGGAAGCCCACCCGGAGGGGCTCGGCGCCCTTCCCTCTTCCGTGGGCCCTGCCCATCACCCTCACCCATTTGGGATTAGCTACATTTTGTAGCTCACCCCCCCAGACCCACCCACCTGCCAGTGAAAGTTGCTTGAATGGTGACCTAACTGCTCCAAACAATTAGGAAAATAAACGGGGCCTCAGCATTCACCCCCAAAGAAAGGCAGAGAGGATTCGCTATCAAATCCCGGTTCTGGACTCCCACACCCTGCTTTTCTCCTCCTTCCTTTGAGGTTGCTTCTCCTGACACAGCCCCCCCCCCCCCTTTTCCAGTCTGAGCCTCTGGTTTGCCCCCAAACCTTCCTGTCTGTCCTACTGCCCGCGCTGGAAGTGGCTGACACAAATCACTTATCTGGAAATGATGTTCTTGCTGCTTGTTTGACATAAATCGCTAGCAGGCTCTAATCCCACCCACTGCCACTTGAAATATCACTTTCGGGGATGGCATTTGGAAATGCAGTTGTCATGGGCTTTCCCTTCGAGGAGCTGGTTAAATGGATTAATTCGTACTTCGTAACTTGCTGCCTTTTGAACAAGAACTAGCTGGGGCAGCCAGGGAAGGGCTTCCCTCCCAGCGCTGCTCAAATTCCAGGCTCCGCCCAGCCTTGTCTCCCCTGAGAAGCCTTCCCTGATAGACATGCCATTTGGGCCGGTCTCCTGTCTTGGGTTATGATGGGAACAGCCGTTTATTCAGAGACACCACTGGTCCTGTCCTCCCAAGCAGTTTGGGACCCCAGGAGCGAAGAGAAGACTCTCATTTTGCTCACTCTGATTGGCCCAGTCCCCGTGGTACTCCCCCTTCTCCCCACAATCCTCCAAAACCCAGAGCTCCTAGATACAGACGAACAGGAAAATCTGGCCCATCTTCCAGAAGAAAACCCAGAGGTGGCGTCTCTAAAACCTGGTCTCTGCTGTGAATCTGGTTTTAACATGATGTCAGGGCTTGAACCTTGCACCAAACAGCTAAGAACTCAAGTAGCCAGAACTATGATGGCTGAGATTCATAATATCAATCTGCTCCTAATGCCTTCTGTGTCGCCAAAGACCCAAAAGCTTGGAGCTTCCTGGTTCATTCCTCAAATACCCATGCCTGTCCCAGACCCTGAGTTTGGAAAAACCGCTCTTGTTGGTTGAGTCACAACCCAGACTGGAATTGAGCAGAGGTCTATACCAGGGGGAGTCAGACCTGGAGAAAGTGCCTGGGAAACTTCAACAGGCTTATCCCCTCCGGCCCTCTCCGCCCAGCCCCCTCTTCTCCAGCTTTCCCAGAAACCTGTTCAGGGACAAGTCCCCAGGGTGGGGCCGCGAGGCGCACTGATATGCTCATTTAAGCTCCCCGGGCCTGGGACCAACTGGTTTATACTTTCCCCAGGTAAGCAGAAAAACCCAGCAGATTCACGTAATTAGGAAAACAAATTGTTTTCAAGCACCCATTCTCCAGCCAACCCGGGAGGCCTCCAGGCCACAGCTCAGGGTTTTCACATGCTAATTTCAAGGCCATCTTCGAGGCTGTTCTAGCCACTCTCCAGCCCACTTGGTTAGCATGCTCTAATCTGGGTTACGGAAATACAGACCCTCAGCCAGGGTCCCCAATTCTTGACTTTTCTAACTTCCAGAGAGATCTGCTTAAAAGCCCCTGGGCACCTGCCTCCATGAGGCTCTCTGGGACAGGCCCCGCAGACAAAGGCGCTTTCCAGCTGGGTTCGCGGTCACTTCAGCCAGTTCTCCCTGTGACCTTGGAGGGGACAGGCAAAAGGAAGGAAGAAAAAAGGACGAGCTGCGGCCCCAGGAAGCTCCTCGCTCAGGAGGCCCCCGATGGGGGTCAACAGCTGGGAGGTTTTGCTCGCGGGTGTTTGAAGTCCTCCTCCGTGGATTGAGGCGAGGAGGAGTGTGCATAAATCACAGCGACGGGCCGGAAGGCGGCAGGTCACCCTGGTGGCAGCGGCGAGGGAGAGAGGATGCCCCACAGCCCGGGGAACCCAGCTCTGCAGGACAGGCCTGGCCACGGGGGAGGAGGCCCTACAGCTCACCTACAGAGGGACAGCCCGGCTGCCCCTCAGGGCCTCTCGGATCCTGTCCCAGAAAGGCCAGCCAAGAGGAAAGCAAAGCCACCTTGGATGTAGGTCGCCCTGGGGTTAGCAGTGGCTCCGCCCCTGGGATCCCTGGCTCAGGGGCTGGGGAGCCCTCTGTGTGGTGGGAGTGCTCGGAAGGCCTGGCACACAGAGGCCTCGCTCCCTCTGACGAAGAAGCAGAGCAATGAACCAGAAGGTGGGTCTTTCTGGGCTGCAGAGCTCAGTCTTCCTTAGGAAGGCTTTGCTGATTCAGCGGGTCCCATCCAGGATCCCAGTGACTCACATGTCACCCATGAGGGCTCGAGTTAGAGGAGGCGGCCCGGGGGGTGGGGGTGGCCGCCTGAGCTCAGGCCCTGGGAGCTGCCTCACCCTCCACCTTGGCACACCTGGCTCTTCCAGGGTGCATGGAAGGGGACAAGAACACAGTGGGTGTACCCTGGTCTCCGGGCATCTGTCGCACTGTCAGCTAAGCCGCCCAAGGAAGGCTCACTCAGTGGCATTTGGCATGGGCCGCCCGAGACCCTCTCCACGGGCTCCTGCCCACCTCTGCGGGTCAAACTCCCATGATTCTTGACCCTAGCATCTCTCGTGCCCCTCTCCCTCCCTCCTTCACCCTGGCCAGCCTCAGTTCTTCACTACAGTCTTGAAGATGGAAGGCGTAGTTGAAATTCAGCTCTGGCTAATGCAGGCATCCCCTCCAGAGCACCCACCAGGCTCCGGGGTCCTACCCACACACCAGGACCCCCGAAGGGCACACTCCCACCTGTGATACAGAGCTGGGCATCCCATGCTGGACCCTGGCCTACTGATGCTTGTGATAAGTCTGAGCTCACAGTCACTTAGTGCTGACCGTGTCTGTGCCCAATTCCAGACACCTTCCATGTGTCGATGCACGCGACCCCACCCACAGTCCTCTCTGATAAGGTGCAAGCACTGCCTCCACTTCACAGAGGGGTAAACTGAGGCACGGAGAGGCTTGGACAACTCACCAAAGGATTCAGACTAATCAGTCTGGCTCCAAGGGCTGTGCTTTTTACCATCACCTATTTTCCCAAGAAGGGATTCCCAGATCCGGAGAAGGGAGACTTGCTCAAGGACCCACAGCCAGTTGGAGTTGGGACAAACACTCAGATCCCCTGATTTTGTTTTATATTCTTTCCAGCATACCACATTACACACACTGAAATCCTTTCTTCGTTTTCCTTCCTTTGTTTCCTTTTTATGTTGTGCATCTGTGCAATTGTGAGCATCTGCTTGACATTTTGGATTGGCCGATGGTGTGACGGCCAGGGAGGCACTGCCTGAGGAGGGCCTTGGGGACACGGTGGAGAATGAGCCCCCCATGCCGCTGAACCTCCTGTTGCTGCACCCCACCCCCTTTCCTGGATTATCTCCAGCAGGGCCGCTCCTCCCAGACTCAGGCTGCGTTCCCAGAAGCCTACATTTGGCATCTCCTGAAATCCTATCATCATTTCATTAAGAAAACAAAACCAGCCCCTGTCCCATGCCTCCACCTCCGAGAAGCCCTTCCTGCCAGGCTGAAGGGGAGAAGATTCTGGAGGAAACCCAAGAGCCAGGCACAAAATGGCCATGCAGGTGGCTTTAGTCTATAGCAGCCGCCTGTCCCTCCAGCTGCTCAGCTGGGAAGGAGGCTGCGCCCCAGGCTGTCCCATGACGCTCTTCAAAAACAGGCACCACCATGTCCCGTTTGCTCGCTGTGGGCAGAGGGGCTGGCAGCAGGGGCAGAGCTGCCCCCCAGAGTGGTGGAGTGGAGACAGGCAAGAACTAGCTGCAAGCAGTCTGGGAGACTGTGGAGGGTGGGGAGGTGCTTAGATTTGGAGGCTGAAGTTCAAGAAGCAAGAGCTCACTGGCTGTGTGGCCCTGGGCAAGCTACTCTGGCTTCCTGGTCTCCTCCATGTTAAAATGGGGTGAGGCCATTAAACACCACACGCTTGGGAAGACTAAAGGAGAGAAGGCGATAAGTCTCATAGTCTCAGAAGCCGTGGTGATCCTTTTAAACCTCACAGTTCATCCCACCCCAGCTGAAACTCTCCCCCCGCAGTGACTCCTGGCTCCATTGGCCTAAAAACCACAGTCCCGAGTGGGAGCTGCGAGGCCCCGCGGGTTCCAGCCCCGTCACCTCTGACTTCATTTCCTTCTAGCCTTTCCCGGCTTTACTCAGCTCCTGCCTCCCTGCCCTGGTTGCTGCAAATGGCCAGACAGATACACCCTCAGTGCCTCTGCCAGAAATCCGCAGGTCCTGGGAGCCTGGCTCCTTCCCCACACCTGCAGCCACACTGCCCACGTGTGCAACCTCTCCCGACACTTCCTACCATCCTCTCCGGCCTTAGCCGTCTCCTTAAGAGAAGAAAGACGTGGGCACTCACATATTTAAGCTGCCTATTTCATTTAATGTTTGTCTCCCTCAGTGGGAGGTAGGCTCCACGTCCACGGGTAACTTTGTCTGTTTTGTACACAGATCGACAGGACCCTCAATAGGTTGTATGAACAAATGGACCAGCTGCCTGCCTGCCTGCCTGAATGAATGAATGAATGAATACTGAACAACCACAGCCTCCAAGCATCTGTGATGCCTCTGCCCTCCGTGGCTTGCTTGCAAGAACATGGGGTGTCTCCCAGGTGCAGGCAGCCTGTTCAGACAGGAAGCTTGGGCTGGTTGACAAAAAGGGCAGCCGGAGGTGGCGGTGGTGGGGGGCGCCACCCTGGCCCCTAATGAGTCTCTTCCCATTGATTTCTGGAGTCGCCTTTGAAGGGAAAGCAAGGCAAAGGCAGCTCGAATATCCATGCCTCAGCAGTTCCGGGGTTTTATTGCTTCTCCCAGGACACAGCTTTGACGGGGGGCTTCCGGCCGGCCCAGGATTAGACTGACATAAGCTCCCTGAAGTTGGAAATGCAATTTTCCCTTCCTGTTGGAGCTGTCTGTCTGTCTGCCTGGCTGGCTGTGTGACACACCTCTCTGTGGGCTGGGGCAGCTGAATTCCACTCCTGACGCTTCCCAAACAAAGACTCCCACAGGCAGCTGGGATGATGGCATCCACTTTGCAGAGGAAGAAAAGGAAATCCAGACGGGTTTAAAGCCACATAGCACTCTGGCCCAAGTCTAGAGTGCCCCAGCAACTGTGCAACCCCAGGGTGGCCCAAATCTGCATGGCTTCTTATGTCCAGCCCTTTTCCTACCCTCTGGAATCACCAGATCATTCAGCCTTGGAGTTAAGAGGCAGATGTCTCACTTATCAAATGAAGAAACTGAGGCTCAGAGAGGGACTGGAGCTTCCCCTAGTCACACAGCAAATTTGTGGTATGGTCAGGACTAGAACCTAGGACTCCTGGCTTGTTCCATGGCTCCCAGTTATCATCTTCCTCCAGCTGCCAAGGGCATGCTCTCCAAACTGTAAAGTGCTAGGCAAATATGAGGGCTTACTATCCTAAAGAGCTCTTGTTTATCAATTGCCTCTTTCTCTCAGCACAGAGTGGGATATGAAGTGTGAGCTCGTGGGATTTGGATGGGGAGGACCGCCCCACTCAATTCATCCTCCTCTCAGGGAGCTGGGGGCCGGCCCCTGTTTCTCTCAGCTCCCTTCCTCACACAGTGGGAGTCACTTGTATCATGAAGATGGACAGGGCATCCGATTTGGGCTCAAAGGAAGGATGGAGTTTCTGACAGTCTGTGCTACCCAAGAGTAGTAGTGAGCCTCTCGTCACCATGGTGTGTAAGCCAAGGATGGATGGCAGAGAGTACAGAGGGAATCCCACACTGGTGGGCTTGTGGCTTCTGAGGCCCTTCCTGCTTCAGGATACTGTGATAGGAAGGAGAAGAGGCAGGGAGGGCGAGGAGCATGTCCAAGCACCTCAGTGGCTTCTGGGCAGCAAGACAGCAGCTTTACAAACTTCCCAAGCCCACTGAAGTTTGCCAAGCATCCTACGTCACCTCTTGCCTCCCACCCTCCCTCCTCTCCCGACCAGCCTGGGTGAGAGAAGACTCCCAGGTGCCCTCTCCCTTCTGGCCGCCTTCTCCCGACCCACAGCTGCCCAGGGGATCTGGCTGCTTCCTTCACTCCCCAGTGGGGTCCCAGGAGTCCTCTGGCCCTTGGGGCTCTGGACAGGAGCAGACAGGCCATGGAGGAATGTCTGGGTGGGGGATACCCAAGGGGGCTGCCAGGACAGGGTAAGGAGTGGGAGGCCCGATGTTGAAATCAGGATCTGCTGAGCAGAGCTCAGAAGGTGGGAGCAGCCAGTTCCTCTGCTCAGGAGGCCGAGTTTCCAACTGAGACTGAGGCTTGGGGTCTTGCTGTGTGACCAAAAGCAGGTCATTCTCCCTCTCTGGTCCACAACTTCCCCTCTCCATGAAGATACTGAGTGCAGATCCTGGCCCTCTCTGCTGCTGGGGAACCAGCCTCCCCGGATGAGGCAGATGGGTGTGTACCAACCAGGCAAGATGCCTACAATACACATAACACAGTTTGGGCAAATAAACCAGTTCCAAAAGAGCACACCCACCATTGTCCCATTTCTGTAAAGTTATTTGCAGCACATCTGTAAGCATTATCATTTTTGGTAGACCTTGAATTCCATGAGGACGGGATTTTGTCTGTTTTGTTTACTACTTTAATCCTGGTGATTTCGTCCCTGGCACATGATAGGTGTTTATCAAATATTTGTTGAGAAAATAGTGGATATTCACCAAGTTATTAACAGTAATGATCCCATAGTGGTGGGAAGTCAGCTATTTAAAAAAAAATTTTTTTAAATAATTTTCTGTATATCTTAAGTGTTCTGCAATTAGCACGTATCCATTTTGTGATCAGAAATAAAACAAAACCAAACAACCATAAAAACCACTTTCATTTTGGAATGAAATGAATCCAAAGTTAAGACAGTTTCCCCTCAAAGGGCTGTGCACTGTCTTCAGAACCTATGACCCTAAGGATGAGCATAAAGCAATCCCAGGTCACCGTCTGAACTTCTGAGGCCCAGCCAGCGAGGGGCCCAAGGCAGAGCCAGGACAACGGTCATTGTCGGAGTCTCACTGTCCCCCCCTTGCCCTCACACCTGGGACAATGAAGCCCTGGTGGTCTGCGGTCTGAGCAACTGCGACAGTCTCCAAACTGTTTTCTCTGCCTCTGGCCACCAGGTCCCTCCTCTGCTAGCTGTAGCTTCCTTAAGGGCAAATCTGAACATGTCACTCCCTTGTCTAAAACCTTCCATGCTGTCAGGATCAAGTCTGAGCTCCTTAGATTGGCATTCAAGGTCTTGCACCATGTGGTCACTGCAAGTGCCAGGCTTGGTCCCTAGGAGGGCCCTGCCGCACTCGGCCAGGGAGGCTCTTGTCTGGATGCCCCTGGCAAGTCCTGCCTCTAGCCCTCAAAGGCATATAAAAACCCAACTTTACCAGAGGAACTCCTCTCCCAAAGATGCATGTTCCAATCAAAGTATTGGGCAGCAGCTGGGTGTCGGCCTGCAGCCAGGAGGGGAAAATGCAACAAATTCAGGGGTTACAGGGAGGCTGAACTTGCCTCCCCCCAATCTGGGGGTCTTTCTGGGGTGACAGTTGCCGGGAGCCCTCTGATGAATTTGAAAGCAGGGAGAGCTCCAGGCCAGCATCCTGGGTTAGGGCTCTCAGGGCAGAAAACAGCCCTGGTGATCTCATCCATGCTGTGCCCTGGGGCCGGGCAGCACTGCCTCTTCCCTGCCTCAGTTTCCCCAGCTGGCATGCAGACAGTATCCTGGGAGGCAGGGCAGGAAGGCATAGCCCTGGGAACCAAGCCAGTGTGCTTCTGCAGCTCCCCCTCAGCAAAGGGAGCCCACACCCCTCCTTGGGCTCTAGACAGAACTGGGAGTGCGGTGTGTAATTGAATTTGGCCTAATTATCTAATTGTGCTGAGGAACAACCAGTGCTGATGGAGGCCTTGGTGTTGGGGGTGGTTGAAAGCCAGGAGCCAAGAGGCAGCCTCCAGATCCTTGATCATTCACAAAACCAGGAACTAGGCACCAGGCACCTTCAGATCCTGTAACTCTCTGAAGCTTGGAACTCTAGGAGGCAGCTAGCACTGCTCCCATTCTACAGATGAGGAAACTGAGGCTCAGAGAGAAGCACCTTACCCAAGAACACCAGCTCAGAAGATGCAGAGAGGAGATTTGAATTCATATTCCTCCTGCACGTACAGCCTGTGCACATGCCGTCCCTCTCCCTGGAATGCCTTCTCCACCCTCCCCTCTGGGCAGCTTTCTTCCTTGGAGCCTCCATGCAGTGTCATTTTCTTGGGAAACCCTTCCCTTAGCTCCAAGTCTCATGGCCCCTACACTTGTCCCTCATAAAATCTATCACACTTAGCATTAGATCATCATCTTCTGAGAGGTCATTTCCTTCAAGTCTGCCCTCCCCATTAAGTTTTGAGCTCCTGGAGGGCGGGGCACACGCCAGCCTCACTCACTGTGTCCAGGTGTCATCCCCAAGAGCTGCAGGGGAGCTGGAGGGGCTCCTTGGGGTGGACACAGCCTGCCTCACTTCACCTCCAGGGTGGAAGCACAGGAAAGCCACATTTTGGTAGGCCCTGTGCTAGCAACTTCCAATACAAGATCTCACCACTGGGAGGTGAGGGCGCTGGCCCAGGGTCACCCAGCTTGCAAACAGAGCCAGAACCGGAAGCCAGGCCGGCCTTAGCTGGGGACCTGGTCTCACAGCCCTACTGTGCTGTCGTCAAATGACAGAATGAATGAGCAAGGCAAACTTCCAGAGGGACAAGTACTTTCGATCAGAGAAAGGCAAAGCACCTGAAAGGTAGAATTTCGGGTCTAACAAAACAAGGAAGGAGAGAGATTATTAGATGCTCCCTGCAAAGGCAGCTGCCCATTTGGCTGCTTCCCAAGGTGGCCCCGCTCCCAGTACACGACTAGGCCTCCGTTCCTCCAGGACCTGGCACGTGTCCAGCCCCCTTCCTCCTGGGGAGGCTGTGTGACCTGGTCCCCAAGTGTGTAGGGTCTGGAGAGGCTTTGAATTCTGGCCCCGCCACCTGCAAGTTGTGTGGCTTTTAGCAAGTTAATTAGCCTCTCCAAGTCTCAGTTTCTTCTTAAGATTCTGTAAAGATGAGAAGAGAGGATGTATAGTATCGTTCCCAGGGTCTGGCTCCATCGGCATTAACTCCTTACTCGAGTAGTAGTGGCAGCAGTAGTAGAGTAAGAGTAGCATTAGTAAGTGATGGGAACCCGTTGTATATGGAGTAATAGCAGGGGCAGAACCAGAGCTTTTGTGAGACTAACAGTACTAGTTACCGGAAAGAGTATCAGTAAAAGTATTGGTAGTAGTAGTGTTTTTGGTGTGAGGTCAGAGTGGGGAAGGCTTTTCAGCATCATCTGACCCAACTCCCTGTTTTTAACTGCGGGGAGACTGGCGGGCTGGGGGGAGCTCCGTGCCCCTCTCCAGGTCTCGTCTCTCTGCTCACTGCCCCCCATGGCCTGCCCCTTGGAGTCCAAAAAGGCCCTGTCTACCTGCTTCCCCGTCCCACACAACAGAATATCCTCCTCCCCCATCACAGCTTTCTGCAACAGATATTTTTTGGGGGTGGAGGGTCTTCTCTACCCAGCCTCAGGCACCAGCACATGGCAAATGGATCTGAGTCTCCATGACACGCTGGATGCCATGGAGGGGCCTTTCCCCAACACAGTCCCATTTCATCCGCAACCCACCCAATCCACCCAACCCACTTTCTGATGCAACCGAGGCTCAGAGATGTTAGGTCTTCCTTCAAGTCACACAGCTTGAAAGCAGGGTGGCCTCCTCCCCGGCTGGGGCCCTCTGCCTCTGTTGCCCTGATACTCGCTTCAAGCACAGAAGTATAAAGGCTCTTGGGAGGTTCAGCTCAACCATCAGGGTGATTTCTACACCACAAAGCATCCTATACACCGGCCCCCCATCCCACTGGATTCAGCTGACTCTCGGTACTGACCCTCCCCTGGCACGAGACCTCCCTATATAATCATGGAAGGTAGCCTCGTCCCATGGACTCCACAGACTGCCGCCTTCCTCCTGCCATCAGGCACAGATCCATTTGCCCCCTGCCCCCTCCTGGCTCTGCAAAGGATTTAAGTCTGATGTCTCCAACTGGCCACTGAGATGCAGCCCTCGGTCCCAGCTGCACTGGCCAGTACAGGGTCCTAGCTAAGAGGTGGTCGACAGCATTAAAAACGCCAGATTTCTTGTGCAACCAGAAGCCCCACTTTTCCCGGCATGCACCGGATCTGGCACTGGGTGGCCACCCTGGTAGGTGGGGCCCTGGCTCTCTGACCCCCGAGCCCTACTTCTGATCTTCACCCTTTGCATCACCTGCCTGGCTGTGTGGGTGTTGGAGACAGCAACACCAAATTCAGGTGACCCTTCCCACTCACAGAGCAGGCCTGGGATCAAAACCAGGAACCAGGAAGCCCACCCTTGGTCCTGTCAGGCTCCAGTGCCCCGCGGCCCCTGCAGATCACCAGCCTGCATGACCCCAGTGCCTGCGGAGGAAGCTGAAACTTCGACTGATGAGGCCACCCCAGACCCCTGGGCCTCCTTTCTCCGAGGATGGGGGTGGGGGGGCGGCTGCTTCCCTCCCCCTTTTCTATTTTTCTCCTCCCACAGCTGTCTCTCCTTGAGGGTGGAAGGAGAAGAGAACCAATGAGCCCAGGAGAGCCCTGTATCCGGGAGTGGGCCCTGGACCCCCCCTGGAGACACGGAGCACCCCGCTCTCCCACAAGGACTAAGCAATAAAGCAGGCATCAGCCGTTCACATCCCCCACGGAGCCCAGCAGCACACCAATTTCCCGCCGTCTGTGCGTCAGGAGGGAGAGTTTCCATCTTCTCTCTCCCAAGCCCCGTTTGCACAGACGTGGGCCCCTCAGACTAGCGGGCCCCTCGCCTCCTGGCCTCCCAGCAGACACTTAATTGGGAGGAAGTGATTCTAAACATCTGGGCCGCACATCTGAGACGGGGCTAGGGACCACACAGAGCCCGGAAGAAGCGGGGATGTGTACAATTATGTCACTTCCCAGGCTGAGGGTGCCCAGAGGGGGAGCAGGGTGAAAGCAGGCAGGCATTCTTGGGGGTGCGGCCCGGGCCTGGGGCGGCTCTGAGCTGGGTGGCGGGACCAGTGGTGCACGGAGCGGGGCTCCCAGGGCAATGAGGGGGAGCGGGAGTGAGCAGGGAGAGGGAGAGGGGAGAAGGGAAAGGAAGTAAAGAGGGGGTAAGAAGAGAGGGGGAGGAAGTGGGGCAAGAGAAGAAAGGGGAGGGAGCAGAGGGGGGAAGAGAAGGCAGAGGGGGAGAGAAGGAGGTGGGAATGGGGAGGCGGGAGAGAAGAAAGGAAAGAGGGGAAAGGTGCAAGAGAGCTGGAGAGAGGGAGACAGGCAGATAACTATTGTGCTGAGCTGAGAGAGAGGCCCCAGGCTCTTCCGGAAAATGCAACCCACCAAGAAGAGCCATGTCACCCACAGCACGGTGTGCGGTCAGACAGTCTGGGTTCCGATCTCGGCCAGCCTCTGCCCAGTGGTGTGGCCTGGCTTGGGACTCGACCTCTGTGAGTCTAGTTTCTTCCATCAGGACAAAGAGGGCAGCAGCTGTCCCTCGGGGGCTGCTTTTGAGCCAACAGGCCCATCCTCATGAAGCAACGGCCTGGGCCTGGCTGTCCCTGAATCGTCCCTCCTTCCAACCCAGCCTGGAGTAAGCAGCTTTCCGCTGGAAGCAGCGGCCCTCATGGGCTCCACTTTCCCTCCCCTCCACTTCCACCTCACATGCCCTGCTGACCTGGGTCTGTTGACAACTATCCTTCTCCCAAGAGTGTCCCTGCTGGGTTGGCGAGCTCCTTGAGGGCACAGACCATCTCTAGAGCCACCTAAGTTCCCATCCAACATCCACCCCCACCAGCGACACGATGCACACTGGTGGAAGGGGAGAATTCAGCTTCTCCCTTGTGCCAAGTTTTCTGTTATCAGTTATAATTATGTGCCTCGTTTGAAAGACAGACTCCTAATTTTTTTTCTCCAGTAATTTCTGCTTCCTGCCAGAGACAATAGCATCTCTTCATCCCAAACAGGTGAGACTGGGTCCTCTGGAATTCCCTACAGAAGCCCAGCCCCGGGCGACGTTTCCATCTGGCTAGCCTTGACAGGCCAGGGAACGTCCCTGGGAAGAGAAGGAGGCATCTGTGAATGGCTCTTCAGGAAAGCCAGAGGCCCCGGGCTCTGGGGTCGCTCTCTGGGCCCACCCACGGCAAAGGCAGCCGATGTGGCCAAGCAGCTGCGATTCCTTCCAGCCACCTGCCTGGTCACCACTCCGTCCCCAGAGAGGGGAATTACCACCTTGCAGAGCTCCCACTGCAAAACACAAACACCTGGTTGCCTGGGCAGCACCTTGCCAGGGTGAGGTGATCCAGATGGTCCCTTGAGAGGCAGCTGGGTTGCCATGGAAACAGAATTGCTGCTGCCGCTCCCGCCAGGAGACTGGGATTCTGGAAGCGCTGGACCCTGAGCTTAGAGAAGTGAAGTGCTTTGCATAAAGCCACCCAGCAAGGAGGTTTCAGAGCTGGACTGCAATTCCGAACTTATTAATCAGAACAGTTAGGTAGAGAGCCCTTCTGAGATGGCAGCTTGCATTAATCACTGTGCGCACATCATTTCATGACAGGCTGGGGGATGTGGCCAGGGTTCCACAGAGCATGTGAGTGGAGGAGCCCAGCTGAGCCCAGGGCAGCCTGAGCCTGAAGCCTAAGCTTGGACCCCTGCCCTACACACCTCCCTCCCTTTTGGTGTCCAGATCTGGGACTTGGCCCCTCCTGGGCCCTGGCTTTCTTGTGCACGCTGGGCTGGGCAGCTCACCGCAGGCAAGAGGGCAGGGCCTTTCTCTCCACTCCTGCGTGCCACATGCTGCAGGTGGGCCCTGGGGAGGCCAAGGGGAACACTGCAGTGAGCCCAGCCCAGGGAAGGGTGGGGAGAGAAGGCCTGACCAGGGAGGTGTAGCAAGGGCAGGTACTTAGAGGCTGGGCCAGGCTGGCTCTGCACCCTCCCCCCCCATCCCGTTTCCTTCTTTCACTCATTCAACCATCCAAACATCCACCCACCCAGAGACCAATCCATCATCTCTTGCCCTGCTACACAAAGGATTTGAGCTATTTTGGGCCAGTGAATAACTCTCTGTGCCTCAATTTCCCAATATATAAAATGGGTATAACAGTATCTCCTCTCATAGGTGGTATAAAGACGAGAGCTGATGTTTATAAAACACTGAGCACCGTGCCTGGTGTGAAGCAGGAATTCAATATATCTTGCTTTCTTTCCCTCCTACTTCAGATCTTTAAAGGAGTTGGGAATGGGTTACTGGGGAAACTGGTGACACAGAAGCCCTTAGAGCACTTGGCAAACGTCCTCAGTTCAACGCCCAGACAGGGTGCTGCTGACCTCATCCTCCCTCCAGCAGGTTCTCTGTGCCCCACTCCTGTGGGTGGGCCCAGGGGCCCAGCCTTTTCTTTGGGGGTGGGGGGGGGTGAGGTGGGGAATGTGCCTTAATCCCATGTGAACCTCTGAGTTAACAGGATCCCACTCATCTACTCCCTTGGGAGGTGAATGGGGCTGGAGTTCCGTATTTTCCAGACCCCAGACATGACAGCAGGTCTTGTGCTACCTCCAGGTATGGGAGGCATCCTAGGATAGTCAAATGCATTGCTAACATTTAAACAATACTTACTACATACCAGGCCCTGTTATAAGCAGTATACACAAGTTAACTCAATTAATGCCTATGAAATAGGAACTCTTATTCCTCTTTTTTCAAATGTGGAAACTGTGACACAGAGAGGTTAAGTAAATTTTCCAAGGTCACACAGCTGGTAAGTGGAGAGCTGGGTGGGATTTGCATCCAAGCAAGCTTTGCCCGAGTCCCTGCTTTTAACCACTACTCCTCTTTATGAAACAGCTGAATGGTTTCTGAAAAGAATATTTGAAACTGGGGCTGTCCCAGAAAATATCTGTGGCCTTCCAGTTTCTAGCTCCTCCCCATAAACTGACATGTACTGAATACTGAATACAGACCGTATACGGATTCTGAGTGTTAAATAAGGTCAAAGATGGATGGTGTTTAACCTACCAACAAGGACAAATCATCCCAAATACTTAACTCCTCCACCTGCCAGCAATTCAAGTGATCTTGACAAGCTCTCTTAGGTCATTAATCTGTCTTTCCCAGGATCTTCAATTTAGCCTGCTCAGAAGGAGTGTGGGGCTGCCTAGTGACTTTGAGGTCAGACATTCTTGTTTGAATCACAGTTCTGGCCCTCTTTTACAGATGGTCTTGGTCAGCTTACTTGCTCTTCCTAAACCTCAGTTTCCCCATCTGTAAAATGTGAAAGAGATGCATACCTGAGACCATCGTGGGGAACAGGTGAGTTTATGGGTGCTGAACACAGAGCCTGGTACTGAGAAATCGCTGACCAAATGTTTGCTAGCGTCATGCCTGAAAGGGGCTCGCAATCAGACTTTTTTTTCCTAATCTGGATGCCTTTCCCTTACATGGCTTGGCCCTGTAAGTCCAAATAGGTGAGACTGATTATAACTGCACCTTGTTAATTCCTTTCTGCCTAACCCAGAAGGTATTTACAAGACTGTGGCTTGTAAATACCTTCAGTTCCATCACCAGCTTGCCCGCTTTCTGCCAAGTGCCTGTGCCATTTCACTCTCATACCCTTGAATCCGCTGAAATCCCTCCTGGGGTGGGGGGTGGGGGGTGAGGATGCTAAGCTGCATCTTAAAACCAAAGCTCTGGCTTCCTTAATCCTCTTACCTGTCTCTTTCCTCTGCAGAATTAATTGCAGCCCATGGCTTTATTAACTTCCCTGGGCAGCCAGGGCTATCCTTGGGGAACCCTGGAGGGCAGGTGGGTTGGGGAGACTGTTTCTGGCTGGGACTCTGTCCCAGATGCACCTTTGCCCTGGCCGGGTGGAGGCAGATGCAAGGCTGGAGAAGGCAGCTTGGCCTGTAGGTGACAGCCTTGGTGCCTGCTGGGTATCAGCTGTGGCCCTGCATCTCTAGAGAGGCGGAGTGGAGGTGTCCCGGCTAGAAGAGACGCACACGCCTACTCTGTGCTGTGCCAGCTCCTTGGGACACCATTTGGTCCCTGAAGACCTACAGAGAAGCAGGGATGGCCTGGCCAGAGCACTGGTCCTTAGGCAGAGGACATCTCTCTACCCCTCAGTTTTCTCCTTCTTAAAATGGGAATCAGGCCTCCTAGGAGGTCCCACAGGGATGGATACGGAAGGGCAGGCAAAGAGCCGTGTTTGCGTGCTTGAGTACTACAATCTCTCACCCAGAGAGTGGGAGCATTTGTTTATTTCATACCACACGTGTGGGCTGTGTGCATGGCATTTATATGTGCTTGCAGCCTCTGTGCTTAGCAGGGGGTGGGCCTGGCACAAGAGGCTGCTCGCTGATCGCTCTTCGGCCTCACTGCTCCTGGTTGGTGTGTTTTAGTTTAAGAGGCACTCTCATACCCATTACTTCATCACCTCCTATGGAGGCTGCATGGGACTGCGGAAGAAACAGATGCTGGGCAGGAACTGTCTGCTCGAGGCGAGGTGGAGCCCAGGCCCCTGACGGCCCCGACGGCTGGGTCAGGGCCTCCCTCTTCGTGGACGAGGTGACCTGCCCACTGACAGCTCAGGCAGGCCACAGGACCCACTAAATGCTGGGAATCCCAGTGAGAAAGTCAGCCCCAGACCAGTGCTCTACCCCTCCTTTGGATATTTTATTTTCAAGGAGGAAACATAAAATCTCAGTTTGGTGCTACCCAGCCTTTAACCCTTTTCTAGAACCGCTCATCTTCCTTGTTAACAGGCAGAGACTTGGCCCCAGACTCTGGCCTCTGAGCGTTCCCCACACCCCGTCCAGCTGAACTGCAGCGAGAGCATGGCATTTCTTGGTGTTGGTTTGTCAGTTACCTTCTAAATGTGGCAAGTTTATGGTAGAAATACAAAGTTTCCTTTTTAAATTCAGATAATGAAGTAAAAGTAAGTGGTGAAAACAGCACACAGCCCTAACATGAGTGGTGCTGCAAAATGGCAGGTGCTAGGAGGATGGGGTGCAAGTGGCTGGAGTTTGGAAAGTGCATTGTTGAAGGCCCTCTGGGGCCTCACCCACATGCCCCCTGCTTACTGTGCACAACCGTGGCTCTGTCCTCTGTCCTGTGTGTGTGTGCGCGCGCACGCACAGCATAGCCACCATGTGCAGAATGGTGACTCTGCCCCCGTTCCCCCAAAGCCCCCAGGCAACCATGGATGGCAGGTGGCAGACACCCATCCTTTTCCGAGATGCATGCTCCACAATGTCTCCCAGAACTCCCCAGGTGCCCACAGCAGTGACGCATTCACCAACACACACTTTTATTAGCTTCCTGCCCTACCATGTCTCATGCCCCCCACTTCCCTATGGGGGTTTTATTGGATACCCCTAAATAAATTACTTGCCCTTGAATCTTTACAGCAGGGCCTGCGTCTGTGGGAACCCAAACTAAGACACGCTGAAGTGCTTCCAAGGATGCCTCAAAAAGCCAGGGAAGAGGCAGCACAGGAGCGTCCAGCTGTCTCTCCTTCCCTGCCACGTGCCTCACAGCTCCGTCCCCTCTGGGGCTCTGGCCTGGGCTGGCGGAGGGTCATCTTGAGAGGGTCCTAACCCACCTGTCAGGGTCCCGGCTCCCAGACCTCTCCTGTCACCAAGGGCGGTTGCCCTCCTCCTCCTGCCCACTCTCCTTCCAGACAGGCAGACACCCGCCAGCTGGGGCGCAGGCAGCCATGTCCTTGCACACCCCGGCTCTGTGGGGGAGCCAGCGATGAGCTAATCCCGCAGATGAGACGGAGCCAGGAAGAGCGGCCTCCCCGACAAGCAGAGACAGGTCCCTGGGGGCTCACAGGGAACCAGAGAACTGCTGAGGCAGCCCAGGGGACAAGGTCTCTCCAGCCTCCCCCCCTCCCTCCCGCCGACTCCAAGCAAACTCCCAGGAAACCACAGTCAGCAACGCTGCTTCTGCTTAAAAACAGCCCGTGCTCCCTGCAGACAACGTGGGAAGTAAAGGAAGGGGCCAACCCCCTCACTCCATCCAGACAGATCTGTTATATTCCCTTCCGTTCTGGTATATTCCCTTCCGTTTTCTGTGCCTCAATAAAGATACGTTTGCTTTTTGGACCTGGCTGAGATGATATGGAATAGACCACTTTGCAATCCTTCTAGAAAATTGTAAGCACTTCCACGTAGTAAAAATTCTTGGAAGACCACGTTTTTAATGGTTGTAGAGTGGCTACTGATATACTCGGCTCCCTTTTCTGGGGTCCTGAGACTGTTCCAAACCTGCCCTTTCTCATTCTTTGCATGGCACTGCCACTGTTTACTCCTGACACCCCAGGGACCGTCACAGCCCCCTCCCCCAATTCCTCAGCCTGGGAACACGGCGTCCACACACCCTCTCTCACGTGGTCCTTCCCCCGGGCTCCTTTCCTCCAGGCCCCGGGACCACCCCTCAGCCCTCAGGGTGCTGGGGGAGGGGAGGGGAGCCAGGGGCCACCAGCCCAGGACAGCCCCCCACCCCCACCCCTCCCAGCTCACCCAGGGTCAAAGAGAAGAGGAACAGCTCTCTCTCTTCCAAAGCTGACCTCCCTCTGGAAGTTCAAGTCCTGCTCCCGGGACCGGAAGCCACGTGACTCGGGTCTCTCGTCTTGGAGCCTCAGTAGCCCCCTCCATAAAATGGGGATGCTGAGCGGAGCCTCAGTAGCTGCTCACACAGCAGCGGTTGGCAGGAGGGGAGCTTGTGAGCAGGTTTCATCCATTAAACAGATCCGAACATGAGCCGGTTCCCAGGGGCTGGGTGATGAAACCCAGAGCCCCTCCCTGGAGTGGGGTTTGACCTGTCGTGGCCCAGGCACTGGCAGGAGGAAGGAAGCCAAGTCCCCCCGCCGCCATCTCCCCCACATCTCTGCTTTGCTGAGCTCAGATGTGGGGGTGGGGGCTGGCATCCGGGAAGAAGTCCATCCCAGGCCTTGAGAAAGCGCCCCAACCTCCCAGGCAGGGCAGCCTGGCCTTCCCAGGGTGGGGACCCACCAGCCTGCCATCTCTAGAGGAGCTGGCAGCCATTAACAAATCCCCTGCAATTTGCACCCACCAATCCGCCTGCTCTCCAGGCGGCCGTGAGCCGTTTTTCACGCAGAGCTGAGCACAGCTTTGTCTTAGAGAGAGAGCTCTGGCAGGGCGTCCCTGAGTGAGGTTATTTGTCCTCCTTGTGGCAGGAAGGCGGCTGTGGGCTCTGGGTGGGCAGAGGCGGCGAGGGACAGAGAGAGGCCACAGGGGACGCGTGAAGGTGGCGATGGGAGCTGAGCCTCCAAGAGAGGCCAGAAATGTGCCCGCCACTGTGGGAGGGAGAAGGGCTGGTTTCAAAGAGCGGAGGAAAATAGATGATCTATAGCCCGCCCTGCCCTGGCTCATGTGGTCGTGGGTAGAAGAGATGGGAAATGACCTGGCTAGTCTGTAAGGCCTGTGTCACATGCCAACCCTCCAGCGAGGATGAGGCACTCACCCCAGGGCCTGGGTCAGCCTCTTTCTCTGAGCCCTGGGGCTACTGGAGAAGGTACTGGAAGCACCTGGCATTGAGGGCTCCCAGGAAGGACCAGCTTCACCAAGACTCTCCTCCCCTGGAACACAGGCTGGGCAGAGGCTCCATCCCGTTGCTGATTCCTCAAGGCCTGCTGACATCACCTGTGGCTGCGGCCCCCTGGGGGCTGTCAGTACGTCAGACAAACCACACCAAGCAGATGTTTGTCGACACAAAGCAAGCGATCCCCTTGGCTTGGGTTTCCACTCCTGTTCCCGGGACTGGGGCTGCTGTGTTGGGATGTAGGGATGTGCTTAGAATGGAGACCAGAACACCAATGTCCCCGGGACCCAACGGCAGGGTGAGGAACACAGGGCAGGAGGGTCCGGGCATCGCTCGTCACAGGGCCAGTCTCGACCCGGTCAGCATGGAAGGAAAGTGGGTCCAGGGTTCCCTTTCCAAAGAAGCCAGGTGCTTGGGTTGACCGTGCAGTCACTCAAAGGGCAAAGGGGTTCACTCATCTGCACCTTCCAAAACCACCGAACCCCCTACCTCTGCATTCAGAGTGCACCAGAGCCAGTCTGTGCTCATCCCTCAGGGTGGTTTCAGGGGCTCAACCCCAACCTCTCCTGAGTTCCAAGTCCCCTTCTCCAAATGCCCACCGGTCACCTCTCCTGTCCCAGCTGCTTGCTCCACATTTGGAGTCTGCTGACAACACCGGCCGGGTCACCCCTCGCCCAGGATGAGGGCCCCGACTGGGCCGTGCCCTGCCTGTGACTTGGAGGAGCCCCTCCCCTTCTCCAGACCCCAGCCCTTGGTGCCCATGTCTCTGAGCCTGTTATTGCAACAGGCTGCTGGGCTGCTCCAGGGGTCAGCTGCGGCGACACAGCATCATTCGAGCATGGACACCAGCTGAGGCTAGGGGAGGACTCGGGGGTCCCAGGACATGGTGATGGCTCGGTGTTTTGATGCTTGCGGGACTGCAAAGGCTGCCATTTCAGCTCTGCCTGCCAAGCTGCCGTGGGCTGGGGGCAGGGGCAGGGGCGGGGGCGGGGTGGGGGGGTCAGGGAGGGGGCAGGGGGCTGGGCAGGTGACTTCCTGTCCTGCGGCAGGGGTGGGGGGCAGCAGGCCCCCAGCACCCTCCCGCTGAAGAGGAACTGCCTGCATGCGCGCTCCCGGGCGCGGGCACCGAGGCTAAAGGCTGCACCAGAACAAAGAGCTGGGGGCTGGGAAGGCGAGGGGCCACGTGCAGCCGTCTGACTTGGCGGGTTTGCTGCAGTGTCTGGCCTGCGCTCACGCTCCCCGCGCGCTCCCTCGGTCTCCCTCGCCCACAGGCAGCCCTCACCCCGCGCAGCGCTGCCCCCAGCCGGGGCCCAGCAACGCGCCTCCCTCCCTCCCGACAAAGCACCTCTCCTGGCTGCATGACCTCATCCCACCGGCCCGCGTCGGCCCCAGCTTGGCCTGGTGACAAGACAGACAGGGAGATGGAGGGGAGAGGGTGAGAAATGGAGAAGAGACGCAGCTCCACACGTACACACACACAGCCACGCCCTCCACCACACACACAGAGCCACGCACACATCCACAAAACTACACACACACCAACACGCATACACAGCCACACACACACACAGCCACACACCCAATACACACACAGCCTCACACGCATTCACAAAACTATACACACATCAACATGCGTAGACAGCCACATACACACAGCCACACCCCCACAATACACACACAGCCTCATACACACACACAGACACACATACATCCACAAAACTACACACACACACCCCAGTTATGCATACACAGCCAGACACACACAGCCACACACACGTCCGCAAAACTACACACACTACCCAATTATGCACAGACAGCCACAGGCACAGGGGGAAAAGGCTGAGACAGACAAGGAGAAAGGCAGATGGAGCGGCAGGGAACAGGGGTGGGCCTGGGCAGGGGGGAGGGATGGACAGAGACAGAGACAGGCCCAGCAGAGGCCCCTGGAGAGAAAGGAGAGAGAGAGACTGGGAGGGGGACAAATGGCAGAAGCAGTTCAGATGGAGTGGGAGCCCAGGCAGAGACAGGGAAGCAGCGGGGCCGAGCCCCTGGATCTTCAGCGGTCTGCACCACCCCCCTCCCCTGCACTGTGCAGAGTTCAGCAGAGGCCCCGGGGACCTGGGAGCTGTGCCCTGAGGCAGGGTCACTGCGGGCCGGGTAACACCCCAAGGCCGTGAGGAGGAACCAGCAGGAAACAGCCTGGCTGGGACAGAGAGGCCCGTAGGGAAGTCGGGAGCCATGTGGGGGAAGAGAGACAGATGGACAGAAGCAGAGAGGGAGGGCTGGGAAGTAGTATTTCCTTGCACCCATGTGCCAGGCTCGAGCTGGGCCCAGGGCCTCCGTGACCGTGGGCTCTCATTTACTCCTCACAGGCGCGGTGGGGTGGGCTACAATCCTTCATTCCACCGAGGTCACGGCTGGGAGAGAGGGCCAGAGTGGCCGACAGGCGGCAGCGGAAGAGAGCTGGTCACCCCCACCCCAGCAGGCCCTTCAGCAGGCAGCTCCGAGGAGCAGCCGAAGCCCCCAGCCCCTGCCCTGTAGATGGGGCCCCTGCTTTCCTGGCAGACAGGTCCCAAGAGCCGTGGGGGCGGCCAGTGAAAGCTTGACTCCTGACAAGGGAATTCGAGCGCTGGCTCAGCCACGGTGGTGCCGGGCCTCAGCAGCAGTGGGTGTGCCAAAAACCCACCTAAGGGACCCGGGGAGCATCAAGTGAGCTAAGAGACGTGATGCACGGGGAAGGGTTCTGTAAACTGGAAAGGGCTGTGCACAGTTGGGGGTGCTGGTGGTGCCGTGATGGGGGAAAGAACAGACCCCTTGATTCAGGAGAAGTGATGGAATTGCCACTCAGAGGAGGGCCGAGCCAGCTGGAGAGGCTGGAGCACAGGGATGGGCTCCCCCAAAGGGTCCCTGCCTGGCCCTGGGCACTCAGCTGTGATGGAGCAGGCAGAATCATAGGCCTAGAGTCAGGAGGCCCTGAGCTCAAGTCCTGGCTGTCTCATTCAAGAGCTGTGTGACCTCAGGCAAACCACAGAACCTCTCTGAGCCTCAATTTCCTCACATGCAGCATGTAGATAATACACCCTGTCCCACCAAGCTGGGCATTGGGGCAAAATACAGGTGAACACCCGAGCCTGAACTGAGGGTTAGAGACCCCTGAGCAAGGGGTTAACAGGGACCTGAGCCTCTCCTCCTCCTCCATGGGGAGTGGCCGGGCTTCTGGGGCAGCACATTTCCGTTTCCCTCCCACCACCTGGCATGGCTTCTGCCTTGGTTTTGCCTCCAAAATATCCCTTGGCTGCATCTTTTCCTCTCCACTCCACTCCTCCACTGCCGTCCATCATCCTCGTGCTCCAGCCACCGTTATCCTCACCCCGACTTCCAAAAGTGGTCTGCCCACTGACCCCCTGCATCCCTGCTGCAATCTGTTCCTCATCTGTGTCTGGAGAGATCTTTGCAAAATTACCTTTACTTTTAGGACAAAGCCCAGACCTTCATGACAGGCCATGTGTCTCCAGCTGCTGCTGACTCCTCCAGCCTGAAGCCGTGCCACGCATCCCCAGCCCCTGGGCTCCAGGACTGGTGCCCTTTCAGTTCAGCCAAAAAGCTGTGATGAGCTCTTTCACCTCAGGGCCTTTGCACAGGCGACTGCCTTTACCTGAGATGCACTTGTCTTTTCTTCACTTGCTCAACTCTAACTCATCCTCTGGGTCTTGGGGGTTTCCCCTGCCCAGATGACTTGGGCCCCTTCCCATTCTCACAGCATCCCTGACTTTTCCTTTCTACGTCTCACAGTTTGAATTTATACACACAAACATTTATGTACACACATGCACACACACACGCCTGTGATTTATTTGATCTATGTTGTCTTCTCCCTCTAGACCAGGGGTCAGCCTACAGCCCACTGCCTGTTTTTGTATATAAAGTTTTATTAGAACACAGACACACTCATTCATTTATGTATTGACTATGGCTGCTTTTGTATGACCCGCCAGGCCTCAAATATTTACTGTCTGGCCTTTTACAGAAAAAGTTTGCCACGCTCTGTTCTAGACTCACATTTCCAGAGGCGGGACCGTGTTTGGGTTCTCCCCATCATAACCCCACCCCAGGCAGGTGCCTGCACAGGGCCAGTGCTCAACAAGGCAGAGTATACGTATGTAATGTTAGTAGCCATTTTTACTTTATCACAAATGTATTGACTTAAGTTATTAACACTGCAGATTCCATCAGGAATGGAGGTCACTTGTGGGACGACAAGACCATCTTCTGGCAAACAGTTCAATACAAGACCAAAATCCCAGCACGTGCCGCCATGTCAGGGCTCCTGTGTAAGGAGAGCTTCTACCCGCTTTTACAGGTTACCCGTAAACCACACAGCGAAGGGAGCAAAACCCATGCACCCGAGACCGCGGGGTGACCAGATGCACAACAACACATTTAGGCCGTTTCTATGCACACTCCTAAGAACCAACTGGCGAATTCAGGAAAACCTCTGTTTTATCGTTGTAGAGAGGAAACAGTTGATTTTTTTTTCCTTGTCAACTACTCATTCTGATGTGATGGAGAATGTTAACGCCATCCAGTCCCCGTGCTAGGTACTGTACATATTTCTAGAGCTTACAGCAACCCCTGCAAGGTGGGTCTCTATCGTTCCTGCTTTCCCAAGGCGGTGAACTGAGGCTCAGAGACCACACGCTCGGTAAGTGACAGGGCCAGGGTGTCAGGGGCCTGCCTGGTTTAAAGCACACACCTGAGTGATGGTGGCAAATGTAAAACTCTCCCTCTCATGTGCTCCAAGCCTCCGTACAGAATGCACCTTCCGTGGCCCCTGTTCACGGGCCAGGAGGTCCATGCGGCGACAAAGTCACAACTGCAGAGTGGACTGTTAGGGAACCTGAATGCACTGATTCATTTTTTACTTTCAATCTTGTGTTTTACTTTAAATAAAACACTTTTTGATAAATGAAGAAAGTGGGTAAGGGTTAAGCCTGCTGCCTCTGGGGTACAGGCCTGGACTCAAAGCCCAGCACTGCCACGTTCGGACTCTGGATAATCTCTTTACCTTCTCCGAGCCTCAGTTTTCTCATCTGTAAAATAGGGACGACCACAGTGCTTATGCCAAAGGGTCGCTGGGGTATTTAAATGAGATGCTGCCTTTTGTCGAGGGGAATGTGCACCTTGGGCTCCTTGCTGGCCCCGGGGTGCCTCGGGGGCAGGAATACCCCCTGGAAGCAGTCGTGGAGGAGGCCTCATGGGCCCCGAGGCTCCCCGCCCCACGCGAGGGCTCCTGAATCTGGGGGATGAGCTGCTGCTCCCAGGAGGCTCCCACCATACCTGGGACAAACCGAGGCGCCAGTTCACAGTCCAGCTCCCCTCCCCACCTCCCGATGACACTCGCGAAGCCCCTCCACGGACACCTACCGGCAGACTTCGGGGTGAACTTGTCTCGGTTCGCAGCACACACAGCCAGCAGTCTGTAGCCGAGGTCCAGGTCGAAGCCTTGCTGGGCTGCCACCCGACTGACCACCTGGCGGGGAGAGGGGCGGAGGGGCGGGTGAGACCCTGGCCTTTTACAGGTGAAGCAGGTGCGGGCGGCAGGCCTCTGAGATCAGGCAGAGCTGGATCCAACTGCCTCATTCAGTCATGCAGTGAGTACCAAGGAGCACCGACCCTGGGCCAGCCACTGGGATCGGGCCCCCACTCTCCGGGAGTTTCCAGTCCGGTGGTGAGCCCGACCCCAAAGCCACAGTCCTGCCACCGTCAAGGGCTCAAATTTGGAGAGGCTATACCACCACCTTTTGGGGAGCCTCAGACCAGGGTCTCTGCTATTTGTCTTCAATTTATCTTCCAAGTCCCCACTCCTGAGTAGCTTCCCGTGGCCGCCACCCCTCATCCATCCTGCCCCAAGCCCCTGCGGCCACCATCATTGGGAGCTGGCTACCCCTCAATACTCCAAGAGTGGTCCCCAAGCCTGTTACAGATGCACAATCCCAGCCCTCCTGAGACGGAAACTGCAGGAACAAGAGCACTGCTCTAGAACACACTGCTTCCCAGGGAGCTCCGGGGCGGAGGTGCCCAGTGGACTGGGGGAAGGCCACCCCAGACCGGGCAGGTGCTCCCAGCCTTCCTCCATGCTAAGCCCACTCTGCCATGGTCAGCTCCAGCGCCAAGCACGAAGGGTCCCTGAGAGTGTGGGTGGAAGCCTGCCAACAGCCACGTGTTTGGAGCCCTGCAGGAAGGTCCCTTCCATTTCCTTAAGGATCTTGGCAGTGGGGCCGGCAGGGCGTGGGGCGAGGGGCTGGGAGGCCCTCAGTGCTCCAGAGCTCAGGGGAGGCTCTGCGGGCTCACGTCCACCTGGCTCCAGGGCCAGCCCTGCCCATACCTGGGAGTCCCACCCGCCTTCTTCATTAACAGCAGCACAATTAGGTTTCCTTATTAAGAAGGAAGGACCTTGGAAAATGGAGTTGTTTTGGAAAGCAGCTGGGGCGGCTATGGCTGACTGGGAAAGGAAGTACTCCCAGATGTGGCAGGCTTGTTCCTTCTAGAAAGGGGAGACTTAGACGGTCGTCATAGCCTTAGAGACCACCTGCTCCAGAGGCCCCTGGAGGTCCTCAGGGGGCCTTGGGGGTCTCACGTGGCCGCGGAGTTTGGCCTGCTGCTTGCATCCATCAAAATAGTTCCCATTATCTGCTTTATATTTTAAGGGTTCAAGACAAGAGCTCTAGAGCTAAAAAGGATGGGAAAAGCAGTAATCCAGGCTAACCCCTTCATTTAAAAAAATATGAACTCTTAGGGCCCCAGAGAGTGTCACACAGCAAATTGGGGAGTGGGCAATGGATCCCCCTTTCCTGGGACCAGCAGAGCCGGTTGGAGTGCGGCCCTGTCCCTGCACCCCCCATCTCCTGGGGACTCCCAGTGGAAGGTAAGGTCTGAGCCAGGCTGGGAGGAAAAAGGCCTTCCTCAGGTTAGGATGTTTGCTCAAGCTTCTCTGCAGCACAGAAGCACCTGACTTCTTCCATTCTCCCAGGCCTCTTTCCAAGGGCTCTATTTGCCGCACAAATCTAGTTCTGATGAGACCTCCCCACCCACATCATCTTCCAGAATCTCTGGGTCACCCCAGGGCGGGGACATCCTCATGGTTAGTCTCACTGTCCAAGTTGAAAAATCAACACCCCTAACTCGTTACATCCTGCTGACCATTTCAAGTGTGCAGACAGACACACTCTGGAGCGTGAGGAGGAGGCTTTGGGGCTGGAGGGGCTGCTGGAGCTCAGATGTTGACCATGGGGTCCTCCTTCCTCAGCTGGGATAGACAGGAGTGGGTGGTAGGAGAGGAGAAGTTTGTTTGGATTGGTGCCTCAGTGAGGCTGCAGTTTGTGGGAAATGTCGAGTTTCACAGAGCAAAATGAGAGAGCTGGTTGCATACTCTCTTTATAAACTGCTTTAAGTACAGTGAAGCACCAAATCCTCACCGTAGCTCCATGAAACAGATTAAAAAGAATCTGTTTTATAGATGAGAACACCAAGGATGGATAACAGCCTAAGGTTGAAAGCTTGTCAGTGACAGAGCTAGGATTTGATCCCAGGCAGTCTGGCTGGAAAGGCTGGGCTCTTTCCATTATAGGATCTCTTTTCAGACTGCAAAGGGTTAAGGTCATAACTCCCAACCTCCATGGCAAACCGGAACCCACGGGTCCTGATTCAGGGCAGGAAGGCATAGGTTCTTCCATTTGACTAACACTGGCTAATCCTGCTGCTCTGGTTTAAAAAAAAAACAAAACAAAAAAAACAAAAAACTAGCTAATTGAGCAAGAGAGGGCTGTCCTGCAGGCTGGGGCCTAGGGTGCAGAGGAACAGAGAGTGGCTGCTTGTCTACCTGGTCACCCTGAACCCCACTGTTCAGAGCAACTTGGGCCATTTGTTCCAACAGCCTCTTTTCACTGATGATGAAGCAGAAGCTCAGAGAGGGCAGGGCCTTGCTCAAGGTCACACAGCACTGGTGAGGCAGAGAGGGAGAAGCTGGACACTCGAACCCTGGAGTGGATCATGTGCTGCTCCCCGCTCCACCGCCCCTTCCCCAGGCTTCCTCTGGTTCAGCCTGAGGACCCCCAGGAAAGTCCTGTGTGGTGGGGTCGAGAGAGGGCTGTCCCAGCTGAGCAGCCCACTGTGCTCCGCAGGGAGGCCTGCTCCCACCCACAATGGGTCTGGTGTTCTCTGTGAAGGTTTTGCAGGTGGGGAGCCCCCCACCCCATGAAGGCCGGCGGTGAGATGGCTGCGGTGCTGCTGCCCTCTCCTGGCTGCTCAGAACTCTGGCTCGGCCCTGCCCAGAAAGTCCTTCCACCTGGCCTGGCTGTCAGGGGCATAGGTCCCCAAGGCAGGGCCACGCGGCAGGTCAGGGAGTCCAGCCCCTCCCACCACAGGGCAGGAAAGTGAAGCCCGCTCAAGGTCAGGTGGCAAGTCACGCCAGTCCCATGAAGGGAATGTGCTGTTTAGAAAAGTGGTGAGCCTGCTGGATGCGAGGCCGGTGGGTGCTGGGGGATGCTGGAGGCGGAGCGTCCTGCACCCCAATCCTAATTCCACCCCATACTTGGAGGCAAGGTGCTTAACCTCTCTGAGCCTGGGATTCCCTGTCTGTAAAGGCACGAGCACGTCCCTCAGTTCAAGAGTTGGTGTGTCCCTGGCTCTGTCTCCACAGCTACCCTCTAAGCCCCCCAAGCCGGAGCCCTCATTTCACACGTTAACCCCCACACTCCACACAGGGCTGGGCGTGGTGGCAAGGGGCCTGCTGCTGCCGCTTTGGCGTCAGACGTGAGACTGGGTTCTGTTTCTGCCACTCGCTAGCTGTTCTACCTCACCCAACTGATGCAACCTCTCTGAGCCAGTTTCCTCGGCTGTGAAGGGAGTACAAATCGCCCTCCTTGCAAGGATGACAGGCCAGATTCAGGCACCGAGCTGTGCTAGATGAACAGCGTATGTGAGTGCTCTGAGGCCGTGGGACACCTCTGGCTGGTATGCTAGCTTGTTTCTGTTTCCCTCTTCAACCTCTTCTCCTACCCCTCTCTCCGCTCTCCCGTGCTCCAGTCGCCTGAGCCTTCTTTTAGTTCTGCCTTAGGGCAGAAGATAGGCCCAGGGAGGCCCGGTTCTGAGGGGGATACCCAGAGAATTAGCTCAGGGTGGCTGCTAAGATGTGGGGTGGGACGCGAGCCGCCAGCACAGCCGAGAACCGGGTCCTGAGGAGGAAGTTTCCAGCCTGGGCTGACGGCCCTGGAGCTCCCGGACTTCTGCACCCTGGGGCCAGAGAGTGGGGAGGGGAGAGGGAGGGCCCCGAGGACCGAGCCCAGGCCTCTCACTTTGTGCCTGATCTGCTTAGAGGCCAGCACGGCAAAATCATGTCTGTTTGCTCCCTGAGGCTAAGTGGTTTTTAATTTATATCCCAAGTAAGCCGGATGCAGAGGAATTTGAAATTTGCTCCCAGAGGTTACCCAAAGGATTGCAGTAACCTGGGGCTAGGGGTGGGGTACGCGGCAGCCTCTCCCTGTCCAGGCCCCTCAGGTTCTCCGACCTCTTCCCCTACTCCATTCTACCCCCTTGGGCAGGGCTGGGGCTGAGGACACCAGTGGGGAGGGAGACCTGGCTGCAGGGCCTAGGGACCCCCGTGGGGTCAGTGGAACCAGGCTGGGACTGGGACAAGCCACTACCCTCCCCTCAGTGGCCTTGTCTCTAAAATGCAGTGACAGTTTCTTCCCTGTCCACCTCACAGGGTCTTCATGAGAATCTAAGGAAACACTGCCCAGAAAAATGCCTTGGGCACCGAGGGCATCTTTGCTGAACTCCAAGGCACAGACTAGGGTCCCTGGTGGGCCAAGGGCCCCTTTGCAGGACAAATGGCGGCCACAGGGGTGGGGCAAGGACAAACGCCTGCCCCTCAGCCAAGTGTGTGCCTTCAGCTGTGGGGCAAGGAAGGGAGGCCCTGGGGGGACTGGCACTGTGCCTTTATCCAGTTTTCTCTGCCTGGGAAGCCACCCCCTCCCCTATGTCCAATGAGGTCCTCAGAGTCTTCTCTGGGCTCCCTCTTCCAGGCAGCCCTCTGTAATCTCTCCATCCTACCCTCCAAACACACCCCCCTTCTGAGCTCCTGCCCTCACACAAATCATACCCCATTCACTCTCCTGCTTAAGATCCTCCAGGGTTTCCCCATCACCTTTTAACCACACGCTTCCCTGCTTGGCCTGCAGGTCCTGTCTTGTTGGGTTTCCCTTTTCCTCCCCAACTTCCTTTCAGGTCCCTCTCCTCGTCTCCTGTGCTCCAGCCACCTGAGCCTTCTTTCTGTTCCTCGAACAAATCGGGCCTTTACACCTGCAGTCCCCATAGCCTGGACTTCCTCTCTGATCGTCCCACAGCCGAGTCCTTGTCATTTGGGTCTCAGCTGAGAGGTCTCCTCCTCAGGGAGGATTTCCCAGCTCCCACCCTTCACCCCTCTCACAGGGCCTCTCACAGGGGAGGTTCTTGTCCACTCCGTGTTGACTGTGCTCCCTCCAGTGACCAGCCAGGGCCCGGCCCAGCAGGCCTCAAGGGCAGTTTGTAGAGTAAGTGCATTAGTGACAGGCTGGGGCAGGGCCAGTCCCCGGTCACCTCATGTCCACCTGTGTCAGGCAGGGCCAGGCTTGGGGCAGTGTGCAGGGAGCATGCCATGATCCCCCCCTTCTCCTGCCCCTACAGCAGCTGAGGTGGGGCTGAAGGAGCCTCTGCAACATCTGTCTCTGTCCATGGTCTTAGCCTGAACCAGGATCCCCACAAAGAGGATTAGGGAGCTAGTGGAGGGAGACTGACGGCCGGTGGGCTGAGGACGAGGAGGGCTGGGCAGGGCAGGCGGCTCCCAGGGAGCTAAATGGAGGTGGCTTCTGGCAAATGCAGGAGCCCCATGAGGGTCTTGGCTGCATGCCTGTCTGGCTCGGGGGGCTGCTTCTGGCATCCATAATGGCCAAGAGCATCCCCTCCAGAAGCAGATGGACTTGCACCCCAGGTCCACTTCCACCTGGCTGTGTGACCTGGGACACTCAGCTACACCAAGGCTCAGTTTCTGCCTCTGTTAAACTGGGAGAATCGCAGGACCAACGTCATGGAGTGGTTGTGAGGATTCAATGAGATGACATATGCAGCAGGCCACACTCAGGGTCAGACTGCAAGAGGCACTCAGTGATGATGGCCTGACTTATTACCACCATTCCTTTAGCTTCAGGCCAGGCCATGCAGGGCCTTTTGCCTCACTCTTGCCTAGAACTTTATAGGAAATATGGAACTCGTGGACATTCTTCCCGCTGCTCCCGGCAAGCCAGGCATCCGTCGTGGCCCCTCCTCTCCAAGCCTTGGGGTAGCAGCCATGCTCCCTGGCAATCTGCTGACCCACCTTCCCTTCAGAGCTGGCTCAGAGCCCTCTGGTCAGCTGTCCTCCCTGGCCACCCAGGTGCCCTCACTTACAGATACAGGCCATGCGGCTGGGGATGTTCATGAGCTGTAAGCTCCTTTCACGCGGCCGTCGGCCAGGAAGCTCCTCAGCCTGGCAAATCATGCCACAAGCTCTGGGCCTGGCCTCTGCCCAGCTCAGATCCTAGACCCTTGTCAAACTGAATAGATTACAGTTCTGTTCTCTGGGTTCTGCTGTACATCTGGGCCTTTGCACATGCTGTGCCATGTGCCTGGAACACTCCTGCTATCCTCAGCTGCTTGGCAAGCTCCTGCATACGTATAAGTGGCTTCTTTCCTTGGTTTTCCATGACACTCCCACTTCCCATGCAGTTCATTCATCACTCTCTCTCTGTGCTGCCTTCGGTTTGTTCACGATTTTCTCAGTCATCTCTTTAGTGTTTCCCCCACTAAAGAGGGAATCAGGCTTGGTAAAGTCTTACTCATCTATGGTTTCCCAGGACTCAGCAGAGGGGTGTGTACATGATAAAAGAAGGATCAATCAATGTTTATTTGGATAGATGGATGGATGTAAAAGGGGCTCAACAAATGCTTCTATGAATGGATAGGTGGCTGGCTGGTGGCCGACCATAAACAGAGCTCAACAAATGTTTACCTAAATGAATGAACAGCTAAAAGCATGGCTGAAACCCTTCAAGAGTCTCTGCTTGGCTGATGATGGAACATTTACCCCTATCAGACCTGGAACCCCCCAAAGCAGACCCTGTGCCTCTCTCATCAAGTTTGGGGAATCAGCACACTGCACGGGGACTTCCAGGTTCCCTGAGGGTGTGCAGATGTTATGGGGGTGCACACAGAAGGGCTGTCCGTTCCAGCACCGGGGTCTCTTCATCTCCCATCCCCCCATTATCTGGCGACCTCCCGGCACCTGGACAGGCTGGCTTGTCCCCAGCTACCTTCCTGGCGTGTGGGTGCAGGCAGGGGACGGGGGCAGGCTCACCGTCAAACAGCCCATCAGACTCTGCTCGAAGGGCCGCTGGAAGGCTCGCGGGTCCCCACACCAGTCCAGCAGCTCCGTGGCAGCATTGTGGAAGTTGGCAGGGTTCTGTAGGTGCTGTCGGAGAGAAAAAGAGGTGGCGTGAGGCCCTGGTCATCAGGCCAGCAAGGTTGGTGGGTGGGGGCTGGGGCAGGAGATGCCCAGAAGGGTACAAAAGGGCTGGTCCAGGATTAATGAGCTCTCTCCAGCTCCCACTCACCCCCTTCCCTCTCCTCCCCACCCACCCCCACCTCCAGCAGGATGGGGATTAGCAGCCCTACAGCACAGGCTGGAAAACCAAGGTCTAAAGAAGGGCAGTGATATTAAATTGTTTCCCAGTGGCTGGCAGTGGGGGAAGGGAACCCTGCAAGGTTCTGAAGGGTGACACTTAGCTCCCATACTGTCCTGATCCAGGACAGGCTGGCCCTGGAGATTCCTTCCTAAGGAGGAGTCCCTTCCCCTAAAATCCAGGTCTGGACTCTGGCTAGGTCTGGCTTCAGGGCGTGGGAGCAGGGTGGACACAAAGACGCCTGTAGGCCGAGCTCAGCAGGGAGGGCAAGGACTGAAGCACACTGCACCCAGCCTACTGTCACACTGTGGTCTGGGGTAGGTGGCAAAGCACCCCAGTTCCCCAGGCCGATTTCCTGGGCCTGTCTGGCTCGGTTTGGGCTGCTGGCAGTGGCCCTTGTCATCAGGAGCCCTGGGTCCATCAGGACTGAATTCTGGTGCTGGGATGCCTGGCTCCCAGGTTCTGCTATGGACCTCAGGCCACAGGGCATGTGCTCACCCTCCTAGGGTCTGCGAGGGGGGCCCCCTCTCATGCCTGTCCCCGGAGCTTTGGGGAAACAAACAACATGTGCATTGCTGTTTTCACTTTAGAGCACATTTTCTCATTCATTCTCAACTACACTGAATTCTCCCATCCATCCTGTCTCACCGTCCCCTGGGTGCGCAAAGTGGCTCAGGGTGCAGCTGAGCACAGAGGAAACTGTCCTCTGCCACTCAGCTGCAGAGATCGAACTCAGGATGGAAACCAACATTTCCCTGGGCTCCATCATCCTATTCTCTCCAGAGCCCAGCACCTGGAGGTACTCAGAGACTTCCTCTGCTTGGGTGCCTGCATTTCCTGACTGGGCTCCCAGGGTCCCTGGGCCCCACCCTGCTGGTTTCTGTCCATGGGAGCTCTGACCAACAGGGACAAGTGAGGCTAGTCCCCAGGAGAGGCAGTCCAGGCCCCCCAATGCCCTCAGCCTGGCTTAGCCACATGGCTGGAGAAGCGGGCTAAATGCTGTGAGTGGGGAGAGCGAGGTGGGCAGGAGGGTCACTGAGGCCTTCCGAAGAAAGGGCACAGAGCCCTTGGTGGAGCCAGGATACCGGGGTTCTCACCCCCACTCAGCTTGGAGCTCACTGTGCAAAACTGGACCTCAACTTTCCTTACCTGTGAAATGGACGAACTCATCCCTTCCCTGCCTGGCTCACAGTCATGATGCAAGGCACACACCTGGAAACCCAAGAGGGGATTCGCGAAGGGCAGGGCGCAAGCCAGATGCAAAGGGATGGTGGTATCCCCTGCAGTGTGGCTGTGGGAAGTGCTGGGCCCTGCGGTTACACTCAATCTTCACCTCCCACTAGCTGCTGACCTCGGCCTGGTCCCTTCGCCAGTCTGAGCTTCAGGGGCCCATCTGTAAAATGGGGCATTGGACCATGGCTTGGTGGGGGGAATTTTTGTTTCTTTCATTTAGGGTTCCATGAAATGAACTATGACTCTAGCTATGAGGTGGTTTGTGCAAGGAAAGTATAAAAACAAGTAGAAGAAAATGAATTAGGATATTCTTTCCAAGGAAGAGAAGGGAGAGGGAAAGGTAAAGGAAAGAAAGAGGACAAGCAAGCAGCCACAAAGTGCTCCATGGTGGGTGGGGATTAAACACAATCAGGCTTATGTGGCACATGGCCAGGGGCTGGACATATGGGGTGCTCCCCCATGGGGTTCCCGTCGGCCCTGACTCCATGTCTGGCACAGCTGCAGCTCCCAGCCCCAGATCTACCCAGAACTCTGCAAAGGCAGCTTCTCCCTGCACCTCATTTGCTGGGGACAGGAGGGGCTCCCATGTAGAGAAATGCCCCCTTGGAGAGGTTTGCAGGGGGTCCCTACCTCTGCATCCTGGATCCCCCCTCTCCAATGTGTCCCGCTCAGAGGCCACGGCACATCTGGGTCCCACGTGGAAAGCCGTGCAAATCAGCTAATTCCCTGCCCAGTGGCCTCCCCGTGGCCTCCCCCTGCTAACCGAGTTGTTCCATTTATTTACAAGATGTCACACCCAATTAGCAGGGTCAGGCAGCTGCCACCCGCTGCTCTCAGAGCTGCCTGCTCCCAGATCGGCCATGGCACCCCCACCCCTTGGCACCACCCCCTGGGGCCCAGGAGTGCAAGTGGACTCCGAGGTCAGGCTCGGGGACCCAGTTTTGTTAGGGCCTCCTAGCACCCAGCCTTCCATATCTCCTCACCCTCCGCCCCAGCCAGCTGATGTGGCCTTCCCTGAGGCTCTGGGTGTCACTTGTGGGTGTTTCTCATCAGAGGAAAGAACATTGGGCTCAGCTGTTTGGCTGCTCGGTGGCCTTGGCCAAGTCCCTTCCCCTGCCTGTGCCCATGTCGCCTTGTTTTGGCCACGAGGTGGCTGGAGAGCGCAGACTGAGTGATGTAGTGAAATGTGCGGGGTGGACCTGGCTCAAACCCCATCCCAGCCACTGGGCCAGGCAGCCCTGGGAGCGTTGCTGAGCTTCAGATCCCTCCTCTGTAAAATGGGGGCGGTAACATCTTGCAGGGCTGCAGCACAGCTGAGAAACAATTTATGTAAGGTGCCTATTACGGAGGAGGTGCCCCATTAAAGACTGCTATTGCTATTTATGCTTGGGCATCTCTTGGTTCCTTGTTTCTCTTACGAGCTCCTTGAGGGTAGAAATAGCCTCTTATTTACCTCTGGAATCCTAAAGTGGCACAATGCCAGGGCCACACAGGAAATGATGGATGAGCAGGTAACTGTCCTAAGGATGGACCACTGATGGCACAGGCCAGCTCCCTGACTACTTCAGAAAGGGTTGTCAGTGGCACATGGAAGAGCCAGGGCTCGGCATGGGGTAAGCTTGGCCAGCCTTTGATGGTTGGCGATGGGAACACAGATGTGAATCAGAGGCAGAGGCTTCCCTGGCTGTGGTTGTTACTGGACATTAATGCCCTTTGCCCCCTGCCCCTGAAAGCCTCTATCTCTACAATTCTTCAGGAGAGCTGGGCTCCAACGAGTGGCTCTTGAGTCTCTTGGCAGAAACAGGGCACACCGAGGTCCAACCCAGGCATCAGGGTGGCCATTGACTCAACAATCCATCTGTCTATCATTCCATCTGTGAACTAAATCATCCATCCATCCATCCACACATCCATCCACCTGTCCATCTGTCTGTCCATCTGTCCATCCATACATCCTCCGTCAAAGAATCAATTCATCTATCCACTCTGCCCACCTACTCATTCATCCATTCACTACTTTATCCATCACTCATCATCTATTCATCCTTATACCCATCCATCCATTCATTCATCCATCATTTACACCCACCCCCACATACACCCACCTAACTACCCATTCATAAGTCCATCCATCCATCCGTTCCCTTATCCACCTCAGCCCCCTTCACCTTCCCCTGCACCACAGTGCTCCTGGGCTGGGCACTCAGCTAGACTGCTGACCTAGAAACAGGGATGACATGTTCTCTACCCCAAGGAACTCAGCGAAAGGGCCTGCAGCTCCAGGGAGAAAGACTGGGATGCCTGTTGGGTGTGTAGGAAGCAACCAGGCTCAGAGATGGGGGTGCAGATGCTCAGAAGGGCACCTGGGGTTTGGGGATGCTGCTGGGTGAGGCATTAGCTAATCTGCACTTCTCACGCGGAGCCCAGATGTGTCTGTGACCCTTGAGTGGGGGCACATTGTGGAGTGAGGGCACTGGCTCCCCCAGTAAAGAGAGGCAGGGAGGGGGTAGGCAGCTGAGTCCGAGGCCCCAGAGGGCAGACTGGACAGTAGGGATGGGGGGAAGGAGGGATCCCAGCCGTGGCTAGAACCAAGGTGGGAGGGGGCGGGGAGGCTGGCTGCAGAGGTGAGGCAGGCCTGAGTCTCCAGGCTGTGAGGAGCCCCGGTGGGAGCTATAGCCCCCTCCAGCCAGAGGCACACACAGCCAACACATCCGTCATCCGCGGAGCACGCAGACATGCCTGCCTATCTCTTCTGATTAGGTTACGGGGCGATTGAGAATCCACAGTCCCCAGCCAGCCGTGCAGCTGGGGAGCAGGCAGACGTCAGCGCTGAGCTGTGTCTGCCTGAGGTGCGGGAGGAGGGGTGCAGCAGACCGGGGAGCTCTGGAGGACCCGGGGGGCACCGGGAAGGTCTGCTCACACTAACAAAGGTGTCACCGTCTGCCCCAAAGGCAGAGCCCTCTGCCAGCCCTGGGTCTCATTTCCCAGCCACGGTGTGTGTGTGTGTGTGTGTGTGTGTGTGTGTCAGGCAAGGCTATCCCTGGCTGAGTGTGTGCCTCTGAGGCCCACTCTACAGACGCTGCCAGGTGAAGTGACACCCGAATCAAGGTCACAGTGATAAGGTGGTGGGGTCAGGCAGGCTCGATGGCTTTACCTCTGTGCTGTGAATACCAGGCTGTGAGAGGGCTGGTCGGGGGGCCTATGCCCACGCCGGACCCAGGGCAGGGCCAAGGGTGTCCTGGTAAGGCGTAGAGGGAGCCCCAACTCCTGGTGAGGCAGAGCTGGACGCAGGGAGGAGTTGAGAGTGGCTCTGGAGGTAGCTCTGGGCTGGCACACAGAGAGCCAGGGTTAGGGGCCGTGTGAATGTACTGTTGGGGGGCAGGGGTCACTGCTGCTGGTTCCCCATGCTGGGGAAAGCATCTGGGTCAAAGGCAGAGCCGGGAGAGCGTGGAGGAGGGGGAGGGTGGTGCAGCGTCTGGTTTCTGCTCTGTGACCGGCCGCGAGCAGGGGCGTAATTGGCATTTGAGAGCTGCTCTGGCTGGGTTCAATCTGTAACAAGTCTTCTTCAATTTCCTCTCCTCAGACCCCGCGCGGGCTCCTGAGATTGCTCTGCTTGATGCTAATGAGAGGACACACATCCCTCATTCCGGCGGAATAGGCTCAATTCCCCCGGCGGCCCCTCGGGAAGGCCCCATCAGAGCCCTGGCTCCCAGGCTGGGTGGCGAGGGAGGGAGGGCAGGGGGCCTGGGAGCTGAGAGCTCTGCCCCGCCGGGGTCCCGAGACCGTCCCAGAGCCCAGCCCGACCCGAGTGGACCACGGGAGCAGCCCATGCGGGTCACTGAGCTTCCGGCTAGATCTGCCCAATCCATGGCAGGCCCGAGCTCCGTTGGCTGACCACCCGCTCTACACTTCACCCCCAACATGCTCGTAGCTGCCTACAACTTAGGCCTGCTGGGCCCAGTTGATATGGGGAAACTGAGGCTCAGAAGAGTGAAGTGGAGGGGCCACGGCGGATATGCGGGATTTGGGTCCACGTTGTCTGATTCTGAAGCCCACACCCTTTCCACCAGACCTGCTCCTTTCTAGAGTGAAATAACCTTCCCGAGTCTGTGCAATGAGGATGTCAGGCAGGGCTGCTGGGATGCTGAGTCCAGGGAGTTGGGGGGGGGGGGTAGGTGGGTGCACCACTCCTGGCCACTTCTTGGGGGTGCTCAACTGGGCTCAATCCCTCTTAAATGGGGGCTGCTGAGCCCACTGTGAAGGGTCTCCAACCTCTGACAGGTGGGGGTACTGCTGGGCAAACTGCCTCTTGGGTGTGGGATGAGCCGTCTACAGGACATGTGGGCCAGTGGGGCTATGTTGTAGGCTGTGTGACTTCAGGCTACTCGCTTCCCCTCTCTGTGCCTCAGTTAACCTTTTCTGTAAAATGATCTAATTTCCAGGGATCTTTTCTTCTCTGTATCTTCTAAGAGAATGGCTGGAGCAGAGGGGTGGGAGAGCTACCGTCTTCTCCATGGGAAGGAAGGTGGTTGGGAGGGGAATCTGATCTCAATGCTAGGCACTTTACTGCATCCTCACAACAGCCCAGAGAGGGTGCGATGCTGGCCCCGAGTAACACAGCTGGGAAGGGAGGGGAAGGCACAGGGCAGAGATGGCCTCCAGCCCAGATGTGCATGTCCCATGCCCAAGGTCACCTCTACCAGGCACCTGCCCTGCCCCAGCACAGGCTGGCACCCCCCGCTAGCTCTGCTAGGGCTGGGAGGGGGAGGGGTGTGCCAGGACCCCCAGGCCCACCTGCTTGATGCACTGCAGTCGGTCATTGGTCTGCTGGATGTGCCGGTCCATGGAATTCATTCTGGCCGTTTCGCTGGGTCCTACCCGAGAGCCATGAACGGTGTCCAGCCTGTGAAGAGAGAGGACAGAGGTGTCACCAGGGTCAGGCCAGGCCCGCTTACCTCTGCCCCAGCCTCCCAGCCACCCTCCAACATGCTGACCCCAGTGACCCCGGCGGGTTTCAGGGCCCTGTGTGTGCTGTGACGGTATCTGCCCAGGCAGCCCTGCACTGGAGGGGGAACTGCGGGCCCAGCCAGAGTGACACATCTGTGCTGTGGACAGGACGTGCGTGGGGGTATTCTCCATAGGTGGCTTGGATGGGCACTGGGCATGTCCACCCATGGGATGTGGAAGCTCACACGTGTGTGCATGCATTTCCATATGTGTGTGTGTGGTAGGTGGAGGTGGTGGGACTGCCACCCAGTCCCAGACTCCGGGTTTAGTTGGTTTTGCTGTGTGTGTGTGTATGCATGCACGTGCATGTGTGTGCCTCTGGGTGTGCATGCATGTGCGTGCGTGTGTGTGCCTCTATGTGGGGGGCTTTCCCTTGCATGTGGTGTAACTGGTCCTCTCGTCGGGTACCACGTACCCTCCCCCATGCTTTAGAGCACTCTGCACTTCACAAAACAACTGCAGTTCCATTTTTCCACTTTGCTCTCCTGAGAAAAAGGGTGGGCAGGAATTAGCACCAGCCCCATTTTCCAGATAAGGAGACTGAGGCCCTGAGAGAAGTAGGGAGTCACCTGGCTTGACAAGGTGAGCCAGTGTCAGAGCCGACCCGGGAACCAGGGCTCTTTCTACTGCATGGGGTGCGCCTCGGAGTCCTTGGGTGTTGTGGGCACCAGGCTCACCCTTCAAGAATGGGGGTGGGGGTGGGGCTCGGGAACAGTAAACTGACTGTGACTTCAGGAAGGTACCAGTAAGGCCCAGGAGTCCCCAAGCCCCTGCAGGGAGACTGTGACAGCATAGGCAAAGAGAAAGAGAGAGAGGGAGGGAAAGAGAAAAAGATCAGCTTTCCTCCCCACGCTGCTCATGGGTGCAGTTCCTGGGCCAAAGCAGAAGTCCCCAGGCCAACCCCATGGGCACTTCAGGCTGCAGACACGAGTCAGACACAGGGTGCAGGCCAAGAGGCCCCCCGGTCTCCTCTGCTACCCTGCCAGGTGCCCCCCGAAGACCCCTCCCCTCCAGCTGTGTCATGAAAGGTCCCATGTGCTGGGGCACTTTCTGTGTGCCAGGCACCTGCGTTTCTCTCCTTTACTGTCCACGCCCCCCTCAAAGGCTGGAATTATCTCCATTTTACAGATGAGGAAACTGAGGCCCCGAGACTTGCAAAGCTCCCGCAGCTAGTGAGAGGCTGGCCTGTATCTGTCTGCCTCCCTGCTTCCATGTCCTGGCCCCACACCACTAGCATTTGATGCCTTCCTTGGGGTAACCAACTCCACCGCCAGCACCCCCCCCGCCTTGGGAAGAGAACCCCTTGCTCCTCCAAGGAATTCTTTGCTCCACAGCTCCTTTAAAGCAATTCTTATTTCATCTGTGTTTGAAAAGGTAATTTGTTCACATAGCTCATACACTAAAAGCTAAACAAGGGTATCCAGTGAAAAGCCTCTGTCCCTGTCCCCAGCCTCCAGGTGCCACTAACCGCCTGTGTCCTGCCAGAGATTTCCAACTCAGAGAAGCAAATAACTGTGTGTACTCCCCCCCTTTTTTTAACCCCAAACAACAGCATTCTATATATATTACTCTAAACTTAGCTTTTTCCCTTTTAATAATTTATCCTAAAGATTATTCCACATGAAGAGGTAAAGATTTTAGATTTTTTAAATGACTGCACAGTATTCCAAGATATGGGATGGACAAATCATTTATCCAACTAACATCCTAATGTCTGTTTTCTGCCGGGCACTGGGCTGGGTCCGGAGGCCCCAGGCAAGGCCCCTTGGCTCAGGGGCACACATTCACAGACCTCGCCTGAACTGTTCTCCAATCTTTATGAATGCAAACAGTGTTGCTGGAATAGCCCATTCATCAGCCCTGTCGTACAAGCACGAATTAATCTAGAGAGCACGTTCTCAAGCAGAGTTGCTGGGTCATTTGGGCATTCGTGCTGCAGAAAGATGCTTCCCAGGTTTGCTTTATCCTGGAGCTCTCCGGCAAAAATGTAAAAATGGGGGTTGTGCCCATATTTGCTTTTCCTACCCTCACTCCGCCAAACCCCTCTCAACTCTCTCCTCCCACCTTGTGCAATTATCCACTCAGACAGCTAACTACTCTTTCGTCCATCATTCATCCAACACCTGTCAGTCCATTCGTCCAACCATTCACCCAGGCACCCAAGCGTCTCTAGTCCCCACTTGCTCACCCACCCAGGCCTCCACGCACCCAGTAAATGCATCTTAGTCCTATTTATGCGGGGACCGGTGCTAGATCTATGGGGCCTGAGGAGGTTAAAATGATTTTCTCATGCTCAAAGAACTCTCGTCCAAGCCTGCGTTTGCTCCAGGTCTCTTCTAGGCTAACTGCTTGCTGCCTTCCTACAAGTCGGTGCTGCTGCAGGCTCTAGGCACAGAGACACTGCCATTCTATCCCCACTTTACAGATGGGGAGACTGAGGCTCATGGAGGTTACAGTTGGTGGAGTCGGAGCCAGGTCCAGAATGCTGGCTTTCCCATCACACCGCAAACTCTTGAACCCATACTGGGTGGGGGACAGGGGTCCCCTCTGGAGGTTGCTGTGGTATTGCAGGGGTGGGGGTGTGTGGAAGGCAGCATGAGGATGTTGCTCCATTCTGCTACTCACGCAGGTCCCCCAAGCAGGAGCTGCGTTTCTCCCACTATTTCACCTGCACAAAGCCTAGGACGGCACTCACAGGACAGGGGCTCTGGGCAGCTGGGAGCCAACCCTGGAGCGGGGAGCAGGGAGGTGGAGGGGCCCGGCAGGGGTAGGAGGCGAGCCAGAGCCACCTTTGGGAAGGCTGCGCTCACCACCCACCCTGCGTCCTGGTGCCAGACCCCATGCGGGCCCAGTGGGGACAATGGTGGGCTCCCAGGCTCCACGTGGTGCACAGGAGGCTGCAAAGGCCCAGCCCCCACCCTGGGCAGACACTAACTGCCCAGGTCCCTATGAAGAGGGCAGTTTCCACAGCCAGCCTGGGGCAGGGATTCCAAACCAAAGGGACCCATTAAACAAAGGCCTGGGTCAGCTCCGCGCCCGGCCTGAGGGGCCTGAAGGGAAATACAAAGAAACCCTAGGCCTGGCGGGCCTTACGCCCCCGTCCCACCCGCAGCAGCAGACCAGGACAAAGGGCCTGCGGTGGCCTGAGCGGCCGGCAGGGGGCGCTGTCGGCGAGCCTAAGTGTCCAGAGGGCTGGAAACCAGCACTGAGGCGGCTCCGGGGCTCGCTCTCTCCAGAACCCTCCCTCCTCCGAGCAGCTGGGTCCCTCCACCAGAAGGGACTTGGAGCCCGCTTCTCTGGGCTTCTGGGCCCCGGTCTCCCCGTTTGTAGAACAGGATGGCGGGGGAGAGGGGTATCGGGGGCCCCACAGGGCTCTACATCTAAGAGGCAACTTTTCCCAGGATGGGCATGGCATTTTTTCGAGAATCAGAGGCTGGGGGGGAGGGGAGGGCTTGAGAGACGTTTGCTGAATGACTGACAGTTTCTGGAGCCGGAGCTCGGTCCACCCAGGGAAGCTCTGAGCAGGCAGTAGCAGCTCCCTCGGGGCCCAGGGGCTGTTCTTCCCTATTGAGCCGCAGCAGGCAGGCTGCAGGTCTCACTTTAGGAAGAACTTCCCGTTGCAAGCAGCAAAGGAGAAAACAGAATTTGGGCCAGTCTCCATGCCTCTCATGTGCTGGACTGGGTTGGCTTCTGGATTCAAAGAATCTCAGTGTATCAACAGCCAAAGGTGCTTGGAGGCCCCCCCTCAACACCTCAGTGGTTTTATTTTGGGGAAACTGAGGCCCAGGAATGACTTGTTCAGGGTTGCATGGCGTGTCTGGGCTGGGACCAGATCCGGGGGTGCTTTTCTCTAGGCCAGGACTCCATCATGCAGGAACTGAGAAGTTCGTGGCTGAGCCTGGGACACTGGGGTGGGGTGGAGTGTAGGGGGCTGGAGGAGAGGCATCAGCAGACCATAAGGATGACTGTGTACCAGGGGCTTTTCAACCCAGAAAAGTACAAAATGTCTGGGTGCTTAAGGAGGCACCCACAGGTGAGGTGACATTTTTAAACTGCTGAGATCGATGGCTGAAAATCGGGTCATGTCACAGTCATTAACACAGGAAGGATGTGGCCAGCAGCTCCAGTCCCTTTGGAAAAAGGGTCAAGGCCCTGGAAGGCTAAGGGTCCCTGGTATGAAGAAAGGAGGGTTGGGGTGAAGGATTCTGGGGAGTTAGCTTGCTGAGAGGGGCAGGCTGGGGCTTTCCAACTGTCCCGCACTTGCTGTGTTCCCGGCACCAGGCCAGGCACTTTGTGTTGCCAATTTACTTAACCCCCAAAAGGTTCAGAGAGGTGAAGTCATTTGCCCAAAGTCACACAGCCAGGACGCTGCTGAGTTGAGATTCAAACCCTCCTCTAACCATTAATGTTTTCTTCTTTTTTACTTTTGCAAGCCTGGAGATCAGACCTTCCCTGAATCCCCTGGCCAGGCCGAGACTGGCCCAAAAGAGATGTCCCCCTGTTTCCTCCAGCCAGTCCCAGCAGTCCACTTGCTTCCAAGCCCATCCCAGGGCCCCTCTCCGCTTGGCTGGCCGGCACGTGGGCTGGAGCATGCTTGGTGGCCGGCAGAGGTCGCCCTCGGCCGCGGGACCACCCGCTCGGGGCCCTGTGGCTGCCTCCCCCCTCCTCACGCGTGGTCTCTCCTTTAAGCCTTTACAAGTCCCTACAACTCCTCTGTGGCCGCGCAGCCCAGGTGCCCGCCACTGCCCCGGCACCCTCCCAATCTGAGGATGCTACGGGTCTCGCCCTGAGTCCACCCAGGTCCTCAGTCCTTCCTGTGACTGGTCTGCGGGGCTGATGGCCCTCCAACTCTGAATGGGAAGTGGACTTCAGAGGTGACCCCCAGCCCTGCCCCTCTCCTGGAAGCCCCGACTTTGGCCCTCTCTTAGTCTGAGCGTCACCAGCTTGCAGGCAATGCAGGCCTGGAGGAGACCCCAGCTGGATGCCCAGGCCTCAGTTTCCCCATTTGTAAAATGAAGGGGTGGGCTAGCTGGCCTTTGGTAGCACTTTAAACTCCAGCATCTTGGGATTTCTGAGTCAGGTGCTCCAGCTGTTTGGAAAGCTCCATCTCCGCGAGTGTAGAACACTTGGCTTTGAAATTGAGAGGCCTGTCCCAAGGCAGGGCCGTGGGGAGCCTGCAGGCCTGGGGAAGTCCAGGAGCCCTGTTCTCCCAGGGTAGCCCAAGACTGCAGATGCTGCCCCTTTCTCACCACATGCTTGTCCTTTGCCTTCCGCTAGGCTTGGCTCAGCTGCGTGTATGTAAATCAGCCGGGGTGCGTCTGGGTGGCCCAGTCTCCCAGCACCCAGGTGGGCCCCTGAAGGGCTTGGGCTTCCTTTTCACACTTGGCACCACCTGGCATGGCCTGGCTGAGTGTGCCCTTACCCCTGCCTAGCACAGAAGACAAGTTTAGGAGAAATTAGCTGCTAAAAGGGCCCTGGGGACCACCCAGTCCCTTGCCCTTGAGGGACAGGATGGGATGCAGAGGCCCAGAGAGGGTGAGGATGTGCCCCAAGTCTCCAAGGGCTGAACAGAGCTGGAAAGCCATCAGACTGTTGTAAGCAGGGTCCTGGATCGGCACCTGTTCTGAAAGGTTGGGGGTGGCAAATGAGCCTCGGTGGGTCCTCCCTGGGAGCAGGACGTGGGGATGTGGAGTCCTAGAGGCAGCTCCCTGGGGTGGCAGACCAAGTCAGCTGTCATAGCACAGTGCCTTTTATTTTTCACTTTTGAAGCCAAACTAGTGAACACACTTGCACCCAGGAAGAGGGGCACGTGCACACATGTGTATGTACCCCCCAACACATACGTACCCATCTGCACACTTAAGAATAGATTCATGCACACACTTGAGGGCTGGCACAATGTACTTGAGCATACACACCTCATGACAGCTTGCACAGGCCTGTGGTGGGGTCCCCAGGGGAGCTGTGTGAGCAGTGGTGTGCGGAAATGATTCCATCACTAGGCCTGTCTGTGGGCGAGCAGGGCCAGCGGCGGCAGGGTGGGGGGCTGCACCTACAGCCTGTGGCTGTAGACGTGGCCAGGGTATCCAGGGGACCCAGGCCATTCAGCCCGTTCATCAGCTCTCAGGCTCTGGGCAGGGCAGACGTCACGGAGTCTGCATTCAGCAGCGAGCTGCCTACCTTTCATGCTCCAGCACTGGGCAGCCTCCTCCTGGGCCTGGCCCCAACATGCCATGACTCCCAGCTGCCCCCACCTCTGAGACCATGTCCTAAAAATCACACCTCCATGCCACTCTCTCATGGCCCTGGGCCCAGAATGCCTGATCTCCTCTCCTCCATCATGGCCTAGGAGGCACCCTCTTTTACGCCGGCACAGCTGCTCACCCCACTTTGATCCCCGCAGTAGCCCTGTCATGCACCTCTGTCCCAGTGGTATTAGTCAGTGGTGTGTATTTGCATGTGACTCCCCTGTCAGCTGGACATCATCCACTTGTGGGTCCCCAGAGACTAGTGCGAGGCCTGGTACCCAGCAGGCTCACCAGATGGAGGGAGGGATGGATGGAAGGAGGGATGGTTGAATGGCCATCCTGGGGGTGCACTCAACCTGGGGAGGTGAAAGCTGAAAACCCAGGGACCCAGCCCTAATCAGAGGACCCAGCCCCAAGTTGTGAAGCTCGCCACCAGCAGAACAAGGCTGATCTCAGGTGGTCCACGTTTTAATAGTGACTTTTTGAACTAGAACAACCATTGCTGATGAGTTCATGGATATTGTTTAAGATGAGGTTAAATTATGTGATCTTGGCAGACTTAGGATTTAAAGAAACATTTTTAACATTGTCCGGATAGGCTGCCAGTGGCTGAGGATAGGGAAGTGCTGGCCTAGGCTAATGCCTTCCTTATCTTACAGGTAAAGGGACAAAGGCTCAGAAACCTGTCCCCTGGCCCCCGCCTGAGGTCACACAGTGAGCGAATAGTTCTTTCCAGTCCTTAGGAGCCTGCCCCAGCCCGGAAGCAGATGGAAGGGAAGATGGTGGTGGGGCAGCAGCGTCAGTGGGGACCCCAAGACTGACTTGGGGTTCTTCCCCAGGAAGGTCAAAGGAGAAGGGCAGAGAGATGGGAGATGTGGGGAGGGAGGGGGAGAGGGAGGGAGGAGGGCAGCTGCCGGGGGCCCAGATGCTCCCCACTCCCGGCCAGGCAGCTGGAGCAGGCCCGTGGCCCACTTGGGGCCTGGTGCAGAGCGGGGCCCCAGGTGGGGGGAACCAGCCCGGAGAGCCGGCCCTTCCCTCCCTGGGCCTGTGTCCTTATCTGCCAAGCAGGGAGGTGCACCCCCTCTCTCCTATCCCCCCTCCCCTGGCTTAGATGCTGATTAAGTGAAGTCATTTAGGGGAGAGCGGTTTAAAAAGTGCAATTCTGGATTCAGACAACAGCTCCTCCGAATCCAGGGCCTCTCTCCTTAACCCAGGCAAAGCTCGACAAAGCTCCCTGCGGCCCGGCCACAGAGTTCCCATCCTCGGCCTGGCACTCGAGGCTCCCTGGAGGGTGGGCCCACCTCTCTCTCCGACCCAGTGCCCACCCCAGTCTACAGGAACACCAACTGCCAATGCTAGTTAAAGGGACAACACAACACACCCTTGGTGCTTCAGAGCTGGGCCTCCCTGAGGACGCACCCCACACAGTACACCTGACAACCTGTCCTGGATGCAAAAGTGACGGGAGTGACGACTCACTGGGGAAGACCATGTGCCGGTGCCGTCCTGACGAAAAGCTGCCAGCCCACTGTCCTGACCCACGCTGGGCCAGGAGTCCAGAGTGCCAGCCGCCTTGGGGTGTGCCTCACCCCCCTGGGGCACATGTCCCCCTCGCGGGCCCAGGCTTGCCATCCTCTGGCCACACTCCAAATCCCAGACCTCACAGTGAACTTCCTCTGACTGCTTCTCTCCTCAAAAGGCGAAGGAAGGGCAGCTTCAGCCCCGGAGAAGGCCTCCTGGGTTTTCTCTTCTCCCCAAGGCTATGCCTGTACTTTTTGTTTCCTCACAGTTAAAGGAGAAACTGAACAACTATTGAACCTACATGTGTCAGACACCTCACATAAGCCTCAGAACTCTACGGCGATGTTCCAACTATTATCACCATGCTACAGACGAAGAAACTGAAGGTCAGAGAGGTCCAATGGCTTGCTCAAGGCCACGTTACTGAGAAGTGGACTTGAACCCAGGTCTGATTACAAAGCCCATAGCACTCTCCATGGGAACGTGGCAGGCTTCATCCCCCAGCCCCAACTGTCCTGAGCGTGAGGAAAGAGACTGTCACAGCTCTGGAAGGCTGGGCAATACAGAGATGGGGACCTACAGGCCTGCCTGATGCTGTCCATGCTGGGCCCAAGCCACAAGGTGCCCCTGGGTCAGCAGTGCTCAGGCAGTGGCCCTGACCTGGCTTTGTCTCAGGGCTCTTGCCTGTGATTCCAAAGGCCCAGATGCTATGAAGTGGGGGAGAGGGAGGGTGGAAATAGTCACCCGAGGACCCTTGGAAGATGTGGGGTGGGATGAGCTTGGAGATGGAGGCAGGACCCCCTCACCTGTACCCTCCCACCCCAGAACTCTCCAGAGACAAGCTGGGCACCCCATGGGAAACCTGGAAGCATGTCTCCTGCCTGCCTACCTGCTGAGAGCCAACACTGAGAGTCAAAACTTACGCTCGGTGTTCCATGGCTGCCTGCTGACTCCACGGTCCAGCCAAGCCCAGCACGCTACGGTTTACAAAATGCTTGGTGTCCTAACCTCATCTGACACTCGGGTCACGCCTCTTGGAGGGGCAGTAGAGTCCAGTGGCTAAGGGCACAGGCTGCCTTGGGTCACATACTGGCTCTGTCACCTGCTAGCAGCTGTGGCCTGGGCCAACTGTCTCCCCCTGTGTGCCTCAGTTCCCCCGTCTGTAAAAGGGGAGCAATAATAGCAGCACCAACTTCACGGGTCGAGCCCGTGGCTCTGAAGCACTTGGCACAGCCCAGGGCCCACATCAGCCCTTCACATGTGCGATGCTCGCTTGCTAGACCTCTCGACACTGCCAGAAGCCACATACACACTGCTCCCTAGAGCTCCACACCAGACACTGGGGATGTCCGCATTATTCCTTCATCTCCCAACACAATTTCACGCAGAAGCTCAATTTATACCACGACGAGGGGGTGTGCCCTGGATGGCGGGTGAACGGGTGCAGCCCTCCATCTCCCTCACACGGATGCCTGCGGGAACCACCACCAGTTGACCCTGGGGTCGCAGGGGGCGTGAGTGGGCGAGGCCAGAGAGGGAGGCCGGGTCCCGCACCCACCGGCCAGAATGCCAGGTTGAGGAGGCAGATGGACTCTGTCCCAGGGAGCAAAGGTCAGTCACGGAAAGTTCCAGAGGGAGGGAAAGAAGGGCACTTTGGGACTCGAGAGCTGAGTGCTGCTCCTCCAGGCAGGGCCAGACCCCATCCCCTGCCGCAGTGCAGCACAGAGCCTGGGGCCTGGCACCACGTTTGCACTGGTCGCCCACGGGGAGCCTGTCCAGGGCGGGCAGGGTCTCTGAATGGCGGCAGGGAGACCAGAGGGAAGCCACTGCTGTATTAGAGGCGAGAGGGGGAAGGAAGATGGCCGGGATGCCCTGGAGGGTGCTGCCCGCGATCCGTTCTGCAGAACCGAGCCTGTGAGGTGCTCCCTAAAGGAAGGGTTCAGCGTTCCACGGTCAGATTCGTTGGCTCTAGGGAAAGCCGCCTGGTCTAGCTCCCTCTGGGAGATTCCACGGGGACATTTGTCTGTGAAGGGCCTTAAAAATCCGGCATTTCCCAAAGTTACTGGTTCACTAAACACATATTAAAATCCCACAGAACTAGTTTTCCCTGGAACTGGCCTTGAGAAATCCCAACCTGAGCGGAGTGGCCGCGGGTGAAGAGGGAGAGACAGCACAGAGGAGGGCAGGCAGACGGGGGCACGAGGGATGGGGATTTGCAGGGTGGGCGTGCATGGGAGACGCCGGCTCCCAGCCGGGCTCCGGCCCCAAAGGTGGAAGCAGGAGCCAACACGCCTGGTGCAGAGAAGCCTGGGTCAATGTCCGAAACCCACCCTCCAGGCCCAGGATGGGGGCCCTGGATTCCGGATCCAACGGCGCATCCAGCTTGATAAAAACCACCACAGCCTCTGCTACGCCCCATCACCCCAGATCTGCCCGAGGGCCCACCAGCTCCCCCTACCCCCAGTAAGGTGAAGAGGGGCCCAGGCTACTTCTGGGAAGGGCAAAGGCCAGAGTGGGAAGGTCACGTGAACTACCGGAGGGCTCACGGGGTGGCTGACCCTCCCCTGCCCCACCCGAGCGATGGACTCTAAAGGAGCTGGCCTCAGGGGTCCAGCCGGCCAGAGTTCTCCCCCCAACGCTGTGCAGTGGGTAGCCCCCCACAGACACTCTGAAATCTCGTTTCATAATTCATAATAATGGAACAATAAGAGTGCTGTTTGTTAAGTATCTACTCTGTGTCGGGCTGCCCGCTTGGCATTTTCTGTGAGTGAGCTCTATAACAGTACAGCCAAGGGCAGAGTGCTTGGCGCCACCGACCGATGGGGAAACTGAGGCTGAAAATGATGGAGGCCCTTGCCCCAGACCACATGGCCAGGAGGTGGCAGAGCTGGGATGTAACCCCACATCTAGGCAGACCTCAAGACCCCAGCGGCCCTCACAGACAGCCCTGCTGCCCAGCCCCTCAGGCACTCACCAGGGACCACTCTGTACAGGGCTGTGGACACCCACGTTGGCCTCTCTGGGCCTCTCTGCCTCTGCCACTGACGGCTATGGGCTGACTGAGATGTCATCAGCTTCTCCCTTGACCCCCCAGCCCTCTGAGGAGAGCAGAAGGGCATTCGGCGGCATATCCAGGCCACGCCCTCCACACCAGCCCCCTAATTCTCACACCCGCCAAATGAGGCAGGCCTCACTGTTCTCTTTTCACACGCAAAGGGTCGTGCAGCTTGCCCACGGTCATACAGCTGGGCAGTGGGGTTGCTGGTATTGAAACCCCCTCGGTTCTGACTCCCTCCAAGGGCTCTGGCTTCACCAGGGCCCGTCCACCCAGCCCGCTGCAGGGCTAGAACGGGGAGGGGAGAGAAAGGGGGACGCAGCTTCCTGTCCAGCCTGGCCCCATGTCCCCACCCCCCCGGCTTTAGTAAAAGGGGTTGGAGGAGAAGATTTCTAAGGCCCCTTTGAACTTTAATGCTCTGGAGGGAGGCTGCGGGAAGGATTAGGAAGCCAAAAATCCAGGTGAAGGCCCTCAAGCTGTACCACCCCACCAGCTGGCAGTGCCCACCAGGGGGCAAGACTGCAGGGGACCCAGGGCTGGGCTGGGGGGCATCTCTGCAGGCTCCCTGGAGGAGGAGGGGTGGAGCTAGACCCTGAGGGCCAGAGGTGTTGGCCCACAGCACAGGCAGTGGGGCTGGGGCAGAGGGCCAAGACATGGGGGCGGGCAGGGAAGGCCCATCTTATTTTGGATATCAAACCACGTGCCCTTTGTCCCTGTGCCCAGCCCTGGCCAGTCTGCCCAGCTGGGCCGCACTGGGGTCTTTCTTAAGGGAGAAGGTATTAAAATGAACCAGGACGCTCACAATTCATCTGCTTTTTAATTAACTTGCCCTGCTGCCTTAAGTGATTCCCTGCTTACGCTCATTCTTTTGAAAATTCCAAAGTGCTATTTCTGACCTGTGATTTACTATTGCCGCACGTCTCTATAAGCAGTGTTTTAGCTTAAGTGGCAGTTGCATATTAATTACAAAGTTAATTATGTGCTGTGTAATCATGCTGTAATTCATTAGTTTACTCTACACTCTGAGAGCCTCATGCTAATAGCAAGATCTGACAGAGGGTTTCAGGAATCACCAAGAAAGATCCATCGGAAAGCCAGAAAGGGGATGAAAAAGGCTTGGGAGCACACCTACACATAGATACTTCCTCAGATCCCATCTGCTTTCCCTGTGGCCGGGTCTTTGTGTCCCGCACACTGTTCAGACGGACAGAAAGCTGGCCCCGTGGCTGCCCGGGTCCCCAGCAGGCCCCCCACCTGGCGTGCATGCTGGCTGCAAACCAGAGTCTGCTGATTTCAATGGAAAACCCAGCCGGGTCTTGTTTTTCCCCCACGGAAGAGCAGGGACAGGAACAGAATTTGTTTAAAATTACTTACGGAACAGAGAGTCATTACTAGGTGAAAAATTAACTGCTCAGATCACCAAAACAAAGCGGCCCTGGAAACACAGACCAAGGCAGACCTGGGAGGGGCTCTGGAGGGATTCAGGTCCAAGGCAGATCGGGGGTGGTGGGAGGGGGTGGAGGCCCTGGAAGGGGGAGGGGAGCATTCCTGGGATTTGGACCACGGCCTCTTGCCATGCTTTTTCCTTCTCTACTGCATCCCCAGAAGCACCCAGGGATCCCAAAGTGGCCACAGTTCTCTCTCCTCCCTCTCCTGGTTCACTCTGCCCACTAACAGTAACCCAGGGCATTGTTTGCGTCTGGCTGTGTATTCTGGCCCCACTCCTTGGACAATCTTGCAAACTCGCCGAGTGAACAGCCCCCAGCATGAGGAACAGATGATGGATGGGGAAGAGTCGTGTCAACTCCAGACCCTCCCATACCCTGCCTGCTCTAGGGTTCTTCTAGAGGATTCTTTCCTAACACCATCTCTTCCAAGGCTTGGTGCTGTCAGGCACTGAAAAGCCATCCCTGATTCTCCAATGGCATTTAAAAGTCAAAGTGAGTTAAGACAGGGCGGCTCCAAAAAACCCTCAGTCTCTCTCTCTCACTGTGCAAACCTGCAGCTCATATTTCAAGCCTCCGTTGCACGAGGGGATACGAAGGCTGTGACCTACCACAGACACGGTGATCTGGTGGCTGAGACCCTCTGCTTTCCAAATATAAACCTGCTTGTTTTATTTTTGCTGACAGCTGAACGAAGGAAAAAAAAAAAAAAGATGTGAAAGTCCTTCCCTTCCTGGCTCCAGCCAACAAACAAGAGGAGAGAATGACTTGGAGCCCCAGCTGGCATGGGAGGAAGACAAATAAGAAAAAACAAAACATGTCCTTGTGCTACGGTGGAATGTTTAAAAAAGAGGTGAAAAGCACAAGGTCAGGGGCAGATCTCATTTTCTATCATTTCAGCAGGCTCAGGGAGAGGCAGGAGGATGCCGACTCAACAGTTTCAGGGGGAATCAGTTTTGGAGGGAACTCATTTTTTGGGGTGGGTGGCGCATCTTAACAGCCAAAGCGCTGTGGTTTCCTTTCCAGGGAACACATCGGTTTCCCCAGCAACAGAGAAGTCCGGCCTCCAAAGTTCTGACAGGAGACAAGGCTTGGCCTGGGATGCTCCCAGCAATTACCCACGGCCAAGGCTTTGGCCCCCTGCTTGCCTGGGCAGTGAGCAGCGGGGAGAGGTGCAAAACTGTCTGCTCTGCAAAAAGACAGGCACCAGTCTGCATCTCTCCCCCTTGTGCTTGTGCAGGCAGCTACTCATCCCCAGATCACAGCTTTCCGGGGTTTTATGGCTGAGCAGGTAAAAATGCTGGTGATGGTTTGGAACCAAGCCTGCCTCTGACAGCACTCCAGGAGGCGGTGGGGGGCTCGGGGTGGGCGGCTGATGGGGCAGCACGGGCTGGGCCTCCCGTCCAGCACACTCCTGTCCTTGTGTGGCCGGCACAGTGGGGACTGGATCAGAACAGAGCCAGTCTCAATTTCCAGAGCCATTTCCCTCCACCCAGGCCTGCGCTGGTGGCTCCAGAGGCACCACGTGGATTTTAGAGCCCATCTTCCCAGAGAGAAATATTTAAATGTCTGGCCTGGGAAGATGCAATTCATGCATCAGGTGCAGGAGGGAGTGGGGGAGGACTTAGTGGGAGCCGGGGAGGGGAGAGGAGGCAGAGGAGGTTCTCGGGAGGTGTCTGTCTACAGCACACTTCGCTCATTGCTGCTGTGTGCCGTGCAAAGTGCTCAGCCTGCATTATCTCATTTAATTCGCTCCCCAGCTGAGCGGTGCAGCGGGAGCAATTTCCCCCAGTGGAGGCAACTGAGGGGTTAGGTGAGTTGCCCACAGCCACCCAGTAAGTGAGTGGCAGAGCCATGAGTCACACCTGCCAGCCTCCAGGCCCCGGGCTCACAGGAGGGGACAGAAGGATCAGCGAGAGGACTGGGCTCTGGTTAGCCATTTATTCATTCCTCCGGTGCTGAAAGGGAAAGACAGGTCTCCGGAAAACCCTCTCCGCTCCCCTCCCCGGAGCCTGCTCCTCTCGTCTAAACATCCTGCACACTGTCCTCCCCCAGGAAGAGGGGCCGGGGAGCAGAGCCACCTGGAGGCGCAGGACCAGAGGCCCATTCCCTGAGGCTGGGCCCAGTGCGACGTCCATCTAACCCGGCTGACGTTTCCTGAGGGTCGGAGAGTGCAGCTTTCTCTCTTTTACACCCAAGGCAACCCTGTGGAGTAGGTAATACCAGCCCACTTTGGAGGTGAGGGGCTGGAGGCTCAGAGAGGTTCAGTAACATGGCCAAGTGGGCACAGCTAGCAAGAGGCTGAGCTGGGATTCAAGCCCTGGTCTGATGCCAAAACCCAAATACACTCTCAATGATCGTAATAATAACAATAACAATAACAATGGTAATAGCTCATACTTCCTATTCTAAGCATTTTACACATATTACACTGTTTTTCTCAGCTACCATAAAATATACTCTAATTCCATTTCACAGATGAGGAAACTGAGGCACCAGGCTCTGGAAGCAAGATGGTCAAGGACACAGTTGTTAAGTCCTGGGGCCCAGGTTTGAACCCAGCCAGAGGACTCCACGGCTCACACTAGTAACCCAGACGATACGCTGTTCACCCAACCACTGAGCTATCCTGCCTCTTCCCAGCCCTGAGTGATTGCTTCTGGATGGTTCTGGGATCCTGTGAGGCCAGGCAGCTCTCTGGAGAACACCTATTGCCCTGGGGAAACATCAGGCAGAACCTGGTCTGTGTGTGTGTAGGTGCAAGTGTGTGTAGGCATGCGAGTGTGCGTGTGAATGGGCACGTGTGTGTGCATGCATGCGTGTGCACCTCAGGCCTGAGCTGCATCCAGGCCATGCCTGCAGCTGATTTATAACCCTTGGAGAAAGCACAACTGCAAATCTTGCCCACAAATCTTCCCTATCGAGGTACTCGGGACAGGCAGACATGTTGTGAATTCCCAAGAACAGGCAGGCCTCCACCTGACCTCGGCTCCCCAACACTCCCGGCTCTCAGGGGGCTGTAGTGGGCCCTGGTGACCTGGCCATGGGTGGGTTCTGTGAGGCCCTCCTCCCAGCGGTCAGCCAGCTCCCTCCTGGCAGGGCTCATTGCTGCTTCCAAGTGGCCTCGCCCAGGAAGGCCCTATCAGGCAGGAGCTAGCTGTCTCTCTTGGCAGGTCCACCACACAGATACACGTATGCTGGCCTCCCGGCTCAGATGGGCAGGGGACAGGGCCCTCTAGCACCTACAGAACTGAGATAGAGGATATGTGCTATTGGGCATGCATCAAGTGTCAGCTCCTATACTAAGAGTTTTGGGTTTATCTCATTTAATTGTCACGACCACCCAAGACAGTGAGGTTCAGAGAGGTGACATGATGCCCCAGCTTCTGCACCCAAGCAGTCTGACACTGGAGCCTGTGCTTGGAACCCCTCTGCTGGGGGACCTCAAATTGCACAGCAGGGGCCCTCACATCCTGGCCGAAAGCTCCAAGAGCTGGCACAGAGACCCTCACTCCAGTTCCTCAGTTAGGGATAATGAGAGGGTCCCTCCCAGTTAAACCCATCCCAATCCTAGCAGATGTGAACGCTGGGAGATGTTTCCAAACCCAGCCCCACGAGGCAGTGTGATTGGAACAGAAAAGGGACTTATGAGCTCTGTCCCCAAACCTGGCCCCACAGAGACTTCCCCTGCAATCGTCCGTGGTGGCTTCAGGCTTGAGAAGTCCTAATGTGCACCCAGCACCCAGCACCCATCACCCAAGCCTTCCTGGAGGTCTGCGACCGCACAGTCAACTCCCTGCTATGGCCCGCATGGGGAGGATGGGCAGCAGTCGGTGCCAGGGGCAGGAGGAGGTGGGCGGGACCCAGCCTTGGCGCTGCCCCTACCTGCTGCGCGGCCTCAGGCCAGTCCACTGCCCTCTATGAGTTTTGGCTTTTCTTTCTGGAAAGTGGGCTATGCTTGCCTGCCAGACTGTTGGAAGGATTAAGTTAAATAAGAGACAGGTCTTGACCCTCAGGAGAGGCTCAATGCATTATTGTTAGAGAAACGAAAGGATCCATGCACACTCGCACACAATACATGCACACACATGTGCATGGGCACAAGCAGCTGGGGTAACGTTTGGGTCCTGAAATCCCCAGCCTGGCCCAAGCAGCTCCATGGACCGGCCCCGTGAGGTGTGTCTCTGGGCCGGACACCAGGTTGAGAGTCCCCAGCTCCTCCTCCTCCAGCTCAGACTCTCTCAGCCTCAAACCTATAATCCCCAGCGAGGGAAATGACAGCCTTGCCCAGCAGCCGCCCTTGGCCAATGTGGGCAGCCGGGCGGTGGCTGTAGTGGTGGCTGGGAGGCAGCCCGGGACACGCAGCCACTGAGTCAGAGGAGGTCAAAAGCAGGGGATGACCACCACAGGGCCTGTGGGCTTCGGGGCACACGGAGGGTGACTGAGAGGGAAGTGGGGGGAGGTGGGCACAAAGCCCCCTCTGGGGGACAAGGACCAGGGAAGAGTCAGGGAGGGGTCGTGACCCCAGGACCCCAGCTGCGGGGAAGGGAACTCGGCCACCAAGGCGAAGGCACAGGGCGCGAGACCTGAGGCGAGCAGGCCGGGCCCTGGAGATGGCAAAGCAAGGACCAGCCTGGGGTTTGGGTTAAGGGAACCTGCAAACATGCTGATTTCTGGTCTCTGCCTAACTTGGGTGGGGGACCCAGGAATCTGCATTTCAGAAAGAGCACTGGGATCTCGTTGCCACTGGTCAGCAGGTGGCTGCTTGGGACCCCCTGGATCTCCTCTGCCCCCACCTGTGCCCGCCTTCTCTTTGGCAGCCCCCACTGCTTGGCAGGGGGGCAAGGCTCGCCTCCGGGGAAGCTCCCAGCACACCTGTGGGAGGGGCCACAGAGCCGTCTCCAATTTACAGAGAAACTGAGGTCCAGAGAGGAGTGACGCCTGCTGACAGCTCCCCAGCTCCCCATGGGCCATGCAGCAGGACTGGGGCCCGAGCTCTCCTCCTTTGCACCTTCCTGCCCAGGACCGGTGCCCTCCACCTCCTCCCAAACCTGCTCTCTCAGAATTCCTATACCTTGGTCAAGACGTGGACTCTCAGTCCCATCCCAGTGAGGAACCAAGAGCTTGGCCTCCTCGGAGAGATGCCCTCATCTGAAAAATAGAGTGGAGGGAGGCTGGGTTTGGGGAGGTACAGGCAGAGAGGAAGGGCATTCTGGATCAAGGGGACTGGTGGGGGAGAGCAGTTGGAAACGTGTCCAGGTTAGGACTGAGGGTGGGGTCTGGGGTTGGGGTTGAGCTTACCCGCCAGGCTCTGCCAAAAGGAAAGTCTCCTGGGGGCACTCAATAGCCTAGAACAGAGGCCTTTGTCTGCTGCTCCCCAAATGTCTTAGGGTTGCAAGGAGCGACTGGCAGGCTGCTCGGAGGTGGCAGTGTTTGCTTGGGGCCACTCCAGAGTGCAGGCTCTGGCCCCCGCTCCACTGGGGAGCTCAGGGGGAGAGAGGGGATGTAGTCAGCCTCCCCTGGATCAGCCTAAGCTCAGGGGTGGCAGGGCCTGGGCCTCCCTGGGGGTGCTGTCCTTGGACTCAGGCCCTGGGGTGACAGGCCCTGGGGAGAGAAAAGCCCACCTGGGCGTGAGGACGCCTGGCTCTGGGCCGGCTCAGGGTTGTGGGGACTGTCCCAGCTCAGGCTCGGAGCCAAGGACTCCCGTTGGTGCCTCTGAAGGCCAGACAACCCACTGTCACCTCTTAGCCACCCTCACACCTCATCTCCTGTGGAACAGATTCTTGGAGGCTCTGGCTCTTTTAAGCGTGTCAGGCTCGAGGACAGGGCCACCGGCCTGCCCTGCTGTGCACAGCCCGGCATCCTCTGGGGCATTTCCTCAGCCCACACCTCCGGAAGGTGTGGGGGCCCAGTGGGGGCCCTCGGCCGGTCTCTGCTGGGGAGCCAGGCCCCCTGCCCCTCACCTGGCTCCCCACACACCCCCTTTTCCCTTGCTCCCTCTGCCTGTCTCCCTGACCTCCAGGGTGGCATGAGGCACCAGCCCACCTTCACCCTCTGGATCACCCCCACCCCAGGAAGGGGGCAGACGGACAGGCGGAAGGACAGGTGGACAAGAGGCATGTTGACTCCTTGGCCCGCCCGCCCCGGGGAGGTCCGTGGAGGCTGGTGTGGGGCCCGCCTGCCCTGTTCTCGCCGGCTCTCTCTGCCCCAGGACGGGGACCCGAAGCCCAGGAGCCCGCACGCCTGCTCACCCGCTGCCCCGTCCCCACTCGCCACGGCCTCGCCAGCCGCTTCCCTGCCCCCTCGCGGGCCTGAGATGGCTGTCGCCATGGCAACCCTGCTCATTCAATCCGGGGATAATGAAGCCAATGTGTTTTTCATTTCCATGAGCTGGAGTGTGGAGCAGAGCAGGGGAGAGGGGCTTCCCCCTCTCGGCCCCTCCCTCCTGGGGAAGGGGCAGCCTGGAAAGAGGCAGTGAGCAGGCCCTGATCAGCGGAGGGATGGACCCCGGCAGGATGGGGGACACCCGGTGCCACCCAGCTCTCAGCCCGCCAAAGCAGGCAGCTGGCCAGTCAACGGCAGCTGGAGAGGCAGGCCTCTCTGCCAACACCCAGGCTAGGAGAGGCTCTGGGTGCCATGGAGAACGAGTCGGGGTGCTGGAGCCAGGCCAAGTGCAGCTCCATTTCTAGCTGGGTGACCTTGGACTAGTTACTTCACCTCTCTGGTCTCATTTCAGTAGAACCAAGTTTGCCACGGATTTATGGGGTAACTTCGGAATGTCAGGCCCCTCTGCAGCCCCAGGGATCCGCTCCCAGGGCAGAGCACCATGCCCCCCAGGCACCCCCAGGTTGGTAGAAGAAGGAGTTTGCAATAGGCATGTTTTTCAACTACAAAAACAAGGCTAGGCATTCTTTCCTATTGCTGCCTGTCTTTGAGTTAATATCGGGGGTTCAAATGAAGTTGTGCACACAAAAGTGCCAGGCACACAGTAGGTGTTTTATGAGCACTAGCCCCCTCACCCTCTTCCTTTTTTCCCCCCCGGGTCCCTGATCTGCAGCACAGCAATAGCAGATGTTTAAGAAACTTTCACATGTGAGTCAGCAGTTGCAGCTGCTCCTAACTCCTCTTCTTCCTCCCTGGATTCTGGAAAGAGACCTGCCCATTTGGCTGGAGGTGAAACTGAGGCCTGAGCAAGGCTGGGTGGAGCTGGAGGGTGGGCTGGCGGGATGGTGACCACCGGCTAGCCCACACCATTGGTGGCGGAGATCAGTGCTGCCCAGTCTGGGGGGAGCAGGGCTGTCTGGGAAATCCGTGACCCACAGTCTCCGCTGCTGCACCCCCTCCTCCAGCCCCTCTCCAAGGGCAGGAAGCCAGAAGCACCCACGCAGCAAACCCCAGCCTGTCTCCTCCCCACCCCACCCCCAATAACTCAATCACCTTGGAGGCCAGTGGCTCTCTCTCCTGGCTGGGCTCACAGATTAGAGGGGGAAGCAGGCAAGGGGAGGAGGTGGGGGAGGCGAGAGAAGCCACCATGGAAAAATCAGAGCAGGGCTTGAAAAATGAAGAAGTAAACCTGCCAGAAGGAAGACAGCCTTAATCTGTCCTCCATAAAGCTGTCTTAGGGCCACCAAGGACGTTGGCGGGTGGAGGGGGCTGTAGACGGCTCCTCCCAGTCCCCTGCTGCCCCCACCCAGCTGGGCTCCAGCCACCACCTGGTGAGGGGCCAGGGAAGAGGGGGGCCTGGGGAGCCCGCTGGTTAAAAGGGGCAGGGGTGTGGGAAGGCAGCTGTGGCAAGGACGGTCCAGGAAAAGGGGCCTCTCGTGGACTGACTCATCACACCTCCTCGCGGGCACTCCTGCCCCCTGTGGACTGACTGCCTGATAGAGGGGCAGCATGGCTGGATCTGCAGGCAGCTGGACGGACCATCAGCCCGCCCGCCCATTTCACAGATGGGAGCCTGAAGCCTGGACAGGCCCCGAGTTACATGGCAAATCAGAGCAGTTTGGGGTCTCCAGCACATGGGTCTGGGCTGAGCTGCAGGGCCGGGGGCATCTTCCCACTGTGGGCAGTGCCCGGTGCCCCTCAGCACCCCATTACTCCCAACCCAGGCAGGGGGCAAGTTTACTCAAGAAGGGGGGACACTGCACTGAGTCACCACGGGCCCCTCCACCTGGCCATTAAAAATCACATTTTCTGGGAACACTGAATGACCCTGAAACATGCTCAGGATGCTAACTCCAAAGGAGACAGAAAGAAAATTGTCAAGTGACCTGAAAGAAATGCAACAAAATGTCAACTGAGGTGATGTCTGGGGTGTGGGGGGTGCGGGGAGAGATTATGGGCAATTTTACCTTTCTTCCTGCATCTTTTCATGACTTCCAGATTTTCTACAACAATCATGCATTGATTTTACAATAAGGAGAAAAGGACATTCTTAATGTTTCAGATAAATAAGTCAGATCCATTAAGCACTACATCTGCTAGGATCTCCATTTAGAGGACAGAGTCAAAGAAACTCATGCTGGATTACGGGGCACTTTTGCTTCTTTCTGCGGCCCACAGGCTCTAGGGCAGTGGGGAGAGGACTGGCTCTGCTCTCACTTTGCTGGGTGACTTCAGGCCAGTGCTATACCTCTCTGGGCACCAGTGTACTCTCCCCTGCCCTTCTCACCTCCCAGGAGTGGGGCTGAGGTCTAGGAAAGATGGATCCGGGCAGGCACGGAAACCAAACCTGCAGGGCTCTGGAAATCGGGGGCATGCCGTGGGGGCCGAGGGGGCATGGAGGTGCCTCTTGGGACAGGGCAGGCCGGTGCAGGGTGGAGGAGCCTGGCCTGAGCAGCTCCAGGAGGCAAGGGGCCAGCTTTCCTCTCCTGTTTACAGTGGAAACACTGACTTGAAAAGGTTTCACTTTTCCACTGTTTTTGTGGCGGTGCTGTGGGGAGCAGGGCTTCCTGAGAGCGCAGCCAGCTTTCCAAGGCCACACCGAGTCCAGCCCTGTGCTGACCTCCCACGGGAAACATCATGTTTTCAATTTACGGGCCCCTGCCAGGCACTGCAAGCAGGCCTGCGCCGCAATGGCAGACGTGCGGGGAGGGCAGTTCCAGGCTCTGCTGCAGTTGGGAATCCGCAGCAGGCCGGCAGAGCTCCAGGACCCCCAAGGGGCCCCCGAGAGCCTTGCTGCCAGTCAGCCCCGGCTGCGGGAGCTGGCACAGTTCGCACGGTTTTGCGACTTGCTGATGCTTCAGTGCTCTAGTCTCCTGGCTCCCGTATCAGTACATCCTACCCCCTTGCTGGGGAAACTGAGGCCCACAGAGAGAAGAGGCTTCCCAATGCCACCAGTGTGGGGAAAATGGTCTGAAACCTTATTGGTAGATTCCCAACTGAGTCCCCTGGCAAAAGCGGGCCTGGCCCACACTGCCGATGACGGTGATGACAGCTGACACCCACCACGGGCAGGCACTGTAATTTCATTTAACCCACATAAAAAGCCTATGGGCTTTCTATCATTTGAATCTTACAGATGGGGAAACTGAGGCTTGGAGGACTTAAGAAGCCTTTGTAGGGTTGCATGGCTGATAAGGGATGGAGCTGGGGGTTGCGGACTGCCAAGCTGCCCTGCCCCTCCCCTTCCCGATGCTGTTTCTGGCTCTGTTGCTTGGGGCCTTCTTGCCCCAGCTGCAGGCACTACCACCCTTCCCAGCTCTGGGTGCTTCTGGGAAATTCCGGTAAGCTGAGAGGTGCTGTCATTCAGACAGAGGCTGCTGAGCATCCTGGGCTACCCTGCCGGGCAGAGAGCTATGCTCTGCTCACAGGAGGACCTCAGGGCCACCCCTTTATTTCCCAGGGCTTCTGTGTCCCCAGCTGCACAAATGGGGAGTGGGACTGGGCTGGACAGTGTGGAAGGGCTCTGAGCTTGAACGACTGGAGCCCAGGATTCTTTTCTCTTTGCTTCCCATGCTAGCACATCAGCTCCACGAGGGCGGGGTCCTTGTCTCCCACTTCCCAAATACCAGGAAGGTGCCCAGTATGTAGTAGATGCTAAATAAACACTTGAGAGTGTCTGGCGGTTGGGCAAGGTCTTGGCTTGAAAACGGAATGGAGAAGCCTGGAAGCTCTTCCTACCAGCCATGTGTTTATGGTGCTCCGGGGGGAGAGGAGTCACCCTGCCCGCGGGCTCCCATCCCTCCATGAGGCCCCCAGGCCCTGACTCCGTCTGTGCAGCGCCCGCCCCTTGCCCTCCTTCTCACTTTCTGGGACTCGTTGAGTGCCAGCACTACACAAAGGACACATTTTCAGGGATCACAATCAAACACTTGTTTTTTTTTTTCACAAATTGTCCCCTCCCTTCTCCTTCCCGTCCAGGGCACCCCTGGTCCCTAACGGGAGCCCCTTCCCAGTCCTGGAGATGGAGTGAGTTCGGGCTCACTCCAGCCTCCCAGGAACCCTGCAGGCTGGGCCACACAGGCTGGCTGCAGCTGTGAGCACCAGAACCTGCGAGGAGGACGGTCCCAGGGCTGCCACCGAGGGGGCGCTGGCTACAGGCTGCCCCCTGCCGGCCAGCCCGGGGAGAGCCTGGGGAGCTCAGCCCACAGAGGGGCAGGCGGAGACTCTGTGTGTGTGTGTGTGTGCGCACGCGTGCCCAAGTGTGTGAAGGGAGATGGGGATGGGCACACATGGACACACACACATACTCGCACATTCCCCGAGAGGAAAAATAAGAGATAGCGGGAAAAAAGTGACCTGGCATGAGAGGGCAGAGGCCAGAGAGGCCCCCGGGGGGAAAGCAGCACAGGGCGGAGTCAGGCACAGGGAACCCACTGTCGAAAGGGCGCCCCCTGGAGTTGTGCTCTGGGCAGTAAGGAAGATGCAGAACCAGACTGACAAAATGTGAGCAAGAGATGCAGCCCAAAAACGAAGCAGTGACTGTGCACGAAAGGATGACCATGAGACGGAGGGACACGCAAAGCAAGAGAGAGACAGATGGGCAGATGGATCAGCTGAGAGGTAAGAGGGTGGCAGAGCAGAAATCGAGACAGACGGACAGAGGGCATGGCAGATGCAGCAGTTAAGGCCCTAGCAGGCTTCTGGGAGTTTCTCTGGGGTCACGTGTTAGGATACACTTACTACCACCTGCAGTCTCCCTCCCAGTCTGGGTGCTTGTGGTGTCAACCCCAAGAGGGCCTTCCTGTCTCCTGCGAGAAGCCCAGGGGAAGCCCTCCCTCCCTCCAGCTCATCCCAGGCCAGAAGCCTGGGAGAAGGTCACAGACACAGAGCGGAAGGGCAGGCTCCAGCCTGGAGCTGCACCTCCCCTCTGCAAGGACTGGGCCTCAGTTTCCCAGAAGGGGTAGGATCAGTTGGAACCCCAACCCCCAGCCTTTAACATCCCTGTGTCTCCATAACTTTCCATTTAGACAGCATCTTGGACATGCTAAATGCTTTCTGTGTTCTTCTTCTCCACCTTACCTCCATTTCTGAATTAACACTCTGAACTCTTCTAACCCCTGCACTCACCAGGCTTGGATTTTAAAGCCCAGACTTGCAAAGGGACATCTCGCGTACAAACGGAATCTCCAAAGTGCACATCCCTTCCCTGCCGGCACCAGGGGTGACTGTGCTCAGTGTTTGTGCTCTGACATGCTGGGTTTCAGTGAAAGCTAAGTGAGAAATGACCACAATTGTGTGCTTCTCCAGATCAGAAACCTCCCCCGGCTTACTACTGGCCATCAGCCAGAGGCAGGGCCCACCTTTTGGGCCTCTCACGTGCTCCCCCCTCTGAAGCACTGAACTGGATGGCTGAGGACAGGCTGTGCCTTTGCCTCCACCCATGCAATCCCATTTGGTTCCAGCCACAGCTCCTCCTGCCCCTTCCAGGGGGAGCTGTGTCCCAGGCGTCCCTGCAGCTGAGGCAGCCTGGCCACTAGAACAGCCCGAGTCGTTGCTGGGGAAGGTTCTGATGTGGGCAGGGCCTGCCCTCCGGCTGGTGGGTGCAGCCCCGGCTGTCTGCTGCAGCAGTCCCAGCCGATCTAGGGAACCCACTTCCCACACGCCCGGTCGCGTGGGCACCCAGCAAGGACGCTCAGTCTCATTCTAGGAGGAGGTCAGATGGGGAGGTCAGGAGACCTGGCCACATGGCTTGGGGCCTGAAGATTACAGACCAGGCCTGTTGGGAACAAAACGGAGAAAAAACCTAGACCAGCCTCCTCGGATCTTCCCGGTTGGCCGTGCTCTCTCCCCTGACACAGCCTCCCAGCGGCTGTGTGACCATGGGTGTGTTATTTAACTTCTCTGTTCCTCAATTTACTCATTGTGAAATAGGTGTCTATGGAGATTAAATTGGATGATGCATAGAAAGTACATGCGGCAAGTGCTAATTAATACAACTACCCATTAACACCTCCCGACACAAACACAGTCTCCCACACACCAGGAAGGAAAACATCAGGACTGAAGGCAAGGGCTGGATCTCAGGGCCTGGGTGGGATGCCGGGCTGGGTGGCCTTTGGCGAGCCACTTGCTCTATTTGCTGATCTAATCAAGTTCCTCCTTAGTACTCTCTAGGAGACCCCTTCCTGCCCCCCAAAGAAAGCAGTGGATTGATCTCAGGGCCTGAGGGGTCTCCTGACACCCCTTCTGAGCCCTTGTGTCACACCGCACTTGCCTCCACCAGGCTAGGAACCCTCCTGCTGGACGCAACCCAGGCCCCAGGTCAGCCCGCACCTGCCCAGGTGGGGCCTGGTGCCGCGGGTCGGCCCACTCTTGGTGCACAGATTTGGACACTTCATTTATTGCACTGAGAGATTAAGCGCCTTTAGTTCCTGCTGAATCCCCCAACTGACTCACTGTTTCCTCCCCGTGCTGGCCTTATGGTCATTACAATTTAAACACCTGAATTGTCAAGCTGCCAGGCACCCAAGGCTGGAGAGAATTGACTTCCGTCACAAAAGTCCAATCCAGGGGAAGTGCCCATTCCCTGCCCATTCCCTGACCTCTGGGGATTTATCTTTCCCTGGAGCAGGGAAGGTACCTGAAGGATTTGTGTGAAGATCAATAATGGAAAACTTCAAATGATTTTTGCAGGAAATTTTCCTCTGTTTTTTTTTGCATCTTAAAAGATGCTACTGGGGGCCTTAAACTATTTCAAATAATGTGTAAGAACTTTAAGGAAGCAACCAAACAACAAGATATCCTCTCAGAACACCACCAGAAAGCCGAATGAGATGATTACCAGCTCAAAAATGTTTTGAAATATTTTGAAATAATTTTCCCTTGTGCTTTTACCATGCTGACTTCAAAAAGTATACACTGCACTTTCATTCTCACGTGATTACCTCCTAATAAATAAAAAAACAACAAAAATATGTTCCACTGGAATACGGTGGTGAGGGTTGGGAGGCACGGCATGGAGTTTAGGGTCAGACCCCATCCCTGGCTCTGACACCTGGAGCCTAGGGCACCTCCAGCTATTCTCTCAACCTCTGTCTGCCTCGGTTTCCTCATCCATAAAATGGAGCTCATGCTGGAACTTGGGGTGCTGTCGGGATTGAGAGAGGCTCACTGGCTGCTGACACGAGAGTTTTCATTATTCTCATTATGTCTGTCTAATGGCCTCGGTGGCAGAGTCCTGACCTCCTGCTCCAGCAGCTCTAAGATGGTGAGGTCTGCCTCGGGCAGGCGCTGGGTGCTGTGTACGAGGTGCCCCAGCAAGGCCGCCAGCACTCAGGCTCCACGAGTTCCTGCTCGCTCCGGGGAGGACCCCAGTGGGCACCAGCTGCCCCGGGCTCTGAGGAACTACCCCGAGCCGCTCTTGTTCTGCCCCCCGGCCCGCTCACCTCCTGCTGCCTTGTCCCTGCACCTGCAGCCTGCCAGCCAGCTTCTCCATCCCTGCTGCTTCCTGACCTGGTTCTTGGTCACTCAGCAGATCCTAGAGGGCCTAATCTGTAGCCTTCATCCGAGCTGCATTTATTGAGTGCCTACTATGTGCTGTTCATTTCCAAAGCATTTAACATACATGAGCTATAGTGTGCCAGGCCTGCAAGCAGGGGTCTTCCCCAGGAGGGGCTCTGGCATGTGCCTACTGACGCTCTGGTACAAACCCACTCCCACCCCCCAGGAACCTATCCAGGGTCCTGGTTTGGGCCACACCTTGTCCTAAGTCTGTATCTTTACACAGCTCCCGTCCCCATTCTCGGTCCCCCCTGAAATCCTGACACCCTCTGAGTGTCAATCTGGCTCCAGTCAGCCACCTCCAGGAAGCCCTCCAGATCCCCTCCTTCTACAAGGCCTCCTCCTCTCTTGGCCCCACACACCTCCCTGGCCCTGTGGGCATCCAGTGGCACCAATTCTGTACCCTGCACTTAAGTTGTGGCTTCACAAGCAGACCAGGGCCCCATGAGAGCTGGCACAGGGTTTTCTACTTCTTGGTCTCCCCAACTGCTTAGTACAGATCATGCACACAGCAGGTGCCCGGTAAACACAGCTACCTCATTGACTTTGCCTGTGCAGACGCAGGGAGGTGGGCCTGGGATGCACACACATCACTCCAGCACCAGGTGTCAGGTGCCAGCGGAGGACAGGACTGGGGCTCTGGCCAAGGCAAGGACGGAGCTACCTGCACACGCCTCACACCCAAAACGGGCTGGGCCAGCATGATGCCAGCGGTCAGAGGGGATGGGGACCCTCTTCTCAGTGACAGCACAGCCAGCCCCTGCACCCCAGGCCCTGACATAACCCCAGTGGGGAGGGGCCCAGCGGTAATTCCTTCTCACTGGCTCCCCTGAGCACCAGCAAGTGGGACGTGGGAGGCAGCCGGTGATGGGGAGAGCCTCTCATTTCTGGAGCAGGCTGCCCTGTGCGGGGGCATTCCTGGAAACCTTCCATGGGAGTGGCCCTGACACGGGCGGGAGGACCCAGGAGTCAGGAGGAGGCTGCTGATTTAGGCTGACAGTGCGGGTCAAAGAAGGGCCAGCGTTCGGGAACAGGTGGCCCCCGGGCCCCCGTCCAGAGGAGCTAGACAGTCCCACTCCACCCCGGCCCTCTGCCCTGCCTTCCTCGGCTGGCTCCAGGTTAGGGGTCCGGCTCAGCCTGCAGAAAAGATCTCCCTTCCAAGTGGACTGGCAATACCCGGCCAAGCCTGGGGCCTCCTTGGAAGGCCCAGGGGAACCACCACTAAATGGCACGTCATGCCCAGGGATTGGCCTTTCTGTCCCAAGGGCTCCGGGGTTGGCAGGGGGACCCCAGGGAGCCTTCATCTGATTTTCATGGGGTCTTAGGAGCAGGTAGAGCCCTGACAGACCATCTGATCCCCTGGCTTATTAGTGAGAACACTGAGGCCTTGACTCTGCCTGCGGCCCTGCCTCGAGGGCCAACTTCCCTTTGCAGGCACCAGTGTGTCCTAGACAGGCTTGACATAAGGCTTACCTGTAGCCTGTGTTAAAGATCCAGAGCCCTGGGCTCAACTCCATACCTATCAAATCAGACTGCAGGAGAGGAGCCTGAGAATCTGTATTTAAACAAGTGTCCCAGAAGGTCAGAGTGGGCTGGCACATTTGGGAAGCGCTGTGTCTCCATCTTGAAGTATCATCCTGAAAGTGCCCCCCTGAAAGCTCAGGAGACTGGCCAGGGGCCAGGATGCCTGGAGTGGGGAGCATCTGGGTGCCAGGGCCAACTGAGGCCGACCCCAGCAGACCCTCAGTGCTGAGGTCAGGAGGCGTCTCCCTGAGGACATTGGTCTCCCATTAACAAAGAGGACTGGCACTAATGCAGACGGTAGGAAACAGGGTAGTCAAAGATTAAGTAACTCGCCCAGACGTGCATGGCTGAGAAGCGGCAGAGCAGGGACTGGGAGCCAGAATTGTCTGTCCCTAAGCCCTGTGCTCTAACCTACGCTTCCTTTATCATGCTAGAATGGACAAGAGCGAAATTGTGGGTGGTGAGCTCTCCGGCGATGGATGGGATCAAGCAGTAGGTAGAGGAACCCCTGGCAGGCCTGAGGCAACCTTTATCAGCCTCCTGGAGCTGTGACCTGGGACAGACTAAAAGGGCTGAGGGTTGCAAGGAAGTTTGTCATGGATTTCTTCTGCACACTGAAAACAACTGTGGATTTTTTACAGGCTCTAGTTCATCTAGTTCTCCAGGCTCAGTCTGTGGCCACCCTTGGGCTGCTGGGCAGACACAGCTGGGAGCGGGGGCATCTGTTGGGCAGAGAGATGGGGGGGGCATAGGGCTGGCTCTCCGGGCATGAAAAGGGCAGGGGTGGGGTAGCTAGGATTGGGGAGCCTGGCTGGGGACGGGGTGGAGAGAAAGCTAGCCAGGGGCCACTGGTGAGGGTTGCTCCACGAGCCAGACCATCCGCCAATCAGTGAGTCAGCCAGATGGGGTGGCACCAGGGAACATTCCACGGAGGTTATGAAGCAGAGATGCGCACCCCAGGCTCCCAAAGATGTCTCAGGGAAGCAGCAGAGGGTCCCAGACAGCTGCGAGGCAAGATGTGCTGCTTCTCAAACTGGAACTGAAGAAAGGGTGAGAAGCACTTAACAGGAAAGACAGATGTGAGGGAAAAGCTTCCACAAGCTCAGAGACCACAAATCCCCCCACTCTCCATTAATCAGGATGGTGGGAGCGGGGAGCTGGTGCAGCCGGGGAGCTCTCCAGGGGTATGTGGTCTCCAGAGCCTGGGGTCTCTGCAAGGATCCTCGAGACACAGTTCACCCAGCAACCAGAGCAGACTGTCTCCTGTGGGAACCACTCCTGCACCGGCCACACAGCCCAGAATGGAGACATCCAAAAAGTGACCTGGCATGGGGCATGCAGGGAACTGGGGCTGAGGTGGGCAATAGGTGCCACACAGTGCACTACCCCTCAGTCATGACACTGTTTCTCACAGAGCCTCAGAATCCTTCTCAACACAGCCCTACAAGCACAAAAAGAACCGGCATGTTGGATGAAACCTCGATGCCATCCATGGAGGGAGCTTTCTGCTGCCGTTCAGCACGGACGTGCCAGGGACCGTGCTGGGGAAGTGGTTTGGAGCCCTGCCCCGAGCCTTCAAGGAGCTGACCGTCCGGCAGGGGTGTCGGCAGCGAGCTGGCTTGGAGGAGGAGAGGCAAGGAAAGGCCTTGGGGTGTGTGGAGCTGAAGGAGGGGACGGATGGGCTGTGTCTCGTTCGGCAGGGAAAGAGGCTGCCAGTTCCCAGCTGGCAGGAGGAGGTGGGCCCAAGGGGACACTATTGGGGCAGTGGCGCCCACCCTGCCTGTGGTGGCAGACACAGGTGGGAGGACAAGGCCAGCACCCGAACTTCCCCTGAGTTCCCGCCACACTGCCTGAGCAGACGCCAGGAGAGTCAGATTGTAAATGGAGCATGCAGCAAAGTGCAGCCGGAGGGAGCTTGCTGGGTAACAAAGAGGCAATCCCCCCGGAGGGTGGGGAGCTCCAAAGGGGTTGCTCTGCTGCCATGCTGGCTTCTGGGAACCTCTGGGAACCCCCCACCTCTGGAGAACATCTGCAGGCTCCAGCCGGGCACCTTCCTATCCCCTCCTGCTCTGGAGACTGTCCCTGCCCCAGGCCTGCTCGAACCCCTGGGAAACCTCTGGGTTAACGCAGACACACCCTCTGGACACCCCTGACCTTCAGACTGTGTTCCAGCTGCCCCGGGAAGAGGTCCTGGGGGGCAACCTCCATTTTCTAGGCTGTGTGTTTGCAGTCAGGAGTCTGGGAGGAACCGAGAGGCAGGACTGACATGGATCTGGCACAGTTTTGAGTCTGCCTGGGGCTGGGGCCATTTGGGGAGCCGGTGGGGGGAGCCCTGCAGCCCGGGACCTCACTGGGGGGGGGGGTTCAGTCACCTGGGTTCTTGCCGCAGTCCTGCCTGCCTCCGTCCACCTTTTCAGCTGAGGCACTGTGAATCTGAAGGGCAGGACAGCAGCAGCTCTGCCTGCTGAGAGAATGCTCACCCTGGAAACTTCCTCCCCCAGGCCTTAGTTTCCCTACCTGCGAAATGAGGAATTGGGATTTCCAAGCCTACACTGCCGAACACGGCAGCCGCGAGCCGTGTGTGGCAATGGAGTACTTGAGATTGCAACATGTTGTAAAGTGTGAACTAGACACCAGATTAGGAAGACTTGGTATGAAAAGAAGAATGTGGAATATCTATGTCCAATGCAGTTATCATTTCAGTGCGTAATCAATAAAAAATAAGGTGGCAGGCAGTCTGAGGAGCACTTTAAAAGGCATAAAGGTCATGGTGGGTAAGGGGTTGGGGTATCGGAGTGATCAGGGAGGAGATGACCCCCAGAGGTGGAGGCCATGGGGGCTCGAGGGGGCAGACGCTGTGTCCGCCCAGAGAAGGAAGCAGGGTTTGGGGAAGGCTTCCCCGGGATTGGGACACATGGCCCCAAGGGGGACGGGCATTCCAGGGGTGGGGGGGCCACTCCGTGGAGCTGCCCCTGGCCCCGGCAGAAGGCTGGCATGGGCTGAGGCTGCGAGAGGAGGTTGGGGCAAATGGTGGACGCCTCGGATGCCAGGCTGAGTCTGCTCAGGACCCAGAAGATCCGGGGACGGGGGGAGCTCCTCTAGGCACCACCAGGGACCCTCCTCACCATCCTCAGAACATGGAGACCCTCCAGGCCCATGGTTCTCTGGAAGCCCACCCTCCAGTCCTCACTCCCCTTGGGGAGAGGACAATTTATTTATTCATGAGCATACGCACACTCCCACCAGGCAGCCAGCTCCTGTACACCTCACTTCTAATTATAGCAGGAATTTCATTAATGCTGGAGGGAAATGCCAGGTTTCCAACCTCCCTCCCTAGCCCGCCTCCCCCATTAGTGGACGCAGGTGCCATCTTGCTCCCCAGCTCTGGCCCGTGGCTGGTCACCCAGGTGTCCAGGACAGCCCAGGGGCACTGCAGAGTTGGACGCTGGTCCTTGGGTCCAGGGGGACGGGACAGTTCCTGCCCCCAGCCTCTGGCCACACACAGCCACCAAGGGCCAGGAGTTTGGGGGGCTGCCTTGGACCTTTCCAAAGAGAGGGCCAGGTGGAGGGCAGGGAGCTGGGGAGAGGCGGGTAAACCAGGAAAGGGCGGCAGGTGGGAGCTGGAGGCCTCAGTCCTACCGGGGCCTGGGGACTCCGGGAGGCAGGACACCTGGCCAGTGAGGGTCTCTGCAGGAAGGTCCCAGGGCTCAGGGAGGCTCCCAGAGGGAGCTGTGGATGTGACAGGACTCGAGGGGGGTGACAGCACCGAGACAAGGCAGAGCAGGACCGCCAGGGTGAGAAGGGAGGAGGGCTGGGGAGGGGAGGATCTCACACAGAGAGCCCCATGGAAGGAAGTGGAGACAAGGGCATCCATGGAGAGATGAGCCCAGAGAGGGGCAGAGGTGAAGGGACACGCAGAGACAGAGAGCCATCCCTCCACCCTCTCCCACTGAGAGAGAACTGAGGCACACACATGCACACACACGCGTGCATGTGCTGCAGCTTGGAGGCTCAGGCGAGAAGGAGAGAAATGACTAAGGCCAAGTCAGGTGGGCCTGCTCAGAGGTTCCCACCTCGGGGCCCACCAGAGACCAGGCCGAGACTCAGGGGCAGGAGGCTGGGGAAGTGTGGGGTTCCCAGCTAGGGTTGGGGAACTGGGGATCAGTGCTCTCAGGCCCTGCGTGCTTCGTCCTCTGGCTTCTGGGAGACCCACCTGTCAGCCACCCAGCCTCTTCCCCACGGTGCCCCACAGTCCGCTCCACTGTGGTCAGCAGGAAGCAGGACCCATCTGGACGGTCTGAATGGGGGGCTGGTCCAGACACCTGAGGGGCTAGAGGAGGCTCCAGAGGGGAAATGGGGCTTTGCTATGCCCCAGATCGGGAGGAGGGTTGGAGAACCCCGTCCTGTCTGCCGTCCTCTTCCAAATCCCAGGGCAGGGAGGGAACAGCTGAGATCCCACTGCCCATGACTAGCAGCTGGTCAGGACTGGCCTGAGACCCCTGACTCCCAGATATGGACTCTCCACCTGCCCCCAGCCTGCCTACCCCCAGCCCTGGGTGTCAGGACCTTGGACGTCCCCCTCGGCCCCCCTCCTCACTCAGCGACCTGATGTCTGTGCACTGGGGCCAAAGAGTCGGCGTCAATCCTCAGTGGTCCCCTGGAACCCTCCCCTGAGACGGGGAGACACCTCCCTCTCTGCCAGTCCAGTCTTCATCCTGGAGGGCCTTGTGCCTCTCCCACACTCAGGGGTGCATGGAGCCCCATAATCCGCTTCCCGAGCACTCTGTGCAGCCCCCACTCCACCTTGCATACTTTTTAATGACGAGGAGCTCACTACCTGTCTGGGAGGTAGACTTTTTATCTCCAGACAACTTGGGCTCTGGGAAGGCTGAACTTGAGGATGGCAGGGAGATGGCGAGGGTGCACTGAGGGGCCCAAGCTCTGCTGACCAGAGTCCCTTGGGCAAGACTGACTTTTCATCATTAGCTTGGAAAGTGACAGAACTGGCCCATCACCCCCTCTGTCCCTCCAAATTAGAACAGAACTAGAGAAACAATGTCCGGCAGCCAGTCCCACGCCCTTGACTAGTGAGAGCTAAACGTGACCTAAGATAATCATTCACTCACTCACTTGATTAAAAACATACCCAGCTGCACTGGGAGGTGGCAGTGAACAGAGTTAGCATTTAATATTCTTTTTGAGGCTAACACGGCCCTTCACCCAATTTACAGTGGCAGAGCTGAGGCCAGAGAGAGATACCAGTTTGCTCAAAAGCCCAGGGAGTGATGGCGAAGACGGGTCTCTTGGTTGTGTGCAGCTGCAGGTGCTGACAATTCATTGCATCTACCAGCCCCGGGAAGATAGAGAGAAGGCCGCTGGTCCACCGTCCCCACCCCTGGCTGTTTCTAGGACACAGAAGTATTGATCACCACCTTCGCCTTGGAGAGGTTTGCTTTTCTCTTCCCACCAAGGCTTTCAGAGCCTCACTTTTTTTTTTTTTTAAAGAATAAACTCCAAGCCGCTCCCATGATTAATTACCAGCTGCCTAATGCTCTGCCACTGGCAATTTCTGGAAAGGGAATGAAATACCTTGAAAAACATTTGCAAAGAGGACCCATGGTGAAGGAGAATTTCAAAGGTTACCCCACAATTAGCACTGGGGTCCCCCAGCCTTATCAAATTGCTGGCAGCCCCCACGGGATGGGGGAAGAGAGCAGGCTACCAGCCTTGGGGGGCCACCCGCCACCTGCTTGGAGGTCTGGGCAAAGGCTGCGAGGCAGAAACGGAGGTCATTTCCTTGGTGCCTTCCAAGACATCTTGTGCTGCTGAGCTCACACGGACCTGGTTCGAATCCTCACTCTACTACTTCCCAGCTCCATGGGTTTCTTAACCACTTTGAGCTTCCCTTTTCTTATCTGGAGAACAAGGCTGTTAAATGCAAGCCCTTGTTCAATTACTGTGGGGGAGAAAGACCGTATTTAAGGAGCATGGCACCCAGCATGCAGGAGACTCAACGCCCTGAGCCGACACGCCAGGGGCCAGGCCAGGGGCTCTGGGTGCAAGGCTCAGCCTCGGGACTTTCTGGCTCCGGCTGCTTCTGGGAGTTCCCTGGGGGCCCAAGACCCTTTGTCAGACCAGATGACCGGTTTCCTGGCACGGGTGGGTCCTTGGAGATGTGAGGTGTTCAGGGGGCAACGAAGGGTCCCAGCTGACCCGTCCTGAGGCCTTACCGGGAGCTAGGCACCAGTGCAGCACAGGTACTGGGATTACCACCCCTACTCTACAGGCAGGTAAACCGAGGCACAGAGCAACTGTGCAAGGTCACAGTGAGTGTACCAGGTAGCCGGACCCTAGAGCCCAGAGACTTGCAAGCACTCAGTGTGTGCCGAGCTGCATGTGTGTCTGTGGGGAGGCAGGGGGTGGGGCAACCGCAGCACTGATTTCCGACAAGAAACCCCTTGCCTTCCCGGGGCCCTTCTTGAGTAGCTGCTGTGATTCTTGGTGCACGAAGCTGATGCCATGTGCAGTTCAGAGTGGCACGGACGGGGCTGCTGTACCGAGGACACCAGACTGTACTCTCCCTGGGGGGCACCTCCTGCTGCACACCCTGTCCGAGCAGGCACTCTAGAGAAAGGCCGGGCCCAAGAGGCCCCTGGGTGTGGGCTACGGGGATGGCTCACTCGGGAGCCAACGAGGTCCTTGAGGGATGAGGCCCGAGTCAAAGACACGGTGTGCTGGGCTGGCACCCCCTTCCCTCCTCGCCCGCCCCTGCCCCTTCCGCAAGCACCAGGCCCAGGCTTCCCCCACCAGTCCCGCCACGCACCTACCTCAGTAATCTGCAAAACACCAGTGTCTGCTGTGGCCGGTCAGCAGCTCATGGGCCCCTTTGCCTCACTCCTGCTCCATCCTCCTGCAATGAGACAGGGTGATCAGGGGGTCGGTTCCCCTCTGGGGGCCCCAGCACCAGGCAGGCTGCTCCAGCCAGTCTGCCTGCTCCAAGTTTACAGCTAGCAAAGCCACAGTGCTGCCGTATGGCTGATGGGGAGTTGGATGGTCCAAGAGGCAAAGGGGCATAATGATGGGGTGCCGGGACTCAAACTGGCTCCCGAGCCCCCGCCTCTGTGTGATCACGTGTATGTCCCTAGCCTCTCTGGGCCTCAGCTTCTTCCTCTGTCCAAAGGGGTCATTAAGTCTCCCTGAGGGCTGTGGGGAGAATTCAGGGGCAGTGGCAGCAGAGGTGCTGGGGCAGACACTCAGTCGCTCAACAGACATTTAACGAGTACCCCGGGCTGTGAACAGGGCAGTGGGCCCTGCACTCTCATGGGGACTCAGACAATGAGCAAAGAACCAAATAATATGTAATTTGGAGTGAAGCCTGCCAGAGGGACAGGCGCAAGGAGGAAATCCAGTGCAGACTGGAGGTTCAGTGACGTGGGATGATGCTGAGCCAGACCAGGACGCAGGGACAAGCATTCCAGGCAGAGGGAACAGCGTATGTGCAGACTGCGAGAGCAGGCCGCGAGATGGGGCAGCGAGCGCATGGGGGAGGGGCTGAGCAGCTGAGGGGTGTGACCTTATTTCTAGCTGGCAGCTGGGGCGGGGAGGGGGGCTTGTCAGGGACAGGAGGAGAGGCAGGGAGACCAGCACGGAGGCTGCTCCAGGGGCCCAGGTGAGAGATGATGGTACCCGGAGCAGAGGATGAGCAGAGGGCAGAAGGGGCAAGACCGGGGGATGGGGGCGAGAGAGGGAGGGGGAGGCACGGATGCCCCCTTTAGGAATGGGCTTCAGGGACGTGGTGGGACGGTGGGGGCACAATTATGGTTGTCGGGTGAGGTTCAGAGGGCCCAATTTCTCAACGGGCTGCTGGTCTGCCCCTGCCAGCTGCCCATGGAGCACCAGCGGGCATCCGGGAGACTCAGCCTGGTTCGAACCCAGCTGGGAAGGCAGCTTAGCTAACCGGGCTCAGGGACGTCACCAGGCTTCCTGCATCTCCACACCTTCATCTCCATGGAGCATTGGCCCCTGAGCCCCAGATTCCCAAAGCCAGGCCCAGCAGCCCCCAAACTCTGCTTGCCTTTGGAACACCTATGGTCTCTGGGCCCACTGACTCTGCCTCACCCATTTCACAGACATGGAAACTGAGGTCATGCAGCAGATCAGTGGCTGGGGCAGAGCTGGAGTCAGCCTCCTGCTTCCTCACTGCCCACAGCTCCCGCCTTTCCCAAAGGCAAGCTGGCTGGCAGATCCTCTGACACAGAAAATAATTATTTTGGCATCTGAGACAGAAGCCAGAGCCGGAAAGCCCTGGCTCGGTCAGTGAGCATCACCCAGGCCCCGGGGAACGTGGCCTGCCACCTGCCTCTTGGAGGTGCTCTGGCCATGGGGCACCCGTGTGGGCTCGCTGCCCCCCAACCCCCAATGCCCCACAGGCCCTTGATTTTGGGTTTGAGCAAAGGGGAAGACTGAGACCAGAGGGGGCTGGCATCTGTCCAAGATCACACAGCTTTAAGTGGTGGCACCAGGCCCCGGTCAGGAACTGACTCACATTTCAGAGTCTGCACAGCCCCATCTGGGAAGGGGGAGGAAGCAGGACACTCACTTTTACTGAGTCCACATGCTGGGTTATGCGTTTGCTTTCAGCTCCAGTAAAACCCTGCAAGGTGGAAACTAGCAACCCCAGTTTATACCCGAAGCCCAGAGAGGTTCCCTAACTTCCTAAGGTCACACAGCTAACAAGGCAGGATGTGAGCAGGCAGTCTGCCCCCACTCAGGCTGTGGCAGGGTGGCCAGCCTGGGAGCCCCCACCCTCCTGCCACGGGCACTGCTCAGCAGCCCTGCTCAGGGCCAGATGGTGCTGGTGCCAGGCTCCCCTGCTGCCTCTGACTGCCCAAACAGGCTGCAGGGATGCAGGAACTGGGGACCAGAGTGGCGCAGTGGATGCAGAGCTGATGTCCGGCGTCCCCCCACCCCCTCCCCGGTGGAGGCATTTAGGTAAGGCGCACAGCCTGGCTGGGCTTGGCTGCCCAGTGAAAGTAGGGAGGGAGAGAAAGCAGGGGCCAGACCACAGCAGCAGACAAAGCCAACCTGGAGAGAGGTGTTGTGCTCCTAAAGAGCACCCACTGCCCAGGAGGCTGTGCAGCCTGAGCCTCAGGGCTGAGAGAGGGGCTGCATGCAGGTAACCTCAGCTCAGGACTGTCCTCCTGGGGTGGGACCCGGATCTGGCACAGCTTCAGGCTGCGATGTCAGAAAGGGCCGTGTGCATGTCAGCCTGCCACTTGGTCACTGGTGGCCCAAGAGGACATGGGGGGCTCCCAAAGGAGCCCTTCCTGTCGGGCATGACGCCACCTCCACTGCCATGGGGAGAACCTTCACAGCAGCCAGAGTGGCTGCAGGGAGGAGGATGTAGCTGCGGAGACAGTCTGCCCCACTTGGGGCTCACTCAGCTAGCCCCCCTTACTTGCTTAATGGGGAGACTCAATGTGACCCCAAAGGAGCCCAACTTCAGCTCAGCCCCTGGGACTTGCAGGCTCCGTCTCTTCCCGCCTGGGTTTTAGCTCGCCCACTGTTAAACTTTGAGTCTCCTGACTGGGGCCTGATGCCACCACTTAAAGCTGTGTGATCTTTGCCAGCCCCTCGGGGGCCCCAGTCTACAGACGGAAAGTGCTCTCACTCCTTGTGAGGTCAGCAGCTCCCAAGGGGAAGGGTTATGGGTGCCCACTTTGCAGAGTAGAGCACTGAGGCTCCAAGGGAGAAGGGTCCCAGAGGTGACACAGCTGGGGAGGTGGCCAGGCTGGGTCTCCAACAGGGCGCAGGCTGCTCAGGACTGTTCCAGGACCCTGGCGGGTTCCCCCAACCACACCCACCTGCCCAGAATTCCCTGGGAAGACCCGGGTGTGGGCTGGGGGTAGGCACCTGGCCATGCTGAGGTGGGGCAGTGCCTGGTCCTGAGAGCCAGGGGGGCTGATCCTGGATTCTGGAGGGCAGAGGGCCCATACCACAGGGTGCCCAGGATGTAGGGCACCGGGAAGGTTCTGGGCTTGTGGCTCTAGCCCTGAGGCCAAGTGACGGGTTGTTTTCCAGGCTGCAAGGGATCGGAGGCTACACTGTGGGCTGGGGCCTTGGTTCTGTCATCAGCAGTGAGGTCGGAGGGCAAGGGTGGCAAGAGCTGGGTTTGCAGCCCTATTTTGCTGGTTATTGCTGTGTGACCTTGAGCAAGTCACTCAGCCTCTCTGAGTCTAAGCAGGGACTGATTGTCCCTCCAGCCACTCACCACTAGGGGAGGCTCCAGGGTGGATGTGGGTCAGGCCCCTGGAGGAGGGGGGTCAGCCTGCCTCCAAGGGGTATGGGGGCTGCGTGGACTGGAGCCTCATTTCCCCATACTCGCTGCTAAGCCCACATCCATGCACCCCTCACCCCTGGTGGCTGAGGGTTTAACAAGACGTGGGGTGTGTGCACACAGGTGTCAGAGGAAGCGGTCAGCAAATGGGGGAGGGCATCACTGCTCAAGGTGACATGACAGTGGCCAAGTGGGGGCCAGAATCATCATCCCATGGACTCCCACCCACAGCCCGTCCGACCTGCTGAACCACTGGCTGAACTGGCCCAAACTGGATCCTGCCGCACTGACCCTCACTGCTTCTGAGCTGGACCGGCCGCTGCTACTCTCCCCATTTTACAGATGGGCCAAATATCCGAGGGTCCCGAGGGCCGGGGGCAACAGATTCTGGCCTTGTGCGGGGAGGGTGGCCTCAGACGCAGCTCCCAGGCTCTCTGGGGTGACAGGGGATCCCCCACATCGGAGACCCACCCAGCATGCGTCCCCTTATGTGACCCTGGGAACTGGCCCTCGTCCCCGCCTGGCGTCCCAGCGCTGGCTCCAGGAGCAAGGCAAATATTTACCCCGATGGTTATCCAAACCGGGCCGGCCGCCCCGCCTCCCGCATTCCTGGAATACAAGTCCCCTGACCTCACCAGGCTGGGGCGGGGGAGGTAAAGCCAGACCCAGGGGGACAGCCAGACTGAGGGTCCTGGGGGCTCGGCAGAGGCCTGGGTCCCCTGCGCAGGGGAACAAGGACAGCCCCGAATTGCCCCTCCAGCTACTCACCCGGGCTGATGGTGCAAACCCGGATGCCAGCCAGGCCACTGGGAAAGAAGGGCCAGGCCACCCCGGAGTGGGGGGGGGTTGGGGAGGGGGCAACCCTGGAGCTCAGCACTCCCCTCCCCCGGCCTCACCTCCCTACACTTGCTGCTAATCATACACATGTGTGCCCCCCTCCCACCCCGGTCCCCCAAGTAAATGCCTCAGACAGTGCCTCCTGCCAGGCCCCTCCTCAAAGACCCCAGCAGCTCTTACTTCATCCTCAACGCAATCTTGCCTCTACTCTACAGATGAAGAAACGGCCCAGCAGAGAAAAACCACTGCCAGGGTTCACAGGGCAGAAAGTGGTAGAACATGAGTGGCCTCCCTCCCAACCTGCACTTGGAGCAGCTCTGCAGTACCATCTCTGCCCATGGGAACCCTGCCCATCCTTTGATGTGCAACCTGCCACCTCCTCCAGGCAGCCTTCCCTGATAGCCCTGCCCGGCACTCCCAGAACATTTTGATGAAGTTTCTTCCACTCTCTTGCACAATTAGAATTGGGGGGGCGTGGCTAGCTCTTCAGCCATGAGGTCCCCCGGGGGAGGGACCCTGCCATCCTCATGCCAGGCCGGTCGGGCCCAGGGACGCGGGCAGCCCTGAGTGCCGAGGGAAGGACTGAGCATCCTCTGAGCCTTTTCACCATGGAGCAGTGGCTGCAGTGGGCTTCATGTGGTCCTTAGAGACTTGCTTTAAGGAAGAGGTAAGAAAGACTTCGTCTTTGCAAGTTGGCTGTTTGGGGGTCAAGGGGAACACCTGGGTAGGGCTGCCTGAGAATCACGAGGAGCTTCGGGTTGAATGATGCCACCCACCTTCACCTACTTATCCCACCCACCCCAGGCCAGGGCAGTCCTGCCGGTGTGGGCCTGGCCCCACAGCTCCTCGCTGTGTGCCCCCATCCCCTCGGCTCCCTTGCCCCCCTTCCCTCCTGCACCGGGCCCTCACAAGCAGGTGTGGCCGACCTGCTGGGGATGAGGGCAAGCCTGGCCAGGGAAGTGTGGGCCTGGACACTTCGCATCACTGAGCTCAACCAGCAGCCACTGTCGGGCCCTCATGGGTGTCTCGATGTGGGGAAAAGCTGCAGGGCCTGGGGGAGGCCCAGTGCAAACCCAGGCTATGCACTGGCCCCGTGGGGGGGGGGGCAAAGAGCTGATGTTGGGGAAGAGCGGGGGCTCTCAGCACCAGCCCCTCCACCCACTCAACATCTTTGGGGTGTCATTTCCTCATTTTGAAAGTGGGGGGTAAAAACTTCTAGGGGTTGTTCATTTGCTTGTTCACCTATTCATTCCATTCATTCATTTCTTTCTTTAACAACTAATAAGTGCCTGCCTGTCAGAGGAAGAGAAGGAAGAGAAGAAAAAAAGAGTTGGGGGTTGGCAGAGAAGGATGGGGAGCAAAGTCAAAGGGTGCCATTTGTCCAGTCTTTCTGCTTCCCCAGGGTGTCGGCACACCATCTCACTTGAGGTGGGGAAGATGCAGGAGATGGGTAATTCTAGGAGAGCATGTGGCCAGCCAGGGCTGTGTGTGGACAGGGTGCTGGAGGGTATGCCCAGCCCAGCCTGGGAGCAAAAGGGGGTTAAGGAGGTGTCACGGCCTTGGGTAGAGCCTTTCGGGCAGGAGCCTTTCACTCACTGCCTTGGCAAAGGCTCAGCGGCTTGGCAGCATCCTGCCGGGAGCTGGGGGAAGAGGTCTGGGCTGAAGAGAGAGCCGTGGGTGGCATCAGTGAGCAAAGGACAGCCGCATTCGTGGGGAGGGGGACCCATGGCCCTGGGCACATGCAGAGATGTCTCTGCCCAATCCTGACTTGCAGCTTTCAAGGCCATGATGGAGTGGAACTTATTGCAGAGACAAAGGTCTGGCTCAGTCAAGCAGCATCGCCAGGCCCCGAGGAAGGACGCCCACCCATCCTGCCTCTCAGAGGTCCTCCGGCTCACGGTGCACTTGCGCATGCTTGCCTCCCCGGCCCCCAAGCCCCAGGCCTGGGTGTTGGTTGGCCTTGTGCAAAAGGGCAAACTAAGACTGGAGAGGGAACACACTTGTCCAAGGTCACACAGCAATAAGTGGTGGCGCCAGGATTTGAACTCAGGCTGAGGCTGGGAACTGACTCACATTTCTGAGTCTGCATTGAACCCCGATCTGGGGAAGGGAGAAGGAGCAGGAGACCCACCTTCTCCAGAAAGCCACCCCTGATGCCCCAACCAATACCTCCAAACAAGCAAAGGTCTTTGGCTCTGGCATGTAGCTGCAAAAGCTGGAGGAAGGGGGAAGGGTCTCCCGTTTTCTCAAGTCGTCAGATGAACAAGTTCTCCTTTAATGAAGGGGCATGGGAACAAGATGGACTGATGGCTCCAGGTTCTGACGTACCAGATTTGGGGCCTTGGCTCTGCTACTTTCTAAGCTGTGTGACATTAAGCAAGGAACCTAACCTCTCTGGGCCTCTGGTTTCCTCATCTATAAAATGGGGGTAAGAAGAGCCCTTATCCTCACAGTCGCAAGGACTTATTCTGCTCACAGAGCACCCCCACAGTAAATGCTCAGTGACCAGGGCCGTCTTCATTGTCACCGGCTTGGGCTGGCTGCCAAGTGCAGACATGGAGGTACCCAGGGGGGAGGAACCAGACCCCTTGTCATAGAGATAGAGAAAGATCCGGGGCTCTGGGAAGAGGAATCCCAGCTGGCTCAGGGAAGCAGGCCAGCAGGTCTGCTCCCCAGGGCCACCTGCTCCTAGGAGAGGGCCCTCCAGTTCCCTTCCTGCAGGGATGGCTGAAGATGCAGAGCCTCTTCCAGGTGCCAGCTCTGGGCAAGTGTCCCTTTCACACCTGCCAGCAGCTCCTCAGGCCCCACAGGGTGGACTGAGCCTCACTCCCCACTCCAGGCAAGGAATCGGAAGCCCACAGACCAGGGCCTTTCGCAAGGGCACCCGGCCGGGGATGCCTGAACCAGAGATGAACGCACTGGGCCCTGCCACTCCCAAGGCCTGTGTTTCAGCGGTGGCCCCTCTTTGGCACTCTGTCTCTTCCTCCTACCCACCCCACTTGGGGAAACCTGGCACCTGCCATCCAGCCCTGCACATCCCGGGGCCAGGATGACCCCCATCCCAAATCCTCTGCAGCACTAGCAGGGCCTGCGGAGGCTCTCTGCAGGATTCTGGGCTGTCTGGACTTGGAGGGCCTGGGCGAGCATGGAGCCCTAACCTGCCACCCTACAGAGAAGACACAGCCCCGAGAGGGATGGGTCGGGGAGCGAGGCCTGGATCAGAATCCAGACGAGCTGCATGTGGTGCGTGGAGGTTGGACCGAGGAACTCAGGGACTAATCCTGGCCCATGGGCAAGTGTCCTGTCCATCCGGATCTCAGTTTCCTCATCTGGGGCTGACAGTGGCTCAAGGACCAGATGAATTGATGTCACACACAGCACAGAGCTGGGCCGCTAGACCCCAGGTCGGTGCTCCTTCCACCTTGCAGGCAGGCAGGGCAAGCAGCCGAAGGCCAAGGACACTCCTGAGGGCACGTGCACCCTGCCGAGCACCCAGTGTTCCCGGTGACCCCCTTCTTGGGCCGGGGTCAGCCCCCCCCAGCAGGCATCCCTCTGGGATTCTGGCCACACAGGGGCCAGGCCAGTCTGCAGTGATGGCTGAGGCCCAATTCTAAAAATGCCGGACAAAGACAAGCACTGTTCTTGCCAGTGGGGGCAGCGGGTTGAAACGGACTCTAACGTCACCGGGCCTGAACGAAATCCCAGCTGCGCTGCTCACAAGCTTTGTGGCCTTAGCCAAGTCCCTGGGCCTCTCCCTGCCTCAGTTTCCCCACAGCACAATGCGGAGGAGAAGGTTTAACTGTGCGGCCAGTGCGTGGCCACGTATCTGGTCCTCGGAGGACTCAGGCCATAGGAGCTCCTGCTAGTTGGAGGAACGGGAGTTCTCCCCCCAAGAGGTGGCTCCGCGGTGGTCTGCAGGGAGGAAAAGGGACTGTGGGGGCTTGTCGGTCATTATATGTCACCTGCAGCCTGTCCCAAAATGCTCCCCCAGTGCAGCCTCCCGAGGAAGCTTGGGTTCCCCCCTCAAGACCTTGCTTACAGGAGGTGGGGCTCAAGCCCCCCTTTGCCTCTTACTCCTCCCTGACCTGGGGCAAGGGCCTCCTCCCTTCCCTGGACGTCTCCAGCTCTCCATCTGCAGAGGGAAGCATGAGCCCACCCAACCCTCATACCTGAGTCGCACTGAGAACCCGGAGACCAAGGATGAGGTAGGCTCAGTGGCCAAAGCCTCATGGGCAGCCTGGGGTCTGGCCCTGTCTGAGCCTCCTGGGACCCACCCCCAGGAGATGCTGAGGGCCCCGCAGAGACTCTCAAGGCGGGCCTGGGACGGCCTCTCCTCCTCCCTCGAATTTGGGGTCTCCTCATGTGCTTTCAGAAAGAGGGGCTCCCACAGACCTGCAATCAATCCTTGGGACTGGTAAGACCCACCCTCGGGGGCCGGAGTCCTCGGCGTGACTCTAAGGAGGGGCCGAGGGCAACCCCGTGATGGGCGCCTTCTTCCTTCACCCCACAGTGCCCAGCAAAGCACTTGCCCGGCACAGAGAAGCCTCCAGAACGTTTGCAGAGGGAATGAACGAATGCATGGCAGTGGGGAGGGGGGTTGTGAAAAGCAGATTTTGAATCTGAGACCCAAGCAGTGGACACTCCATGCCCACCGGCGTCCACGGGCTGGTCCACAGCGTCGTCTGGGGGTGCTGGGGAGGTCGGAGAGGACAGTGAGTCAGAGCCCCCCAAGACCTGCTGCAGGCCCCACCCTAGGGATCACAGTCAACCGGTCTGAGCTGGCCTAGGCCCACGGATGCCCCAGATCTCACTCGGGGCCAGGGCTGGGAACCCCTGGCCAGCCCGGACTCTCACCCTTCAATCCCAGCAACTGGGGCTCAGGGAGGGAGGTCACCCTGCGTGTTGGGGCACCATGGGACGGGAGCCTGGGTCGCCTGACTTCTCCGTCACCCCAGCAGGGCAGCCCAAGCTGTCTGCAGCCGGCATGACACACGGGCTCAGCAATTTCTGACTCACGGCCACCCGTCACGGGACGCCACCCGCCGCCTCCGCCCTGACCCCCATGGCCTCCGGAGGCTCCTCCCACCGAGGACCAGCAGGCCACAGTGGGAGGAAGGACGGCAGGGCCGCACCCAGGGCTGGCTGGGAAACCCGACAACCCCACGCAGCCCACACTCGGGGACAGGCAGAGGAAGAGGTGGGCGTGCCACCATTAGCGCTGACCCCTGCACCGCCCGGGCCGCGTGCCCCACGCCCTGCCCCTCCCTGGCATGCTCCTGCCTGACCGGGAGGTTGTGCCCCCAGCCCCCCACCAGCCTGTGTGCACCCCGACCTGCAGGCCAAGCACCCAGCAGACAGGACAAGGGAGGCCTGCCTGAGCCCAGCAGGTGCTACAGCCACAGGACTCTAGAATCAGGGCCCCACGCCGGGGCGAGCACACCAAGCTTCCTGCTCTGTCCAAGAACCTTCAATGGCTCCCTATTACCTACGGAGTCCAGTTCCGACTCTTCAGCCTCCTACTTGAGGCCTCAGCCTTTACTCTGATTGCAGCCTTCCCCTAAACATGTCCGGGTCTTCCCACACCCCTGCCCCTTAACTTATTAGTCCTGCTGCCAGGAATGCCTCTCCCCTCCTCCCTCCCTGCAGCCACATGGGATCCTACAGATCCTTGGAGATCTGACTCACAGGGAAGGGAATTAATACCGTCTATGGGCTTGGGGATCCCGATAATCTCAAGGACTCCTCCCAGCTCCTGATGACACCAGCCCTGACAGCCCCGTGTGGCAGAGGCGGCCGCTGTCTGAGGCTCAGAGAGGCCGCATGTCCCAGGCCCCAGGTCTGAGGGCAGGAGGGGCTCCGGTTGCTCGGGAGTGTGGTCTTCCCCGCACGACCAGCTTTCCGCTGAGCCACAAGCTCAGGGGAGTACCCGGGGTCTGCATTACCCCCTCCAATGCCATGGCGACCTGGGTCAGCTCCCCCAGCATCCTGCCCCTTCCCACAGCCTGCCTGGGGTCACAGGTGGTCCCCTGGGTTGGGGCCCTTGCTGACACTGAACTTTGCTTGGGCTGAGGGCCGTCGGGTGTGGGGAGGTGGGTCATGGATCACAGAAGCGGACTGCACAGTGGCCATGACCACCAGCTCTGGGGCCAGCCTGTCGGGGTTCAAATGCCAGCTAACCCTTTACCAGCAGTGTGACCTCGGGCAAGTCAATTCACCGCCCTGTGCCTCAGTTTCCTCCTCTGGAGAGTCATCTCCGAGGACTGTCATGGTGGTGGTGGAATGCACTTCTATAGTTAAAGTCCTTAGAGCAGCACCTCCTCAAAGTAAGTGCTAAGTAAGCATTTGGAACTGTCCCTGCAGGGGGGTCAAAAGAGACAGTGCCCCAGTTGCTGGAGATGAAGATGTCTGGGATGAGTGAGGGCAGAGCATGGGGCTGAGCTTATAGGGTATAAATTCACTCTACCCCCAAACTCTTTATCCCATGGGATGCTCCTAGCTGGGAAGAGCTTCCTCCTCTCCCCTTTCTGTCTATAGATGAGACTTGGGAGTTGGTGATTTGCCTAAGTGCACCAAGCAAGCTGGTGGCAGTTGGCATGGGGAACCCCAGTCTCTCGGCTCCCAGGCCTGGCTCCACTATGGGATTCCTCTTGGCAGGTCCCTTAAAGGTCAGTGACTGTCTCTCGGAGAAGATAAGTCATCAGCGTGAGTGGGGGTGGGCGTGGGACCCAGTGGGAGGTCCAGGGAGAGGTCACAGGGGATCAGAGGCAGGGGCAGCCCGAGAGCCCGGGATCCAGCTTCCTTTCTCAAGAGGGCAAGGCCTCCTGGGCAGCTCCCAGGGGAAACGGTGGAAGCGTCAGCCCCGGGAAACACGACGGGGTGGGACAAAAGGGGGTGCCGGGGCAGGGCTTCCTGTTGGGCGGACACAGCCACTGGCCGAGGCCGGGTGACCTGGGTGGCTGCGGCCCTGAGGCCAGGCCGGGGTTGGCGTCGCCTCATCCCTGGCTCCGGCCCAGGCCCTCCGTGTCCCGTTCTCCAGGCCCGCCCTGGCTTCCTGTCCCACTGGGCCCACCCAGCCTAGGCGGGGGATCAGGCGAGAGGGAGGGCCCGCAGATGCTTCCTCAGAAGCACCGAAGTTTTCTGGGGGCAGGAGGGGGCCTGCAACATGGCCTTTGGCCTCTGACCTGTAGACCTCCAGCTCTTTGTTTTCCAGTAAGAGGCCTTGCTGGTTTTTCTCCCCAGGAGCTCACAACTCCAGACACAGCTATGCAGGGGCTGCAGGACTCAGCCCCATCCTGGGATCTGATCACTGATTCCCCCCTACTCTAGGGAGGGGAGCAGTGGCCCTTCCGAGAAACGATACCAAAGAGACCAGGGCGGGGAGACAGGCTGAAGCAAGACGGATCCCAGCTCTCAAAGGCAGAACTTCCCAGTGGTCACAGATGGGGGGAAGCATGGCGTTCTCCCTCGGGTGTGGCATCCTCTCCCACTGGAGGCAGCGTGATACCAAACTACCAACTATAGGCAGGGCACCAAGAGCGAGGCCCCTCACTCCACCCCTGCTTTGCACACCTGGACCCGTCAAGTGTCAGGAGGAGTCTGAGTGGAGTGGATGCTAGGCCTGGGGGCTTTGGGGTCACCCACAACCTCCAAGTGAGCTCTGCAGCCTCGGGAGCTGGGGTCTTGCTTGTCCACAGACTGGGGGAATGGTGGGCGTGGAGAAGTTGGTGGCCTGACCCAGTGGGGGGGTAAGATTTGAACACAGGGGACCATCAGCTCCTGCCCGTCACTGCTCCTGTCCCTTGCAGTTCCCCAGGGCTCAGGCTTATGGGAGGCAGCTGTATCCTAGGTCTCTATCCAAGCCACTCAGCACAGAGGCAGCTCAGAAAGCAAACAGGCCAGAGAGTGGGGAAGACCCTTCCAGGTGGCCCCAGGGGCCCGCCCATGGGCAACGGCCTGTCATAGCAGGTGGGAGGTGGTCTGGGCCAGCGTGGGGCGGGCCCTCACCAGGGATCACCCAGCCAGCTAGGGCAGAGCTGGAATCCAGGTCTCTGCCCTGGGAGCGCCCCACTGAAGGCCGCCAGCCAAACCCAGAGCAGTCCCTCGAGGGCCCGGGTGCCTTTAGCCACCCCTGGCTGCACTGCATAGGACACCAGTGACTTGTTCCAGCCAGAAGATGCTAAAGGTGAGCAGGGTGCAAGACAGAAGTCGGTCTTCAGGAAGCAGCTTGTCTGAGGCCAGGGCACAAGTTACCAGCAAGAGTTTCTAAGAAGGCCAAGGGGCAGTAGTAAGCCTCTGGACTTTGGGGGTATGCAAGCTGAGGCAGGCAGACTCACAGGCCCAGGCAGAGTGACAGGCGGGGCCATTTGCACCTGCATTCTGTGACTCTACCCTGTTAGTTTTATGACCACCCATGCCCGATTGTGGGTGGCAGGGCCGGGGGCTGTGATACCAGACACCAGTTGAACCCCACCCGCCACCCCTCTCTGGATAGGAACTTCCCAGCTAGAACAGAATGGCCTTGAGTTCATGAGCTCTCGGGACCCTTCCAGATCAAAGCAGGTGTCACAAGGATCTGCGGTCCTGGTGACGACGCCCTGCAAACCTCTAGGGCACCTGGTGGGCTCTGTCCTCGGCTCATCCCAGGAGTATGCCCACTTCTTCAGAACCCAGGGCAGACTGCAGGGTCACCACCCCCAACCATCCTCACTCAACGGTGCCTTCCTCCTGGGCCCAGCTTTGCGGGAACCTTGGGCCCACTCAGACGCTGCCTGGTGCTGCGGTGAGCAGCCCGTGGGCAAGGGGCACATCTGTTACTGAGCTTGGGCCCAGCACAGAGTTGGCTGCCCCGAAGTGTTTGCCCAAGGAAGGAGGGAGGGAAAGAGGGTGGAAGAAAGAGAACAAACCAACACACGAATGCAGGGGGGCTCTCAAAAGACCCCCAAAGGCCACTCAGGCCCCCTCACCTCCAGCCCTCCAGGGCCAAGTCATACTGCAGCACGGGCAAGGAAATTATGACAAAGTCCCCTGGGGCTCTGCTGCCAGGTGGGCTTGGAGAGGGCCCCCAGATGCCCAGGACTCCCGCTCCACCCCGCCCATCTCCCCTGGGAGCCCCCTCCTGCTGAATCCCACCTCTCTGGAGAAAGGGGACCCTCCCCCAGCTGGCAATGCCTGCTCAGCCTGGGGCTCAGGGGCTTCTCTCACCCATCCTCCTGCTGACCCCTACCCAACATGGGCGTTTCACCCTTTGGAGTGACAGTGGAGTGGGTGGCAGCCCCCTCAGGACAAGATCACACAGCATCTTTGTGATGAAGAGTGATTCTGCCCCTCCAACAAAGCGTCACCGATGTGGGAGCCCAACAGAGGTTCTGGAAGATCTGTGTTTTGACAACCCCTTCTTCCTGCCCAGCCTGGGTCCTGGCACCCAGTGGGTGCTTACTACCTCTCTGAGAGCCTGCTTGATGGGTGCACGGGGAGGCCAGGCCCCAGCAGCAGACTCTAGGGCTGCCTCTACTTGGGTCCCTCCCGCTGGCCGGGCCTCTGCATTTTTGAGCTCCTCCAGGTCAGGGGTGCCCTCTCTGTTTCAAGCCCAGTTTCTTTACTCGATGGAAGGTCCAGCAAGGGTGGGGAGCAGGAGCTGGGCCATTCCTGGGTCCAGGCCTCCCAATGCCAGCACAGAGGCCCCAGAAGCCGAAAGCACTGCTCAGGTTGCCCCCACAGACACCACTGCTCACCCCTGCTGCCCCTTGCCCTTGTGGCCCCCTCCCCAGCCCCACACCACAGCCTCCTGCTCAGCTGGCCTGAACTGCTTCCCGAGACAAACAGGGAAAAGGGCTCCGTGACTCGCTAAGGTTTCCTTGACCAGGGACAAGCGCGCACACACGTGCATGACGGTGGGCACTGGGTCACGTGACCTGCAGGCCAGGGGCCAGGCAGCTCCGGTTTCGGTGTCTCCGAAGGACAAGGCAGGCCTGCCTTTCTTCACCCAGAAGAATGCCTTCTCCACGCACTCGTTTTCTGCTCCCTGGACGAGCCGGGGACGCGCAGGATGGGAGGCCAAGCCCGGGGTGGGGTGGAGAGGCGGGGAGGAGCACGGGCCGCCCTGTCTTTGTCTGCTGTTTTCTTTCCACCCTCCCCACCCCAGAGGGCAGATGCCTGCTGGGAAACTGGGGCGCCCAGCCGCCCCCTGACTCTGACAGCAGGGAGGATCCGCAACAGGGCACTGGGGTCGGCAGGCAGATGAGGTTCAGGGAGTTTCACACAGTGGGTCAAGGTGGGGTCCTTGGAGCTGGACCCTGAGATGGTTTTCCAGCTGGACCCTGAGATGACCTTGGGGGGGGAGGTCCAGAGGATAAGACAGGAGGGGAAGAAGGACATGTCTAGTCCGACTTAGGAACAGTTCTCCATCTGCGCTGTTTGCTTAGGATGCAGATGGGGTTCCACCTGAACCAAAGGTTCTGGAAGTAAGAAAGCTGGGGGGCAGTGCCTCCAGGCTCTTCTAGCTTTGGGGGTCTGTTGGTGCCTCAGATATTTCTCCAGGGTGGCGGGCCTGTCCTCAGGACCCGGGACACCCACCCTCGCCCCCACACTCAGGGAGGAGGGGGCCGTGTCCCGGACAGGCAGGGCTGGGACCCAGCTCTGGCTGGGCAACTGTCCCACAGCTCCCGCCCTGCTGGGGACTCAGGCCTGACCCCAGGGGTCCCTGCTGCCCAGAAACCACTGCAGCGGCATCTCGGGAAGGCCACAAGGGAAGAGAGGCTGGGCTGAGAGTTCCCAGCGGCTGCTAGCTCCAACCAGGCACCACCCCGTTTTACAGATGAGGGAACTGTGCCCAGAAGAGTTAACCCACCCTGAAAGGTCACTCAGCTAATGAGGGGTGGAGTCAGCATGTGAGCCCAGACAACCCAACTCCAGGGCCCTTGTTTGGAGGCATTTCCCCACCCAAATGGACCGGGCTCTGCCCCCAGCTGCTCTGGGCCCGTCTGTCCTTCCTGAGCGCCAGGCCCTGCCTTGGGGGCACCAGGCCCGGCCAGCCCCACCTCGCCCCGTCCCAGGCGCTTGGAAGTAGCCCCAATACTCTGCTCTAGACACAGAGGAAGGACATGGGGTGGGGGGCTGGGGAGGGAGGGAGGAGGAAACTTGGGGAAGGGGAGGGAAATGGGATACAAACCAGGATAGGGAAAGAAAGAGTGCAGCCCAGAGAACTGGGGTGGGCTGGGTGGGGAAAGACACAGAAATGGAGGACGGGCTGCAGAGAGGCAGTTAAAGAGTGCCAGCGAGGTAGAAGAGGAAGACAGAGAGGTGACAGAGGGAAAGAGGAAGGAGGGGGAGAGAAAAGCAGGGTGGCGGTGGGGAAGCAGTAAGGAGGGCGGGGAGGCCGAGCAGGAGGAAGGAGAGAAGGAAGGAGAGGAAAGGATTCCCCAAAGAAGGAGGGTTGGGGATGGAGAAAGGAGGAGCCGAACACAACAAAAGCAAGGCGGAGAGGGGTCAGGGAGTGAGAGGGCCTCGGGAAAGAGAGAGACAGACGAAAGCAGAGCCGCCCACCGAACATTAAATACCTAACAGGAGATGACAAATCAAATGGGAATTACTGCGGTAAAAACATAATTAGAAACTTGATTGAAGTTAAACAGAATTTACATAACACTGCAAATTAACTTTATACGGAAACTGTTCACTGGGAAGGCAATGAAAAGGCATTTCATTAGTAATCTATATTTAAACAATAGGCACAATGGAGCCTTCTGATGAGGAACTGGGTGCCTTCAGCCCGGAGTGAGTGCCAAAGGCTGGGGAGACGAGCACGGGGGGTGCTCCCGGTGCCAGCAGGCAGGGCCAGCAGGGACTCCCAGAGCCTGCCCATCGGGGCTGCTGGAAGTGGGCACAATTGGGCCAGGCCAGGGTCTGGGGCAGGGTCTGCCCTTCACTTGCTGTGTGACCTTGGGCAAGTTCCTTACCTTCTCTGGGCTTCAGTTTCCTCATCTGCAAAAGGAGGAGGTGGGAGAGGGGCCCCTGAGAATCTACAAATGCCCAGAAGACAGAAGTGGGTGGCGGATAAGAGCAGGGATTTGGCATTGGCCTGCCACTTACTCACAGTGGCATCGTGTAAGTGATTTTGTTTCTGGCCTTGGTTTGTTCATCTGTTCAGTGGAGATAAGTCCACATCACCAGGCAGTGGAAGGATTTGGGGAGGCACTGGGTGGGGATAGACTTAAGATCAGTGAGTCTGAAGGTATAAGATTACTTATCTGATCCGCTGGGAACAGTAATTGGATTCTCTAAGCACTGACCCACTCAGAGCAGCTTCTGATGACCCCGTCATCCCTCACTCTCTCCTGAAGGTGAGGGTCGCTGTGTCCCTGCCCAGGCCCTGTCTGATTCCCGGCATGGAAGGAGCTCCACCCCCACCCCGCCCATGTCTTTGCTCATATCGGACTGGGCCATACTCACAGCTGGGCTGGTCCTTGCCCCATGCGGCCCCCTCCGCATGGAGGGGTCCTGGAATGCATGTGCTCCTCCTCACCCCTCCTCACCCTTCCCCACCCCATGCACCCTGCCTAACCCCGCAGAGCCCGGGGGCAGCAGCTCTTCTCTGCAGCCTTCCCTGACCTAGCAGTGGCCATTCTCTCCACTGGGTGCCTGCACGTGCACGGCGACACTGGGCGCTGTTAGTTCTTTTGCCTGTCCCCCACCCCCACCCCATTTGGACTGTGAGTGCTTGGAGAGTGAAGACCCTCCTTGGTCATGCCTGTAAGCCCCGCTCCGAGCCCTGGGCGCAGGTGCTCAGCAAATGTAGGCAGACATCACAGAGTGGTTACCGGGGGACTTCCTGGAGGAGGCAGGGCTGGGCTCCTTTGGAGGGGTAGAGGGTGGACAATACAGGGCAGCTGGGAGCCTGATGAGATCTGGCCTCTCTGTTCTGGAGGGAGGGGAGGGTGGACCCGAGTTTCTCTCAGAGTCTCTGGGGTCCCCCTTCCATGCCCCACCAGCCCAGGACGGCTGCAGCTCCCAAAGTCATACCGCTGGGTGGGGGCACAGCCAGAATTCTAACCCAGCTCCTCAGATTCCAAGCTCAGGCCCCTGACCCACCGAAAGGGTGTGCCTGGGGCCCAGTGGTCAGGGGTGCAGGTGGCTGGGCCCCAGGAGAAGCCCACCCTCATTGAAAAGACACTGCTAACCTTTGTGGTGGAGGCCGAGAGAGAAGGACAGAGACGGGAGGGGGGAGGCAGCAGGAGAAACCACTCAGATGCACGAAAGTGGGCACTGATCCCATGCCACAGCCCCCACAATTCCAGTTCCCGCCAACGGTGGAGAGATCCTTGAATCTCACGAGCAGCTCTGACACTCACTCATGCTCCAGGAAGCTTTTACAGATTTTTTTTGACAATGCAGGGTCCACCCGGTGCTTAGGGGGTCAATAGGAAGATGTGGGGTGGGTGCCCCCCCAAAACATCTGTCCAGGACCAGGGAGGCCTGTGCCTGTGTTCAGTCTCTCCAGGGCTGGCCTGGGTTGGGGGAGAGTCTGCTTTGCCCTTTGAGTTGTTTTCAGCCCCAGCAAGGGGGCATCCGAGGGGCCCAAGAGCCCCAGCGGGATGTAGGACAGGCCAGGAAGCTTCTCAGAAGAAAGTGTGAAGTGCAGACATCAGGGCAAGCAGCTCAGCGGGTCCAGGTAGAGCCAATGGGTAGCCTGAGCCTTTGGCTGCTCTAGGTAGGGATTAGCCTGGGTGTAGTGTCCTCCTAATCCTAGCCCCCTGCCCCAGAGTGGTTGGGTGTGGAGGGGAGAGCTGTGTGCTTTCTCCTCCCTCTCCAAATATGGCCCGTTTATCGAGGCCTCTGAGCCTTCGTAAAAGCTGTTCCCTCTGCCCGGAGTGCCCTTTCCCCGCTTTATTCAACAAAATCTTCCTGTCCATTAAGAGCCGGCTCTCTCCCTTCTCCTCCCTCCACGGCTGTGCCTTCTCAGGCTCCTTTACTGCCCACCTCCTCCTTCACCTTCCCTGCCTCCGTGATTCAGACCCGGGTCCCCCGTCCCCCATCCCCGCCACTCCCGAGGTGATCTCATCCGGCCTCACAGCCCTAAACACCATCTATACATGACAACTCCCAAATTTATATCTCCACTTGGGACCTCACTCTGCCTTCCAGACTCACATATCCAACTGCTGAGTCGACCTTTCCACTTGGATGTCTCAAAGGCATTTCAAACGTAACGCCTAACACAGAACCCCTGGGCCTTGCAGCCAGCCCTCCCCCAAGCTTGCTCCTCCCTTGGTCGTTCTTGGCCCACTAAATGCCCACTTCCATTCCACCAGCGGCTCCTGTCCCAGGCCCAAGGCCCTTCCTCGGCTGCCCCATCTTCTCTCACGCTCCATGTATAATACACCAATGAGCTTCCCTGCTCAAAGTCTTTGAAATAGATTCAGAATTCGATCGCTTCTCCCATCTTCCCCTGCTACCTAACACCCTAGCCTAAACCACCACCACTCTCACCTGGATGTGTGCAACAGCTTCCCAAAGACCTCCCTGCTCCCCCTCCTGCCCGCCTACATCTTGAGCTGGTCCCTCAAGATCTTTTTCTGATTTCATCTCCCACCTCTCACTTCACTCTAGCCACACTGGGCTTCCCTGCCATTTCCCTGAACATGCCAAGCATGCTCCAGCCTCAGGGCCATTGTGCTCACTGTTCCCTCTACCTGGAAGGCTTCCCATATGTCCTTACGCCAGGATCTTCCCCTTGTTGCATTCAAGTCTCTGTTCAAATATCACCTCATCAGAGGTGTTCCTTGGATAGGTGGGTGGAAGGAAGGATGGATGAAAGGAAAGAAGGAGGGTCGTATGGGAAGAAACATGGATAGATGATTACAGAAGGGTGGGTGGGAGGATGGAAAAGTGATGAGTAGATAGAAGGATGGGTGAGTGGGGGGATGAAAGGCTGATGGATGGGCAGGTGGACAGAGGGATGGTGGGATGTGAAGATGAATGGATTGATGGATAGGTGGGTGGAAGGATGGATGGACAGATGGAAGGAAGAGTGGATGGTCTTCAGGACACTTGTGGATGGTCCCTGGATCTCCTGATTGCTTCCATAAATCCTCCCTCATCTTTCAAGATCTGGCTTTCAAGTCCTGGCTCCTCCAGGAAGCCCTCCATGACTGCAGCAGCTACAGTGATCTAAATCTCTCTTCTGAAAACCCCTGCAGCCTGTCCTGTGGCCCCTGACACTTGGTGGTCTCTGGCACTGGGCAGAGCCCACTGGAGCCCACCATAAAGGATGGCTGGTTGCTCAGTCTCAACAGCAGGGTTTCTCTGGGGAAGAGGGATCGGACCAGGGCACTGACTTGCGACTTTATTTTTAAGCTGAAGGGAAAGTGTGGAAGCTGATATGGCAGACAGAATCGAGCTGAAAATGAAGACGATATTTGCCCAGGGCTGCCTGGGAGATTGCATTGGAGTTTCAAATGCCATCCAGAGAAGACTGCAGGCACATCTCCAGGAGGTCTATGCCAGTTTGGATGTATTATGTCCCCCAAAACGCCATTATCTTTGATGCAATCTTGTGGGGGCAGCCGTATTAGTGCTGATTAGATTGGAATTCTTTGAGTGTTTCCATGGAGATATGACTCAATCAACTGTGAGTGGAAAGTTTGATTGGAAAGTTCCATGGAGGTGTTACCCCGCCCATTCAGGGTGGGTGTTAATTGGATCACTGGAGTCCTACAAAAAAGTTCACAGACAGAAGCAGCTTGATGCTGCAACTTAGAGAGACATTTGCAGAAAGCCATTGAAAGCAGGCTTTTGCTCTGAAGAAGCTAAGAGAGGACAAAACGCCCCAACAGCAACATTTTGAAGAATGCACAGGAGCTGAGAGAAGAGCTGGAACCCAACCCAGGATCAGCAGATGCCAGTCATATGCCTTCCCAGTTAATAGAGGTTTTCCGGATGCTACTGGCCTTCCTTCAGTGAAGGTACCCTAAAGTTGATGCCTCACCTTGGACAATTTAGAGCCTTAAGACTGTAACTTCGTAACCAAATAAACCCCCTTTATAAAAGCCAATCCATTTCTGGTATTTTGCAACATGGCAACATTAGCAAACTGGAACAAGGCCCGAAAGAATCCCCTTCTCCAGCTTTGCCTGGCCCTGCTGACCTCGTGGCCTCAACACTACACCCACAACCGGGCCAGGACCACCGGCTACAGCCTGGAATCCAGACTGAGCCAGGCCGCCCAGATGGCTGAATGACAAATAAAATCGGATCCAACTGAGTCACAAAATCCACAAGATTGGGGGTAAATGGGGAACCTGAGTCTAGCACTCACTTTACAGATGGACAAATGGAAGCACAGAAGCATTTTGTGCCTGGTTTAGCCACCACACAAGGAGTCACAGAGAAACCCTGTGGCCTTGGACGGGAAAGCCCGGGAGCAAGGGGCTGGCCTTCCTGGGCTCCAGCCCAGCCCCGTCCCCACCAGCATCTGGCCTTGGCCTTGCCAGGTGCTGGGCCCAGGTGGCGGTGTGGCCTGGGCGTCAGGGCAGCAGGGATCCTGTGTTACCTTTGTAAGTCAGCTCAGGGACAGCTGGCAGCTCAGGGACAACTTCAGCTCCCTGTCTTCACACCCCTCGCCGCATTGGTCTGATGCCAAAGGCCTCCTCCTGCTCCTGGGGATGGCAGTGAGAGAGACGGACGCGACGTGAGCAGCCAGGGACAGACGAGACGGCACAGCGTCCGCCTCCCCTCCCCTGCCGGGCTAATCTCAGTGACCTCTTGGGCCACTCCAAGTCCCTGGCCCCAGAATGTCTGATTTATCGGTGCCTCCTGTGTCTTCCCGCCCCACTGCCCTCCAACGAGCAAGCCAGCTACTCCTCAGGGGATTTTTTTTTTTTTTTTTAAATATGTAAGTTCTGTTCCTTCTGGGGTTTGAGGGCTTTGTGTTGTTGTCTTTTTCCTGGTGAGAAAAGCAGAAAGCCATGGCCTTCCTGTGCAGCCCCCAGGCAGGGTGGCAGGGAGCCACGGGCTGGGTATTTTTAGCCCTGCCTCCAAAGCCCTTGCAAATTCTCCTCTGGGCCCCACGCCTGGCCTCAGGGAATCATCTCAGCCGATGGCCTGACAGCAACCCCCGGCCTGAATTTTTTCCTCATTATGGATCGCCCGCAGATCTCTGACCAACACTCAGGGCCATTTCACTTGTGCATGCGCCTCCCCGGGATCTTGGGCTCACCCCTGCTTCGTCTCAGCCCGCGCGGCCCCCGCTGCACGCGTTTAAGGCTGGATGTTTGGCTTCAAAGTAGCTGGGGAGGCCCAGAAGCATAATCTGAAGTGGAAAAGAGTCCTGGTGATCGTTTGTGTTCCCCAAACTTCAGGCCTTCCACGCCCCTTGTGATTCTTGGGCTGAGCGGTACACTACCGTGTGATAGCTTAATATTTATATGTGCTTTAACTCACTTTTTTTTTTTGGCTTCAACAAACCTGGCCTTGTCCAAAGTGATCATATCCCAAGATAACTGGTCTGATATGCTCGTTGTATTTTTCCAATATACCTTAATAAATATACAACGAATAAAACAAAAATAAGTGTTCTTCTGTGTACTACCCAAAGCTAGAATCTTGTCCAGCAGTTATGTGGGCCAAGCTTTGGCAAGGTCACTATTGTCTGCCCACCCTCTCGTGTGGAAGGAGGAAGCGAGCCATGGTGGGGTGTGGTGAAGGGGTGGCCGAGGGGGTCAAATCAGGGTGTGCTGGAAGCTTTCCGTATTGTTCTGTTTTCCAGCACTGGACGCTGCTGTGAAGTCTGGCCCCAGGATGGGGTGTAGCCACGGAGCGCTGCAGGCCCCTTGGCTGGGAACCCAAGATGGCGTCTCTTCCCAGCATCCCTCTCTGCCCCTTTCCATCAGGCTGGCCCTGGGAACAATGACCCCTTCTCCAGGTAGATGTGGAAGCACAGAACGCAGCCCTCAGCCCCACAACTGGAGCACTTGGCTCTGTGATCCTGTGGGCTCCTGGGGCAGTCTCTGGGCCTCTCTGGGCCTCGGTCTCCCCGTGTGCACCTTGAGGGGTCGGCCCTGGTGATCCGGGAGGCCCTGCAGTTCTCAGGGCCCACTGACCCCCTCTGTCCTCTCCAGCTCCGCCCGCAGTTTGGGAACCCCAGCGGGGCCCCTTGGCCCCATGTCCCAGCTGCCCGCCCCTCCTGCTGAGAACAGGATGTGGTGTCAGGAGGTGAAGGAGAGTGTGGGGTCGGGCTGGGGAGCGGCCTCGGGACGGGACTTCCTGAAGCCAGATGGGTTTACCACAGTCAGTTGGGCCGAGGACCTCACAGCTGTGAGTTATAAATGTCCCTGTCAGAGCCTGGCTGAGGCGCCAACCAGCCAGGGGCCGTCCTCCAGGAGCCCTCCCCGACTGTCCAGTCCTCACGGCCCCTGGGCTGTCCTAACACCTTTCTCTGGGTCTACAAGAGAAACAAGGGTCTACTCCTGCCTTCTGCCCACTCCTCACCCTTCCATGTGTGAGCCTGGTGGTTCCCTGTGCCTCTGCCCACCTACTCAGCCTGGGGCTTGGCACACAGCCCGTCCCCCCAGGGGCCTCAGGGGCAACAGTTCCAACTCGGTAACCTGCTTCCCGCGGCCCACCCACAGGGAGTGGGGGGGGGGCAGCAGGGCTGAGCACCGGGCTTCTGCCTGCTCCCCAGGGCTCCCTTAGCCTGGGGGTGGTGTGGGGGCTCAGCTCCGGGGCTCCCAGGGTGAGTCTGCATACCAGGTGGCTGCCTATCGGGTGGGAAGTTAGGTCCCTCCATCCCAGGGGGCAGGGGTCCCCCTGCCCAGGCTACAGAAACACAGTGATAACAGAAGTAATCAGGGGAGGCTCCAGGTTTGCAGGGCCTGAAGCTTATACATTAATTTTTGGAGGCCTTCTTTAAAACATATATATATATAAAATCTTATATGTATTACATATTATGTATGTATTTATATATATATAATTACAAATGCAAAATTAAGGTGCAAAAGAGCATATTGAGACTGAGAAAAGAAATCACCGCACATTCCTAGAGACTTCAGGATCCAGACCCCTTTCTTAAGAGGCTCCTAACAGCAACCTGCCATCCCTCCCCACCCACATCACTCCACAGCTCCCAGCAACTCTGCCCTCAACTGGGCAGTGCAGGGGAGGGGCCCAAAAGTGTGAGTTCACGAGCAACCCAGGAACTCCACCTCTATCATAAAAACAGTGATGAAACGGATAATGATGCTGATAATAATAGTAGTACGTAACATTAATGAGCCTGGTATTGTTCTAAGTACTTTACGTGAATTGACTCACTTAATCTCTTTGCAACCCCCCTTTTTTGTTTTATTTTTTTCTTTGTGTTTTTTCCCTTTAATTTTTCTTTAGTTTTATTTTGCTGTCTTTTTTTTTCCTGCAATGCATTTTAATGGTAGAGAACAGACACAGAGAGGTTAAGTAACCAGCTCAAGGTCACAAAGCTAGGATAGCGCAGAACTGGTGGTGCCGGTGAGGTGCCCATGACCACTTCTCCTCTGCTACCTCTTTGGTGGGGGCTAGGAGAGTCATCCCCTCCTGGCTCCCACCCCCAAAGGCTCCAACAGTAGCAGTGACCAAGGCCAATGCTGGGTTGTGATTACAGCATTCATTCATTCCACTCAAATGCATTAAGCACCCAGTACGGAGCTCTCAGCAGTAAACGTGGCCTCCTGCTTGCCTCACTGTGCCCGGGCATGCTGCGATCCTCTCTGTGGACAGAAGTGGGTGCCACCTCAACTTTCTGGTGTTGGGATTCGCTGGGTCTGCTGGACCCACCCCAAAAAGAGAAGGGGAGTGGCGGGGTAGGGGTTGCTGAAGGCCACCCAGTGGGTTGTCCAGGACCCTCATGTCACAGATAAGAAAAAGGAGGCTCGGAGGGCAGCGACTTCCCGAGGGTCACCTTGTAAGTGGCGACTGGGGCTGACGTCAAACCCCGTGTGAGGTCTGAGGCTAGCCTTCTGGAGAGGCGGGGAGGGTCTCTGGCCACCTGGGGGTGGCTGAGGCCAGGCCCTGGTGGGACAGGCGGAGGAGGAAGGAGGCAGCTGCCTTTTGGCCTCCTGGGAGCAGGGCCTTTGTTTTCTCTCTTTGTTTTCCATCTGCCTGGGGCCCCAACGGCCTTCCAGGCTTCCCCTGATTGTCTGCAGGGTGATAAAAGTGCTGGAAAGCGGGAGGTCTCTGGCAGCAGTGGGGCCAACTCACACAGACACCCGGGTGGCCGGAGGGGGGCCCTGGGCCCAGAACCAGGCTCACCACCAACTGCACTGAGAGATACTGGGAGCGGCGCTTTGCATACAGACCTCACAGAACCCTCCAGCAACCCTGAGCACCCTCCCATTTCACAGAGGAGGAGACTGAGGGTCTGGAAAGCAGCTGCCAGGTCAGAAATCACGATGGTCAACATCAAGGCCTCCGGGATTTCCTTCAGGTCGGGTGGGCCCTGAGCCCTGTCAGCCTGCCCAGTCGAGGCCATGCTTCCATTACAGCTGAGATGGCCAGCTTTTAAGGCTGGCCAGGGGGAAAGGGAGCAGAGGGTCAGTCAGGGTCTCGCCAACCTGGGGACTTGCCTGGGAGACCCCAAGTAGTGACCTGCCCACACGTGGCCTCCCTGAAACAAAGTCCCTACTTAAACTGCTTTCTGGGAGGGTAAGTTATTCCTTTCTTGTGGTCTCATTCCCAAGGACATAGGGCTGGGGAGAGCGGGCCTGAGCTTACCCACCTAGCCTTTGGCCTGGTCTTCGCAGACCCTCCCCAGGTGTCTCCCCAACTTGCGTTATTTGATATTTTAAGTCACATTTGTGTTCCACCTTAATTATTTATATATTTTTATTTAAATCACTTTAAACTGGTCACTTTTCTTTTTACTTAGCCTTCTCTAAAGCACTATCACCTGTGAAACCATGAGTTTAGTGTATGAATTATATGCATATTTTCTAATTCACAAGAAAATAAGGGTACACCACAGAGGGTTTGCTTTGGACCACGGGCTCGGACCAGCCTACCCCTGTGCTCCATATGGGTTGGAACCTGGTCCAGCGATTTCTCCGCCAGCAAATATATAGGGATGAGCACTGGGATGGGAGTCTACACGCCTGGGTCAGGGACTGGTTTCTCCCACTGGGAGACCTCAGACCTCTCTGGACCTCAGTTTCTCCATCTGTACAGGAAGCATGGATAAGCCAAAAGCTCCTCCCAGCCGTATCCGTTGAAGCCTAGTGGTGCCTGGTGCTCCTGGGGCTCAGCCCCTGAGAGGACCTCCTTTGACCCCCTCCTCCTACACCTGATCGGGGGCCCGGAGTGGTGTCTGGGGTGCCAAGGGGAGACAGGGCCGTCCTGTGTGACAGCTATAAAATTAGATAATCAGCTAATCACTAGCAAATTAGCATCCCATCTTTACATAGAACAAATATAGTATTTACGTAAAAGTTGTTAGGAGTTTCTCTCTTTTTAATTAGCAGAAATAAATGCAAAATGAATGGTAATTAGGCAGCTGATGGATTCGGTAGTACAATTATGCCTGCAGCGGTGCCCCAGTCCTTAAACGCTGCATGCTCCGAGGAATCAGAGGAGCCTATTTATATAATTTATTTATAAAACAAAGTTAGTGGGAACAGAGGGGTGAGGTCTGTGCATGGCTGGGGGAGGGGTCTCAGCTGTAGGGACCTGGGAGGGGATGGAGCCTCAGTGCCCAGGAGTGGGGGGGTGGGCTGTGGAAATGCACCACTAAGGCCCCCGCGTGTCTATTTGAGGCCTGATCCTGGCAGGGGCATCCAATGCGTCACCACAGACCGGCCTCTCCAGCAGGAAGTAGGCTGGAGTGGTATGTCTGACTCTTTCCCTCCCCTGGTCCCCACCTCTCTCTGTTTTGCTAACCTTATTCTGTCCCTGAGCACGTCTCTGTGGCTGCACCCAGAGGTCAAGAGAGGAGGAGGATATTCTTCTTTACCTCCAGGAATTCAAGGGAAATCAGACCCAGGAAAAATGCACTCAAATGTAGTGGGATTAAGTTCCAGGGCAGAGGAGCACCCGGAGCTGTGGGAGTCCAGAGAGGAGGCTGCCCAGAGGAAGAGACGAGTTGGGTTTTGATGGGTGCGCAGGAGTTCTCTGAGAAGATAGGAAGTAGCAGAAGGACTTGCACGTGCAGAGGCAAAGAGGTGGGAAATAGCATGGCGACTGCAGGAGAGCTCACCAGGGGCATGGAGGATGGGCCAGTAAACAGGGCCTCGTTATTGTGATGGATCGGGGATGCCAGGCTGAGAGTCCAGACTTGATCCTGGAAGCCGTGGAAAGGGGAGAAGCTTCTCTTCTCAGCTTCCTTTCCCCACCCCCAGGGCCAGGGAGAGGGTCAGGTGGACAGTGCATTAGAGGCAGCTGGTCGGCTCAGCTGCAGGAGCATCGTGGAGCGGGCAGAGGCTAACCTGATTACCAGGGACAAGCAGGAGGTCTGTCTGTGGGCTGGGGGGAGGGGCTTGCTCTGTGGGCGAAGGGAAGGGGGGCACACTGGGCTACTCCTTGGATCCCCTGAGTGAGAGGCTTGTCTCTCCTGGAACAGAACCCCCTGCCCTGTCCCCACACCCCCACTGCTGGGGGAAGGTCTTAGCCAAGCCTGGGGGAGAGGACAGAGCACTGGCCTGAGAGGCCTTGTCCTCTCTGTCCCAGACTCAAATCTGGGCTCCACCGCTGCCTTGTGATGGGACGTTGAAAGAGCCGCTCTAGCTCTGGGCCAAGCATTTTTGTCTTCAAGGCAAAAGGCTTGAACTAGAATGGCGGAGAGAGCAAATTCACCCACTGCCCATTCTGGATAGTATCATGGGCACGACTTGGAGGGACTGAGGCAGCACGGGCACTCTCTAGTTTGCCACAGTCCCAGCCACTCCCTCCTGCCTTACCCCCAGCCCAATTCCCATGCTTGTGGTGTGTGCCTGGCTGTAGGCGGCTGATGGCCAGGATGACGATGGACAACCTGGGACCCTGGGCTCAGGGAGACAGAAAGCCCAGAGGCAGGTGAAGACGCAGCAGTGAGGAGCTGCCCTTCTTTACCCTGGCAGGAGCCCCTGGGTCCAGAGCATCCCTGGGCAGCAGCGGGAGGAGAGATGGGAGCCGCGGCTGCACCCAGGGGCTGGAGCCCTTTCCTCTCTTTGGCGAACTTGACTCAGTGTTCCTGCCCCTAAATTGGGAGCAGTCACACCTGCTCTTGGGTAATGAGAATGCTCACACAAACCTGGATGCCCGGCAGTGCTCTAAAAAGCCTGCAGAGCTGCTAGCTGTGACTTTGAATGCTGGCTGCTTGCCAAGGAAAGTTTTGCACTCCCCAGCCTGGCCAGCTTCCTAACCTCCCCTTCAAAAAAGCAGCACCCAAATGACTTCCGAGCTGGCTGCCCATTAACTATGGCCGTATTTTTGTCTCCAGCAGTGCCGGAGCGGTTAGCGGCTGTCACCCTCAGGACCACGTGCTGAACTTGTAAGGCGAGACGAAGATCACATAGCACCAGTTCTCTGCTCTGTAAGTTTCACTACTGCCTTTGGCCAAAATCAATAAAAACCTCAACTATTATTGTTTCACCAGAACAAGGGGCCGGGCCCTCACGATGACATTCCACCCCTGGTGGGTGCTGAGTCTTCATCAGAGGACTCAGCCCTGACTGCCAACAGCAGCTAAATCAGGGATGAGGGTGAGGGGCGTGGGTGTGGGGTGCAAGGAAAGAAGCAAAGGGGCCACGCCGAGTCGCTCTAAGTGCCTCTCCAAAGACAGGCCTGATGCTATTCATCAACTGGTTTTCAGGGCCGTGAAAAATCAATGGCATTTGTGCTGCAAACTCATCATTAGGACAGGAAAAACTCTGCAATGGAATTGATTTGTTTAAATATAATCACACAATTTAACAGAGAGCAGTGGCAGGGGGAGTGGGGAAAGGGACCCGAGCACACAAAACAACCACGTGACATCGAGAACTGAGAGGCAAAAAAGCTTTTGAAAACCTTGGGTTGGGGCTTCCTGCCCGTGCTGCCTGCCCCACGCCCTGCCCACCACGGAGGAGGCCAGGGTGGGCCCCTGCCATCAGCCAGGGTCTCAGAAACGGCCCCCAGCAGCCTCGGGATGGGCCCAGGGGCCTGGCTGGCTGTTGGGTTGTTCTTGGAGGTGACTTTGGCTCAGTGAATATGATATCGATTTAACCAAACAAACTCATACAGGCACCTACCGTGTCCCAGGCACCTGTGAGGGGCTTGGGGTGGGGGTGGGGTAACAGGTAATGAAACTGACCCAGCCCCGAAGGCATTCTGTGGGCTGGGTGGATAAGGCAGGTGTACAGGTGACAACTCCAGGCCAGTGAGTGCTGGGCTTCCTGGGGTCTTAGGAGATATGGGGGGGGGGGGGGGCAGGGAGGGCAGTGCAGGGGGCCCGAAGGCCAAAGAGCCTTTGAATGGGAAGTCCAAGTTCATTCAAAATGCAAGGCCCATTCAAAGAACCGGGAGGACCCCATATGGAAGACAAGGCCCTCGTCTCATGGATAAGGTACCTGCTTGCCCAGTGATGTGATGATGATGATAATAAATATGATGATGATAGCTGATTTTATCGCATTGCAGTAAAATGCTCCAGAACTGTGCAAACTCTACATCTCATTTAATCCAACCCTTGCCATGAAAGAAGGACTATTACTACCCACATTTCACAGACAGATACCACTGAGGCTCAGAGAGGTTAAGGCACTGCCCAAGCTCACACAGTAAGTGATGGGGTCTGATTCTGACTCCCATATTTATAACCCCAGAGCCCGTGCACCTAACTGCTGTGCTCTCCTGCCGGCCTAGGGGCTTGGCCTCCATGAGAGCTGGGGAGACAGATGGCTCCTGCCCTCTGGGAGCTGGGGCATGAGATGCACTGGGCAATTTCATGGTGGCAGTCAAGGGGGAGTCTGAGAAGTGGCATGAAGAGGCTGGCATCTTGGTCAGGGGCTCTGCTGAGGGCCTGGCCCTGGTACTTGGGGTGCCGAGACCCCACACGTCACCTCTTCCAACCTCCCTCAGAGGGTGGGGGTTCTGGGGGAGGAGAAAGGGTGGACCAGGTCCTGGAAAGGCCTGTCTGGGATGCCCACGGTTGAGGGTTGGGAGGGCATAGGGAGGCTTCAGTCCTCAGGGAAGGCCCGGGCAGCTTGGAGCAGCCTCACTGAGCTAGAGAAGGGCCTTCCTGTCAGCCTTGGGATTTGGACTTGCTTCCTGGTGACAGTGGAAAGCCAGGGAAGGCAGCACAGGGCTGTGGGGGTTTGGTGTGTTATAGGCAGGAAGATGGTGAGGCCTGGAGGCTAGCAGGCGGTGGGGACGGGGAGGGACACAGCCCCAGAGATGGTTAAGGGGCTCACATCGACCGTCCAGTGTGGGGGTCAGGGGAGGGAAGTGACAAGGACAACCCAGGCGTCTGCCCCCACCCTCTGGGGGCTTTGGAGGCCCAGCTCTGCTGAACCAGCAGCTGCTTGTGTCAATATTAATTGACCCAGGACCCCAAGGATTGGGCCCCTCCCCCCAGGAAGCCCCAGCACTGCTGCCTGACTGTGGGGGAGGGCAGTGCAGCAGGCTGTCCCCCTGCTGACCTTTCTCCTTTGTCAGCTGTGCACTCCATCAGTGTCCGGAAGGGCTGAGCACAACCTCTCCCCGCTGCCTGGTCCAGGGTGGGGAACGGGGCGGCGGGGAGTGGGGAAGGGTGGGATTCTTTTAAGGAAGAGTTTTCCAGACTGTCTCTCAAAAGCTGGGAGCAGAGCTGCCAAAGCCCTCATTACAAATGGGGAGATCGTGGCCTGGGGAAGGGTAGGCCAGGATCCAGCAGCCAGTGGCCAGTGGCAGGGACAGAGCCCAGGGCTGGGGGGCAATGGCATGAACTAGACCTGTGCCAGCACAAGGGGGAAGAGGACGCTGGAGGCAGGCCTTGGGCAAGGGGCAGAACAATCTGTCTAGAACAGGGGATTTAAGAAGTTTAGGGAAGGGGGCCAACTCAGGGCCAGGGGGGCCCAGTCCCGAGTACACCAGCAAGCCCCCGAGCCAAGAAGGGACATCCAGTGAGGTTAGGATCGGGGCTGGTAGATTCAGACAGGCCTAGAGTGGGCAACCACCCTGGTTTGTGGGGGACTGAGAGATTTCAGGGATGCATACATTTTAGTTAAAAACCAGGACAGTCCTGGGCAAACCGGGACAGCTGGTCAACCTTGCCAAGCTGGGACTGAATTCTGGTTTTTGCTTCTACCACTTTCAGACTGTACATGGCCTCTCGGTGCCTCAGTTTCCTCATCGGGAACATAACACCTTGTGTAGAGTTGTCAGGATTAAATCAGGTAATATATGCAAAGTGCTTAGCACAGCCTCTTACTGTCATCATTTAACCAATGGCAGGTGGCTGCTCTTATGATCACCAGCTGCCACCACTAGCCTTCCTATGGGGGACCAGATGCCCATCTATGCACTGCTCACGTGGTGCTGATTTAATGCTCAAAACACTTAGGATGCAGGGACCATTATTATTCTTTCCATTTTCAGATTAGTAAACTGAGGCATGCAGGGGTTAAATCACTGGCCCAGGCTCCCACAGCTGGCAAGTAGGAAACGACTTGTATTTCTACTGGGCTGACCCTAAAGCCAGGGAGATGGAGGCCAGTGTCAGTGTGAATCAGGTCACAGTGACCCAGGGCAAGGGCTGGGCAAAGACAGGCTGGGCGGGCGCCGAGGGCCACTCCAGAGGTGCGTGGGGATGGGCCAGGGTCCCCTGTTCTCGGGGAGACTGACACCCCAATCCTCATCTTGGGCCTTCAAGACCATCCGCTTCTCATCCAAACGCATCAACTACATTTATTAGGCTCCCAGGGTCTTTGGAGTCAGAAAGAAAGGGAAGATGTCAACAATGCTGCCCACTTGCCCTGGGAGCCCAGCTCTCCAAAGTGGGCCCTTTCTGCACACAGCCCCACTTCACTCTAGCAACAGTACTACAAGACTAGATTATGATGCCCATTTCAGAGATGAGAAATGTGTTAGGGTCACAGAGCAGGCTTTAAACCTGCCGAGTCCCAAAGTCTTGGTTGCTCGCGCGACAGGATAAACGGCAGCTGGAGGGTGGAAGGCCATGTGTGTCCATCTGTGCATGTCCAGCAGGGTGCAGGACCTGAGGTGGGCACTATATAACTCTGGGTGGGGGGTGCACAGCCACACCGTTAGTGCCCAGGTAGCCCAGGAGAAACTCTGCAGCTCAGGGGCAGGGCGGCCAGCCTGGGAGGGTGTGGCAACAGGGCTCAAGCAGGGGTCCATTGTCCCGATACCTGGGACCAGTGGGCCTGGCAGAGACCCCCCCCCCCCACTGGCCCCCAGGAAGCCCTTGGCACAAGGAATTGCATGCTTGCCCTCAGCACCCAAAGAAAAGATTGGTGAGGTGGGTAGGCAGGCGCTGGCTGGGCTGGGCCCTAGGAAGCAGGACTCGGTTATTTTTAGCATCTTGTGTCAGGAGGGAGGCCCTCCTCCCCACCAGGTAAATGTCAGTGCTACCGGCAACCCCGGCCAATTAAAGCAGCCGGAGCCAAGGAGGAAAGAAAGTGACTCAGGGACTCGACCCCCTCACCCGTGGTGGCTCTGCCAATGGCCTCCTTCCCCTCCTCTTCCCCAGCCCAGACCCACCTCCTTGTCTAGGAAACAATGGCTCTGTCCAAAGAGGAGCTGTGATCAGGAGCCTGGGATCCTGGGTTTGAGTCCCGATCTGGCTGTGTGACCTTGGTCAGGCGTCATGCCTTCTCTGACCAGCTCCCCCTCTGGAAAATGGGGTGCTGGAGCCCACCTGCATGTTACGAGGGAGATGTGAACCTGGGTTGTGAAGAGGCTCACAGATAAGGGAGGCTGGTCCCCGTCTGCTCTGTTATTCAAAGGCTTCCGGGCTTCCCAAGGAGGAACCCAAGCCAGCCCTGAGCTGACGAGGGTGAGCTGGCCCCTGTGCAAACTGTTGGGGTTATTTGCGCAATTGCAGGCAGTCAGAGTCCAAGGAGCCTGTGGCTGCTGCTCTGCTGACAGGTGAGGGGGGAGGGGGAGGCAGCTGCGGGTCACTGGGCTGAGCCCAGAGCTATGGGGGAGGGGTGCCCCCAGAGTGGGGCTCCAGGCCCCCCAGGCCTGGGCAGCAGCCACGGTAAGTCACAGGCCCAGCACCAGCACTGGCCAGGCGTAAATGGGGCACCTCATCTAAGCCAGGCTGTGGGCTGGGCCGCAGCCTCGGGGTGGACCACCTACCCCCAGGAAAAAGGAGGAAGTTGGTCACGGTAGAGAGAGGGGAAGCCCATCTCTCAGGCCACTCCGCAATCCCTGGGCTCTGGAGGGCCACCCTGGGAGGGGGACCCTTAGCCCATAGCGGGGTCTGGCCCAGGGGGCTGGCAAGCCCCAGGAGTATGTTAACCCTCAGCACCCAGGGAGAAGCTCAACGACCTGCAGCAGCTTTCTTGGCCAGCTGCCCACAAAATCCCAGGGAGAACCCTGCCCTCCCCTCAGCCTAGGAGCCCGGCACATGCTGACACCCCACCCAAAGGCAGACACTTCCTGCTGGGCTCCCAGAGGAGACCTGAGGGCAACTGTGGCACAGAAATGGGGACGCGATCTGTCCAGGGACATTTAGCAAGTTAGAAGCAAAGAACAAACTTCCTCCTTCTCCTGCCACCTGGCCTCCAGGGGACATTTCTAAGCTCATTTCCTTCACTGCCCAGTCTCCACCCCTAGCCCCACTGATCTGCCCCTGAATGCACCTGCCTTGGTGCCTTGGCACCAGCTGGTCCCTGTGCTTGGAATGCTTCCAGTTCTCAAATTCATGTTTACTCTTCAGGGTCCAGCTGGAGCTCCACCTCCTCCAGGAAGTCCTCCCTGACCCTCGAGTCCCTCAACCTCCAGGCACCTGCTCTACGTACCGTGCACCCTGCCTAGGGTTCTGGACCCCACCCTTGCAGGTGCAGCAGCTTTCCAGACTGCAGGCTGGGCCAGGCATGCCAAGTCACTCAGCAGATGGGGCTGGGGAGGAAATGGGGTGGCCCCTGATTTCTCCGAGTCCACTGCCCCTTCCTTACCCCCGACACCCTGCCAGCTTTCCAATGGCCCTGGAGCCGCTCTTTCCATCCGGGGCCTCTGGGCCTGCCCTACCCGGGCCTGGGTACACAGATGGGAGGAGCTAATGGCAGCAAACCACGGCAGGAGGTAATGATTACAGGAGGCAGACTGCAGAGGAGGCTTCACGGAACTGGGTCAGAGGGTGCACTCCAGTTCTCGGGCCCCATTCCAGGCGGATCTCTTCAGACCCCAGAGCTTCCGCAGAGGCCGGTCTGCCCCTTCTGCAAGTGCCAGGCACCATGGCGGGGGCAGTGCTACCATCACTGCTCTGAGTCTACTCCCAGAGTCTACACCTCTCATGAATGGAGTGAGCTCAACTCTGCCTCTGTAAGCCTCAGGCGTCATGCTGGGTTTCTCTGGGGAGCACTCTCCTCCAGGCCTCAGTTTCCCCCCCTGTACCATGAAGAGGTTGGCTTGAGCAATCTCTAACGATGGTTCCAGGATGTTGGGAATCCACTGGAGACACCATCCCTGCTGCCCCGTGCAGCGTTGGCTCCCTCCACCAAGTCACTTTTGGACCCCGGCCAGAGGGCATGGGCCTGGCCATCCCCTTCCCCAAGGGTGTGGCTTGGGTGTGTGGCTCACAGAGCAGAGGGCGGCAGACTTGGGAGCTCGGTGAGAGCTGGGCGAGCAAACACCTGCCAGGGGAGGCAGCACCCGCAGTGGGTCACACCCAAGGACGCCTTCACAGAAGGTTCACGGAATCCCAGCTCGTCCTTGGGGAAGCCTGTCGGCAGGTGAGGTCAAGGGTCCCTCCCTGGGGTGCCCGTGGAGCCCCACCCACCCACAATGGGCGTGGCATCCGCCAGACTCTAGACCCGCCACCCCTCGGGGAGGGTCCTCCTGCTTGACCTGCCAGGTCTCTGGGGCAGCTTCACATTTCAACTCTTGGGGAAACTGGCTTTTCCCTCCTGGTGATGAGTGCCAGCCATTGGCCAGGAGTGGTCAGGGGAGCCCGTGTTGCTGAACAGGGCCTGCTGGGCCCGGAGACCTGGCCAGCGGGAGCAGACAAACCCTGGCCCTGCCCTGCCCTGCTCCACGGTCTCGGGGTGAGCTGTGAGCCTCAGGCTAGACAACACCCCACCCTTGCCCCAGCTCGCAGGCTGAGGCCAGCCCTCAACCGCAGGCCTTCCTGGAGGAGCTGCCGCCCCACCGTCCCTGTCGGCCCCCACTCCTTGCAGGAGGAAAGCCAAACTCTGAGGCCCTTGGGAGCTGCCTTAGTGGCTGAACACATCCTCCTCTCCAGCTGGCCTGCCCTGAGCCACCCCCATCAAGCCGGGCAGAGACCCCAAGAAGGCCCTACTTGTCCACTCTGGAGGAACGAGCCCACCCTCTGCCTCCTCCAGGCAGTCTTCCTGCTTGCCTCCTCCAGCATCAAGGAAGAGCTGCTTTTCCCAGCTCCTACCGCCTTCACCCGCTTCATCTTGCTAGAACCGAGAAATTAAGAATTAAATGATTATGGTTACTGAATCACTATATAGAAGTTTTTCTGTCTATATTGTAGAAGAGGCAGAAGTTAATACCTGAAATTACTGAAACTCAACTAGTCTCACCCTTGTTTATACTTTCTATTGTGGTGGTCGGTTGAGCCTGGTCTGGCCCTCTTTGACTTGATACTGAAATGGTGACAACCCCACCTGCCCTGGCTTGAACCCTTAAAAACCCTGAACTCCTTAGAAGTGGGGAGAGAGATATCTGTTCTCCCACTTTCCACGTAGCATTAAATTCTTTCTCTCTTGGAAACCTCGGTGTCATGGATCGGCTGTTATGCGTCTCAGACGGAGAACCCACTGCTTTTGCCCAATGTCACTGCTGGGCACCCCCCTGGCCCACTCTGAGCTGGAGACTGTGTGACCTCGGCCCGGGCCCAGGGCTCTGCTCTCAGCATTTCCTCAAATGCAGATTTATTTTTGGATGCGGGTGCTGGAGCACCGTCCAACCCGCCCTTGCTGACTAAATGGATCGCTCAGCCAACAGACAGGTCTAAGAGAGGCAGCTTGATGTAGGGGGCAAAAATGGGCTGTGGTGTCAGACAAAACTGGGCTTGAATCTGGCTCCACTGATAGCTCTGCAACCCTGGGTAAATTTCTTAACTTCTCTGTGCTGTGGGCTTTCTCTCCCACACAGCAGGGGTAACCCTAACTTCTCTGGGCTGTTGAGACACTTGAAGACAATAAAGCTTGTGAACCCTGACCTGACACAACCCTCTTATTTTACAGAACAGAGGCTCAGAGGGGGGCAGTGACTTGGCCAAGGTCACACAGCAGGTCTGGGGCAGGACTAGGCTTGAAGGAAAGTCCCCCTCAGAAGGTTAGGCAGCCCCACCCTACTGAACTGGGGGGGGGAGGGGGGATGGGTTGGGGGTGGGGGTGACACACCTCAGGCAGGAATGAGCTGTGGGCTGCAGACTATTTCCAGCTCTGGGCTGGGGAGGGGGTTACAGGGTCAGAACAAGCTGCAGAGGCTGGAGGTGGAGGGCCTGGGCTGCAGGCAACAAATTCCAGGCAGAGGGGACTGTGCATTCTCAGCTGGTGCTGAAGACTGACAGGCATGCCACATGGGGACCCTGGAATCCCAGTACCGTGTGGCCAGGGGCCGGGCCATGGCCAGCTGGGGTTGGCATCCAAGGTCTCTGCAGCCAGTCCCAGGCCCACTTAGCACTGTACAACCCTGGAAGGCCACTGACCAGCTTCCCACTGGTCTACCTGCCAGCAGTGGGAAGCTGCAAACCAGGGGACTGGGGGCTCATGGGGATGGAGTGTGGCCCCCACTCCAGGTCCCTGCCTCAGAGCTCTGAGGAACAGCTGCTTGGATCACCTCTCATGAAACCCAAATCCAGTCCAATCCCCCAATCCCTGCTCTCCCCCTCCAGCCTCTCTTAAATGACAATCCAACTGAGTCACTCCTTGAGTTCCACCCTTGCGGGTGCCTGCAGCCCTCGGGGTCAAGTCCAGAGGGCGTTACCTGGGCCAGGGCACCCCTCCAGCTCCATTGCTCACCAACGCCTGCATGCCCACCATCAACCCAGATGCTGTATAGCCAACTACCTCCCAGGCAGGGGTGAGAGGATTCACACTCGGCATCGCTGATTCTGTCACAGCTCAGCGAGGGGGAGTCTATTCCCATCCCTCTTTTACAGATGGGGAATTGGAGGCACTGTGAGATTAAGTTACTGATCTGACGTCACAAGCGGAGTAGGCAGCAGAGCTGGGGAAACCCCCAAAAGCCTCAGCTCAGAGTCCACACCCTGCACCACGTCGCTCCAGTACCTCTTCATCCGCCCACCACGGACTTTGGAGTGCCTTTTACGTGCCAGCCCTGTAGGACTGTTTGTTGTTTCCTGAAGGGAAGGCCTCTCACCTGTGTCCAGGTCTTTGCTGGCTGTCATGGCCCAGGTCAGCTCCAGGCCTCTCCACTCCGCCCGCTGCGGGATTAGTCTGAGCCTCAGAATCCCAAAAACTTGGCTCCAATTGCCTAGTGCTGTGAATTGGGCCTAGTGAGCTGTAGGGAAGGGCAGGGCCAGGGCTTGTGTGCCCTGGCTGGCCGGACCCCCAGGCCCACCAGGCCTTCGTCAGCAATCCAGACACCTCTGGGGCCACTTCTGGGCCAGGGGCTGGTGTTCTTTACCAGGAGGGAAAAGCCAGTCTCCCTCAAATGCCAGAATGTGAAGGCTTCCCCAGAACAGGACCCGGGGCCTGATTTCAGTCCAGGAGCTTGGGATGGGGGTTGGCCTTCCAAGCCTCTGTCTTCCCATCTGGCAAATGGGTACAGGATCTTTGGAAGGCTCTCTCGAGGGCTTCGCGGGGTATTATATAGCTTTGCACACTGTGGGAATCTCTATGGTTCAAAGGTGCGTGTGGCCACTGGAGGGGTCACAGAGCAAAGATCAGCAAGGCTCCGTGGCAGGGAGTTTGCTAAGCAGAGACAAGTGGGCAATCCAGACAGAAGGCTCTGCAAATGAAACCCAAAGGGATGGACCCTGTCCCCCGTGCCTCCCCCACTGTGGGATTAGAAAAGCACAAAAGAACAGGCCACTAAGCATGCTTTTTTCTTATGAGTTACAATTTGCAGAACCCCTGCATAGTGGCCGAGATTGTTCTCTTCCGCACACCACTTAGTGCTACCCACTCCTCCCGAAGCACAGCGACTGTTCTGGTTCCCAGATGAGGAAGCTGAGGTCCAGAGAGGACAAGGGCTTGTCCCCAGCTGCATTGCTGCCCTCAAACCCCAACAGTCCCCCTCGTTTCCTGACATGCCAAAACACAGGAGCCATGGCTCAGCCTTGGCCCAGAGCTGCCTAGCGACCACCGGAGCTACTGGAAGTTTTTGCAGGTTAAGAAGCCAGTGACCCCCGAGTGGCTCCTTCCCCTTGCAACATGACTCCTTGGGTGTGTGTGTGTGCACACAGGAACTTGCGTGTGGACATGTGACTGCCATGTGCTTGTGCATCTGTGTGCGGTGTGAACACACAGGTTGGTGAATACGTGTCTGCATACGTGTATGCATGTTTGAGGCCTGCATGTGTCATGTCTGTGTAGGTCTGTGTGTGAGGGAGCCTGCAGCTGCAGGTCTGTGGATGCGTCCATGCACGCATAACCTTCCAGGTATGTGTGGACACTGTACCTGCCCACTTGTGCCTCCTTAGCATCTGTGTGCCCACGTGTACATAGACACAGGTATGACTGTGGGCAGGAGAGTCTTCTGGGTGCATATGTGAGGGTGCATGCCTATGGATCTACACTTCTGGGTGAGAAAGTCATGACCATGGGTAACTGTAGCGCCACCCAAGCCCTCTTCTTCCTCATGCAAATCTCAGGCCCTCTCAGAGGTGTTCTGGACCACAATCATGCTTCACCTCCTCCAAGAAGTCTTCCTGGATCTAGACTCTCCCCACCCACTCAGAATTCCAACATTAACCCCACCCCACCGCGTGGCAGCTTTCCCACCTACATGCCCGCCACCAGCGAGTTGCAAATTCTGCCAAAGTCCTTTCCTCAGTGTCTGGTAATTCTCACTCCTGACCCTGCCCTGGCTGAGGCCTCCAGCCTCTTACAGGGCCCTTGGGTCGTCTATCAGTCACCCTGATCCCAGCCTGGGCCTCTCCAGTGCAGTTCTGGCCCAGGGGCCTGGCTGAGCACACCTTCGACAGGCTGCTCCATGACTTAGAACCTTCAATGGCTCCAATTGCCCTTGGGGTCTAATTCCTGTGCCCTTCACAATCTGCCCACCCCCTTGCCAACCTCAACCCCCATCTGGCCAGGCCCTCCCACGCACCCACTGCTCATGTCTCCCCATACTGCAACTCACTTTGAGGCAGCCTCCCCTAGAACTCACCTCCTTCCACCGTGATCTCTATCCATGCTCCCTCCCCGACCCCGTTCTGGGGTGTGCCAGGTCTGCAGTGACCTCCCCACCTTCCTGTCAGAGCAGAGAATGGAAACAGCCCCTCTTCCCCACATTCCAGAAGCCAGCGTAGTGCGAGCCTGGGAGATCAAACTTAGGAGAGGGAGAGAGAGGGACTTGTCCAGACAGCACACCCCTGCACGGAGGGACCCCCGGAGGCCAGGCCTGGTTCATGTCACATCACACCCACAAATGCGCCACAGCCCTGGGCCAACCAGCAGCCTCTGCCACCTTGGGAAGAAACCCTCCCTTCTCCTGGCAGCAGGCCACCCACGATTGCCTGGATTCCCACCCCTGAGAAGAGGCCAACAGAGGGGCTAGGCCAGTGGCTAGGGGCTGGCCCACTGGAGCCACATAGACCCAGACCGGAGTTCCAGGCTCAGCCGGGTGCATTATCTTGGGCAAGTTACAGCACGACCACAAGCCTCGGTTTTCTCACCTGTGAGATGGCAAGGATCACGGCACCTACCTCATGGGGTTGTCATGGAATGGAAAGAGTTAATAAATATATGGTCTCTAGCACAGTGCCTGGCATACAGTCCAGGGCTCAAAATGTTAGGAAACTTATTGTTGTTATTTCCATTTATTGGAGGAGAAAACCAAGGTTCTCAGTGGTGAAGGGGTAGAGCTACCCACAGCTGCATAGGAGCTGGCAACAGAGTGAAACCACATGTCCAGCTCCCACCCACTACCATGCCACTGTCTGCCTCCCTCTGCGAGGAGAAGGCCAAGGAGAAATAAGCCCCCTCGCCCACGTCCTCCCTGTTCTCCAGGCCCTGAAACAGCACCGCCTGCACCGGCCCAGTCCCGGAGCCCTGTCTGCCCCACATCAACAGCCCCCCAGGGGCCAGTGGCCAGTGGCCAGCCCTCCCTGCTCACCTGCCTACAGTCCCTGCCCACGGACCAGGACTTGCGGCTTCTGGGAGCTCCAGGGAAATGAAGTCGCAGGTGGGAAGGAGGCAGCAGTCCCAGCAGCCCTGCTCCACCTCAGCACGGCCTCTGCAAGTCCTAGGGGAGAGAGGAGAGGGTCAGTGAGCTCTGGACCCTACCCTGGGGCGGCCCCCAGTCCCTTCACCGACCTCCAGGCCCCTTCTGTCCAGGCCATCAGGCCACCTCCCAGAAGGCTGAGAGGTCCACCCCAGAGGACCCACCCCAGAGGCTGGATGCAGCCAGGGGCTCTGCCTGAGCACCTCTCTCCTCACTTCTCTGTTTATCAAAATCCCACTGGCCTTCAAAACTCTGCTCAAATGCTTCTGAGGTGCCCTCTCTGACCTGGCCCTCCTATCTTTGCTCATCCCCCAGCAGGCCCGGACCCTGGCTGGCTGTGTCCACTGTTTTCTACAGGCCACACTCCCTCTCTGGGTGGAGCATCTGGACAGCAGGAATGAGGTCTAGTTTATCTCTCCTTCCTCTGGGCTTAGCATGGGACACAGAGATGGATGAACTGATGGATGGAGGTGTGGATAGATGTATGTATGTATGTATGTATGTATGTATGTATGTATGTAAGGATGGATGGATGGGTGAGTGGATGGATGGATGTGTGGATGGATGGATGGATGGATGGAAGGATGGATGGATGGATGGATGGATAGATGGATGGTGGATGGATGGATGGATGGATGGATGTGTGGATGAATGGATGGATGGATGGATGGATGGGTGGATGGATGTGTGGATGGATGGATGTGTGGATGAATGGATGGATGGATGGATGGATGGATGGATGTATGGATGGATGGATGGAAGGATGGATGTATGGATGTATGGATGGATGGATGCATGGATGTGTGGATGGATGGATGGATGGATGTGTGGATGGATGTGGATGGATGGATGAATGGATGGATGTGTGGATGGATGGATGGATGGATGTGTGGATGGATGGATGTGTGGATGGATGGATGGATGTGTGGATGGATGGTTGGATGGATGAGAATGGGTAAATGCATGAGTAACTGAATGAATAAGTGGGTGAAGCAGTGATTGGGTGAATGAATGAGTGACTGGATGAATGGATGCAATGAAAGTGTGCAATGAACATATTGAAAAAAATTGGCCAACTGACATGTGCCTTGAAATCAGGAAGCCGGTGGAGATCTCCCAGGGCCTCTCCATGCCCTCCCCTCTGTTAGATTTTAGAATCCAGGGTTCAGGGTGGTGGGAGGAAAGATAAATGGTGATGCTAATTTTCTCAGGGATCTGTCCTTCTACAAATGTGTAAACTGAGGCCCTAATAGGGGAAGGGTTCACCTCCAGGTACCACAGCAAGGGAGAGAGGACAGACCAGAACTAGAACCCAGCCCATTAAAGGAAGCCTCAAGACACCACAGGGAGCCCCTTCTAGTGTCTCCACTGGCGGCCAGGGCCAGAGACCCCCTCCAGCCCATCTTCAGTGGGGTCTTTCTAAAACTCCCACTGACCACCTCCCTGCCCTCCACAAAACCCTTCTGGGCTCCCCACACACTGCTGTGGGCAAACGACACCAGTACCACCTGGAAAACAGCAACTACCTATGATCCCGAGGCCTAGCCCGTGACCCAGCAAGTCCACTTCCACAGAAACGGGTGCGTACGGTCACCGAAAGACAAGCACCGGGACGTTCACAGCAGTACTACTTGTATTAGCCACAACAGGAAAACTTTGCAAACACCCAACAGCAACCATAGAACGGACCCTCTCCCCCGATGGATGCCACGCAGGCGAGAGAACGAACGCTACCCACAACACCACGGGTGGATCTTACGCCCATAAGGCCGACCAAAACAGCCAGACACAAGAGAGAACATATTTAAGGGATTTGCCTATGTGAGGCTGGAGAACGGGCAAAGCTGCCCTCTGCTTGTGGCAGGCTGGATTCTCTGCAGCCCCTCCCCTCAGGAGGCCCTGAACCCGGGCTGGCTCCGGGACTTGTTTCGACCAGTAGGAGTGCAAGTGACATTTTGTGAGTAGCAGACACCAGGGCTCAAGGGGTCTTGCTATTTCTGGCCTTTGCCCCTTGGGACACTGCCAGGCTATGGAAGGAAGCCTGTCTCCCTCAGTGGAGGATAAGAGGGCACAAGGAGGGAAACCGAGGCCACCCAGCCAACAGCCAGCACCTCCTGCCACCTTCTTTTATCTTCCAGCCTGGCCGCGGCCACCTGAGCCCAGGTGAAGCCAGCAGAAGGAATGCCCAGCCGAGCCACAGAATTATGAGAAAGAGTAAGTGTGGTTGCCAAGCCCCTGGGTTTTCGGGGTTCTCTATCGGCAACACACGAACGACAGTGGGCTGCTAGAAGTCAGGAGAGTGAGTATCCTGGGGGGGGGGGTGGGTGACGGGGAGCGTGGTGCCCGGTGTGGGGCACGGCAAGGCTTCTGGGTCTGTGATGTTGTTTCTCGATCTGGGTGGTGGTTACACAGGTGTGTTTGCCCCGCGACAATTCGCCGAGCCACACACTTAGGCTATGCACACTTTTCTGCATGGATATAATACTTCAGTAGAAGTTAAAAACAAACCGACGCTCCCCTGGCTCTCCCCGCCATGCCCTTTCAGGTCCACCCAGGCCTCTGCGGGCCCCGCCTTGCTCTTTTCCGCACACTCCTGGGATGCCCTTTCCCTTCCCCTGCCAGGGCTTCGAGCCTGGGGCCAGGTGACACCTCCTCCAGGAAGCCTTCCCTGACCTCGCCAGGCCTTGCCCATGTGTCCCTCTTCATAGGGCTCTCTCTCTGGGACGGGCCTTCCCTATGGGGGTGGGTCCTTCCCATCTGTCTCCCCCAGCTTTCTGAGTTCTCTCAGTGTTAGGCTGCACCCTCCAGGGTCGAGACCCCACAGTGATGCTGTGATGATGGGAGATGGCTTCCAGAGGGGCAGGCCCCGGCAATCACAACTCATATTGTGCGCCGGGACCCGACCGGGCAATCCCTCCTCCTGGGGCCCTGGCTTCTTCCACATTAACTAAGGTGGAATTGGGGGGAGGCAGGATTTAAGGGAAACCCCCATTTTACAGGAGACTGTGACCCTGTGAAACATGGACCACCCCTTCCTCCTTAATTCTCTATTAAAGTAAAACGGCAAGCCCGACTGGCAGTCACACAAGGCTGCTTCTCGCCGAAACAATGCAAACTGCCAGGCAAAGCAAATTAAGAATTGTAATGCCAGACAGATTGGGGCATCGGATCTGCTCGAAACCTTCAATGTATTGACTTTCCTCTGTGGGTGCCCTCTCTGTCCACCTCTGTGCAGCTGCCCACTTTCAGGTGACCGGAGCGGGACCTCAGCTGGCCTCTGGCTTTAGCCCAAACACCCCCTCAGTCCCGGGCTACCCACTCTGGGCCTCCTGTCCCCAACTTCTCAGTGCCAGCTCTGTCTTAAATGGCTGCGTTCATAATGAACCACCACCCCCCTGCCGGCCTCAGTTTCCCCACTGTCATCCGGGAGATCTGGCTGATTCAACAGCCTCTGATGAGTCACAGTTTTCTCTCCAGGGGGAGGGCTGGGCCTCAGCAGAAGGCGGAGGCACCCACCTCTGTCTCCCACGGGCAGCCTAGCATCATGTCACCTGGCCTGCAGGGAGGATCCCTTCCACCCCCCCCAGGCCTGGGCTACCTCCTCTCCCTAGGACATTTTTTTCTGGTACAAAAAGCCCTTTCCTATAAAGGAAAGCTCCTTGACTAACAGAGAGGCAGAGACAAGCAGAGGGTGGCCAGGATGGCAGCAGCAGGACACCAGATCCCAGGAGAGGCTGTCTGTCCTGTAACTCCACACACGCGAGGACAACAGCCCCACGCCAGAAGGAACTCAGGGATGCAGGGCAGGGCCCCACGGGGGTGGGCATGCTGTCCCCGGGGGCCTCCCAGCAGAGGGGAGTGGCCTTGTGGGCAGCAGAAAGGGGTTGGACGCTGCATTTCCCAAACACCTCTGACAATAAGGCTCACCCAGGCCGGGCTGCTTGTTAAACCCAGTTTCCAGATCTCTCCCCTGAGAATTGAATTCAGAGGGTCTGGAAGGTGCCCCAGAAATTTGAATTTTTAACTAGAAGTCTCAGGTGATTCTTTGCGTCTGGAAAGTTTGGGGGAACACTGGCAGGTGACCTTCCGGGTCCCTTTGGGCCCAGAGATGAGTGGATCCAGGTCCCCGACGCCACACCGCCTCTGCCCCATCTGGAAGACACAAGCCCTTGCAGCAGCAGCTGAACTGTACGGCATCATTAAAATAAAAATGATTTAAAAGCTTTCGAGGGGGGCAAAGATGGCGGGGGAGGGGGGCATTGTCTGCCCACAGTGGTACCAGTGGCAGCTCCTTCCTAGCCCCCTGGGCCCCCAGAACCATCCAGAAAAGCTCAGCGATTTGTGGTGGGGGGTGGGGGTGGGGGGCGAGCTGACAGCTGTTCAGTTGCTGTTCAGGGAGACCCAGAAAAGCAATTATCTTGCTCTTAGCAGAGAGGAGCTGGCTTTTACCCGCCCCTTCCCTCCCTCCTCCCTCCCTCCCACCTTCTCACACACACACACACACACACACACACACACACACACACACACAAGCGCGCGCCCAGGCCAAGATGCTGCTGCTGGCTAGCTTTGAACCCGCCTCCCCACTTCTCACCCCCCACCCCAGGCCTCCCAGATTTCTCCGAACCGCTCAGCCTCCATCCTCAGAGCCACATTCCCAACGCTTAAATCATTTAGCCCGCTAAACCGGAGACGGCAAAATGGGTGCTATTTCTTAAAAACATACAGAGAGCGTATTAAATTATTGATAGCCATTAAACAGGGGGAAAAAAATTAAACAGCTCTCAGCTCTTATCAATCATTCATGCAGTTTCCACTGGGGTGTTTTCTGGAGAGTGATCACACGGGCAACCCGGGGAGTCGGCTGCTGCCAGCAAGGAAGCACAGCCGGCCGGGGTGGAAGTGGGGAGGGGGCCGCCGCAGCCCCTAACCATGACTCAAGCAGCGGGGAGGGGCCCAGGCAGGGGGGTCAGCCTCTCTGCCTGCAAATTCCCGCCTGGCCTCTTTGGCATTTACAAAGGGAGGCTCCAGCATCGGCTTCTGGAACCCTCTTCGTGAAATCCAGCCTACTTTTATTGAGCATCTACTTTGCATCAGGCCTGAAGGATGCACAGAAAAATGAGCCTCTGGGTAATCATGTGGCTAGGGCAGGGGACATTGGCAGGAACACGTGATTGGACCACATTGGGGTCTGAGCTGTGCTGGGGGTCGATAGAGAAGGGGCTCCAAAGAAAAGGCACTGCTGGGGAGGACTAGACCCAAGACGTAATTCTGGGGGCAAACTCTTGAGATGTGGAGCAGAAAACTGCCAAGTGGACCCGTTGAGAGAGTGTTCTAGCAAAGCGGCACTGCCCAGGCAGAGGCAGAGTGACTTGAAACAGCAGAGCTGGGCATTTGTTGGGGCGCCCCTCCTGTCAACCTCAACCTCGCATTGCTCGGGTGGTGGGGGCAAGCGGTGGGAGTGGGAGGGGAGGGCTTGGGAATAGTCACTGGAGCAGGGACCAGGCCATGACCTTGACCTGTCCTCCGGGCACTGGTCAGATCCAGGCCAACGACAGGACCCGCGAGGCCAGGCCCCTCTTGGCATGGACAGGCAAGGGCCCCGGGCTGGCCCCAGCTGCCCAGGGCAGCGGCATCTGCACCCCCACCCGGCAGAGCCATTCCCTGGCTCTGACTCAGGACACTTAAGCCGGCGTGACGCGGAGCCGCGGAGGCTGCAGGGCCGAGACGTGGCCGGTCTCCCCATCACCCTCGGCAGATGGGCTCCCTCCTGCTGCGAAGCCGTGCCAAGGACCCGGGCACCAGGGCCACGAAAGGAGCCAGCGGACACCCAATACCTCCTGCTTCACTCCCGGGGACCATAGGGCACAGGGACCTTCGGAGGCTCCGAGACAGGCCAGGCTGCCCCAGGGAACAGAGAGGCCAGGGCTTATCCCTGCCTCCCCCTGCCCAGTGCCCCCACCCCCAGCACATGGGGCGGGCTCGGCATTCTCGAACGCCTTTCAGGACTCGAGCGCGCCGGGAGCCGGGAGGAGGCCCTGCCAAGTGTTGATAGCACCCTCGCCAGAGAAAGCTGCTGTCACAGGGAAACATTCTGGGGAGAGCAGTTGTTTACCACCAACGCCTGGGACTGTCAAGAAATAATCAGAAGGAATTAAATTTGCAAAGTTGTGAAAGAGATAAAGAACCCCCCACTCCAAGACATTTTCACCTGATGGATCAGGCTGCTCGGTTTTGCCTCCTTCTGGGGAAAATGTCCTTAGGTCTGCAGGGGGGTGGCAGGGTGGGGGATAGAGATGCACAGCAAGCCAGGCTTGGGGGCCACGGGACCCGGGTGCTGCCCCTCTCTGGACATCAGCCTGCTTGTCTGCACGGTGGCCTGCACACGGGCGAGGCTGCCATAAGCCCTTGTTGATCTTACAGACGGGTCACCCCTAGGCTGTCCGCCCGCCGAGTCCGCCAGGAACACTGAGTTCCCAAAGCCTACCTCAACGCCACACGTCCAAGCACTCCGGTGACGGGGCTGAAGGGTTTGCGGAAGTCAGCCAGCCAGTTCCTGCGTCTGCATACCTTGGCCGGTGCCCTCGGCTCGTGGCTCTGCGCAAACCCTCGTTGCCTCTCACCTGGATGAATTCGGCGTCCTTCCCCCAGACCAGCCTCCACGCAGCTGTCAGGGCCTGCGCGGGGCACGGGCCTGCGCTGGTGCAGAACAGGCTGTCAAGGAAGGTTTCCTGACCAGTAGAATCAACACACAAAACGGGCAGGCAGTCCTCAAACCTAAATCAAACACACCTGTCCCCGCTCATCGACCAGCCCTGGCTCCCCGACAGTGGGGCTCCTCCCACTGGCAAAGCCCCAAGTCCCCTGCATGAGGGTTCCGTCCCTGCTTCTGGAAGATTCTCAAGCCTTGTACACACCAGCCGTACTAGAACTACTCAGCCTTCCCTGTCCTTTCATGCCCCAGGGCCTTTGCATGTGTCACTGCTTTCTCTACCCAGCCAAGTCCTGCTCTGGGCCAAGCTCTAGCTCCCCATTAGTAGCTGTCGCAAAGCTTTTCACATTACACTACATTTAATTCAGTTCACATCTGCTCTGAACTGAATGGAGGGCATTATGAATGGGAATAGGATTTCTTTCATCAGCTCTTGGCACACAGGGTCAGAGAAGGGCCTTTAATTTTCTTCTACTGAAACCAACCCAGTGTGACGACAACCTGCTCCTCCCTCAGATTCAGTTTCCTGTGAAGGAGACACCCCAGCCCCCAGCTCATATGCAGTTCTTCCAAACATCTAACCTGTTTCCCTCCTACTGTAACCTAAAAGCCATTCTCTGGAGAGTGGGTAAGATGTTCTCAGCCAAGTGTAAATGAGACCATACTCCTGGAGCTCCCCGAGCCAAGGGAAGGGGCAGGCCTGGGAATTTCCAGGCAAAGGCCAGCAGAAATTGGCCACAAATGAATCATTAACTCTCGAGTTGAGAGCTCAGAGGGCTGGTGCCAAGGTCTCAGGCTCGGACCTGTGTGGGCCACTTGGCCTCGCCTGTCTCAGGCCTGAGGGCGGCCCCACCCCCTGCTGGCCATCTGCTTCACCCCACGGCCGCTGTGCACCCAGAGCCGAGGCCTTCTGAGCCAGTGCAGCCCGGATGTCTCAGGGGAGAACTTGCACATCTTCCCCAGGAATGACTCCCAGCCCTTGCCCACACACTTCTGTCCTTCTGGAATGCTCTCTCTGTCCCCCAAGGGTTGGCTCCAGCCTGGCCTGCCTTCCCCTCTTCCCTGTCCAGCTGGGCCCCCGCCCTGTGGACCCCCATGACCCTCCACAGCCTCCCCTGTGCCCCTGCAGCCCTGCCTGTGACTGTCAGCCGTCTCCTCCCTGGCCTGGTTTGGGTGCCACGGGCTCATCTCGTCTGTGAAGCCCCTGCCAGCACGGGGGCTTTGCACCCTCTCTGTACCTCCAGCAGCGAGCATGAAGTGGGGTACAGACGGGGGCTGAGCCAGCTGGAGACAGGGCCTGGGCTGGGGCTGGCGGCTGGGGGTTGGGGTCCCTGCTCGGAGCTGGGGAGACATCACGGCCCTCTCTGGGCCAGCTGTGGTGCAGTCGCCAAGTGGTTGACAGGAGGCAGTGGTAGAGCTGAGCTCCGGGTTCCGTAGGGAAGATGCCCTGATCCCCAGGAGCTGATTCCTTCTGCAGGGGTGCCCCTGGCAGACTGGGGGTGCCAATATGTAAGTGCTTCTGGGCCGCCCCAGAGAAGGGGCTTGGATTCTTCTGGGATGGGGACCGATGGGCACGAAGTCTGGAAACAGGTACTGTCAGGCGGTATCAGTGAAGCATTTGTCGTGGACTCACCTGTGTTTCCAGACTCGGGGCCCACCTGTGTGGCCACCAGGTCAGCAAGAAGAGCTATCCCCACTGACCAAGAGGTGGCTTCCCGTCCGCCACTGGCTGAGCTCAGCACACAGTTCCCACGAGTCCTTCCACCAGCACCACGAGGGAGACGCTATGAATATGCCCCCGTGTAGGACGAGGAATCCAAGGTCCCTGCGGTGAAGATCAAGACTGAGGAAGCTGCCCCAGGACCAGGCACCTGCCCCCAGACACAGCACATCTTCCCTGCGTGTCCGGCACCCGGTCTCGGCCTGCCCAGAGCCTTATGGGCTGTGCGCACCGTCCTGCAGCCCACACAAAGCCCTTTTCTCATCTGATCCCCAAACAGCCCTGGGAGAGGGCCAGCGGGGATTGTTATTACCATTTTACAGCTGGGGAAACTGAGGCCTGGCAGGGGAAGGAAACAGATGTGAATATCGAGTAGCATATGCAGCTCCCCATCAGGTGGCTGCTGTTAAAGGTGGAGGCTTGGAGAGGCCTGCCACCCCCCACCCCGGGAATGGCACCTGGGTGTGCGTCCCGGCACACCCGACTCCGGATGACCCAGGGCTGTCTTTGCGTCTTCCCACACACCTGGCTTGGAATGGGTATGCGGCAGCGGGCATGGTGGGGAGAACTGGAGGGCGGTTCCACATGGGGCATGCACCATCCCGCTGCTCTGAGGCCAGGCCCCTCACCACTTCCCCGAGGACCCCGGGGCCCAGACGCTCTGCACACTCATTGGCCAAGATAGGCTTAGGGAGGGGCCCCGATCAGGTCAGGCACCCCAGCATCATGTGCACACACGTGAGGTGGTGTGAGCGTGGACCACTGCCCATCTGAGGGAAAGGCGGCCACAGGCTCACACGTGTGTGCACACGGGCACACTGCCAATTCACAGCCCTGTATGCAGACACACACTCACATATATGTTTGCACACAAGTGCACACACACCACACATTCACACGAGGACACACATGGGTCGGGAAGCAGACACACCCACGTAGACACGTGCAGGTGAACATGGGGAGGCTGCCCAGAGGAACATGCACACACACGCTCACAGAGGGCATGCAGGCATGCGCAGGTGCACAGCCGGGCACACTTGTTCACGCACACACATGCGCTCACACGCAGAAGCACACAGGCCAAGAGCCATTCACATTGGCCCGTGGCGCTAAGTGCCTGGGGGGCCACCGAGGTGGGGCGTGGACAGCTGTGGATGCAAGCACAACACATAAGCCCATGGGCACCGCCCAGGCGTGGGCCCTGGCCACAAGTGTGCATATGCGTGCACAGAGCCCTTGGCAGCAGCAAGGCCCAGCGGAGTGGGCAAGGGGAGCAGGTGGTCCGGTGGCATCTGCGGATGCTACGCCAGGAGCCCCATGCTGCCGCTGTGCCTATGTACCCAGGCCTGTCCAAAACTGCCCATAAATCACAAAGCTGCCTGCCACAAGCATTTAAATCACTGTCCCTGGCACTCAGCATCTCCTTAGAACCGAGGTGCAGCAGCAGCAGGCCATGGCCCAGTGTGTGTATGGGGGTCGGGGGGTAACTGGGGTTTGGCATTCCCCATGCACCCAAGGCCACTTCCCCACTCTCACCCCCTGCCAGCCTTTCTTCCCCATTCTGCCTTGACTCTTGGCCCCAAAGCCCTGAGCTCACCCGCTGCCCCTGCTGAGCACTGCCCTCCCACTCAGGGCTGAGGGCCTCCCCCACAACCCAGTACCCTACCTAGGACCTAGGGGATGTTGGGGGTGGATGGGCAGTCCATTTCTGGGCAGGTGCCCTGTGGAGCTGTCCCCAGATATGGTATCTGAAACCCAGGCCTTTGCCCTTCTCCCAGCCTCACTCGCCCTGACCGTAAAGCAGGGATAAAGTGGGAGCACCTGGGGCTGCTCCTGGTAAGGATGTGGTCTGGGGAAAAGAGCTTTCTTGGAGGCTGATTAATTATGACCATTCATAATACAACCATCTGCATTCTCTGGTGGAGCAAAGATGATTAAGACTGGGCCCTGTGCCCCAGTGGCTGTATAAACAGGTCTCAGGGCAGGCAGGGGACAGACACCAGGCCTGAAGGCAGAGCCGTGATGACTGTGTGTTGTATAAATGGAGGGGCTGTTTATACTGCATGGACAGACAGAGAAAGGAGAGACAGACAGACAGTGGGGAGCTGGATCATCAGCCAATGAATGATAGACAATCACCCCTGTGCCACCTCTTGGCAGGCTTCTCTGTGCAGGCCAAGGGACAAACCACTGTGGACTTTCCCCTTCTGCTCAGCCCTGGCCCCACCCTGCAGTGGAGCCTGGAAGCCTCAGGTGCAGGGGGTGGTGAGGGGGAGGCCAGGGTGCCATCCTGTCCTGACGTCCCAGATGCGTCACTGCCAGGGCCTGGCCACCCCATGTGCCGGCTCTCCACACCCGGATCCCGGGGCCACATGATTCCATCTGTGCACTATGGACCTTCCCTCTGCCTGGCAGGCCTGCTTCACCCTCCGTGAGCCCTGCTCCAGGGCCGCCGTCCAGGGAGCCTCACCCTGCAGGAGAATCAAGGGCTCTGTCCCACCTCCCCCAGTCCTATGGGTCCAGTGGAGCTGTGAGCTCACCCTGTCCCCCTGCAGTGCTCCCCCAGTAGACATGTCTGTCTCCCCCTCACTGACTAGACCCTGTGCTGCTCTTGTCGGCCCATCACCAACTCCAAGGAAGAGACCCCGTGTTGCCCGCCCAAGGACTGAATAACACCAGCCAGGCCCCCACAGCTCTCACGCTGAGCCAGGCACCAGTAGCCAATTGTCACAGAACAGCCCCATGTAGCATTTATGCCCATTTTACAGATGAGGAAACTGAGGAACAGAGAGATTAAAAAACTTGCTTGTGAAATGTTGCATGGCCAGCAAGTGGGCACAAAATGCAATCCAGTCCATTTGGCTAAAGGGCTCTTACTCACTAGGTTACATAGACCACAAATGAATGAATGAATGAATGAATGACGTCCAGAATGAATAAGGTCCTCTGAGCTATCTCTGTGGGGGGAAGGCAACATGGCCAAGAGATGGGTGCCTGGGGTACAGGCCAGGTCTCTGCAGGAACTGACTGTGTGACCTCAAGCAAGTTACTTGCTGATTCTGGGCCTCAATTTCCTCACCTGTAAAATAGGAGCAGTTGGAGCTGCCCCACTACTGGCCAGACATAAAGCTGATGGAAGTGTAGCTCTGAAAAGGATGATGTCTGTATACACAGAAGCCGGGATTTCCAGACCAGAAGCCTGAATACCTGCTCTGAAGGGACACTCAAGAACAATGACACAACTGTCCTAGAAAATCGGGGGCACTTGGCCACCGGGGCAATGCATGTATGCAACGTAGGGCCATACGTGCCACTGCAAACCAGGTCCAATGCTCCTTCCCCAAACCCCCGTCATTTGCCATCTCTGCGGGTTCTTCCCTTAGCAGCACATTGATGGTTCTTCGGTCTAATTGTCGGACACTTCCTGGGCCCCTGTGTCCAGCCCTGGGTTAGCTGTGCGGGGTGCGGGGGGCAAGGGGAGCACATGGGCACACGGGCAGGGCACTGACCCTCCAGGGCCTGCAGCTCCGTTGGAGGACACCACCCTGCAGAATGGGTAAGGGCAGCTCAAAGAGCACCTGCTACGTTCCGACAGAAGCTTCTGGGCTTGACCACGCACAGATCTCCAGGCCCAGGGCTGGGGGTACAATGGGGAAAAGGAATTCACCCCAGGCTTACGAGAGCTCCTCAATGACCAGGAGAGGCACGCATGTCACAAGCTTCCTTCCCACACCCACGGCAGACGTCACCAATCAATCGTCACTCTCCTTTCAGAGCGCAAATGTGGCCTCAGGATGATTTTTCTACGCAGTTCTCCAAGCTGTCACTATCAGACAGTCAAAAGCAAAACCTCCAATATTTGACACTCCTATTAGTGGAGCAACTACTGCACTTAAGGCAGGAATAGCTTCCCAGAAGCTTTCCCAAAGAAAGGCAGTAAGGAGCGGGGAGAGACAGGCACCTGCCCACTTCCCAGGACGCTAGATGACGCTCGCTGTACCTGGAAGCCCCCTTGTTGCTCAGCCACCGAGTCTCCGTCCCCATCAGCTGGCTCCATGTCCCTCTGCCTGGCGTGCCTGACCCCTGGCGAGGGCCAAGTTTGGCCCTCCATTTGGGAACGTTGATGGAGAAGGCATGGAGGGCCTGGAGAACTGAGATCTGGTTTTGCCACAGAGTCCCAGGTTTCTGGCCCAAACTGCCTGGGAGTGCAGCTATGCTTGGCCTGAGCCCTGGAAGAGCTGCCTGCAGCCCCCCGTCCCCAGCCACGGTGATGGGGTATGGGGGTCACCTCTAGGTACGGTGTGACTGGGAGACGATTCACCAACATTTCCTTCCAGAAGCTCCCCCACCCCCATCCACTCCTTCTATGAGGGGCTAAAAATCAATGAGTTCTCAGGGAAACAGCAACCGGAAGCCCTCTCACGTTTCCTAGCTGTCTTCCTGATTCCTGTCATATCTCCCTGCCACCTAAAGCTCCATTTGCTTGGTATTTTTCTTGAAATCAACTCACAAATTTTCCTTGAAAACGTTTATTTAAAAAAAAAAACACACATAACTTTATAGTGTTACCTTAAATACAAAATTGGCTTCCCACACCACGAACAAAGTTCAACATAAAAACAAACACACGAAGGTCAAACCCTGGGATTACTTTGCCGCCAGCTGAAGGCTTCAAGCCTGTAACCGGCTCTCACTGTCAAGGAGGCCAGAGAGCAGCCAAAGAGGCTCTCGACCCAGCCAAAGGGCCAGAGGGGAGTAGGAGAGGAGGAGTCTCCTCAGCCATGGCCAATCCCTGTGTGAACCACTGACGACAACCTTTGTGCACCTTTGAGGAGCCCAAGCCCAGGGGCGGCAGGTAACTTGTCTCTTACTCGGTTGAGGAAACAAGGCTCAGAGAGGTGAGCCTACTGGCTCGAGGTCACACAGCACTGAGTGGCTGAGCCCAACTTCCTCCTCAGAGCTCCTCGTGGAGCACAAGTTTCTCTCTTCTTTGCTGCCTTCTCGACGTCAAACAGAGTCCCTTACTCAGAGAGAAGTCACTCTGACCCGCGGCTGGCGCAGTGACGGTGGTTTTCACACCTGAGGTTAACAACTGTGATTTAAGAGGTTATTTGTCTTAATTTTCAGGAATCAGTTTCTCAGGGAGGAGATAACTAACACGTCAGGCTCGGGAAGCTAGTCTTTTTAGAAAATATTTATAGCATTTCAAGACAGTTTGGTGGCAATTGGATACAGCATCTGCTATTTTCCTCACTTTCCACCACAGTTCTAAAACCCAAAGCAGTTAAAACACACACAACAACAACACAACAATACAACAACAGCGACGCCGATATGAAATTCAAAGCGTATTGTTTCTTTGAGAATGAAAATGCAAAAGTGGCTTGATGATTTCAGAGAGCGTGTTGGCCTCTTGGTTAAAATCCCAACGTGTCTTCACTGGCAATTTCTTGGGTCCATGCTAAGAAAGATTTGGCCAGTGCACCAATCCCTAAGGCCATGGAGAGGTTCACTGCCCCCAGGGCTGGGTTTGGCAGGATTCCCCGGCCTGTGGACTGTGGCTCCCACAGGAAGCCCCAGGAGTAAAAGCCTCTTCCCATGAGATGTGAATTCCAGCCGCAGAGTGCTAGGGGCAGGGGAGGGACAAAGGCCCCCACCGACCCCCTAAGTCGTTCTACAGGCAGGTGCCGAGGGGGCTGCTCCCCTTACAAGGCCTCAGCCATTCAGCTCTCTATTAGCCCCACTTTGCAGAAGACAAAACCGAGGCTTTAAAAAGTCGAAGAGAATTTCCCAAGGCTACAGTCGCTCGTGTTGTAAGCCGATCCCTCTGACCCAGGAGCCCTCCATGCTACCCTCCTCTGCCCCCCAGGCTCCGGGAAGGCGCCCCAACCATCCCGGGCCTCCAGTCTCTACTCCCCAATGCCTGGGTCTTAAGTGGGGAGGCAGAGCCGCTGGAAGGGCCCGAGGACCTTTCCACTGTCTGAGACGGTCTGGTTGTCTCCAGTGGGAATTCCAAGGGGAGGCGACATGTTCAGGGTCACACAACCGGCTGACAGCAAAGAGAGGGACGAAACCAGATCTGCTGGGTTCTTTCCCTCCCATCTGTTAAATATCCGAAAACCTGTAGCTCCTTCCTTGCTCCTTCCACCTGGTGCAGGCACGCCCGAGGCAGTTACTGCTCCATGATAAGGAGTCAGCCCCTCTAAGAACCAGGTCTGATCCTGGTGCCCGGGGCTTGTGTCCAGCCAACTGCAAATGCTGCTCCCACAACCCACTGCGGGAACCCCTGACCTGTTCTTGGATGGCCCCCCGCCGCTAGGCTGCAGGCCCTGCCTCCTGCCACCCACTCAGCCCCCAAGCCAGGGCACGGGAAGGTCTTCGTCCCTGAGGCACTGGGACAAAGCCCCCAGCCAGGCCCCAGGGAAGCCGTCGCACACACAGCCTGGCTCAAGGAGCTTTCCTCTCCACTTTCCTGTCAATGCACACTCCAAAAGCATGTGCCCAGAGGTCACCCCCACAGCCATACCTCCCTCAGTCGCCTTCCTTGTCAGTGCTCCCGTCTCCGCTCCCCCAGCCAGGCCATCTACCACCTGCACCTCAACCTCCCTGTTCCAATCTGCCCACCTCTCCCCAGCTCCTTTGCCTGGGCGAGGGTGACAGCCCCTCGCTCCCCTTCCACTTCCGCTGCCCTCCTGCTCCTCCTCCTGCAGCCATAAAGTAAATCAGTTCCTGTTTACACTCACCCCAGGCCCTATGTGTGCCCTCAGCTCCATCGCTGCCCTCCAGCCCCACTGGCTTCCCTGCCCCCTCAGGCTCCAAGCTTATTCTTGCCCAGGACCTGTGCACCCGGGGCTCCCTCTCACAGCCCTCCCTCCACGACTGGCTCCGTTTTAAGTTTCACAAGGGGTCTTCCCTGATGATCCCCGTCTAAAACACACACAGCCTTGCCCCCACCCCCACTCAGTCACTCGCTATCACATCACTTGATGCTATTCCTGTACTGCATGTGCTGCAAGCTGATTATCGTTTACGTAGGCACTTATTTACTATCCGTCCCTCCCCACCACTGCCATTAACGTCAGCCCCAGGAGGGGCAGAATCTGGTCAGGCTGGTTTTCTGCTTCACACCCAGTGGCCACAACAGTGTCTGGCACAAAACTGAGGCTCCATAACTGAATGTTGAGTGAACAAGTGAGTGCCCACTCATTATCTCTGTAGCTCCCCACTCCTGCCCTCCCTCTCCCCCGGCCCCCAACCAGCAAGGACTCTCCCATTCCCTGGCGCCCAGTGGGAGCTCCTCACCAGAGGCTGCCCTGGCCCAGCCTCCAGCCAGACAGGGGAAGGTACAGGGTTTAGAGAATAGGAGCCCGTGGAAAAGCGTGAAATTGCGCGGCTCCAAAATTTCTCCTGCGACTTGAAATATCGGCTCTCCGGAAACCACATCCTGCCCCTGCTCCTGGCCCGTGGGCAGCCTTGCCGAGACCCCCCACCCTGCTCCTTCTCTTAGTGGTCCTGGAACTCACTGGCCCGGCCCCGAGGCGGAGGGAGGGAGGGCAGGGGTGCAGGAGGCTGCCCTTCCCGGGTGGGGCAGAAGGAGGAGCTGGGCCAAATCCGGATCACGCTGCTGAGCCCACAGCCCTCCAGGGCTAAAAATAACTGTGTTTACACACTTCCCGGGCTGGGATTCCTGCCTCCCTGTCACAGAGGGGGTTTGGAGATGTAACTACAACCCGCTTTCCCCAACGTTCGCTTTCTGTTGGGGACCAGGGTTTTTGGGGTGTGTTTCCTTAGTGGTGTTTACGGGTGAAGGGAGGTGAAGAAAAGAAAGTTCGTGATTTTATCTGGGAAGAGATGGTTTTGGGGAGACGGCTCCTTCTCTCGTGGGGTCAGAGACAGCGGCTGGAGCAGGACATACAGAGACAGTGGTCAGACCCTGAGCCTTGAGGCATCTCTGCCAGTTCTTCCCAAAGCTTCAGGGGCCACGGTGTCCATGAACTTCTTCTAGCCAGGCTGTCATGAGGGAGGCAGGGAGCTGAGTGGAGGTCCAGCTCGCTGTGTGACCCAGAGCAGGCCACTTTCCCTCTCTGGTCCTCAGTTAACCTCTCTGTGTCGTGGGCCATCAATGGCTCCCTGGCCGGGCAGTTGTGTGTGTCTGGCGGACAGGGAGGAGGGTGGTGGACTCAGTGTAATGAACAGCTCTGTCCCCTGTGGTCCCAAGACTGTTTTCGTGCCAATGACAGGACACAGCTGTCACCTGGCTATCTTCCTCCCTCCCTGTCCTGGTTCATCCAGATGGACTTTGACACCAGAGGGGGAGGTGCCAGTCGCCTGCCTGGAGGCAGCCCCTCCTCCTGGACAAACAGGCCCTCTGCACCCTATGGCTCCTGTGACCATGGTCATGCCAAGAAGGAACATGTGGGCTGTCAGAGGGCTGGCTCGCTGACTGGTCATTCTCCTTGGGCACACAGCGTCCAGCAAACATTGCCCTTCCCCTATCCGATGCCCACTAGGCCAAAGGCTCTAGGCCTCCCAGGATCCAGCAGTTCCTGACCTGTTGCCTCCAGATGGAGAGCGTAACCTTAAGGGTCTGGTTCCTCTGACAACACCCTCCTGGTACTCTGAGCCTTTGCATGTGCCATTCCCTCCGCCTCAGATGCCCTTCCCTCACTTTTCAGAGTGTACTTTTCAGAGGAGTAACTCTGTCCTCATCTTCTGGAACAGAGTGAGCTGGGGACATGGCCTGCCCTGTGCACACCTCCCTTAGATGGTCAGCAGCTCCCTGAGGGAGAGGGCCTTGTCCTCATCCCTATGCACATGGCTGGCACAGGAAGGGCACTCAGCAACTGTTTGCTGAATGAACTCTCAAGTGAAGAGCTTGTTGCTCCTCTCTTCTCTCTCCAGCCAAATCTACAGCCTGCACATCTCCATGTAACCCCTCGAGATTCTGCAGGCTCAGCTCCCACCTGTTTCCTTCACAGGCATCCATCTTCCCCATACCCCTTGGAGGCCCAGCCTGTGCGCTCGTCTCCAGGGTGCAGTTCACGAGCAGGTTCTAAAGGCACCTGCCCAGGTCTGCTGCTGCCAACCACCCAGGAAGAGCAGGGGCAGGCCCAACATCTGCCCGGTTACTGGGGCACACGGGAGGAGCAGTGTGGAAACCTAAGTGCCAGGTCCTGGCAATTCCTTGCCCTCCATCCCTTTTTTTTTAAATTTTATTAAATTTTTTTTTCTTTTTTTTTTTTTTTTTTACAAAAACTACCCCTTCTTAAGCAGCACCACTGTGCTCTTCTCTTGCACCCACATCCCTAGCATTATGCTGTCTCTCTTGGGCCATGGCAGGGCTCCATGGGGCCCTGGTGAGAATGTCCTCCAAGCTGCCACCACTGCAATCATTCTAAATCTCAGTTCCGGCTACATCCCTCATCACCCCCAAATCTTTTCTTGCTGACCCTTCCTCAAGGATAAATTCCAAGTTCCTTGGCATGGCACACAAGCAAGGCCCTTAGGGATGTGACTGGGCCCCGGCTGAGCTTTTTGGCCTTGCCTCCCACCCACCTAGGACGCCCTCCTCTCTCCCCTCTCTCTGCCGAGCATTCGCTGACTCCCCCTTTGGGGTGCAGCACAAAGGTCACCTCCTCTGGGAAGCCCTCCCTGAATGCTCTTCCGTCAGCAGGTAGGCCTGAGCCCTGCTACTCAGTGCTCCGCTTGGCAGGACCCTCCTCCACTGCCCTCATGCTTTCCTGGGGTGTCTTGTTCCCCAACGATGATTTGAGCACCTGGAGTTGGCACTGAGAACAGTTACCGAGCCTGGCGCAGACGCCTGCAGAATGTTACTGATGTGGTCCACCACAGCTCCCGAATTAGGTGGGCACAAGGCCCCCATTTGGGGGATAAAGAAAGTGAGGTACTGTGGATTTGAGGCTTTGTTCATGTCACCTAAGCAACGATGGTGGAACCCCCAGCAGGTAGGACCAGGCAGTATCTGGATTCCTGCCTCTGACCAGGACCTCCAGGTGGTAGAAAGGGGTTCCCGTGGTCTTCCTTCTAAGGTACCCGCAGCTACGGGACCATGCAGCTTCCCTCAGGGCCTCACCTAGCCTCCTCTCCCCCACTCCCAAGGGGGCCGAGCTCTCCGTGATAGACGGGCCAGAGGGGTGGGAATGGGGTTATGGGGAAACCAGCCACTCTCCCCAACCTGGAACAAGTGCCGTGGTCCCAGGATCGGCACTGGGAGGGCCTGTAGGGGTCCCCGAGGCGCCCAGAGGCACAGGGGGAGCTGTGGGCAGACCCGGGCCCGGAGGCCACCTCTCCTGGCTCACGGTGCAGCCCAGTCTAACAAGATTGCTTCCGCTTTCCTGAGGCCCCGGGGGGCCGTGCATCCAGGTTTCCTTTAAAAGCAAACACAGATGCAGAGCCAGCCAGGAGCAGATCTTGGAGTTCCTGCAAAGCTGTGGGGAAGGAGCGATGCCTCAAAGGCAGACTGGGGGAGGAGCCTGGGAGTCCCCTGTCCAGAGGACCCCTGGGAGCGCCAGCCTCCCAGGCCCTCATGGCCCCCCCAGCAGGGAGGCAGCAGCCACAGCTGGTTCAGAACCACGCCCCCCTCCCCCCAAGTCTTCCCCAAGGCCCAGGGCCCAGGGTCCTTCCACCTGGTTTCCAGAGGCCATGGCTCCGGGGTGGGGGTCAAGGGGGTGCAGCCTTGCTGGCCTCAAGGTCTGGCTGGGCATCTGGGAGTATTCGAACTCTGGCCTACCACCAGGATTTGCTAGGAGAGTGTACCCAATTCCAGCCTCAGCAGCGGCTTGGAGACACAAGCTTTGGAGTCATGTGGATTGAAACCCCAGTTCTGCGCCTGGCTGGGTAAATTTGCACACCCTACCTCACTTCTCTGAATCTCATTTGTACGGTTCTCAGGTTGCTGTGAGGGTTAAACTGAGATAGTTATACAAATAATTATGCACAAACAATGCCAGTATTTATCAGGGGCTCGCAATGTACCCAGTTCTAAGCTCCATAGAAGTATGAATTCATTTACACTCAAAAATCCCTCCAAGGTGGGTGGTCTTGCCATTACCACCCCATTTTGCAGATGAGGAAACTGAGGCCCAGAGCACCTGCGTCACTTCTCAAGGATGCCCAGCGGGTCAGCGTGGGCGCAGGATTCAGTCCCAGCAGGGCCCACGCACTAACCAGCAGACCGCACTGCCTCCAGGGAGCTTCTCCTCTCCCTCCCGTGCTGCTGGAGGCCCGCCTCAACAAACTCCCCCCTCCCCCCGAAACTCCAGGATGTGTCGTACCTCCAGGCCTGCACCCACACAGCTCCCTCTGCACAAGGGGGCCTCCTCCTTCATCTACCTGGAGGACACTCCCACCAGCTCAGGCATCTCTTCCACTTCCGCTCTGACCCTTGAATTTTAGGTAGAACGACCACCCCACCCTGTAAGCCCTAGGTTCCATCAGTGTCCCTGGAGCCCCTGGGAGCATGGCCCAGGGGTGTCCTGAACTCAGCCGGGACTCAGAAAATGCTCAGAGTGGCCGAGGGGCCTGTGGGGTCAGGTCCCAAGGCCTCTGGCTCTGGGATCCCCCCCGGTCCAGATCCGCTTGAGAAGCTCTGGGCAAGGCCCCAAGGGCGGGCTCCAGGCTGGGTGCCAGGGCCCCTCTGGTAGCCCCTCTTCCCGACACCGCTGTAGGGGCGCAGTTAGCAGCCGAGCGGCCCAAGGAGAGGGGCCGTGAAGACCACATATGTAGTGAACACAAAAGCCCAAAGTGACAGAAATTGATAGAAACTTCACCACGCCACTGACACCCCATATATCAAAGGCCCCAAATCTCATTCTCTGCTTGCCTCCAATTTCTATCAGAGCTTGCCAGCTGCACATTTATTGAGAAGTTTGTGATCTGACAGGCACTGTATCACCAACATTAATGATGCATCAGTCTCGAGAATTACTGGGGAAACAGTCCAATTGATTTTATTATTATCTCGAGTTCTTCACATTTCATTCCAGGCAGCTTGCTACCAGAGTTTTTGAGCAAGGACCAAAGTAAATAAATAAAGGTTGCAGGGTCAAGGGCTGACAAGAGGCGGGAGAACCTGGGCTTGGCCCCGGGCCCTTGGTGACACTCTTCCTCCCCTCTGCAGGGGGGGAGGGATCACCGAAATGCTGGGTGGTGGGGAGCAGTGGGCTACTGGCTTCCCCTTGTAGAAGCCAGGGATGGATAAAGAGCTCTGGCTGAACCTCCCGTTCATGCCACAAAGATGGAGGCAGCTGGTGGGAGGCAGGAATAGCCCATGATGTCACTTGTCACCTGCCACGTAGGGAACTCATAAGCAGACCCAGGCACCTGTCCACAGCTGGGCTCACGCCCAAAGCAGGACTGGAGGCACTGCTGGCTCTCTGGGGACGGTGGCAGGCTCGAGATGCGGGGGATGACACAGGCAGGGCCTCTGCATCTCGGGATTCCTTGCCTCTTGTCCACAGGTGCCTGGATGCTTCCTCCTACCCCAGCCCCCATCACCTCCCAGCTGACTTCCCACCCTTTGTGTCTACGCCCTACGCCCACCTCTTGGTATCCTCCATCCAGCATGTGCTTTGTTTCTTTCTTAGCACGTATCGTCATTTGGGGATGGTTTTATTTATTGGTTTGTTTACCTGCCTTCTCCCTCTGGCTCCCCATGGGCAGGGACTGCATCTGTTCCGATCAGCATCCGATCCCTGGAGCCTGCAGGGGCTGGTCCCAGCAGGCCCCTCACCAGTGCAGGGAATGAATGCACAAATCTAAGGGGAGGGAGAGGCCCAGGAGCCCGCTGCCATCAACCCCAGAGGGTGGTGTTTGGGGTCAAGATGTTCTCAAGAAAACAACCGGTTGATTCAGAGCTGACCTTCCTCTTGCCACCCGAGCACCACCTGCGGAAGTTTCTGGGAAGCCCTCACACAGCTAGCAACTTGTGCAAACATTTGTCCTCTGGGACTCACATCCTCACTGGCCCCTCCCCATCCAGAGCCACCCTCCACACGCAGCTTCCTCCAGGAAAGCTTCTGGGGCTGTAGGGCCCAGTGAGAGCTCAGGGGCTTGAGGTCAGGCCACGAACCAGATTGAAATCCCAGCCCCATCACTGAATCAAAGCATTTAGGTGCACTAAATTTGGCCCAGCTATCTGCCTGTTTCAGGGGGACCTCAGGACACAGAGGAGTACAGCAAAAATGTGGAGGTGTCTGTAAGTCACAACATGCAGTACAAAGCTAAGCACCTTCAGTACTGCTGGGTCTGCTGGCAGGTCAAACTGGCCATGGGGACTGAGACACAGGGACCCCAGCTGGCCACGAGACATAGATCTGAAAGAAGACTGGAATGATGAAGGCTCAACTGTGAGGAAGAGAGACCAATGCACCCTTTGAAATAATGGGGACTTCGTGGGGGTGTAGGGATTGGAGGGAGGGGGGTGTGTGTGGGTGAACAGGTACCAGGGACCCTGTTCACCTCATGGAACTTGCTAGATGCATTCTAGCCTCCAGCAACAGACCAGGATGGATAAGACACGAGAAGCAGCACGTCTGCCCTCCAAGCATTCAGATAAGAAAGATGGGGTAGTTCCTGTCTAGCCAGAGAGGCAAGGTGGACACCTGAGAAGGTCAAACAGACAGGTGGAAGCTGGGTGAGTTGGTCAAGTGGAGTCAGTTGAGAGTGAGGATTATCATCAGAAGATTCTGGAAGCATGCTGGGTGAAGGATGGACCCCGCAGGGGTGGTAGTCTTATTATTACTGATATTATGGTTCTTGCTGTTGTTTTAGTGCTATTTGGAATCAAATCATAATATTTGACTTGATTGTGTTCTGATTTGAAAACAGACTTTTCCCCTGCAATACATATTGCATGCATGATTTACTTGTCCATTTACTGAGTACCATGTGTCTGGCATTATGCTAAGTACTCACCATATCTTTATTTTTTTGTCTCCTCCCAACAACCCCAATTATCCCCACTTTATACCTGTAAAAAGTGAGTGAGGTGCTGAGGGGGGGGGGGGAGCAGAATGCCTGAGGCCCCCCAGCCTGACCCGAGAGCCAGGGCCCCTGGACCCCGTGGGGGCAGCAGCCCCTTCTGGCCCGAGGGTTCCAGACCTCTGGGGCCAGAAGAGCCCTTGAACCAGTACACAGTGAGGCCCAGGCACCGACAACAGACAACGCTCCTGTTTATTTATCCACATTTATCTCCTGGACTCCTAAAGCTACCTGGAAAGTAAGCACTGTCCATCCACGGCCAAGGAAAAGCAAAGGAAGTTGCATTTGGTCACAGAACTGGTGAGGGGCAGTGAGGGTTTGAAGCCGGGCCGTGGGAGGCTGTCTTGGCACCAACATGACATTGGCCTTGGACGCCAGGGACGGGCTGCAGTATCCCCCGGGAGACACGGGGTAGGAGTGGGGAAGGCTCCAGCCCCCACAGCCCACCTAGCGCCCGGCGTGTCAGCGCCACTGGGTTCTGCACTTGGCACGGGACGCCGGCACCCACCGTAAACAAGCCCAGCTGGAGCCGGGCTGAGCCGCTCGCCCGAGCGGGGGACGCCAGGCGGGAGGACGGGCTGCCTGGCATTCCCAGCAACGCTCTCTTACTCAATCCAGCCCTCTCTGTCCAAAGGGCAGCTGTGACGTGGGGAGCGGATCTGTGGTGTCGATATGAGCCCAGCACCGTACGGCTGGGGACACACAACGCCCTCGGTCGACTGTTTATTTATAAATCCACCCAGCTCTCACCGCGGCCTTCACGCTCAGCTCCTTCCCAAATGCAAATTGGCTTCTTCCTGTAAGTCAAACCAGCTTGCTCAAGCTGATAAAAATCATCCCAAACGGGCTCTTTTATCTCCCCAATACAGAAAGGTCCTCTGCACCCACACCTCCTAGAAAGAGGAAGACGGCTCTGCACCGCTCCATGGGGGCTGGCCCGGGGACAGGGGCTGTGCGGGGTCCACAGAGGGCAGTGGCTCAGAGGCTCCTGCACTGAGACCTGCATTCGACTCCTGCCTTGGACATACTCTAGCTTTGGGGTCCTGCCCACTGTGAGCACCACTCTACTCGTGCATGTGTGGAAAATGGGGGTAAAAATGGTGCTGCCCTCATTGAGTGCTTTGAGGACTAAATGAGATAATGCACATACATTGCTTGGGACAGTGTGAAGAACCTATTAAGTCCCTGCACATGGTGATGGTGGTTAAGAATGATAAAATAATTGTCATTACTATTATCTGAAGCCTGGAACTGCTAGGTGGCTTCAGAAGTTCCCTGTGCTTTCTGAGCCTCAGTTTCCCCCATTGTGATGGAAAGAAGCTCTCTCCTCTTGGCTGGCAGTGCAGCCCCCCGGGTCTGCCTCCCACACATTCAAACAGCTTTGGGGGCGCTGCTTCCGGTACACTGCCTCTTTGCTCTCTCAAGGGCTCTTTTATCAGAAAAGCAAAATCTGTTTTTTAAGAAAACCCTTCTTCTAGAAAGGTGACTGACTACCTTACAGCCCCTCTGTCAGCTGGGCGTCTGAGTCTCTAAATAGCCACAAGCATCACTTCCAAGCACATCTGTTGTGCAAGGCTTGCTGGGGGAGAACAGGGATCTGATAAGGGTTTACCACCAACCAGACCAAAAAGGGGCCTCCGGGGAGTGGGCAGGAAGTGCATGTCAATGCAGAATGGACCTAGAAGTTGCAGAGGCCGAGAGGCACACAGAACTGCTTGCCCGAGTGTCTGAGGCTTCCAAGGAGGTGTGGAGTCCCCATCGTGACAGCCAGGCTGGCTAGGAGAGGTGAAACCTGCCTGCCACTGCCCTTGCCTCGGTCTCCCAGCACAGAGCATCAGCACCTGCGAATATAGCGTGCATTCACTGTGGCTCTCGTGTCCCGGCAAGGGGGAAGGATGCTGGTGATGGACCCATTTACAGAGGGGCAAGCCGAGGAGACCTGGAGGAGGGAGGTGAGCTGCCCAAGGTTGCACCGTTGGATGGAGCCCAGATACCCAGGCCGCCTCCAGGGGAGAGCCGAGGGAGGCCAGCAGCCGCGGAAGGCGATGCCACACTGCCCCGTTTTCCTGCCCACAACAAGACCTGACAGTGTCGGCTCACAGAGACCCTCCTCTCCCTTGGCCTCATCTGCGCCTCGCAGCAGCCTGGCCCATGGGCTGGACAGGGGTTGTTAGATCTTCCCCTTTTACAGATGGAGGAGCAGAGGCACAGGGCCATATCACACCACAAGGGACAAGCTGGACCAAGCCTGAACCCGAGACCCGCAGAAACCCCTGCGCCCTCCACCTCCTCCTCTTCCTGGCCACATGGGGGGCGCAAGGGGCTGGGGGAGTGTCCGGGCCTGGTGCCCACCCGCCCGCAGCCTGGGTCGGCTGGCTGTTTCTCCTGCACACCTGAGGGATGGGGCTCACCTGTGTAACTATCAGGGCTCCAGTCTTCCCTCTCCAAGCCAGGTGGCTCCCAGCCGCCCAGGTCATCTAAAACACTGCTCTGTCCCTGCCTGTCCCTGCTCAAGACTCCCTGTCACCCTCCCACTCCCCCGCCTGTAGGATAAGTGGCCTCTCCCAACCCTGTGCTTCCCGGACTACTCATCATCTCTCACTCCTTGGGGCTTCTGTGCAGACTTCTCAGGAGCTTTCAGTACATATCTTCCATATTCTGCTAAATAGCCCGGGCTTGGTTTCCAGTTCAGGCTGTGGAACTCCTTGAAGCCAGGGTCTCAGGATTTTTCTTCGACCATTCTTCCACTCAAGTAATACAGACAGCCTGTGACTATGCCAGTTCTGGTGCTCAGTGCCGGGGATACATGAGACGAGGTCTGTCCTTCTAGAAGCAGCTCTGAGTCTAGAATCAGCCAATAAACATGGTGAGGGCTGCGATAGGGAAAGCAGAGGGGGCTGTGGGCAGGTGGCCTCACACGTGTTCTCCACCCTCACGGAAGCAGGAGCAGGGCTGGCCCTCGGGGGATGCTCCGAAAGCAAACCTGACTGGCTGAGATTGCCAAGCAAGGGGTCACTGGTCAGCTTTCAAGATAGGGGAGGAACTGGCCGGGGCAATGGGAGAAGCAGGTGGGCATATGTTGGCCCTCCAAGTCAGGGATGGGCACCTCTATGGGCAGACAGACAGGAGGAAACAGTGGAACCCCAACCATGGGGAAGGCCACGTTATCCTAGATGGAAAACCAGCGAGAACTCAGACCAAGCCAGAGCTGGCAGGGCCCAGCCGGGCCGCATGGCCCCCAGGCGTGTTACCCACGGCCACCCTCAAGCCTCGGCCACGCAGTGTGTGCCAGCCGCGGGGGTGTGGGCCTTTTTGTTCCCATCTACTGAGTGAGCCTCTCCAGATGGGGCAGTGATGGGAAATGCACCGCTGCACACTGCTGGCTCTCGGCCTAGAGATCCTGGCGACTGCCCGTGGCTCCAACATCTGGGCGTTCTATTCCATTGTTCCTACCTCCCAAAGCCTACTCTGGAGAAGGGCAAGGCTTTCTGGGGAGATAAAGAAATGGACTCTGACGCGCCAGTGTGGAGCCCTCTGACCACATCCCCACCTCCAGCTCTTTTCACCCCAGCTTGCCACTCAGGACCCTGTGGTCCTGCCGGCCTCACCCCGGGAAGGGCAAGGGGTCCTCTCTGGTTCCCGAGCACACGTGGGCAGCCCAAGCTGCTCCTGCATCCCCTTGGGACCTCTTCCGAACCAGAGCAATCTGGCAGAACCAGGGAAGGAGTGGGGGATGGGGCGGACAGGAGGGGAGGGGGCTTCCAGGGCCCCTGGGCCATGAGGAAAATCCCTCTGGCTCCAATCCCCATGCTGTGTTGCCTTCAGCAGTTTGCAGACAGAAGCCTTCCCTCCCCACCAGTTGAGAGGCATCAGGGAAACAAGCGTCCCGGGCACCGGCCTTGCTTGTCCCGTTTCCTCTCCGGCTTGTTTTCTCATTTGTAAAATGGGCCGGCCACCCTCGGTGACGGGCACGCCACCTTCCAACGTGCTCCCCGCTCTCCTCCCAACCTCGCCAACATCATGGAGAGACAGCAGTCAGGACAGGCCCCGCGCGGCAACGGACACTTGGGAGGCAGGATGTTGTGTTTTCAACGACTGCAGAAGCCTTAAAAGCTGGTAAAAGGCTTAATCCTGCATAATGATTTACAAAGTGACAAGTAAAACAGATTTACCGTGACAGCTTGAAAGGAGAACCACAGAAATAAAATTACACTCGGGCTCATCCCGTCTCCCCAAGCCCTGGCCCCTCCCTTCCGAAAACCAAGAGCTGGTAGACACACACGGTGAATACACGCAGGGGGCACAAGGGAGCCAGTGGATGTGTGTGTGTGTGTGTGGGGGGGGTGTAAGTGGAAGGAGGGCAAAGCAGGAGGCACTTTTGCCCTGGACCCCCCTTCAGGGATCAGGGAGCAGGCACCCTTGCTTTCCACCTGGCTCCATAGCATCCTGGCACTTTCCCCAGGTTTCAGAATCTGTGAGAGAGCTCTGTCTGTAGCATAGGACCAAAATCAACCCAGAGGCAAACGGACAAGGAAAACACACCCTCAGCCAACTTCAATTCAGAGAAAGGTCAGCGGACAGTCCTGCCCGCAGGGTTGGATTCACGGGTAATGCCTCACTTTGTCAGTGCTGTCGCCCCCAAATCCATGTGCACAGGGGTGTCTGCCACCGAAGTGGGGCTGTGTGGGGAGAAAGATCCCCTGCGGAGAAGCTCCGGCCACGGACCACCATGGAGCTCTTCTGGGAGACGCTGAACCGCCCCCCACCCGCTGTTCTGGGCTCTGCGGCTGCCCATCCACCTTTCCACTGGCCACAGGTGCCCAGGCCAGCAGGGCCACTCCTTTGCACCAACAGACATAGGTTTTAAAAAGAAAAATCAAAGAGCGGCCAGATTCTCCATCAAGAGCTGTGGGGACCTCAAGCCTTCACGCCTCCATGCCCTGGTTTGCTCCTCTGTAAAATGGGGATAACACCACCCACTTCACAGGGCTACTGTGACAGTCACAGACACCAAAGCCGGTGCTCGCTGCACCAACGGGAGCTCTGCCGTGGGGAGCATAGATGGAAACGGATTTGCATGGGGGCAGCTAAATAGATGCCCTGGTCTCAGGCCATGCTTAGCAAATTCATCTTCCCCCAGCCCCTGGCTCTCTCCAGGGGCCCAAGAGCGGCCCTCTGTGAGCTAAAGATGGCCAGTCAGGGAGGGGAGGAGCAGCCATCAAAGGCTGGCCCGGGGACCCCCTGTCCTCCTTCTGCCTCTGCTCTTCCGCTGGCTGAGACTGGAGGGGCTGAGTCCCAAGCGAGGCCCAGGGAGGCTCACATGTTCACTTCCCCCTGCTCCCACACCCACTGACTGACAGCTGGCAGCTCTCAGCTCGGAGAAAAGCCGCCCTGTGCCGTCACCCAGGATAGCACAGGGACGTGCCGAGGCAAGTCTGAACACCCACGTTAACCCAACAGAAGAGTGTCCCTCCCGCCCCCCAGCCCCATGGCAAGCCACAGCCCATTTGTCTGCAGACTCACCCAGCATGGACGCCCAGCAGACGAGGCCCAGGCCCGGCCCCCTGCTCTGGCCCCAGCCCCTGCCCTGCCAGGGAGTCTTGCCCAAGAGGCCCTGCGGCCTGGCTCAGGCTGCTGCTACTGCGCCAACTCTCCCAGGAAGCCTGGGCGGGCAGGGACACAGGCACAGCTGACTCACAGGTGTCCTCAGACCCGGCAGCTCTGGCAAAACCACTGGGGCCAGGAGGCGTCCCTGGGAGCCCACACAGCTCAGCTGTCCCTCTGGCTCTAATTGCTGAGGGGTCAGACCAAGCACAGGGGCAGCAGGATTCCGGGGCCTGAGGTTATTCAATTCTTTCTCAAGGGAAGTGTGCAAGTCATTCCCAAGGCGCCTGAACATGTACTGTTCCCAACCACAAAACCAACTAGCTTTGTGTAAAGGGGACTATCACTTATTCATGCCCACATTTAGCAAGCACTATGGAATGTTTGCTAGGTGCCAAGCATGGTGCTGGGTGTCAGAGAGTCCCCAGCTGGGGCTGGGGTGCCCTCAAAGGAGCTGCCCCAAAGGGAGTTGCAATTCTGCTGGATGAGAGCCACAAAAGTGGCCAGAGTCAGTCCAGGTGAAACTGGGGCAAGGCAGGGGTGGGGTGGGGTGGGGTGGGCTGGTCAAGCAAACCCCTATGGCCGGGGGGGTGCACAAGAGCATCGTAGCAGGAACGGAGGCTTGGGCAGGGCTTTGCAGGACACCCAGGAGTTCACCAGACAGGCAGAGCAGAGGAAACAGAATGTGCAATTGCACACACACCCGTGAAGGGCAAAGTGCAGCTGGAGCCAGAGAAGGGAGGGCCTTGAGTGCCAGGTGGTAAGTAGTGGGGCACCACTAGGGGGTCTGAAGTAGCGTAGGGGTCAGAGGAGCTCTTGGGCACGAGTGGAGGAGGACAGGAGGGGGGAAACTGAAGGTAGATGCTCGAGGGGGAAGGCTGCGGAGTGGGGGTGGAAAGGAGGGGTGGCTCTGGAAGCACTCAGAAGGTGGAGTCCTAGATTGTGCGCCCCCACTGTGCGCTCACTGTGCACAGTCTGGGGAGGAGCTGAGAGTGACTCCCAAGTTTCTGCCAGGGCAGTGGGTGCTGGCAGCACTGGGGAGATGGAGGATTGGAGGGTTTGGATTGGAAGGAAAGGCAGATAAAATCTAATACCAAGGAGGTAAAAACATTTTAACAAAGCAAAGCAACAAACAGAGCAGAGTATTAAGCCTTCCTCCCTTTTGGGCACAAGAAATGTAAATAAGATGTTATTCCACGAGGTGGAATTATTTACTGTGGAATTCAAAAAAAGAAAAGGTAGCTCCTCAAAGAAGGAATAGAGGAAATGCAAAAACGCAAGTCAGGAAGTACTACTTTGAGAAATTAGGGTTGGCCCAAGCAGACCTGGCCACAGACCTTACCCTAAAATTCATTTTCTTTTTTTTTTAAAGATCCTGCATACCAAGCAGTAACTCCAGTAAGTGAACCTAACAGGTAGAGTGAGAAGGTGCTGGGGAAACTGAGGCTTACAAGGTTTGCACAGTAAGGAGGGGCAGGAAGACTCACATCCCACATGTATATGGTTCAGTGCAAATCCCTGTCGGTGGAGGCCGGGCCCTCGCATAACAAAACCGAGAACTCTGTTCATGGAGGGCAGATACCCACATCCAATCTTGGGGGTCTGACGGAGGGAGCCTCACGTATGCTGGAAATCAAAATGCTCTGATAGGCCTCCAAAAGTGGAAGGGGCCTCATCGTACAAATGGGGAAACCGAGGCACAGAGAGCAAGGGGCTTGCTCAGGTCTGACAGCTCATCTGTGGTAGAGATGGAAATCGGTGCCTCAACCCCATCCAGGGCTCCTTCCAGTGCCCCGTGCCATCCTGGGGCTGGTGTTCTGTTTTGTTTCGTTTTGTTTTATGCTTTTGGTGTCATATAGAACAATGTTTTGCCTAAACCAAGGTCATAAAGATTTACTCCTGTGTTTTTGCACGTGAGTTTTATAGTTTTAGCCCTTACATCTAGGTCTATGGTCCATTTTGAATTAATTTCTGTGTATGGTGGAAGGAAGGAATCCAACTCCATCCAACTCCATTCTCTGGCATGTGGATATCCTATGACTGTATCTTTTTTTTTTTTTATCTTGCCGTAACATATATAAAATTTGCCATTTTAACCATATTTAAGTGTACAATTCAGTAGCATGAATTACAACCACGGTGTTGTGCTACCAACACCACCATCCATTACCAAACTGCCCTGCCGTTTTTTATCCAGCCCCAACGTGATAGAAACGCAGGGAGCAGTAGACAGGCAGTGAAGCCACAAGCCAGTGGCCTCCTGGGTCCTGGGCCCCCAGGAACTGCCAGGAAGCAGAAGGAGAGGTGCTTCTTATGTATCGTACTAGAGTCTCATTCTTACAAGGTTTGGGCTTTCATCTCCCAAACAAGAGATTCCCAGAGCACGTCCCTGGCTGAGGTCTGTTACTTGCTTCCAGCTGGCAACCCTAACTCGAATTTTTATTGGGCTCCATAGACCACAAACCACCTTCCTCAACCTCCCCTCCTGCAGCCCCAGGAGATGGGCACGACACTCAGCTTGTTTTATGGAAGAGCAAGCACCCGGGAGCCCCTGAAGGCTCACTCCTCGCAGGTGGTAGTGTTTCGGATCAGGTGGGGAAGGCCGACCCGTTCCTGAGCCGCAGGTGGGAGTCGGGCTGGGGTGACCTCTGCCCACTGATTCTGCTCCAGGCAAATGGCACGTAGGGACTCACTTGGGGCCTGGCCCTGCGCTGGGCATCTTGGCTGGGTCAGTGGTGAGCCCAGCAGTGGCCGGGGTGAGGAGCGGCAGAGCGAGGAGGAGGCCGCTGGCAGTTAGCCTGCGGCTTCGAGCTTGGCTACCTCTTGGCCTCTGGGCACTGGGGCAGAGAGAGAAGGGGCAGCGGGCAGCCTTGGGGGCCCCCCTGGATCTGCCAGCCCAGACCCTCTGCTCAGAGGGCTGGGCGGGCAGTGTCCAGAGCAGATGAGGGCCGCCTCGACGAACACTGGCCCTGGCCACCTTCAAGGTGAGGGAAGGAGACCCAGGGGCCTGTGCAGGTAGGTCCAGACCAGAGTGAGCTGACCTGGCTTCGTCTCCTCCCCATCCCCCCATGGCCATGCTGGGAAATGCAACTTCCCTCTTTGCACCTCTGCAAGTCACAAGAATCCCAGGTCAGTCATCAAGGGCCAGCTTGGCTGCTGAAACTCTGAAATTCTGGAGTTGCTTGACTCTGGCGCCAAGACTCATCTTCTTAGAGGAGAGGAACAAAATGGGGAAACTGAGACCTGGAGAGGGCAAAGGACTTGCCTGTGGTTGTGTGGCAGGGCTGGAGGCACAGACGGGGATGGAATGTTAGAGCTGGCAATGTCCTTGGAGAGCTGAGCAATCCCAACTTCCCCTATTACTGACAGGTAAACTGAGTCCTGGGGACGGAAAGGGGCTGCCTAAGGTAACTGTGAAGTAATAAGGACCCCAAGATGATCATCCTGGGTTGATCCCACAGGCCCAGGATAGGTTGCCCTCTAAAGCCCCAGACTTCGAAAAGTTAGGGAAGTTGCAACACTTCCTTGTTTCCATAGTAACCAGCTACTGCTCCAGGAATACACAGAAATGTTTTTGTTCCCTCCTCTGTGCCGGCCCTGGGCCAGGCTGAGCGGAAAGAGGGGGTGTGAAGGGAAGCACGGGCCCAGCCCCAATCCAGGATGATCACAGGCAATGGAGGGAGGGAGGGATGGGGAAGGAGAAGTTTCAGTGGAGGAAGCAATCCCCCATGTCGGGAGCACCAGAGGAGAGAGCTCAGAGGTGGGAGCTTTTGAGCTGGGCTCTTAGGGATGCATAGGAGTTCACCAGACAGAAACATAGGGGTGAGGGAATTATAGGCAAAGGAACTGGCAAATGCAAAGGCCCCAGTACTTGAAGGTGATAACATGTTTGAGAACCAAAGTGCAAAATGTAGAGGATATGAAAGTGGAGGGGATGCGAATGGAAAGGAATCAAGCAGACGAAGAGGAGGGGGCTGAATCCTGAATGTCACAATTGCAAGTGTAGACTTGGGTACCAGGAACACCTCACTATGTCTCTATTTTTCTGGCTGTTAAACGGGCACCTTATGATAGAGTAGCTCACAGCAAGGGGCCTCAAGAAGCCCAGTGAAGGGACAGCCGTATCAGAAAACAGGCACCAATCCACAGAACTCAGAGAGCTGGGCCAGTTCTCCAGGCTCAAACCCTAACCTGCTCTGTGGAGGGGACAGGAAATCCCAATGGGCTTCTGGGCATAATTTTGAGCATCCTTCCAAATACACTCAGGACCCAACCTCATCTCACCGCTGCCACTGACCACCCTGGCCCAAGCCACTAGCATCCTCATCTGGGGTGCTGTAAAAGCTACCCAGTTGTTCTCCCAGTTTCCACTCTTGTCCCCTATGGTCTATTCTAGAGGGATCTTCTTAGAGGACACATCACATAGCTCTGGGTCCTTTACTTAAAATCCTCCGATGGGTTCCGATTCCCTGGGCATGAAGTCAGAAGTCCTTCCCACGCTCCATAAGATCCTCTGTGTCCTGGCCCCTGGCTGCCTTGCTGACTTGCTCTCCTACCTGTCTCCATCCAGCCTCGCTGGCCTCCCTGCCTTTCCCGGAACATGCCAAGCATGCTGCTGCCACAGGCCCTTTACACGTGCTGTTCTCTCTGCCTGGAGGGAATAGCACGTCTCCCAAATGTCTCAGGCTTCACTCCCTTACCCCCCTGGGGGTCTGTTCAAATGCAGAATTTTCAGAGAAAATGCTCATCTGGAGAAGCTCAAAGTCCTACCCGTCTCCCTACATCACCTTATCCCGAGTTATTATTTTTCAAAGCACCAGTATCACAACCCAACGTAATGTCATCCATAACTTTGTTGACTTGTTAACTGTCTGTCTCTCCTACTAGAATGCAAGCAGGGTCTTCATCAAGTTCACCACTGTATCCCCAGGGCCTGGCACATGGTTGGTACTAACAAACTTGAATGAATGAGTGAATCCTTCTTTCTTGGGGAGCTGGAGCAAGGGGAGGCATTGAAGGACCCCTGGCAGGAGAGCATTTGGGGCTGCCCACTGGCCAGGAAACTGGTTCCCAGGCTGGCCCAAGGACCCACCAGCAGGCGGCACGTGCCGTCCTCCCAGGGCGCCAGCCCCACAGACTCAGGTGGAAGGCAGGGCCCCACCTGAAGTCCCCCCGAATATCCTACGTAGAAGGGCCTGGAAGAGCCTTAAAGGAAAAGCTGCAGCTGCTGTTCTGCTCCCAGTTCCTCATTCCACACACACTAGGCCTGTGTGGGCCATGGAATTGGCCTCAGGGAGCTGGAGTTGGAAGGAGCCAGGCTGGGCCGGGCAGGACGACTTAAGCCTCTTGCCGGCTCTGCCACCGGCTCCCTGGACACCTTCTCTCTGCGTCTCAGTTCCCCAATCTGGGAAATGGAGATGAAGAGGGTTAGATGGACTGCTACCCACGTCTCGCCTCCTTCAGCATCTTTGCCTCTTCAGAGCCCTGGGAGGGTCACACCAGCTGCAGCGAGGGCCACACATCCAAGCCATGGTCCTAAGCCAGGGTCACACCCTGCAGCGAGTTGGGCCAGATGCCTGGGTGAAGGGTCTCTGGTGGGCCCCTGTGTCCGCCCTGTCTCACCAGGGAAGGGAGAAGAACTGCCCCATCTCAAGGCAGAAGCCACAAGGCCAGAGTCCTGTAGACCCCAGTGACACTTGCCCACCTGGGCCCAATGTGCAATGAGCACAGGCCGGGGAGTAGGTCCAGGAGCTCTGAGAGCTGAGTACAGTCACCGCCACAGCCCCCAGGAGGAACCTCTCTCCATGCAGCTCCCTCCAGCAAAGGGCCCCTGTCGTGTGATGAGGTGGGAACCAGCCACCGGGCCCAGGGTTCAGACACCCGGGGTGGAGAACCAGCTCTGCCATGGAGTTGCCCCGTGACCTCAGGGAGGCTCCAGCCTCTCTAGAGTCGGACTAGGGCAGCTAAATGAGGGGGTTGGCCTGGATGACATCCAAGGCCTGCCTACTGACACTGTCATCACCGCACACACAAATGAAACCCCATCCACCCTGGCACGGGTGACAGAGGCCAACGTGCTGGCCTCTCACCTGCCTCCTGCAACAGCCCTGAGTCACAGTGTCGGTGGGAGGCAGTGCCTGAGTCTAGTCTGACTCCAAACCGGTGCTCTCTGTGGAGACCCCAGGCCTCTGGGGCCTCGGGACACTTAGGCAGATGCCCTGACAGATGACAGCAGGGACAGAGCCAGGCAGAGAACAGCTCAACAGGCTGAAGGCTCTGCAAGAACCCGGGCTGGGGCACGCCTCACCACCCCATCACTGCCCACCGGGCAAGCTGTCCCAGACTCAGGGGCAGGTGGGCTTGCTGGGAGAGGACAGGAGGATAACAGCCTTCTTGGATGTGTGCATGTCTAATCCTGCTCCCCAGGTCCTGACAAGCCACCGTTAGGGCCTCCTTAGCCTCCCTCTGTGCCCTGCAACCTGAGACCTCAGGTCTGCAGTCTCCAGGCTGCCCAGGCTCCTACCAGAGGCAGATAATAAGGCGGCCCAGGGGATATGAAAAAGTCACCGCCTCCAGGAAGCCTGCTCTGCCCACCCTCAACCTCGGACCCAGCCTAGCAGGGAGAAGTCTCCAGAGGGGATACAAGGCTGGATGGAGAATACTGAAAGGTGCTTCTGGGACCTGAATTCACCATATTCTGCCTGGTCCTGAGATGAGACCTAGGGAGGAGATCTCCTTCCAGGCTCAATATAAGGTGGAACTTCCTAGACTGAAGGTGCGGCTGGAGAGGCAGAGAGCAGCCTGTCCCTGGAGGTGTGCAAGCCCACACAAGAAGGACTCTGCTGGGGGTCACAGAAGGATGGCAGGCCATCTGTATAAGAGGCATCAGAAGAGGTCCCCTGTGGTCTTGGGATTCAAAGGTCCCAAGGGAATGGTGGTGTCGGGATGCCTTATGGGGGGATCTACATCTAGCCCATCTACAAGGCATAGAGCCCTGAGAATTCCGGGTCAGGAAGGCCTCTGGTGCCCACGAGGATCCACCACTCAAACAAGCCCTGTCCTTCCACCCCAACGCATCGGCCTTGCAATGAAGCGCAAGCAAAAATGAAGGCGTCAATCCAGGCTGGGGTGGAGAGGAATCAGAAAGGTGCCCACCTGCACGAATTACACCCCTGCCAGTCTACAGCTTCCAGGAACTTCCTTTCATTGCCCTGGTCCCATTGCCAGACCCCAGGTGAGAAATCACCACCAGCGGTTTCCTCTCTTTTCCAAGGATGGGAGGCCCAAGAAAGTCCAGGTGGGCCCAGGTGAGCCAGGTAAACCAGGCAGGGAAGGTGATGGGCCCAGAAGGGCTCCCCACTGGCCACAAAGCCCATTTCTCAGAATCCCAGAAAGTCAGGACTGTAAGCCAGGGAGGCGAAGGGGCCCCTCCACGGTCACGCGGGGGGCCTGCCAGCCAGCGTGGGAACCAGCTCGGGCGCAGCGCTGGCCCCGGGGCCCCCAGCTGCCTCTCCCTCCTTCCAACAGCACAACACCCCCAGCTTGGGGCTCATGACTAATTCATGACAGCAGGGCATTCTGAAACCACAGCAGGCTCCTCCGTATGCAAATACCAGTGGGCGCCACAGCCCCCGGAGAAGACACATTAACCCAGGCAGGAAAACAGGTCTTACCTTGGCCTCCTGACCCAGGGGTGCAAACCCTAAACCGGTCCTGCCCAGCTTTCCTAGAAGGAGGGGGTGGGCAGGAACTTCCTCCTCCATCCTCACCCCTAGCCCTTTCTGGGGATGTCAGAGGACGACCTGACGGTGCCCCGCACCCAGGCTGGCTGGCACGGGAGGCCATCCCCGGGGCCACCCCACTCCTCTGCCAGGTCTTGGGCCCCAGGGGCCCTCCCCCTGACTTACCCAGTGACCTTGGGCAAGTCCCTTCCCCTCTCTCAGCCTCAGTTTCCTCACCAGTAAAAGGTGGTCCTAGATTAGAAGCAGGGAGTATAAACACAAATGCCACCATGGCCCCAAGGGGTCCCACAGAGGAGTGGGAACGGGGAGGTTTGGGGGCAGGAGGTGGAAGGAGGCAACACAACTGTCTCACTGTCTCGTTCCACCCAGGTGGGGATCTCAGACGCCTGCAGTGAGCCCATGCTGCTCACGCTGTTTTCAGGCGTCCAGGTTGATTTACGAATCTGATCAAAGCCATGGACCATCTCTCCCAAAAGATGCGTGCTTGCAATGTGTGCACACAGGGTTGGGGGCTCACAGCCGCCGGTCCCCTCCTGGGGTACTAAGGCCCTTCCAGCAGACAGCAAGACTCCGAGGCTGCTGAGCCAGCTTTGCTTTCAGGACTGCCCCGCCATGAAGGGACAACGAGGAGAAGGGAGGAGAGGGGGCGGGGGGGGGGGAGGGAAAGGGAAGGGGAGAGGGGAGGGGAGAGAAGAAAAAGAAGTCCTTCCAAATGGCATTTGCACCACTCTGAAATGAACTTAAAATCTAAGCTCTTCTACAATAGAGCTGGGAGGGAGCCAGCTAAAGTAACAGAGACTCGCAGGCCTGAGAGTGGGTAGAAGTCAGGTGGAACTGCTAAAAAATCAGGCTGGGGGAGGATTTCTATGTGGGTGGACAGTGTCCCCTCCTGCCTACCGAGAAGGTAGCTCCCCGGCAGGTAAACCATCTGCCAGACTGCGCTGCGGATGCCAGGGCTGGAAGGGACCATCCAGCCCAGCACCTCCCCAGATTTTTCACCGGTGCCTTTAATAGTTCTTTTGCATTAAAGGATAAAGGAACCGTGTGGGTTGGAGTGGGGGAGTGCCCCTGGGTTTGGGGAGGCCTTTACATCAAGACTTCTCTTGCAGGCAATGGGGGTTGGCCATGCCCCAGGGGAGGGGTGTGCTCTGCTGCCTTTCCTTTGGGGGACCCCTGGTGCTCCTGAGAACCCACTTTGGGAAACCTTCATGTGGTCTCAGCTCCTGATGTTCAGACAAGGCGTCAGTGACTGGCCTCTGCCCCACAGTCATTTATTTCTCCATCAGAGCCATTCTGCAGAGTTGTTTATGGTCCACAAGGTCCAGTTCCACCCATGCTCCCCTCTTCCCCCTTTCACAGGTAGGGCCTGGGAAGGTGGCATTACCTTTAGCCTCCTTCTCCAGGTGAGGCCTTTGAACCGTCTCTCCGAGGGGAACAGGCCTCGCATGCAGTTAGAACTATAATGTACCTGGGTGGGCACAGACAGCATCCCACAGATGACCAGGTGGCCCCTGGTTGTGAAGGAGAGACAGGGGTCAATGGCAGGGGACTGGGGGCACCTGGCCGCTGGGCCCAGCTTTGGGTGGTCCTGCTGTACCCGTGAACTTGGGCACTCCACCTCGCCTCGCTGGCTCTGCTCGTCTGTGAGATGGGCATGAGGCAACAGCCAAGGCTGCACTTGTGGGGCCCTCTTGGAGAAGTTAAAAAGAACCGGTCCAAAATCATACAGCTCACCGATGGTTTATTATCGAATTAAAGGGCAGAACAAGCCAGCGGGCCATTAGCCCCCCAAGTCAGCACACGGAGGACTGGGGTGGGGGTGGGAGTGGGGGTGGGGGGTGGGCAGAGGAGTCCATCTTCTTGGCCTGAACTGGCCTTGGCTGGTGAGAAACGCTGTAACCTCCCTGGAAGATTTCTGTTTCACTTCCTCCCAATCTGCAGTGCAATCAACCCACTACTGCTCTTAAAGAAAACTGCTGCTGGGTTGGGACTCTCAGGCCAACTTGGAGGTGTTTGGTCCTCCCCCAGCTACATGGGATCTGGGGATCCCGCTGAAAACATCCCATCTTTATTCCTTATCCTGAGATCTCAGGCACGAATCCAGCCCTCCCCAGGCTCAGTCGGCCCTCCCCGAGACAAAGACTGAACAGCATTTATTTATGAGCTCTGGAGGGTGGCTAAAGGGGCTGTGCTTGGCTAAGAGTAGCTGTTCAATAAATGTTTAATGAACTAATGCATTGAGAGATGGGGTTCCAGGCCCGGCTGTCACCAGTTCACTGCTGACCTTGGTTGAGGCCAACTGTTTCTTACCAGAGTTCCATTTCCTGGGCTAGGAAAGAAAAGGTCGGACAAGGTAACCCGTACATACGGTACCCCCAATTGCATGCTACATTCTCAGGGGTTCAAAACACAAAGCCAGAGAGCTTTGGAAGTGGGAGGATGTTCCCAAACTTCTCTCCCACTCCAGAGCTAAGCGGAGGATAGGATGGGCTGCGGGAAACCTCCCTGGCGGGGGGTTCTGAAGGCATCACAGCTACCGCCCCCACCCGCAACCCCCGCCCCCCGCCGAGCGCCGGCCCCTGTGGGTGGCTGACTGGAGCCGTTGGGAAATGAGAATGGGAGTCAGGGAGGAGAGTGGGGAGGGAGTGGGTGCAGTTTTGATTTTAAGCCAGACACTGAAAAATAATTTTGGAAGAAAGAGCCCTGGAAAATACAAAGAGATTGTATTCTAATAACACCCCCACTGCTCCGCTCCAAACAGTGCTGTCATTTCCCCACAAAGCAACAATCTGCACTGAACTGGACTCCTGAGGTCAAGGTATCTGGGAAAGATTGGAGGAGGAGGTGGGGGAAAGCCCCCAGGTCTTGGAGCCCTGAGAGAGGCTGGTCTGACCAGCAGAGGAAAGAGAGAGAGGGAGTGTGTGTGTGTGTGTGTGTGTGTGTGTACACAGGGAGGGCAGGGAGTGGGATAGGTGGCTCCGAACTGGGAGCAGGTTTTGGGCCAAGAGAAGGCTCCCAACCCTGAACCTGGGAAAGGACTTCTCTGGAGAGTTCTAGAGTTCTTACCCCTACCACGGCTGCCCCAGTCACCCGTCCCTGGGCAACTCTAGACAAACCCGGAAGTCCCTGGGACAAAGATCACTAAGTCAGACCGTAAGCCCCTGGCACTCTGCCACGACCAGCCGGCAAGGCCCTGGGCCTGCTGCAGGCCTCAGTTTCTCCATCTGTACAGTGAAGGGGTCGAGCCAGGTGAACTCTAGGAGCTGTGCCTGCTCTGCCAGTCTGCGATGCTAAGACTCTGTTAAAAAAACCCAACAACTACCATCATCTGGAGCCCCACCCCAGAGACCTGAGAAGGAAGTCCCCAGTCCCTGGCCACTCTGGGCTGGAGCCAGGGTGGAACAGAGTCCCCTTACCGTCTGTCTTCCACAGACTGCCGTGGCCGAAACCTTCAAGTGGTTACAATTTCAGCTGGGCTAACAGGATTAGAGGAGCATTGAAATCTAAGAAATCTAATTAGCTCAGACACCCTGCCCCCCACCCCCACCACCAAGATGCTGCCAATCCTGATCCTGCCGCAACCCCGGCAGCTGGGCCTGACAGGCGGGGCCCCAGCCTCCCAGGCCACAGTCGCTACCTGCACAGGTGTGCCCGGCCAGGCCAGCCTACCTGGGGAGGTGCCAGCTCAGCCTGCCAGGCTGCTCCCCGCCCTAGACCCACAAGCAGCAGCCTTGTCCTGGGGTGACACTCAGCACCCCCAGGGGAGAAGACAGCGGAGGGACTGGGACTGCAGGGGGGTCTGTGTCAGGGGGCAGAAGGGACCCAAGGGCCCACAGAGTGGCCCCACCACCCAGCCTGGGGGCTGACTCAACCGGAGGAGGGGCAGGCTGAGTCAACGTCTGTATCTACAGAAACCATCTCAGCCCAGGGAAGAGCCTTGGCGGCCCAGGGACCAGGGAGGCTGGAAACACCTCTGCTTTGAGCTCCAGGGCTAGGGCTGGGGTGAAGTACACTTGCCCAGGTGGTCTTGGATTTGGTACTGAGAGCCAGCTCGGGCTGGAGGACAGTGTGCCACAAGGGGCACAGCAGCTGGGGCGTGGGCCATGGGTGGCAAAAGGCTGAGCAAAGAGGTGAGGCCCATCTGTGAGCTTTCCTGGGAGTGGCTCATCCTTAACCCCAATTCCCCTAGTGCCCCATTCTTGAGGTCTACACAAAGACTTCTGCACCCCTGCCTGAGACTGGCTGGGGCTCTCCCCTCAGTGGCTGGGAGGAGGCAGCACAGAGTATCGGTATTTGGAGGGTCTTTGGAGTCAGGACATCTGGGGTTGAGTCCCGGCTTCCCCGTAAGTCATTGCACCTCTCTGAACCTCAGTCTCCTTTTCTGTTAAATGGGGGTAACTCCTAATAGTAGCCAGCTTACAGTGTTGCTATTAGGGTCAGACAAGGTTGGAAGATGCTTCTGTATTCACCAAGTGCCATATAAAAGAGAGGAGTTCTGGTTATTCCTGCGGTCATGTGCCCGGTGGCAGGCAGCCAGATGGGAGAGGTTATTTATTTGAGCTGACCTTCCTGTCCCCACCGGACCATGAGCTCCTAAGGAACAGGCACCATCTTACACATCTCCGGGTCTCTCACAGGGCCACGTTCTTCACTGTGGATGCTCAATAAACATTTGTGGCATCAATGCTGGGTCCATGACTCGACCCTCCCCCCCCAACCAATATGCATCTCTTTCCTTCTTATGCCCACTCCAAGGAAAAGTGCCAAGAGGTGAACCTAGAGCACAAAGAAGGATGATGGTAAGCCCCCAAAGCAGACCATCCCACCCTCCCCACATGCCCCTACCAGTAAGGGCTGGAAGGAGCCAGACCCATGTCAGTCTGGTCTGGGCACTGGTCTTGAATCCCTGATCACTCAGGAGAGGAGTCATCTGTAGTCTGGAGGACGCAAGACTAGTGGTTTGGAGATCAGTTTTCAGAATGTAGATTTCAGCTCAGCGTGCAGCAGAACATGCTGGCAGGGCTCTTCACAGGGGCAGAGGTTGCCAGGAGAGGTGGTGAGTGCCCTGTCACTAGGGGTATGCAAGCCAGAGCTGGATAATCAGCTGCCAGGGAGGTAAGCTTGGTTGGGAGGGCAGCTACCCGGAAAATGCTTCTAGTACCTCCAATCCAAATCCCCTTGTGCTCCATCCATTCTACACCCAGAGCCTGCCAGGCCCTCGGGGATGCATGCCCAGGGCTCTCACCCATCCTCCCAGCAACCAAGTGAGATGGGAAGGGCTCTGCCTCTGGCCCCATTTTACAGATGAGGAGACTGAGCCCAAGCAGAGTGAAGCTACTGGCCCAAAGCAGCCAGCCCCCGATGGCCTCCTGACGAGGCCTCCTCAGGTAATGGGAAGGCCCTGCATTATCATGATGGGTTTCTGGACCCTTTCCCTATAGCCTGTGGCTGCCTCTGATTTTCTCAACTTCCGTTTAAGCTCCCTGAGGGCAGCGCCTGCTTACAGATCAGGCTGGCTGCTGCCATTCCCCACCCCACCCCCACCGTCATCCTCAGGGCCTCCTAAGGACAAAGAGCCCCCTAGGAAGGCGTGTCCTGTTGAGAGATCAGAGCAGTGCCTGGTAATTAGGCAGCCCAGCAGCCCGGCCTTTGTCGTTGACACAAAACCTAAGGAACCTCATAAAGATGAGGCTACCATAGGGGCTAAGCACTGACCCTGGGGAGCCACATTGTAAATGAAAAAGTGTGGGATGCAGTCACGCAGTCAGGTCCTGGCTGGCTCTGCTTCCTGGTTGTGACAGAGGGCCCAGAGAAGCTTCGGGAAATGAACTGGTCGGTGCCCAAATTTCTTACAACATCTCATGCCGGGGCCGGGGCCACAGCCACCCATGGGGGCCTGGCCTCAGCCAGAGTACCCAGGCCCCATGGTGTTATGTGCAGGTACTCTTTGGACCAAACCCAGGGCACAAAGACTTCCGAGTGCCTTCCTTGTTAATTCCACCGCTCTCCCCAGCTCCCCCCCCCCCCCCATTGATCAGGAAAGAAAGTGAAGTTTGTAGCTCTCCTCAGCTGGGTTCTTGTCCCTGCGATTTTTTCAGGATGAGCTTGTCGGTTGTGGACACCTGTCCCTGTTGGGGCACATCTCTGGCAGCCAGGGATGGAAATAATGTGTTGTAGCTAGGGGAATGAGGGTGTGTGTGTGTCTGTGTGTGTGTGTGTGTGTGTGTGTGTGTGTGTGAAATTCCTGGACAAACCCCAATCTCTGGACCTATTTTGACTTTGCTACTGGCAGTGAGAAGCAGGGGTCCACCCCTCCCCTTTTCTAGGAGGAAAAAGGGACATTTTGTCCCCACAAAGAAGCCAAGGGCCCCCCTTTTTTTTTTTGCATAAGACAAGGCTATTTATTCAGGTTTCCCTTAAGTCCAGCAATTTCTTATTCTCACTATTCTCCCTCAGCCATATCCCAAATGCCTCAAAACCCCAATTCAAAAGCTGTTTTAAACTCTCTGAAAGTCCCTAAGGGCCCCTCCCCTCTAGCCACCTCCACAGTCGAAACTTTGGAGGTTTACATGTGAAAACAGCGTTTCCTAACCTCATGACTCTGGATAAGGAGATGCTTCTGTCCTGGGAAAAACAAAACCCAACCCAAATCATAGAATTCTGGAGAAAATACCCTCTCCCTCCAAATGTATTCCGCGGCCCCAAAGTCACACATGTTCTGTGGCAGATACGCTTTTCAATGTGTCTTTTGTTTGATGCTGGTGTTTCAACATCCTCAACTTGGAGAGAGAAAGGTCAGCAGGCTTGGGGCATTCACCAACCCACCCCGCTTCTGCAGCAGGACCAGGCAGTAGGCAAATGAGGGGTCAGGAATGTCCCCTCCCCACTCCTGACACCCTCAAAAAGCAGCCGGGACAGAGAAAGCGAGGGGCTTGCTCCATCATTTAAACTCCATTGGGATGGCTTGCAAGCAACTTTTAAACCCCCGGGACCATACAAATGCCAGCGGAGGCCAGTCGGAGTTCATCACCAGCAAAGCTTGCCCGGTTCTCCAGCCACAGAGTGGGTCTCTTTAGCTGTACCTTCAAAAAAAAAAAGTAAGCAGCAAACCCAGGCACCTCTGGGAACAGCCCGTGGCCTCCAGCCCTGCCCTGTGTAACCAGCCTGTCCTCACACCCACGAGGGAGGAGGAGGCAGCACTGGTTAACCCTCTGGTCTACCAGGCCCAGTTCCCAGGTTGCAGCAGGGAGACAAACTGTTGCTCAAGAAAATCCTTCAGAAAACCCTTGGCACCAGGAGGCAGCTCCGAGCGGCTCCGCACCGGGCACGGAGCCAGGGCCTTTGATAGGCTGCTGCCCACTGCCCTTTTAAATCTTGGAGGTGGGGCCCTCCTCCCCCGTGCCCTGGGCTGTCCACCCAGGGGGCTCCAAATGGTCATGGCAGAGGGGAGAGGAGGGAAAGGCTGGCCGATCCGTGCCCTCACCCGCCAGCCCGGCCGCCAGCTTCTTGGAGGACCTCTGAGAGAACATTTGTTTGGGCTGCCAAGTTAAATCTTCCTCCCTCATGTCAGGGCATTGGGAAAGCAGTCAGAGGAGAGGAGAAGGGGGAGAGCGGGGGAAGGAGCAGCAGGAGAGAGAGACGGAGGCAGGCGGGCAGGCCGGCAGGCTCCGGGCACCGGTTCCTCGGGCGCTGCCCTCCCAGGAAGCTCGGGCTCCCGGGTGGGCGCAGCCGGAGCTCCCGGCACCGAAGCAGGGACCAGGCCTCCCGGGTCGGGCGCGGGGGAGCCAGCCGCCCTCGGCCTCCAGCGCCCGGGGAGAGGCCCTCGCTCGCTGCGCCCCGCTGGAGGGGCGAGGTGGGAAGCGGAGGCAAAGGAGAAAAAAGTTTGAGGCAGGTAGAGGGGTTAGGGCAGGGCGGCCCTGCCTTCAGGCCGTCCCCCCGGGAGGGGTGGGGGGCCCGGGCCGGCTGCCCCGGCGCGCTCCCGCTACCCGCCCTCCCGCCCGGGTTGTTTACATTCCTGGAGTGTCTTTTAAACCAGGGACTGAGGCCGGCTCCCGGCCTTCTCCGGCGGCTCCGGGGCAGTCTCCCGTGAAAATCGACTCGAGCACAATAGCCGGGAAGGCGGCCGCCCCTCGCCCGCGCACCCGCCGATCCAGGGTGGGTAGCCTGCCCTCCGCGCCGCGCCCTCTCCCCGCCCGGGCCGGCTTCCCGGACAGATGTCCCCGGCGACGGGGCGACTCGCGCCTGCTGCCCGCGCCCCAGACGCCGAGGCCGCGCTCCCCACTGTTTTCGCTCCAGCCCAGACGCCAGGAATGTGAAACAAGCTTCCAGAGCCCGCCCCACCACCACCCCCCAGCTCCAGCCTCAGAACCCGGGCCCGGCCCCCCAACCTCCGCCCGGGCCGGCCTCCCACTCCCCCGGGGCCGCCGCCGCCGCCGCCGGAGACCGAGAGGAAGAAAGAACACGGGGAAATTACTTTCGTATTTGCAACGCGGGCGCGCACACACACACACACAAACACATACACACACACACAAACACACACATACTCCCTCTGGGCTCCCCTCTGGGCCCGGGCAGCCCGGTCCAGGCGTTGGCCTGAACGCCCCTCGGGTTTCTGGAGACCTACCAGAAAGCCCCGCCACAGATCCCTCAACCTTCCCCGCTTGTAACGCGCACCGCGTCTCCCCGGGCAATTCACACACTAACAACTTAACCGCACCCCCACCTCGCATTTACCAAAGTGTGCGTTTTCCCTGGAAATTCAGACCCACAACTTAACACCACTACCCCCTGCCACCCTAAAATACGGCGCCTTCCCTGGAGGTTCCGTATACACAGGCGCACAACTTCGCGTCTCTCGAAAGGCGGCGAAGGAGACCAAGGCGGTCCTTCCCTCCCTCCCCCGAATCCCGGTCCGGCCCGGCCCCCGGGTGCACAGAGCGAGGGCTGGAGGCGCGCCGGCAGGAGGCGGGCACCGGGTCCGCGCGCGCACCACCGCACTCACGCCCCGCACACCCGCCGAGCCCCGGCCCCGGCGCGCAGCCCGAGCCGGCTCCGCGCAGCCCGGGTGCTCGCCGATCGCCGGGCCTCGGCTCTCGGCCGCGGCGGGGAGCGCAGCGGAGACCCCCGGCCGCCGGCCTCTCGCCCCGCTCGCCCGGCCCGGATGGACCCTTTACGGGAAAATCCGCAGCACCCAGCGCCTGACGCTCGCACCCCGAGAGTCCGGGGGAAGCGTGGACAAGCGCCGGGGCGAACGAGCGCTCGAGCTCCAGCCCCAAACTTACCCGGCGCTGCAAGCGCCGCCGCCGCCGCCGCCGCCTCCAGGCAGGGGCCGGCTAGGGCCGGGAGGAGCGCAGCGAGGGCGCCGCGGTCGGCTCCACTCGGTCTCCTGCTTCGCGCCGGCCGGGGCTGGGGTCACCGCGCGGCGCCGGCCCTGCTCGCTCGCTCGCTGGTGCGATCGCTGCTCTCCCGCCCGCTGCCCGGCCGCTCGCTCTCTCCCGGGCGCCCGCCGCCGCCGCCGCTGCCGCCGCCGCTCGCTTTTTTAATGTCCACAGACAGTGAAAAGGAACTCGGCGTTAGGGGGTGAGTAAGTGAATCAACTCGCCCGGAGCCGAGCAAGTTGAAGTGTCAGATTACATTGGCTATACTATTTCCAAAGGGCCCCGCGCCGCCGGCCGGCCGCAAAAACCGGCGCGGAACCCGGCTCGGAGCGGATCGCCGCCGTCGCCGCCTGCGCTCGGCTCGGCTGGGCGCGCGCTCTCTGGGCGCTGTCGCCTCCTCTTTCCCTCGCCTTTCCCGAGTCCTTCCTTCACTCTTTTTTCTCTGCTCTCTGCTCTTGCCCTCTCCAAGCTTTTCCCTGGCTCTAAGGGCTCTGCGCGTTCCCCCCACAAGCCGCTCCTTCACGCACCTCCCTCTTCTCTCCCCTCCTCGTCCCGCTATTCCCTGACCGCCCACCCCCCAGCAAATTTGGAGGTGGGTGGAAATGCAGGGTCTAGGAAGGGGCCACCTTGGGGAAGAAGTTAAAATAAACCGGCTCTCCTGGGTGACCCCCACCCCCGCCCCCGCTCGCACGTCCCCGCCTGAAGTACACTCCGGGCCGCTGGCACTGTAAGGTACCCGATCTGGGGGTGATCGAGTTGCGAACAAGATCCCCAAAGCCTTCCCCCGGAGGAGACTTTGAGGTTGTTCCTAAAGCCCTGGAACTGGCGGCTGGGGCGAACAGAGGACCCCCACCCCAGCCGAGGGCGAGCGGCGGGAGCGCGGTCCCCTGGACAGCTAGGCAGGGACGGGGGCACGGCGCGCGCGGTCAGTCCCGGGTGCCGGGCGCTGTCTGGAGGCTGGTGGATTCCCCGAAGCTCCACGGGGAGCACCCGGGGCGCCCAGCGCGCAGGTGGGGTGGGGGCGGCCGGACGCGGACCCAGCTCACCGCCACCCTGGGCTGGGCACTGTCCCCGGGGGCCGCGGAAACGGGTGGTGTCGTCCCCCCTCCCACGCACACTCACAAGGCACAGTTGGGTGCGCCCACTCGCGGGGTTCCCCTCGCAGACCAACCCCTGAGAGCATGCGAGTGCGTGCCCACTTTGGCTCACGTCTACTGCCACTTACACGCAAACTCCTACGCAAACGGCACACACATTCGCGCCCACCCACGGCAATACACACACTTGCACACACACAGATAGAAGACGCGCCCACACACACTCACGTATACTTTCACAAATATGCCCACGTACACGGCACAGCAGGCACACTCACAGCTACGCAATTGCACACATACACTGCACAAACACCTCGCTATACACCACTCCACATACACGCAAAAAAAAAACACACCAAACATTCCCCCGCGCTCTAAATCCATACGTTCACCTACATATACAAACACACGCCTCCCCCACTTCCCCTTCTACACATCTCCTCCTAGGCCCCCCCCCCCCCATTTGCTGCATCTCGGGTCCGAAGTCATGATCAGTGCCCGCGCAGCTCCCGATGGACACACGCGCGCACGCACGCACTCCCCTCCACCGGCAGGGGGGGAGGCCTCTGCCCGGCGCCCGTCTCAGCTTCCAGGTGTGGCGGCGGTTCCGCGCTCCGCGTTTTGCAGGCTGCCGCGGTGTTGGAGGCGAGGCGAGGAAGGGAGCTGGAATAACAAAGGCAAGTTGGGGAGAGCGCGAGGGGACGCAGCCCCGGCGGGGCCGCGGGGGGAGCCGTACTCCGCCGGGGCATCGGAGGCTGCAGGGTCGCGGTCTCCGAGAACCCGGGACACGGTGCGGGGGGTGCGAGGAGGCTAGGGGCGGGGTCGCGGCGTGACGTCAGAGAACAATGACACCGCCGGGGGGCGGGCACCGGGAGGCAGCCCGGGCGGGGGTCTCCCTCGGGGCCTGGGGCGGACAGAGGATGTCCTGCCTGGGCCGGGCCCCTGCCTGATTGACGAGCCCCGCATGGGAGCACAGACGTGTCACGCAGACTCGTGGGTCGCCTGGGCCTCGTGAACAGTGATCAGCGTGGACCCCGGCTTAACGGGGGGAGCAGGCCGGAGCAATCCCCACCACCACGAGCACTTAGAACATCCTTCAGAGGGCTTCTCTGACCTCGGCCTGAACTCCTCCAGGGCTGGCGAGATCACTCCTAACACCACCTAGGGAGAGGAGACAAAATGCAAAATGAATTAACCAGCCCTAAATTCATTCTCAAGGCTATGCTGTGGTCTGACAGCTAGCGAACTTAGCCTGGAATTCCTGAGGGCTCAGAGCACGGCCGCTGTGGTCCACGGGGGAGAGGGGATGGTGGGAGCCTGTTTGATTTCCCAGGGGAAATTCTGCCTACCCCTGCCTTTGGTGGGGCATGGGGAAGTGCTCGTTTTGGAGCCTCAGCCTTCTGACCTGTCACCTGCACTGTTCTCCCCTCGTTTGCTCTGGCAGTTTGCTGCTGAGTATCCCTGGGGAGGGTGGATGCTAAAAGCACCTCCAGATCTCTAGGGACAACAGGGAGGCATGGTCCTGGCACATTGGTGGGGGGCAGAGCCCTTCCTCCTCTGCCTCTGGGTGGCCCAGGCTCACAGGTGGGGACACATCACTCCATCAGGCTGGAGAAACCCCTGAAGGCTGGAAGGTAGGAACTCAGCAATTTACAGCATTGCAGCTGCCATAAAACCATCCCCCTCCTCCAGGCCCACCCACCCCACTCCCCCACCCACACACACATCCAGAACAGAATTTCTGAGTCTAAGAACTTGGGGTGCAAGAGTCCAGTCCCAGCAAGGAATGAGACCAGTTCCCTTTGCCTTGATGGCCACTAGATCAGGACCCCCAACCCTCTCAGTATTTCTGGACTGGCCACCTCTAGGAATTGGATGGGTGGGAGGGTGTAGGTGACCTCGGGGCTGGGGCCACTGACATTCCAAAACTCCCGTCCAGAAACCCCCCAGTGCCTTTTACATCCAGAAACCATGAAGTGGCGACAGAGCACCGAAACACGCCAGCACAAGAAGCAGGCCCAGCTCTCAGTGGCGTGAAGTAAGGGGTGATTTTAGCCTTCCCCAGCCTGATCCTGACATGCTTGCATGATGGCAGCAAGTCCCAGAAACCTAGCCCAGGATCTGCCTCTGCTCAGGCCTCCTTGGGATCCTGGACTCCAGCCCTCGCTGTCTCCATCTAGGGAGATGATAATAGGGCAGGTGTTTTGGGCTGGACCCCTGTGGGGTCTTGGGAGAAGCTGTGATTTATTTAGTGCCTAATGCATGCTACATGTTGTGGCAAGGCCTTATAGACACCAGCTCCTAGAATTCTCACATTGCCTGGGGGAAGGCGCCGGTACCCTCCCTCCTTCGAGAAAACCAGGCTGTGAGTGACTTGCCCAAGGTCAGCCAGGATTCGAACCCAAGGCCTCACTAACAAAGTTTCCTACCAGTGCCCAGGCTATGGTTGCGCACCCTCTTCTGTTTAGCCAAGGACTCCGTGTGTGGCCCTGAGTAACTTGCTTTCCTTCTCTGGGCTTCTGTAAACAGCAATCGACCCGAGCCCCCACCCTCTCAGCCTCAGCCTCTGGGGGCCTAGGGGCCTTGTGGGGAGGGGCAGAGAGGAAAGCGCCATAGCTTGCCCAGCCACAGAGGCGGAAGACGCAGCCGCTCAGCCTGTGCAAGCCTGTAAATCACCCAGCTCGAGGCAGCCTCACCGCCCATTAGGAGGGCGAGGGCTGAGGGGGTCTACCCAGCGCCCACTTCAGAGCACACTCAAGGGCTATCAATCTGCCCGCCCTCCGGGAGCCCTCAGCAGGAGAGAGGCCTTTTGCTGAGACTCGGGCCAGGGTGGGGGAGGCAGGGGGTTCAGGGGGCCGCAGGGAAGGCCGTGGAGGATCTGGGAAGCTTCCGATGGGAAGCAGGGAGGCCAGTCAGTGGGATGGGCGAGGGGGAGGCTGGGGCTGGTGCCTTGGGAGTGCTTTCCCACCCCTCCAGGAACAGCCTTCTGTTTCCACTCTGCACCCCTCACCCCTAAAAGGGAGCTGGGTGACCTCTAGAATTAGGACTGGAGGGGTGGGTGGCACGGAGACAGGAAAGTCATGTTTATTGAGTGCTTCCTGGGTGCCAAGCACTTTGGAAATATTCTCTCCTTCCATTTGCACCCCAACCAGCAGGTGTGACTTTCCCTCGAGGAAGGAGGCCTGCTTAGGATCTCACTAGTGCCCGGATTTGTCTCCAGGTCTGTGGGTTAAGAATGGGGATTTGCCCTCATCCACCTGCTAGGCTATGGTGCAGCAAGGTGACCACCCAGGTACTTTGGGGTGGAGTTTTACAGTCCCACCCACCTGCCAGGAAATAATCAGAGCCCCTCCAGTGGCCAGTGGGGTAAGGGGGTACATTTAGTCTTCATTCCTTGGTGAATCCAGAAGGCATTTGGGCCCTGCCCAGCACCGAGGTCTGTGCCTTTGGTGGGTGGTCAGTTGGGTCTCCCAAAGAGGGGATGTGCCCTTCAGACTGCAGGGCTCCTCCGGGTCTGTGTCCTCCTGTCTTCCAGCTAGTTTGTTCTGAGCCCACACCTCCCTGGCCTCCAGGTCTTGGCTTCTCAAGTTCCTTCCACTAGGAACATTTCCATTGAGGAGCTCTGCCCCCTGGATCAAAACTCAGCTCAAATGCCACCCCTTTCAGGAAGCCTTCCCTGACCTGATTAGCACGCAGTGATCTCCATAGCAAACTTCACCTGTGAGCAACACTCTCCTCCCAATCTTGTATTAGAACTCTTCCAGGCATCGTGTATTAAGCACCTACTAGACTACAAGCCTAGGACTCCAGACATGCCCCCAAGGACCTCACAGGGCACTGGCTCTCTGACTTTGCAAGTTCTGGCCTCACCATCTGCTCTCTTGAAGCAGCTCCCCCCTCCCTCCTGCTACCACCTTGCCTGACTCTTCATTACCGGTATGCAAGCTAGGTTTGTGTAACAAGTAGCATTGCTCAGGGATGGAAGTGCTGTGGGTCCACTGGGGCTGAGTCCCACGGGGTGGCTGAGAAGGCTCCAGAGTCCTCACCCCCACATCCTGCACTGCCCCCCCTCCAGTCAGGCTGGGCAGTGGGCTGAGCTCCCAGAGAAGATGGGATGTTATGCCCTTTGGGCTCCATAAGGACTACCGGAACGGCACTTGCTGGTCTTTCTTCACCACAGATGGGCCCACAAGAATCTGGAGGGGCAGCCACACAGGGAGCCAGACCAGCCTGGCAGCCCCTGTGCTTCTTCCATGGGAGGCCCTGGGGTCTCGGCGGAGAGCCGGCCTCCAGCACATCCAGCCTCCTCCACGGCTCTGTTTCCCCATCTGCCAAGTGAGCGAGGGCGGGTTGCACAGGGGACGTCCAATGGCATTTTTGTACTGTGATTCTCTAGTTCTGAGCCTTCCTACCTGTAGCTGACCTATAGTCCTCTTTAGGGTTTGAGGGGGCTCAGCTTTGGGGAGCCTGGTGGAGACAGGAACACATCTGCGCGTAGAGGGAGCTGTCCAGGGCTGTGAGTAGGGGCGACCCTAACACCGCGCCTTGCAGGCACTGCTCACCCTTGGAGCCTCCCAACGGCCCTTCGAGCTAGGGATGGATTTGATTCTGATCCCCACTTTACAGGTGGCTAATCTGAGCTCCAGTGGGGGTGTTGGCTTGTGTGGGGTCACAAGACTGTGAAGTGCCAGAGCTGAAACCAGGTCTCCTAACCCAGTGCCCTTGCACTTGGCTGGGCCGCCTTCAGAGGAGCAATCTAGGCGTGTGTGCATCTAGCACTGTGAGAAAAGTTGGCAACAAGAACCCAGGGGGACCAAGTCTCCTGCCTCCTTCCTGATAAGCCCTGCTCCCTGAGGGGAGGGTCCCTCCTCCTTGGCAAGGGGCAGGAGAACAGGAGTAGATCGTGGCTTCGGCCTCTGCCATCCTCCTCTGCACGTGCAGACTTCCCGCCTCAAGGCTCACATCCCCTGGCCCTGGCCTGGATGTACAGCCATGCTGGGTGGCTTGCTGAATTGCGTCTTATCCTCTATGCCTTTGCTAATGCTGTCCCCGCCTTCTGGGCCACATCTACAGCCACTTTTTCAGAAGTCTCCCCAAAGCTCTGCCAGATATGCTTTCTACCCCCATATTCTGTGCTTTCAGCCCCCAGCCTCACCATCAGAGCAATTACTCACTAAGATCTCATTATGTGCCAGGCACTATCTTGTGTACATTAACTTCTCTAGTCCTCACTGCAACTTTGCAGGCTGAGTATTAGCATTATCAACATCCCCATTTTACAGATGAGGACACTGAGGGCACAGGAAGCTGCATTCAGCCAGTGTGACACCGCAGCAGTGAGCACAGTTATTTGGTGTTCCCCATCTGCCGCGAGACTGTAGGCTGTAGGACGACTGTCTACTCTACCCCAGCACCCGGCTCAGAGCCTGAGTAACCAACAGCAGTGGAGGGGCACTCAAGGATGAACGAGACCCAGCCCTCCGGGTGCTCATACCCTATCAGGACAGACTGTCCACACCAAATGCCACTCTTAAGAGTTTGGGGAAAGAGAGGAGTTGGCATTGAGTGGGGCCCAGAAGGCAAGCTCTGGTGGGACTATCAGGAAATTCAGACCAGAGTGGGGCATGAACCTGCCCAAGGTCACACAGCAGTGTGACCAGCAGTAGGCTCCCAGGACAGAGTGCCTTCTTGCACCTTGCAGCCAGCTGCGGGCCCCTGTGACTTGTGGTCTTTTTCAAGGACATATGGTGCCAGATAATGCCATGATGCTGAGCTATTCAATGAGTAGCTCCAGTCCTTCTTCCCCCACCTCCCCCACCCCACTAAAATTAAAAAAAAAGAAGAAAGAAATCCAGGCATTGTTCCTGATTGCAGCTGGTGCCAACCAGAATCCCCACCAAACAGAATGGAGCTGAGAGCCCGGCCGCCCAGGGGCCTGGCTGCTGACACAGGGCCTTTCTATTTTGCGCCCTGCTGGGGCCAAGACTGATGTTGAGGCCCTTCCGTGGACACCGACCCCACCTGCATCCCTGGCCTGGGTGCTAGGCCTCCTGCTGCCCTTGCCCTCTTTGCTAAAATCACAGGCACCCTGTTTCCCTTCCTCATCCACCCATGGCTCGTGGGTTGTGTTGCCCTCCCCACTAGCCTGTCCCCTTACCCTATCCGGAGGGGGCTTTGGAGGCTTGTCTGGGAGAGGAGCAGAAATCCTCCATAGGTGGAATCATTCAGAAAACTGGTTGGATTTCAGGATGCATCAGGATGTCCCCCGACTTGGTGGGAGCCAGTGCTCAGCACACACATCGAGGCTATTTACAAAAGCGAGGGCTTTGGGGGGAGGGTGGTAAACAGCTCTGCAGAGACACAAAAACGCTTTTTAAACTAAAGTCACTGGTTTGCCCGATCCATCTGCTCCAGAGACTTTTGGTCTTAGAAAAGACTTCCCCAAACTCTCCCTTACTATCTTTATTTCCTCCTTCTCTCCGCCACCCCTCCCTGAGGACCATGAGTTGTTTTGTACCTGGAGCCTCCCCATGAGGTAACCTGATCTGGTCCAGGTTACGCCAAACATTTACCCTGAGAAAGCAGCAGCTGGGCCATTGTCCGGTGGCCCCTGAAACCCCATGCTTGGCTGGGCCAGCAGAGCCAGCTTTCCTAGCACACCCCTACCTGCTTCCTCCTATAGGCACAGCACTTTGGAATTTGTAAAGTACACTTTTAGGCTCACCCGCTGGCCACAGTAGCCTTAAGAGGCAGGGAGAGATCACATAGCCCACTTTGCAGATGAATAAACTGAGAGTTCAAGGAGATCCAGTAGTTGGGCCAAGGTCACTGAAGACGGGGCAGAGCCAGGATTTGATCTCTTGATTCCATGTGACGGAGCAGGAGTGGGGAACTGGGAAGTAATGGTCTCAGAGGATGGCATTCCCTACCCCCCATGGCCAGAGACACATGGACTCGGTCAACAAATATTTAATGAATACCTGCTCTGTGCCGGGCACGGTACTAGGCACGTGGCCCATGCTGTCACAGAACTTATATTCTGGAGGGGAGGTACAGTGGCCCAGCTAAGACCATTTCTCATGAGCCCTAGAAGGAACCCTGGGCTGGAAGGCTGGAGACGCAGGGTCTAGTCCCAGCGTCGCCCTAACTTGCTGTGTGGCCTTGGCTAAGGGGCTTCTCTTTTCCAGGCCCAGGTTTTCCTCCTGTGGAATCTGCAAACATGTGGCATCTCACACTTTCTTTCAGGTCCCTGCCCTACTCCCAGCTTCTGGGTCAAGAAGTTAATGATTTCCTGGCATGAATAATTACCCTGACTTAGGTTTTTTCTTAAAGCAGACTTTTCATGGGCTCTCAGAACCAGAAAGGGGCCTCTGAGCCCCTCACCAAGCAAGAACTCCGTAGCCTCCTACTTCCCAGGAGGCAACTATCTCTGCTTGAACCCTTCTAGGCACACGGAGCTCACTCCCTTGCATAGCTGGCGTCTGCCCAGTGGAGTGCTGGTGAATGTTTAACATCTGACGCTCCAAAGTGGGGACTACCTGATTTGTAGCACTTGCCAATTTCCATGGTGTAAATAATCCCACCATGGCCGATTTCAAGCTGCCAAGTTACCATCAAGCAAGCTGCAAATGTAACAATCGGCTCTTGTGAATTGGAACAAGCCGGCCCCAATACACCGCAGCCCCTTCTCTGTAGAGAAGCCCTGTCCAGCTTGGCTTGGTTAGAAAGATCTTCTTGGTGTTGAGCAGACTGTCGGGAGCTCCATCCAGTCTGGAGGTCCTGAGCCGATTCTCTGCGGTGTCGGGGGACATGGGACCCTCTGCCCCATGGAGCCCTTCGGAGAATTGGACTTGGAGAGGGGAGGCCCTGGCCGAGTGGGGTTGGGGTGTAATCAAACTTCCTTTCTTTCTGCCCCTCCTGCTGGAAAGCCCCCCATCCGTGCCCCTCACCGAGCCTCCTCTGCCCTCAAGGCTGTGCTCAGATGTCACCCACTCTGAGAAGCCCCCCCTTCCCTACACCCCTACCCCTTCTGCAGCAGGCACACTCCCCCACTCCCTGAGTCTTTATCGGCCCTGTTTGGCACTTATCGCTTTCTACCTTGGATTACAGCTATTTGTGTATGCGGCTTATCTCCCTGCCAGACAGAGAGGCAGCTCAGGCTTGTTGAAAGAGCAGTGGACTTTGGAGCTGCCTGACCTGGCCCCAAATCCCGGCCCAACTTAGGGCTGGAAGCCCTGGGGGAACTCAGGCTACTTTTTGGAGCCTCAGTTTCCTTATCTGCAAAGTGGGGCTACTGATAACTGCTCCCTGCTTCTGTCAATGGGACTAGACACCTAAATCTCCTTTCCTGTCCCTGCCTGGATCCCTCTTTTTCTGGAGACAGAGATTGTCTCTTTGTATTTTCCTGATAATATCAGCAATGGCAAACATAGGGCCTTATGCTAAGGACTTACCTATGTCCACGGCCTTGGTCTCCCTCTCTTACTTATCTCACAACAGCCTTGTGGCATGGAACTGTTATTATCTCCATTAATAGATGAGGAATCCGAGGCCCAGAGTGGTTAAATAACTAGCCCAAGGTCACACAGTGAGTAAAAGGGAGAGCTGAGATTTGAACCCAGGAAAATGCACTCTAGAGCCAGAGCTGCTGAACACAATGTTACATAGCCATGGTGTGGGCTTGGGAGGGACACGTGGAAGGGTGTGGGTGTGTGCAAGCCCAGGGGCACCCCAGCCTGTGGGCATCCTTGCCCTGACCTGTGGGGAGGGAGTGTACAGAGAAGTTCCTGATCTGCTCCCCAGGACCTACCAACAGGTAAAATAGTTAGTGCCAAAGAGACAAAGGACCCAGAGGCCACTAATGGGTAAGGCAGTCAGAGAAGGCTTCATGCAAGAGGCGGCACTCGTGGTGGGCCTTGATGGATGAGGAGGATTTGAACCAGGATGGACAAGGCAGAGGGAGCAGCAGGAAGGAAGGTGGAGAGCTGGGAGAGGTATGTTGGTGTGTGTGTGTGGGGTTCATTGAGGCATTGAGTAGACATTTTCAGGTACTTCCAGGTGGGTGGGATGGAGCAGAGATGGAGACGTGAACGCAGGGAGGAGGTTAAGTCCCCCAGCCTGTGTTTCAGGGGCTTTGAGAGCCTGGACAGATCTAGGGTGGGTGGGGTGAGAGCCAGCCAGGCTGCTGGAGGGGCCAGATCATCATTTCACTTTTCTATAAGCTACCCTGGGATTCCGAGTCCTGGGCTCCTGTCTCCAGTTCTGCTTCTTGGGCACCTCCCCCCTTTTCTCCTAGCCTCCATTTCCCCATCTGCAGAATGGGCATGACCAGTGGACCTTGAAAGCCAGTTGAAGTGTGCGGCAGGGCTGTGGAGGGGGGTGTGCCTGGCATGCCCGTGGCAGGAGGTCTGTGGGTGGTGTGGGGGGTGTTGGGAAGCTGGAAGGGGAGGGGCCGGGGGAGGAGCCCGTGTGCCTGGCTAGTGAGTCCCGGGCCTGCCAACTTGGCACCGGCTGAGCCTCGTGATTCCGCTGGCACCACATGCTCCGTTTTTCCGGCACTGCCAACAGCTGCCCATCTCTGCTGGCTTGAAAGCAGCCTTCCTCCCAGGCATCTGCAGGGACAGCTTCTGGGCTGGCTCTGGGGCTGATGGCGTGGGCCCTGTTCCTTGCGACCCTCCTGCCCCCACCGTCCACTCTCCAAGTAGCAATAATTGTTCTAGCAAATACTTTGAGGGCTTCTGTCACCCGCCAAGGGCTGTTTGAAATATAATGAGTCCCTTATATTAACTAATGTAATCCTCCCACCACTCTCTGATTACCCTTCATTTCAAATGAGGAAACTGAGGCATGGAGAGATTGAGCGGGGTGGGCCCACGGCTGTTGCGTGATGGAGTTGGTCATCTAGAACCTCCATTAACCGTTTCTCGGGGGTAGGGGGTGGGTATTAAAATTGTGAGTGCCCCTCACCCTTTTCCCCTCTGTTCCTTCCCAAGTTCTCCAGGGCCACCATTGATATTTCTCTGTCTCTGCACGATATTTGTCTGCCAGCACACCCACACACCCCAGAGATGCACACCGACACTCACACGCGAGGCTCACACTCACACACACACAGTCACAGGTTCACAGACACATGCACGTGAGCAGACACCTCCCCCCACCCACACACAGAGCGCACGTGGGCATCGGGCTCATTCTCAGTCCCAGGCACCCACGAGCCACGTGCCCAGAGTGACAGATCACACGTGGGCATGTCCTCACCCCTCACACGTTCACACACCTCCCTAGACACGCACACACACGCACACACACTCACACACACACGCTTACCCTTGCTCCCGGGTCTCTGAAACTGCACCAGGTGGGATCTGTGGGCTCCCGGTGTATCCCACGCACACGCCCAGCCTCCCCGGACATCCCTCCCACTCAGGCCTCTGCAGTTGCCGCCGTCTGTTCAAGAACGTGTGCAGAATGTGTGCAGGGCAGTCCCACTTTTCACCGTGGGTCCCACCCCAATCACTGCACTTGCCCCGCCTCCTTCTCCCGGAACTGGGCCTCAGGTGCGTGGTAAGGGCTGGGGTGGGCGGAAGGTGCCCCCTTCCCCCAGCCCTGGCGGGCTCCCTGGGCAGCGGAAGGAACAGCAGGAAGAAGGGGGCAAATTAATCCTGGCCTCCCCTCCTCCGGGCTCACTGTGATGCTAATTCCCTCCTTCTTTGATCTGCACTGCTGCCCCCACCCCCACCCCCTGCCCAGGCCCCTAACTCAGAGCAGGAGCCTGAGATTAGGGCTGCCCCCCCACCCCGGGAGGCTCCAGGGCATAGCCCCCCCAGCCACAGATTGGGGCTTTCACCCCCGGGGGAGTGGGGGTGGCTTGAGGATTATAGCCCCGGTTACTGGCCCTGGTATTCACAGTGCTCTCCTTTGCTGGAAGCTTCTGGTTCCCTCTGTCCCTGAGGACCCTCTCCTCTCCATGGGGGGCTCTGGTGACCGAGCCTGGGGCTGTTGTTCCCATTTCACCCAGTAGCAGAGGGAGGCCTAGGGGTGAAGGGTCTGCACAGGCTTCCAAGCGAGCGAAGGTGGAGTCAGCCTGGAACACAGGTCTTCCAACCTCCAATCCTGCCCTGTTTCAAGGGGTTCTTGGGGTTCTTTGTTCAGGTGATTTGTTCTTAGCCAACATCCATGGAATCTTCACCTCAAGCTGGAGACTGTGCCTGTGAGGGCACCATTCCATTCAGGGTGGCAATTCTGTTATGAGGCCCATTTTACAGGTGAGGAGACTGAGTCCCATAACTATGCCAGTAAGTGGTAGAGTTTGGATTCGAACCCAGGACTGAGCCCAGCAGCTCATTGGAGGCGGCACTGAGACCCAGAGAAGGGGAGGGACGTGCCCCAGATGTGCAACAAGTTGGCTGGACATTTTTCCCTACCCACCCGCTTCCAGCCTTGTTCCGGAAATGACCAAAGTCCTCCACGGACCCAGCAGAGCTGGACAGTATCCCAAGCCCCTTCACTGCCCCGGAGCAGGGCGTGGAGCCTCTGGGAGGGCCCTGGGCTCACGCAGTCACCGGGGACATCTCAGCCAGCTCCGGTTCAGAACAGCCCTGTAAACTTGGGTATAAACACAATTAAAATTTTATGAGATTATATTTAATACATATAAAAGACCATTTCTAAGCTATGAAACATATTAAAAAGAACCACTCTACTTAACAATTTGAACCTTCCGGTCACCGGTGACGTTCCACCCTTCTGTCCCCTGCTTCCCAGATGGAACCACTGCCTGGATTTTGCTAATTACACCCTTCTTCTTTTTAAAGAATAGTTTGAGCCCATGTGTGGGGATCCCTGAGCTAACTGCACTTTTGAGACATTGAATCATGTTCTGCGTTCTTGGAAGGAAGATGAGCGCTTTTAAGGAGCAACCTGCATCCAGACGTGCACCTTCCCTGCTTCCTTCCAGTTCTGCTCCTTGCTCCAGTGAGTGCTCTGAAACAGGACACTTCCCGCTGGTGCAGCCAGCAGGAGCAGGGAAGGTGCCTGGCAGCTCGGCCTTCTCTGAAGGAGGCGTGCCACCAACTGTACCTCCTGCAATGCCCTCTCCCACCCTGTGTGCTTGGAAAGCCAGCTCCTCCTTCCAGGTTCAGCTAAAGGTTACATTTCACGGGAGGCCTTCCCTGTGACCCACTTCCTCTTGTCCCCGGTGGAGTTGGAGCTGCCTTCCTGAGCCCTGTCATAGTCCTTTGGTGTCCCCCCTGCCAAGGCAAATGTGCTGGTAGCTGGAAAGAGCAGTTTTCTCATCAGGTCCCAGATGTAGCCAGCTGTCGACTGGAGCAGATGCTCTCCAAGTGACCGAGAGAGCAGGTGATGGCAGATGGATGACCCCTGGTGGAACCCCATGTGCCAGGACCCCTGGGACCTCAGGGCAGGGAGGACTCTGGTCCCTTTGTCCAGGGCCTTTGTGGACTGGGGATTTGGAGGCAGGACTGGAAGGAGACAGCCCAGGGCTCGGGGCTGTGTTTACCCATCTGTGTTGATGTGTGTGTGCAAGACACGTGTTCAGGTGAGTGGGTGTGCCAGCAGTGGGCATGGTTGCGGGAGTGCAGATGTTCACACATGTGCTTACACATGCATGTGCACACCTGCGACCCCAAGTCCACACGCCCTGCAGAATAGGCAAGGGCACCTCTCTTTTCTGCTCTCAGCTCCCCCTCCTGGACAGGCCTGTTTTCTCTAGGAGTGTCACACAGTACACATTTATGGAGCGCCTGCTGTGTGCAAGGCCCAGAGTGCACAAAGGGACAGGAATGGTGGGAGACTACACACCCTGCCTGCTTGTCACGGTCCTGCCCCTCCAACCCCGTACTAGCTCTAAGCCAGGTGCTTCCACTTCCCAGATGGACACTGAGACCCAGGGGCCGGAGAACGGCCCTGTTAGGTCAACAGTGGAGCTGGGATGCTGCCAGCAGAAGCCTGTCATTGACACTACTTGGCTTTCAGTCCTGGGTGCCAGGCAGAACAGGGCCTGTCAGAAATTCAGCCTTCCAAGAGAAACCTGGCATCGGAAGAGGGCACCCAAAATCCTCCCTGTTCCCGCTGATGGAAGCTGAACTTTCTGGGTAACATTTCCCTGTGCCCTAGCTGTTAGCAGCAGCAGGGACTGAGGGTAAGTTGGGACAGTGTGGGTCGGCACCACCAAAGGTCCAAATGTCTGAACCAGAGTACCCCCTGGGGACTGGGTCACCCCGCCCCACATGCATGCATAAGTATGCCTGCATGCACACACACGTTCACGAATGCTCGCACTCCAGAGAGGCAGCGGGAGCTGTGTAAGTCCACAAGAGTCCATGCAGCCTCTGCCTCCCAGACCAGGTTTGCTCCTTTAACCCAGGTGCCACACAAGGGGACTCATGGCTGCCAGCTGTCCTGTGCCCCCATCTTCCTCATCTGAGAATAGGGACCCCGGCAGCAGCTTGAGGGAGATGACCTTATTTTTGGATGATCAGGTGGACAGATTCCTTTCTGGGCCCCCATCAGCCTTTGGATGAGAGGGGTGATGTGGGTTATTAGCCAGTGTGAATGTGGAGGTCGGGCAAGGGAGGATCCCTGCCTGCCTTCCCCCAGTGCCCAAATCCAATCTGGAAAACCCCGAGCCAGGGCCTCTTTCTTGCAGTGAGGATGACAGAATGACATAGCAATCAGCGGTGGCCAGGGTCTTTTGCTTTCCAGCTGGGTGGCTGTGGGCAGGGGGCTTCACCTCACTGAAGCTCAGCTCCTAATCTTTGAGGATTTCATGGCGCTTGGAGACAGAGGTGCTGGGCCCATGCCAGCACCCAGAAGTGACAGCTGGGATGACCAGGGCTTATTATGGATGACCGCACCACCTGAACCACAGGACTTGGACCCATCTTGCAGCCCAGGTGCATCTGAGTTCCAAGCCTGCCATGACTCCCAGCAGGTGAGTGACCATCAGCATGTCCCCAAACGATTGCACCAATACGAGGGGCATGTGGTATGGGAATGATGGACAGGATGAGCTGGTGCTTGCAGACCACCAGGTTTACATCCCTTGGGTATGCCAGTGGGGAGAAAAAAGTACCCCTTGTCCCTCACTGAGGCCCTGGCTTTCCTGCACCCAGACCCAGTGTCCTGGCCGCCGACTGTGCTGAGAGATTTGCACGTCCATGCAGAGGAAAGAGTTGGTTTTATTTGGGGACCCTCTCCCCTCTCCCCGCACCCACTCTCCCCTCCAGGCCCTGAAGCTGCCAGGTTGCAGAGCACTCGCTTGGGGAGTCTGAGGCCCTTTTGAAGCTGGGAAGTTTGCACTGGAGGGGAAAAGGCAGCCTGGATTCAAAGGCTCTCTCCTGGCCCTTAATTACCCTTCTTCACCCATAGGTGGAATTTCCACTCAAAGAGCTCAAGAAAGGCGCCCGCGCTGCCGCCGGGGACTGGGTTTCTCAGCTGTCTTTGTGTGGCAGCCGCCAGCGAGGCGGTGGCACGCGGCTCGGGTTTCCGATTTTAATGATTCCCTGAATTCATTCAGTTTCCTACCTCAGGGAAAGGAGGAGAGGTGATCCTCTTGAAAATTCACATAATTGCTTTTATTTGATTTTTATTAAAATGCATTCAGGAATAATGCGATTGCCCCCTTTATTACATTGTTCATCAGTCTGGTGCGGGGAGGGCAGCCTGGGAAAAAGCAGTGGGCGCCGGGCCGGGCGGGCGGTGGGCTCACCGGCTCTGGCTACGTGCCCCTGGGTGGGTCATGGCCTGCCTTGGGGCCTCCCGCTGCTCCCGCTGCTCCCATCTGGGACAGTGGGTCAGGGATTTTTGTGTTGGAAGAGGGTGCCCCGTATAGAATCCCTGGGAGCTCACTCTGGCCAGCTCCCCCTTCTCTCTCCCCTCCCATCTCTGGGCCCCCATGGCCCAGGAGAGCCTGAGATCCCAGGCAGTCTGACCTCCAGCACCTCCTGTCCCCCCCATTGCCTGTACCTTTACCATAGACCCCTGGTTGGCCCTCCCCGACCTGTCCCCAGGCTCAGGACCCCCAGTGCAACTTCCCACGGCCAAAGCCCCACTGAACCACGGCACTGCTTAGAAACCCTTAGGGGCGCCCAAAGACCCCTTTCCTGCCAGGGACTTTTTGCTTTGGGTTCCTTGGCACATGGACAGAAGGATACAGAGTTCGTGGGCAGACCTGGGTTTCGGGGCTTGCTCTGCTTTGTGTGTGGGGTATGGGGCAAGTCACTGCCCCTCTGAGTCTCAGTTTATTGGTTAATGAAACGGGCACACCAAGGCTTTCCTGATAGGGTAAGTGAGAAAATGGAAGTGAACAGGCAAGTAAGAGTGTGTGTGACTCAGAGGGCTTGTGTGTGGGTGGGTGGGTGGGGGCAGAATCATGTCACGTGACTGCCTAGCAAGGGGCTGGCGGTGTTTAGCCAATGCTTGGAGAGAGAGCCCCTGCAAATGCTGGGGCGGAGACAGCAGTCACTTCTCCTCCTCCCGCCCCCACCCCTGCAGCCCTCCCCTCCTCCTCGCAGAGTTCTCCATGTGCCCTCAGCTTTCAGCCCAGACAGCAGAAATGGGGCTGGCTATTTAACCTGCCTCTTGCTGCCCTTCTGTTGGGGATTTGCAGTGTCTAGAGCAGGGACAGAAATGCATTCACTGGGCTTGCCGAAGCCCCTCACCTTCCTGAACTATCCCCGCCGCCCCCGCCCCAGACAGCCCAAGGCATGTCTTATTAACCCCCTTTAGCAGAAGGGGTGGCTCAGAGAGGGTAGGTGACTTGTTCAGGGTGGCCCAGCAAGTAAATGTGAGGTCGGGGGACAAGGCCTCTTTGGTACACAAAACTCAACCCTGAAGTGGTTGGTTGGCGAGATGCTTTGCATGGGTGGACAGTGCCAGACTAGAGTGGAGGGCCCATGGCCATCAAGGGCAGGCCCTCCCCACCCGGCCTCCAGTCCTGCTCTTCCGGATGGTTTGTCCCTGCTGGGGTGGGGTACACGGGGAGTCAGGGGAAGCATGGAGGGTGGCCTGGTTTCCTAGGCTGTAGTAATGAAGTACCACAAATCGATGGCTTAAAATAATAGAAATTTATTCTCACAGTTTTGGAGGCCAGAAGTCCAAAATTAAGATGTCAGCAGGGCCGTGCTCCCTGAAGGCTCCGGGGCAGAGTCCTTCCCTGCCTCCTCCAGCTCCTAGAGGCTGCCGGCCATCCCTGGCAGTCCTTGGTTTGCAGCTGCAGCACTTCAGTCTCTGCCTCTGTCAGTGCGTGGCCTTCTCCATGTGTGTGTCATCCCAAGGCCTTCTTATGGGGACTCCAGTCGTTGGATTTAGGGCCACCCTAATCCAGTGTGTCTCCCAGCATAAGTTAACCAATTACAACTGGAAAGACCTTGTTTCCAAATATGATCACATCCTGAGGATTTGCGTGGACAGGAATTTTGGGGGGGCCACCATTCAACCTAGTTTAGGGGACCTGGGCATCCATTTTTGTTTTTTTTTAAATTCAGTTTTATTGAGATATATTCACATATCATACAGTCGTCTGTGGTGTACAATCAGCTGTTCACAGTACCATCATACAGTTGTGCATTCATCACCAGAATCAATTCTTGAACATGTTCCTTATTCTAAAAGAAATAAAAATAAAAGTAAAAAATAACACCCATATCATCCCCCCACCCTATTTTTCATTTAGTTTTTGTCCCCATTTTTCTGCTCATTCATCCATACACAGGATAAAGGGAGCGTGATCCACAAGACTTTCACAATCACACTGTCACCCCTTGTAAGCTACATTGTTATACAGTCGTCTTCAAGAATCAAGGCTACTGGGTTGCAGTTTAATGGTTTCAGATATTTTCTTCTAGGTATTCCAATACATTAAAACCTAAAAAGGGTTATCTATGTATTGCATAAGAATGTCCACCAGAGTGACATCTCGACTCCATTTGGAATCTCTCAGCCATTGAAACTTTATTTTGTTTCATTTTGCATCCCCTTTTTGGTCAAGAAGATGTTCTCAATCTCACAATGTCGGGTCCAGATTCATCCTCGGGAGTTATGCTCCTGGGCATCCATTTTTAGTGGCCCCATTGGGAACTTTTCATTTCTATGCCAAGCCCATCTTCAGTTAACAAAACAAAAAACAAATCTCTTCTTGTCTGTTGCATTTTTCTTTTTTATGTGTTTGTTTTGGTGTGAATCATTTGGCAGTGGAAGCAGCCGGGGACTGCAGAGAGTGAGGCAGTGGATTTAGAAATTCAACTGGGGGGTCCCTTGGGCTAGTGGGGACTCCAGCATCTAGCCGAGTGGAGTGTATAGGGGATGGTGCACTGCTGACCCCACAATCTGCTTCCCAGCCCTTCAGTGGGATGCCCTTCCCTGCTCTTCTCTGCTGATCAGACTCTTCCCTTGAGGCTGAGGTCAGACCAATCCTCCCAGCACCCCCCACCCCTGCTCTCCCCCCACCAGCCCCTCCCCAGTTCCTGGGGCTCTGACCCCTGCTCACTCTGCCTGCCTGTCCCAAAGGTGGCCTGGGCCGGCTGGGAAAAGGTGTCCGTGTTTATGTCCAGCCTCTCTAGTCAGGCTCCCATCCAAGAGCCTGGGCGCAGTGCCTCAGGCCTGGAGGGGGTCTTGCAGGGAGCTGGGAGAGACCTCTAGGGTCTCAGCAGAGGAAATCTCAGTCCAAAGACAGTTTGCCCAGAAGGGAGAGGTTTCCTGGGATGCAGGACTTTCAGGGCTGAAATGGGGACAGTCTCGGTCACCCTTTTAGTAAAGCCACTTGTCTGAGACCACACAGCGAGTCCAGGACCCCAACCTCCGACTCCCAGCCTGGCGCCGTATCCTGAGGCCGTCCCCCAAGGCGGTCAGCTCCTGCATTCGGTGGGATGGGAACACCGAGGCCCAGAAGGACAGACACTGGCTCAAGGCCACCCAGTAACTTGGCTGCAGAGCTGAGACAAGGCAACCACCAAGGTTTGAGTCTTTGGCCAATTCCTGTGTCCAGGCCCATGATTTCTTTCAGAGCAACCTGAGGCGGAGGACAGAAGACAGAGCCTGGAGCAGGACAGACACCTCTGGGAAACATCCTGTGCCCGGGGAAGGGCTCTCCCTGGGTCTTGGAACCCTATGGCCCGAGTACCCCTGCAGGGCTGGGCACCACCCCCGGCCACCTCGGCCCCCACCCCCCAGCTCAGCAGTGGGTGGGAGCCGAGGAGGGGCTGAGCCGCCCCTGGGTGCCTGGGGCTCCCTTATCAGATCTCCGTTCTCTCCTCTGAGCTGCCTCTGCTGGGCCTCCGCCCCCACCCCGTAGCCTTTTCCTCTCTGAAGCGACGATGCTCCTTTTCCTGTCACAGACACAAGCAGCCCGTGGAGATGTTTGTTTCTGTTGCTCAAAAACAGCTTCTTTCTGGCGAGGGGGTGCAGGGCTGTTTACCGGGCGGCAAAGCCTCACCGTGGGTGGCAGCTGGGGCTGGGGCCGACTGGGGGCTGGGAGAAGGCCACACCAGCCACCCAGAGCCTCCAGGGCTTGGGACAAGGCACCTACTGTGCGCTCGGCTGGGCAGCACCCATTTCTCCCTCACTGCCTGTGAAGTTGGGTTTTAGTACCTGTTTGTCATAGGAGGCAGCTGCAGCTCGGCTGGGCCCTGCCTGCTGTACCGTGCTGTCTTCAGAGCATGCCATTCAACCTCCTCCCTCCTCACCTCCATCTTCCCCACCTACGCAGGGGCCTGGCCCAGGGGTTGGTCTCTCCCCAGTCAAGGGCCACAGCTTCCTGAAGCTTCTGTCCTAGACCCTGGGCCCCTCTGTGGACAGCCATGAGCTCTATCCATGTGGCTGAGCTGGATTTGAACCCAAGTCCTCCTGAGATGTGACCTGGGGCAAGTCGCTTTGTCTCTCTGAGCATTAGACGGCCCGGCCGCCAAATGAGAAATGTGGAGATGTCCCGACAGCACTGTGTGCACCGGGCCTCTGGAGGCTCTGGAAGTTCCTGTGGTCAGCCAGCTGGGGAAAACTGGCTCAGGCATTGGGAACAACTGAAGGTCGGTGAGCAAGGGAGTGCCGTGGCCGTGTTCCAGAGGCCCCCCAGGGGGTACTAGAGTGGGAAGAGGTGGAGACGGGGAAGCTTTGAAGGGGCCTTGACTCTCTTTTCAAAAAATACCCCCCCCCCCCCCAAGAGCTAATCATGGAGGCCAGACTCTCCTACCCAGCCTCCTTCCAGGTTCAGCCGTCAGGCCCTGGGGCTTAAGAGATCCCAAACTCCAGCTTATCCTACAGCCCGGTGTGGTGCAGGAAGTGCCCTCCTCTTCCCGAGCCCAGGGCAGCCCCGGGTGTCCCTGCGAGGTGTCCCTGAGACAGCCTTAGCGGGACCGTTGCAGAACTGGCTTCCCGAACGCTCTTGCTTCCAGCCTCCCTGCGCTATCCCCCGCCCTGGAGACCACTCTCTCCAAACCTCAGCTTTACGGATGAGGAGTTCACCCCAGGGCAGGAGGCCATGGAGGCTGTCCCCAGGCTTTCAGCACGCGAGGGCGGCTGAGGGTGTCGGGAACTTGGAGGGGCATCTCCTTTTGTGAAGGAAGCCCCTCTTTTGTAAAGTGAACACTTTCTCTGACATGAGCCTCTTCTGACGAGTGTCTCAGGTATTCTCAAGGACAAACAGTCCTCCATGACCAGTGTCTGGGCTTCCCTGGGGATAATCCACAGGTAGGAGCAGTTAAGACCAGAAAACAAGAGGAAGCATTACTATTTCCCCTTTCCCCTAAATCTGTCGGGTGGAAGGTGTGGAGATGGACCACTTTATTTTCGCAAAGGTTCTTTAGTGGCAGGGGAAAGAGTGTTGGCGGCTCTCAGTTCACTCTGCGTCCTGCACCCCTTTCCCAGGCATGCAGACTGAGGCCCGGGGATGAGAGCCAGGCTTTCCTTGCTTGAACCCAGAGGCTGACTCCCTCGGTGCTGCCCTGCCTCTGGGCTTTTATTCAAGAGGGAAAGTCTCTCTCTGCCAGCTCCAAAGGCAGCCCCTGCCCTGCTGCCCCCTCTACCCTCAATTTCCAGCCAGCGCAGTCTCTTGCACAAGGCCAGGGGCCCTTCTCCTCTTCACCCTTTGTCTGCTCCTGCAATGCTGGGCTTCTCTGCTGCCCACATGATCAGCCCCAGTAATAAAAATACTTCTGCATTTAATTCTAATTTTAACTCTCTTTAGGACCGGCAGCACCTACAAGGATGGCAACCGGGCACCCTAGGAAAGTGCCAGGGACACCCTATTCCTGTGGCAGAGGCCTCAGGCAGGGGAAGGAGCCCTGCCCCAGACACCTAGCGTGTCCTGATTTGCCGTGTGACCCTCTCTGGGCCTCTCCTGCAGCTCTTGCAGTGCCTGCTTGGTGGAAGGGTTGGAAGTCCGTTCTGTATGCCCAACCCTGGGCAGGCACCTTCTGTTGGCTTCTCCTTTTGTCTTGGCAGGAGACTCAGGTGTCAGACACAGAGCTGGGCTTCAGAGACCCTCTTACTATTCACCCACCTTCAGAGGTGAGGTGGAGAACCCCTGAGAGGGGCTGGACCCCAGGGGGGCCTCTGTGGGCTGGGGCCAGCATGGCGGGCAGACCACAAGGTGCACAGGTGAAGGAGGACAGCGGGATGCCCTGAGGCTCCGGCCTGCATGTGTGACCTGGACCCTGTGCTGGGAGGCCTGGCCCACACCTGCTCCCAGCCTCTACCCATGAAGCAAGAGACCACAGGCCCCGAGGATCCTGACAGGAGGTTGGAGGCCCTGCCCCTACTTCCCGGGCATGGTGCAGCCTCCTGCCGTCCTGCGTGAGGTAGAGTGCAAAGCCCCATCCAAATGAAGGTGGGAGGGCAGTATGGGAGCTCCTGGTCAGAATTAAGCAAGTGATATGATATTACTTGCTCCTGTAAATTTTGGTATAGCATCTTGCCCTAGTAATAGTACTCTTAGCCCCTATTTACAGATGAGGAAACAGAGGCACAGAGAGCTGGTGATTGTCCAAAGACATCTTTCCTGGAGTTGGCATATCAGGGACTACAGGATGGGAAAATCCACTAGTTCATGGATTCCAAGGCCTCTCCAAGATTTTTGCCTTTTTTTAGGCCTTTCTGACTAGCAGAACCACCCTGTTTGGGGACAGACTATGGAGAAACCGCACAGCTAGGAAGCGAGGGAGTGGTGACTGGAAGCTCCATCTCCTGCCTCCAAGGGCGTGTTCTAAGACACCTGGTGGTCTCCCTCATGGCCCAAGCCGCCCAGGCACACCCAGCATCCCTCCTTCCTCAGCTGAGGGCCATCCATGCCAGTCTCCCACCCTCTGCTCGGGGTGGAGAAGCTCTGGCCTCCTCTCCAGCTTCCCACAGTCCCCACTCGGCTGCAGAGCTGGCCCTGGACCTCCTGCAACTGTGGCTAAATCCCAGAGGGGGCACCAGGCCCAGCCTTGGCCCTGCCCCCTCCCTCGCCACTGTCCCCTCTGCATCTGGTCTGGGTCTGGAGAGTGACATCTGCAGGCTCAGTCTGAGGTAACCCAGGAGGGGTCCGGTTTGGCTTCAGGAGACCCAGAGCCAAGCCTGTCTTCTGCCAATGGCTGTGTGACCTGGGACAACCACTTGCCCTCTCTGGGCCTCCTTTTCCCATCCTGTAGTCATCATTACTCTTTCTTTGTAATTCTCACCATGGTCCTGGGACGGGGAACGGGATGGAGGAAAGAGAAACCTCATCTCTCTCACAAGCCGCATGCCCTTGGATCTGCCACTTAGGTTTCTGAGCCCCTCACTGTCCCTTTTTGTAAAATGGGAATAATGAAGCATGTTCCTTCCAACCCTTAAGGAAACTAACATTTACTGAACATCTCTAGGGCTGGACTCTGTGTTAGATGCTTCATGGAATATTCTCTCCCTTGGACTCTTCATCGCAGAGCTAGGGGACATGAATCGGACTCAAGGACGAAATGTTTTGGCTTTGGTTCATAAGATGCCTCTTTGCCGCCCCTCCTGGCCCTGCAGTCACAGATGGCTTCCTGATGGAGGTGGTACCTGTCCAAACCTGGAAGCATAAGGTGAAACCACTTCTCAGTGGGCAGGAGGGCTCAGTGTCCTGGCCTCTGGTTACGTGTGCTCCCCCTGGCTTCCTGGACCCCCAAAGGCAGGTGTTTTAGCTCTACTTAGCCAAGCTACAGCAGCCAACCCCAAGACTCCTAGTGCCCTTATTTCCCCTTGGGCCCCTTGGCCAAGCCTCCTTCCTCAGACTGGCTGACGGCTCTGGGAACGTACTGAATGCATGCTTTAACGTCTCACAGCTTCCTGCTGTCTCCCCATGTACATGCTGTTCCATGGCTCGGAGGGCCCTTTACTTGTCTCTCCCTGGTAGTCTCCTACTCACCCTTCAGTGCCAGTACAAAGGTCTCCTCTTCCAGGAAGCCCTTCTGGATCCCCAGGCCACTGGCCACTGGCCCCTCTGCAGGTGCCCCCTCCTGGCTCCTGCCATCACAGTCACTCACTCACACGTCTGACCTGCCCTCCGGAGAGCCATGCTTTGGGCTCTAGACTATACCCCCTCCCGTGATTTGTCCAAGCCACACTGGGAGTGAGGGGCAGGGCCAGGCCTGGAACCCAGGTCTCCCGGGATGTCTGAGCAAGATCCACCCCCTTGCCTGGCTCCCAAGTGGTATGTATATAAGCTGTCTTGGTGGTGGAAGGTCCTCAGTTTCCTTACCTGTAACATGGGATGAAAGCAGATACATGGATACCTCACTAGAACATGTGGGTGGGGAGGCTGGTCTCAGGTTGGGGATCCCATCCCAGGTTGGGGGTCCCTTCCCAAGGCCCCTCTCCCTGCTCAGCCCTGCCTTCCTGCCTCCCACTCTGCATCAGCTCCCCTTTCTCCCCCAGGGGAGGGGGTGTAGACTGACTGATCACTCACCATCACTTATGCTTCTGGCCATGGGGAGGTGCATGTATTGGGGGGCATTCTACCTCAGTTTCTCTCCTTTGTGGCCTTGAGAAATCCCACCAAGGAGAAACCACAGAGAGGTTTCTGCCTTTTCTGATCTGGCCCCTCCAGCTCAGGCCACATCACCCTTGGAGGGGAGTGGAGGAGAGCAGAGGGGCCAGGGTGGGCTTTCTTTCTCTGACCTGCCTGAAGACTTGGGGTGCAGGAAGCGTCCAGCATTTGGTGAGGAGGGCCTAGGATGGGTGGGAGGAAGTGGAAACACTCAGAGGGGCTGACAGTACCTTAGGCTGTCACGAACCAGGAGATAGGGCTCTTGTCTTGGCCGATGGGCTGTGCTGCCTTGGCCAAGTGGCCCAACCTCTCTGGGGTTCAGTTTCCTTTAGTGAAAGACGATGGTGGTACCCATAGTAACTGTAGTGAACATTCTGGAACACCTACCACGTGCCAGGCTAAGTGCTACCAGCTCACTGAATGCCCACAGCCGCCTTATGAAGTGGGCACTGTGTAATCCCCACTGTACAGGAAACGGAGGCTTAGAAAGGTGCTGAACACCCTTCTCCAGGTCTCACAGCCAAGGACAGGTGAGGACAGGGTCTGTGCCCTGGCGGCCAACTCCAGGTCCCTGCATTTGTGCAGAAGGTGTGCAGATGTGTGTGTGAGAGAGCTGCTGAAGCTGTGAACATGACATCTACAACAATTGCTCACATTTGCAGCTTGCTATGCCCAAGCATCTCGTTTAACCCCCATGACAATCCTTCAAGGAGGCACGGTGGCTATTTCTATTTCACAGAGAAGGAAACCGAGGCAAGTTAAGGAACCTGGGCAAGGTCTTCCGGCTGGTACGTAGGTGCTCAATGAGTAACCACTGAACTGCACTGAAAGAAAAAAGACCACAAAGGGATCAGGCTTTGGGTCCTGTGGTCCTTGTCCCCTCCAGGGGCTGCCTCTGCTATGGCAGGAGGAAGAGGTTTCTGCAGAGACCCATGAAGGCAGGTTCAGATGGGGCTTGGAGCCTCCAGAGGGTCTCCTGCAGTCTCCAGGCTCCAACCTCTCTCCTCCTGACCCTCTCCCCACCAGAATTAAATTTCTTTTTTTTTATGTCAACTTTATTGAGACATGATTTACAAAATGGACCCATTTTAACTGTGCAGTCATTGAGTTTTTTTTTAAATTCAGTTTTATTGAAATACATTCACATACCATACAATCATCCATGGTATACAATCAACTGTTCACAGTATGATCATATAGTTATGCATTCATCACCACAATCTATTTCTGAACATTTTCCTTACATCAGAAAGAATCAGAATAAGAATAAAAAATAAAAGTAAAAAAAAAGAACAACCAAACCATTCCCCCCATCCCACTCTATTTGTCATTTAGTTTTTATCCCCATTTTTCTACTCATCCATCCATACACTAGATAAAGGGAGTGTGATCCACAAGGTTTTCACCATCACACTGTCACCCCTTATAATCTACATCATTATATAATCATCTTCAGGAGTCCAGGCTACTGGGTTGGAGTTTGGTAGTTTCAGGTGTTTACTTCTAGCTATTCCAATACATTAAAACCTAAGACGTGTTACCTATATAGTGCATGAGAATGTCCACCAGAGTGACCTCTCAACTCCATTTGAAATCTCTCAGCCACTGAAACTATTTCGTCTCATTGCACATCCCCCTTTTGGTCAAGAAGATATTCTCAATCCCACGATGCCGATGCCGGGTCCAGATTCATCCCCGGGAGTCATATCCTGCGTTGCCAGGGAGATTTACACCCCTGGGAGTCAGGTCCCATGTAGGGGAGAGGGCAGTGAGTTCACCTGCTGAGGTGGCTCAGTTAGAGAGAGAGACAGAAGGCCACATCTGAGCAACAAAGAGGTACTCGGGGAGACTCTTAGGCACAATTATATGCAAGTTTAGCCTCTCCTTTGCAGTAACAAGCTTCATAAAGGCAAGTCCCATGATCGAGGGCTTAGCACATCAAACCACCAGTCCCAATGTTTGTGACAACATCAACACCAGTCCAGGTGAGGAAGTCCAACACTTCTGCCCTTGAGTGTTGACAGATGAGTTCAGCTCTATAACCTCAAGATATACTTCATTTCCATCACCCCTCAAAATTCCCCAGAGCCCCTTCCCAGTCAAACCCCAGGCAACCACTGATTTTATTTCCATCACCTATAGATTAGTTTTGCGTGTTCTAGCATTTCATATAAATGGAATTAAACAGTATGTGCTGTTTTGTGTAAGGCTTCTTTTGCCCTGCATAATGTTTTTGAGATGCATCCATAGTTTGTTTTATGTATCAGTAGTTTGACCCTTTTTATTGTTGACTGCTAGTCCAGCGAATCGATATACCACCATTTGTCTATCCTTTCACCGGCTGATGGTCATTGGGGTTGCTTCCAGTTTAGACAATATGAATAAAGCTGCTATGAACATTCATCTGCAAATGCATGAATCTGTCTTCATTTCTCTTGTGTCAAGCGTAGAAAGTGAAATCATTGGGTTGTCTGGTAAATATATGTTTTACCTTATAGGAACATGCCAAACTCTTTTCCAAAGTGTTTGCACCATTTTACCCACCTTCAAGTGGATGAGAGTTCCATTTGTTTCATATCCTTGCCAGCCCTTGGTAGTTAATCATTTTAATTTTAGCCATACTGGTGAGTATGAGATGGTCTATGTCTTTGTGGTTTTAATTTGCATTTCATGTTGCAGATGTTGAGCATCGTTTTAGGTGCATATATCTTCTATGGTGAAGCATCTATTCAAAGCTTTTCCCAATTTTATTGAGTTGTAAGAATTCTTACCTAAATTCTGGCTACATGTCCTTGGTCAGATATGTGTATTGCAAATATTCTCCCACAGTCAGTGGCTTGACTTTTTGCTTTTGTAATGGTATCTTTTGAAGAGTAGAAGTCCAATTCATGAGTTTTTTTGTTTGTGTGGTTAGTTCTTCTTATGAAATGTCCCAAGAATTAGTCTTTGTCTACCCACAAGGTTGAAAAGACTGTTTCTTAAGTTTTCTTTTAGATATTTTATAATGTTATCTTTTATGTTTAGATGTATAGTACATTTTTATTTATTTTTTTTTGTGAGCGGTGTGACATGGGGTTTAGGACCTTATGGATATCTATTTGTTTTATCACCTTTTGTCTCAAATATAATCTTTTGTCCATGGAGTAACCTCATCTTTGTTAAAAAAATCAATTGATCATAGGTGTGTAGTTCTATTTTTCAACTCTATTCTGTTCCATTCATCTATTTTTGATTACTGTAGCTGTATAGAAAGTCTTGAAAATAGAGAGGGTAAGGCCTCCAAAGATTTTCGTCTTTTTCAAAATTGTTTTTGGTATTCTAAGTCTTTTTCTTCCCCATATACATTTTAAAATCAGCTTGTAAATTTCTAATTTTTAAAATCTACTAGGATTTTCATTAGTTTTCAGTTTTCTTGCAATTTTTCTGTCTGGAGTTGGTATCAGTATAATACTGGCCTCATGAAACTAATTGGAAAATGCTCCCTGCTCTTCTAATTGTGGAAAAGTTTGTGTCCGATTGGTATCTTTCTTACTTAAAAATTTGATAAAATTCACTAAGAAGTCATGTAGGCCTGAGGTTTTCTTTGTGGGAAGCTTTTATGAATTCAATTTATGTAATCAATATGGAGCTATTTTTGTTTTCTGTTTCTTCTTGTGTCAGTTTTGGTAATACATGTATTTTGAGGAATTTGTCCATTAAAGTTGTTCATAATATTTTTTATTATTCTTTAACATCTGTAAGATCCATGGTAATAGAGCCACTTTGATCCCTGATATTGGTAATTTGTAATTTATTTTTCCTGATCAGTCTAGCTAGAGGGCCATCAATTTTATTTATCTGTTCAAAAGAATAGGCTATTGATTCCACTGAATTTCTTTATTGTGTGCCCATTTTCTAGTTCATCATTTCTGCTGCTCTTACATCCCTCCTTTTTTTGTGTGTGTTTTGTTTTCCCTTTGGTTTTAACTTGCTCTTCTTTTTTTCAAACTTCTTTTAGTGAATACTTAGAACAATATGTGGGTGGGACTTCCCAAGACCACCCCCAGGTTTGTTGATTTTCTCAGAGGACATACTGTGCTCAGTTTACTCATGGCTAAGATTTATTATAGCAGAAGGATACAAAGCAAAATTAGCAAAGAGAAAAGGAGCATGAGTTCAAGCACAAGCTTCCAAGAGTTGGCTCCTAGTGAAGTAAACAAGATATGCTTGATTCCCCCATCAACGAGATGTGACAACAGGTGTGAAGTGTTGTCTTCTAGGAAAGCTCACTAGAGTCTCTGTGCTCAGATTTTTTACTGGGAGCAGGCCACATAGGCACCCTCTGCCTGGAAAATATTCCCAGACTCCCAGAAGACACGCAGTGTTCTGCATATAACATATTGTTTGTGTAAACCGTTTAGGCACAGAGAGCCATTCTTATCTGGGGATGGTGGGAACCCGTCCAAAATCTGAGTTCTCAGATGCCAGCCAAGGGCGAACTTTGCAAACAGGCCTTTCTAAGAATGGCAATCTCAGGTCTACTAACTCTTTTCTGCACAAATGTTTTAAAACTTCCATTTTTTTCTAAGATAATCATTTAAAACGATACATTTCCCTCCAGCCACTCCTTTAGCTGAATTCCACAAATATTGATTTGGTATGTTTTCAGTTTTTCATTCAGTTAAAAATATTTTCTAATTTCCATTATGATTTCTTCTTTGACTCATGGGTTACTTAGAAATCTTGTTTAATTTCTGAATATTTACATATTTTCCAATACCTTTTTGTCACTGATTTATAATTTCATTCCATTTTGGCCAGACACCAAACTCTGTATGAGGTTAAGCTTTTGAAATTTATTAAGACTTGTTTTATGACCCAGTAAATGGTCTGTCTTGGCAAATGCTTCATGTGTGATTTGAAAAGAATGAAGATTCTGTGATTTTGGGGTGGAATGTTCTATAAATGCAAATTAGGTCAAGATGGGTGTTTTTCTGTATCCTTACTTGTTTTCTGTCTACATACTCTGTCCATTACTGACAGAGAAGTTTTGAAATCTTCAATTTTATTGTGGATGCATGTATTTCAGTTCCTTCAGTTTTTTGCTTCCTGTATTTTGAAGCTTTTGTTATTAGCTGCATACACATTTAGGACTGTTGTGTCTTCTTGATGAATCGACTGCCTTAACATTATAAAATGTCTGTCTTTATCCCTGGTAGTTTTCCTTGATCTGATATCTACTTTGATATTAATATAGCCAATTAAGTTTTTTTTTATGATATGTGTTTGCATGATGTATCTTTCTATATTTTTAACCTATTTTTGACTTTATATTTAAAGTGTGTTGCTTATAGACAGCATGTAGTTGGCTCTTGCTTTGTCACCCAATGTGACAACCTCTGCTTTTTAATTGGCATGGTTAGATAATTTACATTTAATATAATTATCAATATGGTTGGCTTTAAGCCCATTATCTTGCTATTTTCCTTCTATTTTTTTCTATGTTTCAGTCCTCTTTGTTTTCTTTTCTAATGGTTGCTCTAGAGTTCATATCTTTTTTACCTTATTGCATTCTATGTTCAAATAATATTATACCATTGCATTATAAGAAACTTACAACTATAGTTCCATTTATCTCCACTCCTGTTCTTTGTGATATTATTAGCATACATTTTACTTCTATATATATTATATAACCCACAATATATTGCTATTATTTTTGCCTTAAACATTAAATTATCTTATATAAATTATTTTAAAATAAGAAAACAATTCTTATATAATATTCAAATATTTACCATTTCCAGTATTTGTTTCTTGTGTAGATCCAAGATTCCAGCTGATACCATTTTCCTTCATCCTGAAGAACTTTTAAGATTTCTTATGGTTCTAGTCTGCTGACAATGCATTCTTTCACCTTTGTTGGTACTTCAGTTTGGATAGTTTCTTTCACCCTGTCTTCAAGTTCACCTATCTTTTTGTCTACAGTGTCTTATCCGCTATTAATTTTTTCCTATGACGTTTTCATTTCAGATATTGGATTTTTCAGTTCTAGAAGAGCCATTGTTTCTCTTTTTATAGCTTCCATTTATCTCATTCCCATTTTCTTTTAAAATCTTTGAATATATTATAATAACTATTTTAATGTCTTTGTCTGCTAATTCCATAATTTCTGTTATCTAGGTCTATTTCTACTGACTTATTATTCTTCTGATTGTGCATTACATTTTCCTGTTTTCTTTCATGTCTGGAAGTTTTGCTTGGATGCTGGACATTGTGATGTCACATTGCTAAGTGTTTGGATTTTGTTGTCCTTTAAAGAATATTAAAGATATTGTTTTGACAGGCAGTTAGTTTACTTACGGACCAGGTTGCTCTTTTGGAGGCTTATTTTAGAGCTTTGCCAGGTGAATCAGTGAGTTCTCTCCACTCTGATTGGTTGGAACTTGAAGTCTCCCAGCTCTGTATGAACTCTGTTAGTTGTTCAGCTCATAGCTCCCCAGTAGTCATTTTTTTTCCTGATGTTTGGTCTTTGCTTGGCTTTATTGAGTCTCACCCTAGGCATACACAGCTTATAATTTGGCCAAAGTCTCAAGAGGACGCCTAAGTGGATTTCTGGAACTCTTTCTTTGTCTAGGTCCCTCCTTTATGGTACTCTTCCCCACACTTCCAGCAGCCTCAGCCTCCCTGTACTTCAATCTCTGTCTTATCAGCTCAGGGAGACTGCTGTGCTCTCCTCGGCTTCTCTCTCTCTTTGTTCAGTGGTCTGGAAAGTATCTCTAATTAGAAAATTGGGACAATCATAGAGCTTACATCATTCTGTTTTTCTTCTCTCTGGAATCACAGACCTGTGCTTCTGTTATCCAATATGTGAAAATAGGTGTTCCTATTTTGTTCCGTTTTCTGTTTCATTTGTGTGTCTGTGTGTATGTGTGTGTGTGTGTGTGTGTGTGTGTGTGTGTGTGTGTTTATGTGTGGTAGGGCTAGTCTGATTGCCAGTTATTCTGTCATGACTAGAAGTGGACATCACTGACCATCCCTTTTTCACTCCCAGTCAAATGTTTCTGATGAATAGAAGTTCAGCAGGAAGCGGTGTGAGTGATGGTGTCATAGGAGAAGGGGCTAAATAGAGGCACATTCAGGGATGGTGGATGCGGTGTGTGTGTGGTGGGGGGGTTAGAAGCGAGCCAGAGAGACAGACAGAGTCGTGTTTACAAAAGACCTCAACTGAAGGGACTCTTGAGTTTGAATGATATACTAGAGGTCTTGGGGAGCTACCACTAGTAATTATTGATATAATTATAAAAATAGCAATGAGTATTTGATTTATTTTCACATGCCAGACACCGTTCTAAGTTCTTTCCATGAATTATCTCATTTACTCCTTTGGCCTGCTCATGAGAGAGAACAATATCATTAGGACTTACCATAGGCCAAGGCTTGGTTCTCAGCACTTGAGATACATCACCTTGCTTAAGCCTCACAGTGACACTATGTGGTAGGGATGATAACTATCCCCATTTTACAGACCAGGAAACTGAGGCACAGAGATATTAAATGACTTATGGTCACCAAGAGAATAAGTAGCAATTAAGAGTGATGTTCTTTTCTTCGATAATACTTTGCAGATCAGGAAACTGAGGCCCAGAGACATCCCATGACTTATGGTTGCAGAGGCAATAAGCAGTAATTAGGAGTGATGTTCTTTTCTTTGAAAAAACTCTTACTATTATTCTGATAATGTTTGTACAATAAAAAAGAGCTGCCTTTGGGTCACCCGGGTGTCCACGTGTGGGGCTCTGTGTGCTCCATCCTGTAGGCTCCTTGAGGGTTGGTGAAAGTGGCTGCCACACCTGCTGGGCCTGGTGATGCCTGGCAGTCAGGTGGCACCTATGGTGGTTTAAAAGCATGCCCTCAAACTCTTTAACACTCTTCCCATCAAAAGGTGGCTGATGAGTCTCTTTCTCTTGAATATGGGCCGGCTGTAGTGACTCACTTCCAATGTATAGAACATGGTAGAAGAGATGCTGAATGACAGGCAACTTGGCTTCTACCTGATTCTTTTTCTTGTACCACATGCCTTGGGAGTCCTGATCTCCTTTCTGTCCCTCTGGTTTTGCCTTTTCTAGACTGTCATGTAAATGGACTCACACAGCACGCAGCCTTTGTGTCTGGCTTCTCTTATTTAGCATGTTGCTTTTGAGATCCATGTATGTTGCTGTGTATATTGGAAGTTTGGTCCTTTTTATTGCTGAGTAGTTTTGTTTACCCATCATCTGTCCATGTCAGGGCTGGTACATGATTGGTGCTCATTAATGGGTGTTGACGGCTGAGTTGGTGAATGAAGGGTGAGGGTAGAGACTCTTCCACAAATGTGCTAAAGCCAGGCTTTCATGGGGGTCAGAGGAGCAAGGAGATAAAGTTTTTCTAAGATTCATCTATCATTCATTAATTCACATATTAATTAATTCACTACCCACTCTGTGCCAATCACTGTGGGAGGTCATAATAAATAGTTCCTGCCCACCCGGAACTCAAAATCCAGCTGAGGAGACAAATAATTCACCCAGCGGTTGACCTCAAGGGAGGTAAGTGCTAGGAGAAAGAAAAGCAGGACGAAGGTGGGCTACAGACAGGGCAGGGCGTCTGTGGGGGGGCAGCAGGGACAGCCACTCCAGGGTGAGGTGAGTGGTTGGACAAACCGAGGCCTGGGGAGGGGGTGCGGGCTGGACTAGGGAGGAGGAGAGAGTGTCCCAGGCAGTCGAAACAGCAGGTACGAAGGGCCATGTGTGAGTGCCCAGCAGGTTAGACAAACGAAATCAATCCCCTTGGCTGGCGCTCACTGTGAATGTGCAGCACAGTCAGCTTTGAGGCTGGATTGGTGGTCCTGGGACCGATGAGGAGGGCTAAGTCCCATTCCTTAGAATAAGGAATTGGGCTTTTATTCTAAATACAGTGGGACTCTATTGAAGAACTTTAAGTTGGAAATAATTAGGGCCTCTCTACTTGGGAGTGGAGAAGGGATTGGGTAAAGAAGTGCAAGTAGGGAGATCAGTAGAATCCCAGGTCAGAGAGGGTGGTGGCCTGGACAAGGGCAGTGGGGACAATGGCTGGCATAAAAAAGGACTTGGTGACCTATTTTATGTGGGGAGGGGGCAGAATGAAATAAGAATAGATTCCAGATTTGGAACCTGGGCACCTGGGTAGATGGTGGTTCCTATCCCTGAAGGGGAGCAGGTGCGGGAGGTGTGGAGATGATGGTAGATGCAGGACTTGCTGAGTTAAAGCACCTGCAAGACATTCAAATGGGGCGGTCCAGGAGGCAGCTGGCTATATTGGTCTAGAGTGAGAATCTGGGCTGGACATGCAAATCCAGGAGGTATTGGTACTTAAGAGTGCCTGCCTGGAGATAAGCATAGAGTGGAGGGCTGAGGGTTCCAGACAGAGATCTGAGAAATAGGAAGGAGAGGAAAAGGAGTGGGCAAACAAGACTGAAGAAAACGGCATGGGGAAGTAGAGGTGAGAACCATGAGGGTGGCCGGGAGGACCCAGGGCAGGGGGCTGGAGGGAGAGGAAGTGAGTACTGTGAGACATGCTGCTCAAGGCTCAAGTCAGACCAGCTCCAGGACTGATGGACAGCTGTCCCCGGTGACCTTGGGGATGGCCATTTTGGAGGAGTGTAGGAGCAAAAGCCAGAATGCTGGCAGGGGAGGAGTGGGTGGAAGACAGGGAAGGGGGAACACTGTGGCCACACTTGTCTCTCATACTTTGGGAATGGGGAGAGTGAGCGAAGGCTGGAGCTAGTGAGAGACTCGGGATTCAGGGAGGATTTTAGATGCAGAGACTTGGGCACGTTTAAGTGCCAACGAGAAGCAGCCAGAAGCAAGGGGTGCTCTGGTTATCCATTGCTGTGTCAACCCACCCCAAATCTCAGAGTTTTACAACAACCTCCATTTATTAACTTGCATAATTCTTGGGTCGACTGGGCTCAGCTGGTTTGCACAATGTATGCTGGGGCTGCAGCCCCTGGCTAGAACCTCAAGATGGTTCTTCCATGTGGCAGGCACTGGGTGACGGCTGTCGGCTGGGAGCTGGGCTCCATCTGCCTTCTCGAGCTCCTTGGTTCTCCCCCTTATGGCCTCTCTGAGTTGACTGGGTTTCTCACAGCATGGCGTCTGGGTGCCACAAGGGAGAACTTCCAACACTTCAGAGCAGATGCTGCAGATATCTTAAGACCCAGTCTTAGAAGTTACACAGCATCACTTCCACCACATACTATCGCTCAAAGCGAGTCACAGGCCAGCCTTGACTCAAGGCGTGGGGAAATAAAATCCATTTCTTGAAGGGAGGAGCTGCAACAAATTTTTGGCTTTCTTTAATGTAGCATAGGAGAGGATAAGGACACGAGAGAATTACTGATGGAACCACAGAGAAAAATGGCAAGGCCTGGGCCCAGGGCTCACACGGTGGGACTGGCTTTAGAGAAAGGTTGGAAAGGAACTGGGGAAGGGTAGGGTCATCTTGTGTGTTATCAGTAATATCTGAGCAGGTCAACAAAGGTCCCGATTGCATAAACTACTTTGAAATTTTCCCTCCCTGAAAAACAAATTTTCTTGAGCGCTTGTATGTGGCCTTAATCAAGTCCCCTCACGGCTGTATGAGGTCAATGTTGTGATGTTGGTTTTATACGTGAGGCAGCTGAGGCTAAGCAAGTGAATGCCTGTGTTGATTGTCTGCGTATAAAGGATGTTTGCTCTCTCCAATCTGACCAGCATGTAGATGTCAGAATAACTCCTTAGAGGCAGCAACCCACGGTGCAGAGGGAAGGAGAGTCTTGTCTCTCTGGGAGGAGGTGTGTCAGGGCCTGGGGGTACCAGCTCGGACCCCAGCAGCCTGAGGGGACCCCGGATGGGATGGAGCCTGCGGCTGTTAGGTCCAAGCCTCAGGCCGAGAGGACCGGGAGTAAGGAAGCGATGCTTGGCTGCAGAAGCCACGGACTGGACACCGCCATCCCGCCACCCTAATCATGCACTCGTGATATTAATAAAAATAATTTATGTCATGTGACTGCTTTTTAACTAGCTGCTTTCAAGACTTAAGTCCGGGATTGTAAAAGGCATGCATTTATAAATTATTAGCCCAGAGCTCACAAGCACATATACTTTGGGGAACACTTTGGTAGCACTTTAAATTAATTTATTGTCATTCATTCCAGCTGTCTGTGATGTAAACCTTCAGCCATAAATTTGTACCATCATCCGACACACCATTAAGTAAGGTGCTGCCCGAGCCAGAGCACATAATAAAACATTGGAATACAATTTCTGTAAGGATGTGTCTCCTCTCCTCCAATCCCCTCCCCTCCCCTCCCGTTAATGACATGCAACATGGAGAGAAGGCAGGTATTTAATTTGAGGGTTGTGTTGGCAAAGAATTGGGCAGTTAAGACCCACTCTGCCCTGTGGTCCTCCGCAGAGCTCATGGAGTTTCAACCCATTGTACAGATGGGGTATCAGAGGCCCAGAGAGGGCATGGATTGGTCTAAGGCCATACAGCCAACAGAAACCATGGCCCCCATGCTATCCCACTCTGTGGGTGGGAGACTGCATCTAAGCTTCTGAGAACCTTCACTTGGGCATGAGTGACCCCAGGAACTTGGAAGAAAGCTTGGAGCCAAGGAATCAACTTTCTTTGAGAGGATTTCTGGTGGGGCATTCAGAAAAGAATGCTGGGGATGTTGGGCAAAGGGAAGAAAAGAACATGGGGGGACTAATACCATGATCAGAAAGGCAGAGAGTAGCTGGTTTGGGGGACCCAGAGGGACAGAGCTGGTCCATCGGAAAGCAGTCCAAGGGGGGCCAATTTTGAAACAGGGAGAGGGACTTGGTAACAGCGAGAGCCAGCTGAGGTGGGAGGGAGCTGCCCACCACGGGTGGGGTTCAGCCCAGACTACTTGGGAACTTGGAATGGCGTATTCCTTTCCTACTGCTTCTGTAACAAATCACCACAAAATTAGTGGCTTAAAACGGCACACATTCCTTATCTTACAGTTCTGAAGGTCTGAAGCCTGAAATGGTCTCCCTGGCCTGAAATCGAGGCATCAGCAGGGCCGTGTTCCTTCCGGATGTCCTAGGGAAGAATCATTCCTTTGCCTTTTCAAGCTTCTAGAGGCCACCAGCACTCCTTGGCTTGCGGCCCCTTCTTCCATCTTCAAGGCCAGCAATGCCGCGCTGAGCCTCTCTCCTAGTTCCATCTCTCTGGATCTCCTTCTTGTGCTTCCCTCTTCCACTTTTAAGGACCTTGCAACTATGTAACAACCACTTGGATAATCCGGGATAAACTCTCCCTCTCAACATCAGCTGATTCACAAATTTAATTCCTTCTGTAGCCTTCGTTCCCTGTGCCCTGTATCCTAAATCCTCACGGGCCCTGGGGACTAGGACATTTTTCGGGGGCCCAAAAGTGGGGGGTGAGGGCTCTGGGGGCTCCCTCCCCCAGAGGTCTGATTGCCTGATCTGGAAGCAGAGAGGGACATTTTATTGCTTCACTTAAGCAAGATGAGATTTGAGGAAGGAGAAGCAGGAAGAGGGAAAAGTAGAAAGAGAAACAGGAGGCAGATCTGAGGTATGGGGAAGGAGAGGAAAATGGGGCAGGGGGAGGAGAGCAGAGGAAGGAGGAGGGGAAGCGTGTCACCTCAGATGGCTCCGGCCCCTACCCTCTCTTCGAGGCTGGGCCGAGCAGCGTGAGGCTGCCCTGCTGCCTGCCAGCCACGTGCTCTCATGCTGGTCCACTGCCCGCCCCGCTGCCCACTCAGCTGCTTCCGTTTCTCCTTCGGTAATTGAGGTCTCTTTGGCCCTGGCCTTTATAGTTCTCCACATTCCTCATGTGGAGTGTGTGGCGTGAGGGATGCCATGTTGGATCCAGGCCATGATGGTGGTGGAATGTTCCAGAAGGGCCACATGGCAGGGTGGGGGCTGTGTCCTCCCCCAGGGGCCACCTGGCCATGGCCGCTCCCTGGAAGGAGGACTGTGAGCCCAGAAGGTCCCTGGACTCCGGAGGCTCCACTGTGGGGGCTACAGAGACACATGCGGGTCCTGAGGGATGGCCCGAGATAGCGGCAAGCACCTCCTCGTTGCTATCAAGTCACCCTCTGCCTTTCTCACCCTCATCCTTGGAAGCCCTGACTGGAAACTTCTGGGGAGCTGGGAGAGTTTCGTGGCAGCTTGAAGGAGCTCTCTGGCAGAGGCTGGCTGCTCCTTGCTGGAGGTCGTGGCATCTCTCTCACACACTTAATGGCAAATGCTACATCATTCTAAAACCGCAACTGCCCTCAAATGCACCTGTAAACCTCACTTCTCTCAAATCCTGTGGATATGGCCTTAGCTTGGATAATGACAGGCCTTACCTCACAGGGGTTTTGAAGATGTAGAGTGACAATCACCACACACCACTGACTGGCACAAACCAGAGAACAGGTGGAGGGAGGTGGCAGTGCTGGGGGCCTGCTCCTTTGTGCTCAGATACCCCCTCCCTCCTGACACCTGCCAGGGCCCCTGGCTGAGATCACAGCAGCCCACCTCCTGGTCTGGGGTGGAGGCACAGGGACACGCACAGGGCTGGGCGGGCCCTCCCCTCCCACACCCATCCCCATGCATGCACCTCCTCTCCCCCTCAGGCTTACAGCCCCGCCCCCTCACACGCCCCTCCTGCAGGCCCCTCTCAACCAGGAGCCCACAGTCACACCTCCCGCAGGTCCTGTACACTGCCAGCGTTGCAAGCCTACGCCAGACACACCCATACACCTGTTTCTACACAGACACGCCCCTTCCCAATGCCTACCCGTCAATGCTCTCCCCCTGCCTCCCACCTCCACACACCCCGTCCCACGCCCCGACTGCCACACCCATCTCCACACACCTCTGACAGGCACACACATGTACACAGGCACCCTGCACACACACACACACCTGGCCACTGCCCAGGCAGGGGCCTTCCTCCGTGTTCCCCAGGGCGGACCCTGGTGCCGGACTGGCCTTCAGAGGCATGATGGTTTGAAGGCGTAGGGACCCCAGAAAAGCATGTTCTTAAAGTTGACCCATTCCTGGGGGGTGGACCCTTTGTAAGTAGGATCTTTTGGTGAGTAAGATCTTAAGATGTGACCCACCTCATTCAAGGTGGGTCTTAATCCTCTCACTGGAGTCCTTTATAAGAGAATGAATCAGACACAGAGAAAGAAAGCCGTGGAAGAAGCTGAAAGCAATGAAATCCGGAAGAGAAGGGAGAGACCAGCAGATGCCGCTATGTACCTGGCCATGTGGCAGAGGAGTCCAGGATCGCTGGCAGCCAGGCTTCAGAAGAAAGCATCGCCTGATGATGCCTTGATTTGGGCATTTTTATCAGCCTGAAAACCATAAGCATGTAAGTTAATAACTCTCCATTGTTAAAAGCTGACCCCTTTCATGGTATCTGCATTTTGGCAGCCTTGCAGACTAAAACGGGAGGTTTCTGAGGACAGAGGGACCATTATCTCAAGTCAGTGGTTTCCTCGTGAAATTTGGGCTGGACTCACTGACCACCCTGGATGAGTCCCTTTCCCAGTCCAGACCTCGGGAATACTGCTGACTCCAGGGGGCCAATCCGAGGATGCAATCAAATGCCAGCTCGGAAGTGAAAATGTTTTGTGAGCAGAGAGAAGGTTCACCTGTACTGTTGTTCTGCTTGCTGCCGTTGGGGTTATTGGTGAGCCGGGGTCACTTGTCCATGTGCTCGAGACCAGGAAAACCTGGCCTGACCCTGGTCATCCTGAGGACTGGATGTCCCCTATCGACTCCAAATCACTGGGGTCTCCAGCCCTGCCCAGATCCAGGTCCTCACCCACCTGCTCTGCAGAGAACCGGTCCAGGCCAACGAGCATGGGGGCCTCAGTGTCCCCAGCCCCGTCCGTGCCCCCTCCCTGGTCCATGTGAGACTGCAGATGGAGGTGGATTTCCATGGTGTCTGCTTCCTCCCCACTGGAGTCTCCCAAGCAGGAGTGTCAGCAGCACGAGGGTGGCACAGCACACTTGGGGTTCCGGAGCACTCCGTGGGGCCGTGGTCCCAGCAGCTCAGCCGGGGCGAGGCAGGTCGTGGAGGGGGGACGGTGGGGTGAGTGTGTATATGCATATGTCTGTCTGTGTGTCTGGGAGTATGACTCTGTGTGGGGCAGGGGAGGGTTTGCGGGTATCAGGGAGTATGAACAGTTGTGATATCTGGGAATGTGTGTGTGTGAGTGTGCTCTGTGTGTGTGCAAATGCCCATTTTGGTGTCTGAGAGGGTAACCGTAGTATGCACACAGGTGGGTAAGAGTGTGTGACCTGGAGAATATGTCACAGGTGGGGTGGGGGTGGTGTTTCTGTGGAGCCTAAGACTGTGAGTGTGGAGGCTGTGTGGGTGTGGTGCGTTTGTCTGTGTTGGTCTGTCTGGGAGTATCTATGTGTGTGTAGTATGTCTATTTGGGTGGGAGTGTCTGCATGTGTGGTGTGTGTTTGTCTGTGTGAGGCTGTGTGTGTGTAGTGCTGTGTGTGTCCGGGTGGTAGTGAGTGTGTATGTGTGTGTGTGTGTCTAAGTGTCTGTGTGTGTCTGTGTGTACAGTGTGTCTATCAGGGTGGGAGTTTGTGTGAGTGCGCGTGTCTGTCTGGATGGGAGTGTGTTGTGTGTCTGGGTGGTAGTGACTGTGTGCAGTGAGTGTGTGTCTGCCCGGGGGGTGTGGCCTGTGGGTGGGGGGTGCCCCGAGGTGGGGGGGGGGGTGGTCAGGGCAGGTGGGGGGGGGGCAGAGGAGACCAGGAGCCTCCCTGGCACCCAGTGGCTGGGCTGACAGCTGGGCGGAGAAGAAAACTAGACATCAGGGAAATCAGTCAGAGACAAATCGATTCCCTTTAGAGGTGAGAAAAAGCAGATGCTGTGGCTGCTGGTGGCCTGCCGGGCTCCCCGCCACATCCCTCCCCGTGCCGAGCCCCCCGCCTCACCCTGCCCACGCTGCCCTCACCTTTGTCAAGTCCCCGCGGCCTGCCAGCCTGCACCCTGCTCCTTCCCCAGCCCTCCGGGGGCAGGACGGGGGTACAGGTTCCCTGGAGCCCATGCTGGGGCGGGGGTGGGGTGGGCACAAGCCTGTCGTGCCAGAGGCCCCGGGGACTCAACTTGCTGAAGGACACCAGGGAAGAGACACCCGCTGGAGGCCACACTGGACCAGCACTCCCATGCCAGGGTCCCTTTCTGCCCCCTCAAATCTTTCGGGGCTATCCGCAAGAGGAGCCGGACTTGGGCAGCACCAGCTCCTGCAACCTCCCTCTGCTCCCGTCTGCAGATCTGGCCCCAGGCCCTGGTAGCTAGAGAGGAGGGGCTGTCCCCCGTGCTGTGCACTGCCAAGTTGGCCCAGACCAGGGCAGGCAGCCAGCTGGGGCCTCAGACTGTCATCCATCCAAAGATCTGTCCAGTGGTCTCAGCCCAGGAGTAGGGGGTGTCTGGGGGTCCTTGGACCTGGGAGCCCTGCTGCAGGTTGGTACCCTGACCCCCTGCCTGGCTGACACCCCAGTTGGGAGGGGTGACCCCTTGCCCCTCCCCCCTCATCTCTGCTACCCTCATATTTCCCACCTTTTCCATTGGGTCATAACACCCCACAAGTCAGGAAATGAGGTTTAGCCTCTTGTCCTACAGAGACAGTGACTCTGTACGCAGGGCTCTGTTGTCAAAGGGCTCCCCGGCTCTCGTGAGCAGCCCTGGTGGCCACACACCCAGCACAGAGTCACTGAGCGTTTGGTCTGGGCCCGGGTCTGTGCCGGGCTGTCATTCAGCGGGGAGTGAGACCAGCCTGGGCCCTGCCTTCGGGGAGTCTCGGCATCTAGCTGCAGAGACACACGCAGCCACTCCAGCTGGGACGGAGCGGTGCAGGGTGGGAGGGGAGTGTGTGAAGGGTCCCTACCCCACCTCCAGCCGACCCAGACTTCCTGGGCTCCAACCAGCTCTCTGGCCTCTCAAATTCCCTGCTCTGGCTGAGTAGTGCTGCTGGCATCTGCACTTGCCCATCTGTCCCCTGCTCCCCACCCCCAGGCTGGCGAGGGCTCCCTGAGCTCTCAGGTATGGCCTCCGTCTCCTCTTGGCAGGGCATCACTGGCTGGGATGGCACCTCTGCAAGGCCCTTGCCTCCGTCCTTCTCCCTTTTCCGAAGGGGGCTCTGCTGGCCCAGGTGCCCCACTATGTGAGCCTGAATGGTTGAGGCTGGAGCTGCTTAGTTGAGCAGACGGGTTAAGAAGCAGCCATTCCAGGTGACTGGTTTCTAGGGAGCCTGCACCAGCAGCTCCCCTCCTGGGCCCTTCCCTCTCTGCCCACAGAGACCCTGGAGACCCTCCCCTCAGCTCTCCACTCTCAGGCTGGTCCCGACACGTTTCCACTTGCCTGAGTCCTGCTTGGCCTTCCCTGGCCAGGCTCTGGGATCTGGAAGATCCCAAATTGTGCATGGAATATGCACGGTGAGACCTGCGTTCACGGCCCTGGCTCTCCCCGGCCTGGCTGTGCTCCCTGGGACAGGCCTCTCACCCTCTCTGGCCTTGCTTTCCAGTCCCTGCAAGGGGGATGAGGATCCAGTTTTGCCCACCATGCAGGGACTCAGAGCTGTTCAGAGTAACAGATGTGGTTTTGTTACCGGTGGTTGGGGGGTTGGCTCATGGAACCCTTTTCAAACCCCACCCCTGGCCTAGGTTCCCAGTGTCCAGCCAGATAGGAGAGACCAAGCGATCGATCTACAAACATTGATTGAACCAATTTGGGGCCAAGCCCTGTAGTGAGCAGACAGCCCCTGGGATGTGCTCAAAGAGAAAACTGCTGAGGGTAGGAACGGAGGGCCATGTGGGTGTGGATGTCACTGGCATGTCCCCTGTCCCCAGGGAGCCTGCAGTCTCATGGGGATGTGTCGAGGGGGACAGGAGAGCCGGGGCTTCTGATTCCGATTCCAATTCTGACCTGCTCTTGGCCTTCCTGTTTATGCCTCGGTAGAATCCGGAGCTTGAGTTCTGTGACCTCAGAGAACTCTTCCTGCTGGGTTATTAATATCGGCACTAATAATAACAGTGGAGAGAAGCAGAAGAGAGCATGCTAATCTTAGCTGCACCTGTTGGGGGCATCACACCTGCCAGGCCCTTTACATGTGACCCCCTCCCTCTGCTCTGTGAGCCGGACTCACCATCTCTATGTTGGCGGTGTGCAAACGGATGCTCGGGAAGGTTAAGTTGTTTGTCCAGAGTCCCAAAGCTAGGACAGGGCACCCTGGCTTTGAACCTGTGACTCAAGGCTGCTGGGTCTGGGCTCTGAGAGGTGCTCAAGGCATCTGAGCAGAGCAGGGTGAGTGGAAAGATTCTCACAATGGGGACCCAGGCCGGCCAAACCCAGGCAGAGCTGGACTGCGGAGTGGAGCTTCAGGGAGCTGGAAGCACCTGGCACCCCCTTCCCCAGGGTGTCTGCTTCTCCCCTAGCCCCTTGGCCTCTTTCTGCTCCTCTTCCTCCCTGGGTATCTGTTGTGGACCTCGGCTCTTACCCCTAGGCACACTGTGGCTACCCTGGGCTTCTGCCACGCCTCCTTTCTCACCCTTTCACCTCAGCGACCTGCCCAAGGCACTACTTATTTCCCAATCCACAGTCGAAACTCCAGGTCATCTTTTCTCCCCTGCCTGCACCATGTCACTGTCTGCCTTTGGATTGGCTACCCTTCGGTCAGGCCCCACCCCTCACCCAATCAGCTGTGCCATGGCTTCGGTGGGCCCGTGGGCGGGGCACTCAGTGTGGTCCTCAAACTTAGCCTCGGGACCCTCGTGTTCTTAAAAAATTTTGAGCACCCGAAAGAGCCTTTGTTTATGTGGGTTTTATCTGTTGCTGGTTTCCGTACTAGAAATTGAAACTGGGAAATTATAAGTATTTATTAATTTATTGGGAATAATAAACGCATCATGTTAATGTACATAATCTATCTCTCATGAAAAATAACTGTATTTTTTAAAATGGAAAAAAGTAAGTAGAAGAGTGACATCATCTTATGTTTTTGCAAATCTCTTTAATGATTCCCTTAAGGGAAGACAGCTGGATTGGCTTGTCTGCCTCTGCATTTAATCTCCTGAGATATCACACATTATGAAGCCTCTGGAAGACTCCACTGTACACTCGCAAGGGAAGGGGAGAGGGTAAGAGGCAAACAACTCTTGCTTTGTAACTTCGGAGTCCCTGAAAGGTCTGGTGTCTTGATGGTGCCTGCTGAGGCCCCTGCAGGGACCCCTGGTCCTGCTGCACCCCTCCTCAACCTGACCAATACCATAAAAACCAGCAAACAGCCCAAGATGTGACAGCTTTCAGGGTGCCCAGTGGCTACCCGCACCCCATCCCCCAGACTTAGAAACCTATTTAAACTGTCTATACAGTTGTCTGTCTGTTCCACCATCTGCCTGTCTGTCTGCCCATCTACTCAGCCATCTGTCTGCTCACCCACTTTTCATTTGGTAGACTTCACTTAGAAGTTGATCAGGAAAGCTTGGGTCCCGGCTCCTTCCAGCTTGCCGTTAGGCTCCCCAAAGAGAAGGCTTTCTGCTTCCTCAATTCTCCAGGTTGCTTGCATTAATCTAATCAAGTTTTGGTCTCTAAGCCTAAAGATACTGCACTACTACAAAGTGTCAAGGAGGGAAGGGGGAGAAACAGCATTTATTTAGCACCTATTATATGCCTGCATACTGGGTGGTATTAATCTCATTTTCCAGACAGGGAAACTGAGGCTCAAAGAGGTAGAGGGACTTGACCAAGGGTGCAGAGCCTGGATAGGGCAGGACCAGGATTTGACCCTAGAGGCCAGGCCCTTCTTTTGTTCCATGTTGTCTTGTTCTTGGAAGACAGGAGGATCAATAGACGGAAGTTAAAGGAAAGGATGATTTGAGAAGTGCTGTAACTCCCTGTGCTGTCCAGAGATTATCAGGCTGCCTGTGAGGTGGTGAGCTCCCTGTTGCTGGAGTTGTACAAGCAGAGAGAAGGGGATCCTGCAGCTGTGGGAATGGTGATGCGTGAGGGGGTGGTGGTGGTTGTGGTGGCAGGTTTGGGACCAGGTAACCACTGAGGACTTTCTGCTTTCCAAGGGGGGCCTATTCCACCGGTGGATGGAGGCTGTGCAGCCAGCTGCTTGTCATCTGAGGATCCTCTGAGGGTCCCTGCCAGCTCCCAGACAGGAAACGTGTCCAGAAGGCTATAATCAGAGCTGGGAACCACAGGCCCGAGAGGTGCCTGCTGCAGCTTCAAGTGCAGACATGCTGCTTGGTGAAGTCCCTGGGTGGGACCCCAGTAAGTCATGTCCTTGGATCCTTCCCCTGTGTGGGCATCCCTGCCCCACCCCACTCCCCCTGGAAGGAAACCGGCATTAATTGGGAGCCTGTTGGGTGTCAGGGTTTCACACATACTCTCTCTTCTGCTTCTCCCCAGAACCCTGTAAGAGAGGAAGTAACCACCATTATGCAGGCGAGGGGCCCGAGGCCCAGAGGGGTCACACGGCTCAGTCAAGGTCATCTGACCGTGGCAGGGACAGGATTTGAAACACTGCCTTTGTGAGTGCCTGCTGGAAACTTTTGGTCATTCTAGGGGAGGATGTCAGCATCAAAACCCTTTCCCCCACACCCCTTCTCTAAAAGGTGAGGGGCCAGAGGCCAGTATGAGGCAAGAGGAGGTCTGGGTGGGCCTGGGTGGCTCTGCCCCCGCTGACCAAGCTGTTCGTCATCCTCTCTGAGTCTGCCATGGAGGGATGGGTCCCTGCTGGGCCTCCCCTCCCAGGCTGTTGGGCAACCCATAGCAACTGAGGAAGTTTCACAACCTGGCCACGGATTATTTGACACTCCTCCCATCGAGAAGTGGGGTCTATGTCCCCTCCCCTTGAATTTGGGCAGATTTGTGATTGCTTCACCCAATAGTGTGTGGCAGAGGTGATAGCAAAGAACATGCAACTTCAGTTCTGTTGCCTGGAACCATTGGGTTTGAGCCCTGAGCCCCTGGGTAAGAAGTAAGAAGTCCCACTCTCCTGCGTCTGCCACGTGGGGAGAAAGCCCAGGTCACTTGGTGGGGGGGGGGCATGTCTGGGTGCCATGGTTGATGTCCCCGATGAGCCCAGCCACCCTGCTTCTGCAGCTGCTCGAGTCTTCCCAGCCCAAGGCCTCAGGTATTTGTGGAGCAGAGACAAATCTTCCCTGCTGTGCTCCATCTGAAGCCCTGTCCCACAGAATCTGTGAACCTAATAAAACCATTGTGTGCCACTAAGTTTAGAGGGACATCTGGGAAATGCCCTATGGTCATCAAAGGGTCCCACCCAGGTCATCTTTCCCCCACATCCCCTGGGAGGCCCACCAGGCTCACACCCTCTGTGCAAAGCATGGCTCAAAGTGAGGGTGGTGGTGGCATGAGACTGGGGGCTCAGCATCTCCTGGGGGTTACACCTGCTTGGCTTCTTCTGCCCACTCGCTTCTGAGAGATGAACTCCCCAAATCTGGGTCTGTCTCAGGCACCCTGGTGTATGATTACAAGTCCAGATCACCACCTCTTCTTTCTTAGCTATGACATCTTGGGCAAGTTCCTTAACTCAGTTTCTTTAGTCTGTAGGGTGGGAATAATAAGTACCTCCCTCAGAGTCTTCATCAGAGCAGTGCCTAGCACCCACTAAACGCTCAGATCAGTGGGGCCCATTGTCATTGTCCCCAAAGTCCCCCTCTCTCGGCCCCTGGTACCATCGCCATGGGCACCACACTTTACAAAGTCTCTCTAATCCTTCCAGCAGCTCTGTTTGCAGGTCACTGTTACCACCACTGAACTGATGAGGACACTGCTGCACTGGGGGTCGTGGCCCACGTCCAAGGTTTCAAGTATGGACACTGAACTTGGCGCCCTTTCTCCTTTTGTCTCTTCTGAGCCTTTTCTCCATGGACCCCCTAAGGCTTCAGCCTGGCTAGCTTCTCTCCCGCCCCTGGACCTCCACAGTCTTAGCCTCTGTGACTTTGGATAACTCCCGTTCCCTCTCCCATCTGTACAGTGAAGGGCTTGGGGTGGCCTATGTCTAAGGGCCCTTTCAGAGTGAAAATGATCAGGATGGTTTTCATATAACGAGGGGTGTCTCACCCACAGCTCTGCCCGCTTGTCCTCTCCGAGCTGGGCCTGCCCTGGCTGTGAAGACCACAGGGCAGCCGGGCCAACCCCTGGGAAAGAAGCAAGGGGCCCATCTGGGAGTCAAAAGGACCCTGACTGGATGCTGGGGCTTTTGCACCCAGCTTGGCCACACTCTCAGTTTTGCGTGAGGTTGGTCCCAACAGTGTTTTTGGGTGATGGGCCCATCCCAACCAGGCCCGGCCTCTGGGGCCCCTTCCAATGCTGTGGTCCCAGGGGCAGCCCTGGACAGTGACCGGCTCTTCAGCAACCCTGACCCTGGGTGGGCCAGCCTCAGCTGCTTCTCATTCTTTCAGTCTTTGCCTGGCCAACTTTGCTCATCCTTCAGGCCTACGTCAGACCTCACTTCCTCCAGGCAGCCTTCCCTGACTTACAGTGTCAGGCCCCTTCCTCGGCCCTGCTATAGCTCCCTAGGCCCCTGTCAGGCCCCTGGGTACACTGTTGGAGTGTAACTGTTGTCTCACTTTCAGGTTCCCCACACAGGAACTTAGGCCCCTTGAGACCAGGCCCCATGTCTTTCTTGCCTACTCCTGCTTCTCAGATCCCTTTACAATGCCTGGCACAAGGTTGGTGCTTGGTAAATATAGGTTGCCCAAATGAATTTTAGATAAATGGACACAGAGCCACAAGAGCGGTAAGATCCTTGCTTAAAATATCCCAGTCTCATCTGCCTGAGCTGTAAGCCAGACCAGGAGATGATGGCTTCCGTAGTACCTTATTTTTGTCTCTGCAGGACCACTTTTACAGAATTGTCTGTTGGTATGATGTCACCCCCCACCCCCCCCAAAAAAAAACCCTCTCCATGGAATTTGTCTTGTGTCTATTCTGAGAATTTTGTAATGAGGACTGGCAGGAAAAATTCCTGCTTTGCAACCAGAGACAGTTATGATTTTCCTGAACATCAGGCATTAGAGGTTTGTATATTACGTATATATGCATGTGTTACTTATGTATGTATTTACAGACACAGTGCAAGTGGCCAGGTTTCCCCTTTTGCATTTGCTGTTAGGGAGCTCGGAGCTAAAATTTTTGACATTTTGAAACATTTAGGTCTTTGTATTCTTCATTATTAAATTAGCCAACTTTCTGGCTCGTTTAATGTCCCCTCCTTTGTTTTGTTTCTTATGTTCCTGCCAATTTCTAGTTTGTGTTATTGCGGTACTCTGTGTATCCTATAGATCTCTTAGGGATTTGTGAATGCTATAAATCATATTTGTGGAACAAGGCATGCCATAACCAGAAAATTCCCAGGCTGAGCCAGGAGTCGACGTACAAACTGAAGGGTGCTGGTGCTGGGCCTGCTGTCAGCCTGAGAGGCCTGCTCCCCCCAGCTCTGTGCACACCTACCCCTGACAGCCTGGTCCGTGGCCCTGGGTTGTGGCCTGCCAGATTTGCATTGATGAGACTGGGTCTGCTTCCCAGCCTGCTTCCTGAGCTGCTGGCTCACAGCGAGCTTCCTGACGAGACTCCTGATCAGCCTCATCTCTGTGATTCCCAACCTCCTGCCTCATCTCCCTTCTGTGGTGATGCTTAATCCTGCTTTTGAGAAGCTGGCTTGGCCCAGGCCAGGAGGCTGAACTTCAGGCCCTAAGACAAGCCCTGGACAGCTTGAATTAGGAGTAGGGGTTGAAGAGCTAATAATAAAGCAGGTATAATGTTATGTGTCCTCATTTTATTTGTAGAGATGGACATTTGCTCCAAGAGGTAACCATGGTGGGTAGAATGAGCTCCATTTGACAAATGGGGAAACTGAAGTTCAAGACATGTGAGTTGCCCAAGATTGCACAAGAAGTCAAAGGACGAGAGGGCTCTGCATTCCAGCATGCTGTGCGCATGGACCTGGAGTGGGAAGGACCTGTCCTTCCAGCCAACCCCTGCAGATGGTTCTGTCTTCTTTCCCCTACCAGGCTGGAGTGTGCCTGCTCAAGGGGTTTGATGGAGTGCCGTGGTGACAGGGAACCAGTTCATCCTCAGATGTCAGGCAGCGACCAGAGGGTGGGCTGGTTCTCTGGCAGTGGGTACAGGGCTGGGGCAGGGGGTGGGGAAGGGAGAGGAAGACAGGTAGGAGATGCAAAAGACTATTTAGGCACCTGGTGCAATAGAGCAGATTGTAGGGACTAACCTTCCATGGAAGATGGACCTTCAGAGTCCTCTGGGGTAGATGGAGCCCCCATGAGCTATTTGCCCAGTAGGGTCACTGTATTTGCTGGATCTTCTCCATGTCCCCCTCGTATCATTCTTCAGCCTTCTCCACCCTGCTCTGTGCTCTGAGAGGGTGACCCCTGTGTTGAAGCAAACAATTTAATTTGCTTGTTCACTGGCTTCTGGCTGGCCAATGCAATTTGTTCTGATTACTATTTCTGTATAACAAATTACCCCGGACATTGTGGCCTAAAAACAACCAACATTTTATCATGCCTATGGATTTCATGGGTCTGGAATTTGGAAAGTGGATAGGGGTTCTTGTCTCCACTCCACAATGTCCAGGACCTCCAGCTGGAAGGCCGGAAGGCTGGAAGGCCTGGGGATGGGAATATCTGAAGGCTCTCTCTCACACATGTTTGACACTTTGATGCTGACTATTGCTGTGACTTCAGCCCTGTCAGTCGACTGGTACTCCTCTGTGTGGCTTCTCTGTGTGGCTGCTTGGGCTTCCTTGCAGCATGGTGGCCGGTTTCCAACAGCTGGCTTCCCAAAGACAGCCAGGTGGAAATTGCATCGCTTTTTCTGACTTAACCTCAGAAGTCACTTGGCATCACTGCTGCTCTGATCACAAGTGCACCAAAACTCAAGGAGTGCTAAGGTCATGTTGTAAGAAGAGCGTGTGAGATGGGAGATGATGTTGCAGCCATTTGGAAAATGCAGTCTGCCACGGGATGAATCAGCAGGAGATTGGATTCATTCATTCACCTACTCACTCACTGGTTCAATCAACAAACATTCCTTGGCTTCCTCTCTGCTGGGCTGAAATGGCTGTGCTTCTCTACCAAAGCCACAGCTCCTACTGGTGTGTTGTCTCCTTCACATCAGCTCTCACCCGTAAGGTTTTGGGAACTGTTCCTTCCCCTTCCTTTTTGAGCCTTAGGGATGGTAACCGCTTCACTGTTGCTAACCCTGGGGTGCTTCACCAGCCCTTTCTGGTTTCTTTTAACCCTGCCCACATTTTTGAAAAAGTCCCTTCACTACACCGTCTTCAGTCACCCCTGCTGAGTGACCATTTCCTGCCGGGACCGTGAGTGATTCACCATGCGATGTGGAAGGAACCTGGGGCTCAGAGGACCCAAAGTCCCAGAGTGAGTGCTGGGGGGTAGGGGTGGGGCAGGATTGGAACCCGGGTCTCCTGGCTTCATGTCCTGCACCCTCATCCAGGGCACCGTGAGCGGAGTGTAATCAGGGCCGGGCATTGTCTCAGCTGAGCCCTGGAGCCCAGCTCCTTGGGGGCCCCTAGCACTCCCTTTGCCAGCTTGGCTCAACTGGCGTGGCTGTGGCCTCATTCGTGGCACCCCCAGGCTGGGGGACTAAATGGGGCCCACCAGGTCCCCACCGTCCCCAGGTCAACTAGCTCCGCAACAGAAGTCACTGTGGGGTGAGCGGCACGTCCTCCCACCAGCGCACACGCACTCGGGGTGCCGGGTTAGGAAACTGTGGCTTAGGCTGGGGAGGTGAAGGGACTTGCCCACAGCCACACATCCGTGAGACCAGAATTCCCCGCCGAGCATCCACTCCGTGCGCCAGCCTCGCCCCTTGGAGAATTGAAAGGGCTTTCATTTCTCACTTGATGAAGAGTGCCAGTGATGATGACGATGATGATGTGGTGGTGCTGACAAGTAGACTGAGCAGTCACCGTGTGCCAAGCACTTGATGTAACATCATCTTGTTTACTCTTCCTCCAAAGAGCGAGTTGCCCGAGTGCAGAATTCGGGGAGGCCCTCGCTTCTGGCCGGCTCCCGAGTGCGGTGACTCTGACGCCTGCACCTGGGGGCCTAGCTGGCCCTTCCCGGCCCTGGCCCTGCTCACAGCATCCCCAGGAAGTCGGTCCTCCCTCGGATGAGGAGACGGAGCCTCCAAGGTGAGGTGGCCTGCTGCAGGCCACACCATCAGCGAGAGGCAGAGCTGGGATTTGCACCCTGCTCTGTCTGACTCTCAGCCCAGGTGCTGATTGGTCCTGACAGATCAGGCCGCTTGCCCCAGGCCACAGGGAATGAGGGCAGGGACAGCACTCAAACCCAGGTCTCCTCCTCAGGGTCACCTCTGTGTGTGTCCAGGGTTTGTCTTGCCACCACACTGGTGCCACCATGAGATGGAGCCCCTCCACCTGGGGGTCCCCTCCACTTGGGGGTCGGGAACACTCTCCAGAAGCTGTCTCTTCCTTGAGGACAGGGGCTCTTCTTTGTAGTACCCCCCACCCCCCCAGCTCAGGGCTGGGGACTGTGCAGGCATTTGGGGAGGGGTTGTTGATTGAATCAGTGAACGAATACATGAATGAGTGAGTGACTCCTGAGGACGGAAGTGAAGCAGTGAAGGAGGCCAGTGACCGAAGGCCCTGGGAGAGCAGAGGGTCACCTTTCACCCGGACAGCTTCCTATTTATTTATTCTAAGGGGGAAAACATAAAAATCCAAAGAAAACATCTGACAACAAAGCAAGGCTGCTTGGTAATTCTATTCCCAGATCAAATCACAGCTTAGGGAATGCATTATCATCAACGTGATTACTTTGGGGGGAACAGAGACAGGGAGTTTTATTAAATGAGACAATCTCACTAAAAGGAAGCTTTACATTAGACTTCGGGCCTTAAATAATATTAATGTCAAGAGCTGACAAACATTCGGCGTGTGGCGTCTGGTAGCAGACAGCCTCAGAGCCGCCATGTGGGGGCTGCCACCGGTGCCCGCGTGACCAGGAAGTGGGTGGTTACTGGCAGCCTTGGCCGGTTGACCACATGCACCGGGGAGGCAGCTTTTTGACCCTGAAACAAAGCAGATCAGGCCCATGCAGAAACTGCAGACCTGGAGCTTTTCGCTCGAGCCGGCAGGAGCCTCCCTCCTGGTGAGGTTGGGTGGTGGGACCCTCTGCAGCCCCAATGGGTGAGCTCCTGAGCACTGTGACGCCCAGAGCCCTGGACTCATGGACGGGAGGGACCCTGGAGGCCACATCCCATCTGCCCGAGGTGCAGAGGGATTAAACAGCTAGCCCAGGCCATGGAGTTCGATGGGGCTGGGGCATGCGATGGGGTCACATGACTATAGGATGTCGGGGGTTCCCCCAGGAGGCTTTCACCGCCTTGACACTGGTGCCGCCACCTTCCTCTGTGCCTCTGCCACCCTCTCTCTACCAGGTGCTGCTCCTGTCACTGCTGCATCCCCTCCAGGCCATGGCCACAGCTCACCCCAAACTTAGACAACAGGGCAGAGCAGCAGTGTCCGGAGTGAGGTTTGGGGAGCTCTGGGCTCTACTGCAGTTTGGATATCGACAGGGTGGTTGGATTCTGCAAGCCCCTCCATCTTTCTGGGTTTCAGAGTTGGAAGGGGCTATGGTTTGATCTATTAAACACTGGACCCAATTCGCTTTCCCCACAGTATATGGGGATGCTTCCAGAGGTCATGTGTTCTAGGGCAATTACCCAAAACAATTCATCATCTAACGAACATTTTGGAAAGCTAAAGGAAGTTCGACAGTTTTCTTTTGCTAACTTTAAAAAATTAAAATAATTGATTTAATTTCCAAGGAAATGCTTAAGCTTGCAGTGATGGTGAGGCGCGTAGGGTGGTGTAAAGACAATGTCCCCCGTGACTCCCACTGGGCAGAGAAGCAATGCCCATGGCCTGGGTTGTGTCCTTCTGCACCCCTCTCCACACTCATAAAATAGATGTGCAAACACACGTGCACACACACAGGGGCTTGGGGAGTTTTGCTGTTTTTCCCGAAAGCCTTTAGCAGGCGATGGTCGTCTGTCCCCAGAGCAGCTCTGCTGAGGAGCTTTCCTGAGCACAGACCCTTTGGAGCAAGCCTCTGGGAAAAGCTGGCCTGAGGACCTCTCACCAGGACCTCAGGATTCCGAAATCCTCAGCGGAGGCTCTTGGCAGCCGGGTGGGTGAGCGGGGCTGGGAGCTTGGGGAGATCACTGCATGTGATGACAGCACCCCCCGTGTCCTGTGGGGAGCTGGGCAGACCAGGCAAGAAGGGACAACACGTGTGTAGGCACAACAGCCCCACTGGGTCTCCGGAGGCCTCTCCCAACCCACATTCCTTTTGTTTTTAGGTCTGATGGATGGCTGCTCTGGCTGCTCCTCCCGGAGCTGCCCTGCGTCCCCAGGCTGATTTATACTCTGCTTGTGGCCTTCCTTTTCCAGGAAAACACCCTGAGACCCAGGGGACCAGGGACATGCCGGGGGTCGCACAGGGAGTCAGTGGTAGAGCCGGCCCATCTCCCTGGTCCCCAGATTCCTGCCCAGCCTCCTCCAGGAGACCCCGGGGGTGGGGGCACTGCACGTCCTGGGGAGCCAGACCCTTGGCCCTGGAAGACGTCATTCAAATCCTAGCCCTGCCACCCACACTACTGCCTGATGCTGGGGGGGTGGGGTCCTAACCCTGTTTAGGTCTCTATTTTCCAATGTAAAGTGAGCAGGTTGGTTTGTGCCGGCTCTTAGCATCACCTGGGTCTTGAGCCCCTTGGAGAGGAGCCCTCTGCACACAGCAGGCTGAGGGGAGATTTGGGGAGGGGGTGGGGCACCCTCTTGCAGCTCTGAGCTCAGCTTTCAGAGTTCACTTTTGAGGATCTACTGGGTACCTGCTCCTGTGCCAGGCATGGAAGGCAGAGAATGGGAGACAAGCTCATTCATGCCCTCTGGGAGCATCCAGTCTGGTTGAACGGTCAAGATGCAGCCAGGGGACGCACACTGGGTCATGGCCAAGGAGCGAGGGTCCTGGGTGCTGCAGAGGGGTGCTCTCTGTACCCAGCAGGTCAGGCCGGGCTCCCTGGAGGTGGCTGGGCCTTGAGGGATGGATGGACAGGACAGGGATTCTTGGGGAGGGGTCTAACACTTAAAAAGGCAGAGAGGCAAGAATGGATCAGCTCTTAGGATCCTACCCTGGACAGTTTTGCTGGGAGGGTCTCCAGCCCAGTGGTCTTTACCTCCACCATTGGGGTGGCTTTGGTGGCTGGACCAGGCAGTGGCAGCCACCTCACCACCCAAAGGGAGGGAAGGCTGGCCTCTCTCCCCTAAGACGGGCTCAGAGCTGCGGAGGGATAAGCATCTCTAATCATTAATTATCTTCCATGGTGCGATTTTATGACTTTCCAGATTAATGCTCTCTGAGGACGTGTCAGCATTACGGACTTCCAGTTTAATGACCTGGGGACAGTGATTTAAGGGGTGGGGTCCCAGATGGCTGGAGAACAGGAGCAAAACCCACAGGGAGGATGGCAAGACCTCTTGGCAGGAAAGTCCAGGGCTCTGGCCTGGGTAAGGGCCAGGGCAGGAGCCAGGGCTGGGGCTGGCCTGAGCATCGGGCCGGCGTGGAGCTGGCTGGCTCCTGCTTGTCACTCTCCAAAGTGTCATGTGCACAGAATGAGTTCAGCACCTGCTGGCTGCTCCCCGTGACCCGCAGTGCCTATGAGCCCAGGCCAGGCATTGCGGGGACTTTTGGCATGGGAGATCCTTATGGCCCTCCCTGTGTCTGCAGCATTAGCCTTGCCTGCCCGCTGGCTGCTCCCCTTGTAGCTCTCGTTTGAGTCGAGCCACCCACCAGCAGTGCCCTCTTGCTTTCTCAGGGCATGCCTCTCCCACCCGAGCCCTATGTGCCCATTCACCCACCGCTTCTAAGATGTCCTGCACATTGGGTGGCCCTCTCTTCTAGCTGTCCCCCCTCTTCCCTGAACCAGAGACCCTTCTGAGTCTGCCTAAGTTCCCATGCAGGCTGAGAAGCCTGGGGCCGAGTGCACCATCCCTGATCCCTTCCCAAGCCCGGCTGGCAGCAGGCACATGGGCTCGCCTTCCTCAGCATTTGCTGTGTCCAGTGTTCTTGTAGGGGAAGTTGTCCCTAAGCCACTGCGCTGGGTCCTTTTGATGGAAAGGACAGGCTCAAGCACCCAGGAGTCTGGAGCCAGATTGCCTGGGTTCAGTTCCATCTCTGCTTTGAGACTCAGTGACTTAGGTGAGTAACTCAGCCTCTTGTGCCTCAGTTTCCCCACCTGTAAAATGGAGATCACCCTAGCAGCGACCTTCTAGGTTTACTATGAGGTGTCAATGAGATAAGATGTGGAAAGTTCTAATTATAATCATAGGAAGTAGACAATCCTCTAAAAGCATCTGCATCATTGGTATATCTCATCGAATTCCTACAAACCCCGTGTGATGGGTGTCTACAGTGTAACATGTGAGGCTGAGTAGTGCAGAGGCCAAGGGTATAGGTCTTGGCCTATAAAGCTGGTTTGATTCATAGTATGAAACTTTCAATAGGACCTGGGAAAAAGAATTTAATTCTCTGGGTCTCAGTTTCCTCCTGAGATGATGATGATGATGATGATGATAACGACAATGATAGTAGCTGCCTCCCAGGATGAGTGTTCTGGTTAAATGGCTAACACCCATCAGAGGGGCAGCAGAGTGCCTGCCACGTAGTGAGCTCAGAGTACATGGAAGCCACCGGCTCTCCCATTCTGCAGATGGGGAAGCAGAGTCTTGGCGAGGGGAAGGGCTCCCAGAAGTTATTTAAACTCTGCTCCTTCTGAGTCCAAAGCCAAGGCATATTCCTCTCCAGCTCCCAACCCTCCTCGTGGGCAAGGGTCAGGTTCAGACCTTTTTGGGTCCCAAAGCCCTCTCTTCTGGTGCTCATAACTGGAAAACTTCCACTGCCCCCCTCCCAACCTAGCACAATCCGTGAGCTAATTGGACCTGAAGTCGCGAGGGCAACCGACCCTCCAGCCAGCAGGGCCAGCCAAGGCCACTCCATGACCTCGGCAAGCGTGACCATTCCCCTGGCCAATCAATCCCCTTTATGACCAAGGCCACTGATTTTCTCTCTCTCCCGAAGCCTGGCATGTCCACTCGGCACCTGGTCAGGAAGCCGGGCCACTTCCCCGCCCTTCTGATTTCATTCTGCCCCTCTTGGCTGCCCAGTCATGGGGAGAGTTTGTCAAGTGCCCTTCCTGACTCTTGGTGCTGCCCTGAGCTGCGGGGAGTGCTGAATGGGCCAGTGGGACAGGCAGCCCAGCCCCGCAGACCTCACTCACCCACGATAAGGGCCAGCGGGCACCCTTGACCGAAGAATGGGTCATTCTTCGTTGTCACTGGTCCTCTGGGTGGCAAGGTTGCCCCTCAGGCTGATAGTGGGGGTGGCCGACAGCTGGCCTTGGAGCCATGGGTTGGGGAGGAGGAGGCAGATTTGGCTGCTAGGAGGTGCTGGGCAGAGGGTGCTGGGGTCAGAGGGGCTCCTGCTGCTGGTCTTGAGAGAGCTATGTGATTTTACCAAAGTGGCGTGGCCTGGGTGACAGGACAGCATTCAAGGGTAAGGACTTTGGGCTGCCACATGCATCAGTGATAGCGGTTAGGTGGCATTTCCTCACGTGTAGGTGCCAAATGTGGAGCTTTTAAAATATGCCCACGTACTCTTTGACTCCTCCCTTCAAAAGCGGAGCCTGATTCCCGGCCCTTTGATTGTGGGCAGGACTTACTCGCTCCCACTCCCTGCCCCAGGCCCGGAAAGGACCTGGGTGTCTTCCAACAGTCCTCACGACTCTTGGTTACGGACTGTTTGCCAGGTGCTGGGCAAAGCTTTTACCTCTAGCCACTCATTCGATCCTCAGACCCACTGTTGTTAACATCCCCATCTTGAAGAGGGGGAAACCGAGGCACAGAGAGGTTAAGCAACTCACTGTGTCACCAGCCAGGCAGCCACAAAGCCGGGTTTGAGCCCCTGTGGCCTGGCCCCTGAGCCTGCATTCTTTGCCACTGTGTTGCCGCAGGACACAGCTCAGTGCCACAAAGAGAGGCCTGGACCAGGCGTCCCGAGTCCGGGTGTCAGCCCTGGCCCACGCCCGGCTCCATCCAGGGCCCTGTGCCAAGAGTTGCTCGTCTCCGGGTCTGGGAAATGGGTGTGGTATTCCCTGCAGGGAAATTGTGCAAATAAGAGGAGCAATGGATGTGAAAGGATTTGGCAACCACTAAAACTCTGAAGCCACAGGAGTCTGGTGAGAGATGGACGAGAAGGAAGAGGCCCTTAAGGGCTTGGAGAGTCAGGCAGGCTTCCTGAAAGAGGAGGTGCTCAGGCTTGACCCAAGGTCAGGCAGGGTTCCTGTTTGCTAGAGCTGCCTTATGCAAAATACCTGAAATGGATTGGCTTTTATAAAGGGGATTTATTAGGTTACAAATTCACAGTTCCAAGGCCATAAAAGTGTCCAAACTAAGGCATCAACAAGAGGATACCTTCACTGAAGAAAGGCAGATGGCCTCCTGAAAACCTCTGTCAACCAAGAAGGCACATAGCTGGTGTCTGCTGGTCCTTTGCTCCCGGGTTCTGGTTTCAAAATGGCTTTCTCCAAAATGTCTCTGGGCTTCTGTCTCTCTTAGCTCCTTTCTCTCTCAGCTCCTGTGCATCTTTTCTTGTTCTCCCAGGGCATTTCTCTCTAAGTGTCTGGGTGCCGTCTCTTAGCTTCTCCAGGGCAAACTCTGGGCTTCATTTTTTAGCTTAGCATCTCCAAACGTCTTTCTGTCTGAATTGCCAAGCATCTGGCATCTGTGTCGGCCCCTGAGCTCTCTTAAGGACTCCAGTAAACTAATCAACACCTACCTTGAATGGGAAATAAGCTAATCAAAAGGTCTTACCCACAGTTGGGTGGGTCACATCTCCATGCAAACAACCTAATCAAAAGATCCCACCCACAATAAGCCTGTACCCACAAGATTGGATTAGAAGAACATGGCTTTTTAGGGGGACATAATAGATTCAAACCAGCACAGGCAGGATAGGGGGAGGGGGAGCGGAGCAGGGAGAGCTCATCAGACGTGCCTGTGGGTTAGACGCGCCAGAAGGTGGCCTGGAAATTCCTGACTAAACTTTGCACACCATGGAAATCTTTAACAAAATGTCAAGAAAACACCATTTGAGCAGGACTGTACAGTTCATGCAGTTTGCACAGACATCTCAGGGAACTCTCACCGCACACTGTGTGTGCCAGGTTAGCGACGCCCCACTACCCACCCAGACCCCCCGGCCAGATCCTGGGGGCCCACTGGACTGTCCCCCAGGCCGCCCTGCCTCTTCCATGCCCTTGAATCTGCCTCTTTCCCACCCACTTCCTCTAGCCTACTGCCGGCCGCCACCACCTCCTGCCCGCTGGGGTCTCTGCCGCCCCTCCCATCTGCTTTTCCTCTGGACACACTTGAGGTAACCCCTCTTCCCTGCTTGCAGTTCCTCAGTGGCCTCCTCCATGACCTTCACGATAAAGTCCGAATTCCTGAACGTGGCCACCCTGGACATAGGTCCTGAGTTATTTCTTTGAAGTAGAAAACTCCTCTGACTGGGGTTGTTGGTGGTAATCAGAGAAGGCTTCCTGGTGGAAGTGACAATTAGGCTGGTGCCTAAAGGGTGATGAAGAGCTCTTGCCCTGCATATCAAACAGCAGAGCCCTGCTGGGATAACAGCAGCTGAGGACCCTTCATGGAGGTGCCCTCCACACCCTCTGCCCCTCTGGGTGGGCCTGTGGGATTTCCGAGAGGAAGTGGAGCTGTGGGACCCGTGCCCCCCGGTATGCAGTGTGGAGATTCTGGGAAATACCGTGGGCAGGCGGCCATAGGCAGAAGAAGGGGAGCACAAGGCTGGGTTTGCCAAGCCCAGATAAGCGGTCCTGGAATGCCCCAGAAAGGAAGCCCCCGTGCACGTGGGCCCTGTGTGCGTGGGTGATAAGGTGGGCTCAGGAGGCGGGTAGGGACTGAGGCTGCCCCCCAACAGGCAGAGAGAGAGAGAGTGGCTGACAGCAGGCTGGCTCCCGCGGAGCAAGAGAGCATGGTGCACAGGAGAAGCAGGAACTACCACCGTTCTCTCCCTAAGGGACACATGGAGACCCTGGATGGGCTCGTGACCCAGGGAGGAGGGGTCCACATCTGTTTTTAAAACCATCTGGGTTTGGATTGGGGTCTCAGCCTCTAGCTGCAGATGCAGGGCTGGGTGGTAGAGATGCCATGCCCTGGAACTGGGGCACCTAAGTTCAGCATTTGTTCAGAAAATGGGGTTGATCCAGTGTAAAGGCGTGAGATGGGCTGACCCCTCCACAGGGTGATGCGTCTTGAACTCAAGGGGTCCTAGGCCCTGGAAAAGAACCCTCCAGTGACCTATTGTTCCTGATATGTGATGTTGAGCAGCTACAACCCCTTTTGAGGACCTTAGTTCCCCCAACTGTGAAACGGGGTTCTTAGTAATTACCCTTCTACCTCCTGAGGTAGTTAGAGGATCAAAGAGGATAATGGAGGAGCAGTTACTCAGGCACTTGATGAGCTATGTGTCGCTGTTGCTAGGGGTGCTGGAGACAAGAAGAAGGCTTGGCCCCCACCTTGCACAGCCTGCAACCTGGCAGGAAGGCAGACACAGATGCTGCTGATGGAGGCAGTTTAGGGACAGTGGGAGCACAAGCCAGGCCACCTCAACCAGGGAAGGCTTCCTGGAGGAGGTGAGGTGGCTTCTGAGCTGAGCCCTGAAGGAAGGAAGGAAGGAGGAAGGGGCGGGTGGGAAGGGACAATGTTCTGGGCAGAGGTCATGGAGAAGGTAGGAGGAAGTCACCTGAACAGCTCGTGCTAGCTCAGTGTCGTTCAGACATGGCCTGGCGGACGCCTGGTGTGTGTGGTTGAGGGTCAGAACTGCACAAGTACTGGGTCTGTGCACTGTACAGAGGAAAGAGCTTGGGTGCAAGGGGCTTGGCTATGCTGTCACCTCCTCCAAGAAGCCTTCATGGACTTCCCTTGGGCTGAGCTTGTCTCCCTCTCCTAGGTGCACCCATGACCTGCCTTTATATGTGTGTATGTCCTGGCCCAGGGATCCCTTAGGCCCTCCTGCCTGTCCTGCCATCGGCGTGGCCCAAAGGCAAGGGCCAGTCCCAGCCAATATTATTTGTGTCTGTCCCAGTGCCCAGCACAGCACCCAGCCTGCCACATGGGAGGGACACAGGCTCTCTGCCAAATGATGGACTTAAAAGTCATAGCCTGAGCATGGCCCTGGCCCTCTCTGGGCCTGTGTGTGGAGGACTGACCGCCCTGGGTCCCAAGCAAGGGGAGTAACATATCACCCCTGATCCTTGGTTAAATTTGTTGCCCGTGTGACTGGCTGGCAGCTTTTTATCTGGGGGTCTGGGGTGGCCTGGCGACAATCTCCAGTGCCTTCCAATGGGCTTTATGGCCGTAGCCCGGGAAAGCAGCCTCCCTGAAGTGGGGGCTTTCAGAGACGTCAGCCCACTCTGGGAAGATGAGAATTTCCACATGCAGGTGTTAGCTAATGGAGACCCTCATTACTTGTCGCAGCATTAATGTTAGGAGATAGGCTTGGTGCCCATTAGGAGGCTATTTTAATACCACACGAATTAGACACCTTTATTAGCATCCGAGGTCAGTGAGGTAATGAAACACTTGAGGTGGAAGGTGGAAAGCACGGTTCACCCTGGATCTAGTCATTTCCCCGTGTTTTGCTGGTGGCAGCTCATCTGTCAGGCACTGTCCGCGGCCTGGTGGGGGTGAGGGGCATGCCAGAACCAGGGACGGGCGGGCATAGGGAGGGTCTGCATGGGGGCTCTGATGTGGGCATACACTGGGGCCCTGAGCAGTGTGCACACGTGTGCATGGGCCGTGGAGGAGTGCATTTAAGTGTGCCTGTGAGTGTGCAAGTGTGTGTGCGAGTGTGTGGTGTGAGCTCACCTGTACATGCCCTCGTGTGCTCATGCGTGCATGTTGGCTATGAGTGAATGTGTACACGTGCGTGTGTAAAGAGTATATGGGCTTCTGAGTATAGGTATGCGTGCAAAGAACTTTCTAATTTTGCTGTGGGAAAATGGAACGGGCTGCCTGTCGGGTGTGGGTCCTCTATCATTTGAGACCTGGGCAGCTGGCCTCTTTCTAGGGGCTCTTGCAAGAAAAGAGGAGCACAGCAGAGGTGGTGTGTGTGTGTGTGTGTGTGTGTGTGTGTCAGCCTTAGGATTCCAAAACTGGGGTCCAGGAAGCCTCTCTGTGTGACTCAGGTCCTGGTGCTGACGAGTGCCCTGAAAGAATCCTTTCCCTCCTCTAGGCCTCGGTTTGCCAGTGCCCAGGGTGCTCCAGGCTGGGATCTCCAACTGCTGCCCCAGGAAACTGAGGTCAGCCGGACCAGGCCATCTTTACTGGCTCGGGAAGGGCTGCACTGGGTCCCCCTGCCAATCCTGGGTCCCCTACTCCCCCTGGCCCAGGCAATCACACCTGCATGGGGGTCTCTGCTCCTATCCCCTGGGGCTGTCAGTTTGGCTGGTGAGGCGTCCGTGCCCTTTTAGGCACCGTTTTCCCCACTGGCCTGCGACTCTTTGATTTCCTCTTGCTCTTGGGAGAGATGCTACAGCTTTTAGGATTTCAGCTTCCCTGATAGGTAAGCAGCCGTGGGGGACCCCTCCACCCTGAGAAAAGGGCAAGGAGTCAACTCCGAAAGGCCTCCGGGACTCCCTGGAGGGAGGAGTGAGCCAGTGGTGCCCTCTGGGAGCTGACGAAATGGGAGATCGTCCAGCAGCTTCTTCTGGCCTCCCCGGCCTGTGCGGTCCCCGCAATCGCCGTGACGCTCATGCCCCGGCACCTTGCAGTCTTCCGAGGGCTTCCTGCTCCACCCACCCACCAGCCCTCCTGGCAATGTCCGCGGCAGCCTCAGCCCCCGGGGCAGGTGAAGGGACGGCGGCCGCCAGCTTGAGCTCACACGGCTGGAAGGTACCGTGTGGGTCTGGGTCTTGCAGCCCCCTGAGCCCCCGTGGCAGGAGTCATGTCTCACTCTTGTTTCCTCTTCTTCTCCTGCAGCTTCAGGAATCTTCACCTGGTGGATGCTAAAGGCCACTAAGGGACCTGGGGGATAAGGGGCAGCATTGAGGGGCCGGGGTAATAGCCTCTTAGGAAGGGCTTTGGAGTCACACAGACCCGGGCTGGGGTCAGCTCCGTGACCTGGGGCAAGTCATTTCACCTTTCTGGGCCTTTCTTTCTTTACCTGTCAAGTCTCAGAGGGATGAACTGAGAAGGAGCCTGGTCCGTTCCCGGTGCTGAGTAGGTGGGTCATATATGGTGACTCTTGCTTCTTTCCTTTCTGCTTAGAACTGAGTGGCTTGGTTTTTTTGTGCCAGGGAAGTAGCCCCACCTTTGACCCCCGCTCTGTCACTTTGAGCTTCCCTTCTCCAAGGCAAGTCCCGATGGTTCCATACTGATCAGAGAGGCCCAAAGCCGGGTTGGGCCGATGGGCAACGGGAGAGAATCATGGTCCCGCAGCCCTGCTGTGCCGGACTTTCTCCAGGGCTGGCCCAGTCAGCAAGGGCACTGGACACTTTCAGCTTTGAGTCATGGCCACATCATACTGCCCTGCCTGGACGAGGGGCCCCCTGAAGGCAGCCTGTGCCTGATTCATCACTTTCTCTCCACGGCCCCGACAGGTGGTTTGGTTGATGAATGAATAAATAGTGGTCACTGAGCAGGGGACTTCAGCTGGGTGCAAATCTCAGGGACATGCAGACTCAGGGGACATGAGCTCAGAGTTCACACACGTCCTCATTTTGCTGATGAGGAAACTGAGGCCCGGGAATTGGAGTCTGTGGGGAAGGGTGGAGCAGTCAGAGGCCAGAGCCATGCAGGCTGGGGAGGGGGTCAGCCCCATCAGCCCTGGGGGCCTCTGGGAGCCCCTCCTGGACGTGAGGGTTGAAGGAGAAAGTAGAGAGTTGGAGGAAGTGGGACTGGGTGGTGGGAGGCTTGGGGGCTGCAGCATGGGGGTAGGGGAGTGGGAGGAGCCGTCAGGTGCCTTCCAGGCTGAGAAGAAAGAGCTTAAGGCAGCCAGCCTGGAAGTGAGCCAGTGCAGCCACATCTGGGATACAGGCCACAGAGTCAGTCAGGGCTCCTTTCTCCATCCACTGCACCCAAATCTAAAATCCTGGACAGCAGGAGATGCCAGTCTCCCAGGCTGCCTGGGTGCTGTACATGGGGACAGGATGTTCAGCCTCCCCCAGGCCCCGGGCCCCCACTGAGGATGTGCTGGGGTCCCCTGGGCCCAGCCCCTCGGGCTGGCGGATGTGTCTCGCCCTGCAGGCCCCACCCGGCTCCCTGTGGTCACAAAGGGCTCTGTTTTCTCTCAGGATGGTGGTATGGGGGGAGGAGGGAGGCATGGCCGGCTGCCACATGTCTTGGCAAATTTGGGCCATCGGTTCACATTTATTTCCTGCTCAAATGATCCAGGCCGGCACTACTGGGGGGTGGGGGTGGAGGGGGGGCTGCTCTTTAGCATTTTAAGTTTGCAGATAATTGAAGGAAAATAACTCCAATAATGAAATCACTGCTGGATCACATTCCAATACGTGACAAATCAATTCATTTATGATACCTTCTTTGTCACACTGAGCCATTCTGGCACTCAGTGGAAACCTCCTAAATTAATAAAACTGTTAAATCCATAAAATCCTCTGTTCCGAGTAGCACATCACAGCACAAGTTTGAATCATTAAAGGAATAAAACTGATAAATGTGAACTGGGGAGTGTCTGTGTCTGCAAAGAGGGGCTGGCTTTTAAGACAGATACAATATAATAGTCATAAGCTCCAACATATCCTCACTCTAGGGCAGGGGGAGGGGAGTTGGGGAAGGGGCACTGGCATCTTCCGGCTGGAGGGCGGCTGGTGACTACAGGCCTGGCCAGAGCGGGGCAGGCAGCTTTCGAGGTGATTTGTGGGGCTTTAGCCTTTTAAAGAAAATATGATTTAATAGCAAAGAGAGGAATATAAAGCCCTTATTAGACCCCTTCTAACCTGATTTAGCTCAATAGGGATTTTCAAAAAGAGCTGCACTTGTCTGGACGGGGAGGGCCATCAGATCCCGCAGACTGGAGAGCAGGAGGCTTTGCTGGGACAATGGAATGGAGGTGATGCTGATGGCTCGGGGGAGTTGGGGGTGGGAAGACCAGGGGCTGGGGACCCCAGCTGGGCAGCCTCCCAGCTTGATGCTGGCTGGCTGTCTGGCCATGGGTCGTTGCTCCACCTCTCTGAGCTTCTGTCTCCTCTTCCGTAATCCTGGGGTGAGAATGCTGATCTCACAGTGAGGAATACGTGAGATGATGCATGAGAAAGAGTGTCACAAACTGTAAAGTGCAAAGTGTCAGTTCATGGTCAGTCCTGAAAATGGCCCTGGCAGGTGGAGGTTCCTGTGACTGCTGCAAACACTGGCAGACCCCGGGCCTCCTCAGCTCTGTGTGTCCTGTGCCACTGCTGGGCCAGATCCAGGAGCCAGTGCCTGACGGAACTCAGTGGCAAGGAGAGGGTCCACTTTGCAGGAGGCCAGAGGGGCCCAGGAAGGGGCTGGCTGTGTTGAGGGTGGTGGGGAGAGCAGGAGGGCCTGCGGGTGGGGGAGCCGAGGTCAGTGATCTCCTCTCGGAAGCAGACATGGAGACAGAGTTGGCAAGAGGTTTATAGGGGTGTTAAGTTTAAAGGGGGAGGAAGCTAGCTTACAGGGAGAGCCTGAGGACAGCAATGCCGAGCTAACACCTTGCAAGGGAAAGAGAGGAGGAAGCAGGAGTGGGCAGGGGAGCCTCGGATGGTGATGTGGATCTGCCAAGGTCTGGGCCAACTCAGTGGGAGCTCCAGGCAAAGGCTGTCCACTGGGGGGTCTTGCGATGGGTAGAAATGAGCTGGCCCAGGTACCTCTGCTGGGCTCAGTTGTGGCTGGGAGCTTCCTGGAGAAGCCTGGCTTCAGCTCACAAGCTGAGGCAGGTCATGAAGGTGAGAACACCTGGAGGCTGGCAGCTCCTGGCACCCCTGGAGCTCAATGGCAGGTTCTTTCCAGAAGTGAGATACAAGCTGGATGCCTCCATGACTTTACTGAATGCTTTAATGGAGACGAATCAACCAAGCGAGGGCAGAAGAGAGGAATTTTTGACAGGTTTCTGGGGGCAGAATCTAAAAGCACAAAAATTACAGAACCAGGACCTGCGGACTTGGAGTTTGGGACTGGAGGGAGACAGAAGGGGGCTTCTACACTCAGGGCTGAGCTGAGTTTGGTGTCCCAAACTGGGGCTTTGTGATTAGAGACCTTGAGTGCCGGCTCTCTCTGGTTCTCCTCTCCTTCCTGGCTGCAGGACAGGGCTATGCCTCTAGCTCCACTGTGGGTAGTCGGGGCTGATGATTGGTACTGGCCAGTGGGCTTCAAGTAGAGGTGGTGGTGTCACTTCCAGACCAAGGCCTTGGTGAATCCTAAAGCCTGTTTTATATTGAGATGGTGGCATCAGAAATGGCAGAGATGCTGTCTTCCTGGGTGTGTGAGTGGTTGCATGGAGCAGCCCCTTTTTGTGCCAGCCCCCACCACTGGGCTTGTCTGGTCTTATAGTGTGAATGAGAAACAACTGGTGTGTGGTAAGCTGCTGGAATGTCAGTGCTGTTCAGTTACTGCAGCTGATCCTGATTAATAGAGGGAACTGGAAAAGTTTGATCTCTGTGTTTCTCTAGGCAACAGGGTCTCTGGCCAAGCCGTCTACCATCCACTCTTTGAATGGATGTGAGTCCCATTTCAGATTCCTTGCTCTGGAACAAGGTGGCGAATAAGTGACATAGGTGCTACCCCTTCTTCTGTGTGCAGGCAGACACTGCACATCTTTAAAGGCACGTATCCTTTTAGGCTCAACTCTCTATAGGCCCAGACATTCTCATCATTAGGAATTAAGTGCAAACAGCACCTGCTCGGAGAAGCCCTTGACAACCCAGTCTAAAGAAGCAGCTTTCGCCGTGCCCTTCTCCATTGCGTCCTGCAATTTGATGTCTTACCCAGTGCCAAAGCCCTTTGGTGTTATCTTGTTCATTTTTCACTCTCCTGCCTTGTTCCCTTCTGTGTGTCAGCTCCCAGAAAGCACACATGTCTTGCCACATTCACTTGTTAGCTGAGGTAGCATTGGTGAAGTCACGTCTCTCCTGGGCACTTCAGTTTTCTCATTGGGATGGCAATTCTCGTTGCCCCACGTTGGCTGATTTGGTGTGCTGTGTGGGGTCAGATGAGTGACTCTGATTGAATGCACTGTAAAGTGCTGTGCACGTGGAGGACACTGCAGACATCACAGCAGCCACTCCTGTCAGTGCACGGTCCTTAAATACAGAGAACCAGGAAAGAGCCCCCTGTGCTACTTATTCAGGCTGGGTGGGCTCAGGAGAGACAGGCGGAGAGGCTGGCACACAGGAGACAGCTGGAGAGGGCTCGTTCCTCCTGCCACATAAGTCCTGTTTGGAAAACACATCTAGGAAGTGCCCCACGTGGCAGGCACTGGGCAAGGGTGGGCAGGTGGGGAGGCTCTCGGAAATGAATGGATGGAGCCCTGCCCTTGCCCTTCGGATCTCCTGTGGCTTCTCCTCTTGTCTACTTGACCTTCAGTCTAACGAGGCTGTAATGACCACCCCCTCCTCCACCCAGGCTGGGAGGGCTCCATGCCCACAGCCTCCCAGGCCACTGTCCTTCGCGGCCACTCCCCTGTCCAGCTCACAGTGGGTCCTGCCAGAGTCCTGCCCATTGGTCACTCTGCAAAGGACTCAGGATTACAGAGAGAAAGGGAAGGAGAAGCTGTCATGAGACAGACCAGAGGCCTCTGTCTACCTTCTTGGAAAGAGAGTGTCAGTGACAAGGTGGCTCACCTGCCCTCTCTACCCCCGAGGTATAAAAGGGGGCCAGGGGCTGGGGAGCCCACACCCCTGGCGTAATGAGCCACGTGGGCCTGGCAATCTGGCAATCCTTCACTCCTTCCAAGTGTCAGGCATCCTTGACAGGGGCACCCTGGGCGCTAAAAGCCAGCCAGGGTGAGGGTATTGACTCCACAATCCATTTCAATTATGGGGATTGGCTGTGGCTGCAAGATTGAACATTTCCTTAGAGGCTGTCAGGGCCCGGTCTCATTACTTGGGGTGGCCCTGCCGGCTGGGAACAGTGGCCACCAGCTGGTGGCTGGGCCCTGGACAGGGCCTGACAGGTGTGGGGCAAACACAGGGCCTGCCTGGCCTGCCCTGACATGTTGTCCACGAGCCTGTCAAATGCGGATCGAAGGGCCTGCATCCCCTCTGCCATCACCTCCATGGTGGAATGAAATCTTCTAGAGGGGCTTTTTCTCTAATCAAATAAATTTTCCTTGTGGGGAAACCACAATGCCCAACCCTCCCTCCAAAAAAAAAAAAAAAAAAAAAGAAAAAGAAAAAAAAGAAAACATCACAATTGTTGGATTTCAAACCAAGGGCAGCTGTGGGGACCAGAGAGGCAATGGGTGACATGTAGGACCCCCCCTCTTCCAAGCTCAGATTAAATCTGTTTTACACATCAGGCTTTCAGTGAAAGCATGCATCAGAATCACTGGGAGGGCCAGTTACAACTGAGATTAGGGGGCCTGGGTGTCAGTGTGTCCACTCAGTGGTCTGGGGTGGGGCCTGAGAATCTGCATCTCCAGCAAGTTCCTGAGGCAGCTGGTCTACAAACCCCACTTGGCTTTGTGAGTGCTGCTCAGTCTCTCTGTGTGTGCCTTGCGTATGTTTGGAGGACTTTTAAAGACCACACGTGCTGGGGCAGCAGCCCAAAGTTAGAGTCTGAGTCTTCAGATCACGCCAGAGGCTGCCCCAAGTGCCTGGAGGAGGTCACGAGAGATGCTGGGCCCCACTCAAGGTTTGGAAGTGACTTTTGAACATTTGGAGCTACTCTGAAAGGCAAGGATTGCCTAGAGAAGTAGTGAGTTCCCCATTGCTGGAGGGGTCCAAGTCCAATTTGGGCCACCAACCCCTGAGGCTGTGGTGGAGGGTCTCTGAAGGAGATGGGCAGTGAGTGGGGGACCCAAGGCCACAGAGACGTCTGTGAGCTGGGGGTTTGGTGTATTGCGGTTTGAGCTGGACCTGGGTTTTAAAGTCTCTCTCTCACGTCCCAGGATGCTGTGTAGCTCAGCTGTTTAGTTTCCCACCATGTTTGTGTCATGACCTGTTATTTCTTTGGGCCCCATCCCACCCGCTCCCCTCACTGGTCTGAACTCCCTTCCCCTCCCCCGTGAGAAAGGCAGGAGCTCTGGCATTACTGCATTGGCAAGTGAGGAAGCTGAGGCCTGGAGGGGTTTAAACGAGTTGCCAGGGGGCAGGAGGCTGAGCCGCACAGCACAGGTGGTAAAGGTCACGGGCAGCACGTGGGGCCAGAACGGCCGCAGCGTGGCCGAGTGGAGGATGGCGGACGTCCCTGAAGTGAGCAGGGAACTCGGAGGCAGCTTGGTGAACAGGCCTCTGAATCGTCTGCACCTCGGGGGGGCTCTAGGGGCAGGGCCTGACTAAGGGGCTTCCTGGGACTAAAGGGCCTCAGTGTTCTGGGGGCCTGATGGCTCCCAGAGGTTGGAGCCCAGCGCTCCGGCTTTTTGGGGCCTGCCCCTTGGGTATGCTTGCACTTTGCTGCGTATTTTTAAAAAAGCAGCCTTACTGATCCAAGTTATAGAAGTCATTCATTGTAAGTGTACAGTTCGATGAGTTTTAGTAAATTTATACAGTCGTGCAGCCATCACCGCAAGTTGGTTTTAGAACATTTCCATAACTCCAGAAAGTTCCCTCACGCCTGTTTGCCATCAGTCCTGCTCCCACCCCCAACCCTAGGAAACCAGGGATCTACTTTCTGTCTCTGCAGTTTTGCCATTGTTTAAAAAAATTTAAATTTCATATAAATGGAATCATATAATATGTAGTCTTTCATGTCTGGCTTCTTTAACTTAGCATTATGCTTTTTAGGTACATCCATGGTGTTTCATGTTTTAGTCAACAGTTCATCTCTTTTTACTACCAAGAAGTATTCTAATTAATGTCTGTATCACATTTAATTTATCCATTCACCACTTCATGGACATTTGGATTACTTCTCCGTTTTGGATATTTCAAATAATGAAGCTATGAGCATTTGCATTTGAGTCTTACGTGGCCATATGTTTTCATTTCTCTTGGGTAGGTACCTAGGAGTCATATGGAAAGCGTGTGCTTCCGAAGAAACTTCTTAAGAAACTGCCAAACGGTTTTCCAAAGAGGCTGTACCATTTATATTCTCACCAGCAGTGTCTAAATGTTCCAGTTTCTCTGCTTCCTCTTCAACACTTGTTATTGTCTGTCTTTAAAAAAAGATATTGTAGCCATAATAATGCAAAGTTGTGTCTCATGGCTTTAATTTGCATTTCCCTAATGACTAATGATGCTGACCTTCTTTTCACCGGCTTAGTCATTTGTGTATACCTTCTTAGGGGAAGGATCTATCTAAAGCTTTTGTTTATTTTCTAATTGAGTTTTTATCTTATTATTTAGTTCTAAAAGTTTTTCATCAATTCTTGATATAAGTCATTTATCCGATATATAATTTGCAAGCATTTTCTCCCAGCCTGTGGCTTATCTTTCCATTTTCTTAATAGTCTTTTGAAGCACAAACATTTTTATTTTAATGAAGTCCAGTCTATTCTGGATTGTATCATCCTAAGAAATCTTTGCTTGACCCAAGGTCATAAAGTTTTCACCTATGTTTTCTTCAAGAAGTTGTACAGTTTTGGCCCTTATATTTAGATTATGCTCCATTTTGAGTCAGTTTTGCATACGGATATCCAACTGTTCCAACCTTGTTTGTTGAAAAGACTATCCAGTCCTCACTGAATTGAATTGGCTTGTCACTTTGTGAAAAATCAAGTGATCATACATGTGTGGGTTTATTTCTGGATTTTTTTTCTGTTTGACTGGCCTTTATGTCTAGATCTATACATAACCACACTTTCTTGATTCCTGTAGCTTTATAGCAAAATGTGAAATCCAGTGGTATAAATCTTCCAACTTTGTTCATGTTTTTCAAAATTGCTTTGGCTAGTCTAGGTTATCTGCATTTCCATATACATTTTAGGATCAACTTGTCAATTTCCACACACACACACAAAAAGCCTGCAGAGATTTTGCTAGGGATTTGATAGAGATTGATAGCGATTTTGATTGCAATTTGAGGAAAATTACCATCTCTATGCTATCAAATCTTCCAGTTGATTATTTACTTAGATCTCCATTTATTTAGGTCTTCCTTAGTTTTCAATGATATTTTGTACTTTTCTGTGGACAATTATTTTATTTCTTTTGTTAAATTTATTCCTAAATACTTCATTCTTTTTGATGCTGTTGTGAATGGAATTGTTCTCAGTTTTACTTTCAGACTGTACATGCTAGTTGATAGAAATATAACTGATTGAAATATAATTGATCTATTGATCTCATAGACTGAGGTAGTTTTAAAACCACAAGTCTCTGATGCTCCTCTCACGTCGAGATGGGATCTCGGCCCCATCCTTGAGTCTGACATGGTGAATTCTAGACCCACAAAGTTTGGCAGATATGCTGCCGTGCTAGTTTCTAGCCCAGGCCTTAGGAAACCAGCAGAGCCCACTTAGGACCCACCGCCGTGCTGTGAGGGGCCCAGGCAGCCCATGGTGGCCCATGAGGAGGTCTACGTGGAGAGGAATTGAGGCTTCCTGCCCTCAGCCTTAGCTGAGCCCCTAGCATCAGCTGCACCCCAGGAATGGATGAAGCAGGCAGGCAGGTGGATAGGAAGAAGAGACCAAGGCGTGCAGGGTTTCCTGTGAGCCTCTCTGTGCCAGGCACCGGCTCCATCATCAGAGCTCGACCGGCTCATGAGCATAGTGGCCCTGTGGGTGGCAAGTCCTCCCCGGGGCCGCAGCACCCCCAGCCCCTGTCTGTCCGAGGGGGGCACGTGCTTCTCTCTGCCGTGACCCAGGAGAAAGGCTGAGCCCCACCTGGAGCTGGAGCGGAATTGGGTGTTGTGTCCACAGCTGCCTGCACTCGGGGCTGCCCTTGAGGGGCACGGATGGTGGGGGACCCTTTGTCACTTTAGGGGCATGACGGTGTCTTTGAAACCCACGGGCAGCAGGAGGAGGAGGAAGGACAAGGGAGAGGGTAGGGAGGAACCGTGGTCATTGCAATAACAATTTGGATGGTTTCACGTCTTTCCTGAGAGTAGATTTTTACGTGTGTGTGAGGGGGAGGATGCAGGCCCTCGGGGGTCAGTGTCCAGCAGAGGAAAGATGGGGCTCCTGGGTTTCCCCCTTGCAGGGACTAGCCGGTGAGGGAGCAGACACAGGCAGAGCAGAGCAAAGCGGCTGCCGGTCTGCGGGGCCTTTGCTTGATCCTGGCTGCTTTGTCTCAAGCAGAGAGCACTATGGGGGTGGGGGCTGTCCTGGGACAGAGGGAGGAAATGGGGTCTCTGGACAGGAGTGAAGAACTGGAGGAGGCTGGGGAGCCCTGCAGACCAGGTGAAGGCCAGGCTCGGTGATTCTGACCTCCCTTCCGGTCCCAAGAGGCCTGATCAAAAGTCCCCAGGCTCTGCCCCGAAAGGCACGGCCGGCCTGCCTGGCGGACAGCTCTGCGCTCCTTCCTCCAGCCTTTCCTCTTGGCACAGCCCTTGTCTGTCTGTCCCAGCTGTCCCCATGGAGCCAGAGGGCTCCTGTGCTGCCCGGGGCCAAGCAGTGGTCACAGAGGCCCAAGGTCAGAGCTGGTTGTTTGGAATTGTCCGGAGAGCAAAACCAGAGTGAGAGGGCGTAAGGACAGGGCAGGACTGGCTTGCAGCAGCTGGGCCGGCTTCGTGAGCTGCTGGGCAGCCTAGCCCCTTGCTGCTGTGCTGATCCCTGCACACTGGCCCACTGCCAGGACCCCCCTTTCCCTTTGCTGTTTCCATGCTGGGCCCCTTTATACCCTTCAGTTTTTGGGCAGAAGGTCACCTCCTCTGAGAGGCCCTCCCTGACTGCCTCTCCCTTGGTTATGCCACTTCCTGTTTGTTTCATTTTTGGCTGAGATTTTACATATACTCACTTCATCCTCCCAAGAACCTATTGGAAGACACCATTCTTTTACTTATTTTGAACAGCTTTATTGTTTAAAGTTTTCCCATTTTAAGTGTACAATTTAATGGTTTTCAGTATAGAGTTGTACAACCATTGCCATAACCTAACTTTAGCACATTTTCATCATCCCCCAAAGAAATTTTGTACCCATCAGTAGTCACTCCTCTTTCCCCCCTCAGTTCCCTCTACATACCAAAAAAGTCCAGGGAACAGCACAGAGAGCTCCTGTTGCCCCATTATCCAAATGCAATTGTTATCAAGATCCCATCCTCCTTTCTTCTATCTTTTCCTGTCGCTGCTGTTACTAAAGAATTTTTAAATCTTTAAAATTCTTAAACCTTAAATCTTTTAAATTTTGGTTGACCACATGGACATCACCTTGGGCTTGGTAGAGATGCGGAGTCTCAGGCCCCACCCCAGACCTGCAGAATCAGAATCTGCCTTTTAACAAACTCCCAGGGCCCCTGCGCATGCATTAGCATTTGAGCGGCTCTGGTACAAAGCAAACCTCAGACTCCACGGCCCTTACCTTCGTGGACTTCGGCGAACATCTCTGAAATGGGGGCATTTTCTTCCATCATCACCAGGTCACAGCACACCTGTTGAAATAAGCCACAGTTCCCCAGGTGCTATTGCAACTCCCATTCTGAAATGTGGGAACAGGCCATGCGAGATCCCACCCCTTACCCCCAGTCCCGCCTAGGAATGGCGGAGTGGGGTTTGAACCTGAGCTGGTCTGGCTGTAAGCCCTTCTTCCCTGGACCCTCATTACCCTGAGCTGCTTTCCCAATGTGCTGAGGGGCTCTCAGCTGTGGCCAAAGTCTCCCTCCTTTTATGAAGGGCAGTCCAGAGCCCTTGGCGGAGGGCTTTGGAGACATGGTGCACATGGGCTATGCGATCCGGCCCCAGATGACCCAGCAGGTAACATCAGCACCTCCGAGCTCCAGCGGGGAAAGTTGTGCCCTGTCCTTCACAGAGCTGCTCGCGGCAGCCCAAGGCTCCCAGACCCAACCTGGCCACTGACCTGCTGCAACCTGAGCCAGTCCCTTCCCCTCTTGGCACCTCTGACTCTTCCTCCGGGAGGCTGGGGTTGGCAAATCTGAGCCTGGTCCCAAGATGATTGGCTGTGCCCAGTGCCACCATCCCAGTGCCCAGCTGGAGGGCCACTCCAGCTGAGTGATCCTGCCACTCTGTCCCCGTCTGGCCATCTGAACTGCAAGAGGAAGCTGGCGGTGTGAGGGGCATGTGCTTACTAAGAGGACCCCTGGTGAGAAAACAGGGAGGGGGAGGTCTTTGAGTTTGTTCTGACAAATCAGGACCAGGCCTGGTGCCCTGCAGGGAGGCTGGGGGAGGGGCCCGCCCGGGCATGGCCCTCTGGAGGCTGCCAGGCTGCAGTGGAGAAGTCACCACCCTGGCATCAGCGCAAGCATTCCAGACCCCTCATTTTATGGGTGGGTAAACCGAGGCAGCTCAGCAAGAACTTGGGGCTTCTCAGGGCTTCTCTGGCTCTAACGGTGGGGCACCGTGTCCTGCCCAGGTGAATGGCCATCAGTGGGCTAGTGGGTCTGTGCCGCCCGCTCATGGAGCTAACCCGTCTGTAACAGGGCAGTTGGGAACTGCCTAGTGTCAGGCAGCTGGGGCTGAAATCCCAGCTCTGGCTCTTGCTAGGGGTGTGACCTCCAGTGAAGTGTGGAGTAGTTTGAGTCTTGGCTGCCTCTTAAGGAAATAGGGTGTGCTCATCACAGCACCATCTCCAAGCCCAGTGGGGAGGACTGAATACAGGTGAGCCATCCAGCCCATGGCACTTGGTCAGTATGTTAGCTGTTATTATTGTTAATTAGTTCATTAATAATAATGACTATTAATTAACATCCTCTGTGTCAAAGCCCTGGTGTCTTATTGCGCACAGAAGGCTCTTCAATCTGGCCCCTGCTTTCCCCTCCTGCTTTAGGTCTCCCTGCTCACCCCCTTTCACCCACTGCTTTATGTTCCAGCCAGAATGATCTTCCCATCACTTCCTGCATGGGTGTCTCACCCCCAGACCTTGACCTGAAGCCCTCTTGCTTCCCATCTGTGTCTCTTGGCCAATTCCCACTTTTTCAGTTTAGACCTCATTTTTCTGAGGTTGGGGTTCCGCCCTGGGGCTGCCCCTGACACAGGCCATGAGCTTGGTATTCCCACAGTCTGGAGACTCATCCATCTCCCCCAGCAGCCCGTGGAGTCTGGGCAGCGGGAGGTGGGCCCGTCCCCACTGTGTCCTAGCACCTAGTGAGGGCCTGTTTTAGTTTGCTAAAGCTGCTGGATTGCAATATACCACAAGTGGGTTGGCTTTACAATGGGGATTTACTAATTTACAATTTACAATTCTAAGGCTGTGAAAATGTCCAATTCAAGGCATCAACAGGATGATAGCTGGACTCTGAAGATGGGCTCCTGGCATCTGGGACACCTCTGTCACATGGGAAAGCACGTGGCTGGTGTCTGCTGGTCCTTCTCTCCTGGGGTTCAGTGCTTTGAACTTCTGGTTCCTGTGGCTTCCTCTTCAAGCTTCTGTGGGTCCTCTCTTAGCTTCTCCGAGGCTTTTCTCTATGAGCTTCTCTCAATTTCATCTCTTAGCTTCTGTGGGTGTTTTATCGTCTTATAAAGGACTCCAGTAGAAGGATTAAGATCCACTTGAATGGGGTGGGTCATATTGCAATTGAAATAACCTAATCAAAAGGTCCCACCCACAATAAGTCAATAACCACCGGAATAGATTAGCTGACGTTTTCTGAATATCATCTTTTCTGCGGTACATATAGCTTTAAATCAGCACAGCAAAGTGAGGCTCCCAGGGAGTATTAGCTGAATAACTGAAGGGATGGATGGTATCCAGGAAGTGTCAAATGAATGCAGGCCAACCAGCAATGGGAAGTCAAAGCCAGATATGCCCTAGTGCCCATCTGGGGTAAGTAATGGTTGGGAAAGTCTTGCTAGAAGAAGTGAGGCTTAAATGTGGCCCTGAAGTAGATTGCAAAGGCAGAGGGAAGGAGCAACATTTTAGTTGCTTTCAATGAATGTTTATTAACGTGCCTGACTCAGGGGATGTCTGTCGTTGATCTTGAAAAGTCCTTCACTTCTGCCATATACTTGGGGAGCTAGAATCCACGGAGAATTTACATTTGAGACAAATATAATATTGACTGAAATGGAAAAAGCTATGGCAACTGGAGTGGAAGAGCTAGGGGAAGGCTTCAGAAAGGAGGTAATATTTGATCAGGGTTGTGAAGGACGCATAGGAGTTCACAGGTAAATGAGAGAGGATAGACAGTCTGTGCCAAAAGAAACAGCCAATGAAAAGTCATCAAGGGCAGAAACATGTTTAGGGGACATTGCAAAGTACTGTAGGGCTGAAAGCAGGGTCCCAGATGGGTCAGGGGCATATTACAAAAACTCATGAATATCCTGATACGGAGTTTGGACTTTTATCCTATGGCCTATTCATTCGGACATTTATTCCACAGATCTTTACTGGGCACTTACTGTTTACCAAGCTCTGTGCTACATGCTGGGTATAAACTATTAGTAAAGAAAAAGGATGTGGTCCCTGCCTTTGTGGAGCTTAGCCTAGAAGGGACCCATTGAAAATGCTTAAGCAATAAGCAACACTGTCAGATCTGAATCTTAGAAAAATTAAGTATTGTCGGAACTGAAATGGAGAATGGATTGGAAGACAGAGGCAGGAAAACTGGTCAGAAGGAGGCTGGAAAAAGTACAGGCGAGACATGAGGGTCTGAGCCAGACCAGTGTGGAGGGGAGTGGAGCAGAGGGGAGGAGTGATTGAGTAAAGATGGATGCACATTTTTTGCTACTCCTCTGATGAAGAGGTGGAGTCAGATTCCTGACCCTTGAACCCAGGCTGGCCTTAGTGACTTGCTTGATCATTAGAATGTGGTTTTGGTGGTGTTCTGAGACCCCTGAAGCTGGTCTTGGGAGACTTGGGCCCTCATGTAAGAAGACTGGCTGCCCAAGGCTGCCACACTGCAGAGATGATTTGCCACCATGCTGCAGAGATGATGTGCAGGCACTCTGGAGGTCGGTCCCAGGTGGGCTCTGCTTTCCAGGTATCCCCATCTAGGTGCCAGGCATGGAAGGGAAGCCAACCGGACTGGCCACCAGCTGTCTACACTTGACGGCCTCCACCCATGCTACGTGGAATAGAAGAATTCCCAGCTGAGCTCTGCCTGATTTCTGGACTAACAAAATCATCAGAAATAGTAATGCAGTTTTTGTTTTAAGTCCCTAAGTTTTGAGGTCATTTAGTACAAAGCAACAGGTAACTGGAAGGGGACAGAAGATAGATGCCCTTGGTAGGCAAAGCCAACCAGGCTGATGCAATAGATATGAGGCAAAGTGGTAGAGGGACAGGAGGGACTGAGGGAAAGCGGCATCCAGGTTAGGGTTGCCAGGTTTAGCATATGAAAGCACAGAATGTCCAGTTAAATTTCAGATAAGCAACAAATACTTTTTTAGGATAAGTGCGCCCTAAATATTCTGTTGCAAGTATTTATCCCCAAAAACGTTTTCATTGCAAATATGGTAACCAAATTCAACTGGGCATCCTGTATTTTACCCGGCAATCCTAATCCAAGTTGGGGGAATGGCTGGGTAAGGGCCTGGAGTGGGGATCCGGGAAGACGGCAGCCTGGGAGACATCGTGGGAAAGGGGCTGTGGTGGAATGAGTTGTGCACCCTAGTTTGGACATGATCTTGGCCTTGGTCTGCATTCTGGTGGGTGTGGACCATTGTCAATAGATCTCTTCAAGATGCCACTGCAGTTAAGATGTGGCCCTGCTGAGTCAGGTAGGACTAGGGACTTTTATAAGCAGAGTGAGAGTCAGACAGAAGAGCCACAGGAAGTAGCCAGAAGCTAGAAGTCAACAGAACCCAGAAGAGAAAGAAGTGGCTGCCATGTGCAGTGCCACGTGACAGAAAAGCCAAGGGCCAAGGATTACCAGCAGCCAGCCCTGGAGTGCCACAGTCTTCAGGGAGAAAGTGTCGTTTTGCTGATGTCTTGATTTTGGACTTCTCTTAGACTCAAATCCGTAAACCAATAAATTCCCATTGTTTATGCCAACCTACTGTATGGTGTATGTTTTAGCAGCTGGAAAATTAACACAGTGACCCTGGGGTCAAATGTGCAGGGCCATGAAGGCCTGGCCAGGGAGCTGGGCAGTGATGCTGGTGGCTGGCTGCACAGAGCCTGTGCTAGATCCATCTTGGAACCTGGTACACAGCATCTTGGCAGCAGCTGGACCTGGAGACCCCTGGCCAGAGCCCCAGTCTATGTGTGGTACTGGGGACTAGGGAGGGGCAAATGCCAGCCCCATCCACCTCTGACACAGCACCTTCTTGCAGCTTGTGGGCAATGCTGGCCTGCTAAGAGCTCCCTGCATGGCGGGCTGTCTGGGGGCCGTCCACTGATGTGTGGAGAGCTCCGCTGAGCCAGGCTGGACCACGGCAGTGGGGAGATGGACTCGGCCCTCCTGCAGGGGCCCAATGGGCTGGGGGAGTCAGGGCTGCAGGATGGGGGGACCAGCTCTCCACTCTGTCCCTCTGGTTACGTTCCTCATCCCCCAGGGGGCCAGGTCTTTTCCAACCCTGGGGCTGCAGGAATCCACTGGAAGGGTCACGTTCAGGTTGCTGCCCTGGGGTCTGCCACTGCTGCCCAGCTGGACCTTGTGGACTCCAAGCTTCCCAGGTGTGACCCCCGGACTCTCCCCGGGGCCAAATCTCACATTGCCCATTTGAGGAGGGAGCTTCCCCTCCTGAGTCCACACAAAGGGCCCCCACTGTCCCAGAGCTGGGGGAAGTGTGGGGTTCTGGCCCCCGGTGGGAAGTCCCCCTTACAGTGATAGGCTCCTCTCTTCTGGAGCAGCCCTCTCTCTATGACCTCCAGTGGCTCCCTACTGTCCAGGCATCAGCAGGAACAGCCTGGCTGTCTTGCACTGCCTGACCCCAGCCTGCCAACTGCCTTGTCTCCCATGTGTCTAGGCACAGTGCCCTGGTGAGCAGGGACCCCTTCTGTCTGCTGCTCCTACCTTGTTCAGACCCCACCAGTGTGTCAGAAAATTGTCAGACAGTTGTCATTACCTGCTGTGTTCTGGGGGAGCCCATGTGAATTGGACAAGGCCCTGGCCCTCCAGGAGTGAGGGGATTGCCCGAGGAGAGGGTGAAGTGTGACAGAGAAATGGCCAAACTGAGTCGGAACCGGGACTCCATGCTCCGGAGTCTAGAATCCAGAGCCAAGCCTGGACGGGACGGGTGAGTGACCGAGTGACCGTGGACACAGGATCCCAGGTTTCCAAGCCTCCGGTGCGTCATCACCCATCTGGCTGGCACTGCTCCTTCTTTCTACTCCAGAAAGTGTGAACCTCAATGGAGAGAGCCATTGTGAAAGCAGTGGGGCAACCCGTTTTATAGTTGACAGGGGTTGTTTTGATCTCTATTAGAGCACAGCTTTATCTGTTTGTTTGTTTGGAGTAGAAAGTGCTGGTTTGTGGGACGGGAGGTTAAATTGTCCACTTTGGCTTGGGGCAGGCTCTATGGAGCAAGGGCTGTTGGGGCTGAATGAGAAAGACTCTTCCTCGAAGAAGAGATTCAGGTGGGGCTGGCAGGGGGGTCAGGCCGTTCCCGGCATCGGGAGTGTGCAAGGCTGGCGTGTTTGTGGGTCAGTGAGTGAGTCCTCCAGCGATGCTGACACCCAGGCTGGGTGAGGACGGGTGGGCTGGGGCGGGGAGCCCGGGGCTGCCGAGCGCAAGGTCACCGTGGGGTCAGCGTGGGAAGGCCTTTGAATGCCAGCCCAGGGAGTCTGGACTTCATCCACCTGACAGCAGGGAGCCGAGGGAGGCTGCTAAAAGGAGAGTGACGTGACCAGAGCGTGCCTTGGCGCTCTGCTCCTGCCTCTGCTCCTGGCCCTCTCTTCTCCACCAGCTGTCACCACGTGCTCCTGCTCCTCCCACTCAGGACAGCAATGGCAGCAGAGCACACCCGCCGCCCCTGGGGTCCGCTGGGGTGGAGGCCCCTTCCCCGCCTGCTGGCCGTCCCTTCTGCTCCTGGAGCTGACCCGCATCCACCACCAAATCTTGGGGATCAGCTGAGACCACATGAAACCGTGCTCCCGTCCCGCTCTGTGATGTTGGCATGAGATGCACAAATGCCACCCCAACAGGATTGACCTCTGTCTCTGGAGTCAGACCAGCTGGGATGGGCCAAGTCATAACTCTATTTGTTTCTCCTGGATTGGATTAAAGCTCAGTGACAGCAACAAAAATAGCCCCCTCCTCCCTTGCTTCAGCAGCGTCGTCGTAGTAGCTGAATCTGGCCGCTCTGGCCTGCTTTTGTTTTTAACAACTGGAGTTGTCTTGTGCTCAGAGGTGAAGCACAAGGTAGAAGAGGAAGAGGAAGGTAGGGGTGGGAGGCTGTGCTTAGGGGTCCCTCTGGATGGGGATACAGCCTTCTCATGAGCCTCTTGGTGACCTCAAGACCTACCCTCCTCCATATTCTCCAGGAATTCTATAGGTCAGAGCTTAAAAGACCCAAGGGGTACTTTAGTTATATCCTTTACTCTACAGAGTGGGAAACTGAGGCCAGGAGAGGGGAGGGCCCAGCTAAGATCACACTGGGGGTCAACTGCAGCTCCAGGAGCAGATCCCAGCCTCCTGCTGCCTGGTGGGTGTGTTTCTCCTGCCCTCAGGCTGGCCCAGTGCATGAGGGCTAAGCTGAGTGAGGGAGAACGTGGAAGGGCAGGTGCCCAGAGTTGAGGGTGAGGCTGGGAAGATGGTGAGAGAAAGGGCAATACAGCCTGGTGGAAAGCTGGGACCGAGCTGCCAGGGGGCCATCTCTGGCTTGGATTTGGCCAACACTTGTACAATTGCTCCTGTTTCCGGAGTTGCAGTGGTGTCCCCAACTCACCCACCCACCTGCTCGTGGACTGGGAAGGGAGGTCAGTCTAAGAAAGGATAGAAAATATTTTCAAAGTGTGGAGGGAGGAGCCCCGTTTAGCCTCTGCCTGGAGCAGGACCTGGGGAGGATAAAAAGAAAGTAGCATTAGCTGGGCACCCACTGTGTGCCAGGCATCCTTCTTACCTCCAGGTAACCTCTGCTGAGCTCCTAATAGGTTCTAGGTGCCAAGAATACAGAAATCAAAAGAGATTCCTAACTTATGGAGAAGAGGCCACATAAACAAGTACTTCTGATAGAATAATCCTACACACAGAGCAAAACATCTAATCGTGGATAGAAGGAGAAGGTAATCGGTGAAGCCTTCCTGGAGGTGGAGGCACCCGAGATAAGTCTTGAAAGAAGGGAGAATTAAGCAGACGAAAAATGGGGCAGGATGCTATTGGCTGAGGGGACAGCTGAACATAACCAGGGAGGCATGAAGCTAGGCAAGGGGGTAATTGCTTTATGCTGTGGCAACACCCACCCCATGTTGGTGTAGAGGGAGAGGAGACAGGAGGTCTCAGAGGACCAGGTCCAGGGGATGGGCAGCCACCCGAAGCAGTTTGGTTTCATCCTATGGGTTTTTAAAAGCTAGATCATGGCTTGTTTGGCTTTGGGTTTTAAAAGATGGTCCTGTCAGTGGTGTGGGGGCTGAATCAGAGTGAGCAGAGGGAAGGGCAGGGGCGACTGTTGCAATAACCCAGGCAAGAGATGATGAGGACTTGACCTTGGGCTGGGGTAGTGGGGAAGGAGGGGAGAAGAATGAGTTGAAAAACACGTGGGAGGTCAAGTTGTCTGGACCGAGTGACTGATAGGCTGTGCAGGATGAGAGAGAGGGAGGAATCAGGGGTGGCCTTGTGAGCTGGGCGAACAGTGGTGCAATCACGACCATAGGAATTCAGGGGGTGGAGCAAACTTGGAGACTCAACTGCTGATCTCAGGTTGAGACATGGTGAGTGCTAGGGGCCCGTGAGATGTTAAGGTGGTGACAGAATCCCAGGAGGCAGCTGGCAACCCAGGGTCTGCAGTTCAGGAGAGAGACCTGAGCTAGAAATATAGATTTAAGAGTGATGAGCACACGGCAATGGATGAAACCACATTTGGGGTGACATTGCTCAGGAAGGCTCTGTAGAGGGAGAAGAGGATCAGTTCCCGTGGCCCTAACCTTTAGAAGAAGGGGGAGGAAGGGAGGTCCCCATGAGAGACGAAGAGAAGAGTTAAGCAGTAGGAAGGGATGCAGAAAGAGTGACCGCATGCAGGCCAAGCGAGGAAATGGCCCAAGAATGTGAGTTTGGTTAACTGTGTTGATGACAGCAGAGCCAGCTGGTTAGAAAGAACTGGAAAAGGCCCATCAGGTCTGCCAGGAGGAGGGAGAATCAGGGCCAAGGGAAGTTTTCCTTAACATGGGAGAGACGTGAGCATGTTTGGAGGCTTGGTGGAAGGGGAAAGCCTTCGTACTGAGGGAGATTCGGCAGACCTGGGAGAAATGGGGTTATTGATAGAGGTTCCAGAGGAGATGGACCCAGCACATAATAAGGGTTGTCCCTTGGGCAGAAGAGCTACATTCTTACTCTTGGGTTTTGGACAGAAGATGATCAGGATGTGTGTGGGCAGTTGTGTTTGGAGGTGGCAGGGGCAGCAGGTCACACCTGGAAACCTAAGGTTTTTTATGAAGACAGGTCTCCAGGAATGAAGGTGAGCAGAATGGACAGGGGTCACGAGAAGAGCGGTGAAGGTCAGTGAGGTAAAGAATCAGTGAGGAAAATGAGAGAGGGAAGCCAAGTTAGGGCAGAAGACTGGGGTCATAAGAAGAGGGTCCAGATGAGACTGGAGACCCCACCCCACCTTTACATTGGTCCCAAATCTTCATCCTTTGGGTTCTTGCCAACCTGAGCTTACAGAGTGAAGAGAGAGGTTGGGTTCGCCCAGGGTGAAGTGAGTTTGGCTGAATGATGTGAAAGATGGTGTACTAAGGAATCAGGGGAGCTGGTGAGAGGTTCATTCAGATGACCAAACCATTGGAACGATAGGAGGATACAGTCAGAGGGAAAGAGGTGTTGGAGTTAAAACTGAAGAAGAGAAGCAGTTCACAGAGGTGACGTGGCCCAGGGTGGGGCCATGGATTGGTCCCTGGAAGAGTGGGGAGAAGGTCCCTGGAGAGGGCACCCTGAGGGCCCTGAGAGTCCAGGGTGTTGGATGGGGGACCCACAGGTATGCTGAAGACCGCCAGGCTAATGGCAGGACTGAGAAGGGGGAAGTGGTGATTATGAGGCAAGATGGTCAAGGACGGAAGAAGGGGTGGCTGGGAAGGTAGGATGAGAGAAGTGAAGAGAAGGTGAATGTAGTAGGGTCAGGTGGCATGAAGCCCAAAGGACAACAGTCTTTATATGGGGTTGATGGAAACAACACGGGGAATATGAAGAAGGTGTGGAGACCTTGGGGGCCCCCAAGGAGTGTGAGACGTGGGGCAGGAACAGCCTCCCCTGGATGGACAGAGTGTTCTTAAAGGAACTGGGGTCCTAGAAGGGCCAATAAAGAGGTTTGGGAAGGACAGTGGGTTGGGGCAAAGGGAGGCACAGACTAGCGAGGGAAGAGGTGGGCAAAGGAGGGCATTGGGAGCGCTTACCAACTGTACCACAGGTGAGAAGTCGTGCAAGGTCTAACGGAGGCAGGAACTAGAAGGAGGAGGAGGAGCTTTCCTGGTGAATAAAAGAGGGGGTGCTCAACCAGGGCAAACAGACCCATTCATTCATTCCACAAATATTTATTGAGGACATGTTTTTCATGATTGAGATACATCAGTGGACAAAATGAAGATCTCTCCCCTCATGGGGCTTATAGTACAGCTCGGGAGACAGAAAATAAAAATAAAAACATGATAAGTAAATTTTCAAGTATGTTAGGTGATGAGCTATTGAAAAAAAAGAAAAAGAGCAGTCTAAGATGAATCAGAAGTTCTGCAGATGGAGCAGAGCAGGGGTGGGGGGAGTGGATTGGAATGTAACAAGTGATGGTCAAGGTAGCCTGAGGTTAGGTCAGTGCACTGGGTCTGTGGAAAATTCTACACAGCTTGACATGAGTGGGCATATGGGAGGGACACCTGTATGGGCTACTTTGAAGGATGGAGCCTGGGAGAACTTTTAGATAAGAAGAATCCTCCAGGGTGGGTGAGAAGTGATGAGGACAGGAAGGAGGAGAAAGCAAATGCTTATGGGCACCTGTTCAGTATCAGGACCTGTGCTACTTTTTAATGGTCTCCATTAGCCCTTATGACAATCTTACGAGTTAGGAAGGATCAGTCCCTAGTTTACAGGCACCAATGGCCACACCAGCATGAGCTAACACTCAGTGCTGCCCTGAACACTTGGCCTGGATTTTTTTAGTGCATCCTTCCAAAACTCCTACTGAGGTCAGCACCATTATCTCCATTTTCTGATGAGGAGTCTGAGGGTCAGAGGTGTCAGCACAGAGGCCAAGAGCATGGACATGAGCCAACTTGCTGGACTGGCTCCCCCACTTACTAGCTGTGTGACCTCGAGTAGTTCCTTGACCCTTCTGGTCTCCACTTCCTTATTTGAGAATGGGGATAATAAAAGCACCTGCCTACTGGTAGGGATGTGGTGAGGATTAAATGAGATAGTATATGGAACACCTGTAGAACAGGGCTCATGCATAGTAGGCACTATGTTACCATCGTATTGTCCAAGGTCACTCAGGTAGGAGGGGGAGAGTAGGGTTTTAGACCTAGGTCTTTCTGACCCCAGGCTGCATGTCCCGCTGCCTTCTCCCTGCTGTCCCTGGCCCACAGTTGCCCCAGTGGGTCCTGGGGGCCATAGCAGGGTGAACCTCTGTCCTCTGGCCTGATCTTTTGTCCTGATGGGAATGGACAGGCTGAAGAGGAAGGTGCCGTGCACCCCCCACCAGGCCTGTTCCTCTGCTGTGGGTATGTGACATATTGTGGCGTGATGTTTTCCCCTCATGGTGCAAGACATGACTCAGAGGGCCATGCTGGGCAAATGAGTTTCTTGGATTTGCCCATCTCATCGCCCCTGTGTTCCTTTGAATTTCTCTGAATCAGACTTTATATCTGGCTCTGCCATTCACCAGCCTTGTTTATGCAGAAAACAGCCCCACATTTCCAACTTGCTCAACAGCCATGAAGATTCATTTTTGGCAAAAGAGGGGAGAAAAAGAATAGGAAAGAAGGAAAGGAAAGAAAAGGAAGAAAGGAAGAAAGAAAAAGAAAGAAAAGAAATGCAGCAATGATCAAAACAACCTCTTCTCCTTGTGTAATCTGGGCAGTTTCCAGGAGGATAATGTCTTTCCACCGTGGATCTCCCCCCCTCCCTCCCAGGCTGTTCTCACAGGAAGCAAATCCTGGAGCATTTTCAATGTGCCCCTCTAGGCAGAACAATAAGGCCCTTGATGCCTCAGAACGGCGCTTCCTCCAGTTATCCGGAGCCTTCCTCTCAGCCCCTTCTGGAGCCGCCCTGGGGAGGCTGCAGGCGTGGTGAGGAATGGGGACCATCTCTGGGAAATGGGGGGTGGTGGTGATTAGTCTGCAGAGTATGCCTGAGCCACACGAGGGAAGCCCATTAGCCAAATAATAGGTTTGGATCCGACTGTTTTGCCAAGGTACCCGACATTTATCCTGCTCCCCGATTGGGGGCGGGGAGCAGCGAGCGAGGAGGAGAGGATCCAATTACAGCCGCTCCCTCCCCGTCGCGGGGAGGCTGCAGCCCCGACTCGGGGCGGGGCTTCCGCGCGCAGAACCTCCGGGGCGGCCGGGAGGCGCCGCTCACCCGGGCTGACACAGTCGCTCGGCGGCCCGCGCCCCGCGCACAGCGCTGCCTCCTCCCGCCCGCGCCGGGCTCAGCTGCCTCATTGTTTATTGTGGAGTCTGGCTCTCGCCCGCCCCACTCCCCCTCCGCCCGCCCCTCCCACACTCCCTCCCCACTCGCTCCTTTCTTCCCTCCTCCCCGAAGAGAGAGGAGCCAGTCTGGGGAGAGGAATGAGTCATGAATAAACAAACAGCGTTGGCGGGGAGCTGTCCCTCGGAGCTGACTTCCTGGCCTCGGCTCTGCAGCCTCCTGGCGGGGCACAGAAGCCAGGCTGGTGGGGCGGGCTCAGGCTGCTCAGGGGGTGGGGTGGGGGGTGGGCAGGACCCCAGTTCTCAGGCGCAACCTGGACCACAGCTCTCCGGAGCACCCCGCCCACTAGAGTGAGTGTGACAGGATGTCCCCAAGCCTCTGTGTGCAGGCGATGCTGAGGGTTGTAAGTCTGACATTCTTATACCTGACAAAAGCCACGCACTACAGACAGGCATGTGATGTGCCAGCGGCGTGGGGTTGATTTCTCTCTGGGAATGCATGTGTGTTTGCTGAATTCTGTAGGTGTGGTTTCTCCCACATATACATGTCTAGTGTGTGCCGCAGACACAGTGACACTTCAAGGACCTGTATATATGGTTTGAGTGTGTGTGCATGTATGTCTGGGGTGTGTGTCCATGTCTGGGCTGGTGGCATCTCTGTGTGTGTATGTGTGTTGTTGTTGTCTGACCATTTTTCTGACTCTGAATTTGCTTCTGCCACTTTAAGGCTCAAGATACTTGCTTTGTGCTTAGTGCTTCTCCAGTTGGTTCTTTTTCTTCTCCCCTATGTGAACCCGTGGGTCATTTGGGGCCATCTCTCCCCGTTAGTGAGGCCCCAGGGCTCCAGCAGACCTCTGGGGCCTGGCCTGGCTGGTCTCAGCATGCAACCAGCTGTGGCCACACGCAGGCTGACAGTGCTGACTCATGCTGACCGCGAGAGCTGGGCCGAGTCTGACCAGGGCCCGGGCTGGGTGAGCCCCCACCTTGGGGAGGGCACTTGGGGCCAGGCCTGGGGGAACCCTTGTGAGCTCTGGAGGTTGGGGAGAGGGCTTGGGCCAGCCCAGATGCTCTGGGGGCTTTTGGAACAGAGAGGGGCCTGCTCCCTGGGGCCAGAGGCAGGGGCAGGAGCCAGGCATTTCTCTCGGCTGCCTTGGCAACCACACACCATCAGATGGGTCCTCCCCTGGGCAAGTGCTTCAGGAAGAGAATGGGGAGACCCAGGCATGGCTGTGCCTGAGGCTATAGCCCAGGCCCCAGCCTCCTCCACCCACACCTGTGTGAGGGATTCTGGCATGTGAGGGCAGCCCCTCAGCCTCTGCAGGATGGCCTAGGCTCCTGCCCTACCGTACCCCATCTTGCCTTACACCTGAGCATCCTTTGCACACCTCCCATCCAAACCCTGCTGCTCAGCGTCATCCAGAACTCTGCTAGCTCCCACTCTACTTCCTCTTCAGAGGCCTTTCCCCAAAGGTCCCCAGCTCCTGGTTGGAGATTTGCATGCAGGGATAGTTCCCTCTGAAGCATGATGGGGGCTTGCTGCTCTCCCCCCATTATCACCTGCTTTTTGCAGCCCCGTTGCCAGTGCCTACTTGCTCAGTGTGATCTCCTGGCACCAGCATTGTGGCCCTGACTCGGAAGGCTCCAGGAACAGCAGGCCAACCCTGGCCCGATTTCCCACCTCCTTCCCTTCCTTCAGCTGGCAGGTAGCAGGCCAAGAGAATAAGGCCGGAAGACAGGTAAATGTGGGTTCAAAGTTTGGCTCCATCACTTTCTAGCTGTGTGACCCAGGGCAAATCACTTAACATCTCTGCACTTCTCTTTCCTCTTCTTTAAAATGTGCATATTGACTCACACCTCATGGGATAGTTGTAAAAGTTAAAGTTGGAGAATACCTGGAGTCCTGAGCACAGGGTTTGGCACAGAATAGGGCCTCAGGAAGGGAAAACTCACTCTCTGGCTCACCCCCGGTCCAGTCCTGGACCTGGGTCATCAGGCTCCAGAAACCTTGCCTGACCCGAGGAGGGGCTGGGCCCCGTGGGCCTTGTCTGGAATTTGAGGAACCAGGAGGCGGCCCACACAGTAGTTGTGGGTCCTTGTGTCCCAGGGCAACCTGGGGGCTGGCCAAGCCTCCAGAGCCATACAGGCTTAGGAAGAGCAGCTGGAACCCATAGCATCTTTTTGGCACTTTCCCTGTGGGGAGAAGTTTCCATCCCTTAGATCCTACTCTGTGCCTGGGCTGGGCCTTGAGCTACAGGCAAGTTTTGTTTGGTCCACATGAGATTAAAAATAAGCCAGTCCTTAAGAGTGAAGATATTTCACATGAAAATGTGGGTTTTCAATTTCTCTTGAATAATCAGGAGATTTGGCCACATTGGGCTCATATTACTAGGTGGCAACTGTGGGCTGTTGCTGAGCAGCACAGGCCCCTTTGGGCAGGACATGTGCTCTCCAGTTTACCACAGTCTCCACCACACCCTATTGCCCCGGTCCTCAAACTTTTGCATGCAGGAGAATCACATGGAGGCTTGTTAAGCACAGCCTGCTGGGCCCTACACCAGGTGCTGCTGTTACAGTAGGTCTGGGTTGGGCCCATGAACTTGCATTTCTGACCAGTTCCCAGGTGCTGCTGCTACTGGTCGAGGGACCACGCTTTGAGAACGTCTTGTCTCCCCGATGCTGAGCTCAACTGCCTGTTGCCATATATTCTCATTCCTGACCTGTTGTTTATTCGCATAGTAGGGAAATATTTCTCTTTAGGAACATCAAAAAGGACATTGAGTATCATCTGTTCTAGTAAAATGGAGATGTGTACATTTCTTTGGGGATATGAAGAATATTCCCCCATGTTACCATGGGAACAATTTGCATTTATGTCAAATAAACACAACTTAAGGTGCCATCGTTATGTCACCAGGAACACAGCATGGGGAACGTGCCATGTGGTGGTTGTCTTACACCTGCCACCTCATTTATTTACTTTATCTGCTTGACCCTGGTGTGTGGCCCAGCCCACTATGGCTTACCCCTTAATTAAACAGTGTTTGAGCAGGTTGTATTACAGCCATAGATCAGGATTTGGAGAATAAGAGAGTCATAGTGTCTTCTCTCATGGACCAGTGGGACAGACGGATAAAACAAATTGAACAGATATGTAAGTGAAGGCATTTCAAATTGCAATAACAGTCAGGGTGCTGAGACGGGATAATAGATATGTAGGGATGTCTTTTAGTCTGGGTGGTCAGGGAGGCCTTTCTGGGCTCCCCAGACTGTTGGATGAGGGATTGGGAAGCAACAGGGATCCTGGACCCAGTCAGCCAGAAACTCTGCTCCATGAGATGGAGTGTCGACTATGTAGGGAAACATCTCGAAGATCCTGTGGTAGGCAATGGTTTCTTAGACTTTACACCTAAACACAAGCAATGAAAGAAAAAATAGATAAATGGGACCTCCTCCAAATTAAAAACTTCTGCACTTCAAAGGAACTTTGTCAAGAAAGAGAAAAGGCAGCATATGCACTGGGAGAAGATATTTGGAAACCACATATCCAATAAGGGTTTAGTATCCAGAATATATCAAGATAGCCTACAGTTCAACAACAAAAAGGCAAACAACCCAATTAAAAAATGGGCAAAAGACTTGAATAGACATTTTACTAAAGAGGAAATACAAATGACCAAAAAGCACATGAAAAGATGCTCGGTATCACTAGCTACTAGGGAAATGCAAATCAAAACCGCAATGAGATATCATTTCACACCTCGTAAATGGCCACTATTAAGAAACCAGCAAACTACAAGTGTTGGAGAGGATGTGGAGAAATAGAATACTCGTTCACTGTTGGTGGGAATGTGAAATGGTGCAGCTGCTGTGGGAGACAGTTTGGCCTTTCCTCAGGAAGCTAAGTAGAGAATTGCCATATGATCCGGCAATCCCATTACCAGGTTACCCAGAAGAACTGAAAGCAGGGACTTGAACAGACATTTGCACACCTATGTTCATAGCAGCATTATTCACAATTGACAAAAGATGGAAACAACCCAAGTGTCCACCAACTGATGAATGGATAAACAAAATGTGACACATACACACAATGGAATATTATTCAGCTGTAAGAAGGAACAAAGTCCTGATGAATGTGACAACATGGATGAACCTGGAGGACACTATGTTGAATGAAATAAGCCAGACATAAAAGGACAAATGTTGTATGATCTCACTAATATGAACTAAGCATAATGAGCAAACTCATAATTAGAATCTTAGAATATAGGTTACCAGGAGACAGATTGGGGGTAGAGAGTGGAGAGCAGATGCTTAATTTGTGCAGAATTTCTATTTAGGTTGAATGTAAATGTTTGGACTTGGATGGAGGTGATGGTAGCACATAACTGTGAGTATAATTAACAGTACAGAAGTGTGTGTGTGTGAATGAGATTGAAAGGGGAAGTTTAAGTTCACGTGTGTCACTACAAGGAAAGCTAGAGGATAAAACATGGGACTGTATAACACAGGGACCCCTGTTGCAGACAATGCATATGGTTAATAGTACACATTTAAGAATATTCTTTCAGGAACTATAACAAATGTACATCACTATTACAAGGTATTAATAATAGAGGGGTATATTGAACAAATATACCTAATGCAAACTATCGACTATGGTTAACAATAATATTTTAATAATCTTTAAATATAAATAAATCTATAGAGACAGGATTAGATCGGAGGTCATGTAGAGGTGGGGAAGGATGGAGGGATTGAGAGGTGACTGCTAAGGGGTAAGGGGTTTTTCTTTATGGAGAGTAATGAAAATGTTCTAAAATTGATTGTGGTGATGAATGCACAACTGTGATTGTACCAAAAGCCATTGAATGGATAGTATGGCATGTAAATACATATCTCAGTCAAACTGCTTAAATCCAAAAAAAAAAAAAAAAAAAAATGATGGTGCCTAGGCTGAAGGTCAGGAAGCAGGAAGTCTGGGTTCTAATCCTGACTGCATGGTCACTGTTTCCAGGCTTTCCCCAACTCTACAGATTGTACTCCCTTGAAAGCCAGGGCCAAGGAGCCTTCCCGACCCTTTGGACATAGCCCCCTTTGCTCTCTCTCACTCGCCTTCTCCTGCCCTCTGACCTCCAGCTCTGACTGTCGTCTCCTGCTTCAGGGGCCCACACAGGGGCTTGCATGGGTGCTTTGTGGCTTCCTGAAGACCCACGAATGTCTCCAAGAGGCCGTGCAGGCCCTGGTGAGTCACTAGGCCCCCTGGACTTCAGAGCCTTTGCGACCATTTTGTCCCACCCTCATTTGCAGATGAGGAAACTCAATAAAGGGCCCTCCACTTCTCAGTTGGTCAGCAGACATCATGGGTCACTGAGGCAGGGCCTTTCCTTCCTCTTGGCCTTCCTAACAGAGTCTAGTCCAAGGCCGAGCACAGAGCAGGGGTTCTGCATATGCTAACTGAACTGATACTTCTCATATCTGCGGCTCCTAGAACGGCTAACGAATCTTGCACGGACATAGCAAACCAGTAGCCAACTCCTCCCTATCGTGCTCATGGCAGACATCACTAATCATTCAGGACACTTTCCCATTGAGCCCACACATAGCATCAGAATCCTTCTCAACACAGTACTCCAGGAAGTGGATGCCAATGAACTAAAGTGACTTGTGGGATGAAGCTCATGAGCTGCCCCTGTGGTAGGAACAGGTATGACATCATGTGCACCTCACTTGACTTCTTGCAGAAGCAGAAACCTGCTATATGGACTTCAGATGGGGTTGTAGGTTTCTGAGCTGGGCACACACAGTGGCTGGGGCAGAACTGGTCTGTTGGCTAATGAAAAGGGAGCTAGGGAAAGTGGACAGGCAGTGGGCAGGGTGACATCGAACTCAAGTCATCCCAGAGTCCTGCAGAAGTGTCCATCAGAAGAAGAAAGCCTGGGTATGAGGTATGGGGCCAAAGTAATGTGTAGGGAATGCAGAGTGGGCAGTGGGTTCTGCTGGGGGGCTCCCAGGGGCTGGCAAAGGGCTACTTCTGCCCCTGGAGCATGAGGACATGAGGAAGCAGAGCCAGCTGAGCCCTTCTCTTCTGCCCCACCCAGGCTGATGGGGGCTGGTGTCTGTCACAGCTCCCATTGGGGTCCACGAGGAATCACTGGGGCAGCTTGTAGCCCTGCTCTTAGTGAAGTCCCGTGCTGTGGAATGGGCTGGGGCCCTGCTCCCAGGGCTCTGCACCCCGGGGTGGAAGTCAGCACAGTGCAACGGCAAAGGCCTCTGCTTCCTTCCAGCTTCCCACGTTCCCAGCCCCCAGCTCTGGGCTGGCCTGCAAGGGCACGTGTGCAACTTTGCAGAGACTGTAAGCTCCAGGAGGACAGCTGGCACCATGTCACTTTCCCCCGTGAATCGCAGCACCTGGCCCTTGAACGAATGAACGGCTGAGTGGCCAACTGAGTGAATGGCACTTCCCCTTTTGCAAGCTTGCCTTGCTTGGATGCTTGTTGGACATTTGTCATCTCTGCTACACCGTCCACTTCCTGAAGGCAGGGGCTGAGTCGGGTTGGTTCACAGGTGTATCCCGGAGCCAAACACCATTCCCCCTTGTAGTAGGAAGCCATCAATGACTGTGGGGTTACGCTGAGCCTAAGCAAAGGCCATGTATTACTGCACCCTTGGGGCTTTGTTAAGTTCTGGGTCTGGGATGCTAGCAGCCTTAAGCCATCTGGAGCTAGGGGTCCTGGCGGTCCCTGACACTCTGGCTGCTTGGCACAGCTCACCATTCCCCAAATGCTGCTGACACCCCTCTGCTGCCCTGTCTCTGCTCACCCCCTTCTCCACGCCTGGAGTTCCCCTTTCCGCCCCATTGCGGCCCATTTGAAATCCTCTCTTTTATTCAAGGCGCAACTCCAGGGCCACCTCCTCCAGGAAGCCTTGCCTGGAGAATACCTGTAATTCTGCATGTCCCCAGCTCTCTCCACTGCTCTCCCCGAAGCAGTGGAGACATCGCAGTGTCTGTGAGAGCCGGCAGCCACCACTTGGGGAGATGCCTGGCCCACTCTGCTCTGAGGGGCTGCTCTCCCCAAGGGCAAGGGAACACACCTGGGACCTTACCTCTGCAAGGAGGCACCTCGCAAACAGACCCTCACTGCCACCACAACCTTTGCCTCTTAGCAGCACGGCTCAGGTGCCAGGCTTTGGGGACTGCACATGTGCAGCGGGTGGTGTAGAGTCTGGGTCAGACACTCCCTGGATGTGTGGGGTCTTGGGTGACTTGGTTTCTCAGAGTCCCATTTCCCTCAACTCTAAAATGTGGTGCCTCTACCAGACTCACGAGGCTGTTGTGGGAACTGGATGTGCCCATGTGATCCACTCCATCCTGCCTCAGCTTCTCCCTGCCTAAAGTGGTTCTCCCTTCCTCATTGCCCAGCTAGCTCCTATTTATCCTTTAGAAATCTGGGCCCAAGGCCACCTCCTGCAGGAGGCCTTCCTTGATTACCACTAGTGGTCTGCTTCCCTCATCTGGGTCTTGTTCAGCAGCTCCTACCTGCCTAGAGTCTGCCTCCTCGCTAGACTGTGAGATCCCTGAGGGAAAGACCTCGTATCCTTGCTTCTCCAAAGCAGCCCTGGCACCCAGCCTGGTGCCTGGCACTTCCAAGGCACTCAGTGAATATTGGCAAAGTAGCTAAGTTTAAAGAGCCTGGTACCTAGAGAGGACCCCACAAATTGCAGTTTTTCTTGTGGTTCCCACAGGCCACATAACTGCACCTCACTTCATGCTGCCAGGGGGCGGTTACATTGCCAGAAAGCTCTGTGTCTGGCTGGCACCAGCCTGGCCTCCCTGGGAGCTGCATGTCCACGCTGGGCTTTGCCAGGTGAGCAAGGGTGGGGCGGGGCCCTGTGAGGGGTTCCTGAGCCCCCACATCGGTCACTGCCTGAAATGAAGCCCTGTGGGCCAGGGCCTCCTGGGATCCAGCTGGGCTTGGAGGGAGGGTGGGAAACCTGTGTCTGCACACAAGCTGGCTGGTTTACTCGGCTTGATAACAGGGCGTTGTCTGTCCCCAAGTCCACAGCTCCAAGAGAGGGTCTATGCTCAGTTTCGGCCACTGTGCTCAGTCTGGTTTCTGGAATCCTCATCCATAAACCCCAAACCATGTCTGGCTCTTGAGCCCACTTCTCTTGCCCTTAGCCTGGTGCTCGTGTCTGCGTTTCAAGCCACCAGGTCCTGAATCTTCTATTTCAGTCGTCTGAGCCTCTGTGTCTTCATCTGTCAAATGGGAATAGGAACCTTGAGAGATGTGTGCATTTTGAGAATCCAAGTGAATAATAACCAGCATTCCCAGCACTTTGCAGTTTGCTAAAGCCTTTCATATAGGCGTCCCTGACAGAATGCAGAGTGTCTTCTTTGGGGGAAATGAAGACAAATGGGTGCTGGGGAGATGAGATGCACAATGGGGAAGCCCTGGTGTGGATACAAGTCTGAGGGTACCAATCATGCTGACGTAATGTACATCGTGCCCTGAGAGAGCCTGCTGTGGGACTGTGACCTGGGACAGACAGACAGCGACAGTGAGTCCTTCCCGGGGTTGGCAGAGAAGTGTCTGCAGCAGCTGGCTTGCCTGCAGGGCCACGGCTTACCTGCCTCTCTCAAATCAGAGTGTCAACATGCACGGAGGGTAACAGCCTTGGAAGCCCTTTGCCCTGGGCCTGCTGGGTCCACAGCCTGGTCAGCTGGAGGGATGGACATTCCTGGGAACATGCACGCAGGCAGGCACGCGCTCATGTACACACACTCACACATGCACACAGGCACACAGGGCTCTGAGCTGACTCCCTGACTTGTGTAAACCTGGGTGTCTCATGTCTCTATGTAGGACACATGGAAAAATGATTCCCGAGCAACTTCTGGACAGAATATTCTATCTAGTTCCCTCTTGCCTCCCACCACATTTTACAAACTGGGAGACTGAGACCAGAGAGGGTAAGCTGTCTGCCCAGGGCCTCACAGCAGGACAGTGGCTGAGCCAGTGGCAGCAGGTGATATAGTAGGATGCCCTTACCTGTGAGTGGGGCTCGTCAGGGAGGTTTCTGCTGCCCTGCCAGGAGGTGGGATTACTGCAAACTCTCCTTGCCTCAGTATCCCTATTTTACAGACAAGGAAAGTTGCCTTGGCAACCGTCTTGCTCAAAGGGCTTTCCCATCCCAGATCACTTAGAGACTCCGAGGCTCTGAGTTGGAGGCCTGCACTGTGGGTTTTGCTCCACATTGCGGGGAAATTCCAGGTCTGCAGCTGCTGCTACCAGACTCATTCAGGCTGGAACTTAAAAATAAAAAAGGGAACTTTCCAAACAGCGTTCTGTGCAGAGGCCCATGGTACGGCCTCTCCCCGTGGCCACCCACTTGGGGCCGCCCACTCTGCTCACCGTATGTATGTGGGGCTGTGGCCTGCTTGGCTGGACACCCCTCCCCCTGTCTGCCCCCCAGTCCTGCTCACACAGGCTCCCACCTGGCCTCTCACCTCCCCAGCCCTCCCCTGCCTGCTGGAAGGCTGCGGTAACAAGATGCCCTTTGTGTGTTCTGGGCAGGGGAGGGCCTGCCCGTTCTCCTGGCCACTGCTTCTTGCTGCTGAGTCACAGCTCCCCACCAGGCTCTGAGGACAGAGAGCCGCAGGTGACTGGCCAGGCAGCACAGAGCCCAAGACCTTGGAGATGACCTCAGGCAACCCCTTCCTTGTACCGGTGGGGAAACTGAGGCTCAGGGAGGGGAAGGGGCTGCCTCATGCCTTCCTGGGGACAAACGTCAAGACTGGGCACCTCATCCTGTGGTCTGTGGGTTTCCAGGCTTGTCACAAGGCTCTAATGGTGTTCTTCTCCCTCCCCAGCATGTCTTGGATGTGTCTGTGTGTCCATCTGTGTGTGCACATGTGCTCGAGTATGTGTCTGAGTGTTCATGTTCCCATGCATGCGAGAATGTGACTGTGTATGTGTGTTTGTGTGAGTCAGTGTGTGAGTGTGTTTGCTTTTCTAGGGCCCCTCAGGCCTCCTCCAGAGGCATCCCCAGGCCTGTCCTCGGTGGCATTGACTTTTTTACCTCCCTCTTTGGGCTTACCTGGACATGGCCTTGCCCACTGCAGGAGGCCGGTGGCTCCTCCAGCCTGAGCAGGTGAGTGCCTGTGACAGGCAGCTCACTACCTGCCAGGTCATGCCCTGAACCTAAGGTAGGGTGTCTCCCTGCCTGCCTGCCCTGTGCTGTGTGGGACTTATTGGTGGGGGCCCAGCCAGGACTGTGGGGTGCTTGAGCATGTGGACTCTGGAACCAGGCTGCCTGGGTCTGAATCCTGCCTTTCCATCTCCTCTCTGTGTGACTTGGTCAAGTTACTTCCCCTCTCTGAGCCTCCATTTCGCACCTTTAAAGTGGGGATAATAATAGCCCTGCCGCACAGAGTTATGATGGGGTTAAACGAGTTAGGATGTCTAAAACTCCTCTTGTGCAGTGCCTCGTATGTAGTGCCTTGTATGTCCGCCATAAATATTAGGTACTGTCATTACTGTTTCAACTCCTATTTGTTCTTCTCGATCCCAAGAGTGCTATAGGAGATCCAAAGGCCTGAGGGCGATTCCGAAATCTGCAGCCTGAAGCTGCCAGCAGCAGGAGAGGCCCAGGGCCTCAGGTCACTGATGATTAGGCCGTGAGGGGCAGGGGACTCTCGCCACTGAGTGGTGCCACCCTGAGCGCTGGCCCCAAACCAGGAGGGGTCTGGGCAGTGCAGGGCTGAGCCAGGCCCCAGGAGGCAGGGCAGGGCGGGCCGTGGGGCTGGAGCCGGCACTCCTCCCTCTCCCGGCAGCCTTGGCGGGCAGTGGGGGCTTCCTGTTGCTGCAGTCATGAAGCACCCCCCTAGAGCCTTGGACAGCCATCTGGGCTGCGGGCTCGGCGAGGAGGCCCCGCTGGCCACCTGCCTGCTTGGCGTGGGCTGCTTCCGAGAGGCAGCAGGGGCATCTGCGGGGAGCTGCGGCTGTGGGAGGAGGGCTGAGCGGCCGGTTCTCTGGCCTGGGCAGCCTGGCAGCCCCAGACGGCCGTGGGGAGGCCCGGTCAGACAGCAGCTTCCTGCCCTGATTCTCCCTGCACGTACCACACCCAAGCCCAGAGTCGGAACACCCGGCTGCTCCTCCCAGCCACTGCAAGCACTACTGTGTGACCTTGGGGAGGTCGCTGTGCCCCTGGCTTCAAGTTTTCTGTCTATACAGTGAGCAGGCTGGACGCTCGGGCCCAGACCTCTGTCCAGTCAGTGCTGCTGTTGCTAGGCCCAGGGTTTGCCTGGGAGAAACGCTGGGTCCTGGGAGGGTTTCTTCCTTGCCTGGTGGGCGAGACTCCCAGAGTGGCAAGGTCCTGAGAGACTGTCTCTCCAGAGAGTTGGAGGCTGGCTAGGCCCGAGGTGGCAGCTTCTTATTCATTCGTTTGTTCATTTTGTTCATTCATTCATTCATTCATTCAACAGTTTACTGAGCATTGTCGTCAGGCCTGACACTGTTCTAGGCTCTGTGGAGACAATGGAAATCAGAGTCAGAGATAAACCTGCAGCCCATCAATTATAATACATTGTAATCAACTCTTGGATGGGCAGATTGAGTCCGGAACTTGATGCAGGCTAGGGAGGCAGAACAAGCTTCTGAGAAGATCGGAGGCCTAAACAGAGATCTGAAGGAGTTGGAGGGAGCCAGGGTTGTGGGAAGTTTAGAACATCCCAAGCGGCAGGCACTGGCCTGGGAACCTTATTCACATCCCCTTCCCCATGCTGTCCTCAAGGAAGCTAATGGGGTGCCACTGTTTCGATCCCCATCTTGCAGATGAAGAAACTGAGGCACTGAGAGATTAAATGACTCACCTGACATCAGTGGAGGGCAAGAATTCAGATGCAGGCAGCCTGGCTCCAGAGCCTGTTCTCTTAATCACGGCCCACGTGCCTCCATCACGCCCAGCTCACCCCAGGCTGCACCCCAGCAGGACTTGGGGTGTAACGAATTGCTCTCTGGAGGCCCATGGGGATAGAGCCCTGGTCTGACGACATGTGGGTGAAAGGACAGAGCCAGCTCAGTAACTGCTGACAAAACCCAGGCCCCTCCTCCCCTTTATGCCTTCTACCCCTCCATCAAAAGGGTGGTAGACTTTCTGCTTCCTTCTCTCAATCAACATCATGAGAGGAACCAGTCTGTGGTTTTATCCAGAGATTTTGGCTCCAGATGCACCTGGATTTTACCAGCTCTACCTTTCACCAGTCAGGCGGCCTCGGCCAGAATATACCTCATCTTCTGGAGCCTCCATTTCCCCACCTACAAAATGTGGACATTACCCCCTGCCCCTCTGCAGGTTGCGTGGGGATAGGAGATGTGAGCTGTGTAGTAGCCAGTGTGGCATCTGTGCTCCGGCAGTGCCAGTGGCCCCGTCCCCTCCCACCGGCAGGCCTGGCCCTTCCTTCCCGTCTGGGTGTGGGGGAAATGCAAGGGTCGAGAGCCCAGCGGGCCATGGAGGGAGGACAGCACTGCCTCATCCGGGAGCCCAGGGTTGCCTGCTCGGGGTCTTCCCTGCCCCAAGAACCCCCAGGCTGTGAGCCACCCCATCACAGGCTCAAGAAGGTCCAGCTGGGTGGGGAGGCTCCCTGGGCCCTGCCTCCAGGCGTGCAGCTCCACTGGGATGCTGGGGTGCTTGGGGGGGCAGCAGTGGAGCCTGAATTGGAACCCAGACCTGTATGTTACCAGGGCCATCTGGGAGGAGGAGTCCGGGCCGTGGGCTGGGGACCCCTCCTATGCTGGCTCCACCTGCGTGACCTGTGACCTGGGGAAAATCACTGATTCTGTGTGTGTCTCGGTCCCCTCATCTGTAAAGGGGGCAACAATGCTGGTATCCCCCTCGTAGGGTATGCTGGCGGCTGGAAGAGAGGGTGGCAAGTGGCCGGCAGATAGTATCAAAGTGAACAGTTACTGTCTTCCAGCCATGCTCCTCCAACACATGCAAGTGCCTGGGACAGATCAATCAACCTTTCTCTCCTACCCTCACAGAAAATTGGCAGACGAATGTGTCCCCCAAACTTCCAAACATGTAGGTTTCCTCCTCTTCTTATCTTAAACCACTTAAATTCCTCACCAAGGCATTCCTGGGGATAGTGGATGTGGGGACCAAGGGGTAGAAGTGCCAAAGGACAAAGAACTTCTTTAACAAAATCTGGTGGTCACAATTGTGTGACCTTTGGAGGTAGTGAGCTCTCCATCCCTTGGGGGTGTGCAAGCAGGCTGCATGGCCTCCTAGTGGGAGTATCTGATGGTATGAATATTTTTTGAGTGCTCACTGCATCCTGGACCCCACACTGAGAACTCTGCATCTTCTTCATTTGTTCCTCATAATTACTTCATGAGAGAAGCAGTGACTATCCTACTTAATGGGTGAGGAAACCAACGCTTAAATGCATTCCTACCTAAATACATGTACATGTGAGGCTTTCCTGGGGTCACGCCCTACGTAGCAGAGCTGGGATTTGAACCCTCATCTGTTTGACAAATTCCACGTGGCCCCTGCATTCTCTAGGTCCCATGGGATTCCGGCTAGCCATGATCTGCTGATGCTCTCCGGTGAGGGTTGGGTTGGGAAGAGGCCCGAGCAGGGAGGGCAGCACCTCCTCTGATCGCGTGAGGGGGATGGGTGGTGGAGAGCATGAGCCCTTTCCTTAGCCTTGTTGTCCAGGACAGGGCAGGTCAGCGGGCAGCGAGGCTTCTGGCTCCTGGAAGAGCTTTGGCTGGAGCCAGGAGGCCTTCTGCGTTGCTTTCCATTGCCTGGGGCTGGGCCTGGGACTCGGCTGCCTGGGGCTGGGGGTGGGGGAGCCACTGGCCAAGGCCACACGGTCAGCTGGAGGACAGGTCTTCCAGTCTCGGTTTACTGGGGACACCTACCCAACCAGGCTCCGTTTAGCCCCTTGATTTCTTTCACTGGGAGAAATTCACTGGGATGGGTTGGGCAAAGGTGTTGCCAGCCTGGTCAAGCCAGCATGCTCCATGAGGGCTCAGAACCAGGTCGAATTAAAGCAGGCTCCCTCCCTGTGCACCCCCCTCCTTGCAGGGGGCATTAGGCCCCACGTCTCCTGGGTCCCGGGTTGGGGGGTGTTGACTAAGCCCGGGTGACTGGGCAGATCCTTGGTGGGTATTTCACCTAGAATGATCGCGGCTTAGAGCAGACCCTGCTTTCTCCCACAAGCCAGGCTCTGAGAACGCCCCCACCATCGTCCTGGGTTGCTCTGGATCCCTCCCTTTCCTTCACCCACCTCCAGCCAATGCTACTGACGCTACCTAGATCCTGAGTTTTCTCCACTGTCACCTTTCCCATCCAAACCATCACCTCCTTTCCACCGGCTTCCTCAATGAGTCTCCCAACTGCTCTGCAAGTGTCGTTCCTGCTTCCCTCCCATCCCTCCCATCCCTCCCCTATACAGCTGCGAGATGGAGCATTTAAACACAAAATCAGATCCTGGAACCCCCTTTGTGGGGGCCTGCACTCCGGACCCAGGGGGCCGCCCTGGGTGACCTGCCTGCCCACCTCTCTGCCCTGTCCCCATCCCATACTCTCCCAGCCCTGCTGTGCATCATCTCCTTTCTCCTCCTCCTGCTGGTTCCCACCTCTGGGCCTTTGCTTGGTGGTTCCTGCTGCCTGGAATTTTCTCCCCCTAGGTCTGCATGGCTAGCTCCTTTTCTCCTAGGCTCAAGAGACACTTCTCAGAAAGGCCTTCCCCAATCACATGGTCTAAAACCATCTCTCTATTCCATGACTGCTCCAATATGCAGTTTCCCATCTTGTCCCTTCTGTATCTCCAGAGCCCCAGTGGAGCTGGTACAGAGCAGATGCTCAAGGATCATTTGTTGAATGAATGAATTTTCATGGTTCCATAGAGTCCCAGTCAGAAAAGACCTTGGTCTTTTCTTTGCTGGACCTTGGAAAGTCCTTTGCAGTCCCAGAAGCTTCCTGGTTAGCCCCAGCTTGCACCCCCCCTGGGGACAGGATGCTCATCCCCACTGAGGCAGCACTTCTCATCTCTGAGCAGCTTGGACCATTAGACTTTGTACTTATTCTGATCTGAAATCAGCTCCCCAGTGACTTCCACTTAGCTCAGCTCACTGAGGCTGACACCCCTTCTGCAGGAGCTTCCATCCAATAATTGAAGAGAGTGCAGCAGAGTCACGGGTTAAGGGTTTGAATTCTCTCTATTCTACCTCTCCAAGGTCAATTAGAAGTTCCTGAAGTCTCTGTCTCTCAGTGTCCCCTCCAGAAAGGCTGGGGTTGCACTGGGATCAGAGAAAATACTTGCAGGCGTGCTCATCATGGTGTCTGCACAGGGCTGCTGCTTGATAAGTGTTCGAGTTTGGAAGAAATGTCTCCATGATTCTTCATTACTCCAGGGCATCCAAGCTCTCCTCACTGCACCCCTCTTCCCATGGGGGACACCTTCAAAAAAAAAGAAAAAGGAGACACAAAAAGACCGTCCTGCTCAGGTGGGCCTGGCAGCAGGGTGGCAGGGAGGAGGGGAGGGGCTGCCAGAGCTTTCCCATAGTGATTTATAGCATTTTGCCTTTTGGAAAACATTGCTGTGCAAAGTTGTCCAAGGTCAGTGCCTCTGTTTTGCAATCTCTTTGTGAAAAGGGAGAAGGGAAAGTGGGCAGCGTTACCAGTGTTTTAAGGAGCTGGCTCAGAGGAAGGCAGCTGACTGCAGCCACCACCTCCCAAAAGGGCCTGGAACAAGAGGGAGGAAACCACCATTTCTAAAGGCCCTACTGTGCGCCCAGCCTTGTGCTAGGCAGGTTGCAATAGGGAACAAGGACTGAGGGCTGAGGGCAGGCCAGCATGGTTCCTAGCACTTTCTTTGGATTGACTCCTTTAATGAATTTAATTTTCATGACTACCCCCATAAGTAGGTTTTATCACTCCCATTTTAGAGATGGGTTAGTTGAGGCAAAGGGAGGTTAAATTACGTGCCCGGGGTCCCACACAACTACTCGGAGATGAGGATAAATACTACCACCGCTTTAGGGATGAGGACGCTTGGCTTGGAGGGGGTAAGCTGCGTCCGAGGTCATGCAGCAAGAGGAGAGGGCAGGGGCAGAATTTGAACTCTGGTCTGGGGGGTGCCAAGCAGTGTACCATTCCCTGCTGTGCCACTGGGCTGCCTGCCTCGCCTTCTCTCCTTTGTCCCCTGAAACGAGGAGGACCGGGAGGGATGGTGGGAGCTGGGCCACCCCCGAGCTGCCCGGGGCCCCTCTGTTTTCTCTGTCGGTGGTGCCCATCTGGGGCTTTGTGTCAGCATCTGTGTTTCCAACACAGACCTCCTAGAGGAAGAAGCTGAAATCCCCTGTAAACTTCCCGTTCCTCCTTAAGCACCTTTCTTTGTTATCAGAGGGGTTTCAGGAAGGTTTCAGATAAAGAGGTGATGTCTGGGTCCTGTGATTCTGGAACAGACCCCCCACGCACCATGGGGCGAAGTCAGTTGGGGAGAAGTTCCTGGGCCTGAACCCAGGCTCCAGGTCCCGCCCAGCCTGCCTCTGGGTCCCGCCTGCACTGCTCTCCCATCCATTGGCAGCACCTTCTCCCAGGAAAGGTTGGGATGGTCCCCAGATCCTGGAAGCCCCCGGAAGGAGGGTCCCTGTCTTTTCTCGATTATGCCCAAGGGCCCAGTGTGGCTTTGCCAATGGAGGAAGGTCCAGTGTTGAGGGCTCAAGTCCCAGGCTTAACAATGACAATCTCAGGAGATGTGGTGACATCATCTGTAGAATGGGTATCATGAGGTCGCAACCCAGCTGGCAGATGACGATCCAGTGGGGCGATGGATGAGAAAGCCCTCTGAAAACTTTGGTCACACCTTGGCCAGTGGTTCCGAAAGAGTACATGGCATTGGAGTTGCCTGGGGACCCTGAAATGTACTGATGCTTGGCTCCTTCCCCCAGGGCTGCTGGTGTGATTGGTCTGGGGTGCAGCCAGGATGGGGAGGTGTAAAAGCTCCCCACGTGACTCTGATGTCCTGCAAAGCCCGGGAACTCCAGCAGAGCCCATTCCTTTCTGTGATCTCACTGGCTTGTAAGGCAGGAAGGGAGCCTGTAGGTCAAAAGCAGGCCCAGATTTTGCTTCTGGACACCTGTTTTGCCCTCTAGATTTGTCCAAATGCATCCTGCTGAGAGTTTTGAATCCTAAACACCTGCTATTTGCAGTGTGAGCCTCTGGTAGATGCCCTGTGATTTTTGCTGCTCTCATTTCAGATAATGAGCCTGAGTTGTGGATGGACAAGAAGTGGGAGGCCCAGGCCCAGCCCAGCCCCTCCACACACTCGCACAGGTTTCCTTCCCTTCCCAGTTCTCACCTTAAAGGTCAGGGGAAGGAAGGGGCCAAAGCATCACTGAGCCCCGACCATCACTCAGGGCTTGCACAGGGATTAGCTTAGCTAACCGAAGAATAATTGGGTGAGAAAGGCATTATCATCTCATTTGCAGAAGAGGAAGCCAAGGGATCGGCCCACAGTCTCCAGGACTATGAATGGCAATGTGGGATATGAGCCTGGCTCTGTCAGCCCACTAAGTCCATGCCATTGCAGGGGGCAGATGGTGGGGAAGTGTGATTTAGTAGAGGTGGGTAGGTTGGGGGCAGAGGTCAGGATTTTGGGGTGCAGAGTGGGCCCAGGCTCTCTCTCTGCTTTTCTTTCCCCTGGTCACCAAAACTGAGGACAGCTCTGGGTGTCTGGGGGCAAAGGAGGGTGGATGGTTTTGAACAGGTGCTTCCTCTGTTCTCCTGGGGTTGAGCTCTGGGGATAGTGGGTCTATAGTTTTAGTCTCATAGGGCCAGGTTGGGGAAAGACCTCTGACTTCAGTTTCCTTGCTGGTGGAGTGACTGTGTGGGAGTTGGTGATGGGTGAGAGAGGGGGTGACATTCTCAAGATACCCCGACAGGCAGCTGTGGCTCTGAAGAAGCCCAGGCAGTCAGGCTGGGTCAGGATTCGTGACCACCACACATCTGGAGCCTAAGAGTGAGGCAGCCACAAATGGGGCCTCATCGGGGAAGACTCCAATGCCACATGTTGGCAATCCAACTTGAGTGGGGAGCCAGGAATGGTGGTCCAGGCCCTGCTTATCCCATCCCCTCATTGAATTGGGGGTGAAGTCTCTATCTCACCCAGGCTCACTTGTCCCCATCTGTAAAATGGGACTTGCTGTAAGTGATGGTTAAGGCAAGCACAAATTAAGGCCTCCATCCATCCATTCATTTGTCCGTCCATCCATTCATCTCTGCTTCCATCCATGCCACTGCCAAATCTTACTGCGCTCCTTTGGCAAGCTAGCTCCAAGCAAGATGCTTGCATGCAGAGATGAGTCAGAATTCTTCCTGTTTCCATGGGCTCACAGTCCCAATGGGGAGGTCAGGATGTGGATAAAGAGGTGGCACTTAGTTCAGCCTGGGCTCTGGGGTGGGTTTCATGGAGGAGGCACGTTTGACATAAGAGTGAGAGCCCCTGGAGGGAGGGGGAAGGGTTTCCCAAGCACAGGAACAGCCCAACAAGGGCACAGAGGCCCAAGGTGGAGAGGGGTATTTAGGGTCCCCTGGCTCCTTGTTACAGCTGAAGTTTCACAGTCACCACCATGAGCTGTCAGTGGGGGTTTCTGAGACAAGGCAGAACATGCTAAAAGATGCCACTCTAGGAAGCTGAGTCTGCTTGACTCACGGGGCAGGGAGGGGCTGTGAGCATAGCAGAGCAGGGCAAGGCAGGAGGCTGGGGCGGCTCTGGAGAGGCGAGTTTTGGGCCTGTCCGGCTCTGCCCCTTATTAGGCACCTCTCCACCTCTGCCCAGTGTCAGTTTCTCATTTGTGGGTCAGGAAGCCTGTCCTGCCCAGGTGTGGAGCAGCCGGGAGCTGGCAGCCTGGGGACGCACCCAATCTGGCCCTCATCCCCGTTCAGCCCCAGTGGAAGGAGGGATGCTGTCATTTGCATCTCAAAACCTCTATCTCCCTGCGTCTTCCTTAATAAGGAGCCAATTACAGCTCTGCCCCAATCTGCAGGTTGCCTGCGTGTTATTGGACTTTTATCCTGTTTGGGGTCTAGAGGAACTGCTCCCTTAAATGTCACATTTAGCATATGCAAATAAAGAGATAATTGTCTCTAATGGAAAATGAACCCACCTGCTTGCTGTGAGCACCAGACAAAAGCAGGCATGGGTGACACGGTGACAGGCATTGCGGGGGTGCTTGTGCATAGATGCCCCAGCCCCTGCCTCAGCCGAGGGCCCTCCTGGCCTGCCCTTCTCTCTCCATCTACAAGATCATCCCCCTAGTTTATAGATGTGGACACAGAGGTCTGGAGAGGCGGAGGGGCTTGTCCGTGCTCACGGGGTGAGTTAAACTTCTTTGGGGAAACTTACTGCAGCCTACCCTGGGGCCAGTGAGAGCCCCTGAGATGGGAAGTTTCTCCAACCAGACAGAGGAGTCACAAGACAGCCCTGGGCTCTAGCTGGGGAATTTGTATTCTTGGTGGCTAATGGTTTCTAATCTGGGAGCCATGCTTGGTAATCTGGAGGCTCAAGAGGAGAGGGGAAGGGACTTGGAGGCCACCCCACCCACCTCCCCCAGAGCCTGCTCTCTCCAGCCTTTCCCTGGTATCTTTCGCTCAAAGCTAGGAGTGGAGGTGGAACCGGCTGTCTCGAGACAGGGAGTGATCCCGATGTCACTGGCAGCAAGCAAGCAGCAGGGCAAGGCCCTCTAAGTGTCAGGTTTCTAGGAGAGAAGCTCTCGTTGGGAATGAGCCCAAGTTGGCCACTTCCTCTGTCCTCAGCTGACAATACTAAGAGGAATTTAAGGAGCCCCAGGCTTTGGAGGGACTCCCTCCAGCCATCAAAGCCCCTGTGTTGTTCTCTGACACTAGCGTCAGGGGTTTGGGCTGCCCCTCAGCCCTGGGTCCCAACCCTGGGGTTGGCCTGGGGATCCTGCCTGGAGCCTGGGGGAAGTGGTGGTATCTCAGAGAATGAAAACCTGGAGTCAAGCCCCAACAACTCCCCTTAGGCTGCATGACCTTGAACGTGCCCCTGATCCTCTTTGAGCCTTGGGCCCCTTGTGATTAGGCTGGTGAGAGGGACACCTGCCATCTTTTGGAATTTTGGGGATGCCACCAGGTGAGGCCCACAGGTGGCCTCAGCATGATGCCCAGCACACAGGAGGGACTCATTAGGGATCTATTTTGAAAAATCACTTGCTCTGCCCCCCTCCCCTTGCCTGTGGGGGGCCTGACTCCTGCTGCAAATCCCCAGATGCCGACCAGCATCTGCCTGGTGCTGCCCTGGCTGCCTGTCTCTTGGTGCCTCTTGCAGGACCCCCAGATGGCCGGCTCAGCCCAGCCCACCTCTCTGCTGGCTGGCCCAGTGATGTCAGTGACCATGGGGGAGAGGTGACCTTGGGGAGAGGCACCCGAAATCTCAAAGCTCTCTTTCCCCAGGTGTCTTGGTGGGAACACAGGTGGTTCAGAGAGGTTAAGGACTGGCCCAAGGTCACACAATGAGTTCAGGAGTCAGCTGGCCTGTCTCCAGCTTTGATGATCTAAGTGCTTCTCATGATCACAGGGAGGGGTCAACTGCTCCAAGATGAGGCCACAGCCAGGGGAGAGGATCAGGGGACGGGGCTTGGTCTGAGCAGGGTGGGTGGAAACCTACCTCCTGGTAGATGTCTGTCCTCACTCCTGCCACTGCCCAGGGCTCCTCCAAGTGCCCTGCTCCCCACCAGCTGCACAGCTCACTCTCACTGTTATGCCTGCTCTGGAAACAGGCACACCTGGTCTCAATCCTACCTGGCCCATGGTCCTGCAGCTTGTTTAGCACTTGGTCTTGGGTGACCTCTCTGGACCTCAGTTTCCTCATCTGTAAACAGGAATGGAGATGATTTTGCGGAAAGTTAGATAAAGTATCTATGGAGATAGATACAAACACACCCGGGTTCCAATCCTAGCTTTACTACTTTCCACCTGTGCTATCTTGGGCAATTGTTATCCTCCATGGGCCTCAGTTTCCCCATCATAAAATGGGGCAATAATAAGCTCTACACCACAGGGCTGCTCTGGGGCATAAATGTGCTGACTGAAGTGGTATCCTGGGTGTGACATCTCACACAGAGCAAGTGCTCATGAAGGTCCTGGCTTGCCACGGTTCCTCTACTCTCTTCCAAGCTTAGGATCCCACTCGCAGAGCTCATCCGATCGTCCCCAGGATGCAATCCAACAGGAGCTGGCTCCTTCGTTTGACATTCAAGGCCCTTCTCATCTTGGCCCTGTCTTCCCTTCCCTCTGGATTCCTCTCTCTGTTACCCAGTGCCTGCTTCCCTGCCCTGACTCCTCTGTGCCTTTGCTGATGCTGTTCTCCACATTGCCTGCTGGTCAGTACCTCTTAGGGGGCTTGGTTCTGAGATTGTTTCTCCCCTGCCCCCTGACCCCACAGCGCTTAATCATGTAACAGCCTCTTGGACAGAATCTTAGTCTGAAGTGCTCTGTGTTGCAATGTGTGTCCCAGCTAGACTGTGCGTTCCGTGGCAGGAACTCTGCCCCACTGTGACTGCTACATCCTCACCGGGACCCAGCACAGGGCTGGACCCAAAGGCAGCCGCTCGGGGGATGTTGGCAGAGGCCCAGGGACCAGCTGCCCCGTCTGTGCTCCCACCGTGTGCAGCTCTGGGCCTCACTCCATCCAGCAGAGGCTGCAACTCAGATGCCTTCTGGGTGTGGTCATCATTACAGGACTGGCCAAGCATTCCGGTTGGTTCTCTCTTTCGGGCCACATGGTTGGGTTGCCCTTCTCGGCCTCCTCTGAGGTTAGCTGCGGCCATGTGACTTGCTTTGGACAATGAAGTGGGAGCAGGCTCACAGGATGCCACCCCTGAGTGGAAGCTGTAAGGGCCAAGAGCCACTGGCCACTTTTCTTTCCCTGCTTGGTGATCACGGCAGCACGTGGAAGGATGGAGCCTCTGTCGGCCTGTGTGCTGCAGGGGCCCTGTTGACCTAGGGCAGACATGTCCCATGAGTGAGTAAGTAAGTTTCACTTGGTTAAACCACTGAGATTCAGGGCCTGGTAATTCCTGCAGCAAACTGTAGACCACCCTGACTGATCCCAGGGGCTGTGAGGTGGGGCCGTGGGCATCTGACAGAAAACTGCACGCACCGTACAAAGACATTCAAATGCCTTGTTTTTAAAAACACCAAGCTGGTCCAATACCACATCTACCAGGGACATCGCTCGGGCAAGGGCCATGTCTGACTCTCCCTTCTGTGGGGCTGCGGATGCAGGGAAGGGGCCTATTCCGGGATGTGCTTGTAGGTAAAGCCAGAGCTCTTTTCCCAATTTGCAGAAACTGAGGCCCTGAGAGGTTAAAAAAAAAAACAAAAAACCCTTGCCCAAGGTCACACAATTAGCCAATGGGCAGGCAAGGAACCAAGAATCAAACCCAATGCCGTGGCTTTCTCCACTGCCTCCATGAGTGAAGGAGGGGAGGTGCCATGTCAGAGGGACACGGCAGCCCTTCTCCCCATTTCCAGGTCCACCGACGGGCCTGGCTGGCTCTCAGGGTGTACCCCGGGTACACCCCGGGCGCCCGAATGCAGGGCCGCCAGCTGACGGAGCCTGGGCTGGGTCAGCGTGGGAGCCTGCCGTCCCCTGAGAGTTTGAGGGGAGCTTCCTCCCGGCTCAGGTCTCCCCGGCTTGTCTTCAGGGCTGCCCGGAAGCTGCCTCCGTGTGATTAATGAGTGTCTCCCCTCCCTTGGGCCCCGTGCTGAGGGATGGACAGCATGTGGCTTTGGCTGTTGTGGGTCGTGCTGGGGTTTGGGGAGCCTTGGGGTGTGGGCTGCAGCTGTTTACTTGGCAGGGCTGCACTTGCAGATGTGAGCCTGCCGGGGTGGGCGGGGGGAGCTGGGGGGTGGAACCAGAGAGAAGCCAGTGCCATTTTTCCCTCCTCTGCTGCTGCCCTGGGCTTGGAGGCTTGGCTGGAGGGGCCTACCCCCTTTGCCCCATGTTCAGAGCAGTGGATCTCAGAACCGGGCTGCCTGACATGCGGCCCCCTGATGTCTGGCCACCTCCAGCTGTCTGCAGATGTTGGTCAGTTTGTTCCTGCCCCTACCCCTCTTGGATGCTGATCCCAAGGCCTCTCCTACTCAGGCCAGTGTGGTTTTGGTTTGGAGGTTGAAGCAACATTGGGCTTAGGCCCAGGCCCCAATTATCCTGGGCAGTGGAATTTGGAGCTGGGAGGGGCCAGGTTTGAAAGAGTTCTTAGCTAATGGAGAGAAGGAATTGTGGGCTCCTCCCTGCTTAGCTCATTTCAGGGGACGGGGCAGGCCCCTGCCTCTTCCTAGAGTGCAGTCATAGGTTACCAGAATGCGTGCCCTTTTCCTTCCCATCCGAGACTCTTTCCTGTTCTTTACCCAGAGGGGCCTGCCTGGTCTTTTTCAATCTGGGACAAAAAGTGGCAGGGGACGCAGGTAGGGGAGGCTTCTAGAGTTACTGGCTGAATGAAGTAAGATTAGAGTAGAGAAGGCACTCACTGTACTTGGTCAGTGCTGAATAGCTTGTTAATACAAGTCATCCATTCCTTCTTCTTTCATCCTTCTAAGCACCATCCATCCCTCCACTTATTTACCCTTCTACCGGTTGTCATTCATCCATCCATCCATCCACCCATCCATTCATTCACCCATCCATCCATCCATCTACCCATCCATTCATTCACCCATCCGTCCATCCATTGTATTATCCATCACCTGTCTTTCCATCCAAGCATCCATCTATTCTTCCTTCCTTCTATCCATCCATCCTTCTGTCCATCCATCCATCTATCCATCCATCCATCCTTCCATCCATCCATTCAAGCACCCAACAAACTCTAGGTGAACATTTGCTCTGGGCCAGGCCCTGTGCCAGCTACAAGGTACAGAGATAAAAAATCTACTATCTCTGCCCTGAAAGAGTTCTCAGCCTGGTGGACAGATATTCAAAGAAACATCATCATCTCCCCAGCATTGTCCCTCTTAAGTGACTATAAATGCTGTTTCATAAATCCAGAGGATTAACTGACTCCAACTCAAAGACGTCTCCTCTCGGTCACTTTCTTTGCTTCCCCATGTGGCAGGGGTGTTTGACAGGCAGAGAAGAGGAGAAGGGCGTAAAGGGCATTCCTGGGCAGATGGACCAGGTTTAGCAAAGGCCTGAGCTCTGCAAATACATAGCATGTTCAAAGGAATGGTGAGCAGTTTGGTGTGGCCGCAGTATGGGGCAGTGGTAGAGAATCAGCTGGAAAGGCACATTGGGCCAGCTGTGGAGGCCTCGAGTGCCAGGGATGGTTCTTGGCCTTGACCCTGTAGTCCTTGAGGACCCGGGGAGAAGAGTGAAGTTGGGGAGGAGCAAGGAGACATGCGTTTTAGGAAGTGCATCCTGGTGGCCTTGGGGTTTTGGGGGCAGGCATATCTGGGGTTAAGTCAAACTCTTCCAGTTTGTAATTTTGTGGCCATTGTCAAATAAATTCACCTCTTTGAGCCTGTTTCTTCCTCTCCTAAATGGAGCTGATGCTGTCTACCTCACTGTGTGGTTGTAAAGGGTAAATGAGGTCCTACGTGGGAAGTAATAGTGTTGCTTCCAGTATAGTAGATGCTCAATAATTCCCCTGTCTTCCTTGGGCTTGCCTGGGAGCCAGCTGGAATTAGAGCTTGGGTCCTCTGCTGCTCATTCCAACTCATCATGCGGGTTTGGGCCAGTATCCATGGGCCTGTTTGCTCATCCACAAACTGGACATATAAGTACCCCCTCCTAGGATTGTTGCGAGGGGTGGACTAGGTGAGGAGTGTGCTAGCACACCCCCTGGGTGGAAGGCACAGTGGTGGAGCCAGGCTCAGCAAACCAGTGATGCTCTGGCTTGGGGGAGGTGTTGGGGACCAGACCTGTGACCCCAGGTGCCCTGGCACGGGGCCACCTGAAACTCTTCCCACACATGAGTTGCTCCCTCGTCCCTGGCCTGCCTGGCCCTGCCCAGCTGTGCGGTGGAGATGGCTTCCTGGTGCGGTGACTGCAGCAGGCTGGGCAAGGCCCGACACGTCTGCAGAGCTCGGCAGCCGGCCCTGGCCAACCCTGTGGCTCTGGGCCATCGCTCGTTGCTGCCCTTGCTTGACCCTGGGACCCTGAAGAGCCCAGGAAGATGTCAGGGAAAGACGACTCCAAGAGAAGGGTGCATCCAGAAGGGCTCACTCACCTGTCTTTCTGCAGACAACCTGGAAGGGGAGGTAGAAAGCTCTTGCACCCCAATCCCCCACTCTCACATGTCAGCCATTGTGAGATCCCCAGCTGTCTCAAGGACAATGAGATCCTTCCAGTGTGGCGGGCAGGGGGAACACCTTCCAGAAGAAAATAAAGGATCTGGGGAGTCAGGACCCAGGCAGATAAAGAGCCACACCCAGGGCCCCTTGAGGGCCAGCCTTTCTCACGGCCCTCATTGGGCTGCACACAGATGCACCCACACACACACATGCTCACACTCGTGTGTGTACCCACTCAAATGCACACAAACATGGTCAACTCTCTTAATACATGTATCTATGTAAGCACAGCCACACAAATGCCCACACGTAGGTGCACTTCCCTGGGATCTGTACACACCTTCATGAGCACAAATGCACATACCTGCAACCCATGTGCACATGCGTATTCAAAAATGATGGCTTTTTAAGGGTGAAAACATCTTGCTTGATAGTACTGACTCTGACATCTCTGCGGCAGTGAGGCCCAGACCAAGCATCACACTGTAAAATCGAAGTTCTTTAGCTCTGGAAAGGAAGGCAGAGATGTGAGAGTATACCACCACCCTGCCTCTGCTTGCAGATGGGGAAACTGAGGCTCTGTGAGTCAGGGCTCATGCCTCTGCTAGTTCTGTGACCTCAGCCAAGGTGGAATTCCTGTTGTGCTCATAGGTAGTCCCTTACAGCCGGGACCCTCCTCGTCCCTTTTCGGCTCTTGTCCTGGGACCTAGCAGCCCCCCTTGTCCTCCAGCCCCTCACTGGGCTCTCAGCTTCTTGTTTGGGGCAGGACAGAGGTTAAGCCCTTGACTTGGGAAGCAGGAGCAGCCTGTGCCGAGGAAGGGGGTGTCCCGGGGCTGGTTAATCCAAGGACACCCCCAGCGTGGGGTCTGTGTATTACAATATTCCCTCAAATATTTGACACCTGAAAAGAAATTATGGACTCCACAAAATGACTGCAAAATCAAAGTTAATTGATGTATGATTGAATATGTGCATAATATAACATCATGTCAACTTGTTAAATACAACTCACCTCAGCCTCTATGAAGTTATATGTAAATGATATTTGAAGTGGGATGTCGATGAATCCTGATGTGCTTATTAGGATGTGGGTATGACATTAGAGAGTAAGGGGGTTGGGGAGTGTGTGTGTGAAGATTTTAAAACAGCTGTATTGGGGTGGTGTGGGTTGGGGGCTGCTGCCCGTACCAGCTGAGTTGCCAGCTTCTGACAGATCTGCTGACACCCGCTAGGGACCTTGAGAAGCTGAGCATTTCTGGCACCTACCCGCAGATGGAGAAGCCAACCTCCAGAGAGCTAAACTCTGTGTTCCAGATTCCTCCTGGACAATCAGTTCATGCAGCGGTCGAGCGTGCTCTGGGGCTGGGACCCAGATAGGTAAGGCAGGACAGCCTGGAGGAGAGGACAGTCGGGGACTCCCCTTTGCCTCCATAGTCGAGGCAGCCCAGGGACCCATGGGCCAGTGTTTGGGATAAGGGACCACCAGATTTTGGATGACTGTAAAGAAGAATGACAGAGCGGCCCTGCTAGAAAGAATCATAATACCTCTCTTTTCTGTACAGTGTCAGCTATTTGCAAAGCATTTTTAGGACTTGATCTTATTTTCTTTCATGACAACCTTGGGAGGTCAGGATCGGTTTACACACCTGTGCAATGGGTCCAGCAGGGCCCAGGAGGGTGGAGTGAGTCACTCAGGTTCTCACTGTTGAGAAAGGACAGCTCTGGGACTCGAGCCCAGCCCTCCTGACTTTGGGATAGGGTGGAACTCCCCTGCCCCACCCTTGTAAGGCACTTTGGCAGAAACCCAGATTCCTATGGTGTCCTGAGTTTGCATATGGCTTTCACCCTCACTCTCTGGCCCTCCATCACACAGCTGTTGCAAGCACAACATACTGTGTCAGAGACCGTGAGTGCTTTCCAAAGAACCATGGGCCCCCTTATACATTTCCTAGCCATCCCAGCAGGAGACTGGGCCCAGGTTGATTCTGACCAATGGACTGTGGGCAAGAGTGATACATCCCTTTCCAGGTCCATTTTAGGCAGATCTACCCTGGAGCTAGTGATACCATCTGGGTGTCAGTGGGAAGCAACTCCAAGTCCCTGCTCCTCCCCCACAGCTCTAGGATCAGCTACACTGAGGACAAAGCCTCCGGCTCCCCCTGTGTGAGACAAGAGCAGGTGTATAGGTCAGCACTGGAGGTTATGCTGCGTAACAAATGCATCCCCAAATCTCAGTGGCTTCCCAGGATAGCTTTATTCTCACTTCCATAAAGGCCTGCATTGGGCAGATGCATGGGCCTCAGTTTCTCTCACTTGCATGGGCCCCTCCTTCTGGGGATCCATGGGTGTGTTGTACTGGTAAATCCACGTGCAGTGATGTTGGAGTGGCTGTGGGCATTTTTACATTTATAATTTTGCATAGCTTTTCTTAGAGAGGGTCCCCCAAATTGTGTAAGTTTCAGGCCCATGAAACCTCAATTTGCCCCTGAGGCCAAGGCAGTTGTGACACATACCTCATCCATGACTCTCTCTCTCCTGTTCTAGAGTGGGCTTGGAGGCTGCATTAGTTAGGGTTCTCTAGGGAAACAGAACCAACAAGAGATATCTGTAAATATAAGATTTTATAAAAGTGTCTCATGCAACTGTGTGGATGTATGAGTCCAAATTCCATGGGGCAGGAAGCAAACTGGCAACTCCGATGAAGGTGTTCAATGAACTCCTCAGGAAATGCTTTGCTGGCTAGTCAAAGAAGAAGTGAAGGTCCTTTCTCTTTCTCCCTTAAAAGTCTTCAACTGATTGGATTAAATCCAGCTGACTGCATTCTCTCATTGTGGAAGACACACCCTTCATTGATGTCATCAGTCACAGCTGCAGCCAATTGACTGATGACTTAATAAACCAGCCTTCTGGTTTATTAACCAGCCGTAAATGTCCTTGCAGTAAGGGTTTGGCCAGTGCTTGCTTGACCAGATACCTGGCCACCATCACCTGGCCAAGTTGACGCATGAACCTAACCAACACAGAGGTCAAAGCCACAAGATGGGGGAGGGCTGTCTGCCCAATGCAGGCCTTTTTAGAAGTGAGAATAAAGCTATCCTGGGAAGCCACTGAGATTTGGGGATGCATTTGTTATGCAGCATAACCTCCAATGCTGACCTATACACCTGCTCTTGTCTCACAGAGGGGGAGCTGGAGGCTTTGTCCTCAGTGTAGATGCTCCCAGAGCTGCGGGGGAGGAGCAGGGACTTGGAGTTGCTTCCCACTGACACCCAGACGGTATGAACTCTGGTCCCTGGACTCCAAATTCAGTGCTCTGAGTTTGGGACTCAAGATGTCCCAGACACTTCATGGAGGCCAGGTGCATCTCCCAGGGGAACTTCTGCTTGGGGGAGACAGAGCAAGGGGCCTGAGCTCTCATCCTGGAGATGTGGGGTGTGGGCGACTGTGGTGCGTCCACAGAGATGTCTGACTCCTTGCCTTCCCGCACCCCAGTGCTGACCTCACAGAAGACAGTTGGAGATACCTGGTGTCCAGGTATCTGGTCAAGCTGCCTCAAGGCAACTTGTCCCTCACAATGTGAATGGGATTTGGGAAACAGACAGACAGCCCTGATTTCTGAAGTAACTGCTCTAGAACCCTGCTCAGCCCTGGCTAGGGAGAGGCCTCAGCTATGGAGACCCAGTGCACGGAGGCAGGAGAGCAGCTGCAGGAGGGTCAGGGGATGGCAGGGGTGTGCATGTCAGGCCCGGAAGGGCAGTGGTGAGTTCTTGCCACTGTCGTTAGGGCAGTGTCCTTCATACACTGTCCCATGGACATGCAGAGTAGAGCTCTAATTCATAAACCTCGGAACAGAGAATTGTGGGACTGTTATGCATGTAAATATATTAACCTGAGGATACGTCTGCACATATATGCTACACATGTGAGCATGTGCACCCTTTGGCATATAAAATGGAAACCATAATACTTACTTGGTATGGTGAGAGGATTAAACAAAATCATTATATGCAATGGGCTAGCACTAGGGGTGCAACAGAATCAGCCCTTGATATGCTAGTTACTATTACAATTGCCCTTGTCTTTCTTGTTAATCTTTTTCCTGGTTTGATAGCTCTGGTGCCACCCAGGTAAGGGCTTTGTGATACCGGTGAAGTCCTTGGCCTCTTTGCCTTGTGATGCTCTCTCTGGTCTGGGTTGTCCTCAGCCCCATCTTCAGGATGGGCTGGCCACCAGCTGACCATGCCAAAACTGGCTAGCAGCACCTGAGCCCTGGCGGGTCTTGGTTTCTTGACGCCTTGAGTGACCTCTGAGGCACCTTAGAGCTGAACTGCATGCTCTGGCCTTATCTGCTACTGCTACCATCCGTGCCAGTCAGCTCTGCACCAGTAAACTCCGACCCTGCAAACTGCCAGCTGGCAAATGCCCCCGGCTTTCTGTGGCTTTGGAGAAGCAGTTTGGCTACACCCTTGGCTTTAGAGGGGAAAGGATGTTCCCCAGGCTGGGTCTTGTCTGGAAGACTGTCCTCATTGAGTTCTCTAGAAACAGAAGTTGCAACAGGGATCCCTGCACAAGGGCTCTGTTGAGAGAGGGTTCTTGGGAGAAGGCTGTGCAGCAGTGAGGGCAGCTCATGAGGGAGGGGAAGTAGCTAAGCAGAGATGTGACCGTCGGCCTTAGCCTAATCCCCTGGGAAGCTCTGGGGAATGAACTGCCCCAGAGAGGTCATCCCAACTTGATGTAAGGGGGCTGGGATTGAAATTCTCCCATCAGTTAGTTATGGGCGGAGGGCTGCCCCCTGTTGGGGTGGGCAAGTTCCCAGGCATCTTCAGGCCAGGCAGCTGCCATCAGCCAAGGGCAATTTTCCAGAGAGGAATGGAGTGTCTGGTGTTGGCAAAGACCCCCTCAGCAGCTGGGGGATGGAGACACGACTCGGGCAAGGGGAGCTGAGTGGGGACCAGTTACATCTGCTTCCACTCCACCAGACTCCATGGCCATTGCTTCTCTTCATTCCCTCAAGATTCAATTCTGCTTGGCTTCATAAACATCGGTTTAGCTGGCCCTACCCAGCCAGGGTCTGGGCATGCTGCAGTGTCTGCAGAAACTACAGGCTCGCCTGTAGGTATCTGCTGATGTTTCTGCTTCCAAGTGACTAATGTGTGTCTTGTCCCCACATTCACCACATCTAATCCCCTGGGCATTGCTTCTTTGGTCTATGACCACCTGCCCAAGGCCACGTTCACAAGGGCTATGTGGTGGTGTCTGCTCGAAAACAGAGGCAGTGTTTTCTGTTGCAAGAGTAGCTAGAAAGCATTCTGTTTTCCTTGGGATTGATGGGGTGAGGGTGGAGAAGGGTCTAACTCATATGCATGTTTTTTTCCCCTTTTGCAAACTTTCCGAGCCAGGCAGAGACAGCACAGAGAAGCACTCTCTCCTTTCCTCCTCCCCCGGAGGCTGTCTCCTGCAGCCCCAGCTCTGTAGCTACTGCTGGAGAAAAACAGAAAACCACAGCTACGCAGCCCTAAACAGGCCTGCATCATGTTTACGCAACGACAGAGTCCTGGGCCTGTCTCCAAAGAGACTGGGCTCCCTGCGGCAACTCAGAGGGTTTTCCTGTGTCCAAGGCCCTGTTTCAGAGGCTGCAGGACTGCAAAGGCCCTTGGCCATCGCTGTGTCCACTTCTCTCATTTCACCAGGAGGCCCAGAGACACGAGTGAATTGGCCAAGGTCACACAGGGCACGGAGATCCGGTTAAGGAAATGGGTGATTTTGGCCCCGCAAGATTCATTTTGGCCTTCCGAGCTCCAAACCTGTAAGAGAGTAAACTTGTGTTATTTTAAGCCACTGAGTTTGTGGGATTTGTTGCAGCAGCCATAGGAAACAGAAGTGATCCTGGAAGCTGCTTCTCTATCACTGGCCACATCCATTTGGTCCCCAAATCCTATCAATGTATTCTCCAAAATAATTTTTAGGTTTACACCCTCCTTTGTGCCATCAAACCCGGGCCTTCCACGTTTCTCCTAAGAGCTTCTGTGATGATCATTTAACTGATACCACCCTGTCTTTCTAACTCATCTCTTCCATTGTTTCAGGAGACAGGATCAGATGTGTTTCATGGAGAAGATGGTTTTCTTGATTTACAGCTAAAGAAGGGGGTTCAGTTATTTAGACTGGGGGGAGCCATGGAATGTGCCCCATGATCAGGCCCTAGCCCCTTTCTCCTGCCTGTTTCCCTTCCTCACCCTCTACCATTTAGCCACACAGGACAACAGCATTAGGCTGTTTGCCCACCCTGGAACACCCTTCCCCAATGTGATTTGCTAATGCTGCCAGAATGCAAAATACCAGAGATGGATTGGCTTTTATAAAGGGGGTTTATTTGGTTACAAAGTAACAGTCTGAAGGCCATAAAGTGTCCAAGGTAAGACGTCAACAATCGGGTACCTTCACTGGAGGATGGCCAATGGCATCCCAAAAACCTCTGTTAGTTGGGAAAGCACGTGGCTGGCATCTGCTCCAGAGTTCTGGGTTCAAAATGGCTTGCTCCCAGGACGTTCCTCTCTAGGCTGCAGTTCCTCAAAAATGTCACTCTTAGTTGCTCTTGGGGCATTTGTCCTCTCTTAGCTTCTCCGGAGCAAAAGACTGCTTTCAAAGGCCATCTCCAAACTGCATCTGTAAGCTGCAGCTCCTCTCTCAGCTCCTGTGAGTTCTTCAAAGTGTCCCTCTTGGCTGCAGCTTCTCTCCAAAATGTTGCTCTGAGTTCCCTCTGTCAGCTCGTTTATATGGCTCCAGTGATTTAATTCAGACTTACTCTGAATGGGCGGGGTAACACCTCCATGGAAATTATCCAATCAAAATCTTGCACACAGTTGATTGAATCAAATCTCCATGGGAAACAATCAATAGGTTCCAAAATCTACTCAACACTAACACGACTGGCCCCACAAGATTGTGTCAAAGAACATGGCATTTTGGGGGACATAATACATTCAAACCGGCACACCCAACTTATGCTAACTCTTTGGGAGATTTAGCCTCCTTTGGCCTCAGCCTTCTGCACCATTAAGAGGTCTGTTGAGAGAAACTCCAGAGCTCTATGGGACTCTTCAGCCTGAATAACTGTACTAAGGAGATTTCATCAACCATCAGTGCCCAGCAGGTACCTCAACAGGCTTTTTAAACCACCCCTGTCTTGGGGATAGCCTGATGGATTGGGGTGCCTAATGGGCTGTGTTTCCCTTTTGAGGTTTGTGGGGTGTGCATCCATGTGCTGCATACACAGGCACGTGCTTGCATGTTTTAGGGGGAACGGCAGAATTTTAAATAGTTCATTAAAGAGCCACTAAATGCGCCTTGGATATGAAATTTCTCCAGGAAAAAAACAACTCTATTTTGACGATTTACGTGTTAATGATTCAAAACCATATGGATCACATTTCCCTCCCAGCCACAGGGTTTGCAAAAGTATCAGAGAAACTGCTTAGAGCAAAGTGCGTTTATGATTCTGTCGATCCTGCAGCATTGCAAGGGACGGTCAACAGATCCGAGGGTGTGGAGAGCCTGGCAGGACCAGGGTGTGTCCAAGTGGGCTGCTGTCCACTTGGTCTCCAAGGAAAGCGGGTCCCTGGCTTCTGGGGAGAGTTTTCAGCACACAACTCGGTGGGAAAGAAATGCTGCATCCCGGTGGGGATTTTTTGCAAAACCTCCAGAACTAATTTTAAAATGACTTAGGTTTTGGCAGACTTAAGAGGTGTTAACTCAAACTCGGGTGTATTTCAAGGGAAATGTAATTAGAAAAATGCTCTCCTGGTTAGCTGGGAGACTGTGCTGAGCCGTAAGGATTCTTGTCGGACGGTTGTTCAGTGAGATAAAAAGCAAGCTGCCAACAGGGTCAACTTGCAGACACACACATGGGCTCTTGCCCCCTTCTTCCGCCAGGCCCTGGCACCCATGCCCGGGCACTGGGGCTGCCAAGCCCAATGTGCAATGAGCCATGGAGGGGCCCTGTCAACCAGACCAGTCCTACCCATAAGACCAGACCACAGCTGAGTTGGTTACCACTGGCTCCCACCATTAGCTGGAGTGGGGTGGAGTTGGGAGAGCTGGCTGGTGGCGAGGGCAGGTATTGATCCATAAGGATTCCTGCACCTAACCCCTTCCCAGTCTAATCAGGTCATTCTAACTGGCCAGATTTGGGTATCTCTGGTCTAAGAGTGGAGGGCCACCTCCCAGCATGGCCATCAAGGCCCATGAAAGCAGGCTCCTCTTGCTGGCTTTATCTTCTTGCCCTCTTCCAGCATATTTCCTCTGCCTGGCCAGCAGCCCTTACCCCAACTCTCCATGGTCTCATTCACCCCCACCTCCCTGCCCAGCTCAGGACACCAGGCTCCCTGCCTGCTCCAGGAGATCAGTGCCTCCCTTAAGAACCCAGCAGCAGTGCTGTTCCCCTGCCCTGGAGGATCCTGGGAGGAATTTGTCTCTCCTTTTACTATGACCCTGGGGCACAATGGATATGCATCTCTGACTGCATTGCCTGGAACACTGCCTGTTATCTCCCAATTGGGCATGAATTTTGGCCCCAGCTTTGAGCTCCTCCAGGGAAGGGACTTGTCAGAATCTCATATGCATTATGTGCAGAGCTTAGCACAGGGATTGACATGTGGTTAAGTGCTCAATAAATGTGGAATGAAGAGGGGGAAACTTAGAGAATCCCTAGAACTCTTTCTGCCACCCATCTACCTGATCCATCCACTCATCAATCCACCCATCCAAGCATCTATCCATCTACCTGCCCTCCTTCCATCCATCTGTTCATCTGTCCACCTATCCATCCATCCATCTTTCCATCCATCTGTCCATCCGTCCATCCATCCGTCCATCTATTCATCCTCACTTTCATCCACCCATCCAAGCACCAATTCAACAGATAGGGGGTTCTTTCTGTAATCACACTACATTTAATATAAAAGGATCTTGGAATATTTCAAACACATATCATATTATAACAAATAACCAAGGACCACCCACCCAGCTTTATCTCATCTTAATATTATGCCATATATACTTCAGATTTTTATTTTATGAAATAAAACACTATAGATAGGTTTGAGGCTGAATATGTGGACCTCCCCAATTCTAAACCCCTTCCTCCTTCCCCAGAGACAGTGTTTCTCATTCCCATGCATGTTTTTATTCTTTTACCATGTATTTATGTGTTCATAAACAGTATATAGTGTGGTTTTCCAGGTTTTAAAGTTTTATATAAATGGTGTCCCACCATATATGTTATTTTATAACTTGATTTATTTTTGCTTATTCTTTTGATCCAACTGCATTTTTAATGTCTATCTCCATTAAGACAAGTGGCTTGTTGTCTGAGCATCTTTGTCTCTCTATTCAGATTGTGAGATCCTGGAGGGCAGGAAGCTCAACTTTTCATTGCCATTTCCCCAGACCTTGGTATGGTCTTTGTTGCTTGCCTGCATGGCTAATGGGTCAAGTGTTACTGAGTACCAAGGCCGTATCCTATGCTTTGCTCTGTGGCGGGCACCGGCTGTGACTCAGACATGGCCCTAGCTCTTGAGGGGTCACAGATTAAAAGGCAGTACAGATTAAGAGCTAGGCTAGAGGTCAGAATGGGGGTTCACAGAGACACAAAGTAAGAATGAGAAATTTGTCGCAGGAGGGGAAGAGAGTCAGGGAAGGCTAGCTAGTGGATGACAGGTGAAATGTGGCAGTATGAGCCATTTATTCCCATTGCCTTGCCCAGGAAAAATGCCTCCATTAGAACCATTTCTTTACTTCAGGCCTTGGGTCCTCTTTTAGGGTAAAACTTTGTATCAAATGCCAACACAGGCCTTATAATTTTTTTTTTTTAACTTTTTTTAAACTTTTTTAACATATGTATACGTAGTAACATATACGTAGCTCAACATTTCCCATTTTAAGTAGTATTTCAGTAGTATTAATTACATTCACAATATTGGGCTACCATCACCAATATCCATGACCCCAAATTTTTCATCATCTCAGACAGAAACTCTGCACCCATTAAGCAGTAACTCCCCCTTCCCCTCCCCCACCTTAGCCCCTGGTAACCTATAATCTACTATCTGTCTCTATGAAATTTTCTCCTTCTAGGTATTTCATATGAGTGAGATCATAGAATACTTTCCCTTTCGTGTCTGGCTCTGGCTTATTTCACTCAACAAGCTGTCTTCAAAGTTTACCCATGTCGTTGCATGCATCAGAACTCCACTCTTTTTAATAGCTGAATAATATCCCATTGTGTATACATGTCACATTTTGTTTATCTTTCATCTGTTAATGGACACGTGGGTTGCTTCCAGCTTTTGGCAATTGCAAATAATGCTGCTATGAACATTGGTATGCAAATGTCTGTTTGAGTCCCTGCTCTCAATTCTTTGGGGTATATACCAAGAAGTGGGATTGCCAGGTCTTACGGTAATTCCGGGTACAACTTTCTAAGAAGCAGCCAAACTGATAACCTCAGGGGCTTCAATGGGGGGCTTGGAAGCTTTAGCTCATTTACTCATTCAAACAATTCTAGGGTCATGGATAAGCTACTTCTCTCGGGTGGTTGGGACCCTCTCACTGAGGATGGGATCTTTTACCCTGAGACCTGAATAAGGAGGAGTCAACCATGAGAAGACCAGGGGAAGAGCCCACGGAAGGGAGAGAACTTGGCCCATTCAGGGGATGGACAAAGGCCTGTGTATCTGGGACAGGGCCAAGGGAGAGCGGTAGGACCAGGGGGAGTTGTCAGATTGCTTTGTATGGCTATGTAGAGCAGGTGAGATGCTGTTGCTTTATTCTAACTCAGATGGAGACTTGAGAGGTTTTAAACAGACAAGTGATATGATCCAAATACTTTTCAAATTAATTAAATGTAGGGGCCTAAGAGTGGAAGTTGGAAGGTAAGTCAGGAGGCTCTTGTAGGGTTTAGATCAAGATGGTGCTATGTGGCCCCAGTTGTTGGCAGTGAGGATGGAGAGAAGTGGCTTTGGGGTGTGTTTCCAAGGCAGAGTTTGATGGGACTTGCCAAAAGGATAAATGTAGGAGGTGAGGGAAAGAAAGCAGTCAAAGAGAACATGCCTAATTTTGACCTGTGCCCCTGCATGGACAGTAGAAGTAGCATTTGCTGGGGAGGTTGAGGGTGGGAATGAAGAGTTCTGCTTTGGCCCCACTGGTTTTGAAATGCCTTTGGGCTGGCCAAGTGGAGCTTCCAATCAGGCATTTGGTGATTTTCGTCTGGGGTCCCAGGGAGAGGTGGTGCTCCATCACCTTGGGTGTCCTTGGAGCAGGGAGACGCCTGGCAGCCAGCAGGTGCTTCATCCTGCCTACCTGCCTGGTGGTGCAGCTTATAGTCTCCTTCTGCGGGTTGGGCAGGGTAGGAATCAGAGAGGATTAATGGGCTCCATTTTATTGCCAGGGAAAGTGAGGCCCAATGAGGGCAGTGACTGTTCCAGCATCACACGGGACCCTCCTTCCCTGCCTGCAGGCTACCTCCACATCCTGGGCTAACAAGGGCGCCTTTGGCCTTCTTTGGGCCTCTGTTTCTTCCTCCATAAAAGTGGATGTGGCTGGAAAATGCCAGTGCCAGGCCTGGGCCCAGGCTCCCCTGTGCGTGCTCAGTGTGTTCTGGCTTCTGTGGTAACCAGTGCCGGCCATGTGCTGACCATGCACCACGCTGTGAGCAGCTAGATTCATGACTGTCTTCCACTTGGGAAGTGGAGACGCTGGACCCAAGCTCCTTGAGGCAGGGAAAAGACTTGTAAAAGTCGTGGCTGACATTCACATGTGCTTACTGGGTTTCAGCATGGGGCTAGGTACCTGCAAGTACTACAAACCTGGAGAGTGAGTCCTATACTTAGGCCCATTCTACAGAGAGAGTGAGGCATGCCCGGGCAAACAGCCTGCCGAGGCTCCATGGTGAGAAGAGCAGCTGGGACTCAACCCCGGGTAGTCGGCCGGCAAAGCCCTTGGCCACGGCATGTGGCATTGGAGGGGAATCAATTGGTGGCTGTTCACATATTTTAGGGGCAGGAGACGGAGGCCCTCCCTAGGAGCAGTCTCCTGCGGGAAGACGTGGGCACTGCAGGCCCCAGCTGCCTAGACCTGTGGTGTTAGGAGGATCTGGGGACAAGATTCCCAAGGACACGGGCCTTGGCCTGCCGGTTTGTGTTAAGGCCTTGACAAGTAAACAGCGTGTCCTGGGGAAACAGGAAGTGCCCACAGAAGGCCACGGTGTGCTGGCCATGGCCAGACTAGCCACTGGCTGGGAAGGAGAGGCCCCTGTGTCTGGGCTGCACTTCCTGCCCCCCAGCAGGAGCTGCTGACAGCCAAGGGGAAGGTCAAAGGGCCCCTCCAGGGCTGGGCAGGCAGGGCCTCCGCTCTCCCACCAGCTGAGCCCCTGGGGGATGGGTCAGGTCCCAGGCCTCATCTGGGCTGCTCTGACTTCCCCAAAATGGGGGCTGGGGAGAGGTAAATGCCCCATTCAGCCAGTAAATACTGATCAGACACTCTGTGCCAGGGAAGGGGCACGGCTGTGGCTCAGGCCTGCCCTCGGCCAGCCCTCACCATTGTTCAGTGAGGGTGCCAGTCATGGACAATGGCCCTGCGAGAACACAGCGCATTAAGGAGTGCCTCCTTGGGGGGTCCACAAAGATTCCTGGAGGAAATGATTCCCAAGATGCACCTGAAATGCGAGCAGGAGTTAACCAGACCGAGAGAACAGCTGGCAAATGCTCAGAGGCTGGTAAGCAGGTCACATTCGGCATGGAAAGCCCCTGGCTCGCTTGTGCTTTTCAGCTCTGAGCTTGATGTTTTAACTGCCAAGTTCTCAGGATTTGAATGGTAAGAGGCAGGAGGGTCTGGGTCATGACAGTATGTACTTTGGTCACAGGAGATGTTATATCATAAAAGGTACTGGGAGGAGGATGCAATGTTCCCATTTTATAGATGGGGAGACTGAGGAAAACCTAAGAGATTTGCATAGACAGTGTTGGCACATCCCAGGCTCTGTGGCTCCCAGATGGACCAGCTGGGCCCCTGGTTAAGAATTCCGATTTGTATTTCTCAAAACTCCCCACCACCACCACCCCAGGACGCAGAAGCCCCCCACCGTCCTAGGCCTCAGTGACTCAGGAAGAGGCAGCCGGAGCCTTGTCCGGCTCAGGCCTGAGGCAAAGGGAGCAGGGGCTGACGGCCTCAAGGAGGCCATTCTGGGTGGCAGCTGGTGGCCGGCTGCTTGTAGGTGGTGGGTGTGTGGGGGTGGCGAGGAGGGCAGGTAGGGCTGGGAATTGGCAGAGCCAGCCTTGGGACAAAGGCCTCAACACCCACATCCCGGGGCTGGTCCTGATGACAAATGTGCCCTTGCTTCTCTCATTAATTTGTGGAGTGGTGTGTAATTATAAAATGCTCCTTAAAGCTGGGATGTGGCATAAGTGACTGCTTTTTCAAGTCCTAATAAGGATCATTAACTGCTTATGAAAAGGTTTCATAAACATTTGTTAAACCCTGCGAGCTGACTGGGTCCGTGGTTCGCCGTCCCTGGGATGTCACGGGCAGCTGGAGCCAGCTGGAAACTTAAAAACTCAGGGCTGGGACTCAGGTGCCCACTCTCAGAGCCCAGCCTTCTCCTACCTCAACAAAGCAGGGAGTGGCAGCCCTGGAGCCCCATTCTGAGCAGGGCAATAAATATCCTTTGAATGAATGGGAGGAGAAGGGGATGGAAAGAAAGCTGGGTCCACTGCTTCCTAATCCCAAACCCGTGGGCAATTCTTTTCATCATGCTGAACCTCCAGCTCCTCACCTGTAAAGTAGAGTGTGCTGGTTTGGATGTGTTATGTCCCCCAAAATGCCATGTTCTTTAATGCAGTCTTGTGGGGGCAGATGTACTAGTGTTGATTGGGTTGGAATCCTTTGAGTGTTCCTATGGAGATGTGACTCAATCAACTGTGGGTGAACCAGTTGATTGAATTATTTCCATGGAGATATGGACCCTGCCCATTCAGGGTGGGTCTGGATTTAATCACTGGAGTCCTATAAAAAAGCTCACAAACAAAAGGACCTCAGAGTAGCTGAGAGAGACATTTTGGAGACAGCCGATGAAAGCAGACTTTTGCTGACACTTTGGAGATGCTAGACCAGAGTTTGCTCCAGAGAAGCTAAGAGTGGACAAATGCCCAAGAGCACCATTCTGAAGAGTGCACAGGAGCTGAGAGAGGAGCTGGAACACAACCTGGGATCAGCAGATGCCAGCCATGTGCTTTCCCAGCTAACAGAGGTGTTCTGGATGCCATTGGCCTTCCTTGGGTGAAAATATATGCAAGTTGATGTCTTAATTTGGACATTTTCATGGCCTTCGAACAGTACATTTGTAACCAAATAAACACCCTTTATAAAAGCCAATCCATTTCTGGTATTTTGCATGTTGACAGCATTAGCAAACCGGAACATAGAGATACTATTTATTCTACCTATTTCTGGGGAAGATTCGGTGGAATAAAGCACACAGGTAAGTGGCTCCCAGTAGATGCTTCTTATTTTCCAATGCTCAGTGAGATTCTCTTACACGTAACAGTCTGGTGTTTGTGGCCCTGGGGAATGAAGGAGTGGCTGGTACAGGGCTGTGAAGAGGGAGGACAGTAGCCGCCACTGCCACCAGACGGCAGTGGACAAGCAGGAGTCAGCAGGCAAGGCAGGTCCGGGGCAGTCGGGACCCCCCTGTAGTGGGGCAGAGCAGGGGCTGCCTCAGCCTGGAGGGGCCGTGCAGGACCTGCCCCGGGGTTTCCACCTGCCTCTTTCTTGCCTGCAGGATGGCTCAGCAGCCCCTGGAAGGAAGGGCCTTTCCTTGACGCTTCCTGGGTTTGGGGAACACTCTTCATTCCCCATATGCAGTTCCAACACAGACCGGGGGGCACACACGAGAAGCTGGACCCCAGGGATCCTGCTCTGCCTTAGGGTCCTTCTCCCTGCTCCTACCCCTCTTGCCCATCAGCTACAGGAGTTCAGCTCCTACCTTCATCCGTGCCCAAGGAAACTCACTTAAGAAACCACAAACACTGGTCTGTGGACCAAAACACACAGCCTGAGCACCCCAGTCCAAGAGAGAATGTCCAACTGGATGGCCAGGGGCTGGGGACAGAGGTGGGAGTAAAGCTCTGAGACAAGTCCATGAGCTGGGGACATTTGCAGGGGAAAAGCATTATCAGGGAAGATTCTGGTGAAGCTGGAGCTGGGGGTAGAAGCAGGAGAGAGAGTGTGTGTGTGTGCACGTGTATGTGTGTGCATGTATGTGTGTGCACACGTGCTTGGTGAGTCCTGGCAAGGGGGACTTGGTCAACACATTTAGATTCACTACCATGTTCCCAGTACAGCTGCACCAAGAACTGTGCTGGGTACGTTTATGTCCTTTGGGCCTCGGATCTGTACACCAGTCCCCCTGAGAAGCTTGCATTCTGCTTTTTTCCCCTTTTATGCATGAGAAGAGTGAGGTTTTCAGAAATTGTGTCTTGCCCAACATCACACGGCCGGGTACCTCTCTGCTCGGTTGCCCACGGCCTATAGAATAAAGTTCTAACCATTTAGCCTGGTGGTGAGAGCCTTGCCGGGCTACCCAGGCCTCTGTGACTTTGTCCCTGTAGGCCTCTCTCCAGAGGAAACCATTGTCCCTTCTCCAGCTGGGGAGCCCCGAGACCTTCCCTCTAAGTTTTGGGTCAAACTGTTCTGCTTCTGGGATCTCTTTACCCGGACTCAGTGGGAAATGCTCCTTCTATGCTCTCACCTTGGTGCTGCCTCCACCTCAGCATTTGTCACACGGCATTCAAGTGACTGGCCACAAGCCCGGGTCTGCCCCTTGCTCCTCAAACACAGGGGCCATGTCTTGTTCACCCTATCGCCTTAGTATCTAGCTCAGGCCCCAGAGTGTGGGAGGAGACAGTACTGGTGGCTCAATGAATACATGATCCAGCTCAGTTAGCTGCCACGCCACATGAAGGGCTCTGCGAGGGTGTGACTCGCAGCGGTGAGCAGATGGCCCAATCAGAACAGGGCCCGATCCCCGGGGAGCTCTACTGCTTCCAAACTGGGCTGCCCATTGGAATCCTCTGGATGTTCTCTCTTGCTTGTCTGCCCTGAGCTCCTGGGATGTAGAGGTGGAGCAGCCACTTAGGTGATGGAGAAGACCAGCTTGGCTGCGGGACCATGATCCCACTGTCCCCACAGACTGTGCTGGGAGTTTGGGGGGCCTCTGTCTGACTCAGTCTCAAAAAGAGGGGGGGACAAGCCACCAAAGCCATTGCCATCTGAGAACCTCACAGCCAGGACTCATGGGAGAGATGGGGGCAGCTGAGGCCCAGACAGGGGACAGGACCAGCCAGCCTTCCAAAGGGGAGGGCGAGGGAGCTGGGATTAAGTCTCAGATGGCTTGTCCCTGGGACCCTCAGTCCAGTCTTGTCGAGAGAAGCAAAGTTGGGAATTGTGAATGTGCTGATGGGATGGGAGTGAGGTGAGGGCCAGTCTACATGATGCTGTGGGTGTTTGCTATGAAACCCACTAGCTGTGTCACTTAGTTAAATTTATTTAGTTTTCCTCTCTTTCAGTCAGTAGCACACACTGAACCTTAGGCATCTCTCATGAAGTTAAGAAGGAAGAGCGGGAGAGAGTTATAAGATTCCATTTTACAATGAAAAAAAAATTCTTCTTCGTTCTTGAGCTCCCTCCCCTTCCCTTAAGGGAAAAATATGGATCGGAGATGTTTTTTGTTGCCGCATTTCCTTGCAACTCCTTTGGCTGTTTGTCTAGCTTCTGTTGGCTGCCACAAATTTACAGCTCTTCCTCTCTGGAAGTAGCTTCAGGGAGAAAGATGGTGGAATTTCATTCTTGCTAATTTAAAACCGTAATAATTGTTCACACGTTAGGGAGCATTCCTATTAAATCAGTCCAATCTTTTGGCACAACTGGAACATAATGAAGCCAAACTTGCTGATTGGGTTTCCTTTAGCTTTGTGATATTCATTTGTTCACCCAGCCTTTTGTTTTAGCAAAATGGTGCCCGGGAGCCAGCCTTGTGCCAGCCCTGGGCAGGCAACCACAATGATGTGGGGGTACCTGGACACTGGGTGTTATTATTCTTATAGGGGAGAGGAGGACGGGTGTGCAAATCTCCGCAACATGGCTACAGCTTTGGAGGCCCCATGAACAGGTGTCTGGTGCTAGAATCAGGAATCCAGAAGGAAGATTGAGCTCCAGGGAGAGGTATGGGTTCCATTTGGGCATGTGTGTCTGTGTTGGACTTTTGGTGAATGGGGGTGAGCATGGGGTGAACATGCTGGAACCAAGTCCAAGGATGGGGTGGGTGAGACAAGGCTTGGGTCAAACACGGGATAGAGAGGGGTTTGGCTACTCAGAGAAGTCAGGGGCAGGAAAACTGAGACGTAGACCCAGGATCAGGCTGAAAGGGGAGAAGGAAATGGGGAAGGGCATCCATCTCCAACTGAAGAACAAACCCAAGGTGCCTGGCAGGGATGATGCAAGCAGCCAGAATAGATGAGCTAGGAGGGAGCTTGAGCTCAAGGTAATGAGTCTGTGCTGAGAGCTGGCCTTTATTGCAGCAACTTGTGAGTGTTGTGGGGCAGATCAGGTGCCCATGAGCAACCAGGAACTGCACAGAGCTAAGTTTGAGGTGCCCATGGGCTATGTAGGAGCAGATATCAGGGAGCAACCAGCCTCACTGCATCCTGAAAGGACTGAGCTAGAGAGAGAGAAATCTGCAAGATGCACAGTGATGCAGCTGGGTAAGTGGTGCCTTCTGATCTGTTCTGCAAGGTGGGATGATAGAGCAAGAGGAGCGCTGGCTCAGGACAGGACCAGAACTGGGGCCTCCAGGGCAGGAAGACGGTACAATATGCCCTGGTTTGCCTGGCATGGTCCCTGCATCCTGCATAAACGTTGACAGTGCTCGCCTTCACTCCTGAAGACCCAATTTGGATGATAAGCGATGCTGTGTATAATATCACCCCATCTGAAACAGATCCAGCACCCTGTCGGCCTGCTCCTCTGTCCTGCTCCTCCAAGGGCTCACAGGGCTTTGCGTTTGGGAAAATCTGTCTCTTCTCCCAGCACCTACCTTAGTTTTCCTGGTGACCTCAGCCTCATTGAACTTCAGTTCTGTCCCCAGTGTTGCAAAATGGTCATCCTATAAATAACACAGTCGCCTGCTTCCTTGAGTTGTTGTGATATTGATGTGGATGAGAAAGACCTTCGGAAGCCCTCAAGGGTCTACAAGAGATCGTGATCCTACCTCTCTCTCCCGCCTCCAGAAATCAGGCCACCATGCCTTTGAGGCTGTGCTCAAAGGCTGCGGGCTGGAGAACCCAGGGCCTTCCCTTTCTCTCTTCCATCCCTTCCAGCATCATCCTGGAAATGCCCAAGTTCCTTCAGAGCACTGGGTGAAGACCTCAGTGAGGACAGATGAGGGGCTTCAGGGTATGGAAGGCACTGGTGATTATACTTGTGCCCAGTGAGAGCATTTTCTGCTTTAGGTATAGAAGCCAAAGAACAGTGCAGGCTCCATGAGCAAAGGTAGATTGTTTGGAAGGAGGGAGGTAAAAGTCTTGCTTGCTCTGGACGCAGACACCACAAAGGGAAATGTTGCATTTATGCAAGTTGATATGGAGGATACTGAGGATTGACTCCATGTCCAACCCAGTGTGGTTGCAGAAGCAGGGATATCTGGCCTGGAGAAGCCTTAGAGGCCAAGGGTTACCACTCATATAAGAAAAGATGCATGTGCACGTTTTCTCTTTCTAGACTTGATGTCAAATTGACAAGGTGGCCTGAAGAGGTACTGAGCTCCCCATCCCTGGAGGAATGGGAGCAGATATTGTCAAGTTACATAGAAGGGATGCTGTAGTAGCAACAAAGCATGTGCAGAGGACTGGACAATTGACTGCCAAGGAACCTCCCAGGCCTGGGCTTCTAGGATTCTCCAAACACTAGCCTTTCTGCAGCCTTCTGGATGAGTCAAAAGTCCACCCAGCTCTGGCCTCCTCGCTGGGTGGGGCTCCATGGGAGCCGCCAAGGGCTTCCCCTCCTCAGTATTGGGTCGCTGCTTTCACGGCCTCTGGGGTTGCCTCTTGCAGCCACCCTCCTGGAGTCAAGAACTGAAAGAACTGAATAAATTGGTTAAACAAGGAAAAGGAAAAAAAAATATGCACGCATGCAGACACACATACACAAAGAGAGGGAGTCTTAGTCTGGAAGGAGAAATGCCATCTTGCTCTGGCCTTTTATCATCAGCCCATGGAGAAGAATATTCTGACCTAATAATCCAAACAAGCTGTAATTGCAAACAGACCCTCTCCAGGCTGACGCGGAGGAGAGAGCAGATGATACCTGCTGAGCACAGCAGGCCTGGCCCGCCGGCCTTCCTCCCACCCGCCCGCCGATCGATGCGGCCGCCCGGCCGTGTGCACCATTTTGCTGGCCTGGCCGGTGGAGCCCTGCTCACATGCTGCCTTCTCCAGGGACCGTGGGGCTCCCTTTGCAGGGGAACCTGCTCAGAGGCAAGCAGCCCCCCCCCCCCACCTCCCAGCACAGTCCTTACTAACTATGAGGGAGAGGGAAGGAGATTTGTTCCCACCCCACCCCCAACTCCACCTCCCCTTGGCTCGGGAAGATGTTCTCTTGGGTGTAACACCGAGGCTGGAAGTTCTTCATGTCCCCTCCTTGCCCCCACCTCCTTTTGTGTGTTTTGTTTCAGACACACCCTGGGCTCAAATTTACTTTGAAGGTCAGTAATTTCCACTCAGTCTTTTCAAAATATCTGCTCAGTTTTTCTGAGACCCAAATGTTGATTCTTTGCACTGAGGAATGAGTCTCCCTCAGCCACAAATACATTCCAGAAATATCCATCCAGCAGCTCTAATGGGCAAGACTTATGGGGGGCAAAGGTGAACCTAGCCTGGTTCTCGTCCCCAAGGCATTTGCACTGGCGAGGACCCAGCCAGCCGTGTGCCACACACCCAACAGGATAAGCTGGATGGTTTGCGCCCCTCTTGGGCACTGACTTCCCAGAACAACTGGGGTCCAACTGGGTGGGGTCAAGGTAGAAAAGGAATTAGAGCTAAGTCTTGAAGGAAGAGAAGGATTTTGATGGACAGGGTAGCTGGTACAGCTTGGGCAGAGGAGAGGCTGGACAAGTTGGTTGTGTCTGGTGGTCTCCTGAGGCTGGTGCATGGAATCTGTGGTTCAGTGATGGTGAGGCCTATGTTGGGAGTCAAAGCTTGAAGTGCATGTGGGTTGAGACCAGATTGTGATGGGCTTTGAAGAGCTTGCTAAGGAGCTTGGCTTCATTTCAAAAGAAATGGGGGAAACTTGGAGGGTTTGGAGCAGAGCTGTGGCTTAGAGATGTGGTGGTGGGGTAGGGGTTGGACTCGAGAGGGAGAGGGTGGAGGCAGGAGGGTAGCTGGGAAGGGATCAAGAGTTCAGGTGAGAGGAAATGCAGGAATGACTCAGAGCAGGGGGATGGAGGAGGAGGAGCAGAGCCTGGGGATAGTTTCTTCTCAAAGAGGTTCTTGCTGGGTCAGAGGCCTTGCTTAGGTGGGATGGTTGAAGGATGGCCAGGTTGATGGCTTTAGGTGCTGAGGACCAATTGGGTTTTGAGCCCAATGCCTTTTCTTTTAACTTTTTAATTTGAAGTAATTATTGATTCACAGGAAGTTGCTAAGATAGCATAAGAGTGATGGCTTCACCTGGTTTCCCCCAGTGGTTACATCTTGCAGAATTACTGCACATTGTCAAAAGAGACCAAGGCCCTTGGACCTTCAAGCCAACATAGCCTCTGCCTAGAGAGCTCATGGGTCTTCATCAAGGCTTGTGTGGCCTGAGCTTTCCAAAGCACTGACCTGTTTCAGGCTCCCAGGTCCTTCCCTGGAGACTGAGGGCCTAGGCAGGCTAGACAGGGCAGGGAAGCTTCTGAAGTATCCGCCCCACCAGCAGGCAGGCTTGGAACAAGGTGGGCAGCTTTTGGCTCAGAATTTCCAGTGCTGGAGCAAGTGGTAGTGGCTCAAGCCGCATTGTAGGGATCCTATCTTGGTTTCCCTTCTTAGCAGCCCAGGTACTGGCTGAGCTTGGGCTTGGCATGAGCATCAGCTGGCCTGGCTGAGCTGTGCTACCCCTCTTTATCTCTTATCAGACACACCTTGGAGGTATGGACCTCCCCCCGCTTCCAAATTCTAGACTGGCTCCAGAGGCTATTCATCATTGCCCAGAGGTTTCCGGAGTTGCCAGGAGGCTACCTCTTGGAAAGAGGAACCAACCCCAAACAAGGCCAAGATGGATTCCTCCACCCTCTGCACAAGTCCCCCTGAAACCCACTTTCTAAATGGTCTCTCAACCTTGTTCCCTCCAACCCTCTGGCTCCCTGGAGTGTTCTGCTGAGAAGATGGCCTCTCCACCAGCTCGCTCAGCTGTCTCTGTGCCCTTTGGTAATGGCCTGGGCAGCTCCAGGCTGCAGTCCAGGCACCTGGCTCCTGAGTTGGCCCACCATGGATCTCAGGCAGGCGGGTAAAGCCCTCTCCTGGGGGAAGTTCAACATCGACACAGGAGGCCTGGATCCTCCCAAAGAAGTTACAGGCATGAGCATGCTTTGCAAAGTAAAGTGCTGCAGCAATGCTAGAACCCTTTGTTCTGGACATTCAAGCACTGGCTAATTTCCTCTCACAGTTTCATTTCTACTGATCACTTTCCTGACCCATGAAGTAGAAGTAATAATTAAACCATTCTGGAGCTTCTACTGTGTTCCAGGTACTTTTCAGATAGTATCCCAAAATCCCTTTTACAGATGAGGAGACTGAGGCTCAGAGTGGTAGAGGAGAGGCTTTGTTCAAGAGACATTTATAAAGCTGCCACTTGCCATGGGCATATTGTTAAACTTGACACTGTGGCTTTGGAACAAGCCCGTTTCTCCCTACACAGAGCTCTGAGCCTAGGGGATGACAACCTGCTGAAGCTCCAACCCAGGTCTGTCTGGATCCAAAGCAAAATTTGTCCCTAATACCTTGCTCATTGCACGAAAGTTTTTCCCAAGTCAAGCAAGGGCCTAAAAGTGCTGGTTTCTGATCTCACCAATGATGCGATGGAGACCCATGTCTGTAAAATGCCCCCCCGGAGAACTTGGCACTCACCCTACACGGTTCCAGGCTCCCCCTCAAGTACTCAAGTGCAGTCTCACCTCCTACAGGTCTTCTCTCCCAGTCTCTCTCACCGTCCCCCTGATGTGGATATCATTCACTTCCTCTGCTCTAGAAGCTTCTGTGTTTCCCTGGGCCTGTTGAATTCAGTCAGACTCCTCAGCCTGGTGTTTTGGCCATCCTCACTCTGACTCCACCACCCTTCCCCAGCTTTCCCTTCTCTTTCCTCCTGTGCCCTGAGCTGCTTGCCCTCCATGGTGCGGGCTCTCTCTGCTGGTTGTGTTGACGGCCTCTCAGCTCCTTACATCCTCTCTGCCTGATCCCTCATCAGGCTCCCAGAAGTCCTCCTTTTCCCGGCCCCTGTGCACTCTCCCCTGCAGGGCATTAGCAAGCCAAGCCGATGGGAAGAGGAATGAGACATTCAGTGATAAGAAATGGAACTTTCTGGGCTTCCTTTAAGAGCCTGAGCAGAGGCTTGGGTCATGGCTACATTTTACTGATTTCTGTCTGTCTAAAGATAGTATTTTCATACTAGGAGAAGCATTTCATAGACCAGGACGTGCACCTGCCTCAGCCAGAAGCTTGCCAGCAGCCACTGGAAGCAGTGGGCTGGGCTGGGGGCAGAGGACATGTTCTTAAAACAGCTGCAGAAATGGGTCCCCCTCATGAAAGCTTGCAATATCCTTTATCGAGAACCTTCTGGGGTGCTAGGTGAGCAGCCACTTCCCGAAGGCCTGCAAAGGACTCAAGAGATCCTTCCTTCCTTTTTTCCCTGATAGGCCTAAGTGGAGGGAAAATAAGATGCTCCCTGGTTTGTTTCTTTGGTTGGTCCCATTTTCCTTTCTTACCTGTCTTTCACCGTTGTGTCCTGGAAAATAAGCCCTGGGAAACTTCTCTTTTAAAGGGAACTGATGGAGGCCATGAAAGCCAAGCGCTGATCTTCCTACTCCCTGGGGATTCTTGCACACGGATCCTGGTTCATTTGCTTGTTCATCCATTTACTCATTTACTCATTCACTCACTCACTCACTCACTCAATCATTCACCAAGTGTGCATTGAACACTTACTATGTGCCGGGTAGCATCCCACTGGGGCGTGCTCCGCTGAATGAGATGAGGATCCTCTGCTCACATGCCTTCCCACTCTACCACGCATGGTGCCCCCACTCAGCCATGTGTGGTGCCCCCACTCTACCACATATGGTGCTCCCACTGTACCCCTGTGGTGCCTCCACTCTCCCATGCACCCACTGATTGATGAGCACACTATGGGCTTGCCCCACCCAGCCTCTCTTCCTGAGGTCCCTCTTGTCTCCTGAGGGTGAGGCTCAGCCTGCCTCCTTCAGGTTCCCACAAGCCCTCGCTCTCCTGCCTCCACCCTGCTTGGCCAGTTCCTGACCCGCTCCTCCCCTGGGCCTTGGCGGTGCCAGCTGCCCGACCAGTTGCCCGGGTCGGGGCGGCTCTCCTGGTGGCACTGCATAGGACCCCGACGGCAGCTGCATTCACGAGCTCCCCACACGGCTCCACGGCTTCCAGTTTCCCCCGGGGAATGACTCACCCATCCCTCAGAGCATCCGTTCATTCCTCAGACATGGGCTGAAAGTCCGCCACGCGCCGGGCACTGCACTCAGGGTGAGCTACGTGAGGGCCTTGCGTTCACATATCCTGGTTTCCAAATTCCTCTTCAGTGTGTGTCAATGTGTCTCCCTCACTATCGATTCCTGTATTGTTCACACCCGGACTGTGGGCCCAGCAACAAATATTGTATTGACCGAGTGGATGAAGACTTTTGGGAGAGGCTCTTTGAGGGATAAAACGTTGAGCTGGGTCTTGAAGACGAGCTGGAGCTTCCCAGGTGGGACAGGAGGCTGGGGAAGGGCATCCAGGCAGGGGAGCGGGATGGATGGAGGCTTGGGGGGCGTGAAAGAATGTGGCGTGTTGGGCAACGGCGAGAGGGTCCATGAGCATAAAGGTGAGAAGGGGGCATCCCAAGGCTGCAGTGAGCCGGGCAGGACAGAGACCGCCGAGTCAGACAAGCTGCAGAGCCTTGGAGGCCACCCCAGGGGTTTGAACTTCAGCCTGATAGGGTCACTGTGACTTTGAGAAAGGAAATGCCGTGATTATTTATTTCTTTGTCCATTTCTTAGTGACTGTGGGGGTCAGTGACTGTGGGGGTGAGTAGAACATGAACTCAAGAGGGGATGGTAGAGACAGGAGTATGTTTAGAATATTCAGAAACCTCTGTAACAGCCTCTTTGAAAATATATATTTAATGAGGCCCAATTTAGTAACTCGGAATCATCTAACCTAAAAGCACACCAACATGGAGCGAGCAAAGGGCTTTCAAATTGTTCTGTTATTTACACAGACTCAAAGAGGCCACCTTCCCGGAGTCTAGTGGCGGCTCTCGTGTGTATTTAATTCGAGTTTTCTTTTGGCTGTATAAAAATAATTTGATTTTCTCCTGGTCTGTCCATGCAGCCTTCAGAATATAATTATTCAGAGAAAAAGAGAAAGTTATTCTCAGAGGCTTGTTTATTAGATGGCACATCAGGCCTCCTGGGCAAATGAGATGCCTGATTTTTGTTAAGCAAAGCTGTATACAATATTTGTCACACAATTATGTGGACATGTTTAGCATACCTGCCAGGAAAAGGAGAAGACCTTAGGGACTCCAAAGCTTACCAGGCATAATTATGCATGTCAAAGGTGACTTGCTTTTCCCAGAGTTCTCATCTCTTTTGAAGGCAGTAGATGCTAGAAGTTGCCGTGATAGTTTGCATTTATTGTTGGCATCTAATGTGAGACATCATCAATCCAGTTAAAGGACAGCACAAATGTGCACACTCACACATACGCACACACACCACTGCCTGGAACTAAAACCTTATGCTGATGGTTAGTCCTATGGATATTATTGCTGAAAAGATTTTGAAATGGTGTAGGTCAACCCTCTCATGTTATAGATAAGGTATCTGCAGCCCAGAGAGGGCGAGATACTTACCTACAGTTACTCAGCAAAGGAAAGGCCAACAGGGGAACTTGGAACCTTGGTGTCTAGGTTCCCTTCCAACAAGCACATAGCTGGGGAACAGTCCTTTATGACGAAATTTTCCCACCAGGCTGTGCACTCAAGAAGGGCTGCTCTGTCTTGGGCAGAGTCCAGATCCTATCCGGGAACAGCCACTTTAAACAGTGTTGGCAACGATGGTTAATTTTATATGTCAACTTGGCTAGGTTATGGTGCTCAGTTGTTAGGTCAAACACTGGCCCAGGTGCTGCCACGCAGGTATTTTGTAGACTGGATTAGCATCTAAAATCAGTTGACTTTAAGTAAAGGAGATGACCCACGGTGGTGGGTCATCCAATTGGACCCTTGTCCAATTAGTTGGAGGCCATAAGAGCAAAGAACTGAGAGTTCCAGAGAGAAGAGGAAATTCTGCCTCAAGTCTACACCCCTCTACTTATCTGAGTTTCCAGGCTGTTGGCCTCCTCTGCAGAATTTGGACTTGCCAGTCCCCACAAACATATGAGCCAATTCCTTAAAATAAATCTCCTTAAAATTCCTTAAAATGAATGTATATATACACACATATATATACACACACACATACATATATCCTGTTGGTTCCCTTTTCTCTGGAGAACCCTGACGGACATGTTGGCCTATATCACAATTCTTGTTTAATAAAAGGAAGGAGCTGGCTATATCCTCAGAATTGGTTTTGATATAGGCCCATTCCATCACACCCATCTTGTTCTTTGAACGGTATTTGTGGGTTGGCAAAACATGTGGATTATTTGCGCTTGGAAAGCAGTGTCCGCGAGCTCCATGAAGCTGGGCTGGTTTAACATCCTTCCAGGCATATGGCTGTGATTCCCTGGAGTTTGGTCTTTTTTGGAGTCTGTTCCCATATAATACCAAAAAACAGCCCCTGTTCCTTCTCCTTCTTCCTTCTTGTGGACCAGAGTTAGCAATATCTGTTGGTGTTTAACCAGTGGGAATTGACTCAACACTTATGATGGACAAGCTCACTTGGGGTGGACAGAGAGAGCGGTGCTAAGGAGGACAGTGAGGGTTTGGCTCAAGGCAGGCCCTCACTGACGAGTTTCATGATTTCCCGGAAAGCAGGGATCGTCTCCTATCATTCATTCATCCATTCAGGAATCCTTTTATTAAACTTCCTACATGTCAGTAAGTGACATCTCTTGCATTGAAACCCAATTTTTCATTTGCTTATGTCATAGACTATACTTTAACATGCTTATGCATACTATATTATTCTCTAATTAAAATTATGTAAACACCTATTGGACTCTCACCATATGGCAGACAAATGATCCCATAGATGCTTTTTCTTTCACAATACCATTGTGTTCCTGCTGCAGTCCTGGGAGACGCTCATTATTGTGTTTGTCATTTTGCAGATGAGACACCTGCATGTATTTTGCTTGAGGTTACGCAGGCCAGAAATGGCGGAGTCAGGAACCATTGCCACATGTGCTGGGTTGTGTGGTCTGGAGACCTGGAGGTGGGTGGCCTTTGAGTTGGACCTGGAAGGAGTTGAAAAGGTAGACAACAGAGGATGGAGCCTTCCAGAAGAGAGAGAAAGGAGACTTGCAAACATAAGCAAGGAGAAGGGTGTGTCTGCCAGAGCAGTTGGTTGCAAATACCAGAAGGCAAGTCTAGCTAATTAACATTAAAAGAGAAATGAGAACCAGGCTCGGAAGCTTGGCAGTCAGAAAGAGCATGCCAAATGTACAGCAGAACTGCTCCGGTGACCACTCCGCAGCACCCCTGCCCCCTGCCGCCCGGGGGGCAGGCTCCCGAGAATTGCATGTCTAAGCTCTAGACATCATTGCTAGGACCACTATGACTGCTGTGTAGGGAAATTAGCTGCATCTGCTTCCCCTTGTGCCCAAGACTGTCTGCTCAGTACCTGCTTCTTCACGTCCTTGCTTCCAGGTTGAAGTCTGGCATGGATTTGTCTGATTGTCTAGGTCACAGGTCTCCACCTTGTCTTCAAACCCACAGGGAAAGTGGATTTCTGGCTTCTTTTCTCTGGTGGGAGGGAGGGACTTGCAAAGTAGGGAGTGTCCCAAACAGAGGCTCGCAGGGTTGAGGAGCTTGTGCACCCATCTTGGATGGCAGCTAGGGGACCCGGCTCTGCCCCTGCTGTCTTGTCACTCAACGCTGCTGGCTGTGCCTCCGCTTCATCATCAGTAAAATGAGGCCGACAGAAGCATTTGTCACAACGGAGAATGGTGAGGTTAGATAAAGGACCGTCTAAAAATGGTTACAAGAGTGCCCGGCACCCAAAGGCTCTCAGCAAATGTTAGTTGTTATGAACTTGACTTTGGCCATGTTGGCTGGAAGATAGGCTATGTGATGTGTGTGTGCCTGTGTGTGCATGCACGTGTCCCCAGGGGGGAGGGCGAGAAGCAATGCTGGGAGACGGGGCTGCCGGAAGCCGAGGCCATCTCCTGAAGGGGTGAAGGGCTGTCCCCAGGGGCCCCTGGAGTCTGGATTTCTCTAAGAGGATGTTGAGAAAACACTGCCCCCTTCAAAGCAGGGGAGGGGCCTGATCGTGTTTGTGCCTTAGGAAGTTGCTGGACAGAACGGGCATGTCCAGAGGGGAGCGACCAGTGAGAAGGTGGGTAGCAGGGAGGGTCCTTGTCAAGCTAAGGTCAGGGAGTTAGAGAGTGGGACCAGTGCTGTGAGGGGTAGGACCCACTGACCTGGACCCCTGATTAGATGTAGGGGAGGACAGACCAGTTTTCTTTCTATCTGAGCAAACGGTGGCCCAGACCCAGGGCCCATCCTGGAGAGGAGGAGGAGGAGGAGGAGGAAGAGGAACAGGGGTGGGGGTTGGGGATGCGTGGGTGGTGTGGGAGTGGGCCATGTCCCTCCTTGGGGACTCACTGCATCTGGGGACCATCCAGGAGCAATGTCATCGAGCAGGTGGCTCGATGGGATGGCTAGGGGGCTTAGAGAGAGGCCTGGGGCTGGAGCGGGAGATGGGCCTCCCTCGGGTTTCTGAGACCCAGGAAAGCATGCCTGTGGTGACAATTTTGCTCCCCAGGGGACCTCTGGCAATGTCTCAAGACAATTGTGATTGTCATGACAGGCGGGTGCTAGTGGCATCTAGTGGGGGGTGGCCAGGGATGCTGCAAAGCTTCTTACAAAGCCCAGGACAGCTGCACACAGCAAAGAACCACCCCATCCAGAGTGTCAAGAAATCCTGACGCAGATGGGAAAGGGGGAGCCCCCACGGTGCAGGAGTGCGGGACGTCAGGGAGTTCCTCTGACACCCCGGAGGGGTTAACGCCTCCCTAGGCTGTACTGATCGTGTTACAGCTCCCACAAGTGACGGATAACAAGGAGGCAAAGGGGGCTTTCTCTTTAACTGGGTGTTCATTGGGGACTGACACAGCACCTGTGGCACCTCAGCTCGGACTGCTGGGCCGTGGGACGCTTCAGCCACCACCAGCTCTGTTTCCAGTCCCTCTCTTTTCTCCCACATCCTGACACCCCCACCCCCTCCTGGTCACACCAGCCACCTTCAGTGCCTTTTCTCTGCCCACACTCCAATTTACTGCCGATCTCACAAAAAGCAAAACTTGGGAGAGAGAAGATTGAGTTTGCTTCTCGCAGCAGAATTTGATTTAGGGCCGCGAAGGTAGCAATTGCTGTAAAGCAGAAATCGGCTATTTCGGGAGGTCTGGGAATGATTCTTTCCCATCTCCAAATGACCTTACATCTCTTCTGTCTCCCACCCACCCCTGGGCTGGGATTGATGGTGGGTGCTGTGACTGGACTCTGATGGACCCTCACTGCCGCTCCTAATAAATCTTCTGATGGACACAGGGAGCCCACTGCCCTGCAAGGATGGATGGCTGAATGGGTCGGCGGTTTAACCCCATGGGGTTCGGGTAGATTTCCGGTTCCAGCAGCTGCTGTGGATGCCAGTGCATGCTAACTTGAGCCAATGGGGGCTGTACTCCGTTGCTGGGGTCTCTGTCCACCAGATGTGGCAATCTGGGTGCATTTGTCAGTGACCTCTGAGTCAAAGTGAAGCTCAGGTTCTAGGGAGTCCAGGGATCTTTGCAAGGGATGTCTCTTTAAAGCCAAGGGCCTGGAAGAAGCTAGATGGGCTGGTCCACTGCCCTCTTGGGACAGAGTGACTTTCCCAGAAGCACAGAGCCAGGGCATGGCCAGGGCAGATGGGACCCAGCTCTCCTGACCCCTGTCCAGGGGCTCCTCAGCCCTGCACCTGCCCTCGCTCGCCGTAAGTGGATCTTCCATTTCGTCAATCTTAAACGATGTCAATATGCAGATTTAAAATGTTTCAGTCCTGTGGGTCTTTAGGTGTGGACAGGCCCAGCATTTAAAGCAGGCAGGGAGGAGGGAATGGCATTTATGGTGTGCCAGCTGCATGCCTGGCATTTCCCATGGCTTCTGTTATAATCCTAAAAACCAATGCTTGAGTTAGTTACCTAATAACTAATCTATCCATGCTCCTATTTACTGATGAAGAAACTAAAGCTTAAATACAGGAATTTACTTGTCCAGGGCCACTCAAAAAATGAGGAGCAGGTGGGAGCTGGGGTCCATGGTGTTCTGTAGCTGAGCTTAAGAGCTCTGCCGCCAGGAGCTTCCATGTGGAGGGGAGACACTCAACAGGGGCTCCCTCTCCCCAGGCCTCCCTCTTTGTTCGTTATTCATTCATTCACTCACTCATTCATTCATTCTGTTGATACTCACTGAGTAGCTTTTCTAGGCTGGGCACTGTTTGAAGCTCTGGAGATACAGCAGTGAGCAAAACTCAACTTTTAATGGTTCAGGGGCAGGAACAATCAATGAAAAGGAGGGTGAACCACACAAGCATGCTACTACGCCACCATTTTGACCTATAAAAATGGCCATTTCACAATGTTCCAAACCTAATAAGTAAAATATCCAGATGGTACTAAAAGGGCTATGGAGAAAAGGAGAGCAGAGGGGAGAAGATGTTTGCTTCCTCCATACTGCTGCTAAAGGGAACTTTCTATCATGCTTATGTGAGCGTATCACACCCTCGTCTTGCTGCCAGTCTTGAAGAAGGAGCCCCAACCCCTCCCGGCCACCCAAAGCCCTCCGTGCTCGGGCAGTGGGCTCTGGGTGCCGAGCAGACTTCCGCTGAAGCCACCCTCTGTGCCGGGGCCTGCCGGGCCTTCAGGACTTTGGCAGCAGCCCCCGATTGTCACCCTCCCTCTCCCAGACAGGTTTAGTTGCTCCCTCCTCTGCACTCACACGCCACTTTATTACAGCACTTAGCACTGCTCTTGTCTTTGGAAGACGCGGTGATTTATTCCTGCGCCTATTAGCGGCTGGTGGTACTCCGTGGCTGGGGCAGGGCCTGGCAGGCAGCAAGGGCTCAGGCCAGGTCTGCTGAGTGAATAAAGGAGGGAAGGACGAGGGAAGAAATGCTGAGTGAGATGTGCAGGGCATGGAGAACCAGAAAAGGCAGGGACTTCATGGAGAGGGTCAGTGGAGGCCGACCTTGAGGATGAAGGGGTCCCCTGCCTGTCCCCACCTGCCTCCTTCCATGCTGTCACCTGGCACCTCTTCCTGTCCCAGCCACCGTGGACCTCAGATCCCCCAGCAGCCCCCTGCTTTTCCTACTCCCTCCATGGCTCTGTCCTCCCTTGCAGAGCTACCCCTAAGCATCCGGGGCCGGGGAGCTTGCCCTGGAAGGAAAGCCCATAGCACTGGACTCTTCTCCATGTAACGCCCATCACGGCTGTGATGCCTGCTTGCAGCCGAGGGCAGAGGTGGAGCTCACAGTTTTTGAAGCAGACTGCCTGTCTGTCTGAATCCTGGCTGTGACCTTGGGCGAATGCAATGATTTTTTTCAGTTGCTCCTTGGTAAAGTGGGGGCTCTGATGGTCCTGACCGCGGAGGCTGTTGGGCGGCTTGCAGGAACTAGTGCCTGTGAGTTGCCAGCTCAGGGCCGGGCCCACGGTGGGCTCGGTTTGCATCGGGCCAGGGGGGCCTCTGGGCCTCTTTCTCACTTTAACCCCGGCACCCAGTACAGTGCCTGGCACAGAGGGGCAGCCCGTCAGTGGCTGTTGGGTGAACGGTTCCAGGAGGGAGGCACAGAGGGCAGTGCACAGAGGGGACCCGAGAAAGGGGACAGGTCACGGGGCATTAAGTGCCGGGGAGAGGCCGAGCCCCTCGTCTCCCGTGAGATGAGCTCCAGTCTCCACCCTGCACGTGTGACCAGGGACTCTTGCCCACCTGGGAGCAAGGTGGACAGAGACACCGCAGAGGCCTGCAGCCCACCCTTGGCCTCTCGCCGAAACACTTCTCTCTGCAAGATTCTATATTCTGGGCCACGTCTCTCCCATCGACACTTCCTCCCTCTCTTTGCTCCTTTTCTTACTCCTCCATCATAAAAATCTCCAGAAACAGGTTTTGTTCAAAGTGAATGAGGCAATAAATCCTCTGTTTCTGACAGGCAGACAAGAGAGATAAATTCTGTAATGGGAGATGCAGCCTGCTCTCTGGCCCTCTGGAGCTGTGGCTGATGTTAAAGTCTGTTACGGGCAAGAGGGAGTTGTGCAGGGGGGAGAAGGGAGAGGCAGCTCCAGGGGGCCCCCGGGTCTGTCTCGGGAGCCTTATTTAATGGGGGCAGCTACAAAGCACAGGTTGGAGCTCAGCCAAGGCCACTTGCTCAGAGCTGGGCACAGGGCTTTGGTTTTGGTTAATGGCCTAACTGAGGAGCTGGGTGGGAGGAGTCTCGTTCATTCATTTGTTTTTTTGTTCGTTCATTCGTTCATTAATTCATTCACTCATTCAATCACCTGCCCATCAATTCATTCCGTTGTTACTAAGCATGGAGGAGAGGTACCTAATTCTGCTTAAGCATTGCTTACCTTAAGAAGCCTTCCTACAGAGGACCAGAAATGCTTGCGATTTGAGTCATAGCAAAGGATTGATTTCCCTGGTAATTAAGGAGCGCCTACAAAACATTAAGAAAAATAAACAACCCAATAGGAATATGGGTAAGGGAATACAGGACAAACAGCTCACACAAAAGGAATGCAAATGCCTCTAGAGCCCATGATGTAGGAAAAACTGCTCACTCCCCTGTGCAATGAGGGAAGAGTCCAGGGGGATGTCCCAGAGACACCACCCCGCACCCCCATATTGAGGAAGGCTGGGGAGCGAGGGCATGGGGAGCAGGCAGGCTCCTATATTGCTGGGGTGGTGAGGGGAAGTGTGGGTGGATATAGAGTATCATGGAGATCAGTGTGGCCCAATTCCTTCGGAGGGTAGTTTGGCCATATCTTGCAACCCTGTGTATACACACAGTTGTGACACAGCAAATCCGCCTCTAGAAATTTATCTCACCTCCACATGCACAAAATAACATGTGCAAGATTATTCACTGAAGCATTTTCTGTATCGCTGAAGACTGGAAACAATCTAAATGTCCATCACTAGGGGATTGGTTAAATAATTTGTGGTGGACTTGTACAATCAAACACGACATCATCACACAAAAATGGTAACAGGAAATACCTTTATGAGTTAACATACACTGAGTTCCAAGAAACATTTTTAAGTGAAAAAGACAAGGCATGCAATGGATGGATGTCAGTTATGCTATCTGTGTACAAATGAATATATGTACATGTGAATATATGAATATGTGTATATGTGTGTATGTATGTACATATATTCATACACATACATACACACGTATATGCTTCTATATGTTTACCTCTGGGAAGACAGAGCTGAAAACAGTGGCTGCTTCTGGGGAATGGGGCAGGAATTGGGAAGCTGGGAGATATGTACAGGAGGGAGACTTTTGATTATGTGTGTGTCTATGTACATGTACGTGTGCATATATATATGCATACAATTCACATATCCATGCATATATACACACACACGTACACACACTATATATATATACCTGTGCATTGATTTTGAATGCTGTGCATGTATTACCCATTCAAAAAAATAAATATCATTAACATTTTTAAAAAGAGGGACTCCAAGGAGAAGCTGGTGAAGATGAAGGAAGGGTGGGCAGGGCGTGGGGGAAAGTCATTGCCCAGGCCAGTGCCTGGGAAAGCAGCACCTTCTGGAAGCACATTATGGGAGGTGGCTGGAGCATAGTTTGGGGGAGTCTTGGTTAGAAAGTGGCTGGAGAGACACAGGGGATGAATTGAGATAGACTTATATATCATGTTAAAGAGTTTGGATTTTATTGCAATGAAAATTGCAACAAAAAGCCATGGATGGGTTTTAAGCAGGGAAGGGATATAGTCAAGTTATATTTTAGAAATATCTTAGAAAGGGAGAGCCAATGTGCCTGATTCTCTGTCTGGACTTTCCCTGCATGAGCTCATTTTTTCTTCAATAATTCCAATAGCTAGTTGGAATGAACAGTATTACATATGGGGAAACTGAGGCTCAGAAAAGTTAAGTAACTTGTCAAGGTTCCCACAGCTTCTAAGGGGTTTCAAACTTGGGTTTGTCTGTCTCCAGAGCCTGTGCTTTCCTCATATCCCTCCTGTGGCTCAGTTACGCTGCTGGGTGCCATCATAGGTATCTGGTGGTCACTTAACTTCAAGTATTTGGCAATTCAGTCAATGGATACAACTGCAAGATCTTATCAAAGGGCTCTCATCAACTCACTGGCAACTTCAGCTGCTCCTCTCCCTGCAAACTAGGATCAAACTAGGATCAGCGGCTCCTCTATCTTATCCACTGGAAGAGGAGGACCAAACTCTTTCATGACTTATCCCCTCTTCCAAAGACAAGTCAAAGGTCAAATAGAGGCAGGCTTGTAGGCTGTGACAGGGCAATAAGGGGGCTGCCTCTGGAAGGGGAGACCCATTCGGCTCCAAGGAAGCTGAGCCTTCTCAATGTCATGGCCATTTGGTTTGCATTTTCCTGTCATTTCTTTGCCGGCGTTTTTCTACTATTCCCATTTTGTAAGTGGGAAAACCAGACTCAACGAGGAGACGATTTGCCTAAGGCCTCATTGTTTGTCAATGATAGACTCAGATCTTAAACCCTTGTCTCGAGACTCCAGATCTTTCTATCAGGGAGTGTTTCCTTTTCTTACTGGTAATATGGGTTTATTTGATTGCTCATGAAACAAACCCATAAGTGGCGTGCTTTCTTTCACAGACGCTAAGGCAAGAGGAGCGTGGGTTCTCCTTGCTGTGACGCTGATATTTTCAAGGCTTCCTGTATCCCAGTGTTGGGGCTGTCAGATGCTGGGCCCTGGGGCGAAGTGGGTGCCCGCTGGAGGCTGAGCCGGGTAGCCAGGGCAGGACAATGGGCGTCTCAGGAACAAGGGCCGCTCGGGCCTCTGCTGTGCAGGCTAACCATTGGCCTGGTAATTAAGAGCTGGGGGAAGGGTGCATGGAGGAGAATAAGGGTGCATTGTTTGCAGAGAGCTGATGAGGTCAGTGGAGGGGGTGTTGGGAGGGGTCTGGGAACCAGAGGACGTTCTGACTACCCCTGGGGACGGCCCAGGCTCCCCGTGTGAGCTGGTCTGCTCAGGACGCTGGCCGGGGACTTCCAGTTTCCCTGCCTTCTTCATGTGGGGACCCTCCCTGGGTTTGAATGGAAGGTCTCCCGGCTCCTTCTAGGCTTGCAGGGGTTTCCTCCTGACTTCTCCCAAAGCCTAACACCAGGGTTCACATCTCAGTTCTACCACTAACTTGCTCTGTGACCTCGGGTAAGTCACGTCAACTTTCGGAGCCTTAATTTTATCCTATATAAGGAGCTTTCTTTACCTCTATAGCGTTTTGAGGGAGGACCCATGCGCTAAGTAGATGAGATGAACTTTAGAATTATAAAGCCCTAAGCAAATGCATGTGACAGCGCAGATAATGACACAGCTACCTCCAACACCACTTCCACCACTGTCACCACTGCAGCCCCGTGCCCTCCTTATGGTGTTAATAGGCTCCTCTTGCATTCATTCAATGTTCCAATTATTATTTTTCTAATTCCAAAAATAGTACAGGTTCATTGTAAACCATTCAGGAAATATTAAAAAGAAGGAAGGGAAGGAAGGAAAGAAGGGAAGGGAAGGAAGATTCTAGCTTTGATACTGTCACCAAGTGAAATTTCTCCTCATGCAACTACTAGAACCAGGATGACACATGCTGCCCCTATTCCGTCCAATGCCCTTGGCAGACATCACTAATGGATTACAGCACTCTTTCCTGCTGTGCCTGGATGCTGCTTCAGAATCCTTCTCAACACAGCCTCCAGATAGCCACTATCAATCCAGGGAAGGAATCTATTTTCTACTGATGACTAGGTGAGCTCTGATGTTCTCAGACTCCTTGGATGGGTTCAGGCCCGGAGAGTACCTCAACCTGTCCCAGCCCAAAGGGAAGTTTCTTTTTATCTGGTTCAAGCATCTGAGGCATTGTGCTTTATCTCTGGAAGATAATGGCTTCCACTGGGGAGTTTCCTGCATACTTTTAAGAAGTTAAAAAAAATAATAAGAGGAATGAATCTTGCAAAGTCAATGGAATGCAAGTGAGTGACTTAATAAATTCACACCCACACAAATGCTTGTGCTCCTTCAGGACATGAAACTGGGTGGGGTGGAATATTTTTGAGGCACTAGCTTCCAAAGAAAGTGCAATGTGGGGACGGAAACTGACATGGCCAGTAACCTACTTCCCGTGGGCTTTATCCCATATTTCTCACAGCCACCTTGGAATGTGAATTTCCACAATCCCCCATGTTACAGAGGAGGCAACTGAGACCCAGAGAACAGAAGTAACTTGTCCAAGGTTGTCTTGGCGAGATAAAGCAGGGACCCGGGCCCAGCTCCCAGGGCCCACACTTTCCCCTGCCAAGCGAGAGTCCCCATGACTTGGAATCCTTCTGTGCACTACTGGGAAGGAGTGTCCCCCTCTTTGAGGCTGGGAAAAACAAAGTTTCAGTGTTTTCCCCTCTTGTCCCCGTCCATCCCTGAGTCAGACGTGCGCCCTTTCCTTCTTTGACACAGAGAGCTGAGAACCAGGCAGGGCAGGGAGCCAGCAGACTGGGTACTGATCCAGTTAGCAGTTCCTGCGCCTCTCGGGGCTTCAGCTCCTTCAGGAAACAGTGAAAGAGCACCTCCACACAGCAGCTAGCACAGCGGTTGAGAGAATGGCTTCCAGAGCCAGCCTGCTTGGGTGCTTTCCCCAGCTTTGCCACGTGCCAGCTGTGTGACTCCCTAACTTCTCTATTAAATGAGAATAATAAATAATAATACCCCCTCCCTCGTAGGGTTGTGAGGGTGAAACGAGTCCATCCAAGTGAAGCAACCAGAACAGTGCCTGGTGTGTAGAAAGCACTTAGTAAATGTTAGCTAGGACAGAAAGGCTCCCACATCTTGTGATTTGACCCAGGTGGAGAGACGTGAGGGGTGAGGGTTGACTTGGCGCGGGTCCCTGGTGGATCTCATGGTGGAGGCAGACCACCTGGTGCAGCAACTTTGCTCTGGGGGCTCTCTTCAAAACAGCTGGAGAGCTTCATTCCACTATTTTCCAAGTTCAGGGACATCGGCGCCTCCTCCAGGAAGTCCTCCAGGTTGGGTGGGCCGGCCTGCTCTTTCTCTGCCGTGGGCTTCCAGCCCCTGCTGCTGATGCCACCCTTTGGCCTCAGACAAAGCGGGCACCAGCAGCAGCAGCCGGGCTGGCTCGGTGGCTTTCATGAAGCTTGAGCTCCCGGGAGCCTGGGCCGGGCTGGTCTGCTTTGAATGCTATTTTGCATTGCAATAGGCAAGCCTGGCCTTCAATACAAGCCCCTTCTCTTTTGACAGAAACAGCCTCACAATCGCCTATTGACCGGGCACCTGTTCCTGCCCCAGACATTATGCAAATGCCGTCCAGGAGCGAAGCCGCCAGCCCCCCGGGCCATTGTGCATTGAACCCTGATGGCGCCCTGCCAGCTCCCAGCCGGCCTTTGTTCCCTGGCTCTGCCGCGCCACCGCCCCCCGCCCGCCTGCCCGAGGTGCCCCGCCGAGGTGCTGCCTGCTGACAGCTACTTGGGTCCTTGCACCTGAAGAAAGACCCTCAGCTGGAGGCTGGACCCATGCTGAGGCCGGGCTGGGGGCCCTGGAGGCAGCCAAGGCCCGGCCGGGGCCCTTCACGTCCCCGGGGACCACCGAGAGGGGGGGCCTGGAAGGCGGAGGAGGGGGCAACAGGCCCGTGCCATCTGGGGGAGGGAGGGATTATAATAATCGCTTTCACATCTGCTGAGGGCCTTCCAGTTTGCAAAGCCCTCTCCTGGCCACCCGCTAGCTGCAGGGCCACACCTGCCCCTTGGAGAGGTGGGCAGGGCAGGGGGATTGTGCGCCTTTCACCCAGGAGCAGACTTAGGACCCCTGGGGTGGCGGGGCCTGGCAGACGTCGTGCAGAGAGCCAGGGGCAGAGCTAGGACTCACACCCAGGGCTGTCGGTGCCTCTGCTCCCAGCTTTTGAGCCCAGGGCGTCTCTTGTTTCCTTCCTCTTTTCTACCTTTTTCTCTACTTGTCCTCGTGGCTGTGACTCTGAGCCACCATTTAATGCCCTGCATAGCACGGCTCCAGCCCACCTGCTCCTTCTGGTTTCTTCCTCTATACTCTTGGCTTCACCTGTTCTCAAGGTGGGGTTCCCAAACCAGCAGCAGCAGCACCTGGGACCTGTTAGAAATGCAGATTCCTGGCCCCACCTCTACCCAGGTTCAGATGCCTGCTAACTAACGTCTGAGAACCACACCCCTCCGTGTCTTGCCTCACACTCCTTCTTCCTCTTCCTACCATGCCATTCCCACCCTTCCTTCGGAGGCTGCTTTGGTTGGGTTGAGGGGATATTTTTTGAGCACCTGCCTGGTTCCTTGGGGCACCCAAATGAATGAGGCACAGCTCTACTTTCAAGACACTCCTGGTGAGGGCACAGCCAGCGGGTCCACCTATCAGTGCAGAGCAGAGAGGTGATGCTTTGACAGAGGTCAGGGGTGGGTGAGGTGGGGTGCAGGGGGAGATGCCCAGGGAAGGGGCAGCCTGGGGGATTCCTGGAGGAGATGGTGCCCGGACTGGGTCTTAAAGGAGGAGTATGAGCAGATGTTCCCTAATAATTCAAACAAATAATTTCAGAATTAAAAGGCGAGGCCCCTACTAAGCGTGCACACTACAGGCACTGTCTGCGAGGGCTGGGGGCAGGGGAGCCAAGGAGGAAGGCGGTGGGGGGCTTTTAGGGAAGTGAAGTTGAGGTCGCTCGAGTGGCCAGATGTCTCACCACAATTTTTATGTGCTCTTATTCCATGTATGTACGTGAGGAACACACTGGCTTCTTTGCTTCTAGAAGGGGGCCACACTCCAGCAAGCAGGGTGGGTGGGGGCTGCTAAGACATCCTGAAGGTTGGGGGTGTCACAGTTTGGGAGGGCATGTGGCAAAGGTCATCAAGAATGGGGCCTTCCAACTGCGCTGGGCCCACCACCCGGCAGCCCTAGAGGCAGCCAGCCCCCACTGCACCCCTTGGGCTCAGCCCGGCAGCTTCTGCCCATTTCTTTGCTCCAAAGAAGCCTCCGGGATAGAGGAATGAGAGCGGGAGCAGGGAAAAGCACTGGCCGTGACCCTCTCCCGGTGCCGTCCAAGCTGCCACCCCCCAGCCCTCTGGCCCCGACAATCTTTCACCCCATGCCAAAGCGCTTTAAAGAATTTGGCCCAAAGCAGGGAAATCTGATCTCATGAGAGGCCAGGACAAGGTTTTCAGAGCCAAGTGTTGGTCTGGCCTCTCAATTTGTCTTCCTCAAGAGCTGTCAGAGTGCTCAGTCTGAAAGACAAATCTAAAAGAAAAGTAAACAGAGTCACCCCCCAACCCCTCCCACCTAAGACCAAGTTCCTCAGGGTGACCTTTGAGGCCCCCTGAGACCCCTGCCTCTCCGCATGTCCCTGCTGTGGCCTCAGCACCCGGAGACTCCATCTCACCCCACGGCTCTGCCAGGTGGGTCCCTCTGCCTGGGGGGCGGGGGTGCCGTTCAAATGCTCCTTTCCTTCTGTCCAGTGGATAAGTTTTTACTTGTGCTTCACTCCTTTCAAACATCTCTTCCATTGTGAAGATGTCCTCATCTCTTCCGTTCAAGAAACATGTATTAAGAACCTGTGTATCAGTACTCTGGGCTTTGGAGATAAGGTGGGGGGTGAGAAATCACCCCTTTTCTCAAGGAATGCCAGACCAGCAGGGAAACAGACCCAGGCACGGTGAAGCCTGAATGAGGGTTTAAGTGGGCGTGGAGGAGATGGATGGAGAATCGAAGGGATACAGTAGCCCCCACTGGTCACTGTCTCAATTAGGAGGGTTAGGAGAGAGGGGAGGGACAAGGAGCTCTTGCTGGGTTGCTGGATGGCAGGGTGGGATGGTGGAATTATTCCTGGAATGGAGAATGTAGAGGCAGGTTGGGAGGTTAGACGTCAGAGGGGAGAAGGGTTTTGGCTGAATAGGTTTGCGTTGTCTGCGAGGCAGGCAGAAGGGATGCCCACCAGGCTGATGGATGAGGCTCTGACATCCAGGGACTGACCGCCGGGCACCAGAGTGCCAAGGTGGCTGGGGGGCCTGGGACAGAATTCGTGGGCAGCCCTCTGCTTTTTTTATGTTCCCCATGGTACTTTCTTTGCACCATGACATCATGGATCAGACTGTGCTGTGGTTGACTGGTGGGTCTGCTGGCCCCACTGGGGCTGCTTCCTGGGACCCCGTGGTGTCAGGAGGCCTTGATCCCTTTGCAAGTCTCATCTTGTATAACTCATGAATCTCTGCTTGTGTCTGAGGAAATGTCTAAGAGTAGTGTTGGGAAAGAAAGGGGCCTCTAATAAGACTCATGCTGCCAGTGCCGTGTCCACCAGTGAATCCCCAGCAGGCCAGGCTAGAGCTGCCCTGAGAGGGTGGCGATGTTATCCCCATTTAACAGATGAGGAGACTGAGGTTCAGGAAGAAGGAGCAATGTTTACTGACAATACCACCATGTTAGAACAGCGACTGCACTTATAGGGGGTGAAAGACAGTGACTTCATTTGCAGATTGGAGAAAGGAGTCCCAGGGAAGGGAAGGGACTTGCCCAAGGTCACAGGATGAGTTAGTGTTGGGAAGGGTGTCCTCACTCCCAGCTCAGTGCCCGTTTCACTGCGCTATCCCGGACTCTCGGATACTTGGATCCAGGCCTTCCTGGGTCTGACCATCGCGAGAAGGTGCCCCACCAGGGCTTGGCAGATGACAGACATGGGCATCCTAGCCCGCCTGAGCCACTGGTCTCCGCAAGGCCTTTGGAAACCATTGGTTTGCAATCTGTTGTCCTTCACCACGTTGACTGGGAACCAGGGCACAGGGCTTGCTTTTGTGCAAATTATCCTAGTGAATCTGCCCAGCAACTTTAGGAAGCCAAGAAGCCTTGTTCCCTTTTGGCAGATGTGGAAGTGGAGGCCCTGACAGTTTAGTGACTCATCCAGCTTCATCTGGTGGTGGAGGTGGAAGCAGGGTTTGAACCCAATAGTCTGATGTCCACTTCATTTCCCCACCACTGAGCATATCCCATGACCAATGAATTTTGGGGGTGATGATTGCTTTCACTTCTCAGGCTGCCCAGGAGAGCAACAGGATGGCTTCTCCTTCTCAGTCCCCACAGCTCCTGGCGTCATGAAGGTGGCACCTGGGATTCCCGCAATTCACAGACTTGCTTCTGGAGCTCCACTGTGGGAGCCTCATCTTTTTATGTATTTCCATTTGGCCTGGGAGACAGGAAACAGCATAGGGCTTGGAGGCTGGAGAACTTGGTTCTAGACCCAGTTCTGGTACCACGTCCCTGAGACACCCTGGCAAGTTTCTGCTCCCTCTTGGGGCCTCAGTTTCCCCATTTGCATGATTTTGAGGGTACAGTAGTGTTATATTCGCAACTTCTGCCTTCAGGTCTGGAGGCCCCCTCCTTTGCTTTGTCAGTTGTCCACGGCTGCAGAAAATATCTCTCTGCTGGCTTTGTCAAATGTTCCTTGGGAATTGAGATTCAGCCTTCCCCCTTCCTTGGTCACCAGCCCCCTGATTTACAATCCAGATATATTTTATTTTCTTTGTGGATCAAGAGTGGGGTGGAAGATAACAGAGCCGGAATCCCTTCACTCAGCTGTGGCAGATAAAATGGGCCGGTTGAATGGGACTCTGGAAGGCTCTTGGAAGGCGGTTCAGAGCCAAAGGTAACCTGTGGGCTCATGGCCACGTTGGCTTTTGTGCCCTGGAGGCGTTGCCCCTCCCCTTCCATGGCTTACACATTTTACCACGAGCCTCGCTCTGTTCTCTTTCCTCCTGGCTGGCTCGCCTGCACTCCTTGTCTGTTTTTCAACCACCCTCCTCTCCGTGGGGCAAAGAACTGAGGCTTTGCTTCCAGATTCAGATTTAAGCACCATTTAGCGAGGGCTGACTAAGCTCCAGGCCCCGGAACAAGCTCTTTTGACACTTTATTTCAGGGAGTCTTCACAACCACCAGGAGGTTGGTTTTGTTATTGTTACGTTTATTATTTTCATTTTCTTCTTTATACCTTATTTATTTACTATTACTTAGCAAATAAAGAGATGGAGTTGAAGCTCCCAGACCTGTGGCCTTCCTGCCTTGTCACTTGTATAATTTCCTTGTAATCCTCCAGTTAAGTTTTGCTATGATACAAGAAACAAGGGCCCCGGTGTGGTTTCCACTGGGTCTGTTTTGCTGGACTGTAAACTTCTCTTCAACCACCTGTGCCTGGTGTATTTTCTTCTCAGTTCTCAGTGCCTTGGAAGGGGATGATCTCAAAGAGAGATGACTGAAAAATCCTTTGACCATGATGGCGCAAATGTGATGCACGGATGGAGTTTGAAGAACCCAACACTGGCCACGGCCTTTTGCTCTGGCTTTACTGCTCCTGGACTATTCCGGAAGCAGCAGAGTCTGGGGCCAGACTGCCTGCTGGGTTTGAATACTGGCCTTCACATATAGCTGTGGGACCCCGGGCAAGTTTCCTAACCTTTCTGTGCCTCTGCTTTCTCATGCCAACAAGGATAATAATAGCATCTACTCTCTAGGGCTGTTGTAAAGATTAAATACGTTTATACATGCAGAATGCTTAGAACAGGTTCTGGCACATTGTAAGTGCCAATTCATAGTTGTAGCGAAGGGCACTGAGTTTGAGGAAGGCACTGAAACATTATTCCAGCCTCTTTTTTTTAAGCCCCTTCCATGAGCTGCAGGGCCCTGGGCCCTGATGGGGTGCTGTGGATGGGGCACTCTGCCTGACCCATCCTTCCCCTCCTCCTGCCCTGGATGGCTGTCACCAGCGGGTGCAAGGAGAGCAAGCAAGGGGGCCGTTGCTGTGTCCTTGGTTCCTGGAACGAGCTGGGGGACACATGCAAGGCCCTAACATTCCGAAATCATGCCAGCCAGATCCGTGCTAAGGGCTGCCTGCCTGCAACGTGTTCCAAGTGGTGCCCAGACCCTTGGCACTGAGGGGCAGCTGGGGCATCTGTGCTCCTGCCTCAGGCCTGGGGACTGTGAACTGAGCCAACATGAAGTTCGGCCCAAACCCCCTGGGAATGGGGCCGGAACTTGGGAAGCCCATGACTGCAGGCCCCCCCCCCGTGTCCTCACTTCCTCTGACTGCCCCTCTGACCACGCCATGATGCTCCTAGGGTAGCCAGTGGCCCGAGCGGTGGTGCAGACACTTTTGTGGGGGCCCCTAACCTTCTCTGACAATCTCTCCCTTCTTATGGTCAGGATTGATCTCTAGAGTTGTGGGTCTGGCAAGACAACGAGGGCGGCCTCCAGCCAGGCCTGAATCCCCTCCTCTTCCCTGCACGTAACCAGTGATTCCTGAACCAGTGCGGTACAGCAGTGTTCGTGGGGCCTGGGGACCTCTAGTCCTGTGCCAGTCGCCAGCTATGTATGATACAGCCACTGTGGGCCTTGAAGAGGAACATGGGCTTCCCACTGGGTGGGTGCGGCATACCTAGGAGGACTTTCTGGGAGAAAGGGGGGAGCTCTAGCATGATGGATACATCAAATCAGCCAGGCAGGGATGCAGGTGCAATAGAGAGCGTGGCAGGTGAAGGAAGTGGTGTCTGCAAAGCTCGAGAGTGGTGGGGGTTGGGGGAGGTGGAGGAGAAGCTGCAGGGACTTCGGTCTGCTTGGACATCACACTGGGGAGATAGTCAGGACCAGGGGAAAAGGGCCTTGGTAGCCACACTACGGAGTTTAGTCTCTATCTGGAAGGTAACGGGGGCCTTGGGAGTGTTTGTGATGGGTGAGCAGAATGAGCTGATCCCGACTTTACGAAGGTCACTCTGGTTTCCAGGTGGGAGATGGATGAGCGAGAGGAGGCAAGACTCGATGCAGGAGAGCATTCAGGAGCTGCTGGTGTCACCCAGGCAGTTGAGGATCGTGGCTGTGGTGATGGAGGGAATCAGATTTAAGAGTGACTAAGTACTTTGTGATTCAGTTAATGAATCAGTTAATGTGTTAACAATGGAAAGGAAGAGGGAAGACTCAAGAAGGACACCTCTCTACAACATTCCTGCAAACATTTGTACAGCCTTTTCTTGCATACCTCCAGTGATGGGCAGCTTACTACCTAATTGGCCACCAGGTAGTGCTTACATTCAGTTTGAGTCTGACTCCGTACAGTCGTAAGGCTGCAAAAACTGACATAAACCTTATTCTATAACAGCCTTCCGGATGTTTGAAGGCAATGTAGTTAAAATGAATGTCCTTAGATTTTTCCATCCAGTTGGGACATTTTATCTTATTTTCTATTTTATTTGTAGTAAACAAGAATACCAACCTATGGATTTACAAAGAGAGCTACAACAGTAGAGTTGCCTACAATACCCTCATCACCTGCTCAGGATATTCTCTTCTTCTAGATGAGTCTAAGAGAAAGCCAAATTATAACTAGAAGATCGCTTGATAAGCATGAGTTCAGAAAGTTATCCCACTGCGTTAAGATGCTCAGAAAGGAAGTACTTTGCCCAAAGTCACACAGCTAGTAAAAGTAGCAGAAGGATTCCAGTCCAGGGCTATCTGCCTGCAGAACCCGAGCGTATGCCCTCCGTCCTATTCAGGTCCTGGGCAGTGGATGGAGAAGCTGGGGGCAGGAGGAAAGGCAGGAGCCTGGGTGGGAGGAAGCACAGAAGTCCAGAATGGGGAGACGGGAGTCTGTTGGAGACCTGTTCGGAGGTGGCTTTCATGGCACTTGGTGAGGGGCTAGGACCCCAGGTCACTGGCCTGGTTGCAGGTGAGAGCTGGTGGTCTTTATTCTCTGACAGGGCATCCGGGAGGAGGAGGGGTTCTGGGGGAGATGTTGTCTCAGTTTGCACACGAGGTGCGCCAGAAGGCAGCGGCTCCCGTCTCCAGGCACCCACCCCCCATTCCGGCTTCCCCAGAGACTGTGTGCATTTGGATCCCCCCTGAGCCGTGGCCTTTGGGGACCGACCGCTCTGCAGCTGGCTGTGCTCCAGCCCAGGACAAAGGATTCCCGTCGCACTGTGGCACAGGGCTGTCTCTGTGGGAGATGCTTGCCAGTGCAGCAGGCTGCTGCTCTCCCTCTCCCCGCCAGACCTGCTGCCCCTCACCCGCCGCGGGCCAGGCGTGGTCCCCCGAGACCCCCTTCCAGGAATCTCCATGCTGCCGGTTACCAGCTTGTCGGGGACGATGTTCCCTCTGGAGCCGGGCTGGCTGAGCTGGAAGGATCTGGGTCAGAAGGAGCCCAGAGCCTGGGGCTCCAAGGCAGCGCATGGCAGCTGCATAAGGAGGTGGCCACGTCGCGGTGAGCCAGGCCCAAGCTCACCCTGCACAGGCGCCGTCATCCGCATGTGCTGACGCTCTTGTCGGGAAAAGGACCCTGAGCTGTGTGACCTGACGCAGCTACTGGAACTCTCTGAGCCTCTCGCCTTCCCACTGGGTACAGAGAGAAGTGACAGCCCCTCCCTGTTTTATTTGATTTCCCTGCCTTCTTCACAGAGTCGTCTCAAGAGCAAATGAGGCAATAAAGGGGAAAGTGGGCTCCCAGCTGCACCCGCGACTCGTGAGAGAAACAAACCCACTCGCAGGCGATGCTGGGCTGGGGCAGGCACAGCCAGGGTGGGGGTGGCCCTTTCTCCAGGCCGGTGCTCTCTGCTTGAATCCCCCCCAGACCACAGAGTGTCAGCTTGAATGGGGATGTGGGGAGAGGGATGGAGAGCAGGGCATGGAGGCAGGGGAGAGAAAGGAGGGACAGACGGGAAACAGACAGACAGACAGATGGTGGGATGAGGACAGCATGACAGAGGCAGCATGAACTAAGAGTGGAGAGACCCTGGAGCACACTCAGCGAGAGAAAGAGGCACGAGATGGAGACCTACAGAGACAGAGAGAGACCAAGAGGCAGGGAGACAGACAGACAGACAGACACACACAGATAACAGAGAAAAAAGAGGGACAGAGAGAAAGAGGGGGATAAAGAGATACACCAAAATAGAGACAGAGACACAGAGAAAGGGAGAGAGAAGGAGAGAAGAGAAGGTTTGGAGAAAGGAAGAGAAATGGTGGCTTAGGGGTTGGGAAATAAAGAAGAGATGAAAACAGAGAGTACGGAAGTAAATGGGCTGAGGTGGGGCCAGCCAGGTGGGGGGCTGCTGACGGATGGATAGGTGGGGGGTGCAGTCGGGGAAGGACGTGGGAAAAGGGCCTGTCTGAGAGCTCGGCCAGCCCTCCCTGCTGGGGTCAGCCCTGCCCCGCAGCCCCCGGCCCCGGCTCCGAGCACAGGGCCACGTGTGTGTCCCGAGGCCGCCCCGGGGAGGAAACTTGCCCAGCGCCCGAGCCCTCCATGCCCTGTGTGGGCACCCATTTCCTGTCCCTCAAAGAGGCCCAACGAGGGGCACTGAGCTTGGAAGTGAAGTCACAGGCAGGTCTGGGAGCAGGGTCTGGGTGTTGGCCTGGCCCTGCACCATGCCTGCTGGGCCTAGCAAAATTCTCCTCCTCCCTCAGCCTCAGTTTCCTTCTGTAAAATGGGCGTGACCTCAGGGCCCCGCGAGGCTGACACTGTGCTCAGCCCTCCAGGCTTTCTGCTTCCATGCCCAGTTTTCTTGGATGAGGACAGTCGTTACCTTTTTTCCGTCACGCTGATGATTATCTTCAAAGCTGAACTTAATGGTCCCTCCAGCTCCTCCTCCTATGTGGGGGCCCCTATACCCTGGACTTCCTGTCTCCTCCCTGCATTTTGCCCAGGAGAAGCTGGGACCTTTAATGATGCCTCAGGGAAAGAAGCACATTGTAAGGGACTGAGCTCCAGGCCCCAAGACGGCTGAATGGCTGTTGTCTGGGCTGCTGAGGTTCTGGGAGTCCAGAAGACAGACAAACAGCTGGAAGACTCTTGCTTAGTGAGGAACCCAGCGTTGAGCCCGAATGGGCTGGTGCTTTGTGCAAAATTCAGGCGAGAGGAGTGGGGTGGGGTGGTTGAGCATCCCAGTTCCCCCCACTGCCCCAACCCCCAGCTGAGCCTGCCTCCCTGCCCAGGGTTGTGGGGGGCCCTGCAGACAGGGCTAGAGAGAGGTGGTGCCCCTTCCCGCCCATCCCTGCCCAGGCCCCTGGGCCCTCCCAGATGTGGCAGCCTGCAGCACCTCTGGCTGGAGGTCCCCTGGGCCCCTCAGGAGTAGGAGCCTAGCTACGCTTTTAGGTTTGAGGGAAAGTGACCATCCCACCCTCCTTTAACACAGGGATGCAGAGGGCATCATGTCTTCTGTTCAAGGTGGTGGTGCAAGGTGATCTTTCTAGAGCAGGGCAGAAGTGCTGGTCTTTTGACCTGAGAATGCTGGGGACAGTTGCCTGCTCCAGGGTCTGTTTAAATAATAAGGGGCAACTTTCTCAAGGAGTGGTAGGTATATGGAGGTCCTGGTGCAGCAGGTCCTTGGGGCATAGTCAAAGGGAGGGCCTAGTGGGGAAGGATGATTGCTCTTTGCTCCACAATCCAATTTAAAGAAAGAAGGATGAGGCTGAGTCAACATCTGTTGAATTCCTCCACCTGTGATAGGACGTGGTGCTTAGTAGGTGCACAATAAATATTCGTGAGTGAGTTAATGAATTCATCCACTTCTCGGAGAGTCTGGTGCCAAAGGTGAGAAGCTCAGGTAGTTGGTAACATTACCCTGGTCTAGGATCTTGTCTGCCATCACCCATCTGCTAGCTCCAGCAGTCCCACCACCAGACAGATAAGAGTGGTTGAGTTTGAAGAGGGACCAGGGAAGATGAAAGACCTTCCTTTCTCTATGGGGTGACTTCCGTGGCCTCTCCTGTTCTCTGGAGTTCGGCATTATGGGAGTGGCTGATTCAGCGCTGGGCTGGGCTCTGGATAAAGGATTCTGGTCCTGTTATTGAGACAGGGAAGATGGTGATGCTGATGATGACGATGATTGATGGTGTTGGTGACAGTGGTGATTGTGGTGATGATGGTGGTAGTGATGATGGTGTTGGTGATGATGGTAGTTATGATGGTGTTTGTGGTGGTGGTGATAATTGTGGTGGTGATGGTGTTGGTGATGGTGGTGATGATGGTGTTGGTGATGGTGTTGGTGATGACAGTGGTGGTGATGGTGGTGGTGGTGATGACTGCGGAGGTGATGGTGGTGGTGGTGATTGTGGTAGTGATGGTGGTGGTGGTGATGGTAATAGTGCTGATGATGGTGTTAGTGATGGTGGTGATGATGGTGTTGGTGATGGTGGTGGTGATGGTGGTGGTGATGGTGGTGGTAGTGATGGTGGTGGTGGTATTGGCGATGGTGATGGTGGTGATAGTGATGGTGGTGATGGCAGTGTTGGTAATGGTGATGGTGGTAATGATTGTGGTAGTGATGGTGTTGCTGGTGATGGTAATAGTGATGATGGTGTTGATGGTGGTGGTGATAATTGTGGTGATGGTGGTGTTGGTGATAGTGGTGATGATGGTGATGGTGATGACAGTGGTGATGGTGGTGGTGATGATTGTGGTAGTGACGGTGGTGTTGGTGGTGATGGTAATAGTGGTGATGATGGTGTTGGTGATGGTGGTGGTGATGATTGTGGTGGTGATGGTGGTGATGATGGTGATGAAAGTGTTGGTAATGGTGGTGGTGGTGGTGATGGTATTGGTGGCAATGGTGATGGTGATGGTGGTGATGGTAGTGTTGGTAATGGTGATGGTGGTGATGTTTGTGGTAGTGATAGTAGTGCTGGTGGTGATGCTAATAGTGATGATGGTTGTCCTAGTTTGCTAATGCTGCAGAATGCAAAACACCAGAGATGGATAGGCTTTTATAAAACGGGGGTTTATTTCACTACACAGTTACAGTCTTAAGGCCACAAAGTGTCCAAGGTAACACCTCAGCAATTGGGTACCTTCACCAGAGGATGGCCAATGGCGTCCGGAAAACCTCTGTTAGCTGGGAAGGCAGCTGGCGTCTGCTCCAAAGCTCCGGCCTCAAAACGGCTTTCTCCCAGGACGTTCCTCTCTAGCAAGCTTGCTCCTCTTCAAAACATCACTCCCAGCTGCACTCAGTTCCCTCTCTTTGAGTCAGCTTGTTTATATAGCTCCACTGATCAAGGCCCACCCCAAATGGGCGGGGCCACACCTCCATGGGAACACCTCATCAAAATCATCACCCACAGCTGGGTGGGGCACACTCCAAGCAAATCCAACCAACACCAAAACGTCTGTCCCACAAAACCACAAAGATAATGGCATTTGGGGGACACAATACATTCAAACCGGCACAATGGTGTTGGTGATGATGATGGTGGTGATGATTGTGGTGGTGATGGGGGTGGTGGTGATGGCGGTGTTGGTGATGGTGTCAGTGATGATGGTGATGGTGACGATGGTAAGACCCGAAAGGACAGCAGGCGTGAGATATAGAGGGGCTGATTTTTTAAAACCTTTGATGACAATTCAGATTTGGATGTGGAGGGGTGTGTGTGAGGGAGAAGATGACCACAGTTTCTGGCTTGGATCCTAGGTTGGTGACACTCATCCTGAGGTGGGAACCCCAGAGCAGGCGTTTGCTTGCAGGGGGAGAAAGGGCTTTTTCTTTCAGGCTAGTATGTGCAAGATACCTGGTACATCCTAGGGCAGGTCCAGTGTGCAGTGGACTCTCAGGTGTGGAACTCAGCGAGACAAAGATTTGGAAGTCATTGCAAAACCATGGTGCTGTGTGCCAAAAGGGCATCTGAGGTCCATGGGGGAGTGGGCAGAGGAATGAGAGCCAGAGTCAGGGTCCTTGAGACACCCTGACATTTGAGAGGTGGTCAGAAGCAACAGCCCAGGAGCTGCCCAGGGGCTTGGACAGGACACGGGGTGAGGCTTCTGCTCCCCATCCCATCCTAATAAAGATGGGGAATCAGAAGGAAAAGGGACCTGGTAAAGGCCATCCATGGTGGTGGCAGATCCAGGGCCTCTGCCACCATCACCTCTGGAGCGATGAGCTTAGGGACTGAGGCAAGCGTACCGTGGGGCCCCCTTCTCTCCTCTCTCTCAACAAGCCCTGCATAGCCCCAAAGCTGTCCAGAGAGGGGTCTTGGCTGGGGGATCTCCAGGGGGTGAGTAGGGACTGGGTTGTCTCCCCTTAACTTGCTGGTTAGGCTCCGATGTGTCACCCTGTCAATGTGTTGTTGACTGTGGGGCCAGGGCTCCACCAGAAATGGCAGCCTGGCCTTGTTCTGCCCTCTCGGGCTGCAGGCCCTCACACCAGGCAGAATGTCCTCAGGAAACAGGGTTACCTCTCTCCAGGGGGTGCCTCTGGATTCCCGGTTGCAGCTTCAGCCAGGATGTTTTGCAATGAGCTTAAAGAAAGCATTCATTCCCGGAAGAATGGCCTTCCCTGCCAGCAGGGGTCTGGTTGAGAGGGCGTTGGGCTGGGGATTGGTGGGGGGCAGCTCTGGCTGCCCAGCTGGCTGAATTCCTCCATCTCTCAGGGGTGTTGTCCTCTGGCTGTTTATCTGTCTGTCTGCCTGTCTATCTGGATGAGAGTGCCTGGATGGGCTCATGTCCCCAAATCGTCTGCCTATTACAAGGCAGCTTGAGTTTGATTTATTCTATTTATTCTATTTTGTTTTTGGAATACTTTTGAATATGGTTCAAAGGTGAACACTAAGTGTAAAGGTATACTCACTCCCAACCATGTTTTTCACCCATGCCCCCTTGCCCCTACAAGTAAACTTTTCTTTTGCATCCAGGGTTGACATTTGCAAATATAAGCAGCTACATACCTACACTTGGATATTCCTTTTTGCTTACCCAAAGGAAGCATTCTAAGTGTTGTTTTGCACCTTTTCTTTTTTTCTCTTAGCCATGTAACCTGGGGATCACTCTCATATCGCTGACATAGCATCTACATGATGCTCTCTTGTGCCAAAGTTATTTCAAGCATTTGTGTTTTTAAACCCAGGCACCTACAAATACCAGGCTGACCCCCTCCCCAGCAGGGGCTTTCCTTACATTTGGTTTGTAGGAAACCCAACCAAAGCTGCAAGAGTCTTCTCTCCTTTTGCATGGCCCTCCTCTAGGCCGGTTGCTCCCTGCGGTCTAATGTGTTCACCTCCTCTTCCCAAGGGCTCAGCGTTATTATTTATGTTTGCAGAGGAGGAAACCTAGGAATTGAGAAATCAAGTAGCACCCCTAATGGGGTAACTGGTACATGCTGAAGTCAGGAATTTGAACCCAGGTCAGTGTGGGTCTGAAACTTTCCTCCTTGTTGTGTCGCACTGCCAAGGTCAAAGAGCTAGCTGGTCCAAGTCTTCAGGTGCCAGGTGGAGCTCCTGAGGCCAGAGAGGGGTGCTGACTTGGCCAGGGTCACACAGCCAGCATGCTGGCGGCTCCCTGAGGGTGGGCATCATTTCTTCTCCATTAGGCCAGATAACTGGAGATCTCCCTCTTGGAATGGGGGTGCCCCCAAAGGACTCCTCTCCTTTCCTTGACTCCTGGACAGTGGGCTTCAAGCCCACAGTGGCCCCTCTGCCCACATGCCCGTCTTAAAGTCATACTCACGGGCACTCACCAATAAACAGTGTCACAGATGGGCAAGACAAGGCAGGAGAGGGAACGGAAAGGACTACGCAGTGAAGCGGTCAGGAGCAGAACTGGGGTTTGCTTCCTGGTCTGCTGACCTGCAGCCTGGGACTCTCTCCAGGCCCCAGCTTGCCTCCACCCAGCATCCTCCTCACCTGGCAGGGTCTGCTCCTTTCCCGGCCCTCACTTTATGCTCTTTCCCTCCCAGACTTCCTGCTCTCTTCTTTCAAGATGACCACTTCGGCTCTCAGCCCTCTCCCTTGGCCCAGAGCCTTGCTTCTGCTGGTCCTGGCTGTCCAAGCCTGGCCTCCGCCAGCCAGGGTGACCCACGAGGCCTGTGAAAGGAATCCCGGCAGAATCGGCAGCTGAGACAACAACTCTATGCAGGTGTGCATGCCTGTGTGTGCATGAATGTACGTGTTTATGTGCAGGCATGTGAGCATGTGTGTGCGTGCATTTGTGTATGTGCGTGTGTGTGTATGTGTTTGTGTGTGTGCATGTATGAGATGGTCAAGTCTCAGAGCCTCACCTCATTGCCTTCTTGCCACTATCTCTTCATGTTGGCTCCTTGGTGTTCTTCCAGAGATAGAGGTTTAAAGTTCCAGAGGTCCTTCCTGGGGTTCAGATTTCCCTGGAGCATGAAGGCAGGGAGCAGCATGAGGTGGGCCAGCCAGCTCTGCTCATGCTCCAGGGGACCGTAAGACCCATGTCACCCTGGGCTATCCTTGGTGTTGTGAGAACTTGGGTAAATAACTTCCCAGCTCTGGTCTCAGGTTTTTCTCTCGTAAAATGGGGGTGAGAAGGCCTGTCATGTTGACTCTGTGGGTCATCGTGAGGATAAACTGAGCTGCTCGATCTGGAAACTGAACTGAGTTGTTCCCAATTCTGTGATTTCCAAGTTTTGCGTGCAAAAGAAATCTCATTATATGTTGTCATATCTATGTCTATGCATGTGAATTTGACTGGGGCCTAGGGTCCTATATTTGAGTGTGTGTGCGCATGTGTGTTACTAAGGATTTAACTATAATTGAGTCCTTCAGTGCCCTGTTTGGAGCAGAGCTGCACCTTGTCCACCTGCCTGTGTTTGAGTCCTTCAGTGCCCTGTTTGGGGCAGAGCTGCACCTTGTCCACCTGCCTGTGTTTGAGTCCCAGCTCTGCCACTTGCTTGGCTGGGTTGACTCGAGCAAGCCATTTTCTCCTTCTCTAAAATGGGGCTAATGAGATGCCTACTCTCAGGCTGGTGTCAGGATTCAATGGATTAAAGCACCTGTATTAGTTAGGGTTCTCTAGGGGAACAGAATCAAAAAAAGATATCTATAAATATAAGATTTATAAAAGTGTCTCATGCAACTGTGGGTATGCACGAGTCCAAATTCCATAGGGCAGGCAGCAGACTGGCAACTCCGATGAATGTGTTCAGTGAACTCCTCAGGCAACGAACTGGCAACTTTGATGAACGCCTCAGAAAACGCTTTGCTGGTCAGCTGAAGAAGAAGTGAAGGTCCTCTCTCTGTCTCACTTAAAAGTCTTCAACTGATTGGATTAAACCCAGCTGATCACATTCTCTCATTGTGGAGGATATACCCTTTGTTGACGGCATCAGTGACTGCTGCAGCCAATTGACTGATGATTTAATAAACCAGCCTTCCGGTTCATTAACCAGCCACAAATGTCCTTACAGTAATGGTTAGGCCAGTGCTTGCTTGACCAGACACCTGGGCACCATCACCTGGCCAAGCTGACACATGAACCTAACCATCACAGCACCTAAAGCTCTTGGCCCAGGAGGAGCCTCACAAATCACACATCAGCACTGCTTGGCCCTTCTGTCATTTCATTGAGGTCACCAAGAACTGGGGGAGAAGTGGAGGGAGGGCTGTGACCTCTCAGGTGAATGATTATGTCCCCAGCTCTTGAGTCTTTTCCATCTCCAAATGCCTGGGTCTCATGGTCTTAGGTGTTTGATACTTGGGGTGGACTTTTCTGGGTGATAGGAGAGGGTTATGCTTGGGCAGCTTCCTGGGGCCTTTGGCTTTCCTTGCTGGATAGACCTTGGTTGTAGAGAACTCGTTCCAAATCCAAGGGCTGGGACCACAGAACTGCACTGCCTTCTGGAACCACCCACCGGTAGCTCTTTCTAAACTGGTGCTTGGTGGATCACTATGGACCTGCAAAGTCCACACTCACCAAGAGGGGTTCTCCAGTTGCATCAAGAAAGTTTGGGGAAGACCACAAACAGCTTCTCCCCTTGGGGACCATCAAAATGCCAATTAGGATCATATAAGCTCTGTAAAAGCTGCAGTGAACAACTAATTTTCATTTGGTTTAACCCAGCATTCCCAAACCCACCCTTCTTTTGCATGATCCCTGTTCCGGAGCTCTGTGGAAGGCACTTTGACAATGGCAGGTCCAGGGAATTGATACGTTGGAAATCAAGAGAGCCACGTGTGCCTCTGGGTCACCCTCTGAGACAGGCAAATGACATGTCGTAAAGCAGGCCTTCCCAAACATCCGTGCACTGCCACATCACCCAGGGGAACTTGTTAAAATGCAGGTTCTGAATCAGCAGGTCTAGCTGGCTCTGCATCTCTAACAAGCCCTCATGTGATGTTCCCATGGCTGGCTGGGGGACAGAACCCTCTGCTGCCACGGAATTTCACCCGTGTTGGTCCTTCATCAGCACTTGGAGGTAGGTGACCCCCTCCAGCAGTTCCAAAATGCAGCCCCTAGCTCCATCGACAGGGAGGTGACCCCTGATCCTTCAGTGCTTGGCAAGCAGGGGAAAGTGGCGGCCAGGCCGGGTTAGCTGCTGGAGCAAACGCAAGGACCACGGTTTGGGGATGTTGACATCCGCCGCCATCCTGCAAAGACGGCCATCGGTCATACCCCTGCCACCTGGCCTGTCTCCGCAAATCAGGGCTGGGTTGTTGGTGTTCTTACTTTATTTATTTATTAATTTTTAAAGAGACACTTCCCCTTTCTTTCCATGGGTCTGGAGTCATTAAACAGGGATTAGCTGGATAAATAGAGGAAGTGATTTTTAAACTGTTTGCAAACTTAATGTGAAGAGCCCAGCCTTGCAAATTATCACGTCTAATCAGAGGCCCTCGCTTCACTGCTCCAGTAATTGTACTGGTATTAGTCAAATTCTTGTTGTCTCCTCATTAGCTGCGGAAAGGAGACTCAAGATGTACTTCATTAGAGTGTCCTGGAAATATATTGCTAATGTGGAGATGGAGGCAGAGGGAGGGCGGGAGGGAAGGGGGGAGGTGATGGGGGGAGAGGTGGGGGGCTGGGCAGGAGCCGGCAGCATCTGCGTCTGCACTGCAGACTGCCCACCTCTCTCAGCCCATCTCACCTGGCACCTCCTCCTTTACCTGGGGACATGCAGGTGGTCTGAGGCCCTGAGGGGCATGGCTCTGAGGCCAATCTCCTGTGTGGCCCTGGGCCAGTGTCTTTCCCTCTCTGGACTCAGTTCCCATTTGTGCAAAAAGGAAGGAGTGCCGGTGAGCTGGGATCCGAGGACCCATTCTTATATTCTGGGTCTGTGGTTCCAACTTTTGAGGATTGGGTGGATGACAACCTCTTGTAGGTTTCTCAGTTCCTGGAGATTAGGCCCTCCCGGGGGCTGCACTCACTGAAGACTTTGCCCAGGCCCAGAGGGCTTTGGATGGGCTCAGGCTGGTCTGCATCCCCCCATCGCCCCAGACGAGAGCAGAGGGCTCAGTCGTCAGCGGACACCCACCTTCCGTCTTCCTTGCTGCTGCCTGATAGGAATCATTATCCACATTTACTTCTCCTTCCTTCCATCCCTTCTTTCCTTCATTCCTTCTTTGCTTTGTCCCTCCCTCCCTTCCCTTTCTTTCTTCGTGTTCTGCATGTTCTTTATCATAATTGTCTTTTCCCCCTTCTTCTCCTCCTTCTTTCCCTTATCATTCTCTCTTCCTCCTCTCATCTATCCAACAGATGGGTTTACTAGTCCTGTAATGAGATTTAAATTAATTGAAATTAAATAAAATTAAAAAGTCAGTTCCTCACTTGCGCTGGTCACATTTCAAGTGCTTAAGAGGTGCATGTGGCCAGTGGCTACCAAACTGGGCAGAAAACTCTTTCTTGCATCTTTGGTTCAATCTCTTCCTGTGAGACCTTGTGCTGATCGGCATGGGGGCAGGAGAGGCAGAGCTGAGGAAGATGGGATCCTCTTCCCAATATGCTCACAATCGTGTGGGAAAGACACCGAGCACCATTAAAGTTAGTTGAAGATGGGCCCATGTACCAGACTACAGGCACACACCTGGGGCAGTGGGCTACAGGCGCACACCTGGGGCAATAGACTACAGGAGCACACCTGGGGCACTGGGCTACAGGCGCACACCTGGGGCAATAGACTACAGGAGCACACCTGGGGCACTGGGCTACAGGCGCACACCTGGGGCAATAGACTACAGGCACACACCTGGGGCACTGGGCTACAAGTGCACACCTGGGACAGTAGACTACAGATGTGCACCTGGGGCAGTGGACTACAGGTGCGCCCCTGGAGCTACCTGTAGGGCAGGAGTCAGCCTGGTGAGTGGGCCTGAGCAGGAAAGTGCTGGCAAGGCTTCCCAGTAGAGCAGTGAATTGTCAGAGTAGAGGCCCATCTACAATTGTGCTTGGCAAGGCTCATGTCTTGCTTGTTTTCAGGGTGAGACTGGCCCCTCGGTGCCCATGAGCTGAGGAGCTGGTGCCTCTGAGGTTGGGGTAACACCTGCCTTGCAGGTTAGCAGTGAGCACTAAGGGACATGCATCATGTCCATTCTCCACTCCCAGCAGCCGTAGAGACCCTTTAATGGCACAGACCTGACCACCTGCTGAAGGACTTCAGGTCTGCCTGGGGGTCTCAGGGTAACCCCAAATCCCCAGCCTTCACCTTGGGCCCCTGCCCACCCAAGTATCCTCTTCTTGCCTCCCTCTCCAGAACTCTGAGCTCTTACACCCCCCACTCCCCGCTTGTCTTTATCCTTTGGAAGCTTTGGGTGTCCTCCCACCACCAGCCCTTGCAGTGTCTCCTTGCCTGGGGTCCCTTGCCCTTCCTGTGTCCTTTTCCTAGGGGAGCCCTTTGCACACCCAGACCCTGCCTCTGGGAAGCCATCCCTGGCCTCCCAGATCAGACCAGGCCTCCTGTTATAGGCTCTTGTAGCTCAGGGGGCCATTTGTGGTGATATTTCTCTCTGTGGGCTTTTTGCTTAGCATTAGCCTCTCCCACTAGGGAGTTCCCTGAGGACAGGACAGGGGGTTGCTGCTGAGAGCTGGTTAGGAGGAATCCAGAGGACTGTGCACGGGCCAAAAGAGCCTAATCCCACTCTATGGGGGTGGGGAGCGGGAGCAGGCAGCAGGCAGGTGGGTGGTCTGAGTTGGTCTGAGCCCCTGGGGGATGGAGATGTCCCAAGGAGATGGACCATCAGGAAGCAGGAACTGGACACCAGGCTCCAGAGGGACAAGGGAAAGGCTGGCAGCAATTTTGTCCTGGAGGAGGCCAGAGACCACAGAAGCTGGGAAGGCAGATTTGGATTCAGGTGGACGGCCACTTTCTAGAGCTGGCCTCGCTTAGTAAGAACCGTGCTTTCTTCAAATGATGTGAGGAGGACTAAAGAGCTGGTGGTATGTCAGTTGCATAGCACAGTGGGTGATGCATAGCAAACCCTCACCACGTGGAGCCACACTATAAGAGGTGATGAGTTTAGGAAGGAGACCCAGGAGATCCCCAGGTGGAAAGGGGGTGCTGGGGTCCCTGACTTCACCTTGAGGGCCTATGTGTATAACAAGGAGGAATGGTGCCAAGACGGAGGATGGTTCTCGTGTTCAGAGTTGGGTCTTGCTGAGGATGGAGTGGGCACTTTTGTGCATCCTGAGCTCCCTGACTTCAGGGGTGTGTAGAGAGGCCACCCAGGCCATGCCGTCCCGATGTCTCCCTGAGTGGACTGGATTAACTCCCAAACCCTTTCCAACCCTGAGGGTATGACTTGCAGATTTGTACAGATAAATGCCACGAGTAAACATCATGTCCGAATTGTCCCAAACTCGAGTCTGTTGCATACATTTCCCTGCAGGGACTGGGTGTTCTTGGGCTCAGCCATTTGGCAAGGCTTCATCGGCCCTCTGGGACTGACCGCCAGGTGACACCAGGTGATGGTCCAGGGCTGCTCTTGTGGCCTCTCTCTCCCCTCCCAGCAGCTGCAGGGCCTTCGAGGTATGACACATCTGAATCTTAATTTATGCTTTATCCCTTGTTCAAGGCCACGTGGCTAAATAAGTCACCCCATGGTCTAAGCCTCACTTATGTCACCTGTAAAACGGAGATAATATCACTTTGAAAGCCTGTTGCTGGGATTCGTGAAGGGGTGTGCACAGTGCCGCCGCCTAGATGTGGGCAGTGAACCCGTCCTCCCTCCTGCTCCCTCCCTCTCTCCTTTCCCTCTGCCCTTCCTTTGTTAGAGAAGGGGACTCCAGGTTGCCCACCTGTTCTGCAGCAGTCCTTTGCCTCTCCAGGCCTCTGGATTCTGAGCAGTCACCCTCTGTGGAATCCAATTTCTCCACCTTGGTGAGGACAAAGGGCTGAGTCAGATCCCTGGGGATTCACTCTGGAGGTTCCAAGGAGTCTGGGTGCCCCAGCGCCTGTGCTTGGGCTGCTAATGGACTCAGAATGGATTCAGGGCTGACGACACAGTCCTGAAATGTCAAGTTCACTGGAGGAGCCACGGTGTTCTTTCTTTCTTTCTTTCTTTTTTTTTTTTTTTTAATAACTTGCACATAATAGATTTCCTTTTAATCAAGAACTGGTTGTCTGCACTTCTGGCTCCTGGTCACTTCCTCTCTGGACCTAGAAAGGTCAGAGGAGGATCAATTTGATGTCCTGGTGCCAAGGGACAGAAAGAGGCAAAAGAGGCGGCTTTGTTCCCACCTTGCACTCTCCTGGGTAGCCCCAGAGAAGAGGTAGCATCTGCTAGAGCAGGTATGGAGGGCATAAAGGCCCAGAGGAAAGCACACTTCCCTAGGCTCTCAGAAGGTTCTGGAATCCAGGAGTGTCCTGGATCTCCACATGCAGAGCCCCATGTGCACAGAAGGCAGAGGGGAAATGAGGGCGAGTGTTTGGGCAAGATAATCTTGGAGGCCTAGAGAGGTTAACTGACCCGCCAAGGGCCATGTAGCTGGTCAGGGGGGTGGGCTATTCTTTTTTTTCCCAGGTTTTCTTCCATGCTCGACCCTTAATCAGTCAAGTCACCCACCACTGCCCACATCACTTGTGAGCTTCTTTTGGAGCTCACAGATCTTGGACTTCATTGTATCTGCTACTGTTCCTCACTTTGTTTTCATGTGATAATTGCCTCTCCAACCAGACTGTAAGCCTAGGGTAACGGGAAAAGATTTGGACTCCCACTACCTCGATTCTGCTGCTGCCCCTCTGAGAGCCTGTGTTCTCTGAAAACTAAGGGCGGTAACGGTGCCATCTTTGGAGGGTTGCTACAAGGTACAAAGGATGTGCCACATCAGTGTGCAACAAGCTCCCTACTGGAAATAACCCGGTTTTAAAGAAAAAGCCACTTATTTCTAGTAAGTTCTACAGAGACTGTTGAGCTAGATCTGAGGTTCTCAAAGTGTGGTCACCCAACTAGTAGCAACAACATCATCTGGGACCTGAAATGCAAATTCTCAAGCCCTATATCTCATCTGCTGAATCAAAAACTCTGAGGATGGGAACCAACAATAGGTGTTGTAACAAGTCTTCCAGGTGATTCTTATCCCTTCTACATTTTGAGAACTACTGGCTGGACATTTCCTTTCTAAGGGCCCAGAGAAGGGAAAGAACACTGTGGACTGGGGTGGGTGGTCAAGGAAGGCTTCCCAGGGTTGATGGCATTAGAAATGGACATTGGAAGGCAAGCAGGAGCTAGGTGCTGGGGGGGCACTCAGGTGCAAGGAATAATGCTCAGGATGGGAATCTTGAAGGCAGATCTGCCAAAGCCTGCTCTGCTATCAGCAGTGTCCACAAAACTGACAGAGTGACTGCCAGGGACAGGGCTGGAATTCAGATTCCATCCTGATGGGGTTACCACAAATACTAGGTCTATGAGTGGGTGAGAGAGGTGAAATCAGGCCAGATGCCCATCCAGCCTTCTATCCATCCATCCATCCACCCATCCACCAATCCATCCATCTATCCTCCCATCCATCCATCTACCCACCCATCCGTCTTTCCCTCCATCCATCCATCTGCCCATCCATCCATCCATCCATCCATCCATTCTTTCTTCCAACCGAAATTTATTGAGCCTTTACTCCATGCCAAGCAGAGGCTTAACTACGCTCTTGACTTCAGAGATGAGACAATCACAGATACTAACTTGTCTGCTTTGATTAACTTAAAAAGTTGAGTGATTGAAAATCTGCTTTAATTAAAACTTAACTTTCCACCAAATATCACTATCTAAAATATTAGATTAAGTATTTCAGTGTGGTATGAAACAGGAGCAATATTTAAATTTAAGGTCTGGTCCCGTCACTGAGGAGCTGGCATGGGTGGGTATAGAAATTAGTGTGTTAGCAAAACAACTGCAACTTCACCCAAAGGAGGGGTCGTGAGTAATTGCACTAATTGTTTAGCTCTTATAGCTTCCTATCTCTCTTTCTTATCCATTTTCTGATTTAATCCTGAAAACAATACTGTGAAGTCTGAGGAAAGTTAGATTCAGAATTTAAATGACTTGCCCCAAGTTACAAAGGAAATGAGCTACAGAACCATGACCAAACCTAAATCTTGAGATTCCCCCAAATCCCAAGCTCAGCCACCTGGACTTCCATTCACAATAGTGGAACCCCAGACACTGTGTCAGCCCGGTGCTATTTTTGGCAAGATGGGGGCCTTCTGGAATGCCCAGGCTTCCAGCTCCACCCATGTGAGAGGTTGCTTGTGGAACCATAACTAACCCAGAAAGCAACCCAGGAAATGCAAGCTCCATTTCCAAATAAAAGTCATCCATTTTCCAGCAGGGGACATGGGAGGGAACTGGGAGCTGCTTGTCTCACCATCAAGCGCAGCAGCTCTGATATCAGAATATGAAGCCACTCAGCCTCAGGATACCCGGTGATCCCCAAGAATTTAGCACCTCACCCATACCAGCAAGTCAATGAGAAAAAAAAATCAAAACATACACTGGTAGTAAAAACATGGCTCTTTGAACAATATTAAAACACTTCAGCAACCTTTCATATAGAATTAATTAACATAAACCCCAGCATCGTCATTGCAGCAGAGCCCTAAAGTGGTTGCCAGAATTTAATTAGACTTAACCTTTTTTCCTACACCAGTACCACTTTATAATAACTGCAAATCATTATTAATTCCTTTGGTGTTCCCTGTAATAACATTCATCATGATGAACTTCTTTCTATAGCGATGCATATGTAATATGTAATTCCATAGCAATTTAGTGTTAGTTAAGGCTAAATTGAAATTAATTTCACAAAAAGATACTATTTGTTATTGGATACTGTATATTCATAAAATAATATTTTAGAGCAATTTATATTAAGGTGGCCAGATCAGGAGGCATTTGGCAAACTGCGAAAAGTTCACAGACAGAATCATTTGCTGCTGATTACTGGGCCATATCTGATGGCTGTCACCTCATATCCCAAGGTACTTGAAATATCAAGCCAGAAGATGGGTAGGGTATTATGGGATGGTCCTTTGAGATACAGTACCTTACTGATCTGAAAGCACGGTGTCAGACAAGAGCATCTCAACATTGTTTCCAGCCAGACTTACTATGCCAAATCTCACATACTTGATCTCTTCTAGGCTCAGCCACGTCTTCTGTAAAATGGTCATTTTACCTTCTGACAGTCTCAGGGTCTCCAAGGACTTGACGGATTTGAGAATAATTTGAAAAATAGGATCACTTAATAACATACTTGGGGCTAGAAACAAAGAGCAGCAGTGACCCGTGTGTATGCAAGTATGTAGTTACGTGATGGGATTAATTGGAAATGGAGGTGCTGGGCAGGGAGAAAGGCCATTTATGATATCAGATGTATATGTCACTAATTTTTAGGTCACCTTGCTCCAGCCTCTGCCTTCAGTCGGGACTACGTAGACATCCTTGGGTTTGCAAATCTCTAGGAACGATCTTCCTTCCTTCCTTCCATCCATCAATCTCACTGTGCAGGAGTTGGAAACACAAAGACAAAAAAGACATAATTCTGCCTTCAGGAAGCTGGTAGTCTAGTGGACCACAATTACAAATGGATAACTGAAGGATATCCTACTAAGGGCAGTAGAAATGTCCTTGGGTTAGGGGTGATACTAAAAATAAGTCACAGCACGTAAGGCACAGGCACTGAGCTGTCAGAATGGCAGCTGGCTGGCGGTCATCGGGAGAGCACCCAGATGGGTGTCTACTGTCTGGGCACCAGCCGGGCTCAGGGCATGATGGGACCGCAGAAGAGAGCCCTGAAACCTGGTGAGCGGGAAGGGGTGTTCAGGAGAGCCTTCCTAGAGAAGGAGACAGTCTTAGGGAAAGTGGGCTTTGGCTAGAGAGGCAGCTGGAGGTGCATGAGCCATGAGCAGTTTGCCGACGTGGATGGTTCATTCTCCCAAGGCCGAGGGGGCACCTCAGGGGACCTTGAGCAGGGCCCATGGTGGAGGGCTTTGCAGGTCCACTGAGGAGCCTGGACCTCAAGGGGGAGGGAAGGGGGAGGGGTGATGCAGTGGAGTTAGAGCACTGCTTTTTCTTTCCTTTTTTGGGCACTACTTTTAAAAAATGACCTCACTGTTGTGGCAAAAGTGATATATACCATACAATACTAAGCATTTATGTACAGAATAGATACTCCAAACATATGGTAGATATTAGAAGAAAAGATTTGTAGTATATATTACAAAAAAATTAATAACCCTTTTCTAAAAGGAGCATTTTACAAATCGATAAGAAAAAGACGAATGGCCCGATAGATATGTGGACAAGGGGAAGCTGCAAATAGCCTATAACATAGAAAAAAGACTCGCTTGAGCAAAGAATCAAGGAAACGAAAATTGGAATAACAATGAGATACTGGTTTTAAACCAAATTGGCAAAATTTAAGAATGTTGGTAATATCCATTACTGGAGAGGGAAATGGGCACTCTTATATTTAGTGGGTGGGAGCATAATTAGGGAACAATCTTTTAACTATTAAGGTTTAAAATGTGAATATTCTTTACTCAGAGACTTTGTTTTTTGAAATCTCAGCTACAAAATAATCATGATGGAAGAAGATGGGTGAGATGTTTGAAAAATCTAAATGTTCATGTAGAAGGAAATGTTCAAATAAATTAAATTACATCCACGTTATGGAATATTCATCGATGACTTAGAGGGATGTCCTTGATGAATATTAAGTGAAATGTACAAAATAATCCCATGTATGTTAAAACAAGTAATATATGCTCACTATAAAAAGTCATGCAATTAAGAAAAATATAAACAAAAAGATAAATAATCCCCATGAAACATAAACCCTAGAAATCAACACATGCAGATATCCAGAGAGGTCTATATAGATACATGGGAATATAGAGGATCCTATTACATGTGTTACTTTTTAATAAAAATATTAAATTTATTTTTACTTCAATTTAAAAAAGAAAAATGAAAGTGGAATAGAGGAATTGCTCCGTTTAGTTAAATAATTCTTCAGCACAAGAGATATTATTTTCTAATGGATCTCTCTAAGGGAAAATAGAAAACATTAGGAGGTTGGAGTTGGTTTTAAAATGACATATTTTAAATTTACACAGTATTGATTCACTTCCTGCTCAGAGATAGGGGAGATCAGTATCTTACGCTGCCTTCACCTCCCTCTTTCCCAATGTGTGATATTGCCAGTTGTATTATTATTTTTATATTTTCAAGCTTTATAACAATTTTCATATTCTGTAGACATAATTATCTAAGTGTTTAAATCTAAGGGCAAAACTTAAATGGATTCTCTACATAAAACCAGTACTTTCACCACAGCTTCTCCACACCAAAGTCCTTTATTTTGGTATATCTGTTGGTTGGCTGACGTAGCAATTAAAATTTGCTTCTACTGCATGTAACAACAACAATAATAATGATGAATATGGTGGCTTAAGCCAAATAAAAAGTTCATTTCTTTTTCACATAAAACAAGTCTGAAGGTAGCAATCCAGGGCAAGTTTGACAGATTCACAAAGTTATCAGGCAGTCAAGCTCCTTCTGGCTCACTGGTCTACCATCCTTAGAGTAAAGCTTTTTTCCTCACGGTTTGAGACGGCTGCTAGAACTCCACACATCACATGAATGAAGACTGAAGAGGGATGCCTTCCTCCTCTTTAATTAGATTCCCTGGAAGTTACACAGCCCTCTTCTGCTTACATACTGCTAGCTAAAACTTTGTGCCATGGTCAAAACTAGCTGCAAGAGAGGCGGGCAAAAACAGTCGTATAGCTCAGTGATAACGTGTGTCCCTGGAAATATCACAGATCTTATTATTAAAGGAGCAGAAGAAATGAACATTGGGGGGTAAGAAATACTCACTACCACAGCTGGATTTCATCATCAAATAGCTTTTCGACAAGGTGTCATGAGTACTATACTTGAATTCTTTCATATTTAGGAATGTATTCCAGTGACCTTTATTCTTGAATGACATCTTGGCTGTATATAATAATTTTGGTTTGCATTTTCTTTCCATCAGAACTTTAAAAATATTGCTCCATTGTCTTCTGAAATTGTATATTATTACCCCAAATTCTGAGGCAGCCTGGTTTATTACAGCTTGTGGCTGACCTACTTTTCCATACTGACTCCTGAAGAATTCCTTCAAGTTCAACATTACAAGATGTTGATATTCTGTATCATTTCCTTGCCTTCTTATTCTAGTCCCTTTGGGAACAGTGTACTATTTAATCAGCACATTACATTATTCATTCCTTTCAGGGGTTTTAATTTCTATCATTTATTATATTTCTATTTCATTTATTATGCTTTCTCCTTTAAGGGCGTCAATTATTCTAATGTAAGGTCAACTTTGTCTGCCAAATCTAGTAAACTCTTGCTATATTCTTTGAACTTCTTGTGTTTCTCCTCTTCCTTCACTGTGATTATCTCAAGCCGAAGGGTGGCAGAGGACTACAAGGGCTATGGATGGCATTACTCCAGAGGACCCAGTTCACATAAGGAACTAGGGTGATGGGAACTCTCTGGAGCTATGCAACATGGCTGTACATCTCAAGTCTTTATGTGGTGTCAGTAATTAATTTTTCATCTGCATTTTTATGTTCTTAATTTTCCTGGTAGATCTATTAGTTCTATTACGTAATTGTGTTGAATCTTATTTTGTTTCCTTAGCTCTGCAACTCTCTTTCCATATTGTTCTCTCTTTTCTAACAAACTTATTTACATATAATTGACATATGATAAACTCTGCACATATTTAAAATGACAATTTGATAAGTTTTGACATATGACTATACAGTGGAACCATTTCCACAATAAGATAATGAACATATATATCACCTACCCCCAAAAAAGTTTCTTTGTATTCCTTTGTAATCTCTCCCTCCCACCCTTCCCCGTCCTCAGGCAACCATTTTTCTGCTTTCTGTCACTATACATTAGTTTTCATTTTCTATAGTTTTATGTAAATAGACTCGAGTTTATAAACACACACATATATATACATATACATATAGGTAAGTATTTTTGGGGGGCGTTCTGGCTTCTTTCAATCAGCATAATTATTCTGAGATTCAGCCATACTGTTGCCTGTTCAGTAGTTGGTTCCTTTTTATTGCTAAGTGCTGTTCCACTGTATGGATAAGCTACAGTTTGTTTGTATATTTATACATTCACTTGTTGATGCACATTTGGAATGTTTCCAAATTTTGGCTATTGCAAGGAATGCTGCAATGAACATTTGTGTACAAGTCTTTACATGGACGTAAGTTTTCATTTCCCTTGGGTAAATTCCTAGGAATAGAATGGATGGGTCATATGGTAGGTGTCTATTTAACACCTTAAGAAATTGCCCAAGTGTTTTTCAAACTAGACACACCATTTTATATTCCCACCAGCAATGTTTCTGATTTCCAGTGTCTCTACATCCTCTCCAATACTTGATATGGCCAGTCTTTTTAATTTTAGACATTCTAAAATATGTGTAGTGGTATCTTCTTGTAGTTTTAATTTGAATTCTGTAATGACTAATGATGTTGAGCATATTTTCAAGTGTTTAGTAGCCCTTCATTTATTTTCTTTGTTAAAGTGTCTGCTCAATTCATTTGATCATTTTTTATTGGGTTGTTTTTTTTCTTATTGTGTATCAAGTTTTTAAATATCCTGGATATAAGTTCTTTATCAGATATGTGATTGCAGTTACTTCTCCCAGTCTGTCTTGTCTCTTCATTCTCTTCACATGTCTTTCTGAAGAGCAGAAGTTCTTAATTTTGATGAAGTCCAATCAACCAAGTATTTCTTTAAAGAATTGTACTTTTGGTATTGTATCTGAGAAATCGTTGCCTAAACACAAAGATTTTCTCCCAAGTTTTCTCTGAAAGGTTTATAGTTTTAGTGCTTATATTTCAAGCTATTTTTGTATTGGTGTGAAATATGGGTTGAAGTTCATTATTATTATTTTTTTGCATATACATAGTCAATTCTTATAGCACCATTTAGTATAAACACTATCCTTTCTCCAAAAATGAATTCTTTGCATCTTGGTCAAAAACCAATTGTCTGTATGTGTGGGCCTATTTGCCACCTCTCTGTTCGGTTCCATCCATCTATTTTTCTATCTTGATACCAAAACCACATTGTCTTGATTACTGTAGCTTTATAATTAAGTCTTGAAACCAAGTAGTGTAAATCCTCAAATTTTGTTCATCTTTTTAAAGTTGTTTGGTCTATTCTAGGTCCTTTGAATTTCCATGTGGATTTTACAATCAGCTTATTAATAACAACAAAAAAATCTGGGATTTTGGTAGAGGTTGCATAGAATCTGTAGACAAATTCGAGGAGACCTGACATCTTAACAGTATTGAGTCTTCTGACCTGTGCATAAAGTATCTCTCCATTTATTTGTCTTTTTAAATTACTTTCAGTAATGCCTTGTAGGCTTACACAGCTTTTGCCAGATCTATCCCTAAATGTTTCATGTTTGTGATGTTATTGTAAATAATATTTAACATTTCAATTTTCTACATTTATGTTCATAAATATAAATTCTATTGATTTTTTTATATTGATCTTGTATCCTGTAACTTGGGAAAACTTACTTATCAGTTCTCATAGCTGTTTTGTATATTCCATTTGATTTTCCACATTAACGATTATGTCATCTGCAAATAAAGACAGTTTTACTCTTTCCTTTCCAATCTGGATGCCTTTTATTTCTTTTCTTTGCCTATTGCACTGACCAGAACCTTCAGGAGAGTGCTGAAAAGAAGCGATGAGAGCAGACATCCTTGACTTGTTCCTGATCTTAAGGAAAAGTATCTAGTCTTTCACCATTAAGTATGATGCTAGAGATAAGGTTTGTGTTGATGCCTTTTATCAGGTTGAGGCAACCCTCTCCCATTCCTGGTTTGCTGAGAATTTTTATCAGGTACGGATATTGGATTTAGTTAAATTCTTTTTCTGCATCTTTTGTGATGATAATATGATTTTCTTTGTGGTTGCTCTTTTGATGATTGGTTTTTGAATAACCAACTTTGCATTCCTGGGATAAACCCCACCAGTCCTGATACGTTATCCTTTTTACATGTTTTTTGATTCAACTTTCTAAAATCGTTGTGATAAATTTTTGCATAATGTTCATAAGGGATAATGATGTATAGTTTTCTTTGTATTAATATCTATTTTTGGTTTTGGGGTCAGAGTAATTTTGGTCTCATAAAACGAGTTGGGAAGGATCCTCGCTTCTGTCTTCTGGAACCGTTTGCGTGGGACAGTTTTTCCTTACAGGTATGGTTGAATTCATTCACCACTGAAGTTGGAGTTCTTTTTGTTCGCATGTGTTGCAGGGGAAAAGATTGTTTAATTAAAATACAATTAAAAATGGATATAGGTCTATTAAGGTTATTGATTTCTTCTTGATTACTTCTTATTTTTATATGATTTTGTCCCATTTATCTAAATTATCAGAAGTATTGGCGTAAAGCTGTTCATAATACTTCCTCATTTCCTACCTTTTCAACATCTGTAGAATCTGCAGTGAAATCATATCTCTCAGCCCCGACATTAGCAATGTTCTCTCTTTTTCTTCCTGATCAATCTGGATAGAGGTTTTTAAATTGTATTGACATTCTTAAGGATCCAGCTTCTGGTTTCATTAATTTCCTTTGTCTTTCTCTTTTCTATTTTACCGATTTCTGCTCTGACATTTATTGTTCCCTTCTTCTGCTTGCTTTGGATTCATTTATTCTTCTCCTGGCTTTTAAGGATGGGATTTGAGATCATTGATTCAAGACCTTTCTTTTTTTCCTAACAGGCATTTAGCGTTACAAACATCCCTCTAAGTGCTGTTTTAACTGCATACCCCAAATTTCAGTATGTCGTGTGTTCATTTTCATTTAATTAAAAAATATTTCTGAATTTTCCTTTGAATTATTCTTTGAACAATAAGTCATTTAAAAGTGTCTTGTATAATTTCCATATATTTGGGGAGTTTCAGATTTTTCCATTATCCATTTCTTATTCAGTTTCATTGTTACCTGAGAACATACTTTAAATCCTTTTACATTTTCTGGGATTTGTTTTATAGCACAGAATGTGGTCTATCTTGGTAAAATGTACTATGTGCACCTGTAAAGAATGTGTACCTGTAAAGAAAGATGTTGATGGTGTAGTGTTCTATAAATGTCAATTAGATCAAATTGATGGAAAGTATACCCAATGTCTTCTGTATCCTTGCTGATTTTATGTCTATTTGTTCTATTAATTATTGAGAGAAATTAAAATTTCTGATTGTAATTGTGGATTTACTCTTTGGGAGTTTGATCAGTCTGTGCTTCATATATTTTGTTTTTTTTTTAATTAACTTATCAAAAATAAAAAAAAAATTTGAAACAAAACAAAGTAAAGAATAAGAAAAACAAATATCTTAAAATAACTTAAATTTCCAATATACTCCTATCATACCACAAGAAAATTTATGAACCATAGTCATTCCTAAGCTTCATATATTTTGAAGTTCTGTTATTATGTGCATAAATGTTTAGGATTTTTATTTCCTTTCAATGGACTGACTCCATTGTCATTATGAAATGACCTTCTTTTTCTCTGGTAACATTTTTTCCTCTGAACTTTTGTCTGATATTAATATAGTCACTAAACTTTCTTAGGATTAATGTATGTGTGGTATATCTTTTTCTATTCTTTTGCTTTTAACCTATTTGCATCTGTACTGGATTTTTTGTAGGTAGTATAGAGCTGTAACTTGCCTTTTGCATCAGCCTGACAATCTCTGCCTTTTATTTAGGGAATTTAGACCATTTATGCAAAATGTGATTATTGATATGGTTGGGTTTGAATCAACCATCCTGCTATTTTTTTCTATTCATCCCACCTGTTCTTCATTCCCCTTTTCCTCTTTTTCTTTTTTTAAAATGTGCTCATTTTGAACTAATTATAGATTAACAGGAAGTTGTAAAGAAACATACAAGGGAGTTTCATATACTCTTCACCCACTCTCCCCCAATGTCAACAACTTACACAATGATAGTTCAATATCTAAAGTCAGGAAAGTGACTTTGGTACAATCCATACATCTTATTCCAATTTCACCATTTAGACAAGCACTCATTTGTGTGTGTGCATGTGTGTGTGTGCAGCTCTATGCAATTTTAACACATGTAGCTCCATGTAACTACCACTACAATCAGTATATACAACTGCACATCACCACAAGGCTCCCATTCAGCCACTTTCCACCATCCTTAACCCTGGCAACCATGTATCTATTCACCATATTTATAATTATGTTATTTCATGAATGATGTAGAATTGGAAGCATACAATACATACTCCCCAGAGATTGACTTTTTTCACTCAGCTTAATTTTCTCTGAAGTCCATTCAAGTTCCATGCATTGATAGTGTGTTCCTTTTTGTTGCTGAGTAGTATTCCATGCCATGGGTGTACCATAGTTCGCTTAACCATTCACTCATTGAAGAACATTTGGGTTCTTTTCAGTTTGTGGCTATTATGAATAAATCTGACATGAACATTTCTGTACCGTTTTCTGCATGAAAATATGTTTTCATTTCTTTGGGATAAATGCCCTAGAGTACAACAGCTCTATGCTAAATCCATTTTCAGTTTTTTTTAAAAAAACTGCCAAACTATTTTCCAGAGTGATTGTACCATTTTACACTTCCATTAGCAATGTGTGAGTGATTCAGCTTCTCCACATTATTGCCAGCATTTGGTGTTATCGCTATGTGTTTATTTTAGCGATTCTAATAGGTGTGCAGTGTTATCTTGTGGTCTGAATTTGCATTTTTCTAATGGCTAATGATGTTGAACATCTTTTCATGCATTTATTTACCATCTGTATAACCTATTCAATGAAATTTCTGATCATGTCTTTTACCCATTTTATAATTGGATTGTTTGCTTTTTTAATGTTGAGTTTTGAGAATTCTTCATGTATTCTACAACAAGTCCTTTGTCAAATATATGATTTTCAAATGTATCTCCAAGTCTGTAATTTGTCTTTTCATCCTCTTAACAGGGCCTTTTACAGACCAAAAGTTTTTAAATTTTAATGAGGTCTGATTTATCACATTTTCCTCCTTTGAATTGTGCTTTTGGTGTCAAGTGTAAGAACCTATTGCCTAGTTTTATATCCTGAAGATTTTCTCCTACGTTTTTTCCTAAAAGTTTTATGCCTTTACGTTTTACATTTAAGTCCATGATCCACTTTGAGTTAATTTTCATACAAGGTGTGAGCTTTAGGTCCTCTTTCTTTATTTTTCCTTCCTTCCTTCCTTCCTTTTCTTCTCTCTCTCTCTCTCTCTTTTTTTTTTTTTTTACCATGAATGTCCAATTGCTCTGATAACATTTGTTGAAAAGACTTATTCCTTCTCCATCAAATTGCTTTTGCACCTTGCTAAAAATTAATTAACTGATGTGGAGCAAGAAGTGAGATGGTAGTATTCAATTTGATTCCAAGTTTGGGAATTTGTGCAGTGCCCAAGAGACACACACACTCCATTAAGAAATAATTGTGGTTGTTTAATAATTCTTTCATTGAATTTATATGTATTTTAAAAATTAACTGCTAAGGATTAGGACAATTATACATATTAAGTTGGACCTAACTACTAAATAAACAGAACTGTTAGTTGGTTTTCCATTTTGACCTGATGAGTGCCACAAAGAAATTACTGAGACTCTAAGGGTGCCATGAACCAGGACGTTTGGAAACCTCTGCCTTGGCCACGTCATGGTTTCAGAAATCATCTAGAAACTGATGATCCCTAAAACAATCTCTCTCCCTCTCTCCCTCTCTCTCTCTCTCTGCATATACACATTTATAGGGAAATATGAGATTATTTGCAGGTTGGGTAGAGAGACTGAGCCATTTCACAAGCTCTTTGGATCATTCATTTTGGAACTCAGCAGTCACTGCTGGGAAATTGAATCAGTTAGGACTCAATTTATCAACTGGCTACAAGTGACAGAAACACACACCAAATTGGCTGGAACACCCGAGAGAATGCAGTGACCCCGATAACTGAACACACGGCAGTTCAGGTCAGGGTAGAAGCAGGGGGTCAGGCAGGAATCTGGGGTTTTTCCATCTGAGGCTCTGCCTGACTCCTTACTGGCTGCAATACAACCCGTCTCTTGCAGCGATGAGACCAATTTGACTGTTCGTGATTCCAGGCTGATGTTCTACCAGCTCTGCCGTTCCAGTGGAAAGAGGGCACTTCTTTTCCAATAACCTCAGGAAAACTCCTGTAGCTAACTCTCACCCCAAGACTGGATCACATGCCCCTTGGAGGATCTGAAAAGGTGGGATCAGCTCCCCCGACTGCTCAGGGTGGGTTTCCCAAAGAAGGAGGCCCAAAGAAGGGAGGTGGGTGCTGGACAAATAGAAGCGGTTGGAGATAAACCCACTCCCCCACAGGAATCAGTCTCCAACCTCTCAGGGTAACTGAAGTGTCATTACAGAAAGAAGAGAAAACTTCCAACTTTACCCATGGAGGCATCTGATTTTTAGGAAATATTCTGGGAACTAGGATCTAAGAACTTGAGACAGAGATTTTTGTTGGTTTTGTTCATTGTTGTCTGTGCCTAGAGCAGTGCCTGGCACATAAGAGGTTCTCAACAACCATGGTTTGAATGAAAAAGTAAATAGCATTTATTTACTTCCTGTTCTACTCCAGCCTCCCCCTCCAGGAGGGCCCAGCCCACCTGGGCAATAAATGGGTGATGAGTGCATGACTTCTCTAGAGTGATTTCAACCCAAGTCAGTGGGAGAGACATGGCCTCTCCAGGGCAAACATTCGATTTTGGCTTAACAGAGCTCTCAAGTGCTTCCCCTTCTGACCTTCTTGGTCGGTAGCAGAGACTTTTCCCAAACACCTCCCTTGATATTTTTCTGAAGTGGGACATGTTGGCCCACATTCACATGGACTTTGATTGCATTGGCAAGTCATTTCTCATTATGAAGTGGAGAGGACCAGCTTCTGTTGGATTCCCTGCACCATTTGGCCAACTCCAGTGGGTTCTCAGCTCACCTCACTCTTTAGGTAGCAAGAATGTAAATGGTCCACCATGATGCCCCTCCTTATTTTGTCTGCACATTCTCAAGGTCCTAGTGACCTGAGTATTTTCCATCAAGTTCATGGACTTCAGACAATCTGAGCTTTTTTACTACTGTGATACACGACTACCCTCTCAGATAAAATTCGTTTCCTTTTGCTCACTATTGCCAACTCACCAACATTTTTATGCACCATGTACATTGCAAAGCCTCTTGACCCCAGTGCAGGGTTTGCTCCAACATATTAGAGCCCCTTAGCTGCTTGCTGAGGTGAGGGGCTGAGGATGGCTGTCAGCACCATTTTCCAGCCTTAGCCACAGTTGCTGGGGCCCCTGGAGACCTATTGCCCAATGGGAGTGAGGAAGAAGGAAGGGTGGGAATTGTGGGGCCCCAGGAGACTCCCAGTTAGGAGTATGGATTCGGCTCTAACTGCTGTTTTGGGGTGTCTGCCAAAAGTCATGATGAGGTCAAGCTAATTGGCTGGGGAAGGCTCACTGTGCAAAGAGAGAAAGCAAACAGTGGGTCTCTAATGAGACGTAGCTGGGAAAAACACCGTGAGTGCCAAGCTTGCCAATATCTGAAACATGGAGTGGCATGGCAGGGCATTCACAGAAGAGCAATAAAAATGACTGAGCCACCAGAGAGAATGATTTATGACAAAGGCTCTAAAGAGCAAAATGCACCTTTTGTGTGTGTGTGTGTGTGGCCCAGCAGAACAAGTAAGGGAAGGGGAAGGCAGTGGGATTCTCTGTAGAAGACCAAGAATGGGAGATTGGCAGGAGTGGAGATGGGCTTTGAAGGGAGGGAAAGAGAACTGGGAAATAAGGCAAGGGAGTCTGGAGAAAGGGAGAGAAAACATGGGAAAAGGGGAAGAGTTTTGGGGGGATGCCATGAGGACCCCTGTAACTGAGGGGCTGCTGGGGAAGGCTGGAGGTTGCCGGGGTCAGCTGTGCTTCTGTGTCCTTCAAATGCCCACCAACTCTCTGTCAAGGTCAGACTGGGCTCTTTTCCATAGCAGCTTTACAATCTCCTAACTGGGGGTGGGGTGGGGGTGTTTGTGCATCTCCCTTCACTGCTCAGGATCACAACTAGAGGGGTGCATTGCCTCCCCAAAGCTGTGAACTTCCTGGGAGCCCGGCATCCAGCCCAGACCTTGGCAGAGAGTTAGGTGCTCCAGGAAGACTGTTAAATGGAATCTCTAGGTTGGGGTAGAAAGGGCTGTTCTGGGAGAGGGTTGGGTGGAGGCAGTAATCTCTTCTCGGGAAACCCCTGCCTTGGTGCCTCCTTTTATTTTGATCCAAGAAGGCCACTGGCTGTGGAAACCTCTTTATATTGCATTTAACAGAAGCAGTCGGCTCATGGGAAATGACACTCTGAGACCCAGGCCTGAGTCTTGGAGGAGTAGCACGAGGTTGAACGGTTGGAGAGGTGTCTCCAATCCCACTTCCAAAATTACAGGGTAAAAGCTCTTCAAAGAAGAGATGCAATAAGGATAATCATAATAGTCATGGCGAGGCCCTCCATTTCGGTCCCACTTAGAGGTCACGGAAAGCTTTCACATCCATTAACCATTCGCCCTCCTAACATCCTCTCCTATCTCAGTGGGTTGTCAGGAAAATCAAAGGTTTCCCCCAGGACCTGAGACTGCAGGCATGCCCCACTTTAAGCAGATCCTGCTGTGAGCGTTTAGGTGAAGAAAGCCTGCTTCACAGAGGGATTTAACGGGGTTATTTTAAATGGTGGGTACCCCAGCGTGCGAAGAAATAAGAGGTAATTTACCAGAATGCTTGACTGATGGACATGTGGCTTGTTTAGGACCTGCTGTATGCCTTTAGTGTCTAATGTGTGCTGAGCATGGCTATTTGTGCTGGGGAGATATGGGAATGAATCCGAGGTGGTCTATGCCCCAAGGGAGATGAACACTTTTAGTCTTTGAGTTGTCCATCTTCATTATCTGTTCTTTCCCCTGCACTCTCATATGCTTTATATGGCCAGGACTGCATCGGAATTGTCCCCCAAATTGGGCCAAAACCCTCCTCTGACACCTTTTTTTGTAAAACGACTCTTGATTGCAGTAACCAATACAGAGCACACAAAATTTCCCATTTCAACCAGATTCAAGCATGCAATTCAGTAGTAGTAATTATATTCACAATATTGTGTTGCTGTCACTGACATCTGTCACCCTTCTTTTTCATTACTTCAGACAGAAACTGCTCACCCATTAAGCCATAACTCCCTCTTTCTGCCCTGCCCCTCATTGCCCCTGGTAACCTATAAACTACCATCTGTCTCTGTGAAGTTTGGTTCTTCTAGGTATTTCACATAAGTGAGATCATGCAGTATTTGTCTTTTTGTGTCTGGCTTATTCTGCTCAACAGGATATCTTTGAGGTTCATCCATGTTTGTGCATCAGAACTTCATGCCTTTTTATGGCTGAATAATATTCCATTGTATGTATATATCATATTTTGTTTTTCCATTCATCCATTGATAGACAGGTGGGTGGCTTCCACTTTTTGGCTATTGTGCATAATGCTGCTATAAACATTGGTGTGCAAGTATCTGACACCTTTTGACTTGGAACTTGCAAAAAGAGGCATTTCCTCTGCAGGGAGCTGTAAGATGTAAAACTCAGAGCTGTGGGTGGCCACTTTTGCTGCCCGGTGGAGAGAGCTGGTCTTCACTGAGGGACAGTGACCCAGACTTAGAGAGGGGAGCAGACATGTGAGCTGCAGAGAGGTCTGGTGACATCTGGGGCCCCGGATCTGAGTTTCCTGACCCCATCTTCCCTGTAGTCTGCTTGTTTCACCTCTGGAATCTATGATACAATTACTTCTGCTGTTTAATTGAAGCTGGTTCAAGTTGGGTTTCTTTCACTTGAAATGAAAAGAATTACTAATAGAATCCTTTGTTGTAGGGAGACAAAATATACATGCACAGCTCCTTTGATACTTGCAAAGGTATTTAAATGTGGTGGTTGATGGGTGGGCTTCAAATGCCTGTAATAGCAAAGATTGGAAGTACCCCACATATCCACTAAAATGAGACTGATTTAAATAAATTTTGGTGTATCCAGACAGGGATATAAGATGTAGTTGTAGGAAAAAAAAAGAGTAGATTTCTATTCTGATATAGATAGAGCTCCAAGTTGTTTTAAGTATAAAAATCACGGTGCATGAGATACCACAAAACACCTACTAGAATGGCTAATAAAAAAACTGACAATACCAAGTGTTGGCAAGGATGCAGGGCAACAGACTCTCATACATTGCTGGTGGGAATGCAAACTGAAATAGTCACTCTGGAGCACACTTTAGCTGTTTCTTATAAAGTTAATCATACACTTAATCACACAGCCCAAGCCATTCCACTCCTGGATATTTGTCTTAGAGAAATAAAAATTTATACTCACACAAAAACCTGTACATGGATGTTCATAGCAGCTTTATTTTTAATAGCCCTAAGTTGGAAACAACCCACATGTCCATCAAAAGGTGAACAGACAAAGTGTGGTACATCCAAGGGATGGAAAAACTACTTGGTAATAAAAAGGAAGTAAATATTGATACATGTAATAACTCGGATGGGTCTTCAGGGCATTGTGCTGAGTGAAAACAGCCAATCTCTGAAGGATACATACTGTATGACTCTGTTTATAGAACACTCTTGAAGTGGCAAAATTATAGGGATGGGGGCAGACCAGTGGTTTTTGAGGGTCAGGGTTGGGGGAAGGGTGTGACTATAAAGGGTTAGCATGAAGGGGTTTTTTTTGTGATGAAGGAACAGCTGAGTTCCCATTGTGGCTCTGCAAATCTATACATGTGCTGAAATTCCACAGAACTATTTACCAAATAACCAAAAACTGGTGCAGGTAAAACCTGGTAAAATCTAAATGAAGTCTGTGGTTTAATTAATTTTATTGTGCCACTGTCATTTCCTGGTTTTGATCATTGTACTATGGTTTTTAAGATATTATTATTGAGGGAAGCTGGGTGAAGGGTACATGGAGATTCTTTACTATTTTTGCAACTTCTATGTGAGTCTGAAGTTATTGAAAGATAGAAAATTTTAAAAATTAAAAAAAAATGAGGTGCAGAACAATAAGTATATAATATCTGGCCTTTCATATATAAAGGGGAGGAAGAAGAATTTGTACTCCTATTTGCTTACATAGGCCTACAGAGACTTTGGAAGCTAAATATATACTGTGTTTGCAACCACTTCCAACTATTGTTGGAACAATAGTTGTTGAGAGGGAAGTGGTTGCAAATGCAGTATATATTTGATACTTTCTGGATTTTGAATCTTGTTTCTGTTTTCTTAACGTTCTTAAAAATTAAGAAGAAATGAGCATGGGCTTTAGAGTTATGCGTGGCTATGTATGAATCCCAGGTCGGTATTTACTGGGAGTGTTAACTTCGTACAAGCCAATTCACTTCTCTTGGCCTCGGTTTCCATATCTGTAAAATGGACCCTATAAGGGTACATATAGCATATCATAGGGCTGTTATGGGGATTAAATGAGCTAATAAAGTGATGTATATTCATTTCACTCCTTCCTACTTTATAGACACAGGAACTGAAGCACAAAGAGGTGACGGGGCTGGTACAGGCCATGCATTAGGAAACAGTGGAACTTGGGCTCACATCCGAGTGTTCTTGAGTGTTCCTGAGCTCCTCACATCCCTGCCTCTGTTTCCTACGTGGTGGTTCCTTCTTCGAGTTGCTGGCTGGGAGAAAGAGGCAGGAGAGGAAGCCAGCCCACCCCTAGCTCCCTCCATCTCTTTGTGGCCTCCAGAAAGCAGGCTTCCTCTTTTCCCCTTGGCACCCAGCCACCCTTGGGTGGGGTCTCGGGCAGGCGCTGGGCCGTGAGGGTCAGTGGGACCACAGAGCTGCAGAGGCGGAGTAGCCACGAGGCCTGGTGCCAGAACACGTTAATAGAGTAAATTAATTTCACATTCTAGACAGCAATTTCTGTTTTCTATTAAATTAATGGCTTTCCCAGTACTTCTTGAGCCAAGTGCACGTCGGGGCAATAGCGGGCTCTCAGGCCTCCTGCTAGGGACATGGGTTGTGGGCAACCTGTACCACTGCGGCCCTCTGCCCAGGACGGGGTGTGGGGGGATTGAACCCAGCACCTGGGCAGTGCCTGAGAGGCCACCCCTCTGAGTGAGAGCTGGAGCGAGGCAGCACACATTTGGGCAGAGGGAGGAGATGTTAGGGGATTCTGCCGCCATGGCCACAACTCCGGACCTCGTTCGGCTGCCAGCACTTTGTATGACTTGGTGCAAATCATTTCTTCCCTCTGGGCTTTGGTTTCCTTGTCTGTACAACGGTCAACATGGGCTCTAAGTTTTGTCTACTTCTAACACTCTTTGGCTTGGTTCTCAATACCGACACCAAAAATACAGGGTGAAGGGAATGGAGGGGACATGAGCTTGGACTGGAAGGATGTGTCACATTTTAATGTAAGGACAGTGAGGCTGAAGGAAGGGAATGAGCAAAGGGAGGGAAGTTTAAAAGTGCAACAGGTCATTTATTCACTCAACAAACCTTGTTTGAGCCCCTACTTCATCTAACACTTTTTCTTAGATGCTTTGGGAAGAGGGGGCCAAAATCCATGCCTTTCAAGGGGCTCAGGAGACAAATGAAAAGATAAGCATGGTGCCCAGGGTAAGGGGTGCAGAGAGAAGTGCAGAGGGAGGGAAAGGAACTTGGAGGCAAAGGACAGGTGTGTTCACCAGGGGAGGGGAAAAATCCAAACCTACCCTTCCCCTGAGAGAAGAAACTGCTTAGTTTCTGATGCTGAGATACAAAATGGTACATCATAGATCAAAGTCCAGAATAGATAGGTTTCATTTGGCCCCATAAAGTGTGCTAAAAATGATAAGCTTCCAACTGTAAAAACAGAGAAATTTTATAGGACAACCTGGAATTCTGCTCTTGAAGACCCAGCTGCATGAGGCCCGTATTCCGACAACAATCGCTGACTGGAGCCAAGTTGAAGCTGACCCTGAGGACATGGGCTCCCCAGCTCCCCAGTCCCCACCACTCCCTGTTGTGTCTCCTGCCCTGCAAGTCCCACCTGTTTATCTTCCTGAACTTCCTGACACCTGAGTTGGCTACTGCTCGTCCTGTTAGTCCTGGAAAGGGCCAACCAGCAGGTGGCTGGAGCATTCTGGGTAGGGTAGGTGGAGGCCTGCCACAGGTCTCCATCCCCTGGGAGCATCCCTCCAGGCCCGGAGCCCACCCTCCCACTCCTTGGCAGGTGCAGAAGCCAATTCAACTTGTTTTTTGTGTTTTTATTTGCTCATCGGAAAAATCCTCTGAGATCCTCTTCCTTATTAGCAACCTGCACCCCACGCTGTGCTTAAAGTTCAGGGCGCCATAGGATACAGAGCCATAATTAATCTCAGTGCTTGCATTCTAGAACACTTAGAGCAATTATAATTTACTGTCGGAAAACCAATTTGGGGAAGCGGTGGTGTTCTTGCCCCTGATCAGGGCGCCACCAAATGCCGCTTCCTGTCCACCTGCTGCCTGATGGGAGAGCCAGACCTCCCCTCGCGGTGCCTCTGGGCACGGGCAGAGCCTGGAGGAGGCAGGGGGAGAGAATCGGGGTGGGCGAGCTATTCGTGTGGGCACGGGGGCTGCCGGACCGCAGCCGGGCACTGCCTCAGAGCTGGTTTCGCCACCCTGCTGCAGGCGCCCCTTTTGTTTTTCAATTCAATCCAATTTCATGACCACCCACCGCGTCCTCTCATGTCCCTGGTGCCGTGTAGCTGGGGGGAGAGGGGGTGCGGTGCAGAAAGCGAGACCCTGTTTCCTCCCCTCCGCTCTCACTCATTTCCCGGCCACTGCCCCTGTTTCCTTGGGCTGTGCTCACACTTCCAACTCGACCTACAGGGTTTCCCTCATTTCTTCTTTTCTTCTCAAGGCCAGATTGTCATATCCTTGGAAGGTTTCCCAAATGACTGGGTGTAACGGGCTCACCAGACACGTTTCCAATCCTCAGCTGGGGTACAGAAGTGAAACGCCGCAGCTTGGAAGAAAACACACAGGTCCACGCGCAGCCCTGAGCACACACCGCTGCACACAGCTGTCTGGTCCTGGCTCTGGACTCATGCCGGCCTGTGCTGACCACAGTGAGAAGTACACGGAGGGCCAGTAATGTGTGCCTGCGGGAATAATGAACTTAACAGAAGCACATATATGCACCAGTCCCTGTGCAAATGTAAATATCCTCAGGGAAATGGCTCATAACGCCATTCCTTCCTTCATTGATTTGTTCAACAGATATTCACAGGCGCCGGCCCTGTGCTAAGTCTTGGGGCTATTGAAATAAATATATGTTTGTTTCTGATACCTGCTTAAAAGTGTCCACAATCCAGTGCAATAAGAGCTTGATTAGAGGTCCATTTGGAGTGCTAGAGGGGCACACAGGAGTTGCCCCTGACTGTTTGATGTTCGGCAGGTTTCCTGGAGGAGGTGACATTTGAACAAAGCCTAGATTTTTCTATACCTCTCTCCATTGTTGCACTTGAAAGTTCTTCTAAATTTATCCATTTGTGTCTTTGTGTCCCTGAGGACCTGAGGGTCCCTTTAGGGATGGGACCTTGCCTTGGCTTCCCTTGAATCCCCTCCACTAGAGCAGTGCTCAGCATGTGGGGTAATGTGTTGCACCAACATGTATGAATGAATGGATGATGAATGAATGAATGAGCCTTTTCCAGGCAAAGACGGTGGGGAAGGGAGGAACAGCCCAGATAGGTGGAAGGGTGCAGGACTGGAGGGTGGAATGCCATGCCAAGTGCCCAGAGGCAGTGTTGGAAGGAAATGCAGCGAGTACAGGGGCCGAGAGGGACATCAGCACAGAGAATAGTCTCTGTGGAATCATGCTTGTTCCGGCAGGAACAAGGCAGAAGATAGATATTAGGGAAGGAGGCAGGGGAGAGCACATAGGGATTGGCGAGCCCATGGAGAACTGAAAAGTATCTGCCCCACCCAACAGTGTCTGAATGCAACATTTACAAAATACTGTGTTGGCCAAACAAAATATTTGGGTCCTCCGGTCATGGGTTAGCAGTCACCCCACTTCCTCTCTCCAGCTCGTTACTGTAGAGAAGGCAGAATGGTATAATAGAAGAGTACTGCTTGGGTTTCCAGAGAGCTGGAAGCAAATTCAGCTCCCACCTGCTGGCTGGCTGAGAGGCCTTGGCAAGCCTCTGCCCCCTCTGCACCTCCCTGGGCCCACCTGTTTGCTCACCTGCCCATCTACCTTCCAGGTAGGCCAAGATGATGGAGGCTCAGTGCCCTGCAGGTCCACGAGAGGGGCTTTGGATCTGAGGGTGAAGAGAGGTGATGTCCGGCTCCCCATGGAAAGAGGTGGCCTCCCAGGGGCATCTCAGCAGTGGATCTCTTGAGATATCGCATTTGAAGGAGGGTCTGTAAGAGCAGAAAATGCCCCTGACTCAAGTGGAAAAGGGGGAGGTTATGCTACTGGAAGGACTGGAACTCAGAGAGTGGCGGGGGTGACCCGAGAGGTGATTCTGGAAGAGCCAGAGAGGAGGAAGAGGATGTTGGCAGGGAGTAGGCACCCCCAGTCAGGGGATGTCCCGGGGCCACCCCCAGCTTGATGACCTGGGACCTGGCCAGAGCAGGACTCCCAGAGGACTCCGATGCCAGGGGCTGGCCAAGAATCTGGAAGTGACCAGAGCTGATGTCCACGCCATGGAGGGCCCCAGCAGGGGCCTCACCTGGAAAGGAGGACATCCCCAGAGGAGAGAGGGAGACAGCTCCAGAGAGGACCGATGGCAGGTCACAGCTGCACTGCCAAAGCCGCTGCACATCCTGCCCTTGATCCCCTATTGCCCTGGACCTGACCTTGAGGGCCAGAATCCACGATCAGGCACTGAGGGAGGGGCTGGAGAAGCCAGGAGAGAGGGAGGCCCAGCTGCCCACCTCTTCCAGGCCCACACCTTCCCAGCCCAGACGACACAGACCAGGGGAGGCCACAGGCTTTAGACAGGAACGAGAGTGTGCAGTTAACTGAACGGGACATTTTACCTGGTGAGAAAACCATTTTTGGTTAAAGTGACCAGGTGACTTTTTATTATCTGAGAGTAATTGGGAAAAGGGATGGGACCTGCTAAAGTTCCATTCAGCTCAGGGAAAAAATTACACCTACCAAGTGGGTTTAAGTTTGGATATTTTGTGCCATATGGAATTTGTGCATTAATTTTTCTTTTTAAAAATGTTGTATTAAAATATTATTTATTTTGATTGAGTTTTCTGGCACCTTCTTAAATTTCGTGCCCAGGGCACTTGCCTTCCTTGCCTCACCCTGGTCTTGCCTTGGTGGGTGGAAAAATAAAAGTTATTTCCAGCTTGCACTGTACCGAGTTCAGCCAATTGAATAGAGCATCTAACCAGTATAAAAGGCTTGCAAGCTGGGTGGCAAAAGAGTGGCAGGAGTAGTGATGACGATGATGATGATAATAGCAGATGTTTGGGCAGTGCTGGACACTGTTCTATTTTAAGTCATTCAATCCTCATAGCTGACTACTCCATGTGGAAAATGCCATTTCATCTGTTTAACAGAAGAGAAAACTGAGGCAGAGAGAGGTTAGGTAACTTGCCCAAGGTCACACAGCTCATGAGTGTCAGTGTTGGGATTTGAACCCAGGCCGTCTGGCTGCAGAGTCCATGCTCCGATCAGCTTACACCACTGCCTCCCTAGCAGGTTGGCTTCATCACTAGGTGTTACCAGATTTGGGCTGTGTGTAAAGTCAGAAGCTGGTGGTGCCATTGTAGGTATTTTCCCAGGGGATCCTCTTAGGAAATTGATGGTTGAAACCTAACTTGGGCCTAGAGCCTGGTGTTTTCCCTCCTACTCCCCACCCTGGCACACAATGCCCAGCCGTGGTTCTCCACCTCCTGGTGTCTGGGGAGCCCCCCTCTCCGCACCCAGAGGGTAGATCCAGGGAGCTGGAGACCAGAGCGGTGGCGCAGACGGGAGAGAGTGATGTCCAAGCCGTGCTGACTTGCAGATGGAAATTTACATACATAATGCAATTTGGGGCAATTGAATTGCCGGTTAAGATGGAATCACTTGACATGCAACACATACTCCGGCGGGTGACCGAGGCCGTCGAGAGGCCCTTGAGATGCCTGTAGCGCAAACACGCTTTTGTTTCTGAAGGAGATAGCCATTTCCAAATTCCCCATTTTATCGGCCTCCTCTCCTAAGTCCCCTTCCCTCCAGGTCACGGCTGGGATCTGCTGAGTTGCAAAACTTCACGGGCAATTAGCATTTTAAATCCCAGGCACAGATGGAGAGAATGGCCAGGGCACCCTCCCCGACTGGACAGCGTCTGAGCTGTCCCACCCCTCACCTGCAACAAGCCAGGAAGGAAGTGGCACTGGGCACATGCTGGGCTGTGGGGAGAGGAGCAAAGAGGCTCCCTTGGGGTCACATGGGTCTGGATTTGAACCCAGATGCCCGCTGCCTCGCTGCACCTGACTTCACGTCTCTGAGCCTCAGTGTCCTCATCCACAAAATGGGATGACTGGGGTGGGAAAGAAATGTGAGGACCCTTAAAAACCTAACGCAGTGTTAATGAAAGTGATGAAAGGGCAACTAAAGCATCTCTGCGATGCCCCCCAACTCTCCTTGTCTTACTCATTATTGTCAGTCTATTAACACACCAAATTCTTTGCTGCCTCTGGGCGTTTGCACAGCTTTTTCCTTCTGCCTGAAATTCTATTCTCTCCCCTCCGCCCCCTGCTTAGGGGACCCTCTTCTTGCCTAGCCTCAGCCCCAATTTGCCTTCCCCAGGGAGAATTCTGTTGTTAGTCTTCTATGCCATGTTCTCAGGCCCTGGATTTTTCCTTCTTTCACAATTGCAATTCGATGTTGTCATCATTATTCCGCTCATGTCAGCTTCTGCACCAGGCTCTAAGCTCTATCAAAGGAAGGGCTGTGTTTGTCTTGTTCCCTGCTAATCCCCAGTGCTTAGAACAGTGTCTGGGGCAAAGTAGGCATTCCAGAAATCCAGGGTTGCGTATTTGCAAAAGATACTGTCTCTCACTCTTCACCCGGCTAGTCCCCGCTAATCCTTTAGGTCTCAGTGCATGTGTCCCTTCCTCTGGGAAGCCTCCTCGGGTGCCCCCAATGCCAGTTAGGAGCCCCTGCCATGTGGGGGCTGCCCCAGGCCTCAGGGTTGGCCTTCTAGGATGTGGCGCCTGGATCATCTGTCCAGTGCCTGGCTCTTTCCCCTACTAGACAGTAAGCTGCCAAGATCAGGACAGAGGTCTTGTTCCCTGAGGAGGCCCCAGCAGCTAGCTCAGGGCAAAGCACCCAGTGTATCATGGAATAAATAAACCACAGAGCACCCAGCACCCAGCCTGGACAGACAGAGCCACCTGCCTCACCCAGTGGCTTAAAGAAAGGGAATGATGAATGCCTTCCGGAGAGGAGACAGGCCCCTCTCAGGAGGGTCCTCTAAGGATGTGGTAGGCACAGGAAAGGCCAGCACCAGCTGAATTGGGGCTACCTGGGGCCAGGGACAGTGGGTATTGGGGTTCATAGAGGGTTTCTGGACAAGGCAGAACTGAGCTGGAGGCAGGGGCGGGTGGGTGGTGGGGTTTGGTGTTAATTGGTAAGCTGGAGGGTGGAATCTGGCAAGGATAGGCTTGAAGAGGAGCTTGTTGGGGTGTGTGTCTGGGAGCCCTCGCCGTTCCCAGGACTGGCTGCCACGGGGATGCCATCTTGGTGCCCTCGTCACCCTTGGGTCCCGGGCCCACGTGCTCTCTGGGAGTGGCTCCTCCAGACTCACTCCTTCTTACCCCAGGCCAGTGACTCCACAGCCTCTGGCTTCAGGATTATCTCTTAGCAACTGTCCTCTTGGCTGGCTCCACTACCACGCTGGGACAGCAGGGGGTTCCTGGGACAAGGATGCTGTCCCCCGCTTAGTGCTAACAATTCCCTGGTGGGCCTCACTGCCCTGCCCCCTGCACCTGCCCCCACTCGAGCACCAGGCAGCAGCGCTGAGACCCTGGGGTCCCCTCAGGCTGCTCTGGCCTTGCCTTGGTACCCTAGTCCCCAGCTCCACTGCCGGCTCTCCTCACTCTTCTCGGGGAAGAGTCTTCGTGAGTCCAGCAGCCAGAGGAGCTGGCTCAATGGGAGCTTGCTGAGACCCCATCTGGAATCCTCACGCTTGCTTTCCTCCCCATCTGACTGGATCAGCACACACCTCTGACAGCCGTCATGAACCCAGTAAAAGTGGTCCATGGCCAGGGGTAGGGAGCAAATCCCCATGGCAATCCACTTGTTCATTTCCTCCAGATCACCAGCAGAGTTCAGGAGCTTCGAAGGGACTGGATGAAAGAATGGGCCCAACCATGTTGCTTTGGAGCCCACATCTTTCTGTCATTTCCAGAATCAAGTTTCAGGGGCTCTTTGGGTCCCCCTGATTTTCTCTTCTCCCCTGGAGTCACCTGCCACCTCCACCTGCCCCAGCAAGGAGCTCCCCCAGGGCTGGTCACACCTGCCACTTATCTGGGCCATCCCACTGCCTGTGGGATTGATACCCAGGCCTGCAACCAGGGGTGTGGTGGGGGACGGGAGGAGAGTGGGCTTGGAGAGGGAGGGCTCCTGCTGCCCCTTCTGCCCACCCACACTGGCCTCCTCCCCTTCCCATCTCCCCCACTGCCTCCGAGGCCGCAGGCTCCCCCAACCAAGCAGGCTAAGCTGGGGATTGGGTGATCACGGACACAGGGCTTTGGGCAAGTCCCTTCCAGCCTCTGGGCCTCGGCCCTGCATTACCCGGTGAACTGCCCTGGGCCAGGGTCTCTAAGGGGGTGTCCAGGCCCGACGTCCTCGGAGCACACTAAGACTCGCTTCTCAGCCCGGCTCAGCCAGAACGGAGGGAGGCCGGGAAGTCCCTTCCTCCCGGGGCTTCAGTGTCCTCAACTCTAAAATCGTGGGGTGAGTGGATGGAGATCAGGCTCCATGAGGTTCAGGGGCTCGTCTCACTATTGCTTTTGAGGAGTCTATGAATCCAAATACCAGTGACTTAAAAAAGAAAATCCCTGAAAATCACTATGCCACACGATTTGTTTTCTCAGAAATGCTCAGGAAGGGAGATTGTGGGACTCCTCAAGGTGGTGGGTGGGTGGATTTTTTCTTTTCTTTCCTTTTTTTTTATTACACTCCAGTGAATCAATCTTTACAGTGAGTATGAAATGAAAATCTGCCACCTTGCAGTAAAATTAGAGCTGGCATCACTGTCCTGAAAAAAAAAAAAAGGCAACCTTGGAAAAATTATGGCTAGCTGTCTGTTGGGTCCACCCTATGTGGAAGCACCTGGTAACAGTTCACAACCCTGAGGTTCCGGCTTTCTAGATGCTATCAGGTTAATTGCAGGAGCAGGGCTGCAGACGGCCCCCCAGCCCCCCGAGCTCCAGCCCCATGATACGACTGGTTGTCCATCCGACAAATCCTTTTTCTCTGACGACCTGCTCCAAATTACTTTGTGGGGGTTGCAGGCTTCCTGTAGACTACTGATTGTTGTATTTTAATTTTAATTTTTTATTTCCTTCCCAAAACGGAGCTGTGGAAGCCCACAGAAGAAGGTGGCAGGAGGGAGAAGGGTGGGTCAGTCTTCTGCTCCGAGCTCCCTCCACAGGGAGCAGGGGAGGACTGGGGAGGGGGACCCTGTTGTTTCTCAACCCTGACCTGGGGAGGAAACATGAAGGTGTCCGAGTGTTTGGGGATCCTGGGCAGTGCTAGCATCCCCAGGCTGGAAAGGACCGAGGCTGGCCCTGGCCTGTGACATCACTGGGCACACGTGCTGGGTGTGGTGTATGCTCCCCGACATCCAAACTCAGGATTGAGTTTGCAGAGGAATTAAAAAGGGGAGGGCAGGAAGCACAGGTCTTGAAACCAGACTTCTAGATGCTAGCCCCAACTCCACAACTTACTTGCTCTGTGACCTTGAGAAATGTACCTTCCTTCTCTAGGTCTCTGTTCCCCATTTGTAGAATTTGGACTACGGATTAGAGCAGGGGTTGCAAATGAGTGGCCCTGAGATTTAGCCTGCTGGAGTGTTTAATTTGTTTAGGAAATTTTATATTTTAAAATAATCCAAAATTTTGGGTTCATTTGAAAATCTGGAAGATTCAGAGAAAAATAAGCCTACATTCTCCCATGCAAAAGATGGCTGGACCTGGCAATTGAAAAGCTGATCCTAAAATTAATGTGGAAATGCAAGAGACTCATAATAGCCAAAATAATCTTGACAAAGAAGAACAAAGTTGAAGGACTCATCCTTCCGGATTTCAAAACTTACTACAAAGCTATAGTAATCAAGACAGGGTGGTACTGATGTAAGGGTAGACATATCAACCAGTGGGCTAGAATTGTGAGTCCAGAAATAAACTCTCACATTTACAGTTAAGTTCACCACTATCAACAAGTGTGTCAGGACAATAAAGTGGGGAGAGAACAGTCTTCCCAACAAATGGCGCTGGGTTACTGGATATCCTCAAGAAAAAGTATGATTTGGACCCTATCACACCCCATATACAAAAATTAATACAAAGGGGATCAAAGACCTAAACCTAAGAGATAAATCTATAAAACTCTTAGATGAAAACATAGAGGTAAATCTTCACGACCTTGGAGTTGGCAATGGTTTCTTACATATGTTATCAAAAGCACAAGTGACAAAAGAAAAAAATGATACACTGAACCTCATCAAAATTAAAAACTTTTGCACTGAAAAGGATACCATCAAGAAAGTGAAAAGACAACTCACAGAATGGGAGAATGTATTTGCAAATCATATATTTGTGAAGGGGCTTATGTCCAGAATATATTAACCCTCTTACAATTCAATAATGCAAAGATAAATAGCACAATTTTAAAAAAATGAGCAAAGAATTTGAAGGACATTTCTCCAAAGAATGTCTACAAATGGCCAACAAGCGTGAAAAGAAGCTCAACATCATCAGTCACTAGGGAAATGCAAATCAAAACCAAAATGAGATACCTGTTCACACTCATTAGGATGGCTGTAATAAAAAAGACTGACAAGAACAAATGTTAGTGGAGAAATTGGAACCCTTCTATATGGCTGATGGGATTTGTAAAATAGTGCAGCCACTTAGGAAACAATTTGGTGATTCCTCAAAAGGTTAAACATAGAGTTAACTTTTGGCCCAGGTATACCCAAGAGAAACGAGAACATATGTCCGTACAAAAACAGGTACATGAACGTTCATAGCAGCAGTGTTCATAAGAGCCAGAAAGTGGAAACAATGCAAGTGTTTGTAAACTGATGAAGGGTAAATAAATTGTGGTATATCCACACAATGAAATATTTTTGGTAATAAAAGGGAATGAAGTACTGATCATGCTACAACATAGATGAGCCTTGAAAACATTATAGAAAGTCAAAGAATGTAGTCACCACACATGTTATGATTCCATTTATATAAAATATCCAGAATAGGCAAATCCATAGTGACATACAGTAGACGAGTGGTTGCCAGGGGCCAGAAGTAGGGATTGGGAGGAATGGGGAGTGACTGCTAATGGATATGGGGTTTCTTTTGGGGGTGACAATACCTTCTAAAATTTGATTGGGATGATGGCTGCACAACTCTGTGACTATACTAAAAACTATTGAATTGGACACTTTACATGGATAACTGTATGGTATATAGTTTAAAAAAATATATGGCTAGATCTGAAGAGGGACGGTTTCCTTTAGATGTGGCATGTGCTCCCAGAGCATCACAGTTTCTACCTGCCTTTTCACTGTTTCAGTTACCTGCCTGTTTCCCGTCTGCCTCTGAGTTTGCAAACCTGGGATTAAAAGCTTGAATAGACACTTCTTGGTTCCCTTAAGAGAGTGACTCTTTCCCAAGAATCCACAGGAAGTCACTTACTTTCCTCCTTGAAATGTTCTCTCTTGCTGATACTCACCTGCTTTATGACCTTGGGCCTTTCCCCTTTCTTAGCCTCGGTTTCCCCGTGGGTCAGGGAGGTGCCTGGAGTTGCCCATCACTCAGACCTCTGTAGCCCTGGCCTTCTGTCGTTCTTGGAACCTGAGAGCTTCTGGCCATCACTACCTCATCTACACTTCTTATCCAAATGACAGCCTCCATGGGCCTTGGTGGGCACTGGAGCATGGGAGAGGCCAGGGTTGGGGGACAGCCTGCAGGCCATACACCTGAGAGGCTGGGTGAGTGTCTGCAGGGCGTTCTGAAGGCACCACCCTGTTTGACCAGCAGTGACTCCAGAGCAGAGCACTGCTTGGGTGCCTACCACCGTCTCCCTGGCCGCTGCTGCCCACGCCAGGCCTTGGGGCAAGGTAAGGCACGGCTGTGAGGCCACTGAAGCAGCCAGCCGGGCTCCTGGGTGCAGGGCTGACAGGTGTCCGGGAGCGACGCCCACAGCAGGCAGGGCTGAGGGATCTGGGACGGCAGCCTCCCCACCCTCATTCCAAGGACAGCGAAGCCAAGTTACCGATGAATGGGAGCGAGCGAGTTCCAACTACTCTTCGAGACAAGCTCTGACTGCAGCCTGGCGGTCTGTTCCACGCATTTGAGCACCTCCCGGCACTGCTCTAACCCCACAAGGAAAGTATTATTATGGTTGTTGATGTTCCTGTGGTTTTTATTGTCCCTACTTTCCAGGTCAGGGGACAGGGGCACGGTATTTTGGTAACTTGCCCAAGATTGCTGAGCTGAGGAGTGGCAGAGCTGGGGCCCAGAGTTCACATTCTTTTTTATAATAAAACTTTATATTTTGAAATAATTTCAGATTTACCAGGAGAGATGCAAAAAGGATATAAAATACAAAATCAATCCAGAGAACTCCCATATACCCTCTACCCAAGTACTCATTTACCAACTTTTAACATTTTGCCACATTTGTTATATCATTCCTTCTATTGATCTAATTAGATCTATTATCTATCTATCTATCTATCTATCTACTTATCATCTCCCTCTCATTCACTATCTTTATCTATGTATCTGTGTACCCATCTATGCACGTATATGTGTATGCATGTCTGTATGTATGTATCTATCATAGCCTATCTGCTTGTCTATCTAGATCTATATCTATCTATCCAATGATCTCTCTATCTATTTTCTAAGCATTTGAGAGAAGGTCATGTATATCATGCTCCTCAAACACAAGAGTCCATGTTCTTAACCACTGCACAAAGTTAAGATTTTTACAAAAACTTTTCCAACTGATTTCTGACCATCTTCTGTCTCAGCTTTCCTGTTGTAATAATGCAGTTCCCATAAAGCCATGAGGATTTGATGCAGAAACATTTGCAGACCAAGTTTCACCCAGGTCCTGGTGTAGAGAAAGCCGTCAATGAACAGCAGTGACTGTCATCATAACAATGGTTATTGTTAACTTGTCACGTGATGGTAAAGTTCACCAGGGGCCATCACCATGACTGTGCTCCTGCTGGTTAAAGGACTGAAGAGACACAGTCCTTGTTTTTCCAGGATGGGGAGGGAGGAGGGGTGAGTCCCAGCTGACCAGCCTGTCATTCAAGTTCGGCTGGAACATGGAGCTCACCCATCTGGCCTCATCTCCCACTGCATTCCTGGCTTCCTCTGGACAAGAATCTTTCTTCCCAGCATACTCTTTCTGTCTCCACATGCCAAGGAGACCTGAATATCTCCGGGATCAGCAGCTGGACTGATGGAATCCACTGCATTCTAGTTCAGTGTTTGTGTGTGTGTGTGTGTGTGTGTGTGTGTCTGTGAACATACGCATGACATTTGTGGGCCAAGAAGAGGGGAGGCTCCAGGATGGAGGAGTGGTACAATTTAAGAGCAAAGCCTCTCATGGTTTTCTCTTGGTCATAAGCCCAAATGCCTAAAGGGGCCACGCAACGTTTAGTCATGAAAAAAGAAAGGAGGGTGTGATTGACAATAGGGAATAGTGATGTCTGTGGCAAATGGGAGGGTGCAAGTTCCTCCCCTTTGTTTCCCATAGGCCTCCAGAAGGGCTGGATCTTCTAATTTTTCAGGAGAAACTAGCAATCTGTACTTGGATATAAAGTTTGCTTATTTAGTATAGGCTAAATAAAGCTTTTACATGCTGGTCCAGGCTGTGGGCTTCCAGTTTGAGGCTTCTGCTCTGGGTGAGAGCCAACTGACCATCAAGCATGGGGTCTGGCAACTGGCCTGGGCCCCAACACTGGGCTTCCCTCCTGGAGCCTCCTTGCTGAGGACCATGGATGGCCAGAGGGCCTGGGGCAAGAGGGAGGCCAGGAGAAGATACCAGATATGGTGGGTTTGGAGAGCAAGAAATAGAGGAAATGCTAAAATGGAATGGAATGATGTTCAGTTGGCCCACATGTAGTGGAGAGAACCCTGCTCTAGGACTCCAGGGGCCTGAGACTGCCCATGGGTTGATCCAGGTTTAGGATTACAGAGGCAGTTGAGACACTTCCTGGAGTGGAGGGTCCTGTCTCTTGGTGGAATGAGATGTGGAAACAGATCCTTGTCTTATATACCTCCATAGTATCCTGATTGTCACATTATATTCGAGGGCCACCCATATGGAGGGACTGCCTCTGCTGAGCTGGGAAATGGCTCGCCACAGAGGGAGAGCCATCAGAGTGGACATTTGAGCTGGGTATAGAAGAATCAATAGTTTGTCATCATCCAGATAAAGGGATGTTGTGGGAAGATATTTTAGGCCTCAGGCTATCAAAACAAATGAGGTGAGGGTCTCCTGGAGTGATGGTGGGATTTGTCCAGAGCCTGTGTAACATGTGGGGTGGCAGCAGGGGGTGGGGAGTATGAAAATGGGGAATGAGACCGGAAAGAGACTTGGGATCAGATCATGAATGGTCTTGATGCAGGGTAAGGGGTCTTACAGGGAGGGGGAGGAGCCATGGCAGGCTTTGGAGGCAGAAAGAGTCATGGTATATGCATGCATTCATTCACTCATTCATATATTCATCAAACACATATTGAGCACTGAGGATACAGCGGTGCACAAAGAGAGTCTGTGGTCAGGGTGAGGGGTGACTAGAATTAATGAAATTGTCACACAGATACATTTATCAGCTAAGACTGAGATGGGGCAGTGCAGGAAGCAGCCAGGAGCCTGCAGCTGAGAGCTGGGAATGAAGAACAGTGAGACTGAGGAGGTTGCAGACCCAGGCCTTGTGGAGCTGGCTGTGTGGACAGTTTGGTCTTTACCCTGGGTGTCCGAGACCCTTTGAGTGGCTTTATGCAAAGTAGGGCAGGCTCAGCCACTGATTTGCTGGGAACCTTGGGCAGTGCCCTCAGCCCACTCAGCCTCAGTTTTTCCATCTGTAAAATGAACAGGCAGGAAAAGGCAGCCTCCAAGACCCCATGCAACTCCTCTGATTTTCTCCCTGCTCACTGCAGTTTCCCAGCTCACTGTTTTAGAGGACACAGTGGAGCCAATCTTAATTTCCACCATCAACTTGCCGTGGGCCTTTGGGCTGTCATGCCCTTTCCTGGGCCTCAGTTTTCTCACTTGTAAGATGAAGTGGTTGTTCCAGAGCAATTGTTTCATTAGCAGTGGAGCACTCTTCTTTTCAAGGACAATCTTACGTAGCTCCTGATATGTAAACCAGATAAAACTGGAGGTACTCGGCTTACTGTGGTGGGTGAAGATCTGTAGTCTTGCCACAAGGACCCCCAGGTAGGAGAACTGGGCTGGACAGTCAAGTTTCCTAGACACATTGGAAGGCTGGTGCTAGAAGGACTCCTGTAAAGGGTCCCACAGCCTGGTGGATGGGTCGGATGGAGGGGCACTGGGAGGGGAATGACCTGTTCCTGGTGCCCACAGTAGAGAGGACAGAGCCACAACTACCCATCTGTTGACCTGTGGGTCCATGTCCCAGGCAGTCTGAAGGGGCCTCTGGGTATCAAGAAAAGGCTCCCTCCGCCTGCATGTCCCTCTGGCTCTGGGGGAATGTTCTCGTCTGTCTGGGCCCAGTCCTCTTCAACTGCTCTTTTTCAGAGACACCGAGAATCCTGTTCTCCACCCCCCACCCTGCTTGGAAGAGTGCAGGAGGGGAGATGAGGGCAGTGGGACTGAGAGCGGCTCGGGCTGGGGCCACATCCTGAATTATTTTGCAAACATTTGGGCTCACCAAAGCCCAGCACACATCTTGTCTCCGGCACCCTCTCTCTGGGTGTGAGCCCATATGTTTATGGGCAAATGTGTTCCGTCTGCCCAGGCTGCATTTGCAATTAGCTCATCAGGACGCTGTTCTCTAATAGCCCTTTGATGTCCAACGAGCCTCCTAAGCCTGTGTGTTTCCTTCCCTTTGAAGCAGGACATCGTGTTTTGCCAGAAGTCAACGAAACACCCTAGTAGAACAGAACGGTTTCATTCCCTCCTCAGATAGAGGGCTGAGAAATTTCAAACAGGCTTCCACCCATGCCTGCTGTCCCAGCTGGCCTTCCTGATGCCCATCTCAGAGGCCTAGGGGAGGACAGGGGTCCTGGGGGTGGACCTTCCACCAGGTAACCGTCCCGAGACCCTGGGCCAGGCAGCCACGGACTGCCCTTGGCCTCCCTCCCTGCCTGCATTTGTATTTGCCCTTGACCCTACTTCCCAAGCAGGCTCCCACCTTGATTTGTCATTTCTTCTGAAATGGAGCTGGCAGGGCACCTCTCTCTGGCTCTGGGGCCTGGGCACCCTGGCCTGGCTCACTTTGGGCTTTGGTGCTGCTGTCTCGGCCCTGACCGCCCCCGGCAATCCCATCCATCATGGGTCCAGGGCTGTACCCAGAGAGCATTGCCCCAGGGTCGGCCAGAGGCCTCACAGTCACACTTGAGTTACCAGCTTCAGGTACTGGTTCACATGCTGGCACGGACACCTAGAACTCGCTCACTCTCAGTGCCCATCTTCAGCCACGGAATATCAGAGCCTTTCAAGCTTCTCTTCCTCAGTGCTTTTGGGAGTTGCTAAGAGTGGGGGTTCCTTCGTGTATTTTGCATGTAGCCGTCACTGTTGCTCACAAGGGCTATTCACCAAGTTGGCGCTGGAGACCACTGGCCAGTGCCCTCTGTTCTGGGCTGGGCAAGGTTTGCTGACCGAGCGCTGCCTCCTAAGAGCTGGCCTGAGATGCCAGATGCTATTCCGGGACACCCCACAAGGGCGACTGGTCTACCCCATCATTGGCTGTTTGGATCAGAGCTGTGTGGTTTGGATTCTGCTACTGACCCTGAGACCCAGACAAATTAGAAGGAGTCCCTGAAGGGTGGAAAGTTCCACAGTATGGCTATTTAGGTTCCAGAGGGTTGTTCATTCATTGATTTGTTCACTCAACAAAACTTTGTTGCACTCCTACTGAGTGCCAAGCACTAATCTAGGTGCTGGGGATACAGTGAGGGACAAGCCTCACCAAATCTGCTTTCCCGGAGGAGACAGCATTATACACATAAACAGGACATGATCCAGTAGAGATCAAAGCTTGGATGAAAATAAAACAGGGTGAGAGGACAGGAAGTGACAGGGTTCCAGTTTAGTTTGAATGGTCCAGAGGAGCCCTGCGGAGGTGACATTTAAGCTGAGACTAGGATATTGGAAGATCCAGCCATGCAAAGTTCTAGAGGGAGAGCATTCTGGGGAGGGGAGGAAGTGGCGGTGCAGGAGCCGGGACTTAGGGTGAAATGGGCAGTTTCGAGGGTCAGAAAGAGGGCCCTTGTGACTGGAGCTTGTTGACTGAGAAGGAAAGGGGTGTGGTGACAGGGAGCGGTCAGCAGGGCCAGCTCAGGGAGGCCTTGAGGACCAAGCTGAGAGGCTTGTATTTTATTCCAAGTAGAAAAGAAAATCACTGGAGGGTCTCAGGCAGTGGAGGGACATGGTGTGATTTAGTTTTTAAAAGGTCACATCCCCTGAGGATGGTGGCGAGGGAAGGGGCTTGCTGACCAGAGAGACTGGGGCTGGGCAAGTCTTTAAGCCTCAGTTTTCCCATCTGTAAAATGGAGATGGTCACACCTGCTCATCTGTTTCCTCTTCATTTTGATGATACTGGCATGGCCCCAAGATGCCGACTGCCCTTGGCCTCTGACCAGGGCAGATTAAGCCTTAAACACTGGGTTAGAACATAAGACTTAGGGAAATGGGCCTAGGACTTGGGGTGACGATATAGGACCCAGCCCTAGGGGAAGTCGGTCACTCCTCTCTGTGCTGTAAACTGCAGTTTCACCTGTAGAGTTGGAACACCTGCTAGTGAGCTGCCACCCTCAGCTTTACCTCCCAAGGCCCTTGCCCTGGTCCGGTGACAATTCAGATTGGATCAACTGAACCTGGCTCCAGGCACTGGTGTTTTTGTCTCCTTTGCATTTCTCATTGGAAACTCATGATTTGAAAAATAATATATATGTGTGTTGTTGGTAAGGACGGAACATCTACTGATGTTCGAGAGTCGCCATTGGACAGTAGCCTAACACCTACCTTGATTTTCTATTTATGAGCCGTGTGATCTGGGGCAAATCATGTTAACCTTTGAATGTCCCAGTTTCCTCATCTTTCTTGTGGGCTGATGTGAAGTCAAAGATAATGCCCCACCTTGCTTGGCCAGGGAAGGGCTCGACACACGGTTCTTTCAATTGATGAATATAGCCATGTTTGCAGAACAATAAGCAAAATTATGAATTAATCATATATTGCCTCGTGGTTCCAGTGGGTAATCAATTGTAGATTAAGTCCAGATCATGGGCAGGTGGGTGATGTTTGAGCATGCCTGTGAACAGCTTTAAAAAATTAATAACTTTAAGGCCCAGCTCTAGATAGTTTTCCCAGATCCTCCAGCAGAAACAAAGGCTTAAAATGCAGAGAGAGGGATTACGGGGGTGGAGAGCCAGCTCCAGGCCCTCAGTGTAAAGGCAGCTGGGCGCAAGGCTGTGCACTGGGCAGGGAGCCCGTGGGGCAGACGCTGTGGCTGACCCCTCTCCAGGCCACTCAGAGCAGAGGGCAGAGGGCCTGGCCCAGAGCAGGGGCTCGAGGGAACTGAAAACTCAAACACAAGTTCATTTACATCTAGGTCCCGATGGCTTTAATCAAAGGAGCTGGGTCCTTTCAAAATAAACAAATCAAATGTCTAGAACCATTTAAACACCAGCCTAGTTCACGCCCTTTGCTTAGCTCTTTTTTCTGCTGGACCAGTTGCTTAGATTTTCTCCTTTAGCTTCCCACTTTCCCAAAACACACAGCCGCACTCATATACACACACACACACACACTTGCATACATTCATTCACACACAGTCACATTCACATGTACTCTTTGTGCACACACACACTCACACTCACACTGACACACACCCTGCACACATATATGAGTAGTGGCAGAATGACTATGACCTCCATCTGGGAGCCTGAGTTTGATTCCTGACTCTGGCTCTTCATTGCTTGTGTGAGCTTAGACAAGCTACTGAACCCCTTTGAGCCCCATCTGCAAAATGGACATGCTAGGAATATGCGGAATTATTGTGAAGATAAACTTGCAAGGCACTCCCCACGGCACCTGGCACAGAGAGAGCCCCCAATGTAAGTTGGCTTTTGAGCCTGCAAAGCCCCACAATGAACCTCTACTCTGCCACTCTAAGAAAAGCACTTTAAGCATGCAATTAAGAGCTCTGGCTTTTTCTCTTTGTGAGTAGCCCGAGTCACAAGACAGCCAGCATCTTGGTCAGGTCAGCGTTTGAGGTGGTTGTGGCCCGAGGGTGCTGGGCCTGGGTGTTGGTCTCGGGGTGGAGGAGGGGGCCTCTCAGAGGCCATGCAGTGCAGGCACCAGCAAAGCCTTGCATCTGGGAGGAGACGGATGGGCGCCCACACCGGCCCTCACCCACTTGTCAGGCTGCAGCGGGATGAAAAGCTGACTGGCCTTTGTCTCTATCAAGTGGCCTTTCATATGGAGAGATAACGAAGGACAATTAATATAGCAATTGGGAGCAACCTTTGAGGCCCTGGTAATTTCTCTGCCTTATAATTATCGAACAACCAGGGTTTTCCAAGCTCCCAATTAGATTGTAGTTGGAACCAGAGATAGCCAGAAAGTGGACACTGCAGCCAGAGGCGAAGGGGACCAGGGAAAGGGGGACAACTGTGACCCCATGGAAACCCCCAGGATGGGAGTGGGGGCAGAGAGGAGGGTCTGGGGTGGAAAAGGAGCCTCACACCTGGGTGTGACCAGCCTCACAGGATGCCAGAGGCTGTTGCTGGAGGACACCTTGTGGGGGACGGAGCATCTGGGTCCCGGCTGGCACACCCCTCTGGGAAGCATGAGGAGCAGGCTCGTGGCTCGCACGCTCACCCAGTCTGCCACACCCTGGGACCAGAAGCCGGCCCTGTGCGTCCTCTGCGGGAATTGGGGTCAGCGGGGGCTGGTCCTCTGCCTGCTCCACCTCCAACTCCCTGGGGGTCCCCGGACAATGCCTGACCCCTCTTGGGGCCTCTGCTCCACCCAGGAAGCAGCCTCTTGGACCTCTGATCTTCTCACGAGGTCTAATGGTTGTACGCAAGTAGCATTAAGGAGAGAAGGGCCAGTGCTTCCTTTGCAGGTCAGGGCCCTGCTGATGGAGCCCTTCCCGGCTACTCTGCCAGCTGCTGGGCATCAGTCCAGCTGTTCTGCCTACTCACAGCCAGCAGCATCTGCCCTGGGCTCACCCACCCATTTTGGAAGCTCTTCCCAGAGTGTCCCCGTCCTCCTCCTTCATCAGCAATGCAGCCTCCATGTATAGAGCCCTTGCCTGGGACAGGCCCAGGACTTAACTTGCATGGTCTTTGTGATCCACATAGCAAAGGGATTTGAAATCCTGTACCCCACATACTCTGGAATTCTCCAAATGGATAGTGTATTGAGCTGTTGGGAACCAAAAAGAAAGCACATCCGTGTATCTGAAATTCTGAAGACACATCCCCTGCTGTTTGTGGAGAGCAAGCTGTAGAGTAGTTAAGAGCTCAGTTTCTGAGCTCGGAGGCCTGGGTTCAAATCGCAGTGTTGCCGCTCGTTAGGTTTGCAAATTTCTTAACCTCCCCCTCACTGCCCCTCTCACTACCTCAGTTTCCTCAACTTTCCATGGGACAGTAAGAGCACGTAATGCAGGAGGAGCATGTGAGGACCCGAGGAAGGTTCCAGGCCCAAGTGAACCCCAATGGGCACCTGAGTAATTGAGTCGTTGATGCTGATTTCTTCACACTCTGACACACTGTGGTTCTGTGGCTAGGAATGAAATGTTTTATGGGGGAGCAGACAAAGTGAGCTGAGGCCGATGAGGCTGCCACCTTGCGGGGTGCCCGGGTGGGGGGCAGAGGTCAGTAATCACCCCCTCAACCGGGCAGAGCCCCTAACCCATGTAACTTGCCTTTGGAAGACTTTGGGAGCTTCGGGCTTGTGTTTGTCAATGCTTCCCTCCTGGAGGCCCCACCAAGCAGCCCCCTTCCTCTCTGGGCGGTTAGCGGTGGTTAGCCCAGCCCCACAGGGGTTAATACACCTGCCACAGCCCGGGTAGAAGTGCAAGTTCGCAGGTCCCGGGTGGCAGTGAAGGGTACTTTATTGCGATGTATGACTAGTTTCTCGGCTGCTTCATCATCTGCCAGCAAGCACACAGAAGCTAATAAGTGATTCACTCTAGTTTGCCCCTGAGGGTGCCTCCCGAAGAGGGAAACCATTGATTTTTAACATCAGGCACATAAACTGTAAGCTATTCCCTGTATTATTTGGTCCCCAGCGGTGCCCTGGTGGGGAAAACCAGCCATTTCAGTCATCAGACACACACAGCCAAACTAGGAGGTAATAAACTTGCCGTCTCCGAGGAGACCTGTTTCTGCAGGGGGACTGTGGCCGTCCACGAGCTGTTTCTGTTTGGGTGGCCCGCGTTCCAGTTTGCTGCCTTTTGTGTGAAGTGAGGGTGAGGGGAGGCTGTTGGGCAATTGAAGGGGGACATGGGGAGAGGGGACAGTGGCTTGGAGGAGTAGAAATGAGCACCGCATGTGGATTCTAACCCCCAGGACAGCTGTATGACCATGGTCATCACTTATACCCCTCCCAGCCCACATCTGTAAAATGTGGGTTTAATGACCCTTCAGTGTGAGCCCAGAGCCGATGCATGTGACGTTCTTTGTGCTCCCATCTTGAGTCACAGCATCTGTAGAGAGCGTTGGGTCTAAAAGCCCAGGGAAGTGCCTCCCCTAGGCACCCTGGGCTATCAGGCTGAATGGCCCCCCTAATTGCATCCCAGCCCACTCATTTTACAGATGAGAACACTAAAGCCCAGAGAAGGTGAGTGACAAGCGGTCTTCTTGTTTCCTGTCCTGCCTCCACCAACCCTTTCTGCTCCTGCTTCATTTTTCCCAGATTAAACACCCAAAACGTTTTATTCTATTTGCTTCTCTGTATTTTCTAAATCATCTACAATGAATATATTTCACTTTTATAATTAGAAAAAATGAAACTATGACAATAATGCAAATCCATTGCCATTTCTTTTCTTTTACAGAAAATGCAGAAAAGTAAATGCTTCAAGGATGTCTGAAGAGGGTACAAAGTTTAGCAAATATCATTTATATCAAGCTTGTGAGCTCTATGATTTTAAAGGAATTTTAATGACCACTTGCCACTGCCTGCAGAAGAAACCAAAACTCTGTTCTTAACCCATTTCCCAGCCTCTTCTGTGCTCCCCATTCCTCTGCTCAAGGCAGCCCCTGCCTGCACTGCATCCCACCCCCCTGCCCCACTCCACGTGGCATGCCATTTCCCCAGGTCCCAACTGCAACCTCTGGACTTCTGCTTCCTCCTTTCAATTAAAAGTGATTTTTGAATAAAAGAAAAAAAAAAGTTTTTTCAGCAATAAAGGCATTTCCTTATTTCACATATTTCACTAAATAAGAAGTCTGGAGGTGGCAAGAGTTTAACAGTGGCTCTTTCTGCTCCAACATCCCCAGCACACTGCATCCATGTCCTCATAATTGTTGCTTCATAGTCACAAAACGGCTGCCACAGCCCCAAGCATCAGCTCTGTGTTCAAGGCAAAAAGAAGGGGAGGATGGCAGCACCAGCAAATCTCTTCTCTCTCAGCAGAACAGCAAAAACTTTCCCATAAGCCCAAGCAGATTTTCCCATTTCTTAATGGCCAGAACTCGTCATGCGACCACCTCTTTCTGAGAGGGAGGCTGGGAAAGGAAACATCAGCCAATTGTGAATGGGGTTATTTGATCGGCCTAGACAAATCATGATTCACCCCAGGGGCAGGCCACTTTGTCGCTCTGAACCGAACTGAGGTTTCCATAGCAAAGAAGGGGAGAATGGCATTGGGGGAAGCATGACTTCCTGGGCACTGTGGTTTGTGACTGAAAGTCTTTTTCTTCTTGACCTTGCCCACATCCACATGATTCTACTGGTCCTCCAAATCCATTGGTTTACCGACTTATCATTATAGCCAAATCTTTCCCAGATCCCCTTGGGTCCTGCGGCCTTCATCCAGCCCTTACCTTTACCACCCACTCCTCCTTGGCCATCACCTGGCACAGCATTTTCTCTATAACTCTCCTGCCCAGTTATGTTCTCTCTCACTTTAACCTTCTATCTTTCCTTATCTTTTTACCCTCATCTCCTCTTCTTAATTTTTATTCTTTTGTTAGAAGTTGTGGGTTTATGGAACAATCACACGGGATTGGTTTACAGAACTCCTATATGCCATCCTAATATTAACACCTTGCACAGTGTGGTACATTTGTTACAACTGATGAAATCATATTTTTGTAATCGTACTATTAACCATAGTCCATGATTTAACTTAGGGCTCACTGTTTGTGTTCTATGGATTTTTAAAAAAATTTCATTCTAGTAACATATACACAACCTCAAATCTCCCCTTTTAACCTCATTCAAACATATAATTCAATAGTATTAATTACATTCACAATGTTATGCTACCATTACCACCATCCATCACCAAACATTTCCCATTGTCCCAAATAGAAACTCCATACCTTTTAAGCCTTACCTTGTTTGTTTACTCCATCTAGCCCTCCAGCCCTCCTGTTTTCACCCTAGAGGTGCTGACTTTTTCTGTAAAGGGTCACATGGTAAATATTTTAGGCTCCGGAGGTTATAGAAACTCTATTGCCACTGCCCTTGGGGTGGGAAAGCAGCCACAGACGATGGATAAACAGATGGTCATGGTTGTGTCTAATAAAACTTTATTTCTGGAGCAGGTGGCGGGCTGAAGTTGGTCTGCAAGCCGCAGTTTGCTGAGCCCTGCCCTCACTCCCTCCTGCCTTCGCTTTCCAGCTAGTCTGCACCTCACGGAATATTACTTCCACCCCTCTCCAGCCACCTTGGCCGCCTTATCCGTAAGGTGTTAATTGTGATATGGCTAGCCTTTAACGAGAACATTCTGGGTGCCAGGCTCTAGGCTAAGTGCCTTCCTTAAGAGGTAAGAAACAATAATCCCATTTTGCAGATGGGATTCAGTGGGCAGAGTAACCTGCTCAAAGGTGCACAGGAGCGGGGAGACTGGAAGAGTCTGACGCCGTCAGCCAAGACCTCCTCTTCTCCAGTACCCTCCTTGAATTCCTCCTCCCGGCCTTGGCTCGGTGTCTGCTGCAGTCCTTAGGCTGCCGTGAATGGAAGGGGAAGACCAGAGTTTTGTCTGGACATTCAGCCCCTATGTGCTGCTCCCTTAGCAAAGACAACCCACTCTTCCCCCCCTACCCACCCAAGGTCCAACCTCCTATTTCATTGAGAAAATTGAGACCACCAAGCAAAAGTGCTTCTGCAGCCCCACCTCTCTTCTCTGCGCAAGGCCCACTTGCTTTCCAAGAAGAGCTCCTAATCAGGTCTAACCCTCCCCATGTCACGGGACCCACCTTCCCTGCCTCTTCAGGGACCTCCCTTTGTAAATTCCCTCCCTCCTCTTTGGAGAGCCTTCACCACCGTCCACAGTCCCCCCAATGCCTCTCCATCTCAAAGCTGCAGAACAAACATAAAAAATAGCAGCGCCCCCTCCCCCGCCTCCTCTCTCCACCTCTCTCCTTCCTCTATCAGCCAAGTGTCTAGACGTAACATGAGCCTCCCCTCACAGTCTCGTCTCTGTTACCCCCATTAACCCTTCAACCCTCTGAAATCATGTGTTCCTTCTCAGTACTTCCTTGCAATTGCTCTCACCGAGGTCACCAAACGACCTCCTAATTGCTAAGTGCAATGGACCTTTCAGTGCCATCTCCTAACTGACCCTTCTGTAGCACTTGACCTTGTGGACAATTTCCTGTTTCTTGAAACTGCCTCTTCCCTGGCCATTCTCCTCTGTTCTCCCCCCGCCTCCCTCCCTCGATGTTCGTTCTCGCTATTCTCTGCCGGCTTCTCTTGCCAGCACTTTGCTTTAGCATTTGCATTCTTGGGGGGCTCTGTCCCTGGCCACACATCCTCTCTGCGTAAAGCCTGACGGTTCTCTTGGCTTCTGGTGTTACCGATCTTTGGTTATCTCCCCAATGGATCTGTCCAGCTCAGGCCTCCTTGCTGAGCCCCAGAACTAAACATCTGGATGTTTCTAGAAATTTCCACCTGGACCAACATGGCCACACTGAATTGGTGATCTTCTCCCCCTGAGACCTGCTGCTCCTATAAACCCTTGTTTCCTCAAATGGCCTCAACATCAACTCAGTCGCTCAAGCCAAGTGTCGGGAGCCACCCTAAGCTTGTTTTTCTCACTCAGTCACCACATCAGACCGGCCACCAGATTCTGTAGATTCTGCCTTTTTTAATATCTGCAAATTCAATCTGTCCCTTCCTCTTCAATTCTGGTATTGATATGTCTTTTGGGCATAATCCAACTGTTTGATTTCTTGGTTTCTACACTTAGCCTGCTGAGTGCTGCTGGCAAAATCACTCAACGATGAGAATTCCAGCTCTCATAAATTCTTGGCCCCCGACCACAACAGAATGCTCCCCGAGCTCAGGGATCCTTCATTTGTTGTTGGGCAGCCTCCTCCCTTGTCCCTTCAACCTCTGACCCCAAACATCCAAATCTCTCTGGTTTTGGAGGCGGAAACCAATGCAGCCCCATCCCCCATGACCCCTGCCTGCCCTCTTGCAGATACTCTGCCTAATACTTCATGGAGAAACACCAAGGCTCATGCTAGAAACTTCTCAACTTTCTTTCCTTTTGAACATTGTTAATTAGTTTTATATTGAATATGTCATTTCACACCCAGTAAATGATTAAATATTGAAGATGTAAATGGGCAAACAACTCTTCATCTACCAGCTGCCACCTGATACTCCAGTTCTCCTTGAGGAAGGCAATGTCTGTTACGAGCTTCTATGTTGTTTTAGACTATTGCTTGTACGTATGTACAAATGCTGCTAGCCTCATTGTCCAATATGTTAGCCACGTGTAGTTATTCAAATTTAAAGTGATAGTAATTAAAATTAAATAAAATTTAAAATGTGGTCCCTCATTCACAGGAGTGACATTTCAAGCATTCAATAGCCACATGTGGCTGGTGGCTGCTGAATCCGACAGCACAGATGTAGAACTTTTCCATAATCAGAGAACGTTCTATCGGACAGCTTCTCATTGGTGCAGTATTCTGCACTTTGCTTTTTTAAAACTATGTTATGTTGTAGATAATTCCTTATCTGCACATATAAATCGATCTCATTCCTTCTCATGACTGCTTATCGTTAGTTGTTTAACCAGTCCCCAAGGATATTTAGGTTGTTTTAGGCTTTTGCTATTACAAGCGATGTTACCACAAGCATTTATGTACATACATACTAACATTTACTTCCAAGTGTACCTACAAGGTAAATTTTGGAAGTAGAATTGCAGGGCACAAATACAAGGCTTGGCCACGTGGCACTGGGGAGTGAGCAGCAGGAACTCCACTATGCACACCTCTTACCCCAGGAGCCCAGTGTCTTTGCCAGTCCCTTATCACACTCAGATCAACTGGGGTCCCCGTTTCCCACACTGACCTCTCCTAAATCTGAGTCTCGAATGGGCGCATCTGCTCGGTGGCTCCCGGGTCACATGCCCATGTGCTTGCCACAAGGGCCCCAAGAGAGTGAGTTCTGGCCTCTACTTTAGGGAGGCAGGCTCACAGTGACCAAAATACCCCAATGCAGGGAGTGTTAAAAAGACACCAGGGAGCCACAAGATGACAAATGTCCATTACAATGCTGACCCTTCATGTGCATGACTTTCTAGCTCCTGAAACTTCATGATGTTTTAGTATCTGGTTATACTTGGTTCCTTTTTTTTTCAGAGATTTCTTGGCTGTTCTTATATGTGGGATTAACTGACTTAGTTAAAAAAATCCTGTTGGTATTTTTGGATCACACTATTGTAGATTAATTTAGGGAGAATTGGAATCAAGAAGACTCTTCCAATTCAAGAATAGAGTGTGGCTTTCTGTTTATTGAAGTCTTATTTTGATGCCCTTCAATAGAGTTTGATTTTTTTTCTCTACAGATAAAGCACATTTTGTGTTAAATACATTTCTAGGTATCTTATCTTTCTTAAAGTTTATTATAAATGGGATTTTTCATTTCATTTTCAGGTTGGTTGTTTTTGTATAGGAAAGCTCTTGAGTTTTGTATATACTAATTCTTACTAAACTCTTATAGGGTTTAGGACTTTTCTCTTGTGTGTTTTTTTTTTAAATTCAATTTTACTGAGATATATTCACATACCATAAATCATTCATGGTATACAATCAATTGTTCACAGTACCATTATATAGTTGAACATCCAACACCACAATCAATTTTTGAACTTTTTCATTACCACACACAAAAAAGAATAAGAATAAAAATTAGAGTAAAAAATAACACCCAAACATCCCATCCCCACCCATCCCTCCCCACTATTCATTAACTTTTTGTCCTCATTTTTTCACTCCTCTGTCCATACACTGGATAAAGGGAGTGGGAGCCACAAAGTCTTCACAATCACATGGTCACACAGTGTAAGCTATATAGTTACACAATCTTCAAGAATTAAGGCTACTGGGCTGCAATTCAACAGTTTCAGGTATTACCTTCTAGCAATTCTAATACCTTAAAAACTAAAAAGGGTATCTATTTAATGCATAAGAATAACCTCCAGAATGACCTCTTGACTCCATTTGAAATCTCTCAGCCCCTGAAACTACTTTGTTTCATTTCTCTTACCCCTTTGGTCCAAGAAGGCTTTCTCAATCTCATGATGCCAAGGCCAAGCTCAACCCCGCAAGTCATGTCCCATGTTGCCAGGGAGATTTACACCCCTGGGAGTCACGTCCCATGTAGGAGGGAGGACAGTGAGTTTACCTGCGGAGTTGGCTTAGAGAAACAGGTCACATCTAAGCAACAAAAGAGGTTCTCTGGGGGTGACTCTTAAACCCAATTTTAAGTTAGGCTTAGCTTCTCCTTTGTAGCAACAAACTTCATAAGGGCAGGCCCCAAAATCGAGGGCTCGGTCTTCTAAATTGTTAACCCCCAATGCTTGGGAGAACATCACTAATTCCCCAGATGGGGAAGTTTAATACTTCCACATTTCCCCCTAGTCCCTCAGAGTTCCAGGGATTGACCAGGTTATATACAAAGAGCTTGGCACCTCAGCATTTAGAAATAGCCATTACAATTCAGGATAGATGTAACTGGGAACCTTTACAATAAGCCTTCCCCTGATAACCTGTGCTCTCAGACTCAATTCTCAGAGTTTGCACATTGTAGTTAGTCCATATTAGTGAGGCATTATAATTTTTTCTTTTCACTTCTGGTTTATTTCACTCAACATACTGTCCTCAGTGTTCATTCACCTCATAACTTCACTCCTTCTCGTAGCAGCAAAATATTCCACTGTATGTATACACCACAGTTCACCATTCTGTTCATCAGTTGATGTACCCTTAGGCCACCTCCATCCACTGCAAATCATGAATACTGCCACCATACACCCCACTTTGCAGCTAGGAGTGGCCATATAACCTAAGTTAAAAGTAACATGAACTGGTGATGCTTCTGAGAAAGTTTTGATTCTTCTGATTTGAAGTGGATACTGTGTTTGGAACAGCCCTTTCCTCCTTCTGCCTTCTTCCTTCTTGGAAGTGGAACATGATACCTGGAGCTGCAGCAGCTATCTTGTCACCATGAGGAAAAGGCCAAGAGAATTATAAAGATGCTGACCCTGATTTCATAAAATTCTTGAGCAGCTTCCTTCATCTGGTCTTGTTGTACAAGAAAAAAGCTTTCCCCCATTTGTTTGTTTAAATCACTGCAGATGGGTTTTCTGTTACTTGCACCTGAACACATTCCTACCGTTAATGCTGGCTTGGCACTTCAGTTATCTGTTACAGCATAACAAGTAACCCCAAAATTTAGAGCCTAAAACTTATTCCCGTGATTCTCTGGGCCGGGAATCCTGGCAGGGCACAGAAGGGATGGCTTGTCTCTTCATGATATCTGGGGCTTCACCTGGAGATCACTGTGATGAATCAACTGGAGCCAGTTTCTGGGGCTTCTGTGAGATTTGCTGAGACTGGAATGTCTGAGACTGCTCCTTCACTTACACATCTGGTGCTTGGGCTGGGACAACTGCAGCACAGTCTCTCCGAGAGGCCTCTTCATACAGCCAGATCAGGCTTCCTCACAGCATGGCAGTCTCAGGGTAACTGGACTTTTTGCATGGCAGTTAGCATCCCTCAGAGCAGGTGTTCCAAGAGGGAAAGTGGAAACTGCCAGTCTTCTTAAAGCTTATGACCGGACCTGGTGGAACTTCACTTTCACTTAATTTCATTGGTCAGAGAAGCCACAGGCCACCTGCGTTCCACAAGCAGAGGGATTCCACCTCTCACAGGGGAATGACATGCATGTGCAGTGAGGGGTGGGGCTGATGGCAGCCACCTTAGAGACAAAAGATGAGAAGCCATTGAACAGCAGAGATGTGGGTTCAAGTCCCAGCTAGGGCTCTGATTGCTTGTGGGATCTGGTAAGCACACTACCCAATTAAAGCCTTCAGGGCAACATCGAGACTCCTGAGCTCAGCCCACAGAACCTTCCATCTGGCTCTTGTCTTTAGGCCTGTTGAACTCCCTGCAGATTTCTCAATACCCCGATGCTCTCCCCAGCCCCCGGACCTTTGCACATGCTGCTTCTTTTCTCTCCCCTCACCACCCACCCAGCAAACTCCTACTCATGCTTAAGGCTCAGCTCCCATGCCCCTTCCCCAAAAACCTTCCCCGTCAGGCCCAGTCTCAGTTGTGTCCTCCACCTGTGGGTTCTCACAGCAGCCTGTGCCAACCTCTCCCAAACCCTCAGCCCGTGTCTGCTTGCTAGTCTGACTCACCCACTAGGATGTGAGGGCTTTCCGAGCTGAGGCCTGCCTATTTCATCTTTGTATCCCCAGTTCCCAGCATGGTGCCTGGCAAAGAGTCGACAAGCAGTCAGCATTTGTGGAAGAAAGGAAGCAAGGCTGTATGTAGCCACAAACTACACAACAAACACATCAGGGATTCTCACAGGGATTTTCCCTGTTGGCATACTCTGCTCCCAGTCCTCCTGGGAACAGCTAAAATAGCTAAAATCCAGGGCTGTAACTGTTACACCACAGTTATATTAAAATACGCAAAGCCGTGGATCACGATTGTTCAGTGCTTGGTTCAGGAGCTGTCAGCACCCCTCCCGCGTGCTACCGTGTTTCCGACGCTGCGTTTGTCAGGCCCGGCTCACAACACTCGGCTGACAGGCAGGGAGTCTTGCCTGCAGCTGCAGCAGGCTTTCTTGATGGATCCCTGGGGCTGCTGCGTTTCCTACTCTTCCATTAAATCCAACACATATTTTTAAAAACACCTCTTTTACTCCCAGCTCTCTGCAGGGTGGCGAGGGGATGACAGGAAACCAGATGTGATGCAAAGGCATCAGGTGAGGGAGGGAGTGGGGCTGGAGGGCAGAGCCTGAGGACCAGGTCGAGGGGGATGGGGTGCGGAAATTAGTCAGGATGGGCTGGTGGCTGGGGACCTCCCACGTCCACTGCTCTTTGGCTGCTCTGAGCACTTGGCCTTCGTGGCTGCTTCCCAGCATCTCCTCTGATGGGTGCATGCCGAGGCCTTATGGATGCTCAACTCTGTGAATCTTGCTCTTTACCTTCCATCCCCACGAGGATGTTTGGTCTTTATCCTAAGAGCAAAGGAGAGACACCGAAGGGTTCTTGGCACGGAGTGAGATGACCAGGTTTGGGTCTAGAAAGATCACTCTAGTGCAGTGGAGGATGTGTCGGAGGAGGCCTGACGGAAGCAAAGAGAGCACTGGGCAGCTCTTTCTGTCTTCTCCGGGAAAAGAAGATGCTGGCTTGCAGCAGGGTTGTGGCTGAAGGGACAGGGGAAGTGGATGGATTCCAAGGCGGTCTGGGATGTGGCTCTCCCAGGGGTGGCTCCTGGTGGGCTGCGAGAGAGAGAGGAAGAGGGAGGAGTGAAGGCTGATCCTGGATGGTGCTGGCAGGAGGTGGGGTGGGTGGTGGGGGACTGACCTTCCCAGAGGAAGGGAACACTGCTGGCAAGATGAGGGGTCAGGTGTGAACCCCTCCCCTGACACGTGCCTGCCCTGCCTTCTCTGAAGTCCATGGCTACCGAGTGCCTAGCGATTTTCCTTTTCAGTCCAGGAGGAATAGGGGAAAGCTTTCCTGTTACCTGGTTCTGAGTGTCCCATCTTCTCTGCTATAGTTACATGCATGCCAGGACTGTTTTAATGGGCACAGAACCTAAATTTCCTTCATCCCGTGACAGCCTGCTCACTCCAGGCACTCCAGGTGACTGGGTTAGGCAGTGTCCTTGCCCTCAGCAACACCAGCAGTAAACTTCCCTGGGGTACCACACTCTGAGGTGTGTGGAGAGTGTTTAGAGAGAATTCTTGGGAGTCATAACGGACAGAGTACCCAGACAGGGGGTGGGATGGGAAGAAGGCCCGGCCGGGGTTTTGACACATGAATAGGAGTTCACTAAGTAAACAGAGGAATGAAGAGCAAGCCAGGCCTTTGGAAAAGCAGGAGCACAGGCCTGGCTTGGGGGCTGCAGAACTTGGAGAAGGTGGAAGGGCAGTGGCTGGAGACGATTGGAAAGTCATAATAAAGGGCCTCAAGTGCCGTGCTGCAGAGATGGAGCTTTACCTGTTAGCACAGGGATTGCAAATAGGCTTCATTTTGTACGTCATCTTCCTATGATTGAGCATGGCTGGCTGGAGCATGTGTTGAGAAGGATTCTGAAGAGGATTCAAGGGCAAGGAGTGGCATGATCAATTGGTGATGGCTGGGGTGGCTGCAGGAATGGAGACTTGCTATTTCTGCTATAAGAGATGAAGAGCGCCTGAGGGAAGGTATTGGAGTGGGGTGTGGTGGCTCAATAGAATGTATGCTGCAGAAAGAACTGGAAGTTCTGGGGAACATGAGTGGCAGGGAGGCAGGACTAAGGCCACTTTGTCAATGAGCCAGCCTGGAGTTGAAAAATATTGGCAGAATGAATAAGTGAATGAATGAATGAACCACTGAATATGGGAGAACCCGTCTGGTGCAGCAGCCTGGTCTGCAAGGGGAAGGGTAGAGCTCACTTCCCCTGTAATGAGGACGTGCAGGAGGAATAAAGAATTTCAGTGGCAAAAGCTGTCAGTCTCCCTCTCCCCTTTAGCAAAACACCCAGGGTAAATACACACACACACACACACACACACACACACACACACACACACACACCCCCCAAAAAGCAATGACCTCACCCAGGGATGCTTTGTACCTCTCCTTCACTCCTCCTTGGGAAGTCAATGCATAATTACTAGAAAGCATTTTTGACTGAATTTTAGATGAGCATTTTGACAAAATATAATATTGGAAACAATCTTTATCAAACATTCATGTGTAGTGTGAGAGATAAAGCCTGGAATCCATAATTCATACAGCGTGTGTATGACCAAGTGTGCACGAGAGGCTGAATTTCAATGAGGCAGCCCGAACAATATTTTCTGCCAGGCGTGGGCTTTCATCACTTACATTATTCACTAGGTTTTCCAGGACGGTAAATCTTAAATATATATTTGTGTTGGGAAGAGCTCGTGTGCATGTCTGTACACACACAGAGGGACACACACCCTTTTGGGCACAAAATTGGCGGATGTGCGTTCCAGCTGGAGGGGCACGCGGTGACAGCAGGGAGGCTTGGCACGGAGATGCCCAGGGTTCCTGCTGGAGGACAGCCCCCGTCTCCTCAGGCTCCGCAGCTTGCTGCATGGGCATTAAATCCACCCCTCTGGGCTCTCCATCTTTAGCCCTGCTCAGCTTCTCTCTTGGAGACTGAAAATAAAATAGGATCCAGAATAGGGGCATTTCCAAAGATGCTTATGAGCAGAGCTACTCAAAATTTAGCCTCTGCTCTGTTCAGACAGCAACCGATCCCCGAGTCTCTGAAGGGAAAGATCAGAATGGAACTTTCATAAAGATTGGCAAGTTTTGTCTTTCTCTGATGCTTCAGTCTCTTTGACAACAGCTTCCCTAGTTGGTGCTGCAGCCTCTGCTTGTGTTCCTTAGAGATGGAGAGCTCACTACCTCCAGAATTCGCCCCAGTCCTTCTCCTAGGAGTCAGAGCTGCTCAAAGTTCTCCCCTTTACCAAGGTGAAATTTGTCTTCCTATAATTATCACCCATTGTGGCTGCTGTGGCCTACGGGGCCCCTTAGGACAAGTCTGATTCCCAGAGCATGGGGCAGCCCTTTAGAGACCTGAGCACAGCATCACAGCCCTGGAACCTTCCCTTTCCAGGCCTTTGTTCCTTCAGCTTTGCCACGTGTTGGGCTTATGTAGTGGAAGAGAATCCTTCCTTGGAAATTACCCTGGGCAGAAGGGACTGGCTTGTCCAAGGCTTTGCCCCTTCCCATGGAGCATCCCACAACCAATGACTGGAAGAAGCAGGGGTCCAAGGGCCCAGCCTTCTGCCCCAATGGGGCACGTGTGAAGGATCATTCCCAGCTCCGGCACCCCATGCGGTTGGCTGAGTCCGCTGTTGCAACTGCCCTGCAGTTCAGTCTCGGCTTCTGCCCAGTCCTCCATGGACCTCTCCTGATGGGTGCTGACCCAAGGGCACCCCCAACAAACTCCCTGCCTGCACACCTTCATCACAGAGGCTGTTTCCTAACTGTGGACCACTGGAGCTGGGAGTGCTTTGAGGAAGCAGACTTCTGGCCAGTGAGAAGTGAAGACCTCCTCACTGGTGGACAGTGGAGTCCTGAGAGCTCCTGGCCTGTGGTGAGGACGGTATAATTGTTAAGCCATTTTCCTGCAGGAGAGACTGGAGTGGGATCCTGGTAGAAGGGAATGCAGAACAGGTTGCATATTTCAGGAGGTTGAAGGATACTGGTATGTATGATTCTTGCTGGGTGCAATCAATGGATTGAAAATATACAATAAAAGGCTGTAGCTGATTTATGTATTTAAGGCAAAGTGTGAAAGTCAGTGGGTCTCTTTGGCTCCATATGAAGAAATTCTCATTCCAGTAGCTGGAGGAGAAAAAAAAAGCTGAGTTTTGGGACCCAGAGTTAATTATAAGGGTGGAGCTCCAGAGAAGAATAAATTCTCCAACCCCTTCACATCTGCTATAGCAAGGTCAGGACCCTGGTTGGGAAAGAGCAGGAATGTCACACTTGCGATGGGGATATTTGGGTTGATGAACTTGAGAACTTTGAAACCCCAAACCACCCCCCAACTTCCATCCGAACATTTTTGGCCGTACAAAGTGGCCAGCACCTTGATGTTAAAGTCTTAACGCTCTCTCCTTGCTTGATGATGGTGCAGAGGCCCCCACCTTACAAAGACAGCATGTAGCATGCTCAGGATCTACCCCCCACCCCAACTCCTGGCCACTGGGCCAAGGACTAGGGTTGAACCACAGCAGGCATTGGGTGGGGAAATGTTGGACCTTCTAAGGGAGGAAAGGAACCAGGTGCCAAAGAAGCTGGCAGGACCCAGGAGCATGTGCGTGGCAGACGGAGGGTGCCGAATCTGGGAGCATGAAATATAAAGCTGCAGAAGTGAGAGCTTAGCAATATGGGAGGCTTCCCCCTTGATATAGGATTTAACAACTTGACAAGGACCTCAGGAGATGATGCTAACATGCTGCTTGGAAGCTTGGAAGAAGATATGGCCCACACTATGTGAAGTAGAAATGCCAGAATTACCACGACAGATGGAAGAAGATGAAATAAAAAAAAAAAAAACTCAGAGGAGTGGGCATGCTAGAAAGGATGTGGTGGGGCCGGAAAACCGACCAGCTGACTGTGCTGCACAGAAGGATCTGGAAAACATGCCATATACAGAGGCAGTGAGGGGGGCACCGGCATCGTGGAGGAGCCCTGTGGTGGTGTCTCCTGCAGACCAGACGTAGCCATGGGAGATGCCATTACAGAGCTGGGTTCCTCGAGTAGAAGCAGGATCACAGAAACCTGGAAGGATAAGAGGCAGGGTGGTGGTGCTTAACTGTCAGAAGCAAGGTGGGTCCAACAGGGCGACTGACCGTGCTGGCTCCCCCAGGACTGAGGGCATTCCATGACCCCAGAACTTCCAGTGCTAAAACCAAGCAAGTCCTGGGCAAACTGGAATGAGCTGGTTGCCCCACCCTAGGACTGGCTACAAGGATATTGTTCAAGCTACAAAATCAAAAGAAATCAAAGATGGATGATCAAGAGGCTTAATGCAGTGACCCTAGTAAAAAACCATGATCCCTTACCCCATTTCTGACTCTGAGCCAGTTTTCAGGCCCGGAACCCACTGACTAAAGGAGAGGTGGTTTCCCCGGCAACTGTGTTTAGTGATGACCGTCTAGTTCTTTCAGGACTTTATACAGAGTAAAGGCAAATGCACAGATTTTTCGAGGACTGCTGGACACAGGGACAGAGTTGACAATGATGATGACCAGGGACATGGAGTCCTTTTGGCCACTGTTAGTGTGAGGGTACGTAAGGGACTAGATCTGACTCTCAGTGGGGCCACAGCACCCAAGCAGCCACCCAGTGGACATTTTCCTGGTCCCTGAAGGTGTAATAGTAATGGACATACTTGTTAGTTGGCAGAACCACTGCATCAGTTCCTTGGACTGTGGGGTATAAGGTATCCTGGTGGGAAAGGAAAGTGGAAGTTTCTGACAGCCCTCCCCTGTCACCAAGATGGAAACTAAAAAACACTCTTGCATTCCAGGTGGGAAACTGCAGAGATCAGTGCCAACTATGAAGTGCTAAAGAATGTGGTCATGATAGTTCTCATCATTTCACTGTTTAATTCACCAGTAGAACTCTAGAAAAATCAGAAGGATCTTGGAGGATGGTTGTGGACTACCAAAACTCAACCAAATAGTAGTTGGAGTGCAGCTAGTGTGCCCAATAGTAACTTTTCCAAGCAGATGAACACAGCCTTGAGGACATGGTTGTGTGTCCGTGGATCTCTGCCAGGAAGAGGGGCCAGAAGCTGTTCACAGCCTCCTAGGGTTGGAAAATTGCATCTGGTAGTTCACCAGAGTTAGTTAACACTCCTGTCCTCTGTCATAATATCATCCAAAAGGTCTAGAACTCTCTGGACATTTGGTAGAGCAGTTCATTGGTCTGTGGAATCCATGACATCAGGTCAGTAAAACTGGATAAGCAAGAGGTAACAAATATGTTGGAGGCTTTGGTAAGACACACATGCTCCAGGGAGTGGGAGATAAGACTACCAAGGTTTAGGGGGCCCCCACTCAGTGAAGATTTTTTGGGGGATTGGTTGTTCTGGGGCATGCTTGGACATCCCCTCCAATATAAAGGATAAATTAATGCACCTCAGACCTTCAACCACTGAGAAGGAAGCACAGCACATGACAAGCAGCTTTGAGTTCTAGGAGGCAGTATATTCCAGACTTAGGAAAAAGGCTCCAACCCCTTTTACCAAGTGATATGGAGGGCTGTTAGTTTTGTAGGAAAGAGCCTGGCAGTGGGCCCAGGTTGCTGTGCAGCAGCCCTGTGGCATGAGCCACGTGACAGGGAAGACTCTATAGCATCCTTGATAGCTGTGGTGGGGCAGTTGCTATGTGGATTTTATGGTTAGCTCCAATAGGAAAATCACTGTGTATCTCCCTACAGTTCTGGAACAAGCCCATGGCATCTGCTGTGGAGAATTATACACTGTTCAAAAGATAGCTCTTGGTGTGCCACTGGAGCTGGTAGAGATGGCGCCCCTGGCTATGAGATAGCAAGTGACCATGCAGCCAAAACCGTCCATCGTGAGCTGGGTTCATACAGAGTCACCAAGTGATAAGGTTGGGAGAGACCAGCAGTCACATTGAAGTGCTCCACCCAGGGTCTGATGGCACCAGTAAGCTGCACAAGCAGGAGGCTCAAACCCCCATGTCAGACACAACTCTTGTGTGTGTGGGGGTCCCTTAAGACTACCTGATGGAGAAAGGAAAGAGCAAAGTTCTGATCATGAAGTGTTGACTTGGTACAGAAGTGCATGCTGGAAACGGACTGCTGCTACACTTCAAATCCACTCAGGATGGTCCTGAAAACCAGCCCAGATGGCAAATCCTCCCAGTGGGAAGAGCCCCAGTGCAGCTGCTCATCAATTTTGGGTAGAAAGAGAAGTGACCTGATGTGGAACATAGAGGGACTCATGGGAAGTGGTAAATGACTGAAACGTTGGTCACAGTCCTGGAAGGAGAAATAGTAGAAGATCAGTGAGAAGAAGGTCCATAGAAGGAGTGTGTCGATGAAACCCTGGGAGAGGCCATGGAGTGTGAAGATCTTTGTGTCACATGTCAACAGCCATTAGAGAGCATCCACCGTGGAAGGGGCACCACAATCAGCCGGCCTCTTACACTGGCCATCCTTGTGCTAGCACAAGTGGACTCATGAAGAGAGAAGCCATGGGGACGAGGGTGGACTTCCAGAGCATGGACTTCCTACTTATCAAAGCTAATCCAGCGCTGCCATTGCAGAATGTCTACCATGTCACCAAGGCTGAGACCCCAATATGGCCATCCTTCCAGGAGACCAACTGACCACCTGGCAGCAATTTGATTACATTGAACCCCTTTCACTTTGGACCAGGAATTGATTCATTTTGATTGTAACTGGCATACATTCTTGGTATTTTCTGCCTTTAAGGCCTCATCCTGCACCACTGATAGCTTATGAGGTATTTGATCCAGCAACATGGGATCCCTTATTACATAGGATCAGGCCAAGAGATCCACTTCACAGCAAAGGCAGCATGACCATGAGCAGCAGACTCGGGGATCCTTTGGGCCTATCTCATGCTGTGTGTCTGGTAGAGTGATGAAACAGCCTTGAGAAAGTGCAGCTGAGACACCAGTTTGGAGATGAAACCTTTGAGCATGGGACATCACTCTCCAGGATGCAGTGTGCACCCCAAATCAATGAACAGCGTATAGTTCTATGTCCCTGAATACAGAGTAAGTGGGGGTGGGACCAAGAGGTAGAAGTAGGAGTGTCTCTGTTTACCAGTCTCTTTGGGTTTCTTGAATTGAGAGACCAGCAAGTAAGAAAAAATGTCCTGCTCGTATTGGTTTGCTAGAGCTGCCGTGACAAGCGACCACAACACGGGTAGCTTAAAGCAACAGAAATCTATCCTCTCACAGTTCTGGAGGCTAGAAGGCTGAAATCAAGGTGTGGGTGGGGTTGGTTGTGACTGGAGGCTCTGAGAAAGGATCTATTCCATGCTTCTCTCCTGGCTTCCAGCAGTTGCCAGCAATCCTCGGTGTCACTCCTACCTCTGTGCCTGTCGTCACATGGGCATCTTCTCCCGGGGTGTCTCCATCTCTGTGTCCAAATTTCCTTCTTACAAGGACACCAGTCATATTGAATTTAGGGCCCCCCAATCCAGCGTGCCTCTTCTCAGCTTGATAACATCGGCAAAGACCTTATTCCCAAATGAGGTCATGTCCATGGGTATTATATATAAAAAACCTTATGACATTAAAAAAAATTCCAGGTGGTGCAAAGGATGGATGTGCAGATACGTGATGTCCAGATTTTCCTGCGGGACCAAGGGCTGCTAGGAGTGTTGCTTGCTGTGACTGCCAGCTAAGTTCCTCCCCAAGAACCGTCCACAGCCAAAATGAACTCCCTTATCCAAGCTCACGACTCCTCTCTGGAGCAGCCTACAGCCAATGACTCATTGATAAGGGGGTACAAAGGTCCATCCCCCTTACCTCCATTTGGGACAACTCTAAACGGTCATGTCAACTTCAGAGCCCCCAGTAAGTTTAATGCAGCCTGCATTGCAACTATAACCCATTCTACTTCTCCCTCTGCCCAAACTTGCTTCCTTTACTCTGTCACAAGTTTTGGTCCTGAGAGCACTCCCTAATACACTTCCTGTACACAAATATCCAGCTCAGAGGCTGTTTCCTGGTGAACCCATCCCATGACATCATGGTTTTGGGATCACTGGTGTCTGTTTTCTGTTTATACTCCAGGATAATAGTATCTCTCTTGACCAAAGGTTTCCAGAATAGAAATAGGGCTCTGATTCGTCAGGGGCAGAATAGAAGACTCTCATCTCCCTTATTGTACACCCAATACATTTGTTAATGCAGCCTTAGTTAGTAACAGCTCTTTTGCAGCCAAGCCCCACTGTTGACTTCTATAAACTTACTCTTGGTTATAATCCAAGTTTTGCTGCTGTTAAATCATGTGTCCCTTATCAGGCCTGTGCAGTAAGCTTTGGAGGATCAACCACAGGACTTAGTTCCAACTGTTCAAGTCCTCTGATTGGCTCCACTTATTCCTACCTGTTGAAATATTTTTGGATCAGACTTCCATTCATTTCCCTTTCCTTTTGGATTCACATCAGTCTCAAATGTGATCAGTCCTCCTTTCATGTGTTCGTTCATGAAAGTGCTCATCAGGCTGTCCCAGGGGTTGACTGACTCTTTTCTGGGGGGTGGGGGACAGAGGGCTCAGGGGAAGCAGCTTTCTCTTCTCTGCTGAGTCTTCCAGGAGTTTATTACCATTGACAGCACCTTGTCTCTGTGCCACCATCCTAAGCACGTTACCTCATTCCATTTCACCCTTATGACAGCCCGCTGAGGCAGGTACTGTTGTCAGTCCTCTGGCGTGATTAAGTGGCCGGCCCAAGGTCACACAGCTATTAAGTGGCAGCACCTGGATCCATGCCTGGTTTGGGTAGCTCTGGAGCTAAGCTGTTAGCCATGGTGCTATACGCTTCTCCCAGGAAGGGACTCCCAAGGGCGGCTCCTCTCCACTGCCAGGAGCCTGGCCACAGCGAGGGTGCAGCTGGCTGTCCCAGAATGTCTGCAGGGGACAGCTAACTTGGGTCAGGTAAGGAGAAGTGAGAGGCTGAGCTCTGCAGTTCTGTACTATCTAGGCTCTTTGGGGGAGAAGGAAACCCACCTCTCAAGGACAAGATAGTCGTGGGGGGAGTTCAGTTCACTTGATCCTATCTTTTGGGGATAATAGTAACACTTACTGAGTGCCCACTAGGTGCCAGATCTACAGATACTAATTCAACTGTTTTCCCAACATTCTTATCTAGTAAGTACCTATGGCACAGAGAGGTTCAGTTCCTTGTCTGAAGTCACACAGCTAGTCAAAGGATGAAGCCCAGATGGGAAACCACAAGTGTCTTCCTAAGAGTGCTTGCTGTCCTCTTTCCCTCGGTTTACAGATGAGCCAATGGAGACCCAGGAGAGGGACAAAGACATTCCTAAGTCACGCTGTGAACCAGTGGCAGAGTCCTCACAAAAATTCTTTAAATTCTGCAGACTACTTTTCTCATTTCCCACCATCACTCTGTTAGAATATAACCTCCCTTAGGGCAGGAGTTATTGGCTATTTTATTCCCTGTGGTGTCCTCAACTCCTTTAGCTATAGCTAGCACAGAGTGGGCACTTAATACATTATTTACACCCAGAAAATGGGGCATGACCTCTAGAGTAGTGGCCGAGCACCCTACAGCCCTGGAACCGTGTCTAAGTTACATGCCCCCCATGCATAAGAGGCTCAGCGGTGTGTAACGCTTTGCCCAAGGTCCCAGCCACTCAGTTGGTAACTGTGGAATTGCCCGGGTCCGTTTCAGAGTGGTCTCCCTCCCTGGGACCATCAGCTTTCGGCTGTGCTTTGTTGAAATCAAGCATTGCTCAGGAAGGAATGTAACCTAGAAAACCTCTGCCGTTCTCCTGGGCAGGTGATGGCTGCAATATCTGGTCTGTCACCCCCCATGCAGCTCCTGGTCCGGAGCAGGATGCCACACTGCTCAGAGGTCTTGCAGTTTTGTGCTAGAACAGCTGGCATTTTTGCTGGGTAGGTTGTGTTGTTGTTGGGATTTCTTTCTGTTTTTCGTTTTTTCTCTCTCTCTCTCTCTTTTTTTTTTTTCCACAGGGATATATGAACACATCATGCTCCTAACACAAAACCAAGACTCTGTCTCAACAAGACCCTGGATGAATTAGCAGTAAATCTTGCAAAACCCACCCAGGTTTTAATCAGGCATGGCTGTCCCACCTGCAGGGGATGACAGGAGGGAGCTGGCTCCCCCCAAGACCTCTCCAGAGAGAGGAAGAGACCCGGGGACACCCCCAGGCCCACAGAGGACCTGCCAGCAAAGTCAACTCTAGATTTTAAGGTGGACATTGAGTATTTAGAATAACAAAATATTTCTTTTGAATTATTAATAAATATGAAAAATTAGTTGGGCAAGAAGACATTTTGAGTTGTCCTATTGCAGTTTCCCTTACTCTGTCTCTTGGTCCAGAGATGTTGGCCTTGCTCACTCATCACCACGTGGTCGGTCAAGGGGTGGCCAGTCACTGGCCTCACGACACAGTGGCAGCTGTGCTTCCTCCAGCACCTCTGGACAGCCCTCTGCAGAGATGCACTCACCGACCCTGGCTTTCCACTCAGTTAAAGGCCCAGTAACTCAAATGGGTCACAGATACCTCCCGGTGATGCAACTCACCCATGCTGGCAAAAGGGTACCCTGGATCTGTCTGTTCTGTCTCTTCAACTTGTGTCCTCTCCAAGAGGGCTGGTTCCTTCCACGGTCCCATTAGGCTGTCCCTGGAATCTCACAAATGACCTCTCCTGCTCTACTCTTAATGATTTTTAAAGGTGTATGTATTTGACTTGTGGAATATTTGAGTTGGAAGACCGCTTAGAGACCACCTAGGCTTTCATCTCCTTTTATGGAGGTGGAGACTGAGGGGAGGTTCAGAGCCTTGTCCAACATCACACAGCTAGCGAAGGGCAGAGCTGGGATTCAAGCCCAGGCAGGCACCTGTCCCTGCCCCTCCACACCGCCCCCCTTATGCCACCTCTCCAGTGGAACTCCAGAGAGGTAAAGCAACCTGCCCAAGACATCCAGCAGGTGGAAGGCCAAGTCAGAACTCCCCAATCTTCCAACGCTGAGGTTATCCTCCTGTTATCCAGAACAACTTTTTTTTTAAATTCAGTTTTATTGAGATATGCTCACATACCATGCAATGATCCATGTTGTACAATCAACTGTTCACAGTACCATCATACAGCTGTGCATTCATCACCCCATCTATTTTTGAATATTTTTTTACACCAGAATCAGAATCAGAATAAAAATAAAAATAAAAAAGAACACCCAAATCATCCCCCATCCCACCCTATTTTTTTTGTTCCCACTTATCTATTCATCCATCCATACACTGGATAAAGGGAGTGCGATCCACAAGGTTTTCACAATCACATTGTCACCCCTTGTAAGCTACATTGTTATGCAGTCGTCTTCAAGAGTCAAGGCTACTGGGTTGGAGTTTGATAGTTTCAGGTATTTACTTCTGGCTATTCGAATACAATAAAACCTAAAAAGTGTTATCGATATAGTGCGTAAGAATGTCCACCAGAGTGACCTCTCGACTCCATTTGAAATCTCTCAGCCACCGAAGCTTTATTTTGTTTCATTTTGCATCCCCCTTTTGGTCAAGAAGATCAGAACAACTTTTAATTGAACAAATGATAACCATATTGAATAAGATATGAGATTCTTAGAAGTCCGGAAGGAATTATTCAGAGTTCTAAAAAACTGAATAGTAAGACACTATGACTCTGAAATACCTCCATGTAAACTGGTTTATGCTTCAGGCCAGCGCTCAATGGAGGAAGCAGCTGTCTGGGATGGTTTGGAGGGGATGGGTAGCAGAAGAGTCCAGAGTGAGAGGAGAGGAAGCAGCGAGACCCAAGAACCCCACATCTGGCATTTATTGGAGGGTTTATTTTGCATTGTCCATCCCACACTAGGATGCCATGTCATCCTAGCAGAGGGCAGAGATTGTACCCACTGTGTTCTTGACTGGATTTCCAGTGCCTAGAGCTACAACTGGCACCAAGAAGATGCTCAAGAAATATTTGGAAAAATAAAAAAGATCCCTTCTCCTCTACCCCATCCTTCCACTTGCATTCCTAGGGAAGAGTCGATGAAAGTTGAATTCCATTAGGGACAAAAAGCCAATGTGCCTGTTTTATAATATTCCCTATACCCACCAACTTCCCTGGGTCCCTGCCGTGTGGCCTGCCCTTCTCGACCTTCACCTTGGCCCAAGCCCTTTCACGCTCCCACTTGGCCAGGGCCAGGTGCCCTGTGACTCCCTCCCTCCAGCCAAGCCTGGCCGCCCTGGCAGGTCATTCTGCCCACAGCACGGCTCTGCCATCCTTCCCAAAGCCACAGAGGTGGCTCCGGGGTGCCAGCGGCCTCTTTGTTCTGCTTTCAGGCTCTTCCCAAGCGTCCCGGGACAGCCCGTTCAGCCTTGGCCATGTCCTTCTGCAGCCCTGTCCCGCTGCTCACGCTGAGCCCAGTCCTGTCGCTCTGCTTCCGCCCTCCCTCCACCTGCACAGGAAGCTTCAGTCCCTCCTCTCGCATGTCAAACGTTTTTCATCCATTAAGGCCCAGTTAGCTACCTTCCCAGACTACCCCAGTTCCCACCCACCTTACCTTTCCTCTATGCCATTTAGAGGCCCTAATAATTTGTCGATAATTTACATATGGTCTTGGGTGACTAACGATAGTAGATAACATCATTTACTGCATGCTGGATCCTGTGGTAAGTGCTTCACACGTACTTTCTCAAACATATGGGGGAGGTAATATTATTCCTCCTATATTACAGAATTATTGGCAGGGATAGGTTTAAGATATGCCATTATCACCAACAACCCCTAAATATCGGTTGCTTAGATAACAGAGGTGTCATTCTTCCCCATGCCACTTGTCCACATCAGTCAGCTGTGGTCTCTGCTCCATGTCACCTGCCCTCCCGGACCGAGGTGGACGGGCAGCCTACCTGGAGCCATAGCCAATGCCACACAGGGGAGAGGGGATGAGGTGAGCCCTGTGGGAGCACATCATGCTTCACATTCAGGTGACTTGTGTCACTTCTACTCTCATTTCATCGGTCAAGCAGAGCCATCCAGCCCCACTGAAGGAGCTCCACTTCCCAATGTGTTGGGAGGAGAACTGGAAATATTTGGTGCCACCAGTAGTTATGATACGGTGAGGCTCAGAGAGGACAGGCCCCATCTCTGGGGTGAGCATAAGGCTAGAACCCAGGCCTGCTACAGTCTTGCACATGTGGCAAGAGGGGTGACTGCTTTAACGATTTCAGACTTATTTCCCTAACTGCCCTATAAGTCTGTTGGTGGCAGAGATCCCCTCCCCCAGCGCACATCAAAGAGTGCATCCCAGCTGGAAGGCACCGGGCACTGGGGTTGGTCCTGTGGTGACCCATTGGTGAGACGGCAGCAGCCCCAGTGCAGCCTCCGGGCCTATAGGACTGCTTTGGAGGTGCAAGGCTTCCCCGTGGCCTCGCACCCTCAATCCTCAGCTCCCCAGACCTCTCACCCCCACCCCCACCCATTTCTCCTTGTGTAATTAAGGGGAAAATGTTTTGCATTCATTTACTTTATACTTTATCAAATAACAGAGAGATGAATTAAAAGGTCCATATTTCTATTTCAAGGTTCATGTGCTTTCACAAACTGTGCAAGTTGTGCTCTTAAAACCTGCCACATCAGCAGGAAGTCTCTGCTCAAAACATGGCTCTCTCTCCCCCTTCCTCTTTTATCCCCCAGTGCAATTTCTGAATAGATGTGACGGTTAGGAATTCTGCATAGGCAATTGCGAAATAATACTTAGATCTGCCAGGATTTTTTGCCTCTCTCTCTCTCACTGTCTCGTTCTTTTACATACGTATTGCTCAAGAAATCTTCTGGAAGGAGGTACAACAGGCCCTTGGTTCAACTAACTCGATACTAACGAACATTTATTTAGTACCCACCATGTACAGAGAACTGTAGTAGGCAATAATGGGGAAACAAAAATGTTAATATCTTAAATCTTAAAGTAATAACACTTCTACATTCATAACTGCATCATATTCTTGCAAAAACCCTTTGATGTGCATATTATTGTCCTTAGCCTTGCCACTCTATGGTGAGGAAACTGAAGCGAGAGAGATTAACTAATGAGGGGTTCTTCACCTTCAGTGGGCCAAGGTGAAGTCTATGGATCCCCTCTCAGAACAATGGTTTTAAGTGCATTAAAAAACACATGCAATCACAAAGGAAAGCAATTATATTGACATGACGTTTTCAAAAGACTGGAACTGTCTGATACAATAATATAGGTGCTCCTCTATGAAGGCATTAAATAACAAGACCTGAGAGTCTCATAACTAATGGAATTTTGAAGTAATGATTTGCACATATCAGGGATCAGCAAACTATGATGAGGCCCACTCCCTCTTTTTGTGAATAAAGTTTTATTGAAACACAGCCCTGCCCATTTATTTTCATGTTGTCTATGGCTGCCTTTGAGCTCCAACATTGGAGGTGAATAGTTGCCACAGAAACTTTATGGCCTGCAATCCTAAGATATTTGCCATCTGGACGTTTACAATAAAATTTTGCCTTACAGAAAAGTTTGCCAGAAATATTTACTATTTGGACCTTTATAGAAAAGTTAAATTCAGAAAAAGTCCCCTGGCTTATACAATATTTTGAGATATCTGTGACAACTTTAATTAAAGGAATAAGAACATTGCTTGTGCTTTCTATTGGTGACAAATCTCAGGCGTTGCCAGTACTGTGATTTGTTGCCTCCATTTGTAATCAAAACAAGTGATAAATTTCAGTAGAGGATAGTGACAATAAAGATGCATTTCCCATCCAAGTCATGGAATCCCAGAATTCTATCCACAGACTCTCAAGAGGGCTCAAATTAGGACCCCTAGTTGGTCTGGATTGTAAACCACAACCCCTTGATGTCTGGTACTTGAGAATCTGACAGTCTAGTGGAACACACACACACACACACACATGCATGCATACACACACGTGCACACGCACATGCACACACATCATGCACGCACACACCCCTCCGGGCAAGCAGGGAGGTCCCTGTCTAGTTCTATCATAAGGAGAGTGACTTGGAACTTGGTGAGGAGACATTGCACAATTCCCTAATCTCTAGTAGCCTTTGATAAATCCAGGGTCACCATGTGTGGCTGTGTTGGCTGGCACCTGGCCAAGAGGGTGATGTGAAGGCTGGTTGGACTCATAAAATTCATATTGGAGCATAAGATGCCTTTCTCAAGTTCTTGTAAAGATGCTTCTGGGATAGGAACAGCTGGGCACATTTACCCTTGAGTGATGTGGGTATGTAGATGTATAGGCTTAGACGCAGTGGATGCTTACAGGTGTGTGGTCAGTTCCTTCGGAAATAAATTCTTACAGGTTTGTTGATGGATTGACTCTTGGATAGATGGCAATAAAGAGGGAAGTTCATCTGTTTTATGGCAGAGTTTTTTTTTAAATTAAATTCAGTTTTATTGAGATGTAGTCATATACCATACAATCATCCATGGTGTACAATCAACTGTTCACAGTACCATCATATAGTTATGCATTCATCACCCCAATCTATTTTTGAACATTTTCCTTACACCAGAAAGAATCAGAATAAGGATGAAAAATAAAAGTAAAAAAGAACACCCAAATTCATCCGCCCATCCCACCCTATCTTTTGTTTAGTTTTCGTCCCCATTTTTCTACTCATCCATCCATACACTGGATAAAGGGAGCGCGATCCACAGGGTTGTTACAATCACACTGTCACCCCTTGTAAGCTACATTGTTATACAGTCGTCTTCAAGAGTCAAGGCTACTGGGTTGGAGTTTGGTAGTTTCAGGTATTTACTTTTAGCTATTCCAATACAATAAAACCTAAAGAGGGTTATCTATATAGTACGTAAGAATGTCCACCAGAGTGACCTCTCGACTCCATTTGAAATCTCTCAGCCACTGAAGCTTTGTTTCATTTCATTTTGCATCCCCCTTTTGGTCAAGAAGATGTTCTCAATCCCACGATACCGGGTCCAGATTCATCCCCAGGAGTCATATCCTGCATTGCCAGGGAGATTTACACCCCTGGGAGTCAGGTCCCACATAGGGGGGAGGGCAGAGGTGGCTTAGCTAGAAGAGAGGGCCAAACCTGAGCAACAAAGAGGCACTCAGGGGGAGACTCTTAGGCACAACTATAAGCAGGTTTAGCCTCTCCTTTGCAGTAACAAGCTTCATAGGGGCAAGCCCCAGACAGAGGGCTCAGCATATCAAGCTGTCAGTCCCCAATGTTTGTGAGAATATCAGCAACAATCCAGGTGACGAAGTCCAACAGTTTATGGCAGAGTTTTAAATATCTTATTCTGCAAATGTTTTACTCACTCATCCCTCCATTTACATCTTCCTCCCTCCCTACCTTCCTAACAAACACTGGTGAATTATCTACTTTATGCCAGCCCCTTGGCTGGGCACTTTAATGTTAGAGATGAGTCAAAAGGAGTCTAGACGTGGTTCTGTAATTTCCAAGTTATGTGACCTTGTGAAAAGTAGTTTCTACTTTCTGTTCCATATTAGCCCATCTATAAAATGGGAAGTGTAAATATACCTGCCACGTACTTTGCAGATCTGAGTCGAGTCCAAGGAGATAATAGATGGAAAAGAGTGATGGGGGACAAGTTGTTTCTGAAATTGAAAGGAAGGAGAGATCTCTATAATTCAAGCTAGTTGGGCTAATCCATAAAACAAGTGGCCTTGAACAAGGCCTGGAAAGATGAGCCCTAGATTTAAAGAGGCCAGAAGTTAGCAGGACTCAGAGGAAGATGCCAAAATTGTGCCATGGACGAGGGCTGGGGAGGCTGAGAAGGGGCTGTGTGATCTGGCTGTTTCCCTGAGGAGCTGTGACACTCGGCCCACTCCCTGCTGAGATTCTAGAGCCAGCCAGGAGGCATTGTTATGAGAATGTGTTTATTATTATCATCCTCATCAACATTATTATCATTATTAATAATACGATATTTGGAGCATTTATGCACATTAATTTTAAACAAGCATGTGTGGCAGCAAGATTTGATGCTGCTACCAATAAACAGCCATAGCATGGGTATTTAATTTACATAAAATCATTTATGCTAATTTAATTAGCCCTTTGTTTACAACTGAGAATCACTCACCACTGGGCTGCGAGATATGCTCAACTGCAGCACACCACAGAGCCGGAAGCCAGGCGCGTGCATCCACTTTGCAGGGATGTTCCTCTTACAAAGAAGGAAGAATCGTCTGTTCTTCTGTGGGAGGACATGTTCAGGTTCAGTGAGTCTTATATGTATGTCACTCCCTGTAAGGCACAGTGCTAGGTGCTGACCTATCATTAGCTGATTCAGTCCTGAGAACCTCCTTGTGAAGAGGATCAGACAGGTTGCCTGTCCAATCTTACATCACACAGCTCCCACGTGGCAAGGCTGAATTTAACCTGGGTGTATATGTTTCCAGTTTTCAGCTTCTTTCTGCATCCTTACAACAGCCCTTAAGAAGGAAGCACTAACATGGCTTGGTAACCGGTATGTATGCCATAAATGTTGGTTGGGTGGATGAATGAGTGAATGAAGAGCACATCCTGGTGTGTTATCTCACTGAAGCCTTGCAGCAGCCCTGACAGACTGGTCTTGCATTTCTGTTTTGCGGAGGAAGCTGAGCTGGTAAGAGACAGGGGACATAGCACTGTGAGCTCATAGTTCTGCGTCCACCTGGTGATTTATGGCCAATCCTTGGCCTGACCTTGACCCTGGTCATACTGCTCCCCCCATCTCAGTTCCTCCATTTCCCCATTTGTGAGGCAGAAAGAAGAATCCCTCGTCCTTCTAAGCTGATGGGTAGAAATTTGATAAATGAGAGTGTGGAGGGGACTGTGCAAGGTGCCTGGGAATTATAAGGTGGTATTTGTCAGACTTGCCTTGGGAAACCTTGAAAAATTGAATGGAAACCACTGGGCTCATTCATCTCCTTTTAACAGCCCCATGTCGTCCAGCCTGGTCTTTTCCATTCCTGCTCTGTCCAATCCTGACAACATAATTTAGTTCCAGGGAACTTGAATAGAACATAGTGGACTGATATCTCCACGCGCTCAGTCCTGATTAATACCGTCAGGACAGCCTGGGGCGAGGACGAGTGACCAGAGCCCCAGCCTCCCGTGGTGTTCGCTGCCAGCCCCCCACTGGGGGATCCTCCCTTTCCCGGTCCCTGCAGGCCCTGCTCGCCCCCTCCCTGCTCCTGCCAAGGCTCTGCTCTGTGTCCCTTACCTGCCGTGTTCCTCCTTCCTGTTCTCCATTATGCAAACACACTGAGTTATGCACCCTGGGCCAGGCAGTGGAGACAGGGAGTTACATGAGGACCAGTCTCTGTCCTCAAAGAAGTCAATCACAGGAAAATCAAAAACAACTGACATGCAAGCAAAAACTGGCCAAGGGATGGAGCAAGTGCTGTAATGGGGATGGAGGGAGTATGGGGTAGAGAGAAGGTGGGGTGCCACGTTGCCTGGGAGCAGGATAAGGGAGGGCTTTACAAAAGAACTTCTAAGATTAATGAGGTGTCCCCAGGGGCAGGTGCACAGGGAGAGTGTGGGAAGGGGACAGGGTTTCTGGAGGTGGCCCCCAGGGTAAGCCTGAAGTACCAGACTCTGCACGGGGGATGCTGAGCATTTGGGGGTTCTGCTGTAAGGGGGGGGGGGGTGATGGGCAAGGCCCTTCTACAATGCATATATGGATGGGTTTGCATCAGCTCCGGTCTTAACCTCACATTTGTCTTCGGGACTACATCCCACTCGGCTTGGGGAGACACTAGAAGGACTGACAAGTAGAGTCGGAAAGCAGATAAGGGGAACCCGATCTTCATCCCAACTCGGTGAGAGTGGAGGTGAACCTCAAGTACCAGCAGGTTGGGGGGAGCAGGGAGAGAGGAAAGGGGCAAAACAGATATTTTCCTGGTATTTATGTGATCGTGGCAGAAATGGTGCCATTCTGGTAGTCTTTTGAAGACAGTACTCACGTCCTCATTTCCATTTTTTATGCACTTTCTTCAAAACACGTGCCCACCCAGGGTTACCTGGCGGCTGCTCAGCACACTCAGGTCTCCTTCCTGGTGTTCCCTGCGGCAATGCCTTTAATGGGGCTGAGATGGGGCGCGGTTTCCCCGCCGTGAGGGCGTCTCTATCTTTGCCTAACAACACCCACACTGAAGGCTCCTTACCACAGATACCAAGATTGATTGTTCCTCAAAATCAAATATTGACCTTGGCTTTTCATCCATCAATATATGACCTTTCAAGTCAATGAACCTGGATATGCTAGTCAATGGTTACTTATTATTCCTCCTGAATAATGGAAATTGGGAATTGCAGACCCTGAAGCATGGATTGGAGCCTGGCAGTGATCTGTTTACAGCCCCCTGTACTTGAGATTTGGGACTGAAGCATCGAGGGACAACTCACATGGTTTCTGGGGCTACAGAAGTTACCCAGGGAAGATTTGCTCTGTCTGGGCTCCCACTTCCCCTCCTCATTGAGAAACACTGACTTAAGTCTGTTGACATCTCTTCCCAAAGGGCTGTACTAGTGCCAGGCCATGGGGAAGCATGGTGGCCCACCCCCCCACCATCCACCTAACGCCAAGGGGCACGGAGGCCTTGGTGGCTGGTAGAAGGCCTGCGTTACAGCCATGGCTGGTCTACGTCTGGTTGCTGCACCAATGACCCTGAGAATCTGGGAGGTGGGAGAGTGGGAGTTAAGACCATGGGCTTGGCACCCAGACCACCCGAATTTGAATCATTTTTCTTCCATTATCGGCTGGGTGACTTTGGGCAGGTACTTTATGTTGCTGTGTCTCAATGCCTCGGTTTCCTTATTTGTAACACCGGTTGGTTTAAAGAGTCAGCAAAAAAACCAAATCTGTGTGTAGTACTTAATCTAAGGCCCAGCAGAGAGTCAGTGCTAATGGGAGACCTTAGTAAGGCTCACCATAGGTGCCTCTCTGCCTCTCAGCCACATGGAAGACAGCACCTCCCAGCCCCCTTGTTGTGGGGTGGAGCCGTGTGCCAGGTTCAGGCCAAGGAAATTTGGGCAGAAATGACACACATCTCTTCTGGGCTGGGGTAGTGGAAAGCCCGTGCATCGTTCTCCAGTCTTGTTCCAGCTGCAGTGGCTGAGGAGGTCACGGGCTCCAGATGGTGTGGTGTTGGATGGTGGAAGCCACAAGGCTCCCTGGAGAGTTGTTGGGACCTGCCATGGACATCGTGTGAGCAAGAACCCATTCTTTGATGTGTTAAGCCACTGAGATATTGGAGCTATTTATTACTGCAGCATAGCACAGACCATCCTAAGACGGTGTTCAATAACTGTTCTCTGTCGTCATTGTAATATTGTTACTACTACTAATCTGTAGAATGCCCTTGTAATCCTCCCTCCACCAGTAGCAGACACTTGACCATGACCCACGGGAGCTCTTGGCCAAAAGCTCAGAGGACTCAACCCAGCTTGGCCTGGGCTCTACTCTGGTCTGCCTCAGTCTGATAACCGGACCCCTGTCATACCCCTGTGCCTGTCCCTGCAGCTCCCCCCACCTCCTGGGTCTCTACCTAGATCTCATTACTCCACGCAACAGCTACTTTCCTGATGCCCAAATCAACCTACCTGGTGCAGGTAGATTGGGGGAACAAATGTGAGGCTGGTTGCCAAGAACCCTGGACTCAAATGCCAGCTTGGCCCTAGCTCTCCTTTTCTGAGCTTCTGCCCCGGCTGGGCAGGGCCCTCCTTGCACCTACCCCCCCCCACACCGTGGCATCTGGTTGCCCTGGGCAGCGGCTCTGGGCACTGCTCTTCCCTGGCTGAGATCTCCTCAAGGGCAGAGACCTGTTTGTCTCTGGATCCTCCAAACCTACTCACAGCAGGACGTGAGCTCCTTAAATGTAGACTGACTAAGGAATGAGGAATGTTAAAGAAGAAAAAGCTGTTAATGATCATTGGTGCGATGGCTTTCCCAGTACCAGACACTGCCTTCACCAAAAAGCCTTCTGGGAGCCCAGAGTTTATCAGCAGGTCCCAAAGCAGCTTCTGGCAGTGACTGCAGGGAAGGGACAGCACAGGACCCAACCAAGACAGCCCCAAGGAACCCCAGTGGAAGCCCAGAGCTCTGAGGGACACATCTGGAAAAGCACTGCCCTGGTCCATTGCCTGGTCTTGCACATGGGGACCCTGAGCCCTGAAAGGGAAAGCAGGGATGGCCTGAAGTCATCTGGGGAATTGCCAAGATATGACCCCAGGTCCACTGTGCTCAGGTCTGGGGGCCTGAGCCTATGGCACGAGAGGCCACATTGCCCTGCTTGGGTCTTAGAAACTACCACGAATTAGCTAGAGAACCTTACTTAGGGGACAGGTTACTTAGCCTTTTTGAGCCTCAGCTTCCTCATCCATTAAATGGGGCAATGATAGAAGTCACTGCCAACCTCCAGTGGTTAGACACACAGTCAGGCCTCAGTCAGTGCCACCTGTCTGCCTTCACACCCTCTGCAAACCCACAGAGCTTATACAGACCCTGCAGAGCAGGTGTCAAATCAAGTGCCTTTATTTACTTCCAGCAAAAACAGTCACAGGGAGGGGAAAGGGTCTGCAAAGTGCAGAAAATGAACTAGGAAGTATCTTTGCCTGGCCAGTCCAGCTCCACATCCAGGTTCTGGTAGGATGGTCACCTTCTCAGAGAAGCCCTCCCTGACCACTCCTAGGCAGTTCCATGAGCAAATCCCCTGCACTCCACACTGCTCTGTACTGCATGGTCTTAGCTTTGTATATGCATGATTTGCAGGCTATCTTCCTCCAGAAGGGACTCTTAAAGCCACCCTGAAGTGTAACACTTTATGAGACTCAGAGGGGGTTTATAACTTGCTCATAGTCACACAGCTTTGGTAGCTTCAAACCACAGCCTGAGCTCAGTTTAGAGTAACTCTAAAAACCAGGCTCTTTTCCTTTCATCACCACACTTCCAGTAGATCTCACACTTCAGTGACCATCAGCATTCCCTGGGGCATTTGTAAAAATGTAGATTTCTGGGTTCCATTTTCCATCTTTCTGTTTTAGTAGGCCTGGAGACATGGCTGCCCCAGGGTGTGCAGGGCCTCTGGCTAGTACCTTTTTGGGTGAGTGGGGGGAGTAGGATATCTACATAAATAATTTGAGCCATTCAAAATCATGTGTGTACCATTCTGCTGGACTGATCTTACATGATCCTGTAAAGGAAATGCTGCACTGGTCAGCAGGAGCAGTCCACTCACCAGGCTGCCCTCCTGGAATAGGAGCCCAGTCATGGGGCCCTGGGGCAACCCCAGATGTATGAATCCTGGAGCTCTTTGGGGCATCTGGTCAACCCCTGCAGCAGTGGGACAGGGGTAGAGGAGGTAGATGGTCTCTGAGGGAGAGAAATAAACAGGGACAGCATTCCCACAGGAACAGGTGCCAACCCTAGCCAGTCCCAGGCAACTGGAAAGATACTTACAAAATTTCAAGGAAGGCCCTACAAAGCAGGATGCCCTTGAGGTATGGGGCCCAAGGCAGTTACCCCACTTGCTTGGGTCTCAGGGAGGTACTGTCCGGAGGAGACCTGGGAGCCTGAATTTTCACCGGCACTCCAGGGGATTCTGATGCACGGGTTCCACAGACCACACTTGGAGAAGCAATGCTTTTAGGAAACTAGGGTTGGCTCAAGGTGGGAGGCACTTTCTGAGAGCTGGGACTGGTCGGGGTTGCAGGGGCTGCCTTGATCAGTGGCAAGCTCTGGTGCAGACCCAAAGGTGGGGGACACTCTGCCCAGCCTGGTGGCTGTCACAGGCCTATGTCTCCTGAACGGGAGGGGGCTGTGGACAATCAATGGCGACACGGTCTCCCATGGGGCGCTCTGATCAGACAGGCCCTTGGCAGGTTCCTGATTTGTCTCCTCCTCGCTGTGCCAGGATCAGCTTTCTGATGCAGAGGGACCCCGGTAATGAGTTTCTATTAAAAGAGCTGAATCCTGACTCTCGGAACTCAATGTTCAGAATAAACAATGGGGCAGAATCCTATTTAAAAAAGCCTTCCAACACAGACAAATTAAGCCCTTGGGAATGACGTACAAAGAATACGTTTTTCCAGTGTCGAACCAAGATCAATAGTGAGAAACAAATAATTTCAAGTGGGAGTCGTCATCATGACACCCAGGTACAGACAGGTGTGGGGTGCAGTAGTTTTGGCCCAAGGACATCCCGGCAAAGATAATGAGGGAGCCAAGGACTGGAGCTCGTTGTCAGTGGTGCGAGGGGTGTCTTGTTCTCCCAGGCAGCTGAGCAAGGAGGATGTTGCGTCTCATTTGTCTCTGTCGAGGCTCCCTCTTTCTCTGGGGGATGGTTGCGCCCGCAGTGCTGTGCTCGGCCCACTCTGGGCTACAGCAGGCCCGGGGGGAGGGGAGCTCAGCTTTGTTCACCTGGGTACGGAGCTTATCTCTGCACGGTCAAGGCAGGGGACCTGGTGTCTGCCTTGCCCTGGGTAGAATGAAAATCCCTAGACACTTGCACAGCTGCTTGATTTTCACCACGAAGGTTTTCCCCCCTTCTCTGCACCCTCCACGTGTGAATATCACTCCTGCAATGCTCAGTTTTCTCCGTGGAGCCTTGCAGTCTTACCCATCATTTCAGGCTGATGGTGAGTCCTTTGTTCTTCGTGAAAACTTCCTAAATGTTCCCTTCCTCCTCTAAATTCCTTGTGTCTGAGCAGCACCTGTGCGTGTATCCTAGGTGCAAGGTAGGCCCACGAGGGACAACTTTTATTCAGTCCAGTTTGCCCCACACTCACGGAGCACATGCCCCGTGGTGGAGACCTGGGGTGGACTAAGGCACAGGCTGTGAGCCCTTGAGTGCAGGGACTCACCCAACACTCCCACTTGGTCCAGCTGCCTCCATCAGCAAGTGAGGAGACAGAGGCCCAGAGGGGAAGAGAGAGATTGGTCAAGGCCGCAGAGTCAGTGGGGGGTGGAGCCAGAGCTCATGCCACTGCCTGCCTGCCAGGAAAGGGGTGTAGGTCTCACTCCATGCAAAGCCCTTTCTTCATGCTCCTTATGCATTAATGCACCTAAGCAGCACGGTGGTCCCCTGGGAGAGGTACTACATGTTTTCCCATTTTGGGGGAGAGGAAACTGAGGCACAAAGAGGTTGGTTCAAGGTCTTGCAGCTCCTACAGTTGTGCCTCCAGGCCAGCCCTCTTTTCTCTGCATTACCCAGCTTCTTCCAAACCTCAGCTCCTTGGGACCATGGTGGGGTGGATGGTGGAGGCCCACAGATAGCCCATCTGTGCACATGAAAGGCAGGCCCTGGAAGCCTGGGCTGGTGGGTGTGGAGCAAGATGGAGAAGGCATGGGAAAAGGAGGGCCCTGAGCTCCTTGCATGCTTGGCTGGCTTGGGCACACCCTGTGGTCTGGGATACAGAACCAGTTGGGGCTGCTTTGACTCCTGCATTCTCCTAGAGATTGCAGTCACCCACTGGCTCACTCCGTAAAGGCCCTGAGAAGTCCTGCAGCAACTTGGCTCTTCCCAGTGTTTGCCAGACCTACCTGATGACAGGAAGTCTTAATTTCCTGTGCCATTCACCTTGGGGAATTCCCCTCTAGGCAACATGGCTTCGAGGCCAGGGTTGGAGGGACAGCGTGGAGTTGGCGACTTCAGAGGCTGGCAGTTGTTTAGGGGCAAAATCAAGGATGTGGATTTTCCTGGACACCAAGGGGGAGAGAGGACTTCAGGTGAGGAGGCTAAGGTTAGCAGTGTTAAATGACTCAGGTTTCTGAGGAGGCTGAGGGCTGGGGCAGCCTGGGATTTGGGGAGGAGGAGTTTGGTATGCAAACGTCTGCAGAGGCCCTTGTTGGTTGCTGTAGGAGTGCAAACTAGTGTGGTTGCTTTGTTAGCATGGGGGTGTGGAGCTGGTGTATCTATTAAAATTCAAAATGCACATACCTTATGATGCAGCAATTCCTTCGATCTACCTGAGAGAAGCGCTTATAAATGGACAAAGGCAGGCCTGCTCAAGGACATTTATTGCAGCCTGACTAGTAAGAGTCAAAGCGGAAACAGTTTTGGTGCCCATCCCCAGGAGAATGGCTACTGCCTTCTGTGTGTCTGTCTATACTGCAGCAGTTAGAAGGAACGGGGTGGATTGCTTAGGCACTGACACAGAAGAGTCACCAGGACAGTGTTGGGTCAACAAAGCAAAGTGCAAAATGATACATGCAGTATGATCTTCTTCATGTGAAAAAATACATGTTTACACGTGCATGCTTATGCATACAATTCACAATACCCACATGCACACACACATGTCACTACAGCATAAGTGGTTAAGAGAGAAAGCTCTCAATCCAGAATTTCTTTGCATCCCAGCTCTGCCGTTCACTGGGATTTTGACTTGCGACAAGTAATTTAACCTTTCTGTACTTCCGTTTCTCATCTGTAAAATATGGATAATTATATTTCAACCTCAAGGAGTGTAAATGATTCACTGAGATAATATGAGCAAAGTTACTTAGGTGAGTGCCTGGTCCACGGTAAGGACTAAGTAAGTTAGCTGCTACTATTGCCATATTCCATCTTTTCTCATACACGTATTTGTTTTCCAAATCTGAAATCTGAAATTGAGATGTGACTTAAAATTGATAGACCTTAACAGTGGGTCGTGGTTTAATTGACAACTTTTTACCTTCTAGGTAACACATAAAATAGTGGCACGTCTTATCACTGAAGACATCTTAGTTGCAATGAAATAGAATGTTATTTCTAGATGGTATTTGTAGGGTGACGTGCATTCGGATACAAGCGTTACCAGCAGGCTCTGGGAGATACACGCCCACCTCATACCAGTGGCTCCCACTGAGAAGAATTCTGGAAAGGGAGGGAGCCCAGGAGCCTATGGCCTTATCTGGGCTGCTTTAGGGTTTTACAAGCGGCGCATACTTGTGTTTACATGTGGTTTCACTTAGGGTTGCTTAGCTGCAACCGGCAGACACCAACACTGGTTAACTTAACAAAAAGGAATTTATTGGCAGGATGTAGGGAGCTCACAGAAGTGACAGGAGCCCAGAGAAGCCGACTTGGGGAGGGGCGGGAGCGGAGGCGTCACCCAAGGGCCTGGGCTAAGCGCCCCAGCAACCACCCTGTAGTGGGAAGCCTCTGGCCCGCACGCCGCCATGGCTGGGATGACTGGCCTCGAACCCCATCCTCCGACTCTAGATCCCAGGGGCTTTCGTCTTTCTTGTTGGTTGCCCATCATCTGACGACCTTCCTTCCTGGGTTTGGGAGATGCCCTACCTTGAAGGTCATGGAGAGAGTGACAGGGTCAATGCCCCACCATGGACTGAGAACTGCAGAGCCTCGCAGTGCCAGCATCCCTTGCAGCCAGGGCATGCCTGGTTCTGGCCGATCACCAATACTGACACCACTTACCCCCAGATTGTGAATCGGGAGCAAGCAATGCCATGAAACAGGGGCACATCATACTGGTGGCAGGAGGTTAGGGGCAGCAATGGGGGCAGCAACATCTGCTTGCAGGGGCATCACTGGTGGAAACGGCAGTGGCATCCTGTGCTTGGTGGCGGCAGCGGTGGGTCCTCACAGTTTTCCTGATGAGGTTTTCACTGTGCTCCCAGCTGTTTGTTCCTGACCATTTATTTCTATGCCTGGTTTCCAGCCTCCCCAGCGAGTCTGTGAGCTACCTCACCTCCTTTCAGTTAAATCTCCTTTCTGCTTAAATCCAACCAAGTTGGATTCTGTTGCCTATAACCAAGAAGCCAGACTGACACCCTGTCACTCACTCAAGGTCTAAAGTGCCAGAAGAGAGGTCAGGGCACGGCCTGCTCCCTGGTGGAACAAGGAGAGGTGGGGAGCTGGCTTTGGCCCTTTGGCTTTTATAATGGAATGCAGAAGCCTAGAATTCCCTTCTACCAAGACCACACACAATGGGGAAGAGGCAAATTCCAGAAGGAAACCAGGCTGCTGTTATTGAGGGGCTGTGCAGGGGGAGGCCAGCAAAACATGAGAAATGCACTGTCCTTGTTTAATCAAAACAAGTGGAATGCCTGCCCTGCTCAGAGGACGCAGATCTGTCCATCATCCGTCCATCCATCCATTCATCCATCCATCCAACACACTAACTGCAAGCCAACTCTGCACACACATAGTCCAGCTGGAAGACATAACAGTGACAGTCCTTTATGGAAAGGTGCTGGATCCAGTTGTCAATGCTGATGTCCCCAGTGCTGTCTGTGGCTTAGGGAGGAGGCAGTCAGGGAAGGCTCCATGGAGGGGGTGGCAAATGAGCTGGGCCTTGAAAAAGAGGCCGGATGAGTAGGTATCACCAGACTGAAAAAGGCAGAGGAAGAGGTTGGAGAAACAGCATCACACAGGCTCAGGGTCATAAAGGAGAACCATGTGCTCTGTAAGGTGAGAGCCTCAGGGGTGCCAGAAGTGGGGTGGTGAATGGATGGAGTGTGGGGTGGTGAAGGGACCTGGGAGGGCAGAGTGGAGGGAGAGGAGCTTGAGAGTCAGGCTGGGGCCAGAGGTGGGGAACCTCGCATGTCAATTGGAGGCAATTGGGTTTTATCCTAGGATGGTTGTGAGTTGGCAAAAGTTTTTCAAATGAAGGAGACACATCATTAGATCAGTCTTTGAGAAGGATTACTTAAGCAGAGGAATGGAAGAGGGGTTTAGGAAGGGGGTTGGGGTCCAAGAACAGGCAAGGCAGAAGGCAGGAGAGCGGGCACTGAAATAATCAAGCCAGAAGGAACAGGGCCTAAGTGAAGGATGTGCTGATGGAAGCCACAAGAGGAGGCCCTGAGTTTCAGTTTCTGGGTCTTTGGTCTTGGAGACTCAAGAACTTAGAGCTGTGCACCCCCAGGCTTCCACTCTGGGCTCTGCTTCTGGCTTGCTGGGTGACCGTCACTTCCCCTTGGGTGGGGTAGACGGTCACTTCCCCTTGGGGGAAGGTCTTGGGTGGGGTAGACGTTCACTTCCCCTTGGGGGCCACAGTGATTTCCAACAACAGTAGGTGGAATCCCCAGGACTTCCCCGGAGCTCTATGCTGGTGTATTTTACATGCTGGGGTTCCACCTAAGATTTTGTCCTATGAATAGTTCTGCAACTAAAAATAGACATGAAAAGCCACTGGACAAGCGCCTCAAGTTCCCTCACAGTTCTGACATCTTAGGGTGACCAAATCACCCCAGTTTTCTTGGGACTTTCCCAATTCTAACTTGGAAAGTCCTGGGTCGAAACCCGTCAGTCCCAGGCAAACCAGAGGTTGCTCTCAGCCTTTATCTGGGAGATCTGTGTGTCTAACCCTGGTTCTGAAGGCCTTGGGTCGGGTAGAGATGGGAAGGTCCGAGGCCTGCAGTTGTTTTGGGGGCCTCCTGCAGGAGATTGGCAGCTGGGGAGGAGGCCTTGTTAAAAGCTTTTTTGGCGCAAGAGCAGAAGACGGGCTGAAAAGAGGAAGGGGAGTTCCAGGAAGGTGAGGGGAGACTAGCAAGGGCTGGGAGACTGTACGAACCTGGTCTAGGGTTTGCTTCTCGCTGTGTGTAATGGAGATTCCAAAGTGTATCAGCAGAATCGTGTAAGTCCAAGGGGTGAAAGTCCAAGGCTGGTGCAGCAGCTCCACCATCTTCGATGGCTCCATTCTACTGGTCATCTCGTAGCCCCAACATGGCAGCCCCACCTCCAGCCTCAAATTCACGCTCCAGAAGTCGAGGAAGCAGCAAGGAGGAAGGGGCTGTACCTAGATGAGGGAAGCAAAGCTTTCCCAGTTGTCCCATTCAGGCTCTGGCTGCTTTGCATCGACCCAATGTGTCACAGAGCCTCAGAGGCTGGTAAATAAGAGCGTTTCAATGGATTTGAACAAATTCAGGGGTTCCATTTGTCTGAAAGGAAGGAGGAGACTGGAGATCATTTAGGCAGTTAGCAATATGACCTCAGGAGGCCTTACAGGATTCTGCATAATACCCAAGGGTCCAACTCCCCACCACAGACCCCATGCCATGACCCCTGAGACCCTCGTGGCCATCCCTGCCAACTGGCTGCAAAGGCGGGCACGAGCCACATCCTGGACCCTCCTGCCTTCTTTCTCCTCCCCGCTAAGCCAGATGGCAGGCAGGGTTCCATCTCTTGGGAAGAGCCCGGGGACCCTGACCCCTTCCCTGCCTGGACCCCCCCAGCCCCACCCCCACCCCGCCGCCCCTGTGCACTTCCTGTGGCCTGCAGCCCAGCGTCTCTCTGCAATGTGCCTTTCCTCCTCCAGCCCGGACCCCAGAGCAAGCAGGCCCATCTGGTTCTATTTCACTACATGTTACTCATCAGGATGTGTTTGCAAGGAGTTATTTGATGTTCAGGAAGAATCCTGAAGCTTTTGAAAAGAAGTAAATAAAATATTTTATCCCCCGAAGCGTGGTGAAATTGCGTTCTGCAGGCACCCATGTGAGGTCCCACTACTGTCCAACTGGCCATCCCAGGTTTGCCCTGCTGCCCTGGGCTCTGCCTGGACCTCCCCGGGAACCCACTGGGAGCCTTTCCTGAGCCTTTTGTGATGCCCGAATTTGGGAACAGAGAAGGCTGCAGACTGGGGGTGGAGGTGGAGGGGTACAACTCAGCTCGTCTCCTGCTCCTGAGCCAAAAAAGCTTTTAACAAGGACTCCTCCCCATTCGCAGCCTTGTCTGGGCCACGCTGCCTCCCCGGAACACGTGTGCTCCTCAGAGAACAGCCTGGAGCAAGCAGCCGTGGCTCACGCAGGTCATGGGCAGCCTGCGAGGGCGAGGGGCCTGGGCCGGCTCTCCCGAGAGTGAGGGTCTCGTTCTCCTGGGAAGACTTTTCCCTGTCCACTGGGATTCTGGATGTAACAAGGTAGTGGCTGGAGCCGCTTTCATTTTTCCCCATTTCAACCAGATGTGAGGATATCCAGGAGAGAGGACGGAGCAGCCCCACCCCACAGGGCCTTTCTCTGCAGGGGGCCCTCAACCTTGGCACCCTCCCGGCAGCCCCCACTGCTCCTGCCTCCACCCAGCACTCCCCACTTTATTCCGGGCCCCCAAAGTGTAACATCTCTCTTTCCAGCAAGGCTGGGATTTTTCAGAGAGGTTTTGGTGAGAAACCGAATAGATCTTCCCCAGGACGTGTTGGGTCTTTGGGCACATGTGGCCCCCTCCCCCCAGCCCCCACTCAGCCTGGCACCCAGTTGCATTTAAAGCATCCTGTTGAGTTACCTGGTGCCTGAAGAATTGCTCCTGAGAAGATGAAGGTAGCATCCCTGCCCTTTCTTTCGTAATCAGGTCCCGATCAGGTCAAGTCAAAGCAATTCCAGGATGGCCTGGGGTGGGGGGCATGGACCCACCCCTCTCTCCTGCGCTGCCCACGCCCACCCACTCTCACATGAGGCTCAGGACGGCAAATCCTTCCCTGCAGTCCACACGGACTCCCTCCTCCAGCATCACTCCTGACAGCTTACAACCCAGACTATTAAACATTGATCACTCAAAATTTAACATCCCATCTCCCCTTTGATATCCTCAATTGCTTTCTGCATAAGACAACAAGCTGCTTTCTGCAGCTCAGCATGAGGGATGGATTCAAAGTTGCCTTTCCCACTTTCCCACTCCCAGCAGCTCTGGCGTTCAGAAAGCAAACTGTCAAATGGAAGGGGTGGGGATCCCCGCCTGTCTGTCTCTGGGATTCAGACAAGTGGAGAAGCGTCCCAGATTTGGGTCCCAGATTAAGATTCTGAGATTATTTGAGCAGGGCCTGGGCTCAAGGGCACCCCAGCTCTGTCCAGAAGCAGCCATGGGTCATGGGCAGGGATGTGGCCTGGAGTCAGTCGAACTGGGTTGGAATCCCTGCCCTGCACCTTGCCAGTCCTTGAACCTCAGGAAACGTGCTGCTTTTCCAGCAGTAAACCTGGAGGCGATAATACTTATCTCTCAGTCGAGGCTCTTGAGAAGATTAACCGAGAAGCTGGAAATGAGAGTCCTGCTCCATCGCAGGTGATCAAAGGATGGCCATGCTGTCTTGCCCTTGGAGGAGAACTCGGTGGTGCCAAATAATGAAAGCGCATTTGTAGGAAGGATGCTTCGGTGGCTTCCTAAAATAGGGTATTTTGAGCTCTTTAGAAGGGAGCCACTTGCATAGACACTGCTGATGGGCTGATTTCAAGTTATTACTTTCCTTTCACCTCAGTCGGGCTCTCCGAGGGCCTGCATTTTATTAAAACTGTATTAATTAACAGAGCTACTGTTTATTAAATACTTAACCAACTCCCAGGCCCTGAGCAAAGGATTTACATGTCACCGCACGTCATCTCCAGTCAACCTGCAGGGTAGGCTCTCGCGCTAGGCGCCATTTACAGATGAGGATCTTGAGGGTCACAGAGGACACAGCTCAAGGAAATGGCAAAACCTGGGCTGAAAATCTGGTCTGCTGGATGCGGAAGTCCAAGGTCTTGCCTTTAGCTTCCAATTACCCTGGCCTGGTCTAACGACTCCCTGTACTATGTGTACTTGAAATTAATGGACATTAATAAACTGCATTTGGATTCTACTGGTGAGCATGTGAGTATGTTTCTCTCAACAGTGATAACACACTTATGTGCACACACGTGGGATTTATATAATCCCTCAGGGGCAAGAGAACAGGTAACCTGACTGTTTGTAGGCTCCCAGCTGGAGTCTGCCTGCAGGAGAGGGTCTTAGGGCATGAGAAGGCCTCCCCACATGCTGAGGTGTAGCTCAGCACATACACTGCATGGCACAGACCACTTGGAGTTGCTGTCAGAGCAAAGAGCAGGGCAAGTCGCTGATGCCCTTGTGTTACCAACCCTTGAGAATGGACCATGGCACTGCTTTCCCTTAAACTCTGCTGAGGCTGTAGTCCTTCCTAACGCTGCACTGTGAGAGGCTGGATTTCATGTTAAACCTACTGCAATTCCCGTACTGGGGGGTTTCAAAGATGGAAAGGAAACCAATGGGAATGGGAGAGTCTCAGAGCAGTGGGGAGATTGGAAGCCCCTTCTTTCATCCTAGTACATCCCTTATTGCATTCCGGAAGCCTGGCCCCTAGGCCCAGGCTGTACCGTCCTGGTCACACAGAGTTGGTCTGCTCCTTCATCAAGATTCAAGAACAGCACTGCACCCAGAGTCTTCTCTGTTGCAGGCAAATGGCTCCAACTCCTTTTGTCAAAAATTCCTCTCATTGCATGGTGCTGCATTCTCTAACTCTGCAAGAGGGTGAGAATGGTAGAACAGGAGCATGGGAGGGAAACTGAGGTCACGTGGCAACTGCTCAGGGAGGGCCAGAACTGGGGCCCAGCGTTCGGCTGGAGAAGAGAAGGGAGAGGCCATCAGAGGGAAGAGTGCCTGGGAACTGCCCCCCAGCGCCCCCTTCCCTGCCATCCTGGGTGCGCATGGAACCCTCCCCCATCCCTCTGAGGGCTCCTCATCCATTTAGGCTCTGCAAGGCCAATCACGGCCAAGGTTGGAGGACCTGGCCCTGCTGCCTGCCTGCTGCAGCCGAGAATTTGCTGATATCCCCTGAAATAGCAGGTTTGGGCCTAGGGTTGAAAATGCCATTTTCTCAAGGTGCCAGCTGCTCTTGTGATGTGAAGGGAAAAAGATATTTTCTCACCTGGAGAAGAACTCTCCTGCCCTCATGGTTCAGCCTCGCGAGCAACTTTCTACCCTCAGCGTGTCCAGTCCTGGCAGTGTCCCTGGAGAAGGCAGCTCCGGAGGCACTCCCTCCCCACGGGCATCAAACACAAAGCCCCAAACCCCACTATTCAGTGCCTGTCCCCTGCCCAGCATGTTCTTGCTGAAAATGTAGTTTGTTTTCCTTGCAGGTTTTCCTTACCGTCTTGCACTGTCAGGAAAGGCAACATAATGAGGCACAAGGGGAACTGGGGCTTGAAGCTGAATTAGAGCCCGTATCTTGTTTTCCTTTCCATACAATGGATTGGCTTAAACAATGGGAATTTATTGGCTCATGGTTTTGAGTCCAGGAGAAGTTCAAAAATCAAAGCGTCAGCAAGGTGAGGGTTTCTTCCCAAAGGCAGTGGCGTTCTGAGGCCGGCTGCCAGGAATCCTTGGTCCTGGGCTTTTCTGCATGTGGCAATGCACATGGTGGCCTCTCCTGGCTTCTCTCTCTGTCTGACTTTAACTCTGCCTATGAAGGAATCAGTAATCAGGATTAAAGCCCCACCTGATTCAGCAGGGCCACCCCTCAACTGGAGTAACATCTTGGAGAGGTCTTATTTCCACGGGTCTACACCTTCCAGGATGCAGACCAAGACCTAGAAACATGTCCAAACTGGGGTACACAATTCAATCCACCGCAGCAGGCATCCCTGCGATTTGGTGGTGATTTAATTATCTTCTCCAAAACCCAATCTTTCATTTGGAAAACGAAGCTAATGTTATATGACTTGTGTTGTCCCTGGAAGGGCTCAGTGAAATGGCATTGGGTCAAGTGCCCAGCCCAGGTATAGAGTTGGCGCTCAATACATGCTAATGGACAAGAGACCCACTTCCAGATGTGGGGAAGGCAGAACATCTGGATATCAGTGAGACGTCAACTTGTGAAGGACATGTGGGTGAAGAGGTCGGAACTGGGGCTGGGGCAAGGAGCTGGGTTTTTCAAAAGGCAGTCGAAGCAGAGTGTGAAGTTCCTCCAGCCAGACAGCCTCCCACACCCATTCTGAATTCCTAGGCCCTGAGCTCGCTGTGAGCTCCAGCTTCCCTAGAACCACCACCCTGAGGGTCAACTCAGAGAGGAAAGCAGCAGGCTCAGCCCCGTTTTCACAGCCTTCGGAGAGAAATCACTACGAGGGCTTCCACCGGCTGGCCTCTCACCAGAGTGAAGTAATTAGAGCCACCCCATGGGCTCTGAGCTTCAACTCTAAATTGGACACCAGAGATGGGACAAATCAACCCATTATTCCCAATTCATTTGTCATAATGAGCTGCTCCATTGAGAATAGGGAACAAGGTCAGAAGAGACTGGAAACAGGACCCAATGCTGTGATTCTGTGGTCACCCCTGGGTCTGCACATCCTCTGCTCCTCTGGAAATGCAAGAAGGATGAGAAGCGAATGTCTCCTGTTGGCTCCAGACTGTGGGCTTTCTGTCACCTCTCTTAGCCACAGTCACCTGTGAACTAGATGATACCATTTCCACTTGCCAGTGAAGGAACTGAGGCTCAGAGGAAAATAACCCACCAAGGTCACATTCCTAGTAATTGTCAGATTGCAACTAAACCCTACTTGGCTCCAAAGTCTACGTTGCTAATCCTTACCTGGTGTTTGCTTCATGCCGACCATCCACCTGAGCCCTTTGCATGCATTACTTCATTCAACCCTCCACCAAATCTCAGGAATGGGTGTTACTGTCATCCCTGTGTTTGAGATGGGAATCTTGTTCAAGGTCACACATGCAGTACATTGTCGAACTGTGTTTCGAAGCCAGGTTTGTCTGTCTTCAGAACCTCAAATGCTCACCATTGCATTAGGCTTCTTGCTTAAAATTCATTCATGCATTTCTCATACCAGCCTTTACTTAGCAAGTGTTATGCATGAGGCTCTGCTTTAGACACTCAGGGATTTGCAGAGATAGCTATGCCAGAGCCCTTGTCCTTGGGGGTCTCATCCACCCTCCCACCCTCAGGGGTCTATCCTTTACTCTCGGCTGTCGGGAGACGCCCCCACCCACCTTGGCTCTCCTCCTTTCCCTTCTTTGTGTTCACGGGGTGTGGAGTTCCAAGAGCCCCCAGGAGGCCCCTGATGAGAGAGGACAGCCCTGTGGGAACCGCCAGGTTCACTGAGGGGACTGGAACCCAGGACTTGTGCTTCGGTTTCAGTGTGTCCTCTGTTCATACCAGGCTTTACCTGCCCCTCCACTGGCTTGTCCCATGCTCCAGTGGGATTGACATCAGACAGGACACACACCACAGGTGGTGCTGCAGCAAGAAGCCTCCTGGGAATCTCAGCAGCCCATTGCAACAGTGTTTCTCTCTCATGTTATTTACCCAAAGTCTGTCAAGCTAGGGAGCTCTGCTCGCCCAGGACCCAGGCAGAGGCAGCCCTGCTTGGTTGCTGCTCTACTACCCCTGAAGGAAAACCATATCCTGCTCTCAAAGATGACTGCCTGGGAGAGACGTTCGTCACATTTCATTGGCCAAAGCAAGTCACCTGACCTGCCTGCATTCAAAATGTGCAAGGAGCATGCTTATACCAGGAGTCTGGGAGGAGGGAGATCCAAGTGTGCTCCCCAACAGCCCAGGATACCACAAGCCATGGCCATAAAAAATACAGCTAAACCAAGGCTACTCCATTCTTCCTGCTGCTGGAGATGCTGAGCCTGAGAACTCTTTGTTCAAAAGGTTGATTAGCAATTTTCTAAATTTTTAGAGCTGCGTTAGACATGTGAGCCCCAAACGATAGTTTCTATTTTATTCGATCGCATTTGACCAATACTTATTGAAAGCCTTGTATGTCCCAGGCACTCCTAATGGACAAAACCCCCTGCCCTTAAGGAGCGTACATTTTAGAAGTGGAGGGGGTGGGGAGGCAGACAATAAACAACGTATAACAAATAAGTGGAGTTTATATACTGACAACATAGTTATGGAGGAATTGATAAAGAATAGAAAATGCTGTGACTTTGCCCACATGTGATTCTGTATCATCAGAAGCTCTATCTGTCCTCTTGGGCTCTGCCCACCAGCTCTAGTGTGTTCCCCACTCCCAGGGGCCTCTCCTGAGCCCTCGCTGCTTTGCTCCTGCACCCCTTGCTTTAAATGGGAGAGTAGCTGGGCTTTCTCTAACTCCAGCAGGAACCACAGAGCATGAGTTCTCTCGCTTTCCCCCAGTCATCTCCACATTTCCCTCCATCTTCTTTGCCTTGTTAATTCTATCACTTGGTCACACGACCATTTTAAGCTCCAGGTGCTCTTGCCATTGAATGGCCTGCCCCCTGTCCTATCAGGCATATTAAATTGCACCCATATCCCACAGTATATATAATTTATGAATAACTATACAAGACTTGACTTGCAATGTCTTCTTGATAGAGTATATTAACAGATGACATTTACTGTGGACTTCCTGTGTGTCAGGCTGGTCCCAGGGGCCTTGTACATAGATGTGATGTCCTTTAATCCCTGTGACCGTCCCCCTCGGTGGTTGTCCCTATTTCTGTTTCCAAGGGGAGTGGCTCAGGCTCTGCCCGGGTCCTGCAGGGCTGGAGTGTGGAGTAGAGCCAGGGTGGCCTGGGCCTCCACCAGTCTCTGCTCTTTGGCTGCAGACTAGCTCCCTGTTTAGGGGCCATTTAATGAAATATTTATTCATTTCCGAGCTTGGAGTATTCTTTTCTTAATTTGGGGTGTGTGTGTGTGTGTGTGTGTTTCCACATCTCAGAGATTTTCATAGACTCTATGGTGCCAAATGTATAAAACAGCCCTGCTTATTCTTTAAACAGCCATCCATCACGTGGGAGCTGGCCCTCTCCTTCAGGCAGTGGGGAGGGGGCATGGGGGCAGTTGGTAAGAAGGTGCAGCCTTAGGGAGGGCAATTTGGGGCAATGGGTTTCCAAATTAGAGCACAAGTACCTTTGAATTTAAGAATTCCACCTCTAGAAATTTGTTCTACGGATTGACTTCACATGTCTTGGAGGCCTGCATACTGGGATGTTAGCTGCAGTGCTGTTTATGTTACCAGTAGCATCTGAAGACTGGAAACCAGCTATGTGCCCAGTAGTTGGGGATGGTTTAAATCAATGATGCCATGTCCGTGCAATGGAATACCTGCAAAGTAGCAGAGCACTGTGTGCAGTGCGTGCCCATTTGTATAAAAGCACATATGCGTATGTACTGCAAACAAATGCTGTGTGCTCACGAAGCTGTTCCTTCTCAGGACACCTAGCTCATCCATATTTCAAAGTCCCCCCTGCAAGGTGCAGCCACATACCTAGCTCTCGCCGATGGGATGGGAGCAGAAGTGAGGTGCCACTTCTGGACCAAGGCAGGTGTGAGCCAATGAGCCTGCTCCACACACCTCCCCCTGTCTGTGCAGCTGGAGGCTAAGGTCTCTAAACTGACGAGTTGCAAGGAGGAAGCAGCCTGGGTCCCCACTATAGGAGGACCATGTGGGAGAGCTGCCAGACCTTCATCAGACGCTGACAGGAGCAAAGTGTACCTCTGTTGGGATAAGTCACTGAGATCTGGGGGTTTCTCTGCTGCATGAGCTCACATTGGTTTCCTCTACTTAGACCCAAGGGTTCATCTCTGTCCTGTCCAATTCTTAAAGAAGATACAGACCTCAGAGATATTAACTTCAGCATTGCTCGTCTCTCGTTGTTCTTGGGTTTCCCCACATCTCCACTGGGCCTGCTGAACTGTGGTGACCTCCATGGTGACTCACGGTCTCCTCTCTGCTCTAGGCCCCTCTGACTCCTCTGCAGTCTTTGACCTTGAGGTGTCCTTTGCCTTGTTCCTTGGGCACGGCCCTCTCCCCAGCTTCTTCTCCCTCCTCAGGAGCACATTCTCCGTAGGCTTCCCCACCTAGAGGCATGACCCTAGAGCAAGGCAGCCGTGAATGACATCCTGGACAAGTCACGACCTCCCTTTCCTGAGCCTCACTCTGTCCTTCTCCATGGGGGGTGACAGGAGCTGGGTCCCAGGGCTGATGGAAGGTGTAATGAGATAAACTCTATGACAAACCATCCCAGGGCTCGACAAACAGGTGCGCGCCTCCCTTCTCTTATCCCCTGGATTCTCCTTCTGTCTCCTATCCTTGTGCCTCTCTCCGTTTGTGCTGCCATCTCCTTCTCACCTTTCTCCTTTGAGGAATCTTAACTACTCCCACTATTTCATTCACTTCTCTGTAAGTGAATAACAAATCAAGACTTTTAGCCTAGTATCTCTCCATAGCTTCAGAGCTTTATTGCAAACTAACCAATATACACATAGTGAATTAATCGATTCGCCCTATGCTAATTTATTGAGAACCTACTGTGGACAAGCCATGTGCCCTGCTTGCTGATGGGCATAAAATGGTGAATAAATTCAGACAAGCTCTCTGCCTGTGGGGGCTCAGAGTCCGGTGAGGAAGACAGACATTTAGCAAATAATCTTGCAAATCGATGTAAACCTGTGATTTTGACAGGCATTTTAAAGGAGAGACATGATTCCTTGAAATCCAATGCTTTTGAGAGCATGTTTCTTATGGAGGGAAAGGTTAAAACGAGTCCCGATGGATGGTTAGGCGCAAATCAGGTGAGGTGGGAGGGAAGAGCCTTCTGGAGAGAAGTGGCAGCAGGGACAGACATCTCATGTCAACAGGGAGCATGGCAGGAAGGGATGGAAAACGGAGGTGATGGAGCGAGCATGAGTGTGGAAAAATTGCTCTTGGTCCCCAAGATTGAATCTCCTTTTTATTTCTGGAGCACATTTCATTTTGCCTGGAATAAAACTATGTTTCTTAACCTCCCTTGCAGCTTGACATGGGCATATCACTAAGTTCTGGCCCATGGAATGTAAGTATTATGTGCTACTTTCACGAAATTTTCTTAAAGGAAAAGGACATAGGTTTCTTTGTCCATTCCTTCTTCCCACTGGGTGACACTCAAACATGATGTTGAGAACTGGAGCTGCCATCTGGGGCCACGAGATCTAAATCAGCTCATGTTAGGGACGGCAGAGTGACAGAAGAGAAGAATGCTCTCTGATGGCCATGGCCACAGTGCCTGCCCTTGACCAGTTGTCTCTTTGCGGTCGAGAGAGAAATGCACTTTTCTCATATCTAAGCCTCGGTTATTTGGGGACTCCTGTCACTCATAGCTGAAAGTAATTTTAGCTGATTCACAGAGGCAGAAGCCAGATCCTGCAGGGCTTTGGGGTTTTGTAAGGCATTTGGTTCTCATCGTAAGAGTGGGAGACTGTCTTGAAGGGGGTGGGAAGCCAAGCTTTTTCTCCGTTTGTGCTGCCATCTCCCTCTCACCTTTCTGCTTTGAGGAATCTTAACTACTCCCACTATTTCATTCACTTCTCTGTAAGTGACTGACAAATCAAGACTTTTAGCCTAGTATCTCTCCATAGCTTCAGAGCTTTATTGCAAACTAACCAATATGCACATAGTGAATTAATCGATTCGCCCTATGCTAATTTATTGAGAACCTACCGTGGACAAGCCATGTGCCCTGCTTGCTGATGGGCATAAAATGGTGAATAAATTCAGACAAGCTCTCTGGCTGTGGAGGCTCAGAGTCCGGTGAGGAAGACAGACATTAAGCAAATAATCTTGCAAATCGATGTAAACCTGTGATTTCTCCAAAAGAAAGCTGTTTCTTTATCTATTCGTCTGCTTATATCTTTCAGCAGGCATTTATTGAGCATCTACTACATGTCAGGAACTGCCCCAGGTCCTGGGGAATCAAAAAAGGTTTTTAAAAAGTTGTGTTTTTTTGTCAGAGGTCATATAATAAGAATGATTGACATTGCTTAAATAATAATTACAAGGATTACAATTCAATCAGGATCTTTTACCAAGTGCCAAGATGGTATCCAATGATGGCCCTGGTATGGACATCTCAGAATAGTGGTCTGACCAGTCGCAGTGGGCACTGACAAACGACAGTGTGGCCAACCTGCTCTGTCCCAGCCGAGGATCTGTCCGGCTGTGCACCTGGGGTGTGCCGAGCCCTGTGTTGCCCTCTGGCAAGTGTGGCCACCAATGAGGTATTGGTCTGCTCTCGAGGACCTAATGACCTTCTACTCTCCAGGAAAGCAAGGGCTGTGGAAACACAAGAAATGAAGTCCTATGGGCCTGTGACGGATGGGTGATCGTCAGGTGAGAGGCTGAGCAGGCAGCTCCATTCAAGGGCTCAAGAAGGGCTGCCCAAGGAGGGAACCCTGGAGGTATATCAGGAAGGATAAACAGCAGTGACAATGAGGTATGGTATTGGAGTATTAGGAGTATGAGCAAAATGCCCTGGGAGCACTAAGGAGGAAGTAAGGCATTTGGTTTGTGTGTGTAAAATGTGTGCATGTGTGGCACATCTGCACCTATGCATATGTTGAGGGAGGGGAGGGATGGATGAAGGGAAGGCGTCACAGAGGAGGTGACTTTTTAGCAGAGTTTTAAAGGAAAAGTAAGAGCTCCCCATCTGGACAAGGCGGAGCAGAGCTTCAAGACAACAGGTACTGCACTGAAAAGGATGAGGGGCATGAGGAGGAGTAAGGGTGGGGAGGGACTTCTGAGAAGTTTGAAGCTGTGGGTCAGGGGGCCCAAGATGATGCACAGTTTGAGATGAGGTTCAGAGGAAAGGGGGGGTCACATTATGAAGACCCCAACAGCCAGGCATGGGGTTTTCGATTGTGTTTTATTGGTAGAGAGGAGCCAAGACAATTTTTAAACAGAAGAAACATGATCAGCTCTGTGCTTAAAAAATGATAATAATAATTGAAATAAACTCCCTGAGCATACCTCTGTCAAGGTTGGGTAAAAAATGATGGCTCATCATTCAGTGGAAATCCAAACAGCCATTAAAAACAATGAGGTGGATCTGTAAGTGCTTGCGTGGAACCATTGCTAAGACAAATCATGGAGGGTAAAATAATCAAGGTGCTGTATGGTGTGTATAGTACAGTTCTATTTGTTTGAAGGATATGTATGGATGTGCATGCATGGAGACATCTATCTATCCATCTGTCTATCTGTCTGTCTGTCTGTCTGTCTATCTGGGCTTATATATATCTAAAACAATTTCCACTGAGATACACAAGAAACTATTAACAATGTTTGTGTCTGTGGAGGAGAATTAGAAGCATGAGTTGGGAGAGACACTTTTCACTGTAAACCTTTTGTACTGATTGGATTTTTTTATCATGCGCATGCATTATTTTTCTAATGTATTAAATAAATATGTATTAAAAAATTTATTCTGCCTGAAATGTGAGTGATGGAAGAGAGGAGAGACGTGGGGTAGAGCGAGCCTGCCCTCACCCCCCCTGCCATTTTCCTGATTGATGGCATCACCATCCATCCAGTTACTCTGTCTCAAACCTTGAAGGAATCTTCGACTCCCCCCACCCCCATGTCTAATCAGTTATCAAGTCCTGTCTGTTCTACCCCAGAAATCTCTCTCCCCTCAGCCCCAGAATAGACAGGGAGATCGATGGGTCCCAACTGCAAGCCCAGAGACAGACCCAAGGATGTATAAATATTTAGTATGTGATAATGGTGACATTTCAAATCCTTGTGGAAAAGGATGGATTATTCAATAAATGATGTTGGGGAAAAAAATTAACTCCGACCCTTAGCTCAGTCATAAACCAAAAAAAATTCCAGGTGAATTAAAGGTTTGTATATAAAACCAAAGGCACAAAGGCACAAGAAGAAAATGTAGGCCAGTCTAAAAAATGTGGAGCAGGGTAGGGTCTTTCTAAGGATGATGTAGAAAGAAGAGACTAGAGAGTCAAATCCTGATAGATTGGAAGGCATAAAATTATTTCTGTTATATGCTACAGACATGATTAAAAGATCCAAAGCAAATATAAAATCTGAAAAAATACTTTTAAAAATATGGCAGGTCAAAAGGGTTAATAAGCTTAATTTATAAAGAAACTATGAGAAAAAGATAAATACTTCAATTGTCAAATGGGAATGAAGCAATTAACAAAAGAGAAAAACAAGTGTCAGTAAACATAGGAAAGAATGTTTGATGTTGTTGTTTTCCAAAAGAAATCATATTAAAGCAGAAATAAGACCCCACATTTCACCAAATATTTAAAAATAGAAATTAATTCCCTATAGTGTCCAGGGTTCCGGGGAACAGTTGCACATAGCAGGAGAGAATGTCAGGCTCCACCAGATAATTTGCCAACATATATCAAAATCCTCAAAAATATACATATCTTTGATTCACCAATTTCACTTCTAAGACTTGATCCTGAGAAAATAATTAAAGATATCACAACATTGTTCATCATAGTGTTGTAGATAAGGTCAAAACTTTGAAAAGTAAAACCCCCAAATTCCCTGTAATGAAAGATTGATCTAATAAATTTTGGTATATCCAAACAATGTAATATTATGTGACCAGTAACAGTATCTTGGTTTAAAATTAGATTTGTACTCAAAAAGGTGTTTATAACATAGCAAAGTTAAACAAAGGCATGTAGAACACAATGTGCATAATGCAATCGCTGTTATGTTAGTGCAAACACACATGCATAGATGAAAGCTTACCATTTTTTATAATTGCTGTTTCTGGGTGGAAAGATTGTGGATTATTCTTATTTTCTTACAGATTATGGTATTTCTAAAATTGCCTAATAAATATCAATTACTGGAAATAGAATGAAAAATTTAAAAATGCATATGCCCCAGAAATTATGGGAACTCATTATGAAGAAAGAAAAAGATTAGTGAGAATGGATGTTGATGCAACAGCATTTGTCATAGCATTACATATAATGATGAAAATGGGAAATAACCCAAAATGTCCAAAAACAGGGGATATTTAAGTAAGTGATGGTTGGATACAATGGAATACATGTAATCATAGAAATCAATTTAGAGAATATTTCTTAAAATGGAAAAAATATATACACAAGAAGAAGTGAAGATAATGCAGGTGATGAAACCATAGTAAAAAGACACATACTTGTTGGAAAGATACAAAAAATATTAAACTATATGCCCAAATATTAGTGTGGTTATTTCTGGGTGCCTGAATAACTGGTAAGTTCCTTGTATAACATTCTTGTATTTTTAAAAATGTGTTCTGTATTCCACATGTATTCTTTTTGTTACATTTTTTCTTAAACTTTGAATTTTGAAATAATCTGAAGCTTACAGGGCAGTTGCAAAAATAATACAAAACCCATACAGGGAACTCCAACATACCCTGCCCCAGATACACAGAGCCCTAAATTTTTAAATTTTGCTACATTTGCTACATAATTATATTTATGTCTGTCTGTCTATCTATCTATCTATCTATCTATCTATCTATCTATCTATCTGTCTGTCTATCCATCCGTCCATCTATCTGCCTGTTTTCTGCCAATTTTTTAAAATTTGGAGAGTAGGTTGTATATATTATGCCTCTTGAAAACCTAATACTTCCATTTATATTTCTTAAGAACAGGATATTCACTTATGTAATCACCTGAGGTGTAGTTATAAAGTATAAGAAATTTAACGTTGATCTAAAACTTTCAGTCTATGTTCCAGTTTTTCCATATGTCCCAATAATGTCCCTTTGAGCTTTTCTCCTCTATTATTAGATCCAGTCCAGGATCATTTTGCATGCAATTGTCGTGGTCTCTTTAGTTGCTCTTATTATTTTTTTTAATTGTGGAATCATATACGCAACATAAATTTCCCATCGCAACCACTTCCTCATTAAGTGGGATGAATCACATTCAAAATGTTGTGCTACCCTCACCGCCACCCACTACCAGAGCTTGTCATTGCACGAACAGAACCTCCACACCCTTTGTGCATTAACTCCCCATTCCCCTCCCTCCCCCAGCCGTGGTAACCTGTCTTCTACTTTCTCTATGCATTTGCATATTCCAGCTGTATCATATAAGTAGAATCAAACAATATTTGTCCTTTTGTGTTTGATTTATTTCACTCAACATGATGTCTTAAAGGTTCATCCACGTGGTGACATGTATCAGGACTCCTTTTTTTTAAGGCTGAATAATATTCCATTGTAATATAAACTACATTTTGTTTTTCCATTCATCTGCTGATAGGCACTTGGGTTTCTTCCACCTTTTGGCAACTGTGAATAACACCTTTTCGAACATCAGTGTGCAAATATCTGTTTGAGCTCCTGCTTTCAATTCTTTGAGGTACATACCTAGAAGTGGGATTGCTGGGTCATGTGGTCATTCTATGCTCAACTTTCTGAGGAACCACCAAACTTTTCCACAGTGGCTGCACAATATTACAATCCCACCAATGTATGAGGGTTCCTAATTCTCTGCATCCTTTGTCAGCACTTATAATTTTGTTTTTTGTTTGGTTTTTTTTTTTTTAGTCATAGTCATTCTAGTGGGTGTGAAGTGGCATCTCATTATAGTTTTGGTTTGCATTTCCCTAATGGCTAATAACAATGCATATCTTTTCATGTATATATTGGCCATTTGTATACCTTCTTTGGAGAAATGTCTATACAAGTCATTTGCCATTTTTAAATTGGGCTGTTTGTCTTTTTGTTGTTGAGTTGTGGGAGTTCTTTATGTATTATGGATATTAAACCCTTGTTAGACACATGGTTTCCAAGTATTTTCTCCCATTTGGTTGATTGCTTTTTTACTGTCTTGATAATGTCATTGTATATATTATGCCTCTTGAAAACCTAATACTTTCATTTATATTTCTTAAGAACAGGATATTCACTTATGTAATCACCTGAGGTGTAGTTATAAAGTATAAGAAATTTAATGTTGATCTAAAACTTTCAGTCTATGTTCCAATTTTTTCATATGTCCCAATAATGTCCCTTTGAGCTTTTCTCCTCTATTATTAGATCCAGTCCAGGATCATTTTGCATGCAATTGTCATGGTTTCTTTAGTTGCTCTTATTTAAATCTCAATGATGTACAGTTTATATGTTTTTTCTTTTGTTGTTCATCTTTTTGAGGTAAAGTCTGAGAACCCATTTCCTAATAAAGGATCCTGCAACTATTTCCTATATTTTCCTTTATGAGTTTTACAGTTTGGGCTCTTATATTTAGGTCATCAATACATTTTGATTTCATTTTTATATATGGTGAGGTAAGGAGCCATTTTCATTCTTTTGCATGGTGGGTATCCAGTTTTCCCAGCATCATTTTTAAGTGACTATTTTTTCCCCATCGAGTGGACTTGATTTCCTTGTCAAAAATCAACTGGCCATAGATGTGCGCATTTATTTCTGTGCTCTCAGTTCTATTCCATTGATCTATATGTCTGCCCTTGTGCAAGTACCAAACTAGTTTGATTACTGTAGCTTTGCAGAAAGTTTTGAAATTGGGAAGTGTGAGTCATCCCACTTTATTCTTCTTTTTCAAGATGCTTTTAGCTAGTCAGGGTCCCTTGCCCTTCCACATGAATTTGATGATTAACTTTTTCATGTCTGCAGAGAAATCTGTTGGAATTTTGATTGGGATTACATTAAATCTGCAAATTGCTTTGGGTAGTATTGACATCTTCCAGTCCATCAGCTAGGAATAGCTTTCCATTTATTTAGGTCTTTAATGTCTTTCAATAATGATTTTTAGTTTTCTGCATATAAACCCTTTATATCCATGGTCAAATTTTTATTACCAGATATTTTACTCTTTTAGTTGTTATTGTAAACAGAATTGTTTTTTTTTATTTCATTTTCAGATTGTTCACGCATGTATTACTCTTTGAATTGGGAGAAATATTAAAACACCATAAATAAAATTAAAGGTCAAATGACAAAAAGGAGAAAATGTTGCAGAATATGTGATATTCAAAGTGTTTTAATATACTTAATTCACAAAGAGCTCTTACAAGTCAAGAAGAAATATATGAACATTGCAATAGAAGACTTGTGCAGGATATATAAAGACAATTTTAAAAATATGATCATTTGATTGCCATACAAGAAAACGTTGGTCATCACTAATAATAAGGGAATGTAACTCAGAGAAAGATGGGAATTTTTACTCCTCGAATTGGAATTAGTTTTTCTAAACCTGATAATACTGAGTGTTGCTGTTGGGTGGGAAAATAACCCCTCTCATATAATAATGCTTAAATTGTTCAGCTTTTCTGGAGAGCAGTTTGACAGATATATCTAAAACATTGAAAATGTTAATTTTTTGTGACCCAGCAGTTCAATTTTTGGAATATATCCTGAAGAAATAGCCTGGGATATGCAAAAATTTATCGGCATGGATGCTCTTTGTAGCCTTACTTATAATAATGAGAAATCAAAAACAATTCAAATAGTCAACCATAAAGGTTTAGCTTGGTTCATAGTTCAGGTCTACAGTCTGATATTTGCAATTCTGAAATTCACAAAGCTCTTAGAGCTGACAGATTTTTGTAAGTTCATTGGTGACAAAAATCTGACCTGAACTGAAAGGAGGCTTTTTAATAGCTATCATTTATCTCCCTTACTCCAACTATTGGAGTATTATTATGTTTTGCCCCAATATTGCATTTGATTATAGGCCGCTCTCCCAATCCTATGGCAGGTGCTGCATAATATACTGTTTTTTTACCTTGTCTTACCTTTCAAACATCTAAATAATTCTGATTTCTGAAACATCTGGACCCAGGAGTTTCAGAAAATATTCAAATGATGCAATCCTATGACATCACCTAAATTCATATTTTCAGGGATATTTTGGTTAGGCACACTTTCTTTTCCTTATAGTTGAAAGCAAAAAAAGTGCAACATAAAACTAAGCATATTATAATATTTTTAAGTATATCTGCAGATTCCTTTATTAGACTAAAGGGACTTGAAGAAATGCATCAGAATTTTATCAGTGGTTAACTCTACATAGTGAAACTAGGGGCAAGTTAAATTTTCTTTAATGTATATTTCAATTCTCCAAATTCTCCAGAATGGACCTATACAAACTTTAACAAATAAATGTATTTTTAAAAAATGCAAACTAGACATAGATGATTTTCCATCATCTAGAAACTGCGGTCAATCTCTTAAGAATAAAATTTCAAAGACACGTAGATTAAGATTCAAACTCAGCTCTTTTTAATCCGAGTGCTACGTTCTTTTCCCTCTACTGTGCTGCATCTAACCCAGAGTTTTTGAATGAACGTCCAGCAGAATCTTGATAAATACTCCATGCTAACAGATTTTTGTGGAGAAATGCATAATAAAAACAGCAATATGTGGACTCCTTTGTTGCAGGAATTTTCAGAAACTTTAACATCCTAAAACAAAATGGATGTTTCCATGGGAGATATAAAATGCTGCATCTTTTCTATTGTATTTTATTTGTGCATGAGTTTATTTGAGGTGGTGGGCGTGGGTGAGTGGGTATCTTGTGGAAAATCTTCCAGGATACCTTGAGAAGAAGTTGCACATAAACCACTCTGGAAATGCTCATTAAGGAAAACTTAATCCTTAATGTGTGGAAAAACTTTACAGTAAGTTTCTAGAGTAGTAGCAATTTCCTTTGAGATGCTGGTCATTCACAGCTATTGGCTGTTGCCTTTCAAGAATGATCTTCAGAAACACGTGGAAGGTCACATTGTTGGGATAGCCATTTGATCCAAGGTGATTCCTTAAGTAATGATGGACATAGCATATACTGATGGAAATTCCTTGGAGGCAAGAAATCTAAAGTGTTCCAGTGCTCCCAGATTCTCTTTTAGAGGGAGATTGGGAGACCTCAGATGGGGAGTTTGCTGGAACAAGCCCTGGTCTGGGAGCTAGTAGCAAAGCTGGAAGAGAGCATTCTGTGTAATCTTTGTCAGGTTACTGCTTCTCTCTGTGTCTTAAGCACTTTTTATGTAAAACGAAGGGGTTGATTAGGGCAGAATAGCAACCTTGTTTCATCTTATTTGCCAACTCCGATCAGGTGGAGCCTTGAGGCTGCATCTGCAATTAGTGACAAAGAATGCTATGAGCGATTACTAATGTCTGCCCTGGACACAGCCGGAAGAAATGGCGTCATGTAGGCCCTTGTTAAGGAATATCTAAATATCAAAGTTAAGGAATATCTAAATCCTCTGAAATACTGGGATGCTCTGGAATGGACGTATGGGAGCCAGCGCCCGAATCTAGCTCTTGTTTTATAAATTCTGGTGATCTCCTGCCCCATTTCCTCCTTTCTGGATTCCCTTTCATCCATGGAGGTTCCAAAATATTGGCTCTTGGTCTCTGTAATTGTTAAGTTATGGTTTTCCATGGCAATCTTTTCATACTCCCTTCTTTCACCCGCTTGCCAGGGATAAAATTGTTTTTACTAAAAGGGAAAAAAAAGGAAAAAATACATATGTAAAAATCACACGTCCTCACCATGTGCAAGATCATGTGTTTGGCAGCAAAAACATCTTTCTGAGGCCAATTAGCATTTTTCTTCTCTTGCAAAACAAGAAAAAAAAAGTCTTACTTTCCCAGCAACTGGCACTGAATTATTGGCCTTTGTCAGTTGTTGCCACTAAGGGGCCTCTTGCCCGAAAATGTCCTGGGTTGAACCAGGAGACCTTTAAGTCCTGGGAGAATCTGGTTGTACTCACCTCTCTTGCTGTGCATAGGGAATGAAACATGCAAACCATGATTGGTGGAGACCCCATCCTGGGCATTAAAGGAGTCTGGGATGGGGGGCTGGGCAGCGAACTTCTAGCCTGATAGATTGAAGTATCTGTAGCAGCTCCGTCACTTACCAGCTGTGTGATCTTAGACAAAAGTCTTAACGTCTCTGATCCTGGGGCTGCTCACAATTAAATGGTAGCTATAGTCCCTGTATCCCTGGACTTGGTCAGTCACTAAGTGAGAGGATACCCCATAGAATGAAGCAGGCAAAAGTCCCTGCCCTGGAGGAGCTGGTGTTTTAGTGGGGATGGCAGGTTGGGGGGTAATAGGGAAAAGTATTCAGTAAACCAGTTAATGCACAAGTTAATGTCAGGTGGTGCTAAATGCTATGAAGGCAACTCATTTGGGCAGAGGAGTGTGAAATGACAGGGACGGGGGCCATTTAAGTAAGGTGTCCAGGGGAGGGTACACTTAGGAGACACATTTGGACAGACCAGGGGAGCTGAGGAAGTACCCTGTGTATGCACCTGGTGTGTACCTGTGGGATTAGGGCTCCAGGAAGAGGGACTCAGCAAATGCAAAGTCCTGGGCAGATACATGCCAGGTGTGTCAGGAACAGTGGGGCACCTGGAACAGAGCGAGTGAGGCAGAGAGGAGTAGACAAGAGCTCAGAGGTGTGTGGCTGGGGTGGGGGGGTGATGCTGGGGGTAGCAGGTCAGGGGGCTTTGTTAGGAACTGTGCTTTTGCTCTAAGGGATGCAGGGATGCTCTGCTTTACGCCAAGGAGTGACATGAACTCATTTACATTTTAAAGGGACATTGACCCCTGCGTTAAGAGACAGGTGGGGGTGGGAGGCAAGGGTGGGGCAGGGAGATCCCTGAAGATGCTCTGGCCATGCTCCAGGTGAGCGGAGGTGGTGGCTCGGAGCAGGACGGGCAGTGGAGGTAGTGGGATGTGGGAGGAATCTGGGTCGATTTTGAAAGCCTGGCTGACCAGGTGGCTGTGGACAATGTGGAAAAAGCCCAAGCCCAGGCCCTCAAATATAGTTGGTGCTCAATTAAGGATTATGTCATTTGGCCGGTTGTGCTTGACCTTAGGGAAGAGAAAGGAGGCGGGGTTGGGTGGCTGAGCTGAGGGCATCCTCACCCATTCAGGCATTTCGGCCTCAAGGGGAGAGAAGGCTGCAGGACTCACCACAGGGGAAAGGGAACAGGGAGTATTGCCTGCCAGAGGGGAGCCAGAGAGAGAAAGGTAAAGTGGGGAACAGTCCTTTAGGGAATTATGTACCCCATAAAATAAATAACAAATGCTGGACAAGGGTCATCTTGGCAGAATCTAGTGGGTGGCGAGAATTCTGAGGTTGGTGATTGAGTAGCTTTAGAGAGAACAAGACTGAGTTGGAACTAAGCTGTGAAATTGGGTTCTTGAGGGAAAAAAGTGCAGAGGACAAAAACCTGAATGTGCCCCTACGAGAAAGTTCTGCTGTGCATTAGTGACGGGCAGCGCCCCTGCCCCTGTGTCCCCATTTGGCTGCAGGCCGGGGCCCCATGCTCCCTGCAGGGGAGTTGGTGTCATGGCCTTTGTGGTTGATCTGGACCAAGCTGAAGACACCCCTGAGAAGAAGCAGTGGGGCAAAGCCTGGAGTAGACAGGGGAGCCTTGGGGATCACGAGGGCCCCTCACCAAGGGGTCAGAGCCCTGGCACAGCCCATGCCTCCGGGGGCCTCTGTGAGCAGGGGCGGGTTGGACCAGGCCTAGTTCCCAAAAAGGCTGCTACCCAGAAAACCATTGCAAACATTTTAATAGGCATATAGTTATTTTAATGTGTTTTAGAAAAATACTAGCTCCCTTTTTATGATTTTGTTCTTTCAAATCTCATTGACCTAAGCCTAAAAATAAGTTGACTGGATGAAAACGAACCAGTGACAAGGTTAGCGCTCATCTGCCAAGGGGGCCGAACCGGCTGACGGAGGTTTGAGAAACCCTGGACTTGAGCTCCTGCCTCTTTTCCGGGTGGGTGGGAAAGATGGGAAATTATTTGCGGCCGGACTCGGAGTTGGAAAGGCTGCGAAGGCAGTCTGTTGTCACAGCTGAAAACTCCGAGATGTGAGGCTCCTCCATGTCACAGGCCTTTGTCCTCTCCTCCCCAGATGCCTCTCGCTCACCGAGAGAGGGGAGAAGATCCTGAGACACCTTCTGCTTGCACGAGAACCCGAACGATCAAGCACCCTTTACCCGCTGGCTTTTCACTCGCTCTCAAAGCTCCCTTTCTCCGCCCTTGCTCAGCCCCCACCCCTACCACCCAGCTCCGCAGGATGCCTTCCTGGCCATAAAATGTTTAAAACCCAGACTCTCAGAAAACAGAGCTAAATAGTTGCACACAGTTCCTCCACGCAGCCCTGATTCCCAGTGTCTCGGGCTGGGGAGAGGGGCAGCCCTCGGTGCACACCCGCCCTTGGCTGCTTCTCCAGTGCCTCTCCTGCTGACCCCCTTCCTTCCCAGCCGGCCACTCTGCCCTGCAGATCTGCCCCTGCGCTGCCTGAGCCTGTGACCTCTGGGCCGTCTGTGTAGGGGCCTCCCCAAGGGCCATTTCGGAGCCGGAGGCATCACCAATGGAGGGCACTGCCTATCTCGCCTGCACGTCCTGCCTATGTCGGCCCCAGTCCATGGGGGCTGCAGCCCTGAGGGGTGCTGTGCACCCTCACTGCATTGGACAATAGCAGTGAGTTACCACTGAGTCATTGCCAGCCACCTGGCAGGCGTGCTGTCCATGTGACCACCCACTAACCCTTACCCGTCTTGGTCTCCTTATCCCTAAAGGGGGCCAAACCTGCACCTGCCCTCAGCTGTCCGGAGGATGAGATGAGGTGGGCCTGGACAGAGTTTGGGGTAGTGCCCGGCCCACAGTCAGAGCTCGGTAAGTGAGACTATTATTATTATTTCTGTTGTCATTGTTGTTGGTGACACTAATTCCTGTAACAACCCGCAAGACAGTGCTCAGCCTCCTGGTGGAACAGTGGTGCATCGTGTGCTGCCACGTGTTTGTAGCAGAACCAGGTGTTGACCCCACGCCCTTCAGACTCCAAAGCCAGGGCCCGGCCCACAATGTCACTCACCTCCTGATGACTGAGGGGCTCTTCCGGCCATTCGCCAACAGTCTGGATGGCGCGGACCCAGGGAGAAGCACCCGGTGGACCTGCAGCATGGCTGCCTCCTGGGTGATTACTGCCTGGTGGCCCTCCCTGCATGGCCCAGCTCTGCCCAGGGCTCTGCTGGCAGGAGCCATCTCTCCCCACAGCACCCAAGGCTCAAACAGAGCCAGGTGGAGCTCACACCCTGCTGGGCAGGGCTGGGTGTCAGGGAAGGGCACCTGAGACCAAAGAGCTTTGGCTGGTGAAGCTGTAGCACATGGGAAGCCCATTCCAGAAATAACAAAAAACACCAGATTCTTTGTATCAGGATATGTTCATAGCCAAAGGACAGACAAACACAACCACGCCGGTGGGGACAGAGGTCCGGCTGTGGCTCTGCATGGACCCCGGTGAGTCGCCCACCCGTTCAGACATTGCTTGCCACACTCTCCCCTGGGGTGAAATGAAGGATGTTGTCCCTCTCATGTCCGTGTCCAGCACGCCACTCTCGGGCCCAGGGGACCATCCCTGCTCAGGACAGAGCCTGGGCTGGGTTGTCTCCTCGGCCGACCCTGACTGGCCACCTCAGGCGTCTCTGGGGCCTGCCTGGGGGTGAGCCCAAGAGCCCTCAGCTCCCCTCCTGACCCTGCCATGTGCCCGGTGAGTGGCTCCAGCTTCCAGAAAATGTAAGCATGAGCTCATTCCCACCAGCAGGACTCCTTGTTATCCTGTCCCCAGGGTGAACATCAGAGGGGGAGAAAAAGTCCGATTTTGTAACCCAAGTAAAGGAGCTCATGGGGATAGTGACTGGGAAGGGTTTGTGTCCTCCTCCTTCACTTCGGGGTGGGGTGAGGAGGGGCTGGCAGAGCTGGCTGTGAAGGCCGCGCCGCCGCTTGGCAGGGCCTGGCCTGGTGTGGGCCCTGCCTCTTTAAGAGCAGCCTGGGGCCGGGATTTATTGGCTGCCGTGGCCCTGCTGCGTGTGTGGCTTTGGTGTTTACAGGCCTGGGGAAGGCTGAGGGCTCCCTTCCCAGCCTCACGGCAGTGGAGAACTGGAGTTGGGGCAAAGAATGGCTGCCATTCATGGCGGGGTGGGCAGCAGGGCCTGGTGTGAGGCCCAGGGGAGCAGCCGGCCTTGTAGCCACAGCAGCCAGGCCCCGGGGTGGAAATCCCACCCCCTGGATTCAGACCGGAGGGGAAGGGTGGGAGGGCTTGTCCCTTCCGAGTCTTGGGTACCCCGTGCCAGGGGTGGGTAAGCAGGCCAGGGCTGTCAGCTCAGCTATGGGGGTGCAGGCACTGGAGATGCGGCAGCAACATGGGCAGGCAGGGTGCTGCCCGGGGAGCCGAGCTCAGGGGTGAGACGCCCCCAAACCAAGTGTAGGCCACACATTTATAATGTGGATGCAGGAGGCCGGGCCGAGGGGGCACAGGGGCAGGGAGTGTGTCCTGGGCCAAGAGGCTTCATTTGCTCACCTGAGAAGTGGGAACAGTAAGGATAATGTATGCAAAAGGCAAGGACTCAATGACAAATGGAGATTATCCTTTCCTGCCAGCACTAATTGTTGCCGAGAGCAGCTGGCCCGGCTTTTCCAGGGTGCCTTGAGCAAGCTGAAGACCCGACTTCCAAACTCATCCTTGCTCTTGTTGACAGTGTGGGCAGGAGTGCATCACTGGAGGTGGAAGGAGACAGTGGGGTGAGCTCCCCAGCTTGGGGTCCCGTTCCCCTTGCCGCATCACTTTTGGTTACAGCCAGGCTCAGGGAGCAAGTCCTACCTTATACCTGTGGAGCCCTTACTAGAAGCCAGGAACCCAGCCACACAGTCGACCAGCTTCATCCCATTTTTTATTAATTAATTATAACTTTCGGCTGTAGAAATGTTCAAACATATGCAAAAATAGAGGAGGAATGAGCCATAATCCAGCTTCAATTATGATGACGCGTGTTATTCTTTTTCATCCGTCCCTTCTGACTTTGTCTTTTTATCCTCCTCCTCCCCTTCTGCACTCTTTTCTGCCTCCTGCTCTCCCTTCCTCTCTGCTGGAACATCTAAAGCAAACCCTAGACACCGTGTCATTTCACTGACACCTCTGTCGGTATGTGTTACTAATGAAGGAAAATAACAAAATGACCAACACACAATTATCATGCTTTAAAAAGTAAATGATAATTCTTAACATCATCAAATATCCAGTCTGTGCATCATCTCACTTAATCCTCAAAATAACCCTCTGGAATTAAAAAATATTATGGTTCCCATCTTCCAGATGAAAAACGGAGGCCATGGAGCATTGCATAATTTGCCAACAGGGAACCAGCTCAGCCCTGCCTCCAGGGCTGAATCAGCTAGTGAGCTTTGGAGACAAGACTTGGGCTCAGGCAGTCAAATAGACAGAGCCTGAGTCCTTACCAGTTCTGCACCTCCACTGTCACCCCTGCAAAGGACCGGGAGACTTAGGGAGGTTAGGTGTTGTCCTCCAGGTCACAGAGCTGTCAGCATCAAACTCAGCTCAGCGTCCCCCAAGCCCATGTCCCCCTGTGGAATTAAATTGACAACACTTGCCTCTGAGGCTTGCTCCTTTCTTTATGCCTTCAACAAATAACTTATTCTGTGGTTACTTTGCCCTAGTGCAGTTTAAGGTATTTGGGACCCTGAAAGGAACCAAGAAGAGTGTGTGATGTATTTTGCTACTCAAAGTGTAGGCCAAAGACTAGCTGCTTTGGCATTACCTGCAAGCTTGTTAGAAATACAGAAGCCTGGGCCTGCCCCAGCCCTGCAGAATTGGAATCTGTTATTTTGACAAGATCCAAGAGTCATTCCTATGCACGTTGCAGTTTGGGCACTGCTGAGGGCCCACCCCTGGCCGTTCATTAGAAGTCACTGGGGAGCTTTTAAAAAAGTATCACATCCAGAACCCACCCAGAACAATTAAATCAGAATCACTGCTGATGCTCACAAGTTCTCTGTGCAGAAAAGATCGAGTACTTTCGGTCTTGTTACATTGTTTTAAGGATAAATGAGCTAATCGAGATGAACACACTAGCAGAGCACCCAGAATACAGTTGGTGCTAAATTAAGGCTCCTTAGTTTCCCCCTTGCTGTGTCAGCCTCATACTGAGACCCCCCCCAACACAGCTTCTGTTCGTGGGTGGCTTACTGCCTTTCGCCTTCCAAAGACATCCTGTGGCCTCATGAACTCCCAGCTGAAGGGCTGCTCTTTGCTGGGAAACCCCGAATCTGTAAACTTGGAGCCTTTTGTGGGAAGTCAGGCTGCAAGGAACGGCTGAGGGAGAAATCCACTCCTTCCCTGCATGACCCAGTCTTGTCAAGCCCAGCTGAGAGCAGCAAACAAAAATAAACAAGTAAGTGAAGGCTCTGCCATGTGTGCAAAGAGCTTTTCCTTCACCACAACCTTCTGTTCCAGACGTTATCTCACCCTGCTCTCTCCAGACAGGTGACGCGGCGCAGGTGTCATCAGCTGGGGCTTACCGGGCTCAGCCGTAGCCTGAGTCACCCGGCTAGCAGGGCAGGGCGCTGACCCTGGGACCCCACAGAGCAGGCTGTGGCCTCTGGGATGGGAAAGCTTTCCTGCTGGTGGCGAGGTTGGCGGAACCCCACATGGGTGGGGGTGGGCCTGTGTGAGGTCCCGGCTCTCCTGGCCCACAGACCACCAGGATGCCCTGCCTGGGCCTGTTTGCAGGCCTGTAAAAGAGCCACAGTCATGGCAGGGGTGGGTGTGTGTGCGAGAGCGGGGGAGTGGGGGTGGGTGGGGAGGGAGGGGGCTGGAGGGAGTCTGGGGGCTTCTGTGAGAACTGGCAGGGGTCGGGTCTGCTGGAGAGGGGAGGGGAAGATGGAAGACAAGATGAGAACCGTGAGAGGTCTCCTGGGATGCCAGCACTTTCTGCTGAAGCTCCCTCCTGGCCGTTCCTTCAGAGGGGGCACCCTTTCCCACAGGTTACAGATGGGGAGACTGAGGGCTGGGAAGGGAGAGGGACGTCCTGAGGTCACGTAGCTGCTCTGAAGCAACCAAGTCTGTGCTTTCACTGAGATACCAGTGGACAAAAGTCTCCTAGACCCAGCAGGGCTGGCTTAGGAGTCAGAACCCAACAGTGGCCTGGGAAATGTCCACGTGGACCAGGGCATCCCTCCTAGCCCCCAGAGCTCGGCCTTTCTCAGGAGGGGACAAATGAGGCTGGTGGGCAAAGTAGGATCAGGCCCAGCTGGGTTTTGATACTACACCTGGTGCTCATTGGGACTGATTTTCTCACCCCTAAAATGGTGACAGTCCCTCTGACCTCACCGAGAAGCCATTGGATGAGAGAGTGGAGAAGCTGCCCCAATGCACCCACCCTACCAGGGATGGTAAATACCAGGCATACGTGCCCTTGCTCTTACTTCTGAGCCCATGGCAGACATCACTAATCGATTGCAGAGCTTCCTCCTGTTGGGTGTGGACATGCCTTGGAGCCCTTCCCAGGGCAGGGTGACCCAGGCAGCCACTTCCACTCTAGCAGAGCTTGTATTTGAGATGACATCTACCTTCCATCCCCACGTCAGCTGCTGAGAAGCTGCTGCTCTGGAGACAGGCATCTCCAGGAAGAGCCAGAGCTTGGGTATAAAATGAAGCAGGAAATTACAGGGGAAGAGGAGGTGGTTGGGGGGAGACCCAGCCAGGGTGAAGGGATCTCAGTACCAGTGGACCGAGGGCAGAGCCTGCAGCATATAAGGAGAGAGCCCCTGGCGGGGTGTCGGGAGCAGCATCGGGAGCAAGTGGAATTGCATCAGGAAACTGCATTCCCTGTGCTCCACTGTCCCTGAGAGCAGCCTTGTCGTCATCCCCACTCTCCAGATAAGGAAATTGAGGCTGGGAGAAGTCTCTGGTAAGAGTATGTGGAACTGTGCTAGAACCCAAGTTGGCCAGACCCAAGAGCCCATCCCCTTTTCATTTCTACATTCTGCCACTCAGAAGTGTGGCCTGTCACCTTGGGCTCCTCTCCTGAGCAGGGCTGGCATGGGGTGACCAGCACAGCATCCCAGAGGGGGGTGGGGCGGGGGGCTGAGAGAGAGGGACCCAGCCTTGCCAGCCTTCCTGGGACACAGCAGAAGGCAGGGACTGTGCGTGGGCACTCCAGAGCCAGCTACCCTGCAGGTAGGTTTGATTTGACAAGCAGAGAACTTACAATTATTTTTGAAATAATTTGCAAAATTTTAAAATAGGGAGATTTTGTGTAAAGTTGTTTTCTACTTGTCCCACCCTGAGACATTTGGGAGTGTGACCCTGGGGCAGAGGACAGGCCATGGGCTGAGTCTGCATCTGCCACACCCTCTCCTGGTGTGACCTCAGGAAATCCCTGCCCTTGTCTGGGCCTCAGTTTACCCATCGTGACTGAACCATGTAGGCGACTGAAGGGGTGGGCTGCAAAGCATCAGCCTCGGTGCTGCTGGGGGGCTCCGTGGCAGTGCTCAGGTTGCTGAGTCAGAAGCTGTACTTGGGCAGGGCCCTGGATGATTTGCTCATAGAAGCTTTAGAACATCGAGCTAGTGGGCCCTTGAACTTATCGCACACTCAGCAACTCGGGGGTGTCTTGTGAGTCACGAGGTCAGCATGTGAGGTAGAAGTAGGGCCTCGAAGCTCAGCTGGGAAGGATGAGCTGGGAGAGGGCAGACGAGGGAAAGCGTGCATGGGAGTGGCTGTGAGGAGGCCCTACCCTGGGAGACCCCATTGGCACACACAGAGCTCCCAAGCCCACCAACACATAAGAGGGACCCAGAGCACAGCCGACAAGGCATGGGAAAAGGACTGCAGGAAGCCAGAGAAGGGGGAGGCCAGGGTGGGCCTGGGGTCCTGGGGGACTTAGGAGAAGAAATCACCATTGCAGATTGCAGGCTTCCAGACAAGGAATTTTTCTGCTGTCTTGCTGCCATGGTCTCAGGACCCAGTAGGTGCTCTCTGGAGGCCGCCTCGTGGCGCAGCAGGGGGCCATAATTAAATTTAAATGCTCATCCATCCCCCCACCCCCTACACAAACACCAGCCTTTTCCTTCCCTTTTATGGATTTCTGAGGAATGATAAAATGCAGCTGTTTGGGCCCTTGAGCCAATGAAATAAAGAAAGGTGGCCTGCACTGCCGCCAGGGAAATCAGCAGCCTAGTTATTTATTTATTTGATTCCAAGGCTTCTGTCCAGTTTTGTGCTTCTGTCCAAGTGCTTCTAAACCTGCCCCTCCTCTCCACAGCCCTCACCCCCAAACACTTACGTGGTGACTTTTTTTTTTGGTGACACTCAAAAAGCCTTCTAGCTTTGTGACATTGGTCACTTTTTGTGTTTTACTTTCCTCTTCTGAAAAACGGGTCTCCAACCCCTGTCATACAGGACCCCTGGCACAATTAAGTGAGATTCTGCAGGCCACGGGCCCAGCAGAAGGCCTGGCCTGGCACCAAAATGTCACTTACCTGCCTGCCTGTCGCTGAGCTTGTCTAGGGGTCAAAAATAAAGAAAGCAAACTGCCTGGCCTCTGTCCTTGCTAGTTCCTTCTGCCCTTCACACGCACATACCTGTTTGTCCATTTAAGCCTCACAGGAACCTTGAAACAGGTAGGGCAAGAATTTGTGATTCCACACTGCAGGTGTGGGGGCTTACTCAAGGCTGTGTCACAAGCGTAGGCCAGAGCAAGTATTTGAAACAGGAGGCGGGACCCCCAGTCCAGGACCTCCATGCCCTGTTGCTCACCTTTGTGGGACAGCCATGCTCCAGAAGACCCGGAAGCACTTTCTCCTATTTTGCCCTTCATTTTGACAGGATCCACTCTCCAGTGCCACAGGGCCAGAGGCCTGGAGACTTCAGGGAAGCAGGGAGGAGCGTCCCGTCCTGTTTCCCCAGTAGCCTGCTCCTCTCTACACCCACACACCCAGGGGTGATGCCCCCACCCTGCAGGTGCCTCAGCACACACTGGGGGCACCCACTGTCAGGCGTGCAAGGGGGCCCCGTGCCACCATTGAGGGTCCTCTCGCCCTCTGAGGCCAAGGCCCTGCTTCTGTTTCTCCTGTGTTTCTTGTACAGAAACTGCGTGTTGGGAGAGACTGTATCCCCCAGAAAGATACACCCTAGTTCTAAGCCCTTGACCTTGTGAACGTGGCCTTGTCTGGAAATAAGGTCTTTGCAGATATAATTAAGTTAAGATGAGCTCACACTGGATTCAGGGGAGCCCCAAGTCCAATGGCAGGTGTCCTGTAAGAAGAAGGAGAGAGATTCGAGATGGAGAGAGGTGCAGGGAGCAGGCCCTGTCAGCAGGAGGGAGGGAGTAAGTGACGCAGCCACAAGCCAAGGATGCCAGAAGCCAGACGGTGCAAGGAGGGATTCTCCCTCAGAGCCTTTGGAGGGAGTCCTGCCAACACCTCAATTTCGGACGTCGGGTCTCCAGAACGGTGAGAGAATAGGTGTTTTGGTTATTTTAAGCCACCAGGTATGTGGTAATTTGTTACAACAGTCCTAGGAAACTTATACCCTACCTAAAGAATTTTAAAAATTTAAGTAAAGGGACGAGCCATGTGTCTGAGACATTTGCAGAGTGGCAGGGGTGATGAGGCCTGCTGATGGGGTGGGGGGAACCACAAGGGCCTCACTGCTCACAGGGACACTGGGGTGGGTTTACCAGGTGGCCAGGCACTCAGCCGCGGCTGCCCCAGGCAGGTCTGCACTTGGGTTTCAAAAGACGTTGATCCTTGGTGGGGGCCCAGCACACCACAGTTTGGAGGTAGGCGTAACAGTGCTGTGAGTGTGTGTGTTGGGGTGTGGTGACACAGTCCAGGAGACAGAAAAGATAGTGGCTGCCCGGGAATTGTGGGAGATCAGTCACCAGCTGGCTGACCCAGGAGGCCTCAGGAGCTGTCCATCCACCCAGGGGTCATGGAGATTACTGTGTTCCAGGCAGTGGGCCCAGGGCAGTGGGTGGGGTTGAATTACACGGTCTACAGGGAGGGAGGAGTCAGGCAGCTGAGAACCTCAGGGCTGTCAGTCTCTGGAGACCAGCAGGAAAGAATGCAAAGGGCCAAGGGAAGCTTCCTTCCTGGGCTTGGGCATCCAAGGTGACTTCCTGGCAGAGGTGGGGGTCAGTAAATGGGAGCCATAAATGATCTCTGAGCAGAGGAGGAGTGAGATGCTTCTGGGATTGGGAGGGACCAGGTGCAGAGCAGTGAGCCATCTGGGGGTGGCCCCGGCTGGGGAGAAGTTGGGAGACTCAGCTAGAGGCTATATTCCAGAATGCCTGGTGACTAAATGGATGGGGGAGAGGAGAGAAGAGTGGGCCATGACTCATGCTGCAGAGACCAGAGAACCCACATGGGGCTTTTCTTTCTTTTTCCTTTGTGGTGGTGCTGAGGGCAAGGCTTGGCCTGCAAGGCCCCTTCCCTGGCCAGACAGATGGGTAGATGGCCGCACACACATACACACACACACAGTCTCAAACACATAGGGATACACATACACAGATGTGCAGAGACACACACAGACACACATCCACACAAAGGCTTAGGCTTGTGTGCACATCCATACCCAAGGACACACACAGAGACACACAGGGAGCTAAGGGACAAATATGCACATAAACACACACATGCACACAGACATGCTCACACACACATGGGAAGGAACCTGTTTGCCCAACTCTCCCCTTGCCACCTCTCATCTGCCTGTTACTTACTCTTTCTCCTTTCCCTGACAGTCAATTCTGATGCAACTTCACCCCCAATTCTCTGTGAACAGGGAGGGTGAGGCCCAGCCCTAGCCCGAGGGTGGGGAGGGAGAGACAAGAGCCGAAGCGCAGAGGGGCCCAGGAGACAGTGTCACACCTCTGCGTGCAAAGACAGAGGGCAGAGGCGGATGCACACATAGGCAGGCGCGCAGTGACTCGTGCCCTCAGGTACACACAAACACACAGACAGACAGACAGACAACCCTACATGCACACAGACAGCTCCTCAGTACACTCTGTCAGGAAGAGACACACAGACAAACAGAGACACACCAAATACACACAGACACACAGATATGCATGGTGCCACAGATATACACACACACACTCAGACACACACAGCGATACACAGACACTCAGACACACACAGAAACACACCAAATACACTCAGACACATGCAGACACCCCCAGGTCTACACAGAGGCAGAGCTGTGGGGACAAAGAGGCTTTCAGCGGGGATAGCCGACCCCCAGAACCCAGACATCTCAGCTTTGCAGTCCCCCTAGGAACCCTCTGCAACGCCAGGAGAAATTCCTGGGATATTAGCTAAATTTCAGACACAAACATTCCGCTCTCCCTCTCCAGATGCAATGCTGTGAAAGCCCGCCCAGCCCTCCCCTGCCCACTCCCAGCCCCCACTTCCCGGCTTCTTGGAATCCTGCCCGGCAGCTCAGGGAAGGGGGTGATTCAGGAGAGGAGACTGGACACACCAGGCAGCAAGGGCCCAGGCTGGTGGGGGTCTCTGCCTCCTGGGGGAACCCAGTGGATGGGGAGGGTCGGGGGAGGGAGAAGGGGGTTCCTTGTGGCTGAATGGGGGGCTGCCCAAAGCCAGGGCTGCCAGGTTCTGGGAGCAGTGGAAGGAGCAGTGGAAGGTCAGAAACCCTGAGGTGGAGCTCAGCTCCGTCACCCAAAGCAGTTATGTGCATGTGGAGGGGCTGCCCAGGCCAGGCCACCTTTCTGCTCCAGGAATGTTTCAGCAACTTGCCACCTCGGGACCCCTGCACATGTCAACTGGTCCCTCTGCTTGGGCTGCCCTTCCCACAGCTCTGCTTGAATCACTTCCTCAGAGAGGTGTCTCCATCCACCCAGGCCTCTTATTTCTTCCTCTTAAAACACCTTGTCTTTCTCCTTTATAGTCCTTATCTGAATGTGTAGTTGCTCATTTATTTGTGTGGTTGCTGTTCTAACCTCTTTCTCTCCCAGTCTCAGCTGGAAGCTCCACAAGGTCAGGGATCATGTCTCTTACAGCCAGGTGCTCGGCTGGGACATGTCCTTTTAACGCCCTTCAGACCTCAGTTTCCTTATCTATAAAATGGGTGGAAATTGCACTTATTTCACAAGGTTCTTTGAGAAGAAAATGAGATGATGAATGCAAAATGACGTTGCAAAACTTCCTAAAGCCATATGTGAGGACGGCAGGGTCTTCCCACTTAGACCCCTGATGAAGATTGGGGTCCAATCCAGATTTGAGACACAGACAGGGGTCTGTGAACCTGTGCCCAGAAGGTGGTTGGTTGCCTAAGAAGTCTGTTTTCAGGAATGACATGAAGTATCCTAACTCTCGGCTGAGGCCTGAAATTCCACCATCAGTATTATAAATCTGTGTCAACTCATAAGCCCAGTCATTAGCCTTTAAAGTAAAAGAGACAGAGTTTTTCATGGGAGCACAAACAGCCCAGAAATATGGGTGCTTCACATCCAAATTAGCTTCATGTCCACAGGTCCTGGCATCCAGGGACACCAGGGGCAGAGCAGGGCGTCCGCTCTGTGGTGCACCCCAGGACAAGCCCAGATTCGTACTCCCCATCCACCACTGCAAAGGTTAGGGGCCTCCAGGGAGCTTGGCCTCTAGCTAGGTGGTTCACTGGGGGTTTCTCCACATTTCCTTTACCCCACATTTTTTCTTTGAAAACAACATGGTGCAGTACATGTGCCAAGCCCCTGATGGTGTTCCTGGCACATAGTAGCAACTCAGTAAATAGTGATGGTGATGATGACGATGCTCCCCAAATGATGATGGGCTGCGAGCTGGCTGCCAGCCGGCTGCCCTGGGTGGAGGTGGCTGGTCTGAGACTCCGGCCTGTGCACCCCCCGGCCTGGACAACACCTGCCTTGCAAGAGGCAGCTCATTATGCAGGAGATATATGTCCTGTCATAAAGAGTTTAATATTTTAGCTCCCTAATTGCATTACCAGAGACAGACAGCTGTTTATCCTCAACCCTCTCCCACTGCTGTCTTTGGCGGGACCCCCTGGGCTGCTCCAGGTGTTTCCTCACAGTCCAAAATGGTCCTTTGGGCTCCTCTGGGCTGGGCAGGGCAGGCAGGCCAGCCGTGAGTGGTCCCAGCAGGCAGTTCCTGTGCTTGGCACCACACGGGGTTCAGAAAGACCAGTGGTCCCTCCCTGCTCCTATCTGCCTCCTTTCTGTAGTCTTCCAGGCTCTTAAGCTCCAGCCAGCCATCAGCTCATCGGATCCTCAGGCTGCCCTGTGTGGGGTGGGGGTGGGAGTGGGGATTGTGATTACTGATCCTGTGATACAGAAGAGGGAACTGATGCTAGGAGAGTCTGTGAATCACATTCCTTCATTCATTCATCCATTCATTCATTCAGCAGTACTCTGTGGCAGGAGCAACACTGGGGAAGGTATTGGGGCATGAAATGAATAAGACAAAGCCTCCACCCTTATGGACCCTATAGCTGAGAGAGCAGAAAAGCAGGGGTACCTGGCTGCCCTTGGGGCATCCTTGCCCCTCTGGCCAGTGCTTACGGCTGGCAGAGCGTTCGTTCTAAAACACACATCAACCTCTGTTCCTGAAGTCTTGGATGAACTGCTCTCCATTGAAAGCCCAAGCTTCTGAGCCTTCTGTTCAAATGCTTGCCTGACCGCAGCTGCTTCTCCCACCATTCTTCACCCAGATACATAGGACCACCCTGCTCACTGCCCACCCAGTGGTCATCCCTGCCCTGCCCACCCTCCATCGACCCTGCCAATAGAGCCCTGACGCTGTTTGGTTGGTGGACAGAAGACTCTGGTATTGTGGCCCCTCCCCAGCCCCAGTGGAACGAATCACGCTTGCTGTAAACCAATCATGATATTCTAGTCCCTTCGCTGGTTTATTCTCCAGCCTTTGCAGCTATGGACGACCAGTCCAATGACAGAGTCAATGGAATAGGGGATATTCGTGGGGGTTTCTGGGAAGGATTTTACTCTCTGATGAGAAAGACAGAAGGTAGAAGAGAGTTCCATGGAGTCTTGCCTTTGCCTGTCCTCCTACCTTGCACATGGTTGCGTATGGATGAGATGCTTGGAGCTGCAGCAGCCATCTTGTCACCATGAGACAACAAACTGAGCTTAGAAGAAGGCAGAGCAGAAATGCAGACTGAGCCTGGGTCATTGCCAGCATAATGGGGCCTCTGTACAACTCCAGGAGCATGACCCTAGACTAGACTTCTTGTTAGGTAAAGAGGACATGCCCTTCTGCTTCCACCACTGTTCTTTGGGTCTTCTGTTGCTTTCACTGACACATCCTACTGGGTACATTTGCTAACCTCTTTCATCCCTCTGCCCAGAATGCCCTCTCCCCTGGTTTTCCCTGTAAACTACGTCTTGTTTTTTAAAACCCAACTTAAGTCACTTTCTGAGAAGTTTCTTTAGCCCTCCCCTGACCCCACCCCGAGCACAGGGTGGATCACCTGCTTATTTGAGCACCCACAGCACTGTGTTCACAGCTTTCATCACATTGATTTGTAATTATTTATTTTCCTTGTTGGTCTGCAGACAATCAGGTGGGGGAGGACAGGGGGATGGGGACGGGGAGTCCTGGCCTGAGTAGGTGCTTAGGGAAGGTTTGAGTGTGTGAGCTGAGAAGAGAATGAGGGACTAGTCACTGGCAACGTGGCCCGGCACTGACTCTGCATCCCTGGGCCCTTTAACCCTCCCCCTGGCCTTGTGAAACAGGACTGATCCCCCCATCTGCAGGTGAGGAAAGTGAGGTCAGAGAGGGACAGGAAATGCCCAGAACAAGGTCTGCCCAGGGGACGGGAAAGCCTTTGGGACACACAGTCCGTGTGTCTGCTGCTGCCTGTCATCCACTGGCACCATGGTCCCCTCCAGGGCTTCCTCCTGAGGTGGCAGAGGCTGCCTGCATTTGGGGCATCCACGGGGCAGCGGGTGGCACGGCCATGTGCTCGACCCTGGGCAGTGAGCAGATCTTGCTTGTCCCAGCCCGGCCCTGTGGGAAGGGTTCAGAGGCCGTTCTCTCTATGCAGCCGGGGCAGGGGCCTGTCGGAAAACAAGACCCGAGCAGGGCTGAGCGAGGGATGGAGTCATGTGGGAAAACACTCAGGCCACAGCAAAACCGTCTTTCTGCAAATGACTCCATCAAGTTGCCAGAAGCCTCAAGCGCTCCACCTCTCACCTCCTCAAGGCCTCCCACCAGAGCGGGGAAGCCCAGCTCCTCGGGGCCTGTTCCATCTCTTAGGCAGAAGCACGCCTTACAGAGGCCCACCTGGGAGAAGCTGGGGAGCTGAGGTCGGTCCCCTGCTTCTGCCGTGACCCACCAGGCCGGGGGAGGGTGGGCCTGGCTCTTCTCCAGTTCTGTGTGCCCAGTGCCCAGCTCAAAGCCCAGCAAAAAAAATAAACATGAAAATCAAAATAAATCACTTGGAGAGTTCATCTGTTTAGGCATTCAACACCTAATTATTGAGCAGCTACTCTGTTCCTTTTACCAGGCACTGGGGTTATATTTGCAGAAAGAAGGAATAAAAGGAGAAAGGAAGGAAGGGGGGGAGGGAGGGAGACCTCCCTGGGATGATAGAGCGTAACAGGTCAAGACAGACCCAAATTGAGGAGTAAGGAAAGCCAAATTCTATTGTCTCCTCCAGCAGTGAATTTCTATCCAACAGAATTTCCCTGAGCACAGACTCCATTCCTGACGATGTAGTGAGCACACCCGGGGATACGGGAAGCCGCTCTCTCGCTCTCTGTCTGCATAGGAGACAGACTGTGCCAGAGACACAAGGGCCGTGCTCCGACACAGGCGGGGACAGGGTGGCGTGGGGCATGGAGGAAACAGCACTGGGTGGGTTGATCAAGGAGGTGAGCCTGGAGGGATGAACACACGGGGCCGTCAGGGAGGTGGGGGAAGGCTGTGAGGCTGCAGCGGGCATGGAAAAGAGAAGGCAGCTCCCCGTGGTGGAGCCCAGGACACGTGAAGGAAGTGGCAATAGATGAAGCCGGTGAGGACCTCAAGGACCTCAGGGTCCAAGCTCTGTAGGGAACAAGGAGCCACTGAAGGGCTGAAGGAGCAGAGTGTCCAGTTCAGGTTTGCATTTCTGCATGGAGGAATGACCAACAGAGAGACTTCCTAGGAGGTCCCTGGAATTGTTGCGGGGCGAGATGAAGATGGCCTGGAGTACAGCAGAGGTGCAGGGATGAGAATGTCGAAGGGTAGCTATAAATGCCTGTCATGGATGGGGCATGCAGGCCTACTGGATGTGGGGGTGGGAGTGGGGTGAGAGAAGCAGTAGTTTTTGACATTCCAGTCTCTTACATTATTAATTTTAACTAATAATATTAATTCTATGTCAGAAGAACTCAAAATAATGGTGGCCCAAAGAAAAGTCTACTTCTTGCCCATTAAAAGTCCAGGCAGGCCATCCCAGGCTGGGGTGATGGCTCCACAATCATCAGAGACCCCAGGCGTCTCCCATCCTCTTGCTCTGCCACCTTCAATACCCAGCCTTGATCATATCTTGGTCTGAAATGGCTGCACCAGCTCCAACTGTCACATCTACATTCCAGGTAATGAGATGAGGGAAAGGAGAAAGGGAGGAATTCACCCATTCTCTTCAAAGACATGACTTAGAATTCCGTATATCATCTTTGCTAACATCCTGCTGGCAGAACTTAAGCAAGACCATACATAGCTGCAAGAGATGCTGGGAAAAGTAGGTAGCCATGTGCCCAGCAAAAATGTCTTCCATTGTGGAAGGAGTGGAGAATGGATATATAGAGGGAAAACTAGAGATGTTGTGCACGACTATTGGCTTCTTTGAACTTGATATTTCTCATTTGCAAAATAAAAGGGCAGATTGGGTTTCAGTGGTCCTTCTACCCTAGCGTTCTCTGAATAATCACACTTATTTTTATGTTTTTCCTCCCTGTGCACTTTTAAATTTTATTTTCCTTTATTTTTATTTTCTATTAGAGAAGTTGTATCTTTACAGAAAAATCATGCAGAAAATACAGATTTCCCATATATCCCCCCTCACTCACACACAGCTTTTCCTATTGTTAACACTTTGCCTTAGTGTGGTACATGTGTTACAATGGATGAAAGAATAGTATTATAATTGTACTGTTAATTATAGTCCATAGTTTACATTAGGGTTCATTAGCACGGTTCTATGTAATTTTTTTAAATTTTTATTCCTATAAATTACATACAACCTAAAATTTCCCATTTTAACCACACTCAAATATATAATTCATGGTGTTAAAAATATTCACAATGTTGTGCTACCATCACCACTATCCATTACCAAAAGTTCTCCATCACCTCAATCAGAAACTCATAACCAATTAAGCATTAACTCCCTATTCCCTACCCCCATTCTGACCCCTGGTAACCTATAGTCTAGTTTCTGACTCTATGAATTTGCTCGTTCTAATTATTTCATATCAGTGAGATCATACAATATTTGTCTTTTCACATCTGGCTTATTTCACTCAACATGTTTTCGTCAAGGTTTTTTCATGTTATCACATGTATCATAACTGCACTCCTTTTTAGAGCTGAATAATATTCCATTGTATGTATATGTAACATTGTGTTTTTCCATTCATCTGTTGTCAGATACTTGGGTTGCTTCCACTTTTGTCTCAATTGTGAATAATGCCTCTATGAACTTTTGTGTGCAAATATCTGTTTGAGTCTCTACTTTCAATTCTTTTGGGTATATACCTAGAATTGGGATGGGCAGGTCATATGGTAATTCTATATGTAACTTTCTAAGGAACTGCCAAACTGTTTCCCACAGCACTATTTTATATTCTTACCAACAATGTACAAGTGTTTCTATTTCTCCACATCTTCCTCTAGATTTATTATTTTCTGGAGTTTTTTTTCCTGAATAGTACTTATTCTAGTGGGTGTGAAACGGTATCTCATTGCAGTTTTGATTTGTATTTCCACAATGGCTAATTTGCTGAGCATCTTTTCATGTGCTTTTTGGCCATTTGTAAATCTTCTTTGGAGATATGGCTATTCAAGTCTTTTGCCTATTTTTCCATTGTGTTGTGTTTTTGTTGTTGAGTTGAAGGATTTCTTAATATATTCTGGGTATTAAACCCTTATGGGATATGTGGTTTCCAAATATCTTCTCCATTCTGTAGGTTACCTTTTTATTTCATGAAGTAATCCTTTGATACATAAAGGTTTTTTTATTTTGGTGAAGTCCCATTCACTGTTTTTTCTTTTGTTGCTTGTGCTTTTGGTATAAAGTCTAAGAAACCATTGCCTAACATAAGGTCCTAATGATGGTTCCCTATGTTTTCTTCCAGGAATTTTATAGTTGTGGTCTGATATTTGGATCTTTAATTCATTTTTACTTAATTTTTGAGTTTGGTATGTAGTAGGGATCCACTTTCATTTGCTGGTGTATGTATATCCAGTTTTCCCAGCACCATTTGTTGACGATTCTATTTTTCCCTCATTGAATAGACTTGGCACTCTTGTTAAAAATCAATTGGCCGTAAATGTGGGGGTTTATTTTTGAACTCTCAACTCAACTCCATTGGTCTATATGTCTGTCCTGGTGCCAGTACCATGCTGTTTTGATTAAAATAGTTTAAAATCAAGATTTGTAATTCCTTCATTCTTTCTTCTTTTCCAAGATGGTTTTGGCTATTCAGGACCCTTCACCCTCCACATAAGTTTGATAATTTAGCTTTTTCATTTCAGCAAAGAAAGCTGTTGGACTATTGATTGTGATTGTATTGACTCTGTAAATTGCTTTGGGTAGAATTGACATCTTAACAATATTTAGTCTTCCAATCCATGAACCCAGAATGTCCTATTTATTTAGGGCTTCTTTAAAAAATTTTTTGGCATTGCTTTCTAGTTTTCTGTGTATATGTCATTTATATTTGGTTTAAAGATATTCCTAGATGTTTGATTCTTTTAGTTACTATTGTAAATGATTTTTTTCCCTGAACTCCTCTTCAGAATTTTCATTAATAGTGTATAGAAACACTACTGATTTTTGTGTGTTGATCTTATACCCGGCCACTTTACTGAATTTATTAGCTCCAGTAGCTTCAGTTGTGTCTTTGTGTTTTCCTTTATCTCCTGAAGCAATTGGGGATCATTTTTTTCTATGTCTTTGTCTGGTATGTGCACAGGCTAGTCGTCTTCATTGACAGTTTCTAGATTTTTTTTTTGTTTCTTACGATGGGCTATCATTTCCTGTTTCTTTGTTTGTCTTGTAATCTTTTGCTGCACACGCTACATTTTAATATTTTAGAGTGTAAACTGTGATATTTAGTCCCTGAACTGTTTATTCGTTACATTTGTATCCAGCTAGTGATATGACAGAGATTTCCTCGAGTGCAGGAGCTCACAAAAAGCAGAAAACACCTTTCACTGTCTGAAAATTTGTTCCACGTTGGCTGGTCGTCTCCTTCAGAGCTTAGCCCTCCTACCAAGAAGATCGGTTCAAGGTGAATGTGAAGTGCAGGGAACTCTGTCTTTTCGGAGCTTCATCTTGTCCTGGGCTTGTGCTTGCTCGTGGCTTAGGAACTGCCCCATTTACAGGAATTTGAATGCTCCTCTTCTCCCTGTAAGACAGACTTTATTCCCTGACTGAGTGCTTTACTGTATGACTTAAAGTTGGAAAGCCTTTCTCCCAGGCTGCTTGGACTTAGTTGTTTCATGTACTGCTTAGTTGGCTGCAAGGTACTTCAGCCTGCTGGGCAAGTTCTGAGACGACAAGCCAGAGACGAGTTTCTGGTTCAGTCTTTCAGGCTGCCACCTGCTAGATTGGCACTGACATATAGGCTCTGCGGTATGTGCATAGGGATTACCCTGCTCCCTCTGGAATGGGGCCAGGGACCCAAATGGGAGCACATACTGGTGGGGGTGGGGTCTGCAAGGGCATTATGACCTGCTACCTCTATCTGTCTGTCTATCCATCATCTATCTATCTATCTTCTCATGGCAGGGAAAATCAAATCTTAATTTATTTTTCACTTTTTTTCTCAAATAAAAATTATTTTTCAAATATGAAGATCAGAAATTGGGCTTCCAAAAACCACACTGAGATTCTCATGACCTCTTCAACCCCCCAGTCTGGTGTTACTGAGTCAGCCCTGAATTATTATTATTATTAGGATGAGATAAAGTTTTTAAATTGCAAGAATATTGTTCTTTTAACACAAATTAAAGGCATATTATATCAAACAACCTAGATTTAACTCGTAGGTCTGCTGCCTGCAGTGTCACTTATTTTCTCTGAATTTCTCTGATACTTTGCCAGAGCAATCTTTTTAGCTGTAAACTTTAGAAAATGCTGTTTCTTGTTAAGTTGTTGTGGGAACTAAGGAGGACACACATACAAACACACACACACACAATACCTAATAGCACTAGGCATAGAGTAAATGGTCAGTGAACATTTATTAAATAGATGAATAAACAATGAGAGAAGAAGAGCAAAGGAAATCTTTTCAAACTTAAGACACTTACATTTAAAAAAGAAATCTATAAATCTTCTGCTTTTTAAAGCTGTGTTTTCTTAATTCAGCACTCACCCAAGTAGACCAACCCTTTAACTGTTTTCCAAGCTCTAAGGAAGATGGCTCAGGCAGTTTTTGCCAATTGTTTAAAGATTCTGTGGGGGGACAGCACCTTAGAATATCTTTTGCCACCGTCTTGAAACCAGAAGCCAGCCACACTTATTTTTAACCAAATAAATGATAAATACTATTAAATCTCTGCCAACAACAGATTGTGTTCTTCTGGGCAATTCAGACCAGAAAATAGTCAAACTATTTGCCCATAGTTTTCCCAACTATTGAATGAGGTGTTGGAAAATATTCTTAACCTGGACTCTATGGGGATAGTCGAGTGGGCTTCAAGGAGTCTGTGAATCCCATACAATTACATGCTCAATTTAGGGCATGCATTTTTCTTGGGAGAGAGTTTATGGCTTTCAATAGATCATGAAAGGGTTTGTGACCCTAAATTGTTGACACACAGAATGAAGCAATTGCTCAGCGCCCTCCATGTCCATATTCTATGATTCCTTTGTACCCACCTTGCAGTGATCACTTGGAAAGGAGTCCGGGCAAAAGTAAAGGACAATTGAAGGACTTTGGGCTGTTTGGAGAATGTGGCTCCAGCCCCATCCCATGGCCCCCCCGGTGGGCATGGGTGTGGTCTGCTGTTTCTGCGCCTTCCTCGCCAGTCGTCGCCCTGGCTGGGTTGGGATTTGGCTGCGCGCATGCCTGGCACACTCTGCTTCATGTCTCCCATGCCGTCCCCAGAGCTCCCAGCCAGGAGCCAGTTAGGATTTCAGAGGCACAAGCGAGCCACTGTGCCTGGCCAGCCAGGTGAAAAGAACAGAGCCGGCATTAACAGGACGGTCCTCTCCGTATCGGCTTTCCCTTCGTAGGCGATGTCTTGGACCGGGAGCAAACCCATCTCTCTCGGCGGTGCCAGGGATTTGATATTGTCATGAATAGGGGTTTTCATCTCACAGCAAGTCATCTGCCCAGCATGGCGCCTGCTGCCAGTGCTCAGCTTGGCATGTGAGCTGCCCACTGGAGAAGGAGCGGGTGGAAGGGGCAGAACTGGGCTCAGTAGCTCCCCAACCACCCAACAAATGGAGAGAGAGGAGCATCCCTCCCCAGGAGAAGGAGCACGGAGTCAAGGCATGAAATCCTCCCTCTTCAGGGCTGCAGGGGGCTGATTCTGGCTGGGCATGGAGTGTTGTCAAAGCAGACTGGGTTCTCTGAGTACCATATTTTGTGCTAAGTGGGAATTTCTAGATATTCTACTGATGAGCATGACTCACAAGAGCAGAGGTAGTGTCTGGAGTCAGGATGACTCAGAATAAAGCCGGAGAAAAGCATTTTATCAAAAGTGACGCAAGATGAAGAAAGCAACGATGAGCATGAGAGGAGGAGAAATGGGCAGGGTGGAGAGGGAACACGGCTAGCGTGGCCTCGGAGGTGGATCAGGCACGAAGGGATGCTGGGAGAAGAGTGGCAGTGGGCTGCAGGGGAAGCCCCAACTCAGGGTTCCAGTGGCTGGGAAATGGCAGTTTCCCTGAAGATGGCTAGGCTGGCGACACAGGTCCAGGCAGACAGCAGAGTGCGGCCGGGCTGGGGCCAGGGAGCCGAAACAGGCCTGACACGTGGCTTACAGAGCTGGCCTGCCACTTACATGGCACCTCCTCCAGCGCCCACCCCCACTTTGTCCCTCGCCCAGAGCTCTCACCTGGCACAGGCAAGGGGGCTTTGTTCCTGCGGTCTTTGACTGCAAGTGTTGGACCTAGGAGGGTGGCCAAAGGGAAACAAAGGGACAAGAAGGGAGTGGCTATGATTGCAAATCACAGCTGGCACACTCAGCCCTGCATTCTGGCTGCAGAGCACTCGCCTGTCTGTTCTCTGGCTGAGGCCCGTGGGTTAGGACACGTCATCACAGACCCTCGGCCTGAGGAGGCATCAGGCACTTTGGGGGTGAGGTAGCTTCTCTGAGGTCTGAGATGTTGTCAGCAGCTGAATAGCACCTCTGTCTACCACATGTTCGACTCTGGGCTGGGTGTGGCGGAGTTGAAGACAAACACAGCTCTTCCCCTGCCCTCCGAAAGCTCACAGTAGGGGAGTGGTGGGATCCATACCTCCTAAGAGCTGCCTGGCAAGCCCCTCTCGAATCCCCTGTTCATAGCCTTCCAGGGAGGGGGGAGGGACAACAGAGCTGGTTCCTGTGGGCGTGAAATTTGAATCCCAGTTCCATCTGACTCAAGGCCTGGAAGATTCTTTCAGGGGAAGATGGACACTTGTCTCCTTGGGAAGGCCATTGGGAGTGGCTTGAGGCATTAGTGGAGGAGAATAGACCTGGTCGCTGGCCCTTCCGATGTGTCTTCCAACTTCTGGTTAGATAAATGAAGAGACAGAATGACACAGGGGTCACAACAAAACCCTCCATCGATGGCATCCATAGTGGGCAGGTTCTAGGCTCTGTGGGGAATTTGGAGGCACGTGGGTCTGTCCTTGTCCTCGAAGATCTCTCAGACTAACAGGAAATAGATGACAAATGTGTTAAGACCCTCTCTGTAGGCCGCCAGGCCAGAAAAATCTCCACCCTTTCCTTGGCAGGGTGACCCGAGGTAGAAATCAGAACTTTTCGTGACCTCAGTTTCTCCACCTGTAAAATGCAGATAATTGTATCTAATTCATTGCATGGAGGTAGGGATTAGATAAAGCTATGTGTGCTGAGCACAGGGCCTGATACAAAGCAGGAACACAACAGAAATAAAAATGGTCCTTTCACCATCCCAGAGAGAGTTTAACAGCAGTTGAATTTAAGAGCCATAAGAGAGGCACACACACAAAATACTACTGGGATTCAGGGCTGGGAAAGAGGACAGGTGGGACTGAGGAAGGCATCCCATTTTCTTTTCTTTATAGTGTTAATTCTCTGGTTTGAGGCTTTTCTGTTTTATTCAGGCCGCACCCCCAGGATAGAACCAGTGTTGGACGCGTAGCCAGCACTCAGTGGGTATCTGCTAATTGAGTGACTCAGAGAACTCTGAGTCTCTGGCTCCAGAGCTTTAGAAGCCTTGGATACAGCTGTCTCCCCTCCCATCCCAGCAGCTCTGGCTCCAAGAACTTCTGTGGTAGATTCCCAGCCAGCAGTGGCCGAGCAGCCCCACACCCCATGTGGGCCCAGCCACTGGCTCCAGTTCCTGCTACTGAGCCTCCTCGGAGACAGGGAGGACAGGACAGGGCAGCCTGGAAAGCTTCCACCCCAGAGCCACCAGGGAGGATGGAAAGAGCTCCTGGGAGAAGGCCAGGGGCCCAGATGAGGCCCTTGATCTGGCCGGCCAGCTGAAGATGCGGGGTAGGTACCTGTGATAAAGCTCATGCCCCCTTGCCCATCTCAGAATGTCACCTTAAGGAGCTCCCAAACATGCCTAAGTCTTCCCGGGTCTGCAGCAAAAGGTGCTGGGTTTGCCCGTGAGGTGGGCCACCTTGGACCAATGAGGTGGGAATTGGTGGGTATAAACCGCAGCTCCTCGGTGGGACGGTCCTAAGGGTGTCCTCTCCTGCCTCCCAGACAGTCCCCCACGGGGATGAGCCGTAGATAACGCATTTGGTAATACATCCCTTATTTGCTTGCCCTCCTTCACTGTTCTGCTTCTCACTGCCCCACGGTACTCCCCGGCTAGGGTCACTTCCCAAACAAACTGTGGGCACTGAAATCCTTGTCTCAGGGCCTGGTCCTGGGGAACCCAACTACAACACACCCGGTGCCTCGCCCTTTCACCCAGGGTGCGTGGGTCACCTGGAGGCTGGGCACAAGGAGGACTCATGAGCATAAGTCATCTCCACAGCTTCTGGCTCCCAGTGTCCCTGGCTTCCTCCTCAGCTCGGTTGTCTCACCCACACGCCCAGAGTGCAGGGAGAAGAGAGGATGTCAGCTTGCAGCCTCGGCTTGTCCAGTGGCGTCCTGCTCCCCAGATGTGCGTCTTCCTCAGGATGTTGAGAAAACAGCAAACAGCTTTTGGCCGGGTCTGGGAGGGGCAGCTGGGCACTCCATTGAGCATCCCATGAAACGAGCATGAGGCTTTATATTTAGAGGGAACATGGTCAGTGGAAATGAAAGCAAAAGACTGACCCATCATTTCCCGAAGGCACTAGCAATGGCATCAGGGAGCCCTCCTGGGAACTCGTTGTGGGGTGATTTGCTCTCCCATGCTCCAACATCAGAGCCCTACACTCTGTCTTCTTGGAGTTTGTCATGCTCAGGCCCCTAACAGGCTGTCCAACACTATGGCAAAAGCAAGGTAATAAAATATTCATCTGCTGAGGCCAGGGGCTGGAAGTTCTCGCGTCCTCCTGGAGAAGTGGAGTCCTAAATTAAAGACACGCACAGACCCAGACAAAAGCATGGGCTCAGCCAGCAGGCATTCACATATAGCAATGACTCAGCCTTACATATACACAAAGCACACACACACACATTTGCACACATTACACTCTGATGAGATACACAAGCCTGTGCTGATGAAACACACCTGCCACAATGCGAACACACATGGGCTCATTGCATGTACCATGAGCCCCTTTCTGTACACACACATGCATACCCAACCCCTACCATTGTAATTCGAAGTGACATCTTAGTTGGGAGCAAACAGCACATCAACTGGCCCCTGGATCTGAAGTGAGGAAGCTTGGTTCTGTCAGGAAGAAAGCAGACGCCGTGCTGGGGAAAGCAAGGCCAGTGTGACTCAGAGGTGTTTCACAGCTCCATTCTGCCTGGCTGCTCCATTCTGCCAGGAGAAGCCTGCAAGGAAGAAAGCTGCAAGGGATCTTATGCTTCTGGAAGCTTCTATGTCACCACGCTGCTTGTCCAGGCTGGTGGAGGCTAGGACTCTCTGGGGGCGGCACAAGGAGCAGCCACACTGCCACAAACATGTATGCTCAATTACACGGATGCTTTCCGTGGGCGGGGTGGCAGGAGGAGGCCTGTGATACAGCACGTGCCCTGGCCTGGGTCTAGAGAGGTGAAGCCTGCCTTCTAACCTTCCTAGGAGACCTCACAGTTAGACAATCAGTGCCCAGACATAAGGTTTTCAAAACCGTCCCAGCTCACAGACCTCCTTGGAGAATGTCAATGTCCCAGTTCTCAAGCTACTGTGATTTTTTTTTTCATGTGTCCATTTGGCAAACATGGATGAACATCAATCACCCAGAGCTATGGACTGGGTGACAGAGGGAGCTGTCCTCAAGGCCATGAGAGTAGCTGACAGGGCCCAAGCAGGCCATTGCAATTCATTCTTGGAGGAGGCAACTATAGAAGGTTCTGGAAAGTTAAGAGGAAGTTGGGAAGACAAAAAAGAGGTATATGTGTTTTGGGGTATAACGGGGTGGGGGCAGTGTTTGGGAGGGCAGTGAATTCTCAGCAATAAGCTACACTCACAAAAAAAGTCTGGTTTCCCATGTAGGTAATTGTAGACCACGGCTTGTCACACTACAGCATGCTGGCCAAATCCAGCCCATATCCTGTCTTTATAAATAAAGTTTTATTGGAACAGCCACACCCATGTGTCAACATATTGTGTTTGACGGCTTTTATGCCACAACAGAAGAGTCAAGTAATCATTGCCGAGACAATATGGCTCTCAAAGCCTAAAATGTTTACTATCTGATCCTTTACAGAAAAAGTTTGCTGATCCCTAGTCTAGGCCCATCAGAGATTTCCGCAACCCATAGCAGACTTCTTGAACCAAGTTCAGCCCATCTAGAGCCCATTGCATAATTCTAGAATCCAGTATGATTTTCTAGAGCTCAGTATGAGTGACTTTAGTGAAGGGATTTAGAAGTTTGCAGTGAGCTTTTGCATCAATTACCCCATTTAATCCTCCAACAGGCTTGTGTGAGGTTAATGGTAATTTTATCCCAATTTTGCAGATGAAAAAACTAAGACAAAGGGAAATTAAGGGACTTGCTGGCGAAGACATGACTGGAACACAGAGTGCAGGGCAGCCAGACTCGAGCATTCCACGCTCTTTCCAGTGTGTTCTTCTACAGATATTTCTCTGTCACACATTCCACTACTTAGCTGCCCTCCCTGACAATACATCCCCCCCCACCCCCATTCCTAACATCCCTGTTGCCACCGAGAAAGCCTTTTGTGCATTGTGCTGCATTAGTGGGAGAGAAGGTTAGGAGGAGAATCAAATTTCCTTTCTGCATCTGTTTGCCAGTACCCGGTGCACCCTGGGACGTTAACGAACAGTGACAGATGATCTCCAATTGGCCAGCGCATGCGAAAAACCACTGGACCAGGTAATTCCAATCCACCTCCTCGTAACTTCATCTAGGAGGGAGCCCCGCAGGGCAACCACGGCCGGGCGGAAGCCAGTCGGGTCTTCCCAGCGGGACAGAGAGGACAAGAGGGGGAGCCTGCTGTGTCCCCCCAGGAGGGCCGGCTCCCCAGGCGGCCACCTCTGAACCCAAGGACCGTATACCTTTGCTCATTTATTTTCATGGGAGCTGCTCTTGAGTGGAATTGCATCCCATTTATTAGATACAAGGACCTGAGATGTGGCTGTGTTATATCAGACGAGTTCTGCAGACACCCACCCCCCACCATGCATTTGCACACACACGTGCACACACACACACACAGTTTCTGCAGCTCTCTGCTGCTGCCGACCGGAGCTCTGCATGCTGTGGGTAACACATTTAGCTCGATAAAATATAATATACGACGGGATCGTATTTAACGAGGAAAACAGGGCCCTAACGGACAGAGGAGCAGTGTGGCTGGGTTGCCATGGAAACCCCTTGTTCGGCATTTCCTGACTCCTAGGAGATTACATTTTCAACCTTAATGCTGTATTCACATAAGCTTTGGCACTTAATGTCTCTGTTTTCCACCGCCCCTCTCCCTCTTGCTTACAGGCAAGAGACAGCAACTGGGAAGAGGCAGGGAGAAGGAGAGAGGCTTTCTTTCCTGAGCCAGACTGAACCATCTGTGCTCGGCCTTCTCAAAGTGCAGCCACAGCCGTTATCTCCTGTGACCCCCGGCCCGGCCCTGTGTGGGCCGCCCCAGCACTGCATCTTGCATCTGTTGGGTCCTTCCCAGCCCACTGCCACTGCCCTGCCCATCTCTCACTGTTGCAGTAGCTTCTCCCTGCTCCCAACCTGCACCCTCTGGTCCATCTTTGCTGTCTGAGTGATCTTTCTGCACCACAAATTTGTCCATCCTACATTTGGCTTCACAGCTTCCAACAGCCCCACCTGGTACAAAATAAAGTCCCCACTCCTGTGCATGTGAGGATTTCTGCCGCTCTCTCTAACCTCACCTCCAGTCATCTCCACCCATATGCCCAGCCCTCCAGCCTCATGGAGGTGATGATGCATTTGCTGCATGCACCGAGCTCTTCCAGGGTGTGCGCCTCTGCTCGAGCCATGAGCTCAGCCTGGACCACTGATCTCTCCCATCTTCCATACCAACTCATGCTTCACCACCCAGCTCAGCATCACCACCTTGGGTGGGTTTCCCTGGGGACCTCACTGCCGGGGTCCCCAGGACATGTGCCCAAGTGCTGCTGTAAACCTTACTCCTGAAGATTCTCCTGGTCCTTTCTGTACCCGCCTCCTCCACCATCCTGGGAGCTTTGTCAGGCAAGCCCAGGTGTCTCACCTTCCTCACCTCCATATGCCCAGGACCCAGCACGGTTCCGGCACTTAGGAGGTGCTCAATTAGCATTTATGAAATTGCATTTGCAGGTGAGGATGCAGCTAAGCCCCACTGGGGTTCTCTCTCCTCTCTCTGCTCTTCACCTCCTCTCTGCTTGCTCTAAAATCCCAGCGCTGTCCACAGCCGACAAACCAGCCCTCTGTTTCCAGGCATTACACATTGCTTTTCCCTGGGTCCTCTTCAGCCGTCCAATGGCCTGGGACCTGACTGGGCTATTGGAAAGCCTATGTCTGCAAGAGTGAGGCTCAGAGACACTCCAACCCATGGAAGAGCCCACCGTTCTTTCTCACAGGCTTTATTATACTTTTACAAAACAAGGTTCTCAAAGGGGTAGGGAATAGCGACTCATCCAAGCAAGCTCATGCTTAGGAGTTTTATAGTGAGGATCCTGGGAGCCATGGTGAAGAACGAAACCTTTGCTCCCACCATCAGGCAGCGTGGGAACCCAGGGGAAGCCCCTGGCGGGTGGCGGGGAGGTTAGAACAGGATGACAGGCTGTCTCACCCATGCTTAGGGTCAGGAGTGTCTGGCTCCTGCCTCGACTTACCACCTGGGCACCTCTGGTTCGCCTGCATCCACACTGACCCCTCTCACCACCACCAGCCCACCGTGTTCCCCTCTCCTCCCAGCGTCTCCATCAGGCCCACCGCATCTCTCATTCGCCTGGTGCTTCTGCAGCCTGCGCTCCCGGCCACCCATCTTCTTGGTGGCCTTTCTGCTTCTACCAGCCATGCCAGTCAGCTGACTTTCTCAACTATTTACACTGCCCAAGAGAGAAGGTCTGATGGTTTGGTTAACCTCCATTTTCCAAAAATGGGCAAAACTTTTGCTCTAGGCCACCACATGGGTACTAGACCCTGGCCCTGCGGGAGGATGGGATCCGGCACCCGGAAGGGCTCGGAGAGGGCAGGGTGGACAATTAAGAGGCCTTCACTGTGGAGACCCCTTCCTGTGGAATTTGAATAATAAACAATGGGAGGAGAGGAAGGGATGGGGAGAGGCACTTAAAAAACAACAACAACATCAAAAGGGAAGTTTCACACCCACAGAACTCCAGAGAAGATCATTTCACCAACTGAAGGTTTTGAAAAGTCAAAATTGCAACCCACTTGCCCTGCTTGCCTGAGGACTGAGTTGTTCTGGGTGAGGCCACAGGCCTGGGGTGCAGGGGGTGGGGGTGGGGGTTGGGGGGGATACTGGGCAGGAGCAGCCGGCTGCCAGGGCCCTGGCCGAGAGGGTGCCGGCCCATGCACTGCGGATGCTTGCAGGGTGAATGGGTGAATGGGACCAGGGGCTGGGCGCCTTGGACTGTTTATCCCATAAGCCCACCCCCCCCCCACCCCAATGCTTTCCTTGTGCCTGGCCCTGCACCAAGGACACTTCACAGACATGGCCTCATTTCCTCCGCCCCCAGGCCCTACAAGAGTGGCACCGGCGCTGGGCTTGTTGTATAGATAAGGGTCCAAGGTCACAGGATGAGTACGAGACAAGTCAGGATCCAAACTCAGGTCAGAGGAGACAGAAACACATGCTGGCAAAGGACTGTGTGACCCTGGGCTGCAGGGAAGGCAGTGATAGAGGATGTTCTGGGGACCGCTGGTGAAATTTGGAGATTGGAGAGGATAATCGTATTGCATCATGTTAAATTTCCTGATTTCAACAACTGCACTATGGAAACGTAGGAGAATGTCTTGTTCTTAAGAATGACAGTGAAGTATTAAGAGTAATGAGAATGACGTCGCCAACTGACTCTCAAATAGTCCAGAAGAAAAAAACATGCACAGAGAGAGAATGATAAAGCAAAGGAGTCACGACGTGAAGAGTTGGTGAGTCTGGGTGAGAAGTAACAGGAGGTCCTTAACTATTCTTGCCACTCCTTTGCGGCCAGAATTTGAAATTATATCACAATTAAGATTTTAAAGAAGAAAACCCTGAATTCCTGGCTCTTTTAATTTTTTTTTTAGAGAGCATTTGACAAACAATAAATTGCACATAAAGTGTACATTTTGATATTTGACATATCTATGCACCCATGAAGTCATCACTTCAGCCAAGAGCATGTCTGTCATTCAAAAGTCCCCTCACGCTCCTTTGTGACTCCTCCCGGTGCCCGTTCCCATCCCGCCCTCCCCAGACAACCCTTTCTGTTACCATTAAGTTAGTTTGCATTTTCTAGAATCTTGGATAAATGGTACTGTACAGAAGGCACTCCTTTTTGCCTACATTCTTTCACTAGTATAATTGTTTTGAGATTCAGCCGTGTTATAGCATGTTCCAATAGTTCCTTCCTTTTTATTGCTGAACACTAGTTCATTGAACAATGTACTGCAGTTTATTTACCCATTCACCTGGTGATGGACATTTGGATTGGTTTCCAGTTGGGGAATAAACTGAATGAAGAAACTGAATGATTGAATAAAGCTACCAGGAACATTTGTGCGCATGTCTTTGTGGGGACATGTGCTTTCCTTTCTCCTCCTGGGAGTGGAATGGTTAGACCCTACGGAAGAAGTGTGCTGACATTTTAAGAATCTGTCCATTTTCCAAAGTGGCAGTACACCAAGGTCCAACAAGGTTCCAATTTCCCCATGCCCTCGCCTGGCATGGGCTGACTGAGCATCATCAGTCCATTTGATTGGCACCATTCTAGTGGACTCATGATATCTCATTGTGGCTTTAATTTGCATTTCCCTAACAACTGGTGGAGTTGGTATTTTAATGTCATGCCCCACCCTCTCTCTACTTCTCTGGGGCATATGCCCCCCCTGGATGAAGAGGCACCTCCCAAGGCACACCAAGTTCAGTAATCGCCTCCCTCCTGCTGCCCGAGTGGAAAGCACACTCTCCTCAATGGAGCACACAGAAGTGGATGGGCCCAGGTGAGCATGGAGGCGTTGCAGACCCCAGCCTTGGTCCAGGAGCTCAGATTGGCAGGTACCACCCACCAGGTCGGGCCACCCACCAGCTCAGTGTCCAAACCTGGGGCTTTTCCACCAGTGACTCTGATCTTAACCTCAGGACTTTATTCATTTACTCGACAAACACTGAGTCCAACCCAAGTGCCCAGTTCAGTGACCAGCGGAACTCTTTGATGGTCTCTGGTTGGTTCTTAGGTGGTCGGCAACTTTCAGAATAAAATCAGAACTCCTAGGCATAATTTTCAAGGTGTTTCTTGATCAGGTTCCTAAACTTTGCTTTTGTCACATCCTTCCACCAAACCTCTGCTCCAGCCCCAGTGTCCCAGGCTCGCCAGTTCCTTCCTTTCTTCTTTCCTTCCAGCCTTGGTTTTCTTTCTTGCCTTTTGCTCTCTTGGCTGATGGAGATCTTCACAGGCAGCAAAAGCACCAGCCTTCCACGTCCTCACCAGAAGAATTTACTGCGGCCACAACCCTCTGACGTATCCCATGCACAATTTACAAGGGCCATAGTGGGCTGCAAGCTTCTTGGGGAGAGGGTCTCTCCTGCACACCCCAGTCTTAGCACATAGAAAGCTCTTAGGAAACATTTGCTGATGTGAACTGATTTTTTTTCACGACCGCCTCCACCACCGCTCATGGCTCACAAATCACTCCAAATGCTGGAGGTGGAGGTGGCACCTGCTACCTTCAGGAAAGCTTACCTTTGCCACCTTGCCCACCATTACCTGCAATAGCCATTATCATTGCGTGAACACCTGGCCCAGGAGTTTAAACACTGTAGCCAATTAGCTTCTCAGGGTGCATCATCTTAAACAGGCCAGACTCAACAAGATACGAATATGTCCTAGAAGCCTTCTTTGCTTCCTTCCTTCTTTTTTTTTTTGTTCCGGCAGCACTTACCCATCTGTACTTCTACTCCAGAGCTATTCCCACTAGAAATGCTGTGAAACCTTTCAAATAAAATATTTAACGTGTGGATCCGGTAATTTTATGTTGTGAGTTATGAAACCTTTATTTAGGCCCCACCTTTTATTAAGCCTCAGGGTTCTCTTTGGGTCTCTAATGACATTATGTTGCATCAGAATTAGACAGATATTTTACAGGGGGCTGTATTATTTGTTGTGACTCGGTAATGCTAATGTTTAAATTTTGAGTCCTTTTACTGCTGATTAAACCTCTAAAGACTACAGCAGAATTTCCGCTTCACTGCTAGAAGAAAAGAAAACAGCGCGGTTCATATTGAGGAGATCACTTGAAGAATGTGCAGGAAGGTTGCTGCATTTATGAATAAAGCAAGGCATTATCATTTTTAATAGGAATTAAACAGCTAGAGGGAGAAGTCGGGCAATGCTGTGATCAGTGCAAAGGAAAACAATCTAACAATTTTAATTAACTGTATTTTAATAGCTTTAGTTATAATTGAATAATTTAAATACCAAGGGAAACAGTTAAATCTCCTAAAAGCCTTTTTTTATTTACATTTTAAATACAGTTCACGGTGAAGAGATGACAGTGTCTGTGCTGGGGGGGAATGGCTGGAGTGACTGGCAGCTGGGCAGGCTGGCGAGAAGCCGGATGGACCCTGAGTGGTTGCAGGGTGGGAGCTTCCAGGCCCCACCACCCATGGCCAAGCCGGCCCCCCAGTAGGGCCAGGGAGGCAGAAGTGAGCGGTGAGGGGCTCTCTGTCCTCCCAGGGCCTGAAGCCCCCACTCCCACCCCACCCAGCCGGTGTGGCCTGGGGTACGCCTTGATATGCATTCAACATTCAGGCTATATTTATTGCAAGCCTTCCGTAACAACCACCTCGGCAGTAATAAAAGAGTAGAAATAACTGCTGACTCTTACCAAAGGGCTTCCTGAATATTTAAGTCTGGAGATAACCGAAAGTGAGAGAGAGGTGGCCCCTGCCCTTCTAGAGTTTTCCAGCTGGAGGGAGAGACAGACAATAAACAAGCAAACCACCAAATAAACGAAATCATTATAAATAAGGATAAGAGGACGCAAGGAAACAAAACAGGATGCTCGAGTAGAGGCCCAGGAGATGGTGGGGATTATTTTAGATAAGGTGGCAGGAGGTGATGTTGCAGTCTAGACTCTGAAAAAGGGCGGGTTGGGGCTGGTAATGAAGCCTGGAAGAGGTAGAGCCTTCCTAGCAGAGAGAGCAGCATATGCAAAGGCCCGGGGGCAGGCGAAGGCTTGGCAGCATTTTGGAGGAATTGAAAGCAATGAGCAGTGGCTAAAGGACAGGGAGTGATGCGAGGGCTGGGGGGAGACACTGGAGGGTTTTAAGCAGTGGAAAGATGCAATTTGATTGGGGATTATAAGGGATCTTTCTGCTTTCTCCCCAAGCCTTGTGCTGGGGCGTGACCTCCTTCCTCATTCACCCTGTGGGCTTGGTTAGAAAGCTAGCCCCCCAACTTCCAGCCCCATGCTGTGTCTGCAGCCCTGCCCCTCAGCAGCCCCTGTGTCAGAATTCCTAGTATCCTGCACGTCCTGTCCGTGAGCTGGCCTTTGTCCTTCATTCCCTCTGTGTGGAACAGAGTCCTCACAACCACTGCCAACTCCCAAACCATGCAGCCATTGCCTCCCAAATTCCGTAGTCACCACGAGCTGAAGGCTCCTGCTGCTGCCTGCTCTCCCGTTGGCTGGGGGCCACGAAGCTCAGGGACCGCTGTGTGCTGACCAGCGGCTGCACTCTGGGACCCTAGCCCACTGCCCAGTCAGTGCTCCAGCATCCCCTTCCTCCCCTCGAACATCCCCAAGCCTGCTGGGAAAGACTCTGCATGCCCTGCAGCCCAGCCCTCCTGGGCCTCAAAGCCTCAATCAGCTTAACAATACATCCGTACAACCGAACAGCCCCAGCCTCTGCAAAGACCGGACAGTGGGAGATGCAAGACGCACCCAGTGGGGAGCTACTGGGGTCACAGCAGGCCCTGCTAATGGACAGTAATTGGGGTTGCCTCCCCTTCCATTAGGATCTGGGTGCTCCTGTGGCTCTAGGCTACCCTAAGATGCCTGGGGTCCTCTCCTGCTGGGAAAAGGCAGGGCTGTTTCATTAATGGGCCCCCCCCCCCCCCCCCCCCCCCCCCCCCCCCCGCCTCAGCCGGCTCCAAGAACAACAGGGAAAAGCTGCAGTTCATTCTTTCCTTTCACAGCCTTCTCCAAAGGGCTTGATGCAGGAGGGCCAAACTCAGACCCGGATTTAAAGTGGCAGGCCACACCATTCGGGCTGTTGACCAGTGAGTTATAGTCTCAAAAAATGATGACTATCCCCAGAGGGGATGGGGCAGGCCATGTGGGGTGCAGAAAAGATCTGTGGACACGGAGTCAAGCAGAATTGATGGAAAATGAGAATAAAAGCCCACGTTGGCTGAGTGTTGACCATGTGCCCTGCACTAGACCCTGTGAGCCTTGTCTAACTCGACCCTCCCAACTCCCCTGGAGGGCACCATTATCTCTTTTCCACAAAGAGGAAACTAATAGCAGAAAGCACATCACTTTTCCAAAGCCACACAGCTACTACTTGACGGGGAGAGGAGCTTGCCCTGGCTCTGCCCCATCCTGGAGCAGCGTGCTGGATCCTCGCTGCAGCTCCAGCCCTCTGTCCGACACTTGGGGCCTGGCATCCCCGGCCATGCCCTCACTCCTTCGCCCCACAAGCGTTTATGTTGTGCCTCTTCTCTGCTCTCATCATTACCACTTCCAGATGAAGAAATTGATACTCAGAGATGTAAGAGGCCGTATAAACACATACAGTTATTCATGCCCTGGAAACTGGAGCTTTCTCTCAAAGCCTGATTTCTCCGCAACTTCATGACACCTCCTAGTTCAGAGCAGGGCCTCAGGACTGCGTCCAGAATATATGACAAGGGGAGGCAGCGGAGGGCTGGCGCTCCCCAAGGGATAAGGACACAGGGAAAACAGCATGGAGAGTGGCATCCAGCCCCAGGGAGACAAGGTCTGGTTGAGCGACAGCCTGCATGGAAGCTATGGGAACGAGGCCCCAGGGAGCATCCTGTGTGGGAGTGGGCCGCCAGGGGCCCCCTCTCAGCCCCATAGCCTTGGAATGCAAGGCGAGGGTTGAACATGGAGAGGGACCACATTCTGCTCCAGCCCCCAGTGCAAGGGGCAAACTGCACGAGGGGAAACTGGAGGAAGGGAAGGGGAGAGACGACCTGGGTGGAAGGGCCCGGAGAAGGCAGGCCCAGATCAGGGGGTGGCCAAGCTGCAGGGGAGGAGTCGGCAGTCTGGGACTGTAGTGAAACGGTTCCTGCCCACATCTCCCCCAGGGGCCCAGAGGACTTTCCTCCAAGCCACTGGGAAGGTGGTTGGCTGAGAGCACTCACCTGCAAAAGGCTCAGCTAGAGGAAACCACATTGCCAAAGCTCCTTTCCCAGCCAGCCTGCACCCTATGGCTGGTCTACCTGGAGGTAGCAAGTCCTGGCCCCATGCCTGCATCTGGGGCTCCTGGGCTCCCCAAGACCAGCCAAGGCCCAGTGTGGCTCCACTGCAGCCCTGTTCCTGCTTTCTTCCCTTCTCTCTCAGGTGCTGATCCCAAGAACATCTCCCCATTATAATCCGCACACACATCTCCAGCTCAGAGTCAGCTTCCCACAGAACCCAGCCTACAACAGCAACTGACCTACATTTAACACTTGGTCAATAAATCCGCATCTAGCTCCTTTTATGGACCAGACATATGCAGGGCAAGTGGATGCATCATAGTCCTGTGCTTCCATCTGACTGGGGAGCCAGGTGCATCTGTGCCCTGAGGGGTGCTGGGTGCCCTCAGAGGGGTTTGCGCCTGGAGGTTCAAACCAGGGGATGCTCACTTTTCCCTCAGTGCATTTGAAGTGTCCTAGGATTGAAAGGGGGGAAGGGGCCAGCTCCCCTTCCGAGGCTCGACTCCCCACGATGAGCCTGCCTGGCCTTGTGTGCCCCCGGGGAGCCCATGCTGGCCAGAGCAGCTCTGGATAAGGAATACACTTTACCAAGAGGCTCTCCCTGCCTCTCTTTCCACACATAGCTCTTGATCTCACCCTTGGGACTTTCGAGGAAAAGCCCACTCTGGATTGCTGAGTGAATCAGAGAATCCCTAGTGGAGTGAGAATGGTCCTGGCTCTTCTTACACATCCCAGGAATGGAACCAGAGGAGGCTCAGTCACTGAGAGAAGTGCAGAGCACATGTCCGTTGGCAGGGACTCCCCACCACTCCAAGCCTGCAGAGCAGGGGGGTCTCCTGCAGGCAGGTGAGGGCCCTTCTGCAGGGGTCTCCTGCCTGAGCCTCGGCCCCCCTCCAGCCTTGCAGTGTGTCCTACCCATTCATAACAAGCACTTTGAGAAGAAAGGTTACCTTTGGGAAAGCCTGCAGGACTTTTCATCACTGTCATCCCTCGATTGTGCATTGCGAATCTGTAAGAGCAGGACTGAGTGTGCAGCATCTTCCCGAATTGTTGGGCCCCAGGGCCCTTTTGTGTGGGGGATGGGGGTGGGAGGAGGGTCAGTGCTTTTGGGAGAACACACTCTGAATAAAAGGCTGCTTTCAAAAATTTCCAGAGCTGTCCCTGCTCTTGCTCACAGGGAAGGAGGAATTCCATCCTGCAGGAAGCTTGAAGCCGAGCAACATGGGGCGGGGAACAGGGCTGGGTGGGAGGTAGCATCCTCTCTTCTCTCACTTTGTCAGAGCCGGGAACCTCACGGCGTGCCCAGTGAAGGCGGTGTGGGGCTTGTCTGGCAGTCCAGTGGGTGAAGCCCGGGGAGGCACGGGTGGCATCCACGAGGCTGTGCCTCTGACAAATGTCGTGCCGCAGCCTGACAAAACAAATGCAAATGTGCACCAGACTGTCCTTGCTCTCCACCAGTTCAAATGCTCAGACACCGGGGGCTGGCTTCCATCCTCCCTGACATCTGAATTACCGCAAGGCAGGAGGCAGGGCTGGCCCGGCTCCAGGGTGGGGGAAATGATAAACAGATGTCAGAGGACAAAGGGGCAGGATGTGCTGGAAAGTTTGTGGCACCTCGGGCCCTCTTGCAGCAGCCCTTCTCCCTGGGGAACAAAGAGGGGCTCGGAGGCCAAGACAAAGAGAAGCCGGGTGGCAGCAGGGGTAAGGGCGTGGGCTTTGAAGTTCCTCAAGTCCGGGCACGAATCCTGGCTCTGCCACTTGCTGGTTGCGTGAGCTTGGATGAGTTATTTAGCCTCATGTGTCAAATGGGGAAAATAATAGTTCTTCACTCAGCGTGTGGCTTTGGGAGGATTAAATAAGATGATGCATGAAAAGGACTTAGCACAGTGCCTGGCACACGACACCCAACAAGTGTTAGTTGTTTGTTGCTGCTGCTGCTTGGGGAGTGGTTCCTACAAAACAAAACTTTTATTTGTTTGGCAAATACGGACTTAGCCCTGCCCTGTGCGGGTGCCAGGGCACAAACACAGACAGGCTCTGTCCTGAAGGAGCTGACAGGTGGGGAGAGGATGTTCCAAGAAGCCACACTGACCCAGAGTGACATCTAGACTCAGAACCCTCTGGGCCTTTCCTAAATGAGACGGCTGTGAAGGCAGGGGTGGGCAGGGAGGGACAGTGAACCATGTGTCAGGGCCTGTCAGTGTCATCAGCTTGTGACTGTGGATGTCCGTGGGCAAGTCACACCTCGACCAGACTCCTGCTCAGCCTGCAAAGCCCAGTCCAAATGTCCCTTCCTCCCAGAAGCCTTTCCCACTCAGCCAGGGCTCTTCTAGCACTTGGTTGTAGCACTTGCCAAATTCTGTTAGTGCAAATGCTAGTTCTTTAGTCGACTGCCCTTGTGTCTCTTTTTGGACTAGAAGGTCTACTAGGGCAGGAAACACTCAGGGAACAGTACAGGGTGACACTTCTGGGTGTGAGTTCTAGAATCAGTCACACATGGTTTGGGATCCCTTGCATGCACTGAATGTTGTGACTTTGCATGAATTCATCAACATCTCTAAGCTCAAGTCCCTTTAGCTGTAAAACCAAGATGTTAATATGGACCCCCTAGAGCTGTTGTGGGACTTAAAAGGGACGCTACTCACAAAGTGTAATGGCATAGTGGCTGGCACACAGAAATCACTTGGGGGACACTGACCAATGTGATTGTACTTCCATCTTTGTACCCATTTAGTCTTACCCTAGTATCTGGCACCTAGTGGGTGCTCCAGTTAAAGAAAATCTACTCCCCACTCCAGGACTCAGGTTCCAAATCTGTACAATGAGGCAATTGGAATCTTTGAGTCACCTTCAGGTCAATTCTAGGCATCCAAAGGAAATTTGGGATGATCTCAGCCCACCTGTTCAGTTTGCAGATGGAGAAACTGAGGCCATGCAGCTGTGCGGGGGCAGTGCAAGCAAGCAAATGCATGAAGGCCTCTGTGGGTAAGTTGGAATGCTATTTTGGTTGGTTCTGTGGGGCCTGAATTCTCAATAGCCAGTTTTTTTTCCCCATCTGGACCATTTGTGTGCAGAGGAAATATCAAGGTGTATGATGTCAATGCAGTTAAGTAATCCAGCCAGCTGTGTCAACATCTGGAAGTAGTAGAGACACAGCCCCAGAGCAAAAGCAGGGATCAGCACGTCCAGACGTCTTGGGGAGGCTTCTAGACTTTAACCTGGGAGGAGCCAGAGTCAATGTTCTGATCAGAAACTGGAGCATGCCTTCCCGTCTCCCAGGCCCTGAGTTCTGGGGGCTAAGGAAGAGGACAAGGAACCACTATGCCCTGTCTGGGCAATAGGGGAAAATGGATGGACGTGAGCCTTAGGAAAATCTTGCTAATGGCATGTCAGCAGCCACTGGAAACAACTTGTCAGGTTCACAGGGACCTCCCTCTTCTCACTCTTTCCCCAGGAGGCAGGGAGTGGGGGACAGGGAAGGGGGCAGAGGGAGGGGGCGTGGCCCTGCCCCCACTCTCGGTCCCCCAGATAGGAGTCCTCGGCTTGGAAGTCTGGAGTTAAGAGCTTAGGAAATGGGAATCTCTGATCTGCTTTCTCCTTAGAAGTGGCTGTTCAGGACATAGACGAGATATCAGAGGGTACAAGTTCTGCGGGAGCCTCCTGCACTGACACCCCAGCTGTGGTTGAGGGAACTGAAGCCAGAAAGGGACGCTCCAAGGCCAAGGTCAGGCACTGGGCAGGGAAAGTCTCTGGACGAGGGGCTGAGCTTCTCGACTCCAAATCCATGCTCTTCCCTTTAACCCAATTGGCGTCTTGCTGCATTTAAAGGTGTTTTAGTGACATTTATAGTTTCTTTTTAACATCTGATTGAAAAGGTAATATTGTAGGAGACGAAGAAAGCACACAGAAACATAAAATGAATTTGTTACTAAAATGTCTAGCCCGAGCTAATCATTAGAATACGTTTTTTCTCTCTCTGTGTGTGCACGTGTGCACACAGACACACATAATCAAGCACCTTGATCAACTTTTCCCTTTTCTTCCCCATGACCCTTTCACAGTTGTGTCCTGTGAGGTTCTGGAACACAAGGCAAGGGGGATCTGGATTCGGGTTCATTTCTCACAAGACTGGGGTCCCAGAGCCTCACCTCCCTCAAATGTAAAATTGTAATATGTGTCTAGAGTAAATCTAATTAGATAAAGGGCATTCAAAGCAAGTTGCTCAAAGAATGGATGTGTGGCAATGAAGGCAGCTCTTGCTTGGGGAGGGGCGCTTCGTTTCATCCATTGGTCCATCCAGACCAGCCCCCGCCCTCCTCCCCAAGTGCATTTCCAGCTCTCTGGCCTGTTCTTAGGTTACTTCACCCCAGGCCTGCCCTAGAGAAGAGGCTCCTGCTCCAGAATCCCTTGTGGACGAAGGGCTGGGTGGGCTAAGGGGGGCCCTGGAGGCGGCTGAGGGGCTGGATGGCTCTGCAGGGAGGGCATCAGCACCCAGCCCACTTGGCCTGGCTGCAGAGGCTGTCATGCTCACCTCTCAGAGTCACGTTCCCAAACATTTGGAGCTTGCAGATTCTGCTCCAGTCCCTGGACTGGGAGTATCTCCTGCCGCCTCTTGCAGCCCCCTTACCCTGAGTGGGAGGAGTTCCATGCCTGTTTTCCTGATGAGATAAAGAAACTGAGGCTTTTATACCCCACACATACCTCTTACAGAAGGATTTGCATTTGAAAAGGGAGCTGTTGCAGACCCAAGGGAGCTGATGGTGGAACTTCGGGGGCCCTGTCTGTGCTGCTGGTGTATGGGGGCTGCAGGGATCCCCCAAGACCCTGTCCTCCCCTTTCCTGTTGCCGGCACTTGGGATCCGGAACTGAAGCTGTGTTGCCTGCAGCCATCCCCCTCTCCTCCTCTTCTGCCCAGGCAGGATGGGGATGGATGACATCCAGCTGTTCCCGTGGAAACCAGCTGCGGGGCCAGGACAGAGGCTGACGCTGGCTCCTATGGCAGAGCACAAAGAGGGACAGGCACCTGGATCCCACGGGCAGCCCTGGGCATTGTCGTCCTGGGCCTTCGCTGGAAAGCTGGGGTGGGGGTGGGGGTGTCTCCTGAGGGTAGGAAGCCACGGCCTCCCCGGAGAGTCTAAGCAAGAACTGACCACACTTCGCTTTTCTTTTCAGCTGAATTCAGACTTCAAGGGCCAGAGGTGCTTGGGTGTGAGCTCTGCAGGGAGAGGGGCTCCCCCTCCAATGTTCCCTTTTCATAGTGGCGCCTCCTCCTTGGATGTTAGGTAGACAGGATGAGCTGGAACAGATCTCTTAACCCTCTCTGGGTCCCAGTTCACTCATTGGCAAAATGGGCACAACGATAAGCTCCACTTCACCTCGTTCTTGGGAATGAATGAAAAGACTGTTCGAAGCTCTGTTTAAGTGAACGGGGCTTTGGCTGCCAAGCAGACAGGGCATGGCTTCTGGTCAAACTGTCAGGGCATCCAGGGGCCGAATGAGAAGAAGAAGCTGACAGTGAGGTCTCTCCCACCAATGGCTTTCTTGGTTTTATCCTGCAGAAACACAGATTTGGGACCATCCAGGTAGCCAGGTCCAAACCATGGCCCCACTGCTCGATCCCTTTGAAAACACTGCTGCCAAGAGTTGGTTTTCCCTGCTTGCATCCACTAGCTCTGAGCAGTTTGCTGTCTGTGGATTTGCTGTCCCAGCTCCAAAGCCCTCTCAGCTCTGGACCCAGGGGAAGGGAGAGTCACCTGCCTCTTTGTGGCCTCAGCACAGTGTTTTCATTCCACTGTGGGAGGTGCCTTTGAACTTGGCTGGCCTGGGTGGCCAGTGGTTTGGGAGTTTCTCAGAGAGCTTTAGAACAAACCCACCCTCACTGTGAGCTTTTTAACTCTCCCGTGGGCACAGGTTGCCCAGGGAGAAATTCTCTGGCTTGAGCTTTATCTTTCCTGTCCAAAGGCAGCTGGTTCTGAACACCAGCTTCAGGGAACCCACGGAGTCCCAGCCAGGTCCCTTTAATGGGACTTGTCAAGCAGGCCTTGATCCAGCATGATAAGGAGGCCCCACTGCAGGGGACGGTGGCCAGAACCAGCCAAGAGCTCCTATCGTCTGTCCTCACAGACAATCACTGGAGTTCAGTGGCTTCCATTTATCAGGCAGATGTAATCTCCTTGAATAGCTGCCAAGTCTTCCTCTTCCCGGAGTTCCTTAAGATAACTGCTTCTCCAGAGGTGAAGGGGCATTTCCTTCACCAGGAAGAGATGCCATCTGTGCACACATTTGCACAGTCACTTAATTCCAGTGGCAGAGGTTGCAGGTTGCTTTCCACAACATCCATACTGTCTCTCCTCCGTAATAATAATAAAATGGCTTCAGCTAAACAACTACTATTTCTAGCTTCCTTTGGGGCTAGGAGGGATCTGCATGTGACTAGGTTCTGGGCAATGAGATGTAAGCAGCAGTTTAATGGTAACTTTGAGAAATCTCCTTAAAAGAGATAGTACATGCCCTTCTCTTTCCTTTTTTGCTTCCTGTTACCTGGAATAAAGATGTGATGGCTGGAGCTCCAGCACTCATTTTTGGGTCTGGAGGTGACCTACACAATAGGAGCTCTGTATCAGAAAGGTGGGGCAGCAAGGTTGACATTTTATTCTCTAACCCTTTGGAAACACTATACTTGTCCATGGACTTCTTTACAGTAGAGAAAATAAACTAATAGCTGTTGAAGCCATTATTATTATGGGTTTTATGTCACAAACTGCTAAATCTAATCCTAACAGATGCACAATGTCATATTGGCTTATTCATTCACTAATTCACCAATTTTTTTCACTCATTCAACAAATGTTCTCTGTGCTTGCCAGTGTGCCAGATTTAGGGGCTAAAGATGGGTGACACTCAGCTCTACCTCCTAAAAGCTCCTTTCCCAAGTGAAGAGTCAAACATGCAGACATATGTGCCCTGCCCTGCCCCTACTCAACACACTCAGTGGCTCCCCATTGCCTTGGGCATGATGCCCTCCAGCTCCCTACACCTCTCCCCATTCCTCTTCATCTCCATGCTGCACTATTTGATGGTGATGGTGCAGCCTAAGAGAGAGAGCAAGGGCTGTGGAGTCAGACACCCCCAGGCTGAGATCTGACTTTGGCTTGCACTAGCTGTGTGATCCTGACATGTCCCTAGAAAGTGCTAACTGGTTTCCTCATCTGTGAAGCAGAGATGTCAGTAACTCTCTACAAGATTGTTCAGAGGATTCAGAGAAGTAATATATGTACAGCACTCATTACAATGGCTGGCTCACACATTTTCAAAACACCTAATATAGTTATCGCTCTTCATTGAACTCATCCTGTCCCTTAGTGATAACTTTAGGGAGCAGCTGTTTTGGACATGGCACTGTGTTCTCAATGTTTATCCCTCCCCTCTCTTTTATGGAAGGTTCACCTCCCCCCCTTGCCTGATGACTGGGTTCTTAGAACCCTGTGTGACGTTGCCCCTTGGGGACCTTCCCAAAGCATCACAGCAGGCTGAGTTCAGTGCCCCTTTTGGTGAGTCCATTCTTGCCTGTCCCATTTCATGGACATTGTTATTTATAGGCTGGGAGTTAATAGGATCAAGACCATGTCCTTGTTTTTCTCTTTCTCCCCAGTCATAACTGGTGCTTAGTAAATGCTTGCTGAGTGGATGGATGGATGGATGGATGGATGGATGGATGGATGGGAGGGTGGATGGATGTTGGATGGATTAGTGGATGGATGGATGGATGGATGGATGGGTAGATGGATGGATGGGTGGGTGGGTGGATGGATGGGTGGGAGGGTAAATGGATTGAAGAGCTGGCTCCAGTCAGTGAGGTAACTGTGATAGTAGGTGAATGTTCCAAGTGCCACAGGAGGAAGTGGAAGGATCTAACTCACCTAAGTGAAGGAGAAGGGGCAGGAAAAGACATTTGTGCTGGATATTGATGGGTGGGGGTCTCTAAGGTGAGCAGTTACCTGTACACAGTTATACAATGAGTGAGATGACCTGCATTTGGTTGCACTGACCCCAAGTGCTGGGTACTTTCCACAGGCACCACACGCCAAAGCCTCCTTCTTTGAGCTGAGGAGGAGAAGCGAGTCCAAGTGTCCCTGCTTGAGACTCTAAACCATGGGGCTAGCACATGCCCCATGTCTGCTCCTTGGGTGAGCAGTCATGAAAGTTTATAATGAGGGGGGTCTGATGGTGTTGGGGGCAGTGAAGAGTACTTCCTCCTGGTCACCCAGCTGGTGGGTAATGGAGAAGATCCCAGAACCTCAGACTTTTAGGACAAGATCCCATCTCCTTCAGCTTCCCCATGCTGTCTGGGGTGGGAGGGGGTGGGGGAGCCAGAAAGCTTGAGGTTCACCCTGGTCTTCCGTGATAGAATTAGGAGGAGGGGCTTGGCAAGCTGCTGCAAGGAAAAATAGGGGTGCACGTACTAGTGAGTCTAAGGTTAAGGTTTGAATAGTTCCTTTAATTCATCCATTCACACATTCACTTATTCTTTCATCATCCATTTATTCAAACACATTTATTCATCACCTCTTAGGTATTAATCACTGTTCTAGGCGTCATGGGAAACAAAACAAATGGGATCCATATCTCCTGGAGTTTACATTACAGAGCAGGGAGAAAGAAAACAAACAAGGTAAGTCAAACGACTGCAGGCAGAGCCAAGGGAAGTGCAGAAGATGAAATGGGATCATAGAAGAAAGTAGCCGTATGTTGACTGGGGCTCAGGAAGGAGTCAACTGTGGTAAGGTTTAAGGGAGAGCTTTCTAGGGTTTGGATGACATTAGAGACGGGTCCCTTGAAATGTTCTGTCCCCTCACAAAGTGCTCAGGAGGCCCACAACCCAGAGGCTGGAGGAGGATGGGAATCACAGGACCACTCTCCTGATAGCTCTGGGGAAAAGCTGGTTGGGAGCATGTGGCTTAGGCATGGAGGCTAAAGTGGGGCCTCCCTCTTCCCTCACTTTGGAAGCCAACATTTGGTACTGGTATTTGCTCAGCTGTGCACAGGGAGGAAGGACGGTGGCAGACTAGGTGGGGGCAGGCCCAGGCTCAAACCACCCACCATAGCAGAGGCTATTGTTTGCCCCCTAATGACCTTAGTAATAGGATTCCCCATTTTAATCTGAATACATGGCCAACAAAGGAAAGATCACATACCCTTGCTTTCCTTGAAGCTTGACTGTGTTCTTATCAATGGATGCAAATAGAAGTGTCATGCAGTCATTTCTAGGGCCTTCCTTGAAAGGCAGTTGGCTCTTGACTTTTGCTCCCTGTTCAGCTCTCCTTCCTTTCTGCTAGTGGGACCCAGGTGTGCTGGCTGGTGCCACAGCAGCCATGTAGGACCTTGAGGGGGTCTTAGGAATGGAAGGCTCTTAGTAAGGGGCTAATGGTTTGTATCTCTGCTACTTGCCTAATCAACATGGTGATGCAGCAACATGTGTAGAAGGGATGGAAACAGGGGGAGAGAACACTTCAAATTCAGGCCAGCCCAGAGGACAAAGGAAATAGGAAGCCCAAGATAAAGGGGCAGCTGGCCCCCAGGGACCACAGCCTCCCTCAGTCTGCAGCAATAAGTGCAAGAGAAGGTCATTTAACATGGTGGGCCTGCTCCAGTGACCACAGCTGAGTCAGCACCTTGAACTTGGGCCCATCTGGTTGTCAAGTCTCCAGCTGAGCAGCCCTGGGGAGGGAGGATGGAGAAGCAAAGAGGGGCAGAGGTAGGCTTGGCAGAGAAAAGAGGAGGAGCTCCTCTCTGCCCTGATGCAGAGCGGCTCTAATGGGAACTGAACTCTGGGCAGACTCCTTGTTGAGTAAGATTTATTTTAGCATCCGCCTTGTAGCCTGGGGTGCCAAACGGCCCCACCGTATCCCTGGTTCTCCCGTTGTCAGCCACTTGGCCTGGATGACTTCTTGTCAGGGGGGCTGGGTCTGCTGACCAGAGAGGCTGATGTCAACACGGCCACAAAAAGTAGACAATGTGGTCTGACTTTGAGCCACTTCCGGAGGATGTGGCAGTCTGAAAAATAATCCCCAAACTGTTTTGATAGTTTATGGGTACTAAAGAGGAGACGATAAAAACCTGGGACTTTGGATGCTATGAACTCTGGTAAGTGCTGGCCTGTGGCTGCCCTGGGCTACTGAGCTGGAGGTGGGTGTGTGGCGACAGGGTGTGGCAGAGGTTTTACCGCTCCCCTGGAGGTGGGACACACTCAGGCACAGCCCCAGATCGGCCCTGGAGACGGGCTGTCCAGGAAGGTCTGGTACCCACACACTGTGAGACCACATGTCCTGATCTCGTCGCTATATGTAACCTGACAGGCTCAACTGCTGGCTGCTATTCTCCTGTTACCAGATGAGGGGTTTGGGGGGAGTTTTGGTTGAGAAAGGGCTGGGCTGCTGTGGCTTCCCTCCCCCAGGCCACGACCCCAACCCCCTTGGTTTTCTCTGCCTGATCTGCCCTGGGCCACTCCCACCCCAGGCCCTGCTTCCCTGTATATGTCAAAAATGTCAGTTTCAAGAAAAAGTCAAGTTGAGGTCTTTTTGACCTCTCAAACTGGAATGCTGCATGAGGATCTAATTTCCCTCTCCATTTCTGGTTTTATAGCTCCAAAATCCACATGGTGGAATTTCCACTGCAGTTCTGATCCAAAAATTGAAAATGCATCATCCATTACACCCAATATTTGGGGCCCCCAATGCTCTCTCCTGGTGGTGTCCTATCCACGGGCTCAGTCAGGAAGCTTTCACCGGGCAGCACATCCCTTGTGTCCATTCATTAAATGCCTGTTAACGCGTTACAGGACATTACAGGGAGCAGGCCCTCCAGTGAATGCCACCAGCATTGTGGAAAGCGTCAAATGCCACCATGTGTGATGTGAGACATCATCTCCTTGGACTGCTCCCTCTGGTCTCCTGATGGCCATTCTCTTCCTGTGGTCCTTACCTGCCACCATCATCCAGCTCTCACCAGCCAAGGAGGAGGTAGAATTGGGGAGAGGAGCTGTGGGTGCATCTGGCATTGCATAGACCAGAGTTTCTCAAACTCGGCACCACTGATACTTGGGGCTGGGTGGTTCTTTGCTGTTGGGGGCCATCCTGTGCCTTGTGGGTGTTTAGCAGCATCCCTGGCCTCTCCCCAATAGGTGCCAGTAGCAAACTCCTCGCCCTGTCCAGTGTGACAATCAAAAATGTCTCCCCAAGTTGCCAAGCGTCCTCTGGGGGCAAAGACACTCCTAGCCGAGAGCCACTGTCCCAGGGCAAAGAGTCCAAGGTGAGAGGGGAGGGCTGGGCTCTTTCTGAGAGACAAGCATCATCACGTCCCTCATCAGCTGAACGAGACGGTGTACCCTAGTGGCTGAAAGCGTGGCCTTTGGAGCTGACTAGCCTTCTTCACAACCCATCTCTGCCATTTACTAGCAGTGTGCCCATGGGCAGGTTACTTAAACTCTCTGTGCCTAGGTTCCTTTGTCTAGTTATGGGGAAAACAATGGTAGTCCCCTTTCTGAGCTTTTGTCGGATGGTAATTACAGCAACTCGGAGCTTGTGCAAGGTTAGGTGCCGATGAGGTCTTCTATGGGGAGGTTGTACCTTTGTATCATGATTTTCACAGCTTCCCTTTGCTGCCTGAATAAAGTCTGCTGCATGGAGTTCAAGGTCTCCAGGGCTTTGCTCTTGGTGTTTGGCCCTCAGCCAGGATTCAGGAGCCCTATTTTGGTTGCAGGAGTCACTTTCTCCAGAAAGCCTTCCTGACATTCCCTCTCATCTCCCTAATCAGATCCTAGGTCGAAGGCTTGCATGCATGTAGTTTATTTTGGGAAGTGGCCCAGGGAACCAGAGTGGGCAGAGAAGGAAACAGGTAAGGAGAAGTTAGTCCAAGGATGCATCATTGAGCTTGTTGCAGTTTTGAGCAACTGGGGACCTCCTGAGGAACCCTGTGGAAGGTGCCTGAGGAGGTTGCACCCCAGATGGCCAAGAGAGGAGTGTTTGTCCACCAGCTCACATTCATTGGTCCAGGTTGTCCCAGGGGGTGTTGACCCCTCACAGATCTAGTTATGCTCACATACCAGCAGAGCTGAGCAGGCTCCCAGGTGGGTAGAAGTGCTCTGGGATAGGAAGGTGGGGGCATGCGGCACAGCTGGAGTTTGGTGCTGTCAGGCCATGTTGCAGGGCCACTGGATGTTGCAGCTGTGGCTGGAGCAAATGGGGGCCAAGAAGCTGTGGAAGTGGCATGAGAACGTCTGACACATTGTACCTCTACAGTCCCCTCTGCTCTCCATCCTTCTTTGTACCCCCTCCACTCATCATCGTATTCTGCTATTGCCCATTTGTCAGTCTTGCCCCCAAGGAGACTGTGACTCCTTGTTAACAGATTCTGTGTTATTCTTTTCTATATACCCAGGCCTGTAGAATACCTGGAAGAGACTGAGTTTTTAATTAAATGCTAGTTGAAAATGAATGAATGAATGAATGGATGGATGGATGGATGGATGAGGTGTAGGTTGGCCAGAACCCAGCCTTCTAACCCCGTTGCTCATGGATCTGCCTGGGGCTGTGATAAAGCCAGTCTCCCAGGCACACAAGCTCTGTCCCAGCTGTCATCAGCCTGAGAATGAGCCTGGTCTGGAGGGGAAGGTTACAGGATTGGATGACACCAATGCCTGGAGGCTGATTTCCTGAGTCTCTTTGCAACTGATCTTTGCAAAACATGACCTCAGTGAAGGTTAGAAGTGACCAGAGTGAGCTGCCACAGGGGAAGGCTGCCCATGGGACGCTCAGCTTTAGCTCTGTCTCTCTGCAGAGCCACAGGTCCTGGAAAGCGGTTAAACAGACAAATTCATCAACAAGTCAGAAGAAGTGCTGGGCTAAGGAGCGATGGCTCAGACCCAAGACTCAGGAAAAGAGTTCAGTGCCTTAGGGCGTGTCAGGAGACAAGAGCTCTTAACACTGGGACCCTTATGGGTGGCAGGCACCTGAGCCAGCACCTTCTCCAAGGAGCCTGTCCTACAGATATAGACCTCGGGGTCTGCCTGGGCTGCAGGGAGCACACCCCAGATCCAGACAGCAGGTCCAGTTTCTCCTCTCTGGTTTGCACTATAGGTTGCACAGTTCTTAAAGAGCTTTCATATATTATTTTAGTTTGGACCCCCTCCACCCACCTACCCACCCAAAGTGGATCCTTATACAAGGACATGGGTGCAAGTGGCTTATTTGGGAGGTGATCTCAGGAAGCAGGTATGAAGAAGCAGGGAGAATGAGGTAGAGAAAGAGGAAAAGCCCACCCAAGGTGCTTTAGTGAGGTCCACCGACTCTGGAACCCCTTACCCCCCAGCAACTCCCCAACAATTTCCTTGTGTGCACGAGTGCACTGCTGGAGAAGGCTGAGTGCTGGAATATGCAGAGTTGCTTGGTCTGTGCTGGAGGGGAGAGGCTGACAGTGCGGGGTGAGTCTGTTTGCAAGGGTGGGTCAGGAGAACGTGATACAGGCCCCTGAAGTGTCTGCTGCAGGCCCAGGGTTGGACACATAGTTCACAGCCCCGCACGACGATTTCCACCAGGGTGCCAGTGGGCCCCAGTGAATTGTCCCGTGTTCCTTACCTAACCCTCGGCATGTGGTGTCACAGCCGCGCCAACATGGCGTCACGTAGGATTGTCTGCTGGGTCACCTCACACTCTAAACAACCTGAGAAGGGTCATCAGACAGGGCTAACCTGTCCAGCAAGGAATTTTCTGGAAGGATATCAAGGACTCTCGGAATCAATGGGAGAGCTGGAAGCACAGAAATGGAAATGGCCCAGGGCCAAGAAAGATTGACTTTGGGTCAGTACCTGCCCTATGGTTGGGGGCTCAGAAGCCCTGATTATCATCCCATGAGAATTTTTCCAGTAGGGGAGAATCAGTTCCACAAAAGGAAATCAGCTACAAGTTCAACTTAGTTTTACTTTTTGACCCAGCATTTCCACTCGTAGCTATGTACCCAAGAGAAGTGACAACATATGTCCATTCAAAAACTTGTACACCGATGTTCATATCAGCGTTATCCATAATAGCCAAAATGTGGAAACAACCCAAATGTCCATCAACTGTGAATGGAAAAACAGTATGTGGTATATCCATACAACGGACAATTATTAAGCCGAAAAAAGAATGAAATTCTTATATACATGGCAGCATGGATGAACCTTGAAAACATTATGTACTTGAAATGGATGAACTGTATGGTACGTGAATTCTATCTCAATAAAAGTTCTAAAGAAAGCAAAAGGAAATCTGGGCCCGGGTGGGGTTTACCTGGGGTGACACTTTGAGGTCATTCATGGCTTTGCTCCCCTTTCTGTATGAAAAATCAGGGTGTGGTTAGGAGAGGGGAGTGGGTGCTAGGCAACAAAAGACTGCAAATGCCACTTCCCTTTCCCCTGGGCAATTTGTGTGATTTATAGAATTCTAGGTATTCATACTTGCTAATGCTGGACATGGGAGAACTGGGGGCCAAGCTATTTAATAAAGCCCAGCTCCTCATCCTCATGGGCTGAGGTGATGAGCCAAACCTCCAGGAGGAAGACAGGACACTCTTCCAGGACAAAGGACACCTGTGACACAATGGGGGGACAGCGGTATTGGATGGAGCTGGCTTTGCGGTGTTGGCATTGTGCCGGCCTAGGGGAAGGGGCTAGAAGCCTCGATCTTTGTGTCCCTGGAGGGTGGCCCATGTGAGGCATGCCCTGTCCAGTGCTATGTGGTTCTCTGGCTGCTCCAGTACGGCTGTGTCTCCCTGCAACAGCTCATCAATGGGCCTCTGTCTCTTTACATTTCAATTCAGCCTCCAGGAAGGCCCATGGCTTCCCAAATGGCATCTGGTCACTTTACAAGACAAAGAACCCAAAGCCTAGAGCAACTTAGTGCCTTGCCTAAGACGGCTCTTGTGGCCCACTTGGGCCTCCAGATCCAGTGATTTGTTCCTGGGAGGGTTTCCAGAGCAGCTTGGCAATCCGCAGCCTGCTGGGGCCCTCACACAACTCCCATCCCCCACCCTCGGGGGTAGGGGGCACGGGGTGTTCTGGGCATGGGCTCCACAGCCATGTTTCCATCTCTGGAATTGGCTCTCCTCTCCTTGGCCCTCCCTACCTTCCACGCATCCGGAAACAACTGGAGAAGCTGTCCACGGGGAAGATGTGTTTCCCTCTTGACCAGGGCCTGGGTGGGTAACAGAAACTGAGCAGGCAGGTGGCCTCTAGTCCCGATGTGTTCACACGAGGTCTTTCAGTGCAGACCCTCCATTTGCACATCCAGGGATTAATTAGGCTGTAGCTCACAGCTCTCCGACTTAGTTCTGGTTCCAGAGACCAGCCAGCCGGCTTGTAAACACTCCTCATTTCCTTTCTCGCCAAGTGGACATTTTCTTTGCCTTGGGCTGCAAGGCTCACAGTGGGCAGACTCTGGAAACTGGGGAGTTTAATCGGCACCAGGGCAGGGGCACGCACCGACATGGAGAAGCTGACGGACAGGAAACAGCCAATGGCCATCGCCGTGAGAGCGAGAGGCCTGATGAGAAAATGACCCGGCTTTGTGCTGTCATCTGCTAATCCACACAGAGGGTTGGTTTTCCCTTTTGAATTTCACAGCCCCAGTGTAGGTGGGCTGGGGGGAGGCCTGTCAGAGGGGGAATGGGAGAGACAGAAGATTTGATAGAGCGGCAAGCCGTTTATGCCATGTTAAAAATAACTGGAGGGATCTATGGGGGTCTTTGTGAATTCTCAACATATTGTCTACAGTAGAGGAAGGCGGGGGAAGCAATGGGCATGAATTGCACCCCTATTATGTGTAGATGCTCTGCCAGGGGCTCAGCAAACATGACACCATTTAGACTTATAACAGACCTGTCCAATAAATGACCCAGAGAGGGTAAAAAAAATGCTCCAAGGCTACATATCCAAAAATGAAGGGGCCATTTCCATGGCCCAGGAGTACCTGACCGCAGGGTCAGGCAATTCTGGAGAGAAGTCATGCTGCGACATGTGGCAAGGGGCTGCATCTACTGCACGCTCACCTCACCCACTCCCCCTGCCCACCAATTTACGTCTATCCTCCTCTGGAGCACTCTGGGAGGTGGCTGCCATGACTTCCGTCTTATGCATGCAAGGACTGAGGTTCAGAAAAGTGCACTAAGCAGGTGGTTGTCGTGCTCTCCAAAGAAGCTTCTCTCTCTCTTCTTCGCCACTTCTGTGATCTGCTAAGTCTATTCCACCCACCCACCCCCCCTGCCCCTTTTTCTTGTTCCAGGAAACCACTTGAAAGCATTCCTGCCCTTGCTACAGAGCTCCAGGTCAGCTCACATTCCAAAAGCATCTATGATGAGGGTATTTTAAGAGCTGGTGAGCCATGCAGGACAATTCGGAAAAACAGCAGGTTCTTCCCTGGCACGTGTTCTAGGGAGGTGGGGGCCCATAGAGATTTGGTTCTTCTTGTTGGCTTGTTTTTGTTTTTCCTTTTGCTGGAGGGAGAAACAGTGCTACTGAAAATACAGCTTGGGGTGAGAACAAGGGAAATATTAACAACAACAACAAAAACTTACTTGTAGATGTACCCTATACCCCTCTCCTCCAAGGGATGTCTTCCAACCCCCAACATCATAGGAGCTTGCTAGAAATGCAGATTCCTGGACCTACCAGAGACCTCCTGAATCAGAATTGGCATGTGACAAGCTTCCCAGGTGTCAGGCTTGGAGAAGCCTTGGTCCGTGCCATCTTAGCCAAGCACGTATCTGTATTTCACCTGATGCTCTCGTAGGGAGGTCGCCACGGCCCTCCAGTGCAACCTGCCCAGCACTGGACTCCCCCAAACCAAACCCACTCCTCCCTCTGTGCTCCCATCTTCAGGGCTCCACTCCCATCGCCCAGGGCTGGACCAGAGACCTTACTTCCTCCTGCTCCCCATTTTCCACATCCAAGTCTGGTGCACTCGTGCCAGTCCCCATGTCACTGCCCCATCCCACAAACCCCTCTCCTGGGCTTTCTGTCTCCCATGCATTCTCCATGCTGCGGCCAGTGATCGTCCCTCCACATAGACCTGAAAGTGTCGCCCTGCCCACCCCCCATCCAAACCCCTGGCTGGCTCCCCGCTGCTCTTGGAATAGGTTCCAAGCCCCTCCGGGCTGGTGTGATCTGGTCTCGCTCAGCTCTCCAGCCTCTCTCTACTCACCCCTGGCTCTCCAAAACAATTTCAGGCTTTTGTTCCTCTGTCTATAAAACGTCTTTTTTCTCTGACTGCATTATGATTTTTTTCTTTATCGTTGGTTCTCAGCAACTTGATAATGATGTATTGTCATTTAGTTTTCTTTGTGTTTATCCTCCCTGGGGTTTGATGAGCTTTTGGGGTGTGTGAGTTTATAAGTTTCATCAAATTTGGAAATTTTTAGCCATTATTTTGTCAAAATTTTTTTGCCTCCTTCCCATTTCTGGAGCTCCAATTACACTTATGTTTGGCTGCTTGATATTGTCTCATAGCTCACTGAGTATCTGCTAATTTTTTCAAATCTGTGCTTCATTTTGGATAAATTCATTTGCTAAGTCTTCAAGTTAACTGAACTTTTTTTTCTTATAGTATCAAATCCATTGCTAATCCCATCAATCATTTCAGATTTGTATACTTTGACTCTAGAACTTACATTTGCTTCTTCATTATGTCTCCTACTTCTCATCTGGTTGTGTTCCTGTTTCCTTTAAAGGTTTGAGCATGACTGTAACAGCCGTTTTGCTGTCCTTGTCTGCCAGTTTCATTATCTCTGGTATTTTTCATTTCTATCTATTGATGGATTTTTCTTCTGGTGAAAGTGTACATTTTCATGCTTCTTGGCATGTCTGGCAATTTTAGGTGGATGATGGACGTGGTGAATTTTATATTGTTGGGTGTCTGGATTTTGCTGCCTTCCTTTAAAGGGAGTTGGATTTTGTTCTAGAAAGCAGTTAAGCTACAGGTGGGATATCTGATCATTCCTAGCCTGCTGTGTGATTTGCTAGGGCAGGTCTGGAGAAACCTTAATTCCAGGGATAGTTCAGCGACTGCTAAGGGCTGACACCCCGAGGTCACACTGCATGCCCCAGGCCATCAGTTGGGTTCCTCCCTCTGGTTGTCAGAGTTCAAATGTCCCCTCACCCCACATGAGCCCTAAGAATTGTTCAGCTTACAACTCTCCATGCCTTGTTTGCCTGGCTTGGTGGACTTCCATGCTATGCCAGCTCAGCCTAGTACTCATCAAAGGCACAAGGGCCCCTCTGCAGGTTTCGGGAGCTCTCATTCTGCGTGGCTCACCACATCAGTCTCCCTGAACTTTGATTTCCATCTATTAACTTAGTAAGGCTGTGAGCTCTGTTTGACTTCTTCCTCCCTGGGGTGATTACAGGGCACACTTAATCTGTTTCCCTTCTCTTGGGGAATCACAGTCCTGTGCTGTGTCTTGTGCCATGTGCTGTCAACTGTCCCATTTGAAAAGAGTTGCTTCACATATTTTCTCCATTTTTCTGGTTGTTTACATTAGGAGGATAAGTCTGGTGCTTCATACACCATCATGCTCCAATTTCAGAGTTTTCCTGAGAATCTGATTCCCAGACCTTCCCACATTGCCAGGAATATTTAGCACAATGGTGGCATACAATTTGGGCAGTACATTGCAATGGACAAAGCACCTTCCCGGTTTCTAAAATTGTTTTCATAAAAAGTGCACAAGGTGACTGAAACAACAAGGCTCAGGGCTGCTCAGGGTTGCTCAGGGCTGGACTGATTCCAGATTCCATGCTCAAGTGCCCTGGTTCTGAGACTCCGCTCCATCCCTCAGGGCATGTGATGGAAGATGCTGGTGGTTTTTCCTTCTAATGCACAGCTGCACAGACAGCATCTACCTGCCAAGCCCACAAGGCAGCTCTATTTGTTGCGATGTCATACTTTTTTATTTGGAGCAAACAATTCTGCTATCACGGCAGTGTGTTATGACTCTGGCTGAGGAATTTGTAGTAGGAGCCCAGGAATCACTAGGGAAGAGAGGGCTCCGTGGCAGGCAAGCCTGTTGGGAGTGGTGATAAAGCTTCCCTCTTAGGGGGGCTGGCGCAGGCAGGGATCTGTTACCCAGGTGGGCTTCAGGCTCTGTCACTCCCTGGATTAGAGAGCTAGCCCGATGATGGTGCATGGCCTTGAGAACAGGGGATTTTGGGGGTGGGAAAAAAAAAGGTAACAAGCCATTTATCAATCACCCGTTTTGTGCCATGAACTGTGTAGGAGCAGTATATCACATCAATCTCACCGTGTTCTCCATGGGGAATTTTTTTTCAATATTACAAATGCAGCATATGCTTATTTAGAGGAAAAGGTAGAAACAACCCTAGAATAAAATATACACAAAAACACATCATTTTTTAATTCTATCATTCAGAGACAACAATTTATCAGTTTGCTCAATATCTTTACGGAAGCTTTTCAAAACAGTGTTATTGAGGTCTAATTTACATATCATAAAATTCACCTATTTTCAGTGAATTTATACATTTTTAAACTTACCACCACACACACACAGTTTGGGACACTTCTATCACCCCCAAAAGTTTTCTTGGGTCCATTTGTAGTTAATCCCTGCTCCCAGCCCCAGCCTCAGGCAACCACTGATCTACTTTTTGTCTCTTATCTATTTGCCTTTGCTAGAAATTTCATGTTAAGTGGAATCATATAATAGGTAGTCTTTTGGGTTGTGTGTTTTTAACTCTGCATAATATTTTTGAGGTTCACCGTGTTGCTGCCTGTATTAGTGTTTCAGTGCATTTCTTATTGGTTGAAGATCATTCCATGCTGCGGATGAACCAACTGGTTTATCCATTCATCAGCTGATGCACATGTGGGTTGTTTCTAGGTTTTGCTGATTATGAATAATGTTGCTGTGAACACACTCGTACAAGCCTTCATGTGGTCATAGGTTTTCTTTCATTGGGGAAGGCATCAAGGAGTGGAATTGTTGGTCTATATGGAAGGTGCATGTTTAACTTGTTCGAGAAACTATCAAATGGTTTTCCAAAATATCTGCTCCACTTGACATTCCCATAGCAATGTATGAAAATTCCAGTGTCTCCATATTCTTACTAACGCTTGGCATTGTCAGTCCTTTTGATTAGAGTCATTATGTAGGGGTGCAGTAGTGTCTCGTTTTGATTTTAATTTGCAATTCCTTAATACTAATGATGGTGAGCACCTTTTAATATGCTTATCGGCCATTTATATCTTCTTTGGCAAGGGGTTTGGTCAAATTTTTGGTTCATTTTAAAAATTAGATGTTTTCTTTCTTATTGAGTTTTGAGAGATTTTTAAAATATATTCTGGTTACACATCTTTTATCAAATACATGATTTGCAAATATTTTCTCCCACTCTGTGGCTAATCTTTTCATCTTCTCAGTGGAGTCTTTTGAAGAGCAAAAGTTTCATTTTGATGAAACCCTGTTTGCCAATATTTCTTTATAGAAATATTTTTATGGTAATATATTTTAATAGGATAAGAAATATACAATACTTTTTTCTCTTATTACTAACTTGATGAATTATGTTAATAGATTTCAAATCTAGCATTCCCAGATTATATTCTATCTAATCATAGTTCATTATTCTATTAACATACTGCTCAAATTTGATACATATGCTTGATTTGGAATCTTTACATGGAAATTCATAAGTGATATTATCTTGTAGATTTTTTATATATTATCTTTGTGAAAACTGGATATCAAGAATACTAAAACTTATAAAATGAATTAGGAATAATTTCCTCTATTTAAAAAACATTCTGTAATAGTTTATATAATTTGGTAATTATCTTATTCCTTGAAATTTCACAAAAGGAAAAAAAACATGCTTTGAAACTACTTGAGCCTGTTGTCTTTTTAAAAAAGCGTATATTTTTAAAAGATATAATTCATTGGCTTTTTTTTCTCAATTTCTTCCCAAGTTTTGCGCTGATGAAATTTTCAATTTTTCTTCTTGAGACAATTTTGGCTATGTGTAGTTTCACAGAAAATCATGCATTTGATCTTGACTTCAAGATTTTTCACAGAGCTGGTAAATATATATTTATATATGTTTAATTTTTATTACAGGTGTTGTAGGCTTACAGAAAAATCATGCAGAAAATACAGAGTTCCCCATGGCCCCCTCACATACAGTTTTCCCTATTATTAACACAATACCATGTTACAATTGATGAAACAATTTTATTATAATTATATAATATTAATTAATTATAATTATACTATTAATTATAGCCCATAGTTTAAAATACATTCACTGTTGTTTGTGTTGTACAGTCCTACGGTATTTTTATTTTATTTTTTTTATCCTAGGAACATATAGAAAACCTAAAATTTCCCTTTTTAGCCACATTCAAATATACGATTTGGTGATGTTAGCTACATTCACAGTGTTGTGCTACCATCACCACTATCCATTACCAAAACTCTTCCATTATCCTAAACAGAAAACCTGGACCAATCAAGCATCAATTCCTTGCTCCCTGCCACCACCTGGGCTCCCGGTAACCTGTAGTCTAGTTTCTGACTCTATGAGTTTGCTTATTCTAATTATTTAATATCAATGAGATCATACAATATTTGTCCTTTTGTATCTGGCTTATTTTACTCAACCTGAGTGATGTATCAGAACATCATTCCTTTTTCCCGCTGACTAATAATCCATCGTAAATGTACAGATCACATTCTGTCTGCCCTTTCAGCTCTTGGGGAGCACTAGGCTTGCTTTCATCTTTGGCAATTGTAGACAGTGCCGGTATGAGCACCAGTGTGTAAATATCTGTTCAATCCCCTGCTTTCAATTCTTCCACATATACACCTAGAAGAGAGATTGCCAAGTCACATGGTAAGTCCCCGTTTAGCTTTCCGAGGAACCACCGAACTACATTCCACAGCAGCTGCAATCCCCATGAAAAGTGCTCCTTTTCCTTCACGGCCTCTCTAATACTTATGTTTCATTTTTTAAAAATAATAGCCATTCTAGTGGATGTGAAATTGTATCTCGTGGTTTTGATTTGCATTTTCCTCATGATATTGAGCATCTTTTTATGTGCTTATTGACCATTTGTAGATCTTCTTTACAAAATGTCTATAAAAGCCTTGTGGCCATTTTTTTTAAATGCAATTTTATTGAGATATATTCATATGCCCTACGATCATCCAAAGTGTACAATCACCACAATAAATTCTTGAACATTTTCATTACTCCAAAAAAGATAAGAATAAAAATTAAAAATAAGAATAAAAATAAAAGTAAAAAAGAACACCCAAAATGTCCCATTCCCCCTAAACCCCCTTTTATTCATTTACTTTTTGTCCCCATTTTTCTACTCATTTGTCCGTATACTGGATAATGGGAGTGTGAGCTATAAGGTTTTCATAATCACACATTCACACTGTATAAGCTACTTAGTTATACAATCGTCTTCAAGACTATAGGCTACTGGATTGCAGTTCAACAGTTTCAGGTATTTCCTTCTAGCTATTGTAATACATTAAAAACTAAAAAAGGATATCTATATAGAGCATAAGCATAACTTCCAGAATGACCTCTTGACTCCATTTGAAGTCTCTCAGCCACTGAAACTTTATTTTGTTTCACTTTGCTTCCTTCTTTTGGTCAAGAAGGCATGGTTTATCTCCACTACTTTTCTTAATTGGTCAACTAGTTGTTTTTTATTTTGTTGGTTTCTCTGTTATCAACTCCCTTCACCCCCATCCATGGTTATGATCATCCCACTTGGTTTCTAAGACACAGCAATTGACAGATTTTTTTCTTTTTAAATACAGTTTTATTGAGAAATATTCACATGGCATATAATCATCCATGGTGTACAATCAACTGTTTACAGTACCATCTTTATAATTGTGCATTCATCACCCCAATCTATTTTTGAACATTTTTCTTACACCAGAAAGAATCAGAATCAGAATAAAAAATAAAAATTAAAAAAAAAAGATACCCTCCCCCATCCCACCCTATTTTTCATTTAGGTTTTGTCTCCATTATTCTACTCATCCATCCATACACTGGATAAAGGGAGTGCCATCCACAGGGTCTTCACAATCACACTGTCACCCTTTGTAAGCTACATTGTTATACAATCATCTTCAAGAGTCAAGGCTACTGGGTTGGAGTTTGGTAGTTTCAGGTATTTACTTCTAGCTATTCCAATATATTAAAACCTAAAAAATGTTATCAATATAGTGTGTAAGAATGTCGACCAGAGTGACCTCTCGACTCCATTTGAAATCTCTCAGCCAGTGAAACTTTATTTTGTTTCATTTTGCATCCCCCTTTTGGTCAAGAAGATGTTCTCAATCCCATGATGCCGGGTCCAGATTCATCCCTGGGAGTCACATCCTGCATTGCCAGGGAGATTTACACCCCTGGGAGTCAGGTCCCACATGGGGGGAGGGCAGTGAGATCACCTGCTAGGGTGGCTTAGTTAGAGAGAGAGAGAGAGAGAGAGAGAGAGAGGGCCACATCTGAGCAACAAAGAGGCACTCAGAGGGAGACTCTTAGGCACAATTATAAGCAGGTTTAGCCTCTCCTTGCAGCAACAAGCTTCGTAGGGGCAAGCCCAAGACAGAGGGCTCAGCAATCAAGCCGTCAGTCCTCAATGTTTGTGAGAACATCAGCAACAACCCAGGTGAGGAAGCCCAAAACCTCTGCACCACCCCCCCAGCTCTTCAGGAGGGCCCTGAATATATATTTTTATTCTCCACCCAAATTACTTTAGGATGTGTTACTATTTCATTTGAATCTGTACAGACCTACCATAGCTCACTTCCTTTTCAAAGTTCCATGTAATTGTGGTGTTTGAACAAACTGTAGAAGTTATATTGTTTAGAAAATATAGATCCTACACCAAATAAACATCTTATCCTTTAGTCTCACATGGAAGTTGAAGTTTGAACACATAGTCAGTTTCAACCTTTACCCTTTGGCCCGATTTGCTCTAATCTTAACCAGATCTGCTTTATTCATATCTCTAATTGAAGTCTGGGCTCTGTTTCAGCTTTTTTTTTTTAACAGTTGCTGTATGCATAAATACTGATATTCATATCTGCTGAGCTCTACCTCTGAGTTTCAGGTGAATTGACGGATTTTTTAATACCAGTTTTGGGAAGTCACAGTAGCTCTTTAAAGGGGTTGTCATTTTCCCCATTTTACAGATGATGACATTGGTGTTCAGAGAAGTTATAGCATGAGGAGAATAGCAGAGCTGGAACTGGACACAAGGCAGCCCTTCACCCCAAGGAGTGATGAGGTTGCTGGTAGTAAATGACAACCCTGCCCCCCACCCCCCACACAGAGGCCATCAGGAAACAGCCAGCAGTTGGGTGATCACCTGTCATCTCAGAGGCGCATAAGTGATCCTAAAACCCTCCCTTCCCTGCATGTGATCTCTTACCATCATCCCAGCCCTTCTCCATAAAGCTGCAGGGCCAGAACTCTAAGTCCCCAAGCTATAAGTTTGCACATTGAGGCCCAGAAATATCAGGACCACGCACTCATCCCTCACTGTCAAGGATATAATGGCAGATGGGATGGGATCTGTGTTGGAGCATGTATAGGAAAGCAAATCAGAAGGCCAAGCATATGTTGGTCCCCATCAGCACTGCCCAGAGAAAAGAGGCTGAATATGACAAAACAAAATACTGTGGTCTTTGGAAAGATGTACTCTGAAAGGGTGAGAGAAGGGTTATGTTACCAAGATCTACCACAGCCTGCTCTGTCTTCCTGGCAATCCCACCCCTCCCCAACTCTACTGCCCCCACCCCCCAAAAACAAACACACACTTGAATTCCAGGCTCAGTTGGAAACCCACAAATCATACAGTGTTACCCAAGTTTCTTGCCATTTGGATAATGTTCAAACATCTGGTCACTATAGAATTCTGTCCCCTCTTGTGAGTTACTAAGTAGTCTTTGGACTTCTAAATGAGACAGGAGGACACCCTGTAATGGATAGCCAGGAAAGTCTCAAAGCCCAAATGCCCCTTCCTCCGTGAAGCCATCCCGGATTCCCCCCAGGTGGAGTTAGTGCTCCGTCTTCAACCCTCCTGTGAGGACTGCCTGTTTTACCTCTCTGTTGGCTCTCCCCCAGGTCCACCTTATGTTCATTCACTCAGCGTTTATTGAGATTCCTCTCTGCTATGCAACTTGCCACAATGATGTACACATCAGACACGGTTCTTGCCCTCATGGAATTTAAGGTCTAATGGCAGAGAAAGAACATAAACAAATACTTAATTACAAATATGATAAGGTTTCTAAGGAAAGAAGTCAAATGGTGACTGGGGTTGCTCCTCTGAAAGGTGACAGGAAAACTGAGAACAGAAGGAAGCAACGAAGTCAGCAATGTGAAGAGTGGTGGGTGAACACACCAGGTGGAAAGAACCACCCACTGAAGGTGCGTAGGTGAGGAATGAGGGAGGGAGGGACAGCAGGGGATGGACGGACGGGTGCATAGGACCGACCTGCAGCACCGCTCTCCCTTGGGGACCCCAGAGTCTTGTTCATCCTCAGCACAGCCCTTGCCGCCCCTGAGATTTGATTCGGTATCCACCTCCAGCTCAAGAGTGACGGTCCTTTAGCATGATAACTAGGTCTGACTCACTACGGGTCCCCAGTTCTGAGCATGGGGTCTGGCACTGAATCAGACCACAATTAATAAATGAGCAGAGTTTCTGGGAATCCTTGTTTGTGAAATAATAGCTATAGGAATTACTTGCCAACCAGGTCAGGGACCATTTTAAGCCCAGCTGGAACCTGACAGGCAACTGTACCTTTCCTCTACTGCATTCCACGCTTCAGATCCTCATCTGTCCAACCAAAGTGGCTCTGCTTGCCCCGTCTACATCCCAGCATCTACTTTAAGCCCACCATCCAGGTGAGGACACGTGTACAGGGCACGGCTGCACTCCTGAGCCACAGAGGTGCACGTGAGGATGGTACTTTCCCCTTAATCATTGCAGTGGTGTTCGAGAGAGAAGCTTCCGGCACAACTCGGGCCTTTTTAGGCCTTGGTACACTGGCTCCCTGGAAGTTGTTAGCTGGGAGTGCCTTGCCCTTTCTCTCCTCTCCAGGAGTGCTGTGCGGGCACACCTGTCCAGAGGGGACCCTTAGGAGACGTCCCTTCATGAGGAGCAAGCCCGACGTGTGTCGGGAAGTGCATAGTGATGGACCCTCCTCTCCTGCTCTCCTGGAGGACGGAATGTACTCAGCAGCAGCCGCTGTGGTCGTGACGGGAGCCCCCCTTACATCCTGGTGTGGTCAGAGCCTGGCGAGCAAGCCCCCTGGTCATCAGGCACCATCCTGACCTAAGCCAGACGCTGCGGGACAGGGCTGTGGTACACAGCCCGGCCGCTGGACTCTAAGGAGGCGCCAGGCTCCAACAGGGGTGCCCGTGCCCTGGAGGATCTGGCGGCCGGGGGCCTGGGCAGGTGGGGGAAATCCTTCTCTCCCAAGGCAAGAGCAAGAGAGGGTGTGGGCTCCAGAAATGTGAAAACGCTGTACGGCTACTTTCACAATAAATTACTCACACATCGGGACAAATTAATAAGCCACTGTTTGAGCTAGTTTTATCGGGTTACCAAAAAAGTGAGCATTTCGGAGGCCGGAAGGGGGTGGCATGATGTCCCCTCCATCCCCCATCACCAAATTGGTTCTATTTCATCACCGGTCACGAAGAGTGCAGGCATAGGGGCTCATCCCTGCCAAGTCACTCAGAAGCCTCCATCTATTTCTGTTTTGGAAATAGAAATACCTACAATAAGTGATTATACGAGCCATAAGTGTCCCGGAATTGTCCTCTGTGGCAAAAGTAAAACTTTCAAATTAAATGACTTCTCTGCTTCCCTAAGGTTGGTGAAGACAGACTTGCAGATAGAAATCCCTTTGCACTTCGGCGCAAAGACAAGAATCAAGAGGGATGGCCCCACCCAGCCTGGCCTGCTGCACACCTGCCTCCGCCTGCCACTGCCCCCCTTGCCAGCTCCCTCCTGGCTGGTTTCTTGACATGTTCATTGCTGTGCTCACCAAAAAGCCATCAGCAGAGTCCTGCAACTGGAGAAGTTAAGGGCAGGCCAGCAACTCCTTGGGGATTTCAGCGGATGAGGGACAGCATAAGAGGGTTTGGAAGCATTTCACAGAGAGGACCCACACATCTACACACACATCAAGCGAGGCGTTGTTCAGGGAAAAGAGTTTGCATTTGGAGGCTTGGGGGATTGCAGAGAGATTTTGCAAGAATTAAAAGAAATGAATAGGAAATAAAACACACAGCCAGCAACACAGGATGTGACTCCTGGGGATGAATCTGGACCTCACATCGTGGGATTGAGAACATCTTCTTGACCAAAAGGGGGATGCAAAATGAAACAAAGTTTCAGTGGCTGAGAGATTCCAAATGAAGTTGAGAGGTCATTCTGGTGGGCATTCTTACACACTACATAAATCACCCTTTCTAGGTTTTAATGCATTGGAATAGCTGGAAGTAAATACCTGAAACTACCAAACTCCAACCCAGTAGGCTTGACTCCTTGAAGACTATTGTAAAATAATGTAGCTTACAAGGGGTGACAGTGTGATTGTGAAAACCATGTGGATCGCACTCCCTTTATCCAGTGTATGGATGGATGAATAGAAAAATGGGGGCAAAAACTAAATGAAAAATAGGGTGGTGTTGAGGACGATTTGGGTGTTCTGTTTTACTTTTATCTTTCATTCTTATTTTTACTTTGGCACAAGGAAAATGTTCACAAAAAAGGTTGGGGTGATGAATGCACAACTATATTATGGTACTGTGAACAGCTGATTGTACACTACGGATGATTGTATGGTATGTGAATATATCTCAATAAAAAAAAAAAATCACACACACAGCCAACAATTGCAGAGTGTATACAATGTGGTAACCTTCCTGTTAAGCACATCAAAATCATTTTCAGAACTCTAGTGGATGGGTGTCGTTATTAACTGTAGAGGTTAAATAATTTCCCCAAGGTCATCCAACAAGTAGGCTGAGACTCAAATCCAGGCCTGCTTGGACTTGATAGCTCATGTTGTTAATCAGTGTACAGACACACAACCACAATGATGACAACAAAGAACCAGGCACAATGGAGCTGGAAGCCCTGGGTTCATATCCCAACCTACTGCCAGTTTGCTGGGATACTCCGGAGATTTTCCTTCGGTGCTGTGGACCTGTTTTCTCATTGGGGGACATGACAGGTTTGAAGTAGAAGACCACTTAGGCTCAACTCTGTAACTCACCTCTCTCCAGCCCACAGATGAGGACAGTTGGGCTCCGGGACGGGGCCACAGAATTACGTGGCCAAATGAGTGTCATAGCTTGCCAGGGCTGCTATGGCAAATATCAGACAACGGGTTGGCTTAAACAGCAGGAATTTATTGTCTTGGAGTTTTGATGGCTGGACGTCCAATGTCAAGGGACTGAAGGGCTTGCTTTCCCCCAGAGCCTGTAGCTATCAACCTCCATCACAGGGTGATCTCTCTCTCTCCTTGTGTCTGCTCCTCTCGTTTCTGCTGACTTCCAGCTTCTACATCCATGTCTAATTTCCTCTGCTCATGTGGACTTCAGCCATATGGATGAAAACCCACCCTGATTCAATTTGGCCTTTTCTAAACAGGATCTTGCAGGATCACAACTGAGTCTGCACATTAATAATAACAACCTCTTCAAAAGTCCTATTTACAAATGGGTTCCCCTCCCCCACAGCAAGGCGGGTAAAGACTTGAGCATGTCTTTTGTGGATACATGACTTAATCATCAACAAGGAGTTTTCAGGGACATCTGCTGCAGCCCATCCCTGGGGCCTTGACGCCCCATGACAACACGCCCAAGAACTGGGCCTCTAAGTTCTGCTGTTCACGCCTCCCGAGGTGGGCATGACTGGGAGGCCCAAGACTGCTCGTGCTGCCTTCCGAGGGGGATAAAACAAAGTCTGCTCCCCGCCAGGCTGGAGCACTCTCAGTGTTCTATTCTATTTACTGAGCAAATGAAGTCTATTTAGCAGGACTTCCCCAAGTCCTTGCTACATGCTGGCACAAGCAGCAGCTAGCATGGAAACCTGATGGCAGCCTCACCAGCATTGAATTCTACCCACCCATTGTCACCAGGAGTCCCTTTAAGACCCAGTCACTTGACTACCTCCGTCCCAGGGGATGGGAGATCCAGGGAAAGCCTTGACTCAGTTAGATGGAAAGAAGCATATTTCTAAGCTTCTAAGGGAGGAGCATCAAGTGGAATAAATGGTATCCAGTGGATCTGGTCTGAACCTCTTCTGACACTTATTGGCTGTGTGACTCCAGACAAAACCATTAACCCCTTTATTTTTAGGTTTTCTTCTCTGAATAATAGAAATATAGAAATCTAGAAACTGAAATTGAAGCACCAGAAAGGAAAGGTGCATGTGTGTTCAGGGATGCTCCATTGTCTCTAGTGAACTGAGAAATGAGATAGCAGAGTAAGTGCTCAGCAGAAGGGGACTGGGTGGGAGCACTGCTTGTCTCTCTGTGTCCTGTAGCATGGAAGACGGTGCAGCCATTCAAAATCATGTTCCAGTCGGCCTGGAGGGGTCTCTGATGCACAGAAGTGCTTATAATATGATCCCATTTTGTAAAATCAAGAGCAACAGAAAGTAAATTTACATGTGATTATGTGAGGATGGAGGAAGGTATGTGAGACACACTTCAGATTATCAATGCTGGTTGCCCAGGATGTCGGGAGATGGATTACAAGGTGAAGGCATGTGAAGAGAGGAAAACAGAGAAATCAGGAAAGAAAAAGATAAGCAAAAGGGAAAAGGTGACTTAAGGTGTCCTTATGCAAAACAGCAGGCCCGATGCAGTATTTGAAAGCCGATGTGCACAGAGACAGATTAAAGGTTAAAGGGTGGTCAATAAAAGATGAGTCCCTAAATAGGGCACTTTACCTGTCTCAGGGGATTGTTATGAGGGTCAGGTGACATCATCTTAGGTGGGGATGAGAGAATGGGTGAAAGCCACACGCTAAGAGAAGATCCCAGCCTACCAACACCAGGCTGGGGCTTTCCTTCATGCCGTAAGTGCCTCACAGAATAATCAAGCGCCAGACACAGTGCAGCGATCACCTCGTTGTTGAACCAAGGACACTGATTATTAGTCATTCTCTCAAGCTAAGAGTGTGAATCAAAACAGATGACAATCCCTTCACTTTAGCTGGGAGAGGTTCACCCCGTCAACCACAAGCATTGTAATCATGATGTCAAAGCAGCAATCATATTTCAGTTTAAAAATAACTGGAAATGCCCACTCAAACTAAATATTTGACAAGTGGGAGACTAAAGTGCGGCCCCAGCTGGGTGATTTTTGACATTAACCCATGATCAGACATGTGAAACCCATGACCGTGAGAGCCAGGAGAGAGCCTCCTCTGTCCCCAGGTGCCTGCTTTGTCAAAGCATTTTGCATGCCTTCTCTAAACAATACTCTGAAGAACCCTATGTAAGCTCCCTATTTTACAGATTGGGAAACTGAGTCTCAGCGAGGCTAGGTAACTTGCTCAAGGTTCCGCAGCCCATATTTGGTAGAACCAGGATGGAAATTCACAGCAGCCTGACTCTAGAACCCACACATTTAATCCTACTCTACAATGGTGTGGCTCCAAACTGGGAGATTTGTGAGGCTTTAACCATCTAGATTTCTATGTGAGTCCACGGTGGTTCCAAAATAGCTTTTCAAGCCACCAGTGGTCGCTTAATTATGGTGTGTCTTTTGATATTGTTGGAATGTGACATTATTCAGTGTATGCATCTGCAATGGGATACGACTCGTAGGTGTAATTTACATGTCCTTTGGTGTGTTATTAATATGCACTCTCAAAGGAGGTTTAATTTTGGAAGCATTTTCCCATATCATTGTGAAGAAGTGTGAGATAATTGGAGCAGTGCCCCTTGAAATGAAAAGAAAAACGCCCCCACTGCTCTCTAAAAGGTCACTAGTGCACTCCGAGACACCAGATCAGTGGACAAGTCTCATTGTGCTTCTTCCTCCACTTTGCTGTCACATGGGACACTGTGGCTGTCCCCTCCTTGTTGACTATATCTCCTCCTTCCCTGCTGGGGCCTCCATGAATCCTGGAAACCCAGATGTGCAGAAGCAGAGGAGATCTTGGGATCAACATCACTTCAAGTCCCTCAGCCAATGCTTGAACCTCCTTGACAAAAACCTGGCTAAGTTGGTGTCCCACATTTGCTGGAATGTCTCTCATGATGAGTGACTCACTTCCTAAAAATATAGTGGTTCCAACTTTGGGTGGCTATAACTGTTGTTTTTGGGCTCAAAATATGGAAGGAACTTATATAAGAAAGACTTCTGCTTCTTGATGCCAATTCTAACCCATGGGCAGCAGACATTGTGTTCCTCTTTCATGTGACACCAGTCCCTCTTTCACATGACCATCCTGCAAAGAGTTGAAAACAGGGATTGTATGCCTTCTGAATTTTCTTCAGGCTGAACATCTACACTTGCTCCTACTAGTGTGATAATGTTTGAACATGTTCAAGATTGTCAGTTTTCCTCTCCAATTGTGGGGCAGACTCTTGGGTATAAGACTTTCGGTGAGGCCTGAGTAGGGAAGCCTTGAATGGGATTTTGACCACCTTTGCTCTACAGACTCTACTTCTATTAATGCAATCCCAAATTGTTTCCAGCCAGTGAGAGCTAGAGCACATTACAGATGCATATTGAACTGCTAATGACCAAAATTCCTGTCTTCTCTTACAGAGCTTGCTTCTTAGATATTGATTGCTCTCTCACCTCATGCTTGTACAGTTTTTGGACACAATTGCAGAAACTTATTTTTCCCCACCACTTTTTTGTCATGTAAGTTTTGTTGCATTGCCATAACCCATTGAAAGCTTTCTGATTGGAATACTCCCATCCACCTCATTTGTCATCCCTCTCAGTTCAGCGGCATCCATAGACATGATAAGGAGCTTTCTATGCCTTCATTTAAGTGTTCACAACATTTGTTTTAACAGGAAAGAGCCAAGGACAAAACCTTATCTCAGCCCCTGGAGAGCTTCTGAACTGACAAGTTGAACTGGAATGAATTAATCAGTGAGCCCTGGGTATGGTTCTTGACATGGTTGTAAGTCCACCTTCCAAACTGTATTAGCTTAGCTAGATTTGTTCATGTTATCCAAAAGGATATAATAAAAACCTTGGAAATCCAAATATACTGTGCCAAAGTGCATTTTCCTGATCTAATAATTACAAACACTCAAAAAAGGGAAGAAATAAAAAGAAAGAAGGAAGGGAGGGAGGAAGGAAGGAAGAAAGGAAGGAAAGGAGGGAGGAAGGGGAAAGAAAAGAATAAGGCTTTACCAGGTCTTGTTTTAAATGGACACCCTGATTGCCAGGAACGAGAATAAGTTCACAACAACGTGAAACCATTCCTCCAATGTCTGGATCATTGCTCAGGAACATCAGGCATGGGCCTTCACATCATTTTTGAAAGCTGGCTCAGCCTTGCCCATCTTCAATCATCCCTCAAACTTTTTCGGGGACCTGCTCTCTATCTGGCACTGGGCTAGCAGCTGGGGTCCAAAGGACAGGGAATTTATGGTCTGCATCACGACACTTAGCATCTTCACTTCTCCCTATCTCACAGCTTCTTCGCATTTCTAGCCAAGTATGAATGATCTTGAGTTCAAGTTCTCTTTTAACCCAGTGGCCAGAGGTCTTGACTTAATTTAAAACGTCAAGTGGGCTGCCCTTCCCTCTCTAGAATCCCGAGCTCCTCCTTTCATTCCAGACAACATTGCCCTGGGTTGGAACGACAAAGGTCCATTTCCATCATGGCACAGCTGCATTCTCTTTTTGAGCTTGAGCAGCAAGTTAATTTCTTCCTTGTCCTTCTTGCTCTGAGTACAAATTTAAAAGCTCATTCCACCCCCCCACCCCCAAGCTTCTGTCTATTCAGGGCTCTGGTCTTTCTGACACTAGTGAATTAACCAGAACTCTTGCATTTGCAGTGCTAGAGCATCCAATGTGAACCAGCTGAAGCAAAACAGTAATTTCTTGGCTCGTGCAACTGAAAAGTCTGAGGACAAACCACGCTTCAGGAATAGTTGTGTTCATGGGTACAAACAACATCATCAGCACCCAATTACTCTGTCTCTCAGTTCCCCTTGGCTTCATTCTCAGAGAACACCTCTGGCTTCCCAGAAGTTCCAGGATTACATCTTCATTGTCGCACAGAACAAAGAGAAACACCTCCTTCCTGATCACATAAGTAAAAGGACCAGGGTTAGCACTGAGTGGAGCTTGGCTTAGGTCACATGTCCACCCTGAACCAATCACCGCTGCCAGGTAATGCTGTGCTCTGATTGGCCAGGAAGAGTCACATGCCTACTCCTGAAGGTGAGATTAGAGACAGCTCCATGTTACCAGGGAACTGAGAGGAAGGCAGGTTTCCCAGGAGAACATTTGCGTACAGCTACTGAAAGAAAGAGCAGTGAATGCTGAGTGGCCAAAAAAAATGCCCAGAAGCATGCTCTGATGTCTCCAAGGTGCCTGACACAGAGTAGCTACACAATAAATATTTGTTAAATGACTTTTAAAAATCCTGATATCCCTTGTACTCTTCTTACCTACCCACTTTCACTGATGTTCTCACCATGGTGCCCAAATAGATCCTTGTGGTTGTCCACATAAGAGCTGTTTTCCCTTTCTTCCTTGTAAATAAAAGCTGATTCAGCTGAGGTCTCCACCCTTCAGGGAAGAAGATGCTCTAGGGTAAAACTTGAGGGGTCTAAACTAATGGTTCTCAAGCTTCAGGGAGCTCAGAAATTCCTGAGAGCTCCTTAAACCACAGATTGCTGGCTGAGACAGGCAGCAGCTTTTGAGAACCACTCTCTCCTGGACAGGATAGAGTATAGCTAGAAGGTGGGGCAGGGCTCCAAGAGGGCAGACCATCAGAAGGGTCACAGTGAGGGGAGAGAGGAGCAGAACTAGACGGTGGCCATGGGAATGGGCTGGAGGGGATAAGCGGGAGGCTTACTGTCCTAGAAGCAGAGGCCCTGCGCTCATCCTGAGATTAGACGTGGAGGCTGAAAGAGGAACCAAAGACTGCCCCCAAACGTTGATGCTGTGCAAAGGAGAATGGAGAGGCTCACAGGAATAGGGAATGGAGAGGGAATGGAGAGGGTAGATGATGATAACTCCATTCTGCACACACAGAGCAAGAAGTACTAGCAGCCACCTCAACAGAGTTGTCCAGTAGACAGTTTGGTGAGCAGAGAAGAGGGGCTGGACCAGAGAGATGAGCTGTCAGCAGCGCAAAAATGTCCGTTGGAAGGCAGAGGGTGTTTTAGAGGTCAGGGACATGGGGAAGAAAAAGGAGAGTCTTCAGCATAAAGCATCAATGTTTAAACAGCAAGAAATCGAAGCAGAGAAGGATTATTTTATCTATTAGGATGGCTTCAACTACAAGCAACAGAGCACGTGATCTGGAATGGCCTGAATAATAAGACTCAATTATTGCCTCAAGTACTATGTCTGTGGGCTGGTGTTTCCAGGGTTGGCTAATTTCCTGGTTCAATGATATCGTCAAGGACCCAGGTACTTTCCATCTTTTTGCTCAGTGAACTGACTTGGTCCTGCGGCTTTCCCTCACAGTTGCAAAATGTTTTTAGCAATTCTAGGCATCACATCTGGACATGAAGATCCTCAGAGGAAGGAGACCACTGGTTCTTTTCAGGGTCTCTGAGTTCCCTGATGGCCTGTGACCACCCTAATCCAATTACTGGCAAGGAAAGTGAGATTCCCTATTAGACCAAATGACACAGCTGCACCAGCTGCACCTGGGGACATGGGAGAAAGGAAGATTTTCTGTCCACCCCCCACCCCCCCCCAGATCTACTGAGTCAGAATCTCTGGGGTGAGGCTCAGCAATCTGTGTTTAAATAAACTTCCAAGGGTGATTCCAATGCATGCTAAAGTTTGAGAACAGCTGCTCCAGGAAAAAAAAAAAAAAAAAAAAAAAAAGTCAAGCAAGCCAACAAACAAAAAAGCCCAGGTTGGATGATAATGCTACATCTTGGCTAAAAGAAGACTCAACAAAAGTCCTTCATGACTTATGAAATGAAATCATAACTCCTTACCAGGGCTTTCACGATGCTTCATAATTTTGGCCACAGCTTGTCTTTCTACCCCAGCACCCTCACTCCCTGGCATATCTTTCTCTCTGGCTTCCTAAAACCATGGTCTGTCATGGGTTTATGGCGTAGCTAGTGTTCTGCTCCACTGTGTCCACCTACTTATTCTTCTTGGTTAATCTTCCCCAAGAAGCCCATGCAAACTCCCTGTTACTGGTTGAATTGTGTCCCCTCAAAAAGATATGCTGAAGTCCTAACCCCCAGTGACCTTATTTGGAAATAGCATCATTGCAGATGGAATTAGTTACGGTAAGATGAGGTCCTACTGGAGTAGGGCAGGCCCCTAATCTGATATGACTGCTGTCCTTATAAGAAGATGGAAATTTGGCAGGAGACGCACAGGGAGAAGATGGCCATGCGGAGACGAAGGCAGAGGTTGGAGTTAAATTGCCATCCACCAATGAATAATAAGGATTAGGGGCCACACAGAAGCCAGGAGAGAGGAGGGAGAGACACTTCCCAATAGCCTTCAGACACCTAGATAGTGGACCTCTAGCTTCCAGAACTGAGAAAATTAGTTTCTGCTGTCTTGAGCCAACTAGTTTGCGGTGCTTTGCTACAGCAGCCCTAGGAAATGAAGACACTCTCCGAGGTGGGACTCAGTGTTCGTCCCTCTTGTGCAGTCCTTGAGAGGGCAAACCACCCCTGCAGCACTACGGGAGACCTCCCTGTCCTGGACTCAGCTTCTGGAGGGCAGATGCTTGTCTTTTCTCAGTGGATTATTGATCAAGTGCCCAGCACTTAGCTGGCTGTTTGAGTTTCCTAGGCCGAGCAAAGCAGATACCATGACATGGGTTGCCTTTTAACAGCAGGAATTTATTTAGCTTACAGTTTGAGGCCGTGAGAATGTCCAAATCAAGACATCATCAAGGTGATGCTTTCTTCCTGAAGCCCAGCTGCCAGCGATCCTTGGCTCCTCTGCCACATGGCAAGGCACATGGCGGTGTCTGCTGGTCTCACCCCTCTCTCCTGGGTTTTGTTGCTTTCAGCTTCTTGCTTCTGTGGGCTTTTTTTTCTCTCTCTGTATTTATTCCATTTATAAAGGACTCCAGTAAGAGGATTAAGACCCATCCTGAATGAGGTGGGTCACATCTTAACTGAAGTAGCCTCATCAAAATGTCCTATGTACAATGGGTCTATACCCACAGAAATGGATTAAACTTAAGAACGTGTTTTTCTGGGGTACATTAAGCTTCAAACCACCACACTGGCCCACCCTAAAGATTAGGTGAGTGAATGGCGTTCCTGAGGGCAGGAGCAATGTCTTTCATCTGTGTGTCCCTTACCCTGTGAGCGCAGGAGACCCTCTGTAAAATCACAGCTGAAGAACAACGCGTCTGAATGGCTACTGCCCCCCTCATGCCACAGCAGGAAGCACATGGCTAAGGGCGTCGCTGCAAACACCAGGCAGATCTACTTGTGATCCTGGCTCTCCCCAGGTAACCAGCTGTGTGACCTCGGGCAAATTCTCTATGCTCATCGAGCTTCACAGGCCTCTTCCGTAAAATGAGATGATGCATAGCACCCAGTTATTCTTATTTACACAAAGTGAATTGAGCACCTAATGCACAAGGCACCATGCTTGCTGCACAGTAAGGCTCTGTAAGTGCCAGCTGTTAGCATTTTATGACGATCATTCAAATATTATAAATGCACAGGTGCCTCAACTGGGTCATTCTGGTTTCAGCGGCTTCATTTCTAAAAGTATCCAAGACAGGATGACAAGGGGCTCGTAGAACTTGGCCTGAGGCTGCTGAAGCCATCTGACACAGCCAGTTGGACCCAAATTCACCAAGAAATCATTTTGTGTGGCCCAAGGTTTCAGGTGAACTCCATGGGTGCTGGGGAGGAAAGAGCAACAATCCACCAAGAAACTAAGATGCAGTTCTACTGCAAACACCCTCTCAGCCTTATCTGCCTGCCTGACAACCTCTTCTTCATCCCTCAAAATATAATCCAGACAGTCTTTCTCTGGGAAGCCATCCCTGGGCCTTTAATAGTTACTCCAGCTCTGACGTCACAACCGCCCCTGGCTCTTACCTCTGCTTTATCTGTGTCCTCACCGTGTGAGGCTCAATGGCTGATGCATCTGTTTTCTGCAGATGCTCGTGAGTTCCTTGGGCCTAGCTCCAGGCCCAGCACTAAGAGGGGGTGAAGTTGGCAACTCCCTTCATCTCCGGGTAGCTTTCGTGTGCTCTGGAGGAGTCTCATTTGGCTCTCAGACAACCACTGGGAGCTCCAAGTGGTGTGGCCTTGATGACTCAGGTGAGGTGGGGGGACCAGTGAGCCCTGCTCTGTGGAACACAAGGGAGGCCTGGGTGGCCAGAGGGGACAACAGCCTGAGGGTGAATGGATTTATGGCAAGGAAGGATATGGGGGGACATCCAGGGCAGGAGGACAGCCTCAAGAAGGCAGGGCAGTGAAGTGCCCTGTGCCTCCAGGGAGGCCATTCTGGGTTCTTATTCCCTGGAACTCAAGGCAGCTGATCCTGCCCCCTCCCCAGTGCAGATGGGGCCTAAGCCCTAGTTAAAAATCTCCTAGTCCCAAAGCTCCAAGTTCTAGTTAAAACCACCCAGGATTTGCTCATGGGATTTAAGCTCTACTGTCCAGTAGCTGAGTGGCCTAGGGCAGTAGTTTGGCATCTCTAAATGCCAGTTTTCTTACGGTTTCTGTCCTACATCACTTACAGATGGCTGGTGGAGGCATGGAGTGTGCTGTGTGTGAAAGTGCTAGATAAATGCGAGGCATCCTGAGTGCTGTTACTTGGACATATTAACTCTTCAAGGAACAGCGCTCCACACTACAAGTATGGAGAGGGAGGGAGGGGTGCAGAGTAAAGTAATCCGGCACGAGTTTCTTGTTATGGCAGATCATAATCTACCACTGGAGCCTCTCCCTCACCCTCCCCTCCCGGCCTTTCCCTCTTTTGATCTCTAATATATAGAGGTTACCCAGATGCCAGAAGTCAGTACCACCAAGAAAACCAAGACAAGGAAACAGAAAAGCTGGCCATTTCTTCTTTCTTATTAACTCCAAAACCCCATGATGCCCTGCATGTGTTTTAGGAAAGGGATCACAGAAGGCAATCCATGCACCAGAGATCTGATGTTTCTGGCAAATGAATCATTTGAAATGGGAGCTTCCATTTACTGGAGTTTTTGGAGCATGGCTCTGAATGAAAGGTGTTCATGCCCTGCATTTGGATGTGAAGTTTTCATCACCGCAAAGCCGGGAAGCTGGTATGGCAGCTTAGTGCTCCTTGCAGCTTTGAGCTTTTTGCTTTGTTGGAGTCAACTTTCCTTAAAAAGAGGGAATCTAAGTATAAAGTTTAACCGAAAAACATAAATGAGGAAACGAGCCCAATCCAGTTTCCGTGGTGGTGGAGTGATATCCGACCTGCATGCCACAAAACCCCTGTCCGCGCGATGAACAAGGCTGACTTCTTTCCTCTTGGGACGCTCACTCCTTTTTTTCCTTCCTCTCTCTCCTCCGTGCCAGAATGGCTAATGGCACCGAGTCATTTGTACAGATCAGGCTCTCTTCTTGTAAGTTTCAAGTCAAACATTCTTTTTGTAGCTGACACATATTAATAATTTAAAATGCCTGCTCTTTTGAACAATGATCAAAATTAAGCTATTACCCACTGGGGGATATTTACATACAGTTAGTCTGCAGCTGTTTAACAGCCTTTCCCAGCTCAAGATTTCTCGTGACCCTCATATATCATTAGTAAGCAGAAGAATATTTGGGTTTTGTGTAATTTTTTTCTTCTTCTGTATATTTGACAAACGGCCACTGGGAATCACATAGGAAGGCAATAAGGTAATTCTTTGTGATTTCTGCAGGCTGCTGAAGTTACGGAAGGAGGGCAATTACTTTTAGATCCCTCTACATGCAATTTACTAATAAGCTACAGAACGCAGAAACATGTAATTAGTAATTACTATAGTATGTAGCGATTCAGCACTTACCCAGTCAGTCTGGTGGGAGAAAACAGATTGTGCTTGGTACACCCAAGCAAAGCCTGGAATATTTTAAGTGTGTTGCTGACAATGAACTGATGTTTATAGAGATTGGGGGCGGGTATGCACACCAAATAATGTCATGTCCAGCCTCTCACTTGACCCCCACAGAAAGAAAGACTGATGTGAAATTGCCTCCTTACCTCCATTTTTAGTGATGGGATGGAATTTAAAAATGTTCAGGGTCTGCCTAAGGTTGCAGGTGGGTAGGTTAAGATATTGCTGATAGGTAGTCAACCAGGCTCAAATCCGGAGCTGCAGGTCCCCAGCCCATACCTGTCAATCTCACCATGCCATGGCTGCAGCTGGGACTCTACTTCCTGGATTTTGGACACAGAAGCCAAAGATAGAGGATCTTGAAGTAATTGGGGGCTGTGATGAGAAGAAAGAAGAAAAATGGACATGAAACAAGAAACTATTTTTGAGGGGCAGGCCCTGGGCACTGTAGTCTATTTCTTATTTACAATTGGTAGGTGCTGTTGTGCCCCATTTTACAGGAGAGAAAATCAAGGCCCAATGGGGTTACGTCACATGGTCAGGATCACTTGGAGTGTTAAGTGGCAGAGCTGGAATGGGAACCTGGGTGTCTTTGTTTCCACCGTATCAAATGACCACAACCCTGGTGGCTTAAAACAACAGAAATGTGTTCTTTCTCAGTTCAGGAGGCACAAACCAAGGCGCCAGCAGGGTTGCTGCTTCTGGAGTTTCTGCAGGAGAATCCGCTCCTGGCCTTTCTCTTAGCTTCTGGTGGCTCCTGGCCAAGCTTGGGGTTCCTTGGCTTGCAGCTACATCACCCCAATTTCTGCTCTGACTTCACATTGCCAACTTCCCTCTGTGTCTTTACATGCCTTCTCAGATGGACATCAGTCAGTGGATTTAGGGCCTACCCTTCCCCAGCACAACCTTGTCTTCACTTGGTTACGTCTGCACAGACCTTATTTCCAATAAGCTCACATTCACAGGTACCGGTGTTAGGATATCAACTTATCTTTTGGGGATACACAGCTCAACCCTCCATTCTGAATAAGACTGACTTCAAAGACAATGACATTTCCCTCCTGCCAAGAAGTTATTCTGTAGATGCCACTCTTTTTTTTTTTTTTTGCATGAAAACTATGTATCTGCGATCTGCGTCAAATGTCCCAAAATGCAGAATTTGGGGCAAATGAGGGAAGTTCACAGCTACCAGGATGTTAAGGCTGACCACTTTTATCCAATAATCTTAATTTTAGGAATTTGTCCTAAAATTTAAAGAAAAAAAGGTAATCCAAAAACATAGGTAAGAGTTTATGTACAGAGATGTTCAACAAAGATGTTATTTATAACAACAAAAGCTGGGAAGAGGATTCATATACTGAACACCATGATGATAAAGAATTGATAGCTACATGATATGTATAATGGAATATTAGACAACCATGAGAAATAAGATATTAATGAAGGGTTTTTAATATCAGAGGAAAACCCATAAAACATGATGGTAAGGCATGATACAAAATTGTATATACAAATAAGGACGCATTATGTAAAATAATATTTATGGAATGAGAGCTATAGGCCAACATTGTGCGTGATGTGTTTGTGTCTTCTTAGAAATTTTTCCATTTCACCTGGGTCATCGAATTTGTTGGCCAAATCATTATTTGTTGTATTCCCTTATGATGTTTTTATTTCTGTAATGTTGGAAGTAATGTCCCCGTTATCATTCCTGATTTTAATAATTTGAGTCCTTTTTCATGGTCTCTCTAGTTAAAGGTTTGTCAACTTTATTGCTTCTGAAAGAACTGAGTTTTGGTTTCACTGATTTATTTGTGCTGTTCCACATTTGGCTTTTATTTTTCATTGGGTTTTTAAATTTTGAAAAACATTGTCCTTTCACCTGTTCTAATAGATAATTTGTTTATGTTCTGAGAAAATATAGGCAGTGCTTGAAGCTGTGGGTTGTGCCTGATTAGAACTGAGGCTCCTTCACCAGGAGGCTTTGTTACCTTTGGAAAGTGACATAACCTCTCTGAACTTCACTCCTGTCATCTTTAAAATGTGGGAAAAACATTGCCTTGCAGAGTTGTTACATGGATTTAAAAAGATCTTGCATGTGGGGGGTATAGCAGTGTGCCTGGAACGTAATAAATGTTCAATTAATCCCAGCTGAGTCATTACCCTAAACCAGGCGAGATCTTCCAAGTTCTTTTTCCTGGTATCTTTGTCTCATTGTCCTTGGTTTCCACTATTCAGCTTAAAATCCTCTGGGACCATAATGACAGGTAATATTTCTGGGGTTTTTAAATCATCGGTGAGAATGAAATGTCCTTTCAGTGGTCTCCTCGTATTTGTGGTTTATAATGGAAGTGGATTCTCAGGAATTAGCAGCACATAAATTCAATTATTAGTTTTCACTGTTCATTAGAAATCCACTCCTAGCTGGGCCTTCTTCCATAAACCCCCTAAAACTGCAGGCAGCACTGCGCTTTGGAGCACTCACGGGCCTTTACTGGGAAATGGTGCATAGTTTTCACTGGCTTCTTAAATAGGGCTGGGACCACAAAAAGGTGAAGAACTGCTTGGCTGTACTTTGACCTCAAGGGTATCAGTGACTAAATCCTATTTACCTCTGTGCCCCCCAAAACATCTGGCCAAGTGCTGGGCCCAAAGTTGGTGCTCAACTGTGTGGTGACATCAGCTGAATTTTAACTTAGTTGCACTCAATATAGATCCTGACTGGGAAACAACAAATCCCAACTGCCCAATGGAAGTCCAGTCTGTAGGGTTTGGGGGTAGGAGATGGTAAAGGGGCAAAGGGTCTGTCTGTCCTTCTAACTCCCATTTGGTCTGGAAATGAGTGAAGCAAACTTGACATTTGGTATTAATGTTAGACTCTTCAAGTCAATGACATGAAAAATATTCCCTAGGGGACTACCACATGCCAGGCATATATAGACAAATGAATACATTACAGTCCTCACCCTTAGGGGTGTGCAGTCATATTGGGAATGGAGACATTTTCCTGGAATTAAATATAGTGTCAAGTTCTTATAGCAGCACTATCCTTAAAAAGACTTAGCTACACCCTACCACAAATCTCAAATTGTACATAACCATGGGAAAATCGGAAACACTTCCCTCTATGCTTTCTCCATCCCCATGCTTTTGTGTGTGCATGACCCCTCAACTTGTGCATAGCCTAAATACTCTCGTGCACACCATCTTCCATTATCTCACAATAAACAGGAGTGCAGATGAGGCAGGAGTTGCTGTATTCCAATATTCCAGACAGGAAGCAGGTCCAAGATGGCACAGGGGCCTGCTTGTGCTCCAGAGCACAGGGTGGGGCAGCCCAGCTGTTCTGACTTCAAGGGACAGGTGAGCAGGTGGTAGAGCTTGGGGAGCCTGAGCCTGTCCTCCCCAGGTGGGCAGCAGTTTGCAGGCCCATTTTACACTGCCCTCCGCCTCCCACTCCCGTGTGAGGCCCTCTGTTGGAGATCGCCATCTTGGCGGTGCCGACTTCCAACCCTGTGGCTTACTCGGGGCCGTGAGCGAGCTCCATGTCTACCTGGCCAGAGCAGTTCCTCCCCATGAGCTTCAAGGCTGGCTTGGAAATTACATCTAGATGGAGACAAGCTGTTAGGCAGGGCGCTGCACCCCGGAGACAGGTTCTCAGCCGCTGCACGCACCACGCGGCTTCTATTACTTAGGCCAACAAGGCTTTAAATACCTCCGGGCACCCCCTCCGCCATTTCCTGTGGAAAACTATTTCACAGTCTGATAGATCTTCCTGCAGGGAATTTCCCCTGCTGCTTAGCCCACATTCCCATTTACATTTAAGCTCTTCACTTCCTTGGGACCACACGGTTCCAGAAGGATTTGCCTACTTGGAATTTCCACCTTTCGCAGCCTCAGGGATTTTATTCTTTCTGGGTCGCTGGGTAGAACTACGTTCCACAGACGAGGGCTCTCAGTGGAGGTCCCTAGCGAGGGCTGCTGAAGCCAGGAGCAAATGTGGCAGGCCCAAGAGAACCAAGAAACCAAGGGCCTCCTCACCAGGGACCTGGAGAGCCCCTTCTGGGATGTGGGGGAGACTAACTCGCTTCTCTGGGGTCCTCTTTTCTTGTACAGAAGCTGGGACTCTGGCTCTGCCCAGGACCCTCTCCAGCAACCAGGGCCTGGTGTCAGGCGCCAGCCAAGTGCCTGCAGGATCCGGTGTCGGGCGCCAGCCAAGTGCCCACAGGGCCCAGTGTCGGGTGCCAGCCAAGTGCCTACTTGGTAAGCTCACAGGTGAGCTGGCTCCCAGGGCTCTAGGTAGACTACCCAAAGGAGCTGCCAAGGAAAAGGAGGAAGACTGAGCATTTCTGCATGCCTTCTGTGTCCGGGACCTTTGCCAGGGCCTTCGCCCACATTTATCCATCAGGCCCTGACTCAGCCCATCAGGCCCCAGGGGGGTAAGGCCAGCAGCCTGAGCCCGAGCAAGGGGGCATGGCAGGGGCCACACCCACCTGGGTCTTTCTCCAAAGCCCACATGGGTCTGGTGCCCTGTGGGGTGTCGGTTTCCTCACCTATGGAGGGGGTAACACAGTATCACAGAGCTTGAGAGGAGTGAGTGGGGGAGTCTCGCTGAAGAAATGGGGACCCATAAATGTTATATTGCTTCCTCTCTCCCCCTAGATGGCTGATCAGGGCCATTTCTTCAAGTAATTTAGCAAGGCGAGTGTCTGCGGTCCCTCTCCTCCCAGCCTCCTGCCCTGCACTGATAAGTTTTATTAGCAAAGAGGGAAGGGATTTTCTACGACCAAATTTCTTCTGGGCTTTTCGGGAGAAATTGATGGAACTGCCTGGTTCTTCGGCTGGCACTTTATACCTGCCGGGATTGCCTGGCCTGCACGGGGGTGCTATGAGCTGCAGAAACCTTGCCAGCCCAGGGAGGGAAGGCCGGGCAGTGTTATTCTTTTGAAGGGGAAAATCATCATTTGGCTTTGTGTACCCTGGGCACTGGGGAAGCAGCTAGAATTTGCCTGGAAACTACAGTGCTGTGTGCCGGGTTCTCAACAGGTAGCTTGGGACTAGACTGCACTTGACAGTCCGTCACCTGCTTTTCTGTTCTGCATAACAAAAGCCGGTTCTTGGGGCCTCTCATTGGCTCTGCCAGGCTAGAGATTGCGGTTGGGTTTCCTGCAGAGGTCTGTGGGGATGCATATGTGAGTGTGTGTAGGTTGCTGTGTGAATGTGTGTGTCTGCCTGTGAGTGTGCATATGTATGTGTGTGAATATGCCTGTGCATGTGAGTCAGTGTATATTTGTGTGATTGCATACATATATGTCTCTCTGTGTGTTTATGTGTGTCAATATGTATGTACACATGTGTCTGCATGAATGTGTGTATACGTGCATTTGCATGTGTATCTATAGGTACGTGTGTGTGAGTACGGTATGTGTGTATATGTGTAAGTATTGTATGTGTGTGACTATGTATTGTGTGTGTGTGTGTGTGTGATTATGTATGTATGTGAATGTGTATGTGTTTGGGACATAAGTATGAGTGAATGTATGAATGTATTTATATGTGTGTATGTGTGTTTCTGCTGCTATTGGGTGCTAGATAAGGGTCCAAGGGATGTCCTGAGGAGCTAAAGTCTTGGTAGGTGGAAAGACGAAGATGCTGATGCCATCACCCAACCAGGGACCCCTACTACCTAGAGAAGCAGTGAGGTGCAATGGAACCCACCCAAACTGCCTGATACCAGCTGTATATCTCAGGCTAGCCTCTCTGTTCTCCCACCCTGATCTCCGTAAGGTTAACTCTTACTCATTCTTCCAGGTTCAAACGCAGGAGGGGTGGGGTGCTGGGGGGACAGGCCAGAGTGAGCACATGGGAGGATGACGGACATGCCCACGTGAGCTGGGGGTTTGCACTGGTTTTCTATCACTGCATAACGAACTTAATGACACCGATTTATCTCTTGGTTTCTGTAGGTCAGAAGTGTGGGCCCGGCTCCGCAGGGTTTTCTGCTCACAGTCTCACCAGGCTGAAATCAAGGGATCAGCTGAGCTGAATTCTCATCTGGGGGTTCGACTAGGGCAGGGTTTGCTTCCAGGTCCCCTCAGGTTGTTGGAAGCATTCTCCTGGTGGTTCAGGGACAGAGGTGCCTGTTTTCTTGCTGGCTGTTGGCCAGGGGTCACTGCCAGCTCCTGGAGGCTGCCCTGGGTCCTAATCACATGGTCCTATCATGTCAATGGCTGCCCACTTCTTCAAAGCCAGCCAGGGTGTCTCTCTCACTTCAGGAAGGGCCCAGTCCCTCTAGGAAGTGCTTTCACCTGCTCTTGTCAGGCCCACCTGGGGTAATCTCCCTTTTGATTAATTCAGCCAGCTGATTTGGGACCTACGTATATCTGCAAAGCCCTTTTTTTTTTGCCCCAAATGTAACCTAATCATGGGGGTGACACCCCATCACATTCACTGCGTTTCCAAAGCCTCCTAGTCCCCAAGCCCCACTCCAGACCAGACTTCTCTGTGCACACCCATCACTCCCTCCTCCAGGTCTGTAGGTGTTCCTTGTACACACCCCTCTCTGTTGTCAATGCCCTTGTCCCAGCTCAGACTCTTCTGTGAAGTGGGTTGGCCTGTGTCCCCCAAAAAGATATACTGAGTCCTAACACCCGGTACCTGTGAATGTGACCTTATTTAGGGACGAGGTCTTTGCAGATGTAATCAAGTTAAGATGAGGTCATACCAGATTAGGGTGGCCCTACTGGCTGGTTTCAGCATGTTTTTCCAGTATGATTATCAACAATACCCTCTCACTCTCAAAAGTGGCCCAGATCAGAGGAACAAGCTTATTGTTGCTTGGGTTCAAGGAAGCTCCTTCTCTGCAGGGTGCTCCAGGCTACTTTGGAAGGGGGTTGTAATACCTAATCTGTTGTCACTGTTCAGTGGGAGTGAAACTCCACCCCAGCCATGGACAAGCTTAAAAGGAGAAGGTAAAAGGGGAGCAGCATTTGATAAGGTATCTCATTGAGTTCTTACCACAATCCTATGAGGAAATAGGATCACCCCAAATTTATGGATGAGAAAACTGAGGCTCAGAAGATGACATTGACTGGGCTAAGTTTACACAACCAGGAAGTGAAGTGGCCTGCGTGGACCACATCGAGTTTTCTGCCCTGGTTCCCCTGCCACCCCTCTTCTCAGTGGCTATTCCAGAATCTTTCCCTTGGCGCCTCCCCACCCAGGCACCCATTTCTTTCTTCACTGAGAGACACCGAGTTACAAGGCTAAATTCCGAGATGTAATGAGCTCAGTCATGGGTGCTGGGATTTGATCTATGGGGAAGATCAACTAACTCTCAAGCATCGGATTTGATCCTGAGGGTGAAGTAAACAGACTCTTTATACCCTAGAATGGTGTTCGGATGTCAGTTCCACAAGAGCGAAAGCTACGTCTTCTTCACTGCTGCATCCCCAATGTCTAGCAAGGCTCTAGCACAGTACCTGGTACTCACTAAATATTTGTTCAAAGGATGAATGAGTATACCCATGACTCAAGGGAAACTCAACTTTAATATCAAAGCTAACTTATCTCTGAAAATGCATTCCTACAAAGAATCAACAGTGCCCAGTGATTTTTCTTCTAGAACTCACCCACTAAGGCCATCAATTTACACAGGTTCTCCAAGGCTGAGAACAAATTAACCAATCAACCACCACTCCAATCAACTCAGGGGTGATTAGCATGAGAGAGTTGCTTGGTTTTCTGAACAACACACTGGGGCATGCTAGTATTGCGCTGACTCAGAAAACTTCATGATTTGCGTCATGCGGCCCTAATAGAGCTGGCAAATCTGAAAACCTGATGGGAGATATTTTGTGTGGCACAGGGCAATGATGCTGATTATTCACCTCACTTTTGTGTCCTCGCAGGTAGTCCTGATTGCAAGATGATGCCAACTCAAGAAGGGGCTTCCTCCCCTGCTGAAAAAAGATGGCAGGGCGTCTGATGGCATTTGTCTCAAAATCTCTCCTGATTAATCACACTGCTCCAATCTGTGAGTCAGAAATTCTTGGGGAGAGAAACCTGCCTTGAATGGAGTCATCGTTGACTCTAGCGCTGAAGCACTAAACGCCTCTGAAAGCGGAAGTGGCTCCCGGGAAGGTAAGGCCTCTTTGTGCTGGGACATAAATGTTCAGCAGAAGATGGCTGCAGAAGAAAGGTAATTGGCTAAGGGAATTAAACTTCCCGTTCTCAGGGATTGGGGAAGCCCAGGGGAAGGGCACTGTATATCTTCCTTCAATGAAACTTTTTGAAAGGGCGATTGTGTAATCACTGGCATCTCCTAGATCAGATTTGAACCCCATTTCTACCACTAATTAGCTGTGTGGCCTTGCGTAAGTTGCTAAAGCTCCCAGCTTTGGTTTTCTCATTTGTTAAAAGGGGAAAAATGATAACTACCTTGAATCTCCCAGAGTTCTTGTAGAGCAGCATTCTACATGAAGATGTCTACATGTCCTGGTGGGCCTTCAGTGATTGTCAGGGTCTTCCCCCTTAGTGCAAACCAAAACAGCAGCAACTAGGGTCTACATGGTCCCATGAAGGCTATAAATGTTTTATACTTCATAAATACATTTGTAGGAAGAGTCTTACAGAGATACACAAATTAGCCCACATTGAACATATTAGCTTTATCAAAAATAATAAAGTTACACAAAACAATTTGGAAATCCAGGACACACAAGGGCTGTTGGCCCATATGGTCTGGGCTTCTTCTAGCATCCGTGGCCATGGGCTTTCAGGCCTGCATTTGCAAATGTAAGTGAGCCAGTCTTCGCTCTTCAGCAGAGCCAAAATGTGTGCAGTCAGGCCCTGGATTCTTCACCAGACGAACCTGGCTGGCCCCAGGAAGGAGGCAATGACCCGAGCAGGTGCAGGCGTCCTGGCTGGGTTCCCTGCCTCTGTTGAAGTCTTTTCCCTAACCACTTCCTGGCTCCCCTCTTCTTCAGAAATTTGTGCTCTCTTCTATCCATGGCCCCCTTCCTTCTTGCTTTGACTTTACCCTTCCTTCCTAGTACTTGATCTTTGCTGTGCCCCTTGAGTGCTGATGCCTCTGGCCCTTTTGGGAACCCTGCCCACTCCAATCAAGGAGAGGAATCAAACAGTCGAGGGGTGCCAGTTTTTGCATTGATCACGGGTCAGCCCCTGATCTTTCTGCATAAGAGGGATGAAGCACAGATCCCAAACCAAGGGAGGCAGTGGACGCTGTGCAAGACAAGATCCCTACTGATCCTGAAATATTCATAGCTATGCCACCCAGAAGCTCACCAGGCCACTGAATATTTTTTAATCATTATTTCTCTCTTCTGGGGTGGGGAAGGAGTCATGTGTAGCCTGGCAACAGAGATCTGCTGGTTCTTGCTCCATGCCAAGCCATAAACACAGCCTCCCCTCTGTTCAGCCTAATGATGCTAAAAGGCCTGTGACCAGGAGAAATTAGTGGGGCAGCGTCAATGGCTGTGGGTGCTGGTGCTGCAAACAGGCCAGGAGTGAGTGTCACAAAATTTGGCACTGTGACCGACGGGCTTTCAGTAGAAACCCAAGAGCTCATTGGAAGAGCCCCATGTTAATGTGCAAGGAGTCCCCCCAGACCAAAGGCTCCATTTACTGCCCAGGTTGGTGACCAGGTTCTGGAGGCCAGGCTGGGGAAGGGCAACTGTGGGGCAGGGCTATGGGTGGTGGGGGTGTCTGTGACAAGGCCCCCTATAGTCCTGCCTATGCCTCTTGGGCACTCCCAAGTCCCCCTGTGCCACCTCCACCTGGCCTCCATGCATTTCTCCCCCTCTGTTTTCCTCTGGTCCAGACACAGTGGGCTTCCTTGGTTCCAAGGAAGGTTTTCTAGAAGTGGAGGAAGAAATGCCTAAATCCTGTGAGCATACCCCCACCATTTAGCATCATCTTAGGCTGCAGGGAAGAGGGGTTAAAAACCTGGCCTTGGTCCGGATTACCTGGATGCAAATCCTGATTACTGGCTAGTGACCGTGGGCAAAATACTTACCACTGAGCCTCAGTTTCCTCCTCTATGAAATGGAGATGAAAGTAGTTCCTATAAAATAGGGATTCAGGTGAAACACTTAGAACAGCTACTGGCAATAGGAAGTAAGTGCTAAAAGGATACTAGCTATTGCTATTCCTATTACGACTACAATTACTACCACAATTTCCCAAATATCTGACTGTGGGCAAGTAATGTATGCACTCAGTTTTCTCCTCTGCAATATCTACCTCACAGGGTTATCATGAGGTTCAAATGAGATTGTGCACCAAACTCATTTAGAATAGTGCCTGGCACAAAGTTAGTTCTTTACTAAAATGTCATCTGTTAGTTCCCTTGATGGGACACGCCTACAAGGGACATGACAACTTTGCAAACCATAGCTCTCTGTTCCCCACATAGAACCGGGAACATCACAGGTGCTTGGGAGGACAGGTGCATTGTCTAAGAGCATCTCCCCACAAGTTACTCACTAATCACAAAGGGAGAAGTAGTTATTTTACAATGGGGAGACTGGCAGGGACCACCTTAACCAAGGAATCAAAACAAAAGTCACCAATATCGGGACAGACCAACATCACGTGTCCCGTGATAAGATGTGCTGAGAAGGACACAACAGCATTTCAGTGGGATTCCAGCCAGAAACGATCAGATGAACCCAATGTAGGGATATTCTACAAAACAACCGGCAGGGACTCAGATGCATCACAGTTGAGAAAAAAAAGAAGCTGAGGAGCTGTTCCAGGTCAAAGGAGACAAAAGAGACATAACAGCTGAAGGCAATACGTGATCCTGCATTGGATCCAGAGCTGGGGAGAAAAATAGGCATAAATGGCATTATTGAGATAATTGATGAAACTAGAGTGTGGGCTGGGAATTAGATAATACTGTTAGATTAAGTTAAATTTCCTGATTTTGATCGCTGTGCTATAGTTATGAAAGAGACTGTCCTGAGTCTTAGGAAAATGCTGAAATATTTAGGGGTACAGGGGCATGAGGTCTCAAATTCTCAAATGGTTCAGAAAAAAATTATATGTATATAGGCATTTTAGAGAGAGAGAGAGACCCACCTCATGTCCCCTCCCAGTTATTACCCAGGATCCAAGGAGATCCCCTTCCCTCTGGCCTCTTTCAGTTTTGCCTGTTTGGGGACTTTATATAAATGGGGTCACACAGTATGTCTTCTCCTGTGTCTTGCTTCTTGGCTCCACATTATGGTCCTGAGATTCCTCTGTGTTGTGTAGAGGAGCGCTTTGTTCATGCCATTGCTGCACAGAATTCCATGGTATATCCATATGTATTGTGAATCCATTCTCCCGTTGGTATAAATGTGGGGGTGTCCTCTTCTTAGCTATTCTGAATGAGGTAGCTGTGAACGTTCCTGCACATGTATTTTGGTGAACACATGTGTGCATGCATGTCACCTTTTCACAGGTGGGTTTGCTGCCTCACAGGGGTACATATATTCCACTTTAGTAAATACTGAGAATTTTCCAAGTTGGCTGGACCATTTTATACTCCCTGCAGCAGTGTAGAAAGTTACAGATGCTTCACATTCCTGTAAACACTCTGTATTGTCAGTCTTATGAAATTTAGCCATTCTAAAGGGTGCAGAGTGGTATATTATGGTTGGTTTTATTTGGTTTTCCCTAATGACTACTGACATTAAGCCTCTTATACTTATTGGCCATTCGGATATACTCTTTTTTGATGTGTTTATTCAAGGTTCTTGCCCATTCTTCTGTGGGCTATCATCTCTTAATGATTTGGAAGCATTCTTTATATATTCTGGATGGAAGTCCTTTGTCAGGTATACTTATTGTGAATATTTTCTCCTGCTCTGTGGCTTAAACTTTCACTCTCTTCATGGTATCTTTTTTGTTAAAAGGAAAAACATGATTTAGTTTAATTTCTCATTCATTTATTCAATAATAAAAGGGGGACAGATGATTAAAAAAAAGTCATCCTTAAAGTTTTATTTGAAAAGAAAAAAGATACCTTTTGTTTGAAATAATAATTGAGCACTCAAAAGTATAAACTATTTTTACTACTGTAGGTGGGAGCTGGGTAGGGTAAAGTCTTGGAGCAGACTACAGAATAAGTTGAGTTATGTCTATAATATTAATAACAGCTTCAATTCAGGACTCCTACATCCTCATGCTATCTTGCGATAAGTAGAAGTTTTTAATTTTAATGAAGTGCAAATTATCAAGTTTTCCCAGAGACTCATATTCTTAACCTCTACTCTCTTCAAGGGTTAGATTGAAGAGATTGTGAAAAGGATAAACAGGAAGTTTCCAATTCTAGGTCCTCCTAATCAGGAGGACCCCTGTTAAATTGGACATCCCACATCCAATTTATGTGTGTGGTCTGGGGGAGTGAGGTGTTTGGGGAGCTGGTGGAGACAGCCATGCATTCTCTTCCTCCAGGCAGCATATAAAATTTATCCAGAATTCAGAAGTCCATTCTCCTCCTGCCCCAGCAGGGCTGTAGGGACATTCTTTCCAGGGTCAAGCACTGCCCCGCCCAGAGGGATGAGATGCCAAGGTGTGCACTGTGTAGCTCTGGAACTCAGAGGGCAAGGAATCACACCACTTGTAGGGGTGGGGGCAAAGGGTAAATCAGCAAAGGCTCCATGGAGGAAGGTTTCAGGATGGGTTTTGAAGGATGCACAAGAGCCTGCCAGAAAGACAAGGGACAGAAGGGCATTCCAGTATAGGCAAGCACCCAGGGACCAGAAGGAGCTAGAACATTTGGGGAAACTGTAGGGTGTAGAACAGGTTGGGAGGAAAGGAGTGGCCCTGGCCCTCAATTTTCCGATCTGCAAATAGGATGTGTGAATGAGCTGATCTCTCAGCTGAGACAATTGTGCATTTTGCATCTGCAGGTATGGTGGACATGGAGATGATTCAGACAAAGGCCCTGTCCTTGAAGAGGAGAAAAGAAACAGCACCGATAAAGAGTTCTCGGGGTTGGGGAGATCAATTCCTGGAAAGCTACATCAAGCAGGTGGCATGGAGTTAGGCCTTGAAGACCCCAGTAACCCCCGAGCTGGGGAGGAAGCATGGGGAGGTTCTACTACAGGTCATGGGAGATTCTGAGCTGGTCCCCTAGTGTCCCCTAGTGAAGCCTGTTCCCAATTTAGAATCCCTAAGTAGGGTTTCCACAAGGGGAGGATGGGAAAAAGTGGCGGAGCTGACCTCTGCCCCTCAGAGATACCACTCATGGGCCTTGCTGCCCTCCTCATGTGGCTGTCTGAAAGGAGCTTGCATTAATCATTTTTTACAAAAATGTCACATTAATTTTAGCTGCTCATTGGGAAGCTGATGTGCAGAGATGGTCTGCTGTGCCTCTCGGTTGTGAGCACTGCATGCAGGTCAGCAAGTGCAAGCTCTGTCCATAGATGCCAAATATCCACAGTTTCCTGCAGAGGCAAGCCCCTACACATGTACACACACATGCACACACACATCCCTCGACTATCTTCCTCCCCAAGCTTTCTTCAGCAACGAAAGCTTGAAATTGGAGACAGAATTAAAGTCTAGAGTGCATTATCACTCTTCTCTATCCCTAATGATGTTGGCTCCTTTTTAGTGCTTTTATTACTGTTCTAACAAATCATTATCAGATGCACAACCTCCCATGAGAATGTATTTTTATGTCTCTGTTCCCCACCCTCCCTCCACCTCTGGTTTCCCTCCAGGTAGTGGAGACAGGGAGATGAGACCTGGGCTTGCAGGTGAGCACTACTCATAGAAGCGTGCCGGAGCCAGCTCATACAGGTTGCAGGAGTAGGTCTCTTCCTAGCTCCATATTCAGTGACGTCAAGTAAGGAGGTTGAAATCACGGTGGGAGTGTTTACACCGTGGGAATTGGCAAATGCTACAAACAAGGACTTTTCCTCCCTCCAGGAAAACTGGTTGTTTGTCTTTACCAGCACAGCACTGGGACAGGAAGCTCACTGAATTGTCACCAGCCTCACAGCAGTGGAAACTGGTTGCGGCTTGAGGTTGGCCCGTCAGATCCCCTGTTTGTGGCAGTTCCACATGTTTTGTGTTGAGCACAGCCCTGCATATTGTTTACCGTAACTGAAAGCTTCTCATAGGCAGGGATTAAACTCTCCCAGAGGGGGAGACCCTGGGGTTTCTGGTCCTGCTGAATCCCCCCACCCTGCCACGAGCACCCCGAGGCCAACAGGAATTTCCAGGCAGGTCATAATCTAGTGCACTTTCACAGCAGGGTTCTCCAAATATTGCTCTAATGGGAATTTAGAGGTGAGGCAGAGCTTTGTGGGGTGGAGAGATGCAGAGTGGGGAAGGTGGAGGCTGCCTTAGTTTCTCCTCTCTTGCCCAGGCTATTCAACTCTGGCCCAAACCTGCATACCGCACAAAGCAGCCAGAAGCTCTGCAGCCAAAGCTGTGCTTGCCCTCCTCAAAAGGCAGGGTGGTGAGCAGATGTGAAACCTGGGCGATCTCTCTGTCCCTACCCCTCACTGTTCACAGATGCTGAAAATTTTCTTGCCAATCCATTTGGTACTTGCATTTCCAGGGATGTTTGGGGGTGAGCACTTCTCTGACCTTGAGCCTCTGAATCTGATCTGCTGGCATCTATCCCTACCTTTCTTCCTTGCTTCTTACTTCCTGCTCCATCCTTCATCTACCCTGTTCTGCCCTGAATTCCCTCCTTGGACTCATTGGCAAGATCAAATCCCAATCTGGATCATGCCACCAGTCTGGGCCATTTAGCCAGTGCCCCCAAGTTATATTCCCTGACCCCTTGGGTCACCTTGGCACCAGGAAAATGGCCAATATGACAAAAGTACACCTTAGGAGTGGTGGAATCTGAGGGTCACCAGGCTTGGATTTGAGACCCGTGAGCTGGCTGCACAACCATGGGCACAACATTGCACTTCCCTGAGCCTTAGTCACCTCATCTGCAAAGTGGGGTTGATAATCCACCTCTTCAGTTTACTAGGGTCTTCAACAAATATTTGGAGTGACTCTATGTGCCAGGAGCATAGCAGGTACGTAATGGATCATTTGTTCATTTATGCCACTCCCCTTAACCCAGACAAATTGCAAGAAGGAGCTGACAAAAAGTCCGGCACTCTTCTTTTTTGGGCTGTTCTGGAGACAGTGCTGGAGAGAAATTATGCAAGTGTAGTGTGGGTGCCACTGCCCCAAAAACAGGCAGAGAAAAGTTTCTGGGGTCTCAGGGCCTGCACTGTCAGGCAGGGCATCCCAGGGGGGCCTGGGCCTCTGTCTCAGCCTTGAAGAGGCATGTTCTGGGCAAGAGAGCCTATGGCCAGCCACTGGGCAGCAGTAAAAGCAGGGGAAATCAGCCGCAAATTCCTAGAAAGTCTAAACCCTCAGCCAGTGCTTTACCAGCGGGTTAAATTCTGACCAAAGTTCAAGGTGGACAATTCCAGTACATTCTAGGGCTGGAGGGTGGGACCTGTCTGGGCAGACAGTAAGTTCACATATGTACAGCCCCACTTGTAGAGCTTCCAACCAGCCCTGGGGTCCAGGCTTCACGTGGCGGTGGGACAGTTACTGCCCTTAGCTGTAACACACATTATTTTATTTAATCCTCAATGGGCCCATTTTTCAGACAAGGAGACTGAAGGTCAGCTGGAGTCTGTCACTTGTCTGACCTCACCTTAAGTGGCTGAGATGTCATGAGGGCTCAGGCCAGTCCTTCCTGCTGCTCAAGACAGACGTGGAACATCGGGAAGTATTTCACCAGCACCTCAAAAGACACGGAGCCAAGAGCCAAAAGCTAGGACAATCCATATCTAGTAAAAATCACTGTGAGCAGAACCAGCCCCCGCATCCCTCTCCAGGAATGCCTAATTAATCCGTTCAGACAAGAACCACACCCACGTTATTTTGTTTAAGAAAACAGGAGCTAAAAAAGCCTTGGAGGGGAGAGCCACAGTCCCTGCTCCCCAAAGCCCGCGGTCAGGACGGTGGAGGTGTGCGAGGAGCCAGTGGGGCTGGGCTGGTACACAGAAGGTGTGGGAGAGAGGAATGGGGGGAGAAAGGAAGAGGGGGTAGCCAGCTCAGAAAAACTAACGAGCTCTGGGTTCCAAATTGGAGCATTATCATTAGCATGTTGAAACCCTAGTGGCCTGGGATTTGTGTGCCAAGCGAGCACCAACAATTTTTTTTTTTATGGAAAATCACCAGCCGGTGCAAATGGATTCCTCACTATATCTGATAGCAAATGCATACGGAATCCCATTGAGTGCCAGCCGGGCTGGACAGCCTTCAGTGCCCATCTCCCGTCAACGTGGACAACACCGGCCGGCGGTCCAGAACTGGACATCTCAGGTGGATCCAGGATCTGCAGCCCGAAGACAAAACGCTCTCCCAGCTGTTCCCTAGCAACGCCAGCGTTCTGGGCCCCGCGGTCCATCCCCAGCTGACGCCCCGCCATCCATTTGCACTGCAGCATCCAGCTTTAGGTGCTCCGGGATGCTTTCTAATGTCCCCTCAATGATCCACGAAGCCATTTGCTTATGAAATCCCCCTTCCTCCCTCCTCCTCCCGCCGCCGCCCCCGCCCTCACGCCAGCCCGCGTTTGGTGCAGTCAGCCCTCCGCTGCAGACGCGACCAGCAGAACCCCGGGCGGCTTGTCGAACAAAGCCCGCGTTCCACGGTGGCAGCAGCGCGGGGGTGATTTCACTTGCGGTGACGATGCCCGCCATGGGCCGTGCTGGGAGGGGGCGGGAAGGGGGTGGATGGGATCCAGAAGACAAGGAGCAAAACAAGCCCAGCGCCAGGCAGAGGTGGAGGGGGGAGCGGCAAGGAGGGGGGACAAGGGCGGAGAAGTGGGGGGCAGGGGAAGCAGGGAGAGGAGAGGGAGGCGGGGGAGGAGGGGAGAAGGCCACTTCATTTATTTATTATGATGCCAGTTGTAGTGTTGGTCTCGTGTGTGGAGAGCAGACTGTATTTTATGTTTTAATCCTCCAAGCTGTGTGTGTGGGCTGGGGAATAATTGCGTTGAAAAATGCATATAATATGTGGAAGGTTCTTGTTGTGGGGAACGGGAAAGCTCCAGTGGAATATCTTCCTCATGGCAACCAATGCGTTTTCCAGCAGCCGCTCAGAAGGCACCGGTAATTGGGAGCCCAGTGGAAGCCTGGGGCAGAGGCGGGCCCGCCCCAGGCCAGGTGCTCCTCGGTTTTAGGGGAGGCTTTGGCATCTGAGGGACACCCCCAGAATCTTCCCCCAATTCCGCTGGCCCACCAGCCCGGAGGGTGACAGACGGGGGCTGAATGGGTGGGCTGATTGCTTTCTTGGCCATAGCCTTGGGGAGGCAGCTGAAAAAGGCAGGAGGGAGATGACAGGCAGGCTGCTGGGAGACACCACAGCACACGTGCCACATACAAAGCGCACACTCGCATGCCCATGCATGCATTCGCCCCCACGTCTGTATTCACACCCCCCACACCCCTTCCAACACGCTCTCCCACATCATGCACACACACGTGTGCACATGCACACTCACATCCACATCCTTGATGCAAATGCAAACACACATAATACACGCCTGCCCACACTCATACCCGTTTATAACTATGCACATTCAAATCCACAGACGCACTTGTGCATATGCACTGTGCAGGCACATGTGTGCACCCACATTCATGCACATTCATCCCCCTTCACACACACATTCATGCATGCATACTCACACATACACACTCACACTTCACAATACAAACACACGAGGCACTTTCACACACATAGTACATGCAAACTCACACTCCCATGCTCACACACACTCACCCCAACACACCCTCATACACGCACTTCATTGTACACATACCCATATGCCCACCAGCTCACTTCCACATGCATGCAGAGAGACACAAATTCACACACTCTGATACACATTTGTTCATGCACTTTATCCCAATCTCTCACACTCACACACACACTATTATATATATTCACACACTTGCACATGCACATACACTACTGCAATTGTGGGGCTAACAATTGTGAAGTGGTATCAGAAACATTGCCAGCAACATTTTTATTTGGAATTAAAAAAAAAAAAAAAAAGAAATTGACATCTGCCTTCCTTGAAAGGCCACAGAAGAATATCCGCAGCCCTGACATACTAAATGTTTATTTTCTAACGCACATGCTTTAGTGACTGCACCACGCGCTTAATCTGAGCCACATGGCAAATGTGCAAACTTTCCTTTGGCGCATGCTGGCTGCTGCTTCAATGCCTGTTTACCCAGAAACTGCAGAGCCAGTGGAAAAAGTACCCCAACCTACTGAGGTGCCAATTAGCAGCTCTTCCTGTGGGTGGGCTGGCAGTTCCACATGAGAAAGTAATGGGATAGACGGTGCAGCTTCCAGAAAGCCCAGGTTCTGATGGACGGGGCTCCTGGCTCCCATGGGGCTTAACTGGTCATTTTGTAGGACACTGAACTTCTTGGTCCTTTAGAGGACAGGCTAATGAGCTGCAAGGTGTGCCTGGGAGGGCTGAGGGTGGGCTCTGGCCTGGGCACTGGCTGGGTCAGCTTCCACATTGGCCTCTGTGATCCCACATCCTCCACTCTCCTCTCTCCATCCTCCCTCTTGCTGGCTCCCACAGCCAAAGCCACACAATGCATCCCCCAGCACACACACACACACACACACACACACACACACACACACACACTCTTCTCCCCTAGCACAGCCCTGTTCCAGTGCCAGCCCTCCTGGCCTCCCTTCTGAGTGACTATGTTGGCCATGAACTGTCCTCCCAGCCTCTGGCCACATGCAGAAGCTCAGGGAGAGAGCCCAGGACCTGCAGACTCAGCCAGGAGGATTCTACCTGGCACGTCCCTGTGCAGCCTCATCTCCTACTAGTTCTCTACTTGGGCCCATTTCCCCAGAAAGGGAGTGCTGGTCCCTGCTCCCTGAGTTCACCCTCCTCTACACCGTGGTTTAGCCCATCAGTCCACTGGAGAACTCTAGCATCCGACTTTCACCCCTTGGTAGCAAGAGGAGAAGCCCCCGGGGGTCTCCAAGTCCTAGAGGATGTGGCTTCCTGCTGCCTCTGCAGCGTCTCCTATCATGTTCCTTTTTGTCCACTCTGCTCCAGCCACACTGGTCACTCTCGCGCACCTGGGCGCACTTCCGCCACAGGGCCTTTGCACTTGCTCTTTTGCCGCCCAGAAAGCTCTTTCCCCAGATAGCCACATGGCTGACTCCCCACCTCACTTAGGCTGTTCCACATCCCATTTAATGTTCTGCTTCCCCACAATTCCTGGTCCTTCACCACGCACCCTCTACCTGCCGGTGCTTTCTGCTAGACCCCACCACTCTGTCTTCATGCCCCTCTCCCTGGTGAGTGGTGGTCTCAGCTCCTTAGCCAACACCCAGCCCTCCACAATCCTTCCAGGTCATGTCTGAAGTTTGGACCACAAGCAAGGAGGGCCTGTTTGTCAATCAAGAAAGCATTGCCACACCCAAGATACAGGGAGGGGATGTGTTCCCACCTGGGAGTAGGTTTCCCTTGGAAGGTCTATAATTGGGCACTTCCTGTCCATGTGACCTTGGGCATACTACTTTACTCTCTGAGCCTCGGTGTCCAGATCTGCAAAATGGATTCAATGCCTGCCTCCGGTGAGTCGTGAAACAGCACAGTTGAGGCACAGAAGGACCTCAGTAACAGTAGACTTGTTCCAGCCTCCAAACAATCTTTCCATAAAAAATGTATGGGGTTCCTGACTCAGGGAAGTCCACAGCACCCTTTGATGTTTCCCCTTTATTAGGCCGCCATAGATCCACGTGGACCCACGGGTGTTAGCAGGCAACTGAAAGTGCCACACCTTTTTCCTAGAAGCTGCCCTTTCACACAACTTCTCCACCCTTGGATTAGCTGCTGGTTTCAGGAGTCAAACAGGATTCCACAGGCATCCCTAAAGGGGGTGGGGATGGGGGGGGGTGTCCGCAAGGGGAGAGGGGCTGAGATTGTGCTGAGACCCAAAGAGCAGGAGGAGCTCGTCAGAGACCAAATCCTGGCCAGGGTAGGAGGGGCAGGGAAAGCTTGCTTTGGTGGGGTTGTGTGTGTGTGTGCAGAAAAAGCCCCCCTCCTCTACGAGCAGGGAGGAGATACAGGGCCCAAGGATGCAAGCTGGGGTGATCCCGGGGACATTTCCATGCGCAGCCTCTCCGCCACCGTGGAGCAAACAAAGCCAGAGGTGCTGCTGCAGACATTGCATGCGGCTGGGAAACAGAGGCCGTCTGTACCTTTCGATGCTCTCATCTCATTAATCTTGTACCTCTGCAGCCGTTCTGAAGAGCGCACTCACAGCGGCCCATTCATTATGGCTCTAATAACAGCGGCAGGCATTAAAGCACCAGGCTGCGGAGGAACTGGCCTCTGCAGCTGCAGAAAGCCAATACCTTTTTAAATACATTTACACAGCAATAAATAAAAGCGGTCTCAGTTTACCTCTTTATTAAACTGTATTTGCTCGTCGGAGTTAAGGGCCGCATTTGTGTCTTGCTATTCAAATTTATTCGTGCGCGTCTCCTCGGCTGGCCACATTTATTCCATGAAGCAATAATGGTGGCTGAAGCTTAACGGGGTCTTTCATCACCAAGCAGCCCTCATTAAGGGCCCTGCTCCAGGCTCCTGGGCTCAATTTGGCCACCACGAAGACCACCCCCATTACCCAGAGGGGAAAAAGAAGGCAGAGAAATCTCACGCCGTGATTAGTCTCCCCCAGCAACCAGCCAGCCGATGATTTGAGGCTGATGAGATAAGTGTTCTCCCAAACCTGGCCCAGAGAGATGGTCCCCAAAAGGGCTTGCTGCATCTCACGCCCTGCTCTTGGAGATTCACAAAGCATGTTAGCAATGCGAAGTCTCTGGGGAAGCATGGAACCCCTTCAAACTGATTTTGTCCTTGATTCTTCTCTCTCTCTCTCAATACCTGGTTTTATTTCAAGGAACCAACATTCTGTGTATCAGTTTGTGGGATGTGTGGGATTTACCAGTCTGAAAATCTCCCATTCGTGGCAATCCCACTATCCCCATTGTGGACACTTTCTTGCCTCCAAGAGTTCCACGAGTTAATTTCTACTGTTCCCCCTTGGGAACTTGTCTTCTTTGAGGATCCTGGACTCTATGAAAAAGACTCCAGTGGGTAAGTGAGCTGGGAAAGTATAACTGGCAGCAATAAACTCCTGTGCTGAAGCTCATGGGATGCGACTACTTTGATTTTAGTGCCCAAAGGCCTCAGGGCCCAGGCCACTGTCTTCAAACTCAGGCCAAAGCAAATGGGTGCCAGGGTCCTGGCTGGTCATGACTGGAGGATCCAAATGGAGTAGGACTCACTGGGCAGGGGCTGCAAATAGAGTTGTGCAGCAGCAGGATCAGGAAGAGCCCCGGGAGGGTCACCTTAAGAGACAAGTGGTATCTTACCCCCATCCCAGTGAATCTGGTAGTGAATGACCTGCTCCCCAACTCACCTGGGGAATTCTTATTCTCCAGTGGTCACCGTAACAGCTTACCAGTATTGAGTACAGGGGACCTGCCAGATATGCATTATCTCTAATGCACAGCCAACCTGCAGGGCAGCAGGATTATCCTTTTCACAAATGGCGAAGAGTAGGCACAGAGAGGTTCTATGCCTTGCCCAAGGTCACACAGCTAGTAAGGATTCCAATTCAGGAGATTGCTCCCTTTCTTGACCTCTTCACCACTGCCTCTCCAGAGGCAGGGTCAGCAGATCGTCTCAGTACTGATGAACCTCAGTGAGCTTCAGAAAGACCCCTGCATTGGACAACAAGGGGTGCTCTGTGGGCTCAGGATGCTGTGGGGAAAGCCCTAAGGTCCTGCAGCCAGTTCGTGGCTCCAAGTCATGCTGCATATTGAAGTCCTTTCCCCCAGGATTTTCTATGACTTTATACCCGTCCTCTTCCATTTCCCCCCTCCTCCACACACCCTCCCCAAACATACACATACTTTGAGAATGAGCTGACCTGGCTTAGTGGAACGGGCAATGACCAGGAGACCAGCAGCGTAGGATTCTGGCCCAAGGCTTGCCGATCTCTAGCTGCAAGACCTTGCAACGTCACTTCACCTCTCTGAAACTGCTGGGGCTGGAGCATGGATCCATACCCACTATATTATTCCCAGCCTGCTGCTGGCTGTGATTTCTTTTGAAAGAAAGAGAATAGAGGATGGTCTCAGGCTGGCCTTGAATACTAACTTTCTGACTTATGAGCTGTGTTATTTCAGGTAAATCACTCCACCTCTCTGGGTCTCCATTTCCACATTGGGAAAAAGGGTGGAAGAATGCATGCTTCACATGCCACGCACAGTTGTAAAGACTGGACCCAGAACCCCAGCAACAGAGGTGTCCAGTAGTATAGACGGAATCCCTATCCTTCATCTTAGCAGCTAAGGGCAGCTGGAGCAGGGATGGGAGTCAGTACTTTTAATTTCAAATTCAGGGAGGGAGAGAGGGCAGTCCACCTATAAACAGGTAGCATCAGACCTGATGCTACCAGGCTGTGCCAAGGAAGTGGCTGAGACTGCTGACTGCTGGCTACGTGGTAGACGAGAGTAGGCGGTTTTGCTCTCGACTGCTCCCCCAGCACCGGAGCAGCAGACTGGGCAGGCCCCATTCCTGAGCTGGCCTACAAGTTGCTCTCGGTCTCAAACTCAGGTTTTCACTTGTCTGCTGGGAAATCAACATACTGACTCTCCCAGTCTCCCTTGCAGCTAGAAGTGGCCACAGGATCGAGTTCTGGCCAATGAATCATAAATGAAAACAGAAAGTAATCTGCAGGGTGGGGTGGGGTTTCGGGGAAAGATTTAAGGAGCAAAAGATAAGCTCGCCATCTTGATTATGGTGATGGTTTCACATGTACGTAAAGATGTCAATCTTACCAAATCATTCACTTTAAATATGTGCAGTTTATTGGATGTCAGTTATACTTCAATAAAGCCATTAAAAAGTCCACCAGACAGTTCTGGGAAAGATTTGCTTTCCCAATCAAAGGGACCGTGGTGGCAGGTGCCCCAACTTTCCCCTCTTCCTGCCTCAAAAGCTGATGAGAGGCTTGGAGCTCGGGAGCCACCTGATAACCAGTAGTAGCCAGTATGTTGCAAGAGCCAAGAGAATTCCTGGGATATTGAATCCAAGCCCATCCAGTGGTCACCTTCTTGTTATATGAAGGAAAAAAACACCTATCTGTTTAAACCCCTGTAATAGACGTTTTTGCTTTCTTGCAGCCCAAAGCCTTCCTACATATACTCAGGTGCTCGATTAATATTTGTTGAATAAATTCTCTCTGCACTGGATCAAAGAATGAGCTCAGAGGGAGGGGAAGCTGGGATTAGCACAGGAAGGAAGGATGAATAGGGTCTGGCTAGGAAGAGAAGGTGCAGGGAAGGCTGGAGGCAGGGACGACTCTGGGAGCAAAAGGCACAGAGATGGGGATGAGCAGGACACCCTCCTTCCAGAAAAAACCACTCTCAAAGCAGAGGCAAGCTTTGCCCCCTCCCTCCATCTTGGTTAATAAGCCATCCCATATTTTGCTTTTCTCTCCACATTATTTTTTTTTTCAGAGGCAGAAAATTACAGCTGACAAGTGGCAATTGATCTCTTCACATTATTTTGAAGCAATTATATTGAAACAGGAAACAATGCTTCTAGGAAAAGCCCGATAACACAGTTGAACACAAAGCGCCCTCAAAGATAGATAGGGAAGGCCAATTTGCACTGCACAGAAACTGACCAAATTTCTTTCCCCTGAAATTACACTTAATAATTGCCTGGGATATCTTCAAAAAGAACTTCTGCTTACACCCAAGAGCCAGTGGACTGACCAGAGTCCAGCAGGTGCCCTCAAGAGTGGCTGCAAATCCTTGGACTTGCCAAGAACCAACCCCCACCCCCACCCCCGTGCACAAGGGGACCCTCAAACCCCTACATACAAAGGGGGCTCTGTGAGCCCAAGTTAGCAGAATACTAACAATGCCCCAAACCTGAGAAGAGCCTGGGACCCTTTATAAAGAAAAACAGATTCTCATGGACCCCCAATATTGACTTAAATTATTGTATTTTAATGTTGTTTAAATCTATGCAAACTAAAACTAGGAACAAACTTCCTCTGCTTATAGGTTATAGACAATGGGAAATGAGAATGTATTTACAGATTAAAAAGCAAACCAGTTGAGTGAAATAGTGACACATCCCAAAGTAATGTGGGCAGAAAATAAAAATGTATTTGCAGGGCCCCCCTGAGGAGCTGGGAAAAAATGTTGAAGTGTTGGACTTCCTCACCTGGACTGATGCTGATGTTGTCACAAGCATTGAGGACTGGTGGTTTGATGTGCCGAGCCCTCTATCATGGGACTTGCCCTTGTGAAGCTCATTACCGCAAAGGAGAGTCTAAAGTTGTATGTAATGGTGTCTAAGAGTCTCCCCCTGAGTACCTCTTTGTTGCTCAGATGTGGCCCTCTCTCTCTCTCTAACTGAGCCATCTCGACAGGTGAACTCGCTGCCCTCCCCCCTAAGTGGGACCTGACTCCCAGGGGTGTAAATCTCCCTGGCAACGCAGAGTATGACTCCCAGGGATGAATGTGGACCCGGCATCGTGGGATTGAGAACATCTTCTTGACCAAAAGGGGGATGCAAAATGAAATGAAATAAAGTTTCACTGGCTGAGAGATTTCAAATGGAGTCGAGAGGTCACTCTGGTGGACAGTCTTATGCACTATATAGACAACACTTTTTAGGTTTTAATATATTGGAATAGCTAGAAGTAAATACCTAAAACTAGCAAACTCCAACCCAGTAGTCTGGACTCTTGAAAATTATTGTAAAACAATGTAGCTTACAAGGGGTGACAGTGTGATTGTGAAAACCTAGTGGAACACACTCCCTTTATCCAGCATATGGATGGATGAGTAGAAAAATGGGGACAAAAAATTAAATGAAAAATAGGGTGGGATGGGGGGATGATTTGGGTGTTCTTTTTTACTTTTATTTTTTATTCTTATTCTGATTCTTTCTGGTGTAAGGAAAATGTTCAAAAATAGAGTGGGGTGATGAAGGCAAAAGTATATGATGGTGCTGTGAACAGTTGATTGTACACCATGGATGATTCTATGGTATGTGAATATAGCTCCTTAAAACTGAATTTAATTAAAAAACAACAAAAAAAGCAAACCAGGACACTAGCTAAAGTGAATTAACAACATCAATTATAATGTGAAACATTGTGTTGCTTTTGCTACACCTGAATCAGTGCCTGTTACCTGAATGCCACGATAGCAGCAGCAGTAGAGCTTCCTTTGAGTTTGTCGTGACGGAATCACCGTGTGGAGCACGATGAGTCCGTTTCCCACCACTTCTCTCTCCTGGAACTTCTGCAAAGTGCCCATCGCACCGCGTCCCATGATGCCATTTGGCCTTGGCCTGGGGAGGGAGGCGACCTGGGCCTGTTTGCCATCCCTCGTGGGTCTGCCTGCAGCAGTGAATGTGGTGCCATCGTGATTGTAGCACAAACAGGGCATCGGAGAAGGAAAGGGGCGCCTTGGCTGCACATTAGAATTGCTCGGGGAGACTTTAAAAATCCCGAGGCTCCAGCTGCACCCCAGGCCAATTAAATCAGCGTCTTTTAAACTGTTCCCTGGGTAATTCCAATCTGCAGCCCAGTTGAAAACCAATGAACTAGATGAGGTTCTCAAACTTCAGCAGGCATCAGAACCACGTGGGGAACTTGTTAAAACACAGATCGCTGGGCACCGCCCCCAGAGCTTCTGATTCGGTAGGTCTGGGGTGGGGCTGAGCGGTTAGCAGTTGTAATGATTTCCCAGGTGATGCCGACATTGCTGGACAGGGGACAGATTTGGAGAAGCAGCAACTTAAGTGATCTGAATGGGCGTATCTTCACTTGTGGATTATCATTGAAATTAAGTCAGTTGAATCAAGAACTTGCAGATGCCAGAGAAGGTATCTGAGAACCTCAGTCTGAGAAATAGCCATGTCGTGAACCCAGCATTGGATTTGGAGTCCAAATGGCAGGGCTCAAATCTCACCTCAATTCCCAGAGTACTTGTGTGGCCTCAGGCACACACTCATCTCTCTGAGCCCCAGTCGGTGATTCCTTAAAATGGGTAGAATGGCCACCTCCCAGAGTGGGTTGTGAGATACAGCCAAGTACTGTGCAAAAGTCAAGCCTTCTTAGGTGGGAGAGAAGAGCTTGGCAGGTGACTGGGGTTTCGGTCCCAGCTCCACCGCTTGCTGGCTCTGTGACCTTGAGGAAGGTGCTTATAGCACTGTAAAGATGAGAAAAGAGCTCATAATAACTGACAGCTTTGTTAGGAAGCTCAAATGTATGTGAAAGCACTTTTTAAACCGCAAAGCACTAAATGGCTTATTTTGTAAATTAAAGCATATTTCAAAGGTAGTAGGGACACCTGTGAAATGGTTGACAAAGGAAGCGGCTGCACTAATCCGTCTCTTCTGTACATAGGTAGGTTTTCCTAAAGGGGAACCCAGTTGTGGTTTGCTGGGGAGCCCCTGACATTTTCAAATTTGAAAAAAAAAATTATCTGAATCCCAAAGAGGGGTGGTAGTAGTGGGCCCAAAGGATGGGATCTATTCAATTTTGCAGCATTCATCTTTGGATAAACTATTAGGACTGGCTCCTCTTCATTAGCTGGCTTTAAGAAGAAACACACCTTTAAGCTGAGCTGCAAAGAGTTAGGGGAAAATAAAATTAAGAATAAAATGAGGAAAAGCAAGGAAAAATAGAAGGTCAACAAAGAAAGGGTACTGGAAGGTGCTCTTCTGGTCTTCCAAGGAGAGAGCTGCTGGCCAGTCCGTTCTCTGTGCTCTGAGTGCTCCTGCCCCTCTGCCACAGCCTCAGCCAGCAGCGTAACAATAGCAGTGACCTTGTTGTCATAAAGCCACAAGCTCTTTGAGGGCAGCTCGGGGTCTTACCTTACTTGCCTCTCAGCTCCCATCCTGTGCCTGATAGATAACCGATGCTCAATACACGTTGAACAAATGCTTGAATGAATGAAATGAACAAAGAATTTTAAAAACATACCTGAATAGCACTGTTAACTCAGAGGCCCCAAATTTGTTGATGCTTTAGCATTGGTAGGACTGGCAAAGGGGAGGGTATTTTATGAGGAAACCAAGAATGATCTTGGAAAACCAGGTAATTGAATAACATGACAGCAGATGAATCTCAGTTTAAGGGAACAATTTAAAGTGTTCGCACAGCTGATGGATTTCGAATTAGCTGTAACCTTTGAGGGGAATAAAAGAGGAAAAGATCTTGGTGTCGCTATGGACAACCCAGGGAAGAAGTCAGAACACAATGGCAGACTTCACAATTCAGATGCTCACACATGCTGGAGGCAGGGGGAGGAGATGGAAATTATTTTAATGTCTCCAAGAAAAGTCCACTGAGAGAAGTCCTGGAGGAGGGAAAGGGTACATTTGATCATCTCCTTCCAAGGTCACCTGGACCTCAAACCAGAAGGGAAGAGAGTCAAGTCCCAGATTTATAAACAGCAGCAGGTTCAAAGAGCCACCCCCCTTTTTGGGAAACTGAAAAATAGTGCCTGGGAATAGAGAGAGGAGAGCCCAAATTAGGAGCTTATATTTATCTTATTGCATTTGGCAGAAGCCAACAGTCACTCAGAATGAAAAGCCCAAAATTTAAGACAGAAAGAAGGGAATCACTTTTTCTGGGCCATTTCTAATTAACCCTTGGAGCAACACAGCAATTTTGTTTTACTGCAACTTCTTGCTTAGGAAGACTCAAAAATAAAGATTAAGTATGGGGCGTCTGTGAGTGGTTATTCTCACCACGATGTAACGTGCAGAGGTGGGTCATCAATCTTTAAGCCCATGGGAGTCAACTGGGGCCAAGCAGGACATCTTTGCTCCTTGCCACTTCCTACATGTTCAATTAAATGCATTGAAGAGAAGGTGTTTGTCTTATGGAGGCTTTGCCTATGGTCATAGTTGGAAAAAAATGTTATGAAGAACTCAACTGTGAGAATTCTTAAAACTCAACAATAAGAACAAACAACCCAATTTTAAAAAGTGGGCAAAAGTTCTGAGTGGACATCTCACCAAAACAGACATACGTAAGACAAATAAACATACGAAAAGACACTCAACCTTGTTTGTCATTAGGGAATTGCAAATTAAAACAGCTATGAGATTCCACTACACACCTATTAGAACGGCTAGAATCCAAAACACTGACACCTCCAAAAGCTGACAAGATGTGGAGCAACAGGAACTCTCATTCATTGCTGGAGGGAATGCAAAATGGTACCTCCACTTTGGGAGACAGTCTGGCAGTTTCTCACAAAGTTTACCATATGATTCATCAACCACAACCCTAAGTATGTATCCAAATGAGATGAAAACTTAGGTCTAAACCAAACCTGCACACAAACATTTATGGGCAGCTTTATTCACAATTGCCAAAAATTGGAAGCAACCAAGATGTCCTTCAGTAGGTGAATGGATAAACAAACTGGCACATCCATATAGTGGAATATTATTCAGTGATAAATGAGTTGTCAAGCTACGAAAAAACATGGAGGAACCCTAAATGTATATTTCTAAGTGAAAGAAACCAGGATGAGACTACTTACTGTATGATACCAACTATATGATGTTCTGGAAAAGGCAAAACTATAGAGAGAGTAAAAAGATCAGTGGTTGACATGGGTTGAAGAGGAGGGGCAGAAGGGGTGAAGAGGTGGAGCCCAAGGCGTTTCTAGGGCAGTGAAACTATTCTTTAGGATACTGTAGTGGTAGATACATGCCACTATGCATTTGTCAAAGCCCATAGAACTATATGACACAAAGAGTGACCCCTAAAATAAACCGTGGACTTTAGTTAATAATAATGCATCTGTATCAATTCATCAATTGTAACAAATATACCACACTAATGCAAAATATTAATAATCAGAGAAATTGTCAGGGGAGGAGAGGGAGGATATGGGAATTCTACTTGCTGTGCCATTTTCTATAAACCTAATGCACCTCTAAAAAATAATGTCTATTAAAAAAAGTCAACTGTGGACTTACTGGTGCCCATTTTCCAAGGCAAGTAAAAGTTTCCTTTGTCTGGAGTATCCCTATTGACACTGACTCTTCCCAAACAAGGCCTTGTAAACAGGCCTGCACTTTCTTAAGGTGTCTGGGAAGGATTTCTTAAATTGTTGGAAAAGCTATTTGAAGAAGAAAGAAATTCTGAGCCCACAGGTGATCAATTACTCTGGGTAAAAACCTATTTGAAAGTCTTCTCAAATAAGCTGTGGAGCTGGTTACCTGCTGAATGCTTAAACAGACATGACAGCCCAACTTTCAGGTGAAAGATCTGCTTTTGCTCCTAGAATAAATAGCTGCATTAGCAGCACAGGCAGAGAACAACACAATCTCCACCTTGAATATGCTAAACGTCCTCATTATTCAAAAAGTACGCACACTGGCCAGATTCTCTATTTAAATGAAAAGACATGGTACAAGCCAGCTGTATGAGAGTCAGTGACAGGCACTCCTCAGCTTAAGTAGATTAGTTTTATGGAATCTAATTTCCAGATACGATAATGCAGGGAACTATATATGAGGCCTATCTGAACAAAATGAACCCTAAGATCTCATGTACCTTTAGTGTTCCATCATCTTCTGAATATGCACATTTTGTATATGGGACATATTGTAAAGCAGCCTCTGCTGGTGAGTTGTGATATTGCAGCCCAGCTCAAATAGACACACTGATGAAAGCTAGCATGTTTAGGGAGTAGTTCATATGATATCAAAATGTTTACATTAAACAGTCTTGGTAGAGGTTGAAGACAAAACCAAAGGCTCAATGACTGGATGGAGCAAACTTAAAATGAGAGCTGTGCGAAGGTCCCTGTAGTTCTGGAAAGATGGCAAAGCAAAAACAACACACCGTGACTAAACCACTACAACCTTCTGAAAATCAGAGAGAGCACGATTCTGGCACAGACTCTTTCTTTACAAAATATCACTGATTCAGCATTTAGGAATATGCACCTAAGTTTGTAATTGAAGTCAAAGGAAAAGTATATTATTTAGGTATCTCCTCTTCCTCACAGCCAATTTTTTTTTAAAAAAGGTTTGTTGCATGGGTTTCATGTCACACTATGGGCATCTTCTGTGTTTCCAGGCATAGGTGGTTGGTACCCAGAGAACAAAGGCCGATACATCAAAATGGTTTAGAACCTTGCATCAGAAAAATGAGGAATGAGGCACAGAAACAAAGGGTATGAGAGTTAGAAGGTGTCCAGGATGCCATGTTACCCAATTCCCTCATTGTGCAGATGGGAAAACCAAGGCCTCAGAAAGTCAGAGACTGCCAACAGCCTTTCAGTAAGAAAGTCATGAATAGACTCAAGGCTTATTGCTACCAGCCCAGGGCTCCTTAGAATTTGACAACCCAGCTCCCGGATTTTCTAGCAAAGTTACCTTTTAATAATCTGTCCTATAATCCTACACAAAGATTATTTCATATTGGAAAGCCCAATATTCTTGCATCAAACTATATTTCCCAGACTGTCTCTTCCCACAGGAAGTGGTCTTGACTTTTGATTCAGAAAATATGGTGGTGGTAAGCACATTAACCCAGACGACTGTGTCAGCACAATAATGTGCTCCCAGAAGGCTAAGCATGTGAGAGGATGGTAGAGAGGCACCCACTCCAGCACCCTCTGAATCCTCTTCCAGCAGAGGCAAATCCTGCAGCCCAGCCCCCAAGACCTCTTGTAGGAGAGGAGAACTTCCACGCCCTTCCAGAGCAGAGTCACCTCAGGGAAAGCTGAATTAGAGGGAACAAGCCTCCGTGGACCCAAGAGCTTCTTCCTGCCCAACATCCCTTATGTTCCTCATAATGGAGCCTTTCTTTAAACATTGCACCCCTCAATTAGCTCATAATTTCTGTCCGTGCCATATGAATTATGCATCGTGCAATGCAAACCCAGGTTCTGTGGCACTGGACAAATCACAAGCTGTTGAAGAAGCTAGAGTAATTACCAAAACAATCCCAGGAGACCTGGAGGAAATGAACATTATCCGGTTGACAGACCATTCTTCTGTCCTGCCTTCCCCACTTACAGCCCGGTTCCCCACACCCTTCCGATTCAGCCTCAACCGACGGCTGCTGGGTTTTGAGCCTGCCCTCTGCGGGCCGAACGATGTGCTCACGCTGGTAGTGCCTTAACGTTTTTACTCCTCACCACCCGTGAGGCAGGGGCTGCCGTCTCACACAGCCTGTCACTTAGCTTGCAGTGCCCTTTCCTTCTGGCGTCTCTGGGTTTCCCACGCTGGGCTTGAGTAGGTTCACCTTTGTAGTATAGATGGAAAAGGGGGCTGTTTAAGCAAGTGACAAATGTCATGACAAGCGATGGGTTAAAGCCATAAAAAAAAAAAAAAAAAAAAAGGACAAAGGGGGCACTTTGGAAGCTCTCAATGTGTTAATTACAAAGCAAATTACACTTATTGAAAATACTTCTTGAGAACCTCTAAGGGAAAGTTATATATATATTTGAAAGCATTGAAAGTGCACTTCTTCCCATACATTCAGATTCAGGAATACAGATTCTTAACAGCCTGTCTTTTCATACAATTATCTCAAAGCAGTTAGCTAATACTATGTACACATATATATGTATATTTACGTGTGTGTGTGTATGTGTGTATGTATGTATATGCTTAGATCGAGTGTAACAGTGGGAAAGGGACACGAGGTGCTCAGTGGTCCCCACCTTCTCACTACCACCTCCACATTCTAATTTGGAGAATAACACATCACTGCAATTATGCCCATGATCAGACTGATAAGATATATCGAGAGTTTTATATCCAGAGCACTTGCAATAACTCAAAAAATTATTCTCTATAAGTTCATTCAGCTTAAGGAGGTAGATGCTTATCTTCAGCTTCTATGCAGTTTTTGAGATAAATATAGTCTTCTTTTCTCTATTCTACCCAACTTTTGTGGAAATACCTGCTGAGATAAGTGCTGCTTCAAGTTTTTATTTATTCACTCATATTTTCATTCATGTATTCATTCATTAAACGTGAATTTAGAGCCTGTTATGTGCCAGTGTGTTGAGTTAGGAACTCGTATTGCCAAAGGTAAATAAGACGTGAACCCTGCTTTTAAGTTGCTCATGGGCTAGCAGAGCAGAGAAAAGCCTGAAATGACTTATGCTCAGAGACTTCTTTCTCTGAGGACAATTTGGTATATTGTCTGGTTCCTGGCTCCTTCATTGAACAAAAGATGAAGTTGAATGAATGGTTTTTAAGGTAACATCAGTGTTGAAAAGTCAATGATTTCCCTTGTAGGTAACAAGGCATAAACAGCTCTTACCCTGAGTAGGAAATACAATTGGGGTCCTGCCAGATGGAGGGTGGGCTGTGATGGGGGTGTCACCTAGTATTTTGTGGGTGATGGGCCCACGGGAGCAGCAGGGAGTGTGAGCCAGCGGACGGGAAACACCAGATCGTGTATCAAACTTGTAGAGTGAGATAGAGTTTAGATAGAAGACAGACACCAAATTTGGTAGCAGAGGAGCTCGAGTTATCAGTGAAGGGCCTGGGAAGATGAGGCCTAATTCTCAGTGCAGAAATTCATTCATTCAACAGATGTTCATATTTAGCTCCTATTTGCAGGTCTGTTCTGGGTGTTAGGTGTGTGATATGAACAAAATAGCTTTACGTCTATGGGAGAATCAGACATTAAGATGTAACTATGTAAATATGTAATTATCAGCCCGAATACCTGTTCTCATGAGGTAGCACAGGTTGTCACAGAAGCAGAAAAAGCAGACCAGATCTAGCCTGCAGTCAGGGAAGCCATCCTCGAGGAAGTGGCATTTGAGCTGTGCTATAAAGGAAAAATAGGAGTTGACTAAGTGAAGTTGAGGAAACAATTTCCATAAGTGACAGGAGCTGCAGAGATGTCATTTTGTATGGATGTTAGTGTTTCCCAGTCAGCAGTAAGTGGGGGCAGGCAGGTCCTTAAAAGGGCTGATTGGAGCCAGAGGGCTATAATGTTTCATCTTCATCTATAAATGTGTTACTATACATAAATACGAGGTTGCATCACAATTATTCATGTATCAAAGTCTCAGAAACTGCTGTGGCAATGTCTGATTCTTGCAGAAGAACTCAGCTCAAATTCGAGTCCAGATACTTATTTTCCGTGAGTGAACTCTCCTGGAGCTTTCAGAGCAGTGGATGTGCTGCTGTTCTCCCAAGCTGAAGCTGCACATGAGCCTTGGGTAGCCTTAAACGGACTCTCCAATCCCTGCCATGACCCTTCCTGGGGCCCTCTCTTCCCCGTGCCCTGTTTCTCTGCCAAGAAAAAGAAGAATGGAAGGCAAGAAATGGAGGAAGGGAGGATTTGGGAATATTACAATTATTCTAATATATTCCAAAGTCTGTTAAGTAGCAAAGAACTTTCACCAAGTTGTAATAGGTATTATGTGGAGGGGAAAAGGGCCCAGAATTCAATGGATTAAATAGTTAGGTGGTTTTTATTGCAGGACTTATCAGAGCCTTTGACTGTCATGTACATTGTAAATCTATAACTGGGGGCACAATTAGTATTTTCTAAACATATTGACCATGAGACATGCTTCTTCTGGAAAATTTCTTGGGTGTGATGTGCTATAGAATTTATGTTTATATATGCTTTTAAATAAGCAACTCAAATTTAGGGTTTAAAAGTGAAATGGATTTAGAAACCATCTGTCCCCACTTCCCACTTTACAGAGGAATATGAGTAAAAGCCACTGATACAAATCCACTTCTTTAACATTATGACACACATATTTCTTACACCATTGAGCCCACCTTGATAAGTTATAGGAGGGAAAAGTGATACAAAGGGATAAGGAATTCTCTATACTTTACCACATAACTTTGGGCAAGTCCCTGCTCTGAGCCTCAGTTTCACTGGGTGTTAAATTCATTTGACGATTCAGTACTGTATGTAAAGCAGCTGGCACAGAGGAGACCGTGTCCTTCAAAGCCCAAGAAATGAGCACCACGCTTTACACAAATGCTATAGGCAAATGTTCTACATGTGAAATGCAAACATGCAAGACTTTTATTTTTAATGTTGAGTTTTGTCCTCGTCCCTAAGGGAACATATTAATGCAAAGTAAAATGTCCTGTTCAATTCTGCGGTTTAGATGATGCCGTGCTCTCCCACGAGGCTCTTCTGTTTTATAACCTGGTGTTAAACTTCATTAAATACAAATTCCCTGGAGTTTGTCATCCTTCATGGAAATCTACGCTTCAGAATTAAAGCACTTCAAAGCTTGGGAATCCTTACATTTTCGAGAAGCAGAAATAAACTCCGTGAGGGGAAGTGACTTGTGCAAGGCCGCTGTGTGACTTGGAAGCAATTCCAGCCCCAATTACACTAGTAATGTTCGGCCTGAGGCCCTTCCTTTCCTTGGAATGTTAAGCCCCTGCTTGCTGAAATGTTTGCTCTTAGATTCTCTTTGCCTCTGTAAACCCCAGAAACTCCAAGGGATTTTTGTTTGCTCGCTGAGGTAGGAGGATGCAGTTCATTGAACAAGAAGAAACTTCCACCATCCGAGTTTTGTGTTTAGGAGCAAATGCAAAATTCAGCAGGTTGTCGCAGGGCTGGAGCTGGCGTGCAAGCCAGGCACAGACCTTTCTCTTCCTGCAGCCTGTTGGGAGGAGAGAGAGCATGCTCAGCTCCGGGTGGAAGTCCCTTCCGAACAGTGTATACCTGGTGGAGCAGGGGCCTGGCCGCAGCAATGGCAGTTATGCAAATCAGAGTTGCAGATTTTAAAAACAAAAAAAGAAGTGGATCATCTCCCCTGTATTTGATGCAACATGAGCCATCAATTCCAAGATGCCGCCGATTCTCACTCTCAGACCCTCACACAGGTGATCGGGCAGGACTGCGGGTGGATCAGGGGCAGCCGTGGAGCTTGCACATCTGGATTCTGGCCGTGTGTCCTTGGCCAGATCACGTTCCCTCTTGCTGTCTGATCCTTCATCTGTCCATGAGGGATGATAGCTGCTCAGCTTTTTTTTAAGAAAAATTTTTCTGTGTTTTTTCTTTTATTTTTTTGTATTTGTCATTTTAACCGTTTTTAAGTGTACAATTCAGTGGCATTAATTATATTCATAATGCTGTGCAACCATCACCACTACCTATTTCTGAAATTTTTCATCACCCCAAACAGAAATTTTATACCCATTAAACAATAACTCCCCATTCCCCTCTCCCTTAGGCCCTGGGAACCTCTAATCTGCTTTCTGTCTCTATGAATTTGCCCATTTGAGGCTTATTATGATCGTACAAATTTGTCCTTTGGTATCTGTATATCACTTACCATAAAGCTTTCAAGGTTCATCCATGTTATCACATGTATCAGAACTTCATTCCTTTTTACGGCTGAATAATATTCCGCTGTGTGGGTATACCACACTTGTTTTATCCTTTCATCTGTTGATGGACACTTAGGTTGTTTCTACCTTTTGGCAATTGTGATCAGTGCAGCTATGAACATGGGTTTACCAGTATCTGTTTGAGTCCCTGTTTTGAATTCTTTGGGGCACATATCTAAGAGTGGAATTGCTGGGTCATGTGGTAATTGTATGTTTACCATATAACTGCTGCTTACCTTTATGTACGAATTAAATGAAAGACTAAAATTAAATATCCAATATCTTATGGTCACTCCAGGGCAGGCGCCACACTCAGCGCCTTAAGGAAAACGAGACCTTCCTTTTCCCTCAACAGATTCCCACTCATAGAGAGTCCCCATGAAGTGCTCAGCAAACGGCAAGAAGCTGCAAGGCAGGCTTTGCAATTCACAGAGAGAGACAGTGATGAGCTGTTTGCTTCTTTCTGGCTTTCACCAGAGACCTGGATTTTGTGGGCTCTGTGCTCTTGAGCAGATGAGCTGATGAAGGGATTCTGTGAGTGACAGTCCCGTCTGCAGGAGCAGAGATACAAGAACCTGCCCAGTGAGCAGGGAAAACAGCAGACAGGTCTCTGAAGACATTCTTGAAAAGAAATCTCCGTGGCGTGAACACCCTAGTGTCTCCCAGTTGGCAGGTCCTGGGTCTATCTTCCAAATGTTAGGTGAGGGTTTCAGCAAGCTGCGAGGCCAGATCAAACAAGCCTTCGTGAAATATGAAACCAGAGGGGTCCCAAAACATTTGTTCCAGCCAGACCAGCAGCTCATTAGAGGGCCTTGGGGAGGCACCATGAAGGCAAACCCAGGCATCAGAGAGATGAAATGGGTCTATCATTACCCGAATTTCCCACCTGGAAAGTACAGATCAGAATGATCACTCGCAGAACCCTAAATCCAGGGGACAGCCCTGTCAGGGGAAGTAGACCAGGCTCAGGCTGAGTGGCAGATGTCCATGTGGTCCATCTCTAATTCACAGATGAGGAAACTGAGGTAGGGAGGAATTGCAAGAGGACATGCAGGTTGCTGATGGCAGGGCTGGTAGTGAAACCCAAGCACCTAACTCTGGGTAGGAGTGGGAGTTATCCAGGGGTGTGTGTGTGGGGGGTGGACACCGAGTTGTGTGCTCTGAGCATCAGCAAGTAGGGGAGCTACATCTCATGGTGGTGTCCAGAGATGCCCTGGTTAGGAAAGGGGTGGAAAGCCGATTTGTGGCTTGCAGCAGAGGCACCGCTCTCCTATTTGCTTCCTGTGCAACAGCCCCTGCCTGCCCACCCCCAGCCTTTCCCGCCTGGATCCTTGGGAGCCATAGGAATTTTCCCATCCAAGATGAAGACAGACGCGTTTCCCATAAAACTTGTACATAAGTTTGCTATTCTTGACCAGGACAATGATAAGGAGCAGCTACCTGTCTAAATACTTGTCAGGGAGTGAGTGCAGTGGCAAAGAAGTGCCTGGGGGTGGGGAGGTGGTGGAAGGTAAGAGGACGTTTTTAAGCAGAGAAAGGTGTCCATTCATCTTTGCAGACCCTTCTTGAGTGCCTACTACGTGTCCCCTACTAGGCGCTCACGCTGCCAGACATCTAATCAGCCGCAGAGCACACAGCCCCCTTCTGAATGTCGCCGCTCAATCCTGGGCTTTGTGCTCGCTCTCTTTCTTCCTCACTCTCTTTCTTTCTTTCTTAAGCCACCAACAAAACTCTGACCTCTCCCTGCACACACAATGCAGGCAGTCACTCATGCATTAACAACCACCGGGCCCCAAAGGTCGTTTCTATGACAACCCCGGGGTCCTTAATGACCCTGGCAGGCCAATGATTTTGTTTTGTTTGAGAGTGAAGGAATAATAAGTCAGGCCGGCTGGCTCTGGCTCGCCCCTGGCCCCCTGGCCCCCCTCCGCAGGCTGCGCTGATATACTGTTCATTATCTAGCTGCAGCGTCGGTCCCAGGGATGGGGCAGCAGCCAGCTCAGAAAGACAAGAGCCATGCTGCAGACAAAGAGCCGTGGAGGGCCAGAGTGTGCCCTGCCTCCAGGGCCGCCTGGTCACCGGCGGGGGAGTGGGAGCAAGGGCCTGGGGTCCCGGCCCCTGGAGTCGGAGAGCGTGATCCCCAAATCTCCGTGCAGTTCTTTAGAAAGAGCCGTGTGCAGGGCAGTGTCTGGAGGCCTTTCTAGCCCCATGCACAGCCAGGCAGAGTTGCTCCTGATGGTGACTGGGATCATTTTAATGACGTGATAAGCCAGGTGATTAATGTGCAGCTCCCCCAGTTCCGAGGGGATCCTCAGTAACTTCGGAGGCTGGGCCCCATCTCCCAGACAAAGGAGGCGCCTCCACCGGCCACAGGTGGGGTGTAGCCCGACTTGGAGTTCCAGTTCAGGGTTTCTGGTTCTACCCTAAGAAACGTCCCGGGGTGTAAGCATTCATTGTCTCCTGATTGTGGGCCTCCAGCTCATCACATTAATTTTCAAATGTGATGTTCGGCAGCATGGGATTTTGCTAGCAGACACTTGGAATTATTTTTGTTCTGTGTGCATGGCTGAAATCCCCTAGAATAAGTCATTAGCTACTAAAAAGAAAAAAAGAAATCAGCTACTACTGGTTGCCTGGTGGCCCAATCAGCTGACTCATTTTCCACGCTTTCCCTCAGGTAATTAGCGTTTGCATTTTTCCCAACCTGCCTATTAGATAAACTCCAGGATCCCATTCTGTTGAAGCACATTTTTGTGACTTGACTTGTCTCAGCCCCTTCCCAGGAAACAAAAGGAAAAATCTGGAGAAGGGCACAAAGAGGTAGGTGTGTGATGTAGGCTCATATTCTCCTATTCCGACTACGGGTGAATCATGGAGATCGAACCAGGGCAGGGTGGTGGTGGGGAAGGTCCCTGGCAAAGGGGCCTGCATATGGGCTCCAGCCTCTGCTGTTGACCCCAAATAACAGGCTTAAGAATATCTACTGATTACTTCCCAGTGCAAATCGAAAGACACATAAACAGGATGGCTGCTTTTAACAGTGACAGCCACCACCCATCTCATGCCCCACCACCCCCACCTCAGTTTCCCTTCGGTTCAATGAAGGGCTTGCTCTAGATCAGGAACGGAACACCCCAGGGTCTCAGGGCTACAAGCAAATGGAGTTCGAGGCCAGGGGCAAATGGAGGGCATATGCCCTGTCTAAAGAGGGCAGCAGTTGATTGGGAATGAGGATCCAACATTGACAGAGCTCCTGAATGTAGTGGGTTAAATTATGTACCTCAATTTGTTCTTAATCATAATCTAGGTCCCTGTGGGTGTGAACCCATTGCCAGCAGGACCTCTTGAAGACGTGATTTTTAATTAAGGTGTCACCCAACTGACTGAAGTTTACTGGAAGCCTTATAGAAAGAACCCAGAAGTCACTGAGGCCAGAAAGAAGAGGACATCACCATGTGACGGGAGGCAGAGATGAGCCAAGGAACCCCAAGGATCGCCAGCAGTCAGCCACAGAATGCTACAGACATTGGGGAGAAAGTAAACCTTGCCAAGGTCTTGATTTTGGACTTCCTCTAGCCTCAAAACTGCGAGCCAATAAATTCCTGTTGTTTAAGCCAAAACCAATTTATGGTATGTGTGATAGCAGCTCAGGCAAACTAAGACACTGAGGGTTTTACAAGAAGATAGAATTTGGGATTTTTTTTTTTAACATGAAATCTTCAGATTTTTAAATGTTGCCAATTAATTTTAAGTTTTAGAACATTCTACCAGGTGGAGAAAACATACTTGCTTGTAGTGTGTGGTCCCAGGGCCGGCAGCTGGCAATTTCTGCTCTAGACCATGCATCAGCATCATCTGGCAGCGTGCTGGAGATGAGGAATCTCAGGCTTCCTCTCAGATCTCCTGGATCATAAACCAGATGATCCATACAAACATTAAAGCTTAGGAAGCACTGCAGCCGATGGGTGTGTGTCCAATGTTCCTTAACTGGGATATGTTCCAGTACTTTCCCTGAGTACAGATTTGCTCTCTGTCTCTCCTGTGCATACCTTTGTTACATGCCAGGGTAGTAGAATGGTCCATTAAGAGTCCAGGAGACAATAGCTTGTGGACTCACTGGGTCCAACCCTCTCCCTCAGGCCACCCAGGGCAGGTGGCTGTTCATTCTCCTCTCTAGGGGATAAGGCTGCTCAGTTTCATAATAAAAGTATATTTTCTCAGACCTCATTCTCCCAGAATTTATAGCCATTGACACAATTGACCAATCTTCTTTCCTGAAATTCTCTCCTCCAAAGAATTCCTGACGTGACACTATCCTGGTTTGCATCTGGATTTTGCTAGTCTTCTCAGTCCTTTCCTGCATGTCTCCTTCCTTCTCTAACATTCTAAATGTGTGCTGTCCCCAGGCCCTGCTTTCTGCTGTCTCCACACTCTTCTCCTTGGTTTCCCTGCAGCCGCTAAGCACCTGGACATCCAAATCTTCTCTCTCAGCTTCAGTCTCTTGGAGGGACATGTGTCTTTTCCAACTGCTTGATGCCACCTGAGGTTCAAATGATCTAGAAGAAAGACATTACCTTTACCTTCAAACTCTTTCTACTCCTGGTTGCATGATCTTTTTTAGCAGCCTCATCACTCAAACTTGAAACCAAGCAGCAGGCTGCAAATCAGAATGAGCAGAAGGCAGTGTTATAACATTAACCATTTAGAGTTTGTTTCCACAGCCTCAAGATGGGACTGGTCTGGGAGCAAACAATCTAGATAACTGACAAGTCAGCAAAATGACTTTAGGAACATAACTTGTTTTCATCTCTCAGTTATAATTAATATTTATTTCCCATCCTCTTCCTGTCCATATGTGACAGTTGCAACATTCAGTGGATTCCCCTTCCTGGATCTCTTGCCTACCCTGCCTCACTGTTGCCCTAGGCTGGCCCCTCACTAATTCTTGCATGCATTATCGCAATGGCTTCTAGTTTTGGGCCCCTCCAAGGAGCTCCAGATTACTCTTCCAAAGGAGCTGCGCTAAATGAAACTCCACTGGTCTACATCATCAATATGTCTTCGGTGCCTGCTGAACGAAGCCCACCCTGACTTTCAAAGATCTTCACATTCTGTATCACACACACCAGATTCACCAGCCAGGCAAAAGGATGTGTGCTTTCCTACTGCCAGCTGTGTCTATCACAATTCCTTCTCCTGGAATGTTCTCCAACTATCAATTTCATGTCCATCTAAGTGCTACCAAGTGTTTAAGGCTCAGCTCCAGGAAGTCGGTTCTTGCACCCCTGATCAGCAGCCACCCCTTCTCCTTATACCCATGCTGCTTTCTTCTTCCCTCTTAGGGCAGGCACATCATGGGCATCTTGTGTTGGTTGTTTACGTGCATGTCCCAGTCCCCTTCTAAGTCCTGAGCTTTCCAAGCACAGAGACTGTGTCTTATGCATTTAATGGTGGCTTCCATGGAATAGGTTCTCAGAAAATGCTTGTTAGGTGAGCTTGCAGACAAGGTCTCCATCACCCTCCGAGTCGTCAGAGCCCCGACCATCATCCAAAAGGCTCTGGGTCTATGACTGCAGTCCCTGTGCCCATGTGCTGTCCTCTGCCTCGACCCCCTCCTCCCATCTACCCTGGATGCAGAGGTTAGCTCACATGTCACTTCTTTTAGAAACTCTACTTGACTCCACCAAGAAAATTGAGGAGTTCTCAACATCCTGGCATCTTGGACTTTATGGCACCATGTTGCTTGTTGGCTCATATGCCTGTCCCCCCAAGTTAGTCACTTAAGGACAGGGGCTGCAGCTTTCACTCTTGGGTACCCAGCATTTGGCACATGGCTTGATAACTAACATGAACACAATTGAATTGTGCTGAAAGAATGAATGAATGAAAACAGGAACTTAAAGGTTTTTCCCTATCCTTCCTACAACCTATCTGAAAAGCCTTTTAAAAGTGAATTTATTACAACATTTCAGACAATTACTTCACAAGCCTGTTCTCAGGATATTCATCATTTCAGATCCCGTGACAATGGAAAAAATGATTAGTATATAATAGAGAAAGTGAAAGAAGGGAAATTGGAGATCTATATTAAATTTGAAAAGAAAATTCCTCAATAACAGTAGTTCCTTGCCATTCATGAGAAATTTGCTATAAAACCATCACAGATGCTCAGTTTCATTTATTCCACTCCAGCCTGTAGCTTCCATCCAGAAGAATGCAGGTAAAATATATGTGGATCTACCACATTCAAAACAATTCTATTATTATTAATAATAATAATAAATGATAATACTAACACTTACCGAGCCAGGCACTCTGCTAAGCTCTGTTCACATACTCCCATGTAATGCTCATGACAATCATAAAAGGTCAGAATTATTATTCCCGTTTTAGAGTTGAAGAAACTGAGACCCAAAGAGGTTAAGTAACTTGTCTAAGAACACACGGCTGGTAAATAGCTTTGGTCTTCTCAGGATGTGGGACTTTCAGCGTTAAAGCTAGGAAAGTCCTGGGCAGTCCTACAAGTGACAGAGGAAGGATGTGAAGCCAGCGTCAGCAAGAACCTGAGCTATTGAACACCACTGACTATCCCTTCCCTGCAGATTACAGCTACCCTGTTTACAACCAAGGTCAACTTTTTGAAGTAGTTAGTGTAAAAGATGTTCTAAAGCAATGGATTGGGTGCAAGTTTACATTCGAGGCTGGAAGCTCCCCGAAGGCAGGGTCTCTTGCTCCATCTCACCATCCTAACACTAACTTGCCCACGGGATGCTCGCAAAGAGCTTAGTCCATGTGCAGTTCTTCTGCAACCACCGTGAGGTGGAAAACCCAACACCTCATTCATTGATCATTTGGTCCCTCAAGTGCCGCAGCCCAGTTCAGTGGCTCCTCTCCCCTGAATTTTCTTCCAACTCTCACTCTTCTCTTCCTCGTTCTCTCCGCTTCCTCGGCTTGTTTGATACACTGGACAGTACATACCCTACAACTCTCTTTGATGTCATAACTTTTCCATTTGCCTTCCCAAGATCCCTCTCCTGGGAAATTCTTTGCTTGGCATGCCCACCCAGGTGCCAGAACTTAACTGCAAGTACCCATTAGTGTGCCACTTAACACATTATGATGAGTTGTGTTTTCTCTAATTTAGGATTAGCCAATGGGGCAGAGACCTCTAGCTGTCACCCACTATCCACCTCCCCTTCTCCTATCGGACCACTACCAGGGTGCATGGCTGCCCTGAATAAAGACCACACTTCCCAGCCTCCCTTGCATGACCATGTGACTCAGGCCTGGCCAATGAGATGCAAGTAGATGTGCCATGTGATAGCTCCAGGACCCTCTCTGAAGAGGCTTCTGTGCAGCCTTTGTCCCTTCTTCCCCATCATTGTCTCTCTCCAGGAACATATACACCACCTAAGAGTATGCGGGCAAGGGCCAGGGGTGGCCAGGTGGTGACCTAGAAGGTTCCTGGTCCCTGACCTGGTGGGAAATTATATTGGCCCTAGATCTGCCCACCCAGACATTTACATAAAAATTAAATAAGCCTCTACCATGTTTAAACTACTGTTATGTTTTACTTTTTGGTTATTACAGTTCTAATCCTAAATAAAACAGTTGAGAATGTTGGATGTTGCTATGTGAGATGATATGTTACCTTACGCTCAATTACACAGCAAAACACAGAGACATAGTTGGCTCTGGGGTTCACATTTGGGAGTTGGAAACCAAAAGGCCTGAGGATGGCCACGGGGTCATCTGCCTCTGGACCTTGGTTTGGAGTCACCCTTTGTCCCCTGCGCTCCAGGCTGTCCCATGGTCCCTGCTGCTCTGCATTGGAATGGTCGTGTCCGGGCTTTGATTCCAGAAGCAGATGGTTGTTCCCTTGTCATCATACACAGTTGACATTTTGGGAGGAAATTCTCCACCAGCTCTACTTCTCTAACTCTGGCTTTCCCCATTCCTGTCGGTCAGCAGGCTGATCACCAGATGCCGAAGGGGACTTGTCCTTCTGAACAGAACCCGCTAAGAATCTGAGGAGCAATTTCTCTCTCAGAAAATGCTTACTCTGTTCCATGTCTAATCTACGTTACAGCAGAAGGAAAGATTTCTGGCTCCTGATTTAAAAGGAAAATGTTTCCCCTGGGGAAAAAGAAGCAACTTAAAGGGCTTTGCAGGGTGCTGCAGTAAACAAAACAAAACAAAACAAAACAAAATAAACCTACCCCTTCCCCCCAAATCTTTATGGATTAGAAGCTGGAAGTTTCCATTTCAAGTCTGGGTGAGTTACAAAAGCCCCAGACCACGTACAGCTCAGAGCAGGTACTCAGCGGTGTTGGATGAATCTGTGTCAGGGCTGGGGATCCTAAGTATCATGCTCTCTCTATTTCATATCTCTTGGGCACATGCTGCCTCGAACCCTTTATAACATAAAGCTTATATTAGCTTTAACCAGTAGTTTGTTATGCAAAATGTTCCGCATGACAGCTCGGCTTTGCCCTAATTCTCCCATTTCCTGCAACCTCTTAAAGATTTTTCTTAATGTCCTTGCTCTGTAATCCATTAATTTCTATTTTATGAGTAGAGACTTCCCTTGATATTTCCTTGCTACTAACCTTTTTTTCTTCTTCTTTCTTAGTCCTTTTTTTCCCTGTACTTGACGTCCTCTCTCAGTCAGGCTCTTGTGCATATTTGAACCAAAAATCTTTTGTTTTAAGTCTGTTGCTCAATATTTAATCTTCCCTAGAAAAGAAAAACAAATTACCAGGCCGGACTTCCTAGAAACAAAACAAATGAAAAAAAAAAAAAATTTTTTTTCTTCATCTACTTCAGGGCGAGACCTCGTTCAAAACTCCCTCTCTTCCCACTTGCATCTTTTTCCTTCCATTTGCTCCTACTGCCCTCCCTAGCCCTCTTGATTCCTCTCACAGCTCTGACAGCAGGTATCTTGTACTATAAGGTCATCACTTCACCTTCCTACTGTGTACTTTGTCAGGGATCTTTTCCTCATGTTTCTCTCCATGGGGCCAAAAGTTCCTAGTCACATAGTAGGTTCTGCCTAAATGTTGAATGATTGGTTACTACAAATCATTAATTAATGATTTTATGATCATGAAATAACAAACTGAAAAACTGGACTTAATCAAAATTAAAAATGCCTGCTCTTCGAAAGACACTGTTAAGAGAATGAAAAAGCAAGCCAGTGTCTGGGAGAAAACAAAGCACTTGTGTCCAAATATTTAAAGAACCTTCAAAAGTCAGTAATAAGAAAACAGCCCAATAAAAAGAGGGGTGAAAGATTTGAATAGATACTTTGCCCAGGAAGATATAAGGATGGAAAACAAGCATGTGAAACGTGCTTATCATTAGTCATTAGGAAAATGCAAAATAAAGCCACAATAAGACACCACCACACACCCATTAGAGTGGCTGAAGCTAAAAAGACTGAGTGTGAAAAGCGTTGGCAAGGATGTGGAGAAACTGGGACTCTCACACATTGCTGACGGGAAGGTAAAATGGCACAACTACTTTGGAAACCATTTGTTAGTTTCATAAAAAGTTAGACATACAGCTACCATATGGCTCAGCCATTCAATCCTAAGCATTTACCAGAGTGAAATGGAAGCATGTGTCTTTACAAAGATTGTATGTGAATGTTCATAGTGCCTTTATCTGTAATAGTCCCAAACAGGAAACAATCCCAAGGTCTTACAACGGGTGAGGGATAAACAAACCAGGGGTTATCCTTACAATAGCCTTACATCCTACTCAGCAAGCAAAAGGAGTGAAATCTTGACACACATACAACATAGATGACTCTCAAAATAATTTTGCTGAATGAAAGAAGCCAGACAAAAAAAGAGACCACTTCATTCATATAAAAATTCTTGGATATGCTAACTAATCTATAGTCACGGAAAGCAGAGCAGTATTTGCTTGGGGCTGGCATAGGAGGTTAGGGAGGGGCTGGAGAGACCAACTACGAAGGGGCAAGAGGAAACTTCGGTGGTGATGGCACTGTGATAGTTTCATGGTGGTTTACATTTGTTGAAGCTTATCAGATTGTATACTTTATATGCTGTTTATTGAATGTCAATTATACTTCCAAAAAGCTATTAAAATAAACAAATAAATGCTTTTGAATACCACTTCCAATCTTACAATTGCTTTTGTTTTTCTCAGAACCTTCTCTAATCTAACCACTTTTCCTCCATAAAGTAAGGGTACCACTCACTGAGCTTGGTGGGAGAGCCAGAGTCAAGGGGCAGATCCCTCTCTCTCTCTCTCTCTCTCTCTCTCTCTCTCTCTCTCTCTCTCTCTCTTTCTGTGAGTGTGTGTGTGTGTGTGAGTGTGTGTATGAGTGTCTGGGAAGACACATTACTACAGATGAATATTTCTCATATTTGTCTTCAGCCATAATTAGGGAGAGTAAAGCGGAGGGCGCCCACAGCCTGAGCTCCTTTCATGACTAGTTGGTCAGCAGCGAATGCCTGAAGGGTTCTGGTGAAGAGGGTTGGCTGCACAGTAAACTGCCAGAGAGCAAGGAGCATTCCGTCTACAGTTTGTTGAACCCCCTCTTGGTGCCGGGGTGCAAAGGTGAACTGGACACCTGCCAGACCCTCTGGGCATTGGGTGTGGCCGGGGGGTGTGCGTCACCCCTTCACTGGGCCAGCCCTGACAGGATGGGCTGGGCACTGCAATAGAAGTATGAGCAAGGGGAGGAAGGAACTCAAGAGAAGGGGCAATGCTTTCTGCCTCAGAAGCCAGTGGAGAGCACAGCTGCAGTGAGTCTTGGGGGGTGAGTAGAGGTGGCGGGTGGGGGGCAGGGTACATTCTGGGTGGAGCAAACAGCATGGCAGTAGCAGAGGGTGCAGTGATGAACCCTTGTGTGGGGGTGACTTGAAAGGCATGGAGGACAGGAGTGGAAAGGTGTCCCAGCAGCCTCTGTGCAGGGAGCCCGAGGCCAAAGCTCCTCACCTGGCAGGTGGAGGAGGCTGCCCCTGTGCTGGAGCCCTCCCCACCGAGCCACACTGCCAGCTCACCGTCAGTGCCACTTGGGGGCTGCTTCTCTCTTCCCTGTGCTTTTGACCAGGGACCTGTGCTGACAAACAGTGACAGCAGATTCAGGGGACTAAAGGAAATCCATGTAGAAGGGGAGTGCTTGCAAATGAAACCTTGTGGCAAGTGTTCAAAATTGGAAATCAGTGTACAGGGCATTATGTCCCAGCCATCCTCCCCAAGATCGGGTGATATGATTACATGACAATGTCTGCCCAGTCCTACGTCTGCCACTGACTTGTTTCTTGAATTTCAACAAGTCAGGGAACTGCATTTCCTCCTCGATAAAGTGGGGATAATGCTAGGGTAGAGAGGAGCAGAAGAGACTAACAGATACTGCTTTGATGACAGGCACCCTCCTCCCCACACACCCCTCACCACTCACACCGCACCGGCCCCCTTCCTATGGGGAGGACCCATTCCTGGTCCCAGCTATGCCAGGGTCAATGAATGTGCAGGGTCACTTGCAGGGGGCTCTGCAAAAACAGCCCTGGCCTGTCTTCAGATTGTGGTGAGCCATGGAGGTCTGGATGGCATCCTGCAGCTGCAGGGTGGAGCAGAGTGCACACGGTGAATCAAGGAAAACTCCCTGGAGGAAGCAGGCTAGAACTGGGCCCTGAGCAGTGGCAAGAGGAGCTTGGAAGAAGGACAGGAAATGTTCCCTGAGCACAAGAGCATGAATGGAAGGTGGAAGGAATAGGAGAATCCAGGGAAAACAGCAGGAAGCTGGTCCAGATGGGAGCTGTGCAGCAAATGGCTGGCAGAAAAGGGAAGGGATCAACCTTTCTCCCTGCCTCCCCAAGTGCCAATCATTGGTCATTCACTGACTGACTGACTGACGGAAGGAAGGAAGGAAGGGAGGGAGAGAGGGAGGGAGGGAAGAAGGATTCAGTAAGTGAGCAAATGAATGGCTGCGTAAAGCCCAACCATATAGTGTGTTGAATGGCAGCCCCCTCAAATGATACGTCCACCTGGAATTTGTGAGTGTGACCTCATTTGAAACAAAGATCTTTGCATATGTCACCAGTTCACAGACCTTGAGGTGAGATCATCCTGGGTTATGTGGGTGGGCCCTCAAGTCATTAGCAGGGGTCCTTATAAGAGTTTCTTATCCTAAAGAGGAGAAGACACAAGTACAGAGGAGAGGGCCTGTGGAAGACAGAGGCAGAGGCTGGAGTGATGTGTCTACAGCAAAGGAAGGTCAAGGATGGCCAGCAGCCACCAGAGATGAGGAGAGAGGCATGGGACACAGTCTTCCTCAGCCTCCAGAAGGAACCACCCCTGCTGACACCTCAATCTTGGACTTCTGGCCTCAGAACTGTTAGAGAATAAATTTCTCCTGTTTAAGCCACCTGGTTTGTGGTAATTTGTAGCAGCAGCCCTAGGAATCTAGGATAAAGACCGCGCTATGCAGTTGAGCTTGATCCTGTAGAAAGCAGGGAGCCATCTAAAGTATTTGAGCTCCCTGCTGAAGCGAAAATATTCTGAAAGCATATGTGAGGTGGGCTGCTGTCGGGATGTGCATGAAGCTGGAAAAGCAGGAGGCAGGGTTGTAGGGCACCTCTTGGAGGCCTGATTATATTACAAGACTGACTCCTGTCGTATCTCCCAAGCCCCAGGTCAGGTCTTTTCATGCCAACGCTAAAAGTAGCACAGAAATGACCAAGGCACACACAAAGGAGACTGGAAGGGCATTTTCATTTCCTTTTCCCCCAATCCCTCTACTGCTAAAATGACATCCCCGGCAGCAGGCCCAGCTCTTGAGGAATGGGTATGGAAGAAGGTTCCGTGAGCATCTGGTTAACAGTACAGGACCACACCCAGCTGAGGCCCAGCGAGCCAGGAGTCACCCAACCCCATATCACCTTATTGTCCATTTTGATTTTCCTCTGGCTTTTTGAATGCCCTGCCAATATGTACACACCCCCACAACTCCCGCATCCCATGCCCATCTGTAGCTTCCTCTTTGCAGTAACCTCTCTTGGCTGGGTTCTGGGCTGATACTTCCTGTCTTTGAATAATGTCCCTAGGAGGCAGGTGGCCTTGCTTACAGCTGGATCCCAGAGAGGTAACTCCCTGCTCCAATCTGACTGGCACAGAGAGGGAGAAGGTGGAAAGATGGGGAGGGGGGTGGTGGTGGTGGGGAACCTCATTGGCCATTTTCTTTCTCTGTCCCTCCAGATGCTTCTCTGACCATCCTTTCTTCCCCTATGATTCTGGAGTATGTGGATGGTTAATGATAGATAGCAGTGGTTCTCAACTGGGGGCAATTCCCTCCTCCTCCCCAGGGGACATTGGGTAGTGTCTGGAGACATTTTTTACTTATCACAACTGGGATGTTGCTACTGGCATCTAGTGGGTAGAGGCCAGAGATGCTGCTAAACATCCTACAATGCCTGGGACAGCCCCCAGCAAGAAAGAATCATCCATCCCCAAATGTCAACAGGGCTGAGGTTAGATACCCTGGTATACAGTAAGGGCCTACTAACCAGAAGACAAGAAACAGCCGTTATAAAGCCCATGCATGTGACTCCAGGTAAGAGATGAGACACTTCCTCCTTCAGAGCTTCAGCCACAGAATTATTGTGAAAAAGCAAAAGATAACAGCCCCAAGGATTCAGCAGAAGTGACGGGTAAGAGTAGAAAAAGTAACGGCCATTTGTACTTAAACATGACTGAAAAGGAATTAATTATGGCCTTAGAAGGATAGAATACCTCCTAGGAGTGACTCATATATGTACAGAACTTAATAGTTTTATGACGTGCTTTCCTAAATCTTATCAAAAATGGTGAAAGTATTTTTTTTAACCAGAATAGGGACATCAACAACAAAACCCACAGTCTCTGGCATGTAAAAGTTCATTAAATCTAGCTGGCATATAATGCAGATAAACGAGATGCTGTCATATATATTTTGGAGATTTTTTGCATTTTTAGATGACAGAGATGATGACATAAAAATAACTTTGTTTACTTGAAAAACTTTTTGTTTGTTTATTGCTTTCTTTAGCAAGTGGTGCAGGATCTTAACAGAGATGTTACATGATGACGCAAGTGAAAAAAAGGAAAGAGAGCTATCAGCCCACTACCTAGACATGAATTCTGTTAATATCTTGGTGAACATAACCCATATTCTTATTATAAATGGTCATTGCATTATACCTACCATATTGTCACTTTTTTTCCTTAAAATACATATTATGAACATCTTTCTCCGTGACTAAGCGTTCAAATACACAACATCAATTTTCGTGGCTGGATGACTGTGCTATACTTCATAACCACTTTTTATTTTTATCAATGTTGTGGTGAACATCACACATAGTTTTTTGATCATGTAAATGTGGGAAACTTCCTGAGGTTTGAGGAAGGTGTTTTTCGTTGGTGGTGGCAGTTGGCTGTTTTTTGGTTTTGTTTTAATTCTCCCTTTGCAAAAACATTCCGGGTACAATTTAAAGACCCTCTTGCAATCTGTGAGTCCTGCCCCTGGATGGGAGTCTTGCTGGGTAGAGGCCACTCCTCTAGGCCCTGGCTCTGTCGATTGCAAACCTCTGTAGGATGAATGCTGGGTGACCCGCAGAAGGAGCAGATACACCACTGCCCACAGCCCTATCTTCCTGACAATCCCAACAAAAGGTGGGCCTTCTTTGTCAACAACAATCATGGAATAATAGCATCAATGCACAGCCACTAATGTGTGCTCAGGACTCACCCACACGTCCAAGGTCTCACTTGAGTTCTTGAGTTCCACATTTATACCTGTTATTGCAAGCGCATCATCCCGTTTTCCAGATGAATGAACAGGCTCAAGAGGCCAGGTGTTATAAGAAAGACCAGGTGCTGATGCCAGCATGCCTGATTACTGGTCTAAGGGTCTATGTGCCGCTCCAGGCTTGTGGTGCATTTGAGAGAGAGGCTATTTAAACCTGGAACATCCACTGAATGGAGACCAGGGTGTGGCAGTCCAGAAATCCTGCCCCATGAGGAACACAGGCACAAGTGAAGGGACAGAGCTGTTTGGTTTGAAGAAGAGAAGCAAAGAAGAACCGTGGTTGGTGTCTTCACTGATGAGCTAGATACGGAAGCAGGATCTGGCTTCTGGGATCACAGGAGGCAGGAGCTGGGATCAATGGTAGAAGCCACAGGGAAGCTGATTTCTGCTTACCCATAAGGTTTCTTTCACCAGAGCAACGTATGAGAGACCGGCTGTAGAAAAATATGCAGGCTGCATTGGACAAGATGATCTTTAACATCCTTTTCAGCCCTGGGTCCTTTGATACTGAACGAGACCCAGGCAGGATACAGAAGGAGCCAGCCCCGTCTCCCAGACTGATCTGGATAACGGACAATAAAGCAGTCACTGCGGGACATTACCTGGGATGTGTGTCGAAGCAGGCAGGCTTCCTGCAGTCCAGGCAGTCACCCCGGTTCCTGGTTCCACCAGTTGACTGGCACACAGGCCTTCCCCCACCCACTGGTGCTGGCTTCTGTAAACAAGGCTTTGCTCGGCTTGTAGGCCAAATGGTCCTTGCCCTGTTCGTGGACCTTCAGGCGCCGAGAGTCTGCGTGCATTTACAGTGCTGCCTTGCTCCAGCCAAGAGGCCAAATAATTGATTATGAGGCCGTGAAACTCAGGGACTGAACTGAGTAATCTCCCTGAAACCGATTCTGACTCATCGCAGCCTATCTCCTGCAGGTCCTAAGAAGACCCTACTCCATCAGTTGGGGAGCAGAGAGGCTGTGAGATGAATTTGTACAAGTGAGCCGAGAAGGCCTTGCCCTGGTTCCAGCTTCTTAGGAACTGGGGGTCTCCGGTGAAATCTCTCAGGCATTGCTGTGTGCAGCTGGAGGGCTGGTTTGCAAATGTCCCTCTACTCCGGGAATGCTGGCAGACAAGCAGAGTTAGCCCAAGAGTGGATCATTTCTTCCAAGTGCCTCAGGACACTTCCAAATACCACAAGGGCAGGAGGGTGGAGCAAAAGCATACCTGGGAGTGGGCAGCTGGGGCTGGGTTCTTGTCCTGTGGCTGCCCAAAGTGCTTTCACTTCTCAAGGGGCATCAACAGTGTCTAGAGTGAAGGCAGTGACGGCCATCTGCTGCTCTGCTTTGATGTGCTCACTGGAGCTGGGCAGATCGAGCAAGAGAAGGACAGAACTGGTCCAGTTCAGCAGAGCTGCAGGCATGGCAGGCAGCTGGGCTGGTTAACTGGGTGAGAGATGTCTGAAGACAAGGGGGATGTTTAGCCTGAAGAAGGAAAGACTGGGGAGCATATGAGAGCACTTTCCACATCTCTGAAGAGCTGTCAGGAGGAAAAGGGCAAAAGGGTGGAAGTGAAAATAGGGGCTCTGGCTCATGAAGAAGTGTAGCTGGTACACCTCTCTAAAGGAACTCTCATCCCTGGAGGTGTGTAAGGTGAGGCTAGAAGACAGGATTCCATGCTGGACTGCTGACGGTGTGCCAAAATTGCCACTGAATTCCATCCAGATACGAGGGCGTGCATTATAAATACCTTTCTAAGGGGCTGTATGGTTAGCTATTGCCACAAAAATGCTACATAACAAACAATCAAAATCTCAGCAGCATATAACTCAGCACTTATTTAGCTCAGGAGTCTGCAGGTTGGCTGGGGGCAGCTGATCCAGGCTGGGTTGGTGGGGAGTGGCTCTGCATCACAGGTTTCTAGAGTCCTCCTGGGTCCCATGGGCTAGCCTGGGCTTGCTCTTCTCACTGTGACAGCAGAAGGTGCCCTTTCATTGGTACTACTCTAGAAGGAGAGCTATATGCCCCCTGCAGGAGTTTAACTGAGAACCATTAACTTAATAGGAAGCTAGTTTGGGCATTTATCATGAAAGGGGAGGGAAAAGATGTAAGAATGATGCAGTTCATTGAGTCAAGAACAGGGATGGGGAAAGAGAGGGGGAAATTGAAATTTCACATGGTAGATTGGATCACTGTTTTCAATTCTTCATAGCCTCCCTATATTAGAATTGTACAGCCATGGTCTTTGCCATGAGACTTTTTGCATTTCTGCCTGCTGGTGATGGAGTATATTTCCCTGAGCCATCAATGTTGAGGTGACTTCTTTTGGTCAATGGAGTGTAGGTGGATGTGATAATGAGCTAGTTCTGAGCCAAGGCCATCGTGTTTCCACTTGTTCTCTTCTGCTTCTGTGATCCCCTATGAGAAGAGCATTCCACAGGCAGCTGCGGCCCTCTCAACCTGAGACCCAGATTAAATACATTTGGAGGTACTCAGCACCCAACCCTCAGCTTGGAGCCAAGATCATCCAACCGATACCCCAAGGGAGGCCTGTGCAGCCTAGTCCAGCCTTGATCTGCAGGCCCAATTCTCAGCTGATCTGCAGACCCGTAAGCATGAAAACAAATCCTCACTATTGTAAGCCGAGTTCCAGCTGGCTTGTTGCACAGCATCGTTACAGCAATAGCTGACTAACATGCACTATCCTTCGTGTTAAAGGAGCATGGATGCCTCACATTGGTACATTTTCCCACAGCTCTGATGGTTTCTGTGGCTAGATCTGTACTCACTCAAGAACTCTTGGATCCAGAAGAAGAATCTGTTCAGCAGTGGGCCAGAGAGGGGGATGAGGTCTGAGAGGTGAAGCCGAGGAGAAGTGGAAAGGATACTACCATGAGTCAGTAGACCCAAGTTCTAGATCCAGATCAACCGCTAATTCTCGGAGTGGCTAGTCCCCACTGAGAAGGGTGTAGACAGTGATGCTGATGGGCAGACTGTCGGTTCCTGAGCTAACAGCAAGCCTAGGCCTGCCTGCTCAGTGGGTGGGACTGTGTTACGGAAGCAAGGGCTTTTGGGTGCTCCTGGCACTGACAGCTTTCTGCCCCAGTTCAGCATGCCTATTACTAATGAACAAATCCTCTGATATTTGGAAGCAATTGAATAAGCAGTGAGGATGTGGTTCTCCTGGGCTTCCTGGAAAGCACGTGGGAAGCAGTCTGTGTGTATTGCCAGCTTCAAGTCCCCTGGGGCTGCTGGTGTAAGTCTGTGTGATACTATTGATTGCTTTGTTTTCCCTGAGATCTGTAGCCATGGGGGACTGTAAGCGAGCACACACACCCCTCGCCAACGGGCTTGGATGAGATGCCGCAGCTCTGCACTGGGAGGGCCAGCTCTATCTGCAGCCCCCTGCGTGGACTTGGGAGAATTTTGTCACATTCCTCATTGCTAGAGATTGATTGTGGAGCGGACATAAGAACCAGGAAGACAGACTTGGGTTCTAGGGTCCTTTACAGCTCTAAGATCCTCAACTTCTATAGAAAAGGAGTTCAGATGGGAAAAATTTTAGAACAGGAACCTGAAAGGTCTGAAGTCTTTGAGTCACAAGTGATAGAAAGCCTGAGCCACACTAGCTTGGGCTAGGGGTGGAAAGATTGTTTTGACTTATACAACTAAAGATGGTAGGGATATGATCTGATTTCAGGCCTGGCTGGATCCAGGTTCTAACACCACCATCTAATACTAATACATCCAACACTCTCGTCCATGTATTGACTGTGCTTCTCCACTATGATGGCTTTATTCTCAGGAAGGATTCTCAGATGGTGGCTGTCTGGACCTCCAGTATCATCCATGTTCGAACACACACACACACACACACACACACACACACACCAGCAGAGAAAGAGCTTCTTTCTTTCTCCCTATTTCTAGCAAGAGTCCCAAAATTGTATCTGGTTGGCCCAGGTAAGGTCATGTGTCCACACCAAACCAATCTCTGAGGCCAGAGGAAAGGCTTCTCCCCTAAGCCAGGGCTGACCCCACTTCTAAACACATGGACAGAGAACGGGAAAGGGGGTATGAAAAAGAAGAGAAATAAATGCTGGGAAGGCAAAAACAACACATATCGAAGACCTGGAACAAGGTCTCTGTGTTTATTAGCTGACAGCTAACCCAGTCCAGAGACATCCCTGGGGCTAGGAAAACAAACAAACAAAACGCTCCGTCCCTTGTTAGCTGGTACAAAAACACCAGCCAACCTGTGTGGGGGTGCTCCCAAGCACATGGCACAACGCAAGGAAACTCAATTAAAAAAAAAAAGTGATCTACTATGAGACTCGTACTTAGGGACTTGCAGTGTAGTTGGGGAGACAAAAATTAGCACAAAATGAGATAGACTAATAGAAGTCTAAATTTGATTAACACAAGCACCCTGGGAAGTGAGAGCATGAGGAGGTCTGGATGGTGAGGACGAAGGCCTCGAGGGAGAGATACCCTGGGAGGATGGAGGTGTGGCATGGGTGCTGGGGCGAACGAAGGTGTTAGGATGGCTCAGAGGCCACCACGGGGGCAGAATGAGGCTGACCAAGCATGACGGAAAGGCAGAGTGGCTGGAGGACAGCCAGAGCATGCAGGATCCAGACACCAAGTAGGAGACGAGGTCGACTCTGGTGAGCAGCTGGGAGCCACTGAAGGCTTCGGAGCAGGGGCAGAACGAGACTTGCAGCTTTCTCCTACTGCCAGCAACTCAGCTCTGCCTGACACAGCCCCATCCACACCCCCAAGGATTCAAGAGGGCCCATGGTAAACTATTCACACTAAAGTGTCATATAAAAAGGAAAAATTCAACAATACTCTAGATGGTAGGATCCCAATTTGGTGAAGGAAAAAACCAAACGGGCATTAAGCTGCCAGCACCCTGCACTAAGTCCTTGTGTTTACAGAGCCCATCTCCTGGAGGGTTCTGCCCAGCATTCTTGGTTAATTAGACCTCACCCCAGGAAGTGGGTATTATCTTCCCCTTCTCACCGCTCTAGAAGTAAGTTTTACCCAGTGTGAGTAAGTGGCAGAGGCAGGGTGAGAGCCAGGCGTGTCTAAACCTGCATTAGCCCCTGTGTCAAAACGTTAACATGGGCATTACTCCATGGTTGGATTACAAGGGATTTTCATTTTCTTTTGTATACTTTTCTGTAGTTTGCAAATTGTCTACTGTGAATATATGTTACTTTCATCAGTAGAAAACAAATATATATTTTAAAAAATCCTCTAGTCCCCATGCTGGGGGATCTTAGCTTTCCAGAGAAATTACTACCCAAACTACCATTTAACATCCCCCAGTGCTTTAGCGGTAACAAAGCCCACTCACAAACTAGCAGAAAGGTTTTACTCCTAGACTTGCAGCCACTAAAATTGTCACAGCACTGTTTAAATTTTTGCCATTTCCCTTCATTTTGATACTAATTTTAATTACACGAATAATATCAGAATACCCACTCCTTATAGAAAATTAAAATATGGATAAGGGTAAAATAGCATTTGACCACTACTCCACCCATCCAATGCCCCCCATGAGATAACTATAATTATTGGTTGGAGTGTGCCCTTCTGGACCTTTTCCTATGCATTCATATACATATGTACCCATAAATAGTATTACTGTGTGTTCAACATAATTAAATTACATTTTACATACTGTTCTGCAACACGCTTTTTTTTATTCAACAGTCATGCCTCTCCTCTGGAGTTGTGAAGAACCCAGAGAATCTCATTCAAACAATGCATGTGGCGTGGTCCCCGGGAAGGAAGAGGCCTTCGTACCTGTCGTGGCCTCTCCGCCATGCCTGAGCTTTCTGCCACTGAGACGGGGAATGGTGTCTGCAAATGGTCAGCACGGGGCATGTGTCAGGAGATGGCTGCAATTACTACTGGCCACCAGCAGGGCGGCGACACCTTTTGTTACTTGAGGAGGGGAGCCTTCATGAAAACCACAGTGCCGTTATTTTTCTTTGCTGACAAGAGGCCCAGTTTCGAGGAGCTGGCCTTGATTGTAGAAACAGAGCTTGGGGGGGACCTTCAGTTTTTGCTTCACCCAGGAAGTTAGGAGTTGTAGGCTTTGGCCCCTTTTCTGTCTCTTCCTGGTGCAAGTGACTTCTGCCTCGGGCTCTCAATTTCCCCCAGGTGTTAAGGGGAGGGATTGGGGCACATGATTTAAAGTCTTTCTAGTTCTTTCTTTCTGGTGTTCTTGGATACAATCAAAGAAATATCTGCTGAGCCCCTACTATATACATAAGGAACAGAGAAGTTTACAAAGAAACTTAAAGAAAACTAATAGTTGATCCCTAATTTTGATACAATTTATAATGTGGTAAGATGGGATATTTACAAAGGTAACATCTTTAATTATAGTGGGTCTGCCTGAGGCGAAGACCCTTTGGTCTACTGAGCCCCTGGATGACTTTGTTTGTGCAAGCTTTGGAGTAAGAGCAGGGTAGAGCTGAAATGCTCTGCATAATGGAGAAAGGAGAATTTGGCATCAAGAGCAAAAGGAGGATTGGGGTAAGAGAAGATATGAGAGGAGGGAGAAGAGGCAGGAGCTGCAGAGAGGGGACAAGACCACCTGTCAGGTGTCCAGGTTTGGAGCTGCCAAAGGTCCCTTAAGAATGGGGCAGTTAACCTCCAGTGTGAGATTGTCTGCAAACCCACACCCCACTGGCTTTAGCAACATCAGCCATTTCCACAAGGGCCCGGTGAGAGGGGGCATTTATTTAGAAGTCAAGAAAGAGTCAGCGTTTCACATTTGGGTGGACTCGGCTGTTGGGGCAGGGGGTGGGTGGACTGGGCTACGTCAGCAGAAGCAGGTGTCCCAGCCCAGGGGAGCCCCGAGAGCCTCAGCCTGGCCTCTGGTTGCCCCAATGAGGCTGACACAAAGCTGGGTGGGTTGGCTCTGGGAGCTGCTGGACATGCAACTGAGGGCTTTCAGTTTGGGTTCCTTTTCTTTCTCCAGTGTATTCTCTAGGTTCTCTTTTCTTTTTTTTATTCAACAAAATCACTGACCATCAACTCTGTTTCAGACCCTGTGCTGGGCACCACACTAGGGAGAAGAATCAGACACAGGCAGCCAGAACTGAAAAAGCTCACAGTGGAAGAAGAGCCCAGAAACGAAAGGTCTCAATAAAGGAAGATGAAGACGATGGCAGGAGTAAGCAAGCCTGGGTGTTGTGGGAACCCAGAGAGGGACACCCCACCCACTGGGCTGGGTGGGATCAGGAAAGGGTTTTGGAAAAGTTGTCTCCCAGGGTAATGGGCGTCATTGTGCAAAGGCTGGGAAGGGATAAGTAGCTTAAACACACCCCATGTTCATAGCACTTGGCCTTTTTAAAAGACCTTCCCATCTATCGTCTCGAATGATTTTCCTGAGAACTATGGTTTCTATCTTATTCTCCAATACTCTCATCTTCTCCAGCTGTACAAACAGCTGAGCAAAGTGACTGGGTATAACTAATTATTCTGGAAACTTTAGGCTCCACCGCAGGACATTCATATGCATTTGAATGATGTATGTTACCTCAAGTGAGAATTGGGGTCCCAAGTGAGCAGCTCTTTTGCTCCTTGAAGACCCCTTGCTCGGTGACAGCATCAGGCACACAAACAAAATCACCCTAAGAGATCCCTCTAGGCACTCATTGTCAGTGCAACCTGCAACCAGTAATCGTGTCCAGCCCCTGTTAGGGTGGGGATGGGTTTAGCCAGGAAAAAGGGCTGCACAGAAGAGAGGGCATTTCCTGCTTTGGGCCCCTGATTTCAGGAGTGGGGCTGTCCTGGTTGCCTGTCAGTGGTCAGAGACTGTAAGGACTTCAAGCAGAGGGAACCAGCATTCTTTGAGCGCGTGTGTTAGACTGTTGTGTGTGCTGCTCATTGAACTGGGGATGGGTGTGATCAAGCCTCATTTACATAGGAGGAAACCAAGGCTCATTCTTGATGCCATTTGGCTGTAAGGAATCAGAGCTGGAAATTGAACCTGGGGGTGCTGGAACCCTCAGAGAGGGCTCCTCTCCACTTGGCCACAAGTCCTGACTGCCAGAACAGGCCTGGAGAGGGACTACGGTGAAGCAAGGGAGGCAAGAGTGCAAACTTCAAGAAAACAGGCGGTGTGAGTGCAGGGTCAGCACGCGAGAATGAGGCCCCCTGAAATTCTGGGAAACAGCTCTAAGCCTCCCCGTCTTGCTTCACCTGCACTGATTCTCCTCGTATCACTCCGCTGTTCCAGACTTCCTTTCCAGAGACTTGTAAACAGACGGTAAATGAACTGAAGAGCTTTGGATTGCAGGGTTTTTTTTTTCCCCAATTCAAGTCTCTGCTCACCAGGGTGCATGAGGAGTCCACTGTCTGTCACCTTTGAGCCCCTTCCCCAGCCTCTGACCCATGTAAGAACCCCATGCTTATGTAATTAAAAATAAAATGGCACAGTTCCCATGATGTGTCTTCATTCATTTATTGTTGTCTCCTCTGTGGACCTTTCTCCTTGCCTGCATGGTCCTTTTAGAAATAACCACATCTGCTGGTGGCCTCCTCCTGCCTCCACCCCCCACTCCCTGCCAAGGGCTGCAATGAGGACCCCCTCCAGGGTCCCAGGCTGCTGACTCCCCTCTGGGGTCCTGGGCCTCTGGGGGCACTGGTCCTACTGATGAGACCCCTTCCCTCTGCTCTTCCCTATCCCAGGGTCTCCAAGCCCAAGGCTCCTCCTACACCTGCCCCAATCTCAAAGGCTCTCCTTCTCCAGCCCCTTCTTTCCTCAGGCCATCCAGGCCAACCTGTCTGCTCCCTTCAAACTCAAAAGCCTCCTCCAAGGACTGGAAAGTTCCACCATCTTGCTCTGGAACATCAAAATTAAAAGGTAAAAAAAAAAAAAAAAAGCCTTGGAGACAATGTTTCCTAGCTTTAAGAAACAGGGGGCTGTTTTCTCCTCGGGGAGGGTAGAGAAGGAATAAATGCTCCCAGCCTTTCCAGACAAGTCTGTGACCACCACCACCACCACCACACACACACACACACACACACAACACCAATCACATTTTCCAGTGCATTGCTCTGCAACTTATTTTCAGCCAATCTCCCTCACACTAAAGTACGTCAATGCCAAGCCAGATCGTAAAAGCTGGACTCTGGGACGTGGTCAGCTAAGGCTCCCTTCCTGAGTCCATGAAGCCTGGTGGAGCCCAGGTCTTTCCTTATCAGGCCAGAGATTCCAAGCTCAGTGTGTCATATAAGAATCCCTGCAGTAGTACTTTCTAAGCCTGTAACTCTAAAATATTTTTGTTATGATAAAAGACCTCTTGGCTTGAACTTGAATGAGTAGGTGTGACTGTTGGGAAGAAGTGGAGAGAGAGATAGCTGGGCATCTTTGGCAGCAACTGATAGAAACTAGCTGTATGTAGTCTGGTTAGCTCATACAAAGAGGAGACGGATGTTGCCTTTTCTGGGCACGTGGGAAATCTCCAGCCACGCTGCCGCTGCTGGTGCAGTGATTGGACAGGCGGTTGTCCCAGGCCAGAAGAAGTTGCCCTGCCATTCTAGCAGAGTGGCAGCTGGCAAGACGAGCACCCACCCTTCTCCTCCCAGCCCAGGTGGCTTACGCAGGCTCCCTCAGGGGGGTGAGGTTGGGGCTGAGCCCTGGCCCTCCCACCCCCTACCCTTCCCTCTATGGAGTGCTAGAAGGAAACAGTGAAGCAGGTACATGTGTTGAACGTGAACACTTAGGTGTGGCTGTTTCTCTTTTGGCTCAGCCCAAAGAGAAGGAACTGGAGAGAAGCACATAACTGGGTTTACAACTTGAGGAACAACAGCCGGCTGACAGTCAAAAACTGCGGTGGTGGCAGGCCTAGGGGACAGGACCAGGGGATGGGCAGACCTCAGAGGCAGGCCCTGGGCACGCAGAGCAGGGAGACCGAGGCCGAGGAAGAGGAGGGAGGGAGAAAGGCCTGGCTCCTGCGTGGCTTTGTGGCAGCAGTGGGGAGTACAGAGGTATAAACCAGACCTTCCTCCCAGGGTTCCATCTAATGGGGAGAAAGGTCCCCCAGACAAAGGGTGAGGCCAGGGTACCATGCTGCAGTGGGTAGAAGACAGAATGGGGTGCAGGAGTCTCTGATCTCCGCTTTGGCTAATTCATCGTGGGATCTTGGGCAAATCCCCTGCCCTCCCTCAGCCTCAGTTTCCCCATCATGATCTTTAGGGGTCCTTTTGGTTCCCTCCGGCTGTAGCCCAGGAAAGGGGGGAGGCGAGTCGTGGGGGAGAAGTGGTAAACATCAAACCACCAGCTGGAAGCTCCTGCTTGAGTTTGGCAGCATTCTGGGAGGGCCCCTGCATGGGTGCTGTTCTAGTTTGCTAATGCTGCCAGAATGCAAAACACCAGAGACGGATTGGCTTTTATAAAAGGGGGTTTATTTGGTTATACAGTTACAGTCTTAAGGCCACACAGTGTCCAAGGTAACACATCAGCAATCGGGTACCTTCACTGGAGGATGGCCAATGGTGTCCGGAAAACCTCTGCTGGCTGGGAAGGCATGTGGCTGGTGTCTGCTTCAAAGTTCTGGTTTCAAAATGGCTTTCTCCCAGGACGTTCCTCTCTAGGCTGCATTTCCTCAAAAATGTCACTCTTAGTTGCACTTGGGGTATTTGTCCTCTCTAAGCTTCTCCAGAGTGAGAGTCTGCTTTCAAAGGCCATCTTCAAACTGTCTCTGTAAGCCGAAGCTCCTCTCTCAGTTCCAGTGCATTCTTCAAAGTGTCCCTCTTGGCTGTAGGAAGCTCACTCCTTCTGTCTGATCTTATGTAGTGCTCCAGTAATTTAATTCAGACCCACCCTGAATGGGTGAGCCAACACTTCCATGGAAATTATCCAATCAGAGTCATCACTCACAGTTAGGTGGGGCGCATCTCCATGGAAACACTCAAAGAATTACAATCTAATTAACACTGAAAGGTCTGCCCACACAAGACTACATCAAAGATAATGGTGTTTGGGGGGACATAATACATTCAAACTGGCACATTCCACCCCCTGGACCCCAAAATGACATCTTCCCATATACAAAGTACATTCATTCCATCACACCATCACAAAAACTCAAATCATTTCAGTAACAATAGGTAAGTACAAGACCCCATCAAAATCAATTACAAGCATGGTCTGTCCCAAAGCAAAATTCCCCTCTGGCTCTGTACCTGTAAACTTAGAACAAGTTATGTGCTTCCAATATACAAAGGAGGGACATTCATAGGATAAACACTCCCATTGCCATAAGGAAAACAGGGTTAACAGGACCAAAACAGTTTCTAAAACCCGCAGAACAAACATCATTAGATTTCAAAGCCTGAGAGTCACTAACAGAACGACCTTGCATCCTTGGGGCTTGAGAGAGCAAAAGTCTAAGCCTTCCTAAGGGCCTTTGTGGCAGCCCTTTCCTCTCCAAATGCTGGGGTGAGTTTTCCAACATATCCACACACTGGGGAGACCACCTTCTTGGCCCCACCCTCCTCAAACATCGGGGCAGCTCCCGGATTCTCTTCCTTCTTTGGGGCACACGCTCAAACCCTTCAGAACAGTGGGGTGGCAGCCAGGCTCTCCCCATTCCCCTGGGAATGTGCTCCACCCTCTTTGGGTCCTGGGGTGGCAAAACTCTTCCAGAGCATCAAGGTGGAAGGCCCACACTCGACCTCTGGGGCAAACTCACCCTTTCCAGGCATGTGGGCCGCTCCACGCTCTCAGCCCAAGACCTCTTGGCTCCAGATCTCAACCTCCATGGCTCTGTCTTTGAAGAAATTTTTCCTTCAGTTTGTTCCTTGTCTGTCCCCTCCAGTTCAGACTGGCAGTGGCTCCATCTATAAAGAGCTCGCAAAAATTCTGTTGGCTTCACATGAAGCACACAGGGGTCAAAGCTGCCAGACAATAGGATGTTCCACAAATCCTTTCTGGATAACTCCGTTTCCCATTTTGGCTTGTACTGAAATAGTGGCTGGGTTCCATGTTTGGTAACATCCTCACATTGGGCTATAGTTTTTGGGGTTTCACCCCCTGGAAGCTCAGAGTTTTTCAGGCTATCAATTTCTGGTTTCTTTGAAACTAAGAGTTCATTCCTCAGCTTATCTCTGTCCTCTCACATTTTACTATAAGCTGCAGGTAAAAGCCAGACTACTACTTCTATATTTTGCTTGGAGATCTCATCAACTAAATATTCCAGGTCATTGCTTTCAAATTCTGCCTTCCATCTAACACCAGGACTCAACTTTGCCAAATTCTCTGCCACTTTAAAACAAGCATCGCCTTCCTTCCAATTTGGAACAACACGTTCATCCTTTCTGCTCAAGGTCTCATCAGAAGTATCTTTAGAGTCCATATTTCCACAAACAGTCTCTTTAAAGCAGTTTAGGCCTCTTCTATTAAGCTCCTCACACTTCTTCCAGAATCTTCCCCTTATCCATTTAAAAAGCTGTTCCAACATGTTTGGTATTTGCAAACTCAGCAGCAAAAGCACCCCACTTCTCTGGTACCAAAATCTGTTCTAGTTTGCTAATGCTGCAGAATGCAAAACACCAGAAATGGACTGGCTTTTATAAAAGGGGGTTTATTTGGTTACACAGTTACAGTCTTAAGGCCACAAAGTGTCCAAGGTAACACATCAGTAATCGGGTACCTTCACTGGAGGATGGCCAATTGCGCCTGGGAAACCTCTGTTAGCTGGGAAGGCACATGGCTGGCATCTGCTCCAAAGTTATTGTTTCAAAATAGCTTTCTCCCAGGATGTTCCTCTCTAGGCTGCAGTTCCTCCAAAATGTCACTCTTAGTTGCACTTGGGATATTTGTCCTCTCTCAGCTTCTCCAGAGCAAGAGTCTGCTTTCAACAACCGTCTTCAAACTGTCTCTGTAAGCCAAAGCTCCTCTCTCAGTTCCAATGCATTCTTCAAAGTGTCCCTCTTGGCTGTAGGAAGGTCGCTCCTTCTGTCTGAGCTTATATGGTGCTCCAGTAATTTAATTCAGACCCACCCTGAATGGGCAGGCCAACACCTCCATGGAAATTATCCAATCAGAGTCATCACTCACAGTTAGGTGGGGTGCATCTCCATGGAAACACTCAAAGAATTACAATCTAATTAACACTGAAAGGTCTGCCCACACAAGACTACATCAAAGATAATGGTGTTTGGGGGGACATAATATGTTCAAACTGGCACAGGTGCCATCCCCCAGGGCCCCAACAGAGCCCTGAGCTCCTGGAGCTATGGTTGCTGGAGATGGACAGTCAGACAGCAAGGTAAAGAGCAGGCTGGCAGACAGCTTTGCCCAATGAGCTGCTTGAGCACAGATGGCCATTCCCAGCCCCCAGCCCCAAGCCCCCACTGGGAGACCCCAGATGCCTAGCTAAAGATCTGGGCATTGGGAGTTTCCTCCTCTGCTTGGTCTCAGCTCGCCTGGATACAGCAGCCCCATTCTGGGGAGCCGTTAGGAAATTCAGGGCTGCTGTGTCTCTTGAGCAGAAAAGTCCCACAGTCTGCAGGCCCACGGGGACCAGGGCTGGGCCCTTCCGCAGGAGCCCAGCCTCAGCCCCCGCATCCACAGGCCAGGCTGCAGGAGGGCTACCACGGCCTCACATGACCGGAGAATGTGGGCCAGCTGAAGGCCAAGGACAAAGGCATGACAAGGAGGAGCCCATGTTCGCTTCTTTTGGGCAAGAAGCTCAGCCTTCTAAACAGGGCCTCCTTCTCAGCCATGTTCCAGGTGAGGGTGAAGTCACGGCATGTGAACACATCCATGGGGGCCTTTGGGGCATTGCCCAGCTGATTCAGAGCTGCTCTCACATCAGTCTGAAATTCACTCCTCCTTTCCCCAAATATTTCAATCCTACTCACCCTTTAATTCTATCTTGTACCTCATCCAGGAAGCCTTCCCAGCCTACACTAGCTCAAGGGATACCTCTCAAATTTATCATACTCTTGCTGTGACAATCTTATGCTTAAATTTTCTCCTATCAGCTCATACTTGCTATTATTTTTCTCTGCATCTAACAGGGATACAGTCACAACCTCAGCCCATTCATGGACTGTTTTAGAAGCAATTGGTTGGAGATTGCTAAATATCATGAGAAAGCATCCTTGGCTTCCTTCATTTTAGCAAAGGGATCCATGATTGACCAATTGTAGCCCGATGTTTTCATTTTACAGATGGGGAAACTGAGTCTCAGAGAGATGGTGTGCTTGTTTTACCCAAGGTCACATAGCGACTCAGTGACAGGGCTGGGCGTGGAGCCAACAGCACTGCAAGTTCGATCTCATAGCCAGTTCTGAGTCTTTTCGGGAACCTCCCTGACAGATGGTCCCCTCGGCATGGATGCCCCGAGTTGCTGGGAGCCCAGCCCTGTAGAAGGCAGCTTCTGCCAGTGCTGGGCAGCCATCAGAACTCTGTTCTAAAATTTTCTTCATTGCAACTGCCTCCCACTGATCCACCCTCACCTCTCATTCATTTGTTTAGCCTGCCATTCAGTCATTCATTCGTTCATTCATTCAACCATTTATTGCGCACCTGCCTTGTGCCAGGTACAGGCCCAGGTGCTAGGGAGAGAAAAGTGAATTAAACAAGAGTTTCTTGCCTCCCAGAGCCATGACACCTACATAGAGGATAAATGCTTGTTATGAAACTCGGAGCTGCAGGAAGGCAAGCACCACAGCTGTGTTTTCTCCTTGCATCTTGAGAGCCAACCACAGGGCTCGGTGCCTCAAAAGTGCCAATTAGCATTTATGGAATAAAAAAGAAACACTGGATGACTATGACGTGAACCAGGAAAAGTTTCATTCAGTGGATAGTAATAACAGAGAGAGCGGCCAGTTCCACCTGCTTGGGAAAAGGAGAAGGAGCAGTCAAGGTGGGCTTCATGGAGGGGGTGGCCTTTGAATTAGGCTGGAGAAAGGGAAGCATTTCAGCAGACAGAGGAGGCGGAAAGGGTGCAGCAGGAGCAGAGACGATGCCGGGCACATCTAGGACATCACTGAAACCTTCTGCTTGGTGAGCTCATAAGGTGGGAATTGGAAAGAGATGAGGCAAGTAAGAGCAGCTGGGCCAGGTTATAAAAAAACCTTGAGCCCTATGCTAAGGTGCCTGGGCTTCACCCCAGACGTGAAGGGGGGTGGGCAGCAGCAGTATGTACCATGCAAGTGGCAGGATCCAGATCTGCACAAATACCTCCGCCAGGCACACCAGAGGACCCATCAGGAGGCCAGTGCAATGGGCCAGGTAAGAGATGATTACATGGGCAGCCAAAAGACAAATCATTTCCCCATGGAATGGTAATTGGGTTTTCCAAACTCATTCCTGGCGTCCTCAGCATCTGCAAACATCATTCCCCCCCTGTGCTGCCAGCTTGCCCTGCGTGAGCATCTTAAGCTGCTTACAGCTAATCCTTCTGGCTCTTGGGCCTCCTCTCCGCACCACGGTGGTCAGCTCTTAGGTGGGCAGAGCTGAGGTTCTGCACAAGAACCCTGACAGCTTCTTTCTTGTCCCTTCCCTGGGACCACATGGCCCTCGGCACAGCCTCGAAGCAACTCTAAGCCCCAGAGCTTCCTCAACCTTTCTTGGAAGGGAGAGTGTGGGGCTGGCAACATTCTCACCAAGATGGCCTCCCTGGCTTTCAGATCCAAATTGATTAATCATCACTTTATTCCAGCTATCAGCTCTGCTGCAATTGGCATATTTATTTCTAATCAACTCTTAAAAATGGCATCATTCAAAGGTGCTTAACCACATTACTTAATTCTCAGTCTGTATTGCTATTGATTTCAAATATTCTCCTCAAGATATGGCTCATCATTCAATGCAAAAGTCTGTTTATATAATAATCTTATCTGGTTACTAAAATCTGTGAAATCTCTTCAATTGCCTCTAATGCAAGATCAGAGGCTGGTTGCTAAATGAGTCAATTTTACTTTAATTTGGTTTATTTACAGTACATGTTTTAATGCTCCGCATTCCCGTCTTTCACAGCGATGCTGAAAATAAAGGCAAATACAGGCGGAGTGAGGCCTGTGCTTTTCTCAGGCTGCAGGAGTTGAGGCAGCGTGAGTGAGCACCGTGAAACAGCGCTTCCTGCCTCTCCCCGCCGGTGGACGGGCTTGCAGTGGTCCTCAAAGGCCCCCAGTAACAGCACGATGCAGCCAGGAGCAGCAGTGGGGAGTCAGGCAAGTGGATTCAAGGTCATGTTCTGCCTTTTACTGAAAGTGAAGAGGGTAGTTGATGTCACAGAGCCTCAGTTTCTTCATCTCTGAAATGGGGATAGTGCAATGTACTTTTGGGCTCCTGGGGAGGATCACAGGAGATCATAAGGCTAAAGGGCACATGATGGGTATTCAGACATATGATTCCCCAGTTCCATCAGCTTCCATCAGATTCCATTGCAAAGCCTCAGGAATTTCCTTTCCCAGGACTGTACCCACACCTCCTGTGAGCTGCTTTCCTAGACCTGGAGCTTGGGTGGTAAAGAACAGAGGCTGATTCCACCTGGTTTTATAATGGTGGGAATAGCATAGGGCTACAGCGTGTTCTCCTGGAAGGTCAAGGGCAGGACCCGAGTCAGCCGGTCTTGTGGCTCATGGAACAGAGAGGCTTTAAGGCACCTACTCTTGGTCAGGAACCTCTCTGTCTTCTTCTAGCAAATCCGTTCTTTACCCAAGGGTCTGCACCAGTCTCCCACCCCCATGGATTCCTCCTGTGTTTTCTTGCTCCTGTTCCAGCAGCCACCCAGCCCCTCGGCATGCAGCCACGGTCTGCACACACTTTGCCTTCACTGCTATTTCACAACCTGTTCTGTGTCTCTTTGATGATGTGCCAACGGAAAAACTGCAATAGAGCTGGCTCCTGTTGGAGAGCCTGGCCCTCATGTCACTGGTTGCCGGTGACCTATAGACCAGTTACCCGTGGGTCAGATGTCCACCCCTGGCTGGGGAGCAGAGGCCAGGATCAATTAGAGAAGCCAGCTGTGTCTCATCCACAGGGCTCAGAAGGCTCTGGGTGTGCAACGTGATGAGGTCGTGCACTAGCTTTGAATTACCTTTATCTTGCTAGAGGGACACATAAGCAAATGAGACAGCATAACAAGTAGATGCTATCGGGCTGGGGACAGAGAGGGTGGAATGCTAAACCATCCCGTCACTCTTTTACATTTTCTCCTGCTTTGATATGTCCTCTGCCCTCTAAGGATGTGAGAGGAATGGGAACCTCGTGCTCTCTGTGTCTCTCCTTCATCCAAGCAGAGCCAAAGGAGCCCCCTGCTTGTGGCAGGCAATTTCCATCTTGCCCCATGATGCAGCAGCTCTCTCTTGGTCAGGTGTGAAAGCTGCCATTTCATGCTCATCTTCCTCAATTAACAACAGCTGGTCTCCTATAAAACCAACTGGTGAGAAGGTTTGTTATTGGAAGACAATGCAACATCATTAGTCATTAATGGCTCCCAGGCTCATTTGCTTGGGCTGAGTTCGCAGGGTTAATGTGGCGGGAGGTTGGGTCTTGCTACACAGAGCTACGTGGCTCCTCTCTATTTTTAGGCACCTTCTTCCAGCTTCCTCTTCTGAATGGTGAACAGGGAGGTGGAATGCAGGTGGAAGGGGTCTTCATTTCCTAGAGGGGAAATTATTTAGGAGGCTGTGGTTTCGCCATGTAGAAGAAAGAGATCATCCCAGGGTTTTAGTTGAAAAGAAACAATTCTTAATCAGAAATGCTTTCTAAAAAATTGCTTTCTGGGCCTGGGTTAACAGTTCATATTAATGAGTCTATTTCCATCGGCAACTAGACAAGCACTACTTTTTTCTCTCTTTTGTCTCCCCCGAGAGCTCCTCCTCTAACTCCACAGAGACTCTCAACGTTCCTGGTTTGAAAGTTAAGAGGTGAATCGCCAGCTGCCTTCAGACAAGAGCCCTTTCACTGGCAGTTTAAGAACTTAACCAGGAGAGATGAAGTCACACCACACAGATTTGGCATGGAGAATAACATTGCTACATTTCGTACAAACTGGCCACCTAATGCACAGATTTCATCATGTGCTTATGTATTTCCTTGTGACTTAAAATCAGTCTTATTCTGCATATTCCCCTTAAGCTTACTAATAGTGCACAATGTGATTACATAAGGAAACTTCCCGTAAGTAAAAAAAATCACAAAATTTTCATGATAGTCATTCATTCATTTAACAAACATTAATTGAGCATCTACTGGATATATGCCGACAAAAAGATCTGTCACTCCCAACAAATGCAGTTAGACTGGGTGCAGCTCATGAATTTTGTTAAAAGGAATATTTACTATTGGTCCTTTATTTCTTTCCTTCCTTCTTTCCTTCCTTCCTTCCTTCCTTCCTTCCTTCCTTCCTTCCTTCTTTCCTTCCTTCCTTCTTCCCTCCCTCCTTTCCATCCTTCCCTTCCCTTCCCTTCCCTCCCCTTCTCTTTTCCCTTTCTCCCTTCCCTCTTTCCCTTCCTTCCATAAAAATTTCCTAAGTATTTATACTTGATAAAGACATCATTAAGATTCGGCTTCTGTGCTAAAGGAATGAGGATTTTAGCATCTACTCAGAGTGGCCCCATGCTACCTCCCACCAGGAGGAGGTCCAGAGTCCAGACAAGGAGCCTCTGGGGCTGTCTCGCATGAGGGGTGGGCAGGACCCTGGGGCTGAGCCAGCAGTGTCCCGACAAAGGCCCTGGCCTGAGTTCATGCTTCTTGGACCTTCTGTGTTTCCTCCCCTGCTGTCTTCCCTTGATGCTCAAATGGATCCCTTCTCAACCCAGCCAAAGAAAATAAAAGAGTGAACACTGAATCCATGCCTGGCTGAGCTTTATCAGGAGAGGAGCATCCCTGGGGCAGCCTGGAGGTGGTGACACCCTTCCCACCCAGCTCACCCCAAGGAGAAGGTGACACTTGAGGAATCCCACCGGGACCACTTGATTCAGCCCCTGTAAAATGCCCAGCATGAAGTCTCGGCCCATCTGGGTTTTGCGTTGATGAAGGAGGACAGTCCCTGCTCTTATACCCTGGGTAGGAGTACATTCAAAAGACTCATTGTCTGTCCCACTCACGGGGCACTTAATCAAATAGTGCTGTGAGCTCCCACTTTTGTTTCCTCCTGGTGGGGTTCTTTAGCTATTCCTGGGAATAAGTCTTAATCTCTTACTACATGCTCCCAGAGGAAATAAACAGTGTAGGAGCTAGACTACCTTTATTGTTTTGAAACCAAAATTAAGGCCTACATTCTGACCAAAGATTTTTGTGCCCTTTCTGAGAAGGAGAGGCAGTCTAGAAATTGCAATCATTTGAACACCAAAACTACTGGGAAGTCAAGTGACTTAATGGAGACTTGGGACTCATTCCCGGACTTGCCACTCATATACTCGTCGTGCGGTCATGGACAGGTCATTTAACGTCTCTGGGCTTCCATTTCCTGGTTGAAGGTGGACTGTTCTGGAGAACAGGGCATGGACAGTTGCCAGAGCCATAATTCACTGCCCCTCCCCACCCCCGGCATCTCACACATGAGCCCAAGCCCAGCACCCAGCTGGGCATCCAGAAGTCCCCCAGCAAGACAAGTATGTGTTGAATGAATGAAAAATGGTGTTTTACAAGGTGGGGACATACTCCAAACGGGCCACCCCCCATGCCCTTTGCAGTAGGACTTTTGGAAAGTCTCGCTGCATCCGGCTTTGTCTGGATGCTGATTTCCTGCACACCAGCTGACCTGTATTTACAGTATCCACGTTTGTTTTGGAAAAAATCCAAATGTCCACTTAACTGGGCTGGAGGCCAGCATAATCTTCCTGTATTGTTTGTAACCACGAGATAAATGGTGGGCCTTGCTCTGAACTCCCTGGTTACATCATTCACCTGGGGGTGTCTCTATGGTGCAGATAACGATAATGGATTGGTCTTTGCTGGTGCTGTCCTTCTGCTCCCTCATTTCCAGATCCTTGGCCTCTGGAGTGACAAGTGGGGGTGGGGGAAGGAACTGCATTGCTTTGGAGATGGACTATGGCGAGTGCTGAGATAAGTTCCAAACCTGCGCGATGGTGTGCCAGCTGTGTGATCTTGGGCAAGTCACCGAATCCTTCTGAACCTCAGCTTCCTCCCACATAAGGATCACACAGTTATCAGGAGGCCTAAACAAGGAAAATACATCCTACATACTCACATTCTACCCATCGGCCCACACTGACTCAACACGTTTCTGTTACCAGTGGGAATACAATGGTTGGGAAGTTCATTTGATGTTAAAATCGCACATGGGTTATGATGTTATTTCTACTAGAGAAATCAAGGTCCTTGGGCATTTTGATTGCTAAGGGGACTTCAACACTCCCTTGAATTATTTTTATTTGTGCTGATGATGATGACAATCGTGATCTTAACTAATAACGACGATCTTAATCGTAGCAATTTCATAGTCTTTGAACCATGGGATGCAATCTCATTTCTTCCTTACAGTGGAAACAGCCCTGTTTCTACAGACAGAGAAACTAAGGCTCAAGAAGGACTCACTCCACGGCATGAAGCCCAAGGCCACCCAGCTGTATGTTTGGTAAAGCCAGAACCACAACCTCCGTTTGAGGTGCAGGCTAGTCACGGAGCATTCTGGCAGAACATTGGATGCAGGAGAGAGTCAGTAAGGGCTGAGTTATCTGAAGTTTCCAGCCGAGGTCTGACTGATCAGGCAACTCCCAGTAAGGTTGAGGAGCTCTAAGTAGAGGCAGCTGAGCTTGGCAGTCTCGTCCACCACCAAACACAGGCCAAAGAGGACCAAGGAGGGGCATGGACAAGGATGGGGCAACAGGCAAGGGTAGCAAGGATTTCTCCAAGGGAGTCACCGATTCATTACAGAAGAGTGTTCCTGGCTGAACCGGAGACCCCAGGAAATAGCAGTGACCTGGATGTCAACAGACCTGGCACCAACGTGGCTCCATCTGTAACTCCCTGTGTGACTACAGGTGGCCCTCTTTGGGCCACTGGCTTCTCTCTGTAAGCAGCCAGTCCTGTGAAAGGCCAGAGGAAGCTATGAAGATGGGACATGTGTGAAGGACGTGTGCCCTCTCACCAAAGAAAGGGAGAGCCCCCAGGATGGGACAGGTGTCCATGCATGTTCGGCCAGCATATATGGGATGCGTCTTCTATACCAGGCTCTTTGTCAGATGTGTTATGGATGATTTTCTCCAGAATGATCTTCTGCACCCAGCCTCACAACAGGGCATGTTAGCCCGGCTTTGCAGATAAGCCTGGAGGGGTTAAGAAGTGTGCTCAGGGATCCAGTCAGAAGGCTAAATAACAATCTAGTGGGGACACAGTCCTCTAAGTTGGTATTTCCAATATACTAGGGTGAGCGCTGAGCTAAGGGGCAGTATAGAGACCCAGAGCAAAGGGTGTTTAGCACGATTTAGAGGTTCTGGGAGGAATTTCTGGAAAACGTGCATATGAGCTCCTTGGTGAAGATGAGGAAGAGTAGGAAGGCCTTCTGGGAAGAGGTAACTGCCCAGAACAGAACTGAGATGGGACAGCAGACTGTGCTTGGAGACATGCGGAAATGGGCAGAGCCGTGGGTATGTACCCAGGGACTCAGGTTGAATTCTGTGGGTAATAGGGAGCCATGGAGAGCCTTTAAGCCAGGAAGCACCAGGGTTAGGTTTGCACGTACGCACATTCACATGTGCACATACAGATAGAGACAGAGAGAGAAAACGAGCCTCTGCCCACAGCACTGAGAATTGATCCCGCACTGATGGGGCAGGCGGGTGGGAATGGAGTCTGGGATACTTGTTCAGACACTTGTTCAGAAGCTGCTATTTGGCCACTTGTTCAAATATTCTTGGCCAGAGCTGAGAGGGCCCTGAACTCAGCCCAGGGTTAAGTTGTGTCCGAGCCTTGATGCAGGCATGAGAGAAGGTCCAGAGGGTTCCTGAGTCAGGCTCCCCCAGCTCCAGCAGGTCCTAGCTGTGCAGCCACCGGCAAGTTCTCTCACCGCTGTGTGCTTTGATTCTTTTGCTACTGGGGAGAGGTGATGATAGCGCTTCTGGTTGGGGTGGGTATCGAGGGCCTGGTCAGCTCAGCATGGGCATCCAAGTCGCAGGGGCCTGCTTGCATGCACGGGAGCCCCCTCCCATCGCTGCAGAGGCTCCACCCCTTTGCTTGGCGCCCCCTCCCCACCCCAGCCTCAAAAGAGAGGGTGGGCGGCTTGGTCTGCAATGGCTGGATGTAATGCGTGCTGCTGACAATTGCCTTCATTGCCTGCCGTAAAAATACATCTATATTTAAATATGCCCGGATAATTCTTCAGTTTTATTAGTACTTAAATATTTTGGCATGTTTATTTCTCCTGGAACAATTATGGAGGTTCCATTGTTTTATCGCAAAAAGAGAGACTAAATCTCCTTTTACAATAAACTCTCTGACAGGTTGGATATGGCCCGCTGCTGTCTAATCGGCTCCTGGGGTGCAGAAACAGCCCAGGATGGGGGCGTTCCCCAAAAAGGCCTGTGGGGCCCAGCGCTGGGCAGCTCCTGGGTGCCACTCCGGCCCGCCCTCTGCCCTGTCCCCACCGCCTGCCCATGTGGACCGTGAGTTCTCTGGCTTCTGGGGGAGTCAGGCTAAAGGAAGAGTAGTTGTTGTGTTGGGTCCTCTGGCTTCCTCCCTTTGGAGCCGGGGGGCCAATGCCCCACAATTTCCAAGGGCCTGGCTCCTGTGCGGTCACCTGCTCTCCCTGCACGGCCTTCTCTGGCTCCCTGCTCCCTGACCTGCTCCATCCTCTTGTACCTTCAGCCTGGGGTGGGGTGGGGGAGGCAAGAGCTCCCCACTCCTACCAGCCTCTGGATACTGCCATGTCCTGCGTGGTTTCCCTGCCCCACTCTTGTGACTGCTCCTTTCATTAAGCCTCCTTAATGACCCCATCTGAGCATGCCAGCTATTTCCTGCTGGGGCCCCGGCCCACATAGATTCCCCAGGAGGACCTTGCCATGTGGGCCTTTACCCCAAGAAGCCCTTTTGTATCTGACCCAGTGAGTGTGGAGGGCAGAGTTGCTTTCCCTCCTTTTACTGATGGAGACACCAAGGCCCAGAGAGGTTACCTGACTTTCCCAAAGTCACACAGCTGGCACATGAAGGAACTAACTCTGAGCTCAGATTCCAGGGTCTCCTCATTCTTTTGTAGCCCACAGTGGTGGACAGTTGGAGATGGTGATAGAGAAACAGAGAGGCCTTTCCTTTGTCCTCCTTGGAGAAGACCCCACTGTCTCCGGCTGTCCAGACCTCTGGTCTCCTTCCCGCGTCAGACGGGGCTGTGGGAGGAGGGAAGGGCTGCCGAGACCAAAGAGGAAGCACAGCTCAATGACCCGAGGGGCATGGAGATCCGGGCTCAGGCCCTGGTTTAGCTGAGGGAACTTAAGCAAGTTTCTTAACCTCTCTGGGCCTCTGGTTCTCATTAGTATGATGGAGATAATGCTCTCTGAGCAAGCAGCAGAGCCTTAAAGTGATAACAAGGAAATGTTACCGAGCACACACCACAGAACTGAGACTATTCTAAGCACTTCTTGTGTAGTGTCCAGTTAAGGCAACCACTGTTATTATCCCCATATGACAGATGCAGAAACCAAGGCACAGAGGATTTAAGTGAACATCCCCCTGGTCCCATGGCCGGCCAGTGGCAGAGCTAGGACTTGAGCACAGGCCACGGAGCCCCAGAGCCCACCCTGGCCCTCATGGAGAAGGAGAGCAGGAGGATGCGTGGGGGTCCATCCAGCCCAGGTGGCCTCACAGGTGGGGAACTGAGGCCCAGACAGAGCAAGCACCCTGCCCAGTATCACACGGTCATGGAGAGCCAGATCTTCTAGGCCCAAATTGACCCCCGTGGAGTTACCAAAATACAACTGACGAAAGATCAACATTTGCGATCCGTTCACCAAGTGGTCTCAGTCTCTTCCCTCACTCTTCCTCCACATGAACGGTGGGACCTCGGATTCCTTCCAGCTCTGGCACCCGGGGAGGCTCGGGCCCCAGCATGAGGCGGGTCTTGGCCCTCCAAGGCAAAGCTGTAGCCCGACGGAAGCGTTCTCTGGTGCACAGTCGGGCTGCACTTCCTGGAGGTCTGGTTTGCAGGTGAGCCCCCTACCCCCTACTGACCACAAGTCCCATTTAGGGCCTAAGAAGGTCCAACCAAGCCTAGGAAAGGGGGTGATGAGAGCCCGGCTTTGAGGCTGACTGGTGAGAAGGTCAAGATTGGGGAGAAGAGGGTGCTGCGGTCAAACCCCCCAGGTGTCTATGCCCAACTCTGCCAAGGCCGAGCTGCGTGGCTTTAGGTAATTTACTTCTCCCCTCTGAGCCTTGGTTTCCTCATCTGTAAAAGAGGGCATCTGTAACAGCACGTTATAGGCAGGGGTGATATTAAAATATCTGACCAGAGGTACATAAGGGCACGGCCGCTCAGCACCGATGCCCCAGAAGCACCAGGGCAGCCATCCTGAGCCAGCTGAATATCTGCCTGCTCCCAAAAGAAAGAAATGAGCACAGGAGTCTCATGGCAGATGCTCCAAAAACAAAAGCCATTGTTTCACTTGTAAATTTCAAGAGCTCCAGTTTCCTCCAGGTTGTGACATTATCGACATTTCAATCCTTTATGGCATATGGTGGAAATTTCATTGCTGCAGCTCGAGGTGTGGGGAAAATGCCAAACGCTATGTGGACAGATTTAATTCAATCCTTCAAACACTGACAGAACAGCCCCTCTCTGTGCAGCACTGGAAGGAGGGCAGAGAGAACAACAGCCTCGAATCTCAGGGAGACCCAAATCAGGGGAACAGCCACACAAACGATCCCTGGTAAATAAATCAGGATGAAAGAAACACTTGGTACAGACACAGGCTGGGAAGAACATGGGACAAAACACAGGCTGTGGGCTCAGGGTTTGCATTTTCCAGCTGTGTGACCTTGGGCAAGTCAGCTAAGCAAACCCCTCTCCCCTAGGACTCAGTTCCTTATCTGTATAATGGGAACACGATCGTGTCTCATAGGGTTGTGTGGAAGCTATCTGAGGCCCTGCCTGTCTAAGCAGCTGGCACATGGCTTGGCACCATAGCCCCCATCCTCAGGACACCAGCAGCCTGTGGCTAAGCACGGAAACTTCTCTCTGGTTCTTAGGTTTGGGTAGCTGCAAAGGCATTGTGGAGGAGGTGGTGTGGTGCTGCCTTGAAGGATGTGGAAAAGGCCAACAAAGGCCCATGAGACGATCCAGAGGTAGAGAAAGGGTGTATCAAGGCACGGAGGGAAACGATAGGAGAAGTCTAACTTCTCGGAATAAGCAAGGGAAGTCTTGAAGGAGTTGACAGCTGGGGCATTTGCTTTGTGGGTTTTAACTGATCATTTATGTGAATCCATCACAATTTTGTGTGTGGGGGGGTATGGCTTCCATCTCAGCAATGTCGTGTGATTTGGGTCAAGGAATAAATCCTAAGACAAGCTACCACTGTGGCTCCTGCCCTAGAAGTTGCTGGAAAGGGAACTCAAAGTGCGTGAGGCGGGTGGTTTTGGGGGTGGCAGTGGGGGTGGGGTGGGAGAGGGCCCCAGGGAGGGCTGACCTCACAGCCTCTCCCCTTCAAAGCATCCTGAACTTACTGTGTGACAGGAGAGTCCAGCTCCTTCGCGGTCTGTACTGAACAAAAGGAAAAGGGCCCTCTCCTCTTGGCCTAGGAGTTAATGAGGAACAGAAAAGGGGAGTGGGGTATGGAGGCAAAGGAGACCTTGGCCAGCTCTCCCAGGAATGAGAAGGTTTGGGGGAGGCAGGGAGAAACCTTTTTGTTTCTGCTCAGATGGCCCAGTGGGTGTTCCAGGAGGCTTCTGGGCCGGGCAGCTAAGAAGCTGGCTCCAGTGCCCGCCCCGGGACGCAGCTGTCTGGGCCTCCATTCCTGCTCTTGAAGGTTTGGCCATGACCCTGCTCCTGGCTCTCTGGAAAGCCCACTTTATGAAGAGTGGAATGGAAGCCAGGAGCCGAGCCTCCGTTGCCAGAGGAGAGCCCACTCCCATTATTCAGCCACTGTGGACAGAGCAGGGGAGATGGAGAGGCAGAGAGAGTCTAGATGCTTCTCGTCTTCAAATAAGGGAGCCATTTCTGACTAGGGCAGACTAGTGGTTCCTCCATCAGAAGGAGGCAGGGTTGCAACGCTAGAGAAAAAGAAGCCGATTCTGGAGAGGCCCGAGAAGTCGGTACCTGGAGAAGCGTGCGGACCCCTCCCCCCACAAGCTGCCAGGAGCTTTCCTGTCCACTTAGCAGCTAGCAGAGGGGCCCCCAACCCACAGCTGGTGCTCACAGGTATCTGGCATGGAACACCACGTCCTAGAATGGAGTCCTGGAAGGAACTTAGCAATCACCCCTCCTGGCCATCCATTTTACAGATGGCAAGACTGAGGCCACCCTGCGCGAGCGGGAGGCCCAGTGATGTGGGGCCAAGCACGGAGGAGAGCCCAGGCCCTAGGTCTCCCCTCTCTCTGCTGTAGATAGGTTTGTTACCAGGGTCCCAGGGCTCAGAAATGGGTTTTAAGGCTTTCCTCCCATCTGATGCAAAATTTCATCTGTCTGTACATTTTCCTGGAGAGGATCCACAGCTTTCATCAGATTTGCCAATGCTTTGTTATCTCCACCCTCCACCCCCAAATTTTTAAGGAAAAAAATTAAAAACAGGCACGGCCTTGCTGCACTCAGCTATTCTCGTCACCCAGCCTGGAGGCAGCCCTCCCCTGCGGGTGAGAGGCGGCTCCTATTTTCAGTCTGGTAGTCTGCGGGCTCCACAGGCGGTGGCGGGGCGGTGGGGGTGACGGCAGGCTCCCCTCCGTGCCGCTGACACGTTTTCCCAGGCCCTGCACAGGGGCGCTGCTCATGCTCACTCACGTCTTCTCCTTGAGGCTCAGCCCACACGGTGGCCCCCACTCCTCCGGATCCCCCTGAGCTTGGGCGTTGCTGCTGTAGGGAGAAGCCTGACGCCATCAACGCATCCCGCCTCCCTCCCCATTTTTGCCTGAAATACTAGGAAAGCTTTGGGATCGGCCGGGGTAACCTCTTTTTGCAGATGGGGAAATGAGACCCAGAAAAGGCAAGGCACTTTCCAGGTTCACATCTGCTTATAAAGGTAGAATGAGATAAGTATGGCTTGTAAGGGGGCTGCTGGATTCAGGTTACTGATGTTCTTTGGCAACCTGGGGTCCCCCTTGGTGTGGCTGTGGGGTCGAGGTCTAGTATTTCAAAGGAGGGACCAGCCCTCTGTGCCCGGCTGCTGGGCTGAGCTCTCCTCAGACTCTGGGCTTCTACTGTCCACAGTGCACCCTGCCCAGATAACCATGGGTAAGCATCCAGAGAGGGACTCAATAAACTGGGATTTCATAAAGAACACAAAGGATCCAATCACTTATTCACTCATGGACTCATTCATTAATTCAACAAATACTTAAGTGCTTATTATGTTCCAGGTGTAGTGAAACAATGATGACTGAGACAGATCAAGAAGTCAGGAGACTTACATTCTCAGAGAATAACAGGATGATTGAGCCTCTTCCAGAAGAGGAGAACCAGGTACAATTCCTTATATTCTACAACCTAGAGATGATACAGCAGGAACTGCTATTAACTTCTGGTTTCTTCTTCCTTTCTTCCTTCCTTCTTTTCATCTGAGCTTAATACGCACTCACTCCTGGAGAAGACACTGAGGATGCAAAAGGAAGTTCTTGGAAGGAAACACACTTGAAATCAGATTATTATAAATCAACATGGCAGTGCTCTGGTGAGGAGCAAGCTTGGGGTATTGTGGAAGCGGAGAAGAGGGGCTCCCAACTCAGCCTGAAACATCTTGGTCAGTTTCTGGGGGCAGCTAACGCTGGAGCTACTGCTTTCACCTTGCTGAGCCCCTGCCACGCTCTAGACGCGGTGCTGGGGGCTGCGCATGGAGTGGCGAGGGGGACAGGCCAGACACCTCCTGCATGGACCTCCCTGCCTGGGGGCTCACCTCCGTCCGCCTGGACCCAGGTGGAAGTCTTTCCTTGCACTGAGCAAGCTCTCAGCCCCTCTCTTGGTGCACTTGCCTCTCTTGCCCATTTTGGGTTAAGCTGGGCTGTCTCACCCCCTTCAAAGGCCTCCCTTACCAATGAGACACAATGCTCATCATCTGCCTTGGAACAGCTCAGAGCTCAAAGTGAAGTGATCCTGCCTTCTGGTGTCCCGTTACCCCCTAAGAGCACAGAACTGAGAAGGGCCGTCACCTGCCTCTGCACTCGTCCTGCGGAGAGCCTGGCCCCCTCTACCCGCTGCATAGGGTTCCATGCACAGGTCCTCTCTGTCCCTCTCAGAGCCCCCTCTGGGTCATGCCCGCATTGCAGGGGCAGGTGGTGACTGGGCTTGAGCAGGAGGAGTGACCTCTGTTTTCTCCACTGTGCAGAGGCGTGTCTTCCACACCCTTTCCTGCATCATGCCGTTGGCAGGACCGTGGTCTCGCGTGGGCTCTGTATGCCATTGTTGCATTTCAGAAATGCAATCATTTGAACATGTTAATTAAAACTCAGAGATGGGGTTGTGAGAATGAGATTAAGTTTAGCTTTCACACAGAGTGGGGGCAGCTCAGGGGGATGGCAGAGGGTCAAGAAGCCAAGCCATAGTGGCCAGTCCTCCTGCTTATCTGCCCGCTGTCCTTGCAAGGTGGAGACTCAGGGGTGGAGGCTCCGAAAATAGCCTCATAATTTGTTATCAACTGGCTCTGCAGTTAAGGGGCAAAGGAAAGAGGCCACACTGAGTGGTTCAAAGAGGGATATAAACAAAGGGGATAAACAGCCAAACAAATGATCAAATGTTGCTGCTCAAAACTGCCCTGACTTTTCTTATTTCATTTGCCTCTCACCACAATGCAAGTACCATTCCCTCTATTTTATAGAGGAGGAAACAGGAACAGAGAGATGGAGTGACTTGCCCAGGGTCACACAGCACGTTAACAGTGATTAGCAGTGGTGTCAGTGCCTTATATGGGCATAACAGTTACAGTCAGGGGTGGAGACTTGTTTCAAATGTTTCAAGTTTGCAAGGGTTGCTTGTTTTAAATTTGCGCAGGTTAGGTAGGCCTGTCAAATATGCTGTACCCTCTGGAGTATCCAGCAATGGAGAAACAGAGGAGGGACTTGCATGTTAGGGTTAGGCAATAAATAGTGCTGTGTTCTATTGTTTGGTGTGCCAGCCACCACATTTTGGTTGCCTGCCCGTTCTTGCAAGATTGTGAATAAATTCTTTCCTTCTCCACAATCGGGTGAGTGTTTATTTCTTTTTAGGTTTAGTGCTTGTTTCTCACAGGGTGTTTTAAATAACAAGCAATTTGGCCACTGCCCTTAAAATGCATATGTGATATTCTTTTAAAGGCTTTATCACTTTAAACCAAATTTCAGTGAAAAAAAATTGAAAAAAACAAAACAAAACCAATTTCCCACTTGTCAGTCTCTGTTTTGCTCAAGTATAGCAACAGATTAAAAATTAAAATGTGAGTTTTTTACCCCCAGAGGCAGGTCTGGTGCTCTAGGAACAAACACTAATCACTGTTAACGTGCTGTGTGACCCTGGGCAAGTCACTCCATCTCTCTGTTCCTGTTTCCTCCTCTATAAAATAGAGGGAATGGTACTTGCATTGTGGTGAGAGGCAAATGAAATAAGAAAAGTCAGGGTGGTTTTGAGCAGCATCATCTGATCATTTGTTTGGCTGTTTTTTCCCCTTTGTTTATATCCCTCTTTGAACCACTCAGTGTTGGAGGCTGGGATGAAGGCAAAACACTGCATCGACAGGAGGAATTACTTCCTGCTGCTGCTAACTCATAGAAGACCCAATTTCTAATAACTGAGAACCGGTCCTGCCGCAGGGGGTCCAAAGGGAGGCACAGGAAGTTTCTACGCCTCCTACCTCCAAGCCTAAATGCAATTTTCAAGGGGCCCGGAGTTTATTCCTGGGTTGGCGATGAAAGGGACAATAGGCAGGTACCCCTTCAAAAGCAAACCCTTGATTCTGCAGCCTCCTGGCTCCATTCGGAGCCATCGCTTTGAATTATACATGAGGTGCTTGCAGGAGCTGTGATGATTTTTCAAATATTTCTCTAATTGATGAGAGGGGCTTTGATAAATTGCCGTGGAACCAGGAGCATCTGATCACAAGGAATTCTGTCTTGTTCCTCCTTGACAGATGTTTATTTGACTTAAAGGGAGGGGTGCAGGGTCCAAAGGAACTACTTCTCCCACCTGGAACTTTTATTTTGTTGAGGGAAAACAAAATAAAACAGAAGTACTACGGTTTTGTTTCCAAACCCAAACAAGGAAAGTCTCGTGCCAGCCATCTTTCCGTCAGAAGGGCCTGGGGCAGGAAGCTAAAGGGCAAGCTCCCTTCCTGGCCTGAGTTCTGGCTTTTCCAAAGCATCCTCCTTATGGCTGCTGAACGATGCTTTTTAAACCTCGGATCCGGGGAGAGACAAACCACCAGCAGAACAAGCACCAACCAGGACGTCAGCCTGGACGCCAGCTACAGGCCAAAGCAGGGGCCTGCTCGGCTCGGCATTAACCTTTACGAGCTAGATCATGATGGGGTCCAGCAGCCCAGGAGTGGGAACACCTCTGATTCCCCGAGTTCCAGCCACCTCAGCCCCTTATCTATCACCTGCATGGGTCATGCCCCTTCGATGGAGCCTGGCCCGACCCCACTCTAATTCTGGTCCCTGTCCCCAGCACTTAGTCACCACTTCCTCCAAATAGTCACATCATTGTCACAAATCTCTGCTCTATCATTTAGTGCATTACCTTATTATTTTTCTAGCCTGTGTTAGACATTAGCCTGATAAAGGAGATTTATTTGATTTTTCCTCCCACTCACTATTGTAGACCTCCTGGTCACACCCTCATCCCCAGTTACTTCTGGAGTCATTAGAGCACAGCTCATGTGGGTTCACCAAAAACCCTTATTGGAGGGAAGTCTCCTTCCCCCTGGCTTCTGGCTTCTGTGCTGAGGGACTTCTGCTGGCATAACTCTCCTGTCTTCCCTCTCCCTGACATTTCTGTGGTGGCCTGCAGAGATCCAGCTCTTACTTCCTTTGTCTTCTTGTGCTAACCTGCAGAAAACTACACTCTCTGCCTATCCCCATGTTTCACAGTGGCTGGCTCATGTGAGGGCATCTGTGCTTGTAAGGACTACTGTGATTAGATGGGCCAATACAATTCCAGCTGTGTTAGGGAGTCTCCTGTCTAAAACTGAGCAACTTCCTTCGAGATGGCTTCATCAGGATCACAGGCTACTGCCTGATTCCATCCTGGGAATGTGAAATGAGAGGGGGCATTATTTTTAAGCCTCCTCAAAGCATGACATTCACAGAATACCAGAAACAATTCTATACACACAAATTCAACAACTTAAATAAATGGACCAATTCTTGGAAGGCAACAAATTACTAAAACTTACCTAGGAAGAAATGGATAACCTGAACAGTCCTGTACTTATTAGAGAAATTGAATTTGCAGTTAAAAACCTCCCCACAAAAGAAAACTCTAGGCTAAGATGATTTCACTGTCAAATTCTATCAAACATGTAAAGAAGAAATAACACCAATTCTATATAATCACTTCCAGAAAATAGAAGAAGAGGGAGCACTTCACAACTCATTTTATAAGGCCAGCATTACTGACACCAAAACCATACAAAAAGTGTAATAAGAGAAAACTATAGACAAATATCCTCATGAACATAGATGCAAAAGTACTCAAAACAATTAGCTAATTGAATCCATAAGTATGTAAAAAGAATAATACACAACTAAATGGAGTTTATGTCAGGAGTACCAGGTTGGTTTGATATTTGAAGATCAATCAAAATAAGCCAACATAGTGACAGACTAAAGAATAAAAGTCACATGATCATATCAATCGATGCAAAAAAATAATTTGACAAAATTCAGTATGACTTCATGATAAAAACTATCCGCAAACAAGAGATAGAAGGGAACTTCCTTAACTTGATTAAATGTGCCTACAAAAAAATCCATTGGTAACACCAAACTTACTAGTGAGAGACTGAATGTTCCCCCCTTAAGATTCAGAAAAAGGAAAGGTTGTCTACTCTGCTACCGCAATTCAACATAATACTGGAAGTCCTAGTGCAATAAGACAAGAAAAATTAATAAAAACAATATCGATCATAGCAGAAGACATAAAACCATCCCTATTCACAGACAACATGACCAGAGTAAATCCCAAAGAATCTACAAAAAGCATTTAGAATAATTGAATTTAGCAAGGTTGCAAGATGCAAGTTAACATGAAAAAGTCATCATATCCTTATATAGTGGCAATAAAAATTGGAAACTAAAATTTTAAAAACCAATAAAAATAGCTCCAAAAAAATGAAACACTTAGCTATAAATCTAAGAAAATGCATGCAGGACCTATATGCTGAAAACTACAAAATCCTAATGAAAGAAATTAAAGAACAGCTAAATAAATGGAAGACATACTGTATTCCTGTAAAGATTTCAATTCTCTTCAAGTTGTTCTATAGATTTAATGCACTTCCAGTCAAAATCTCACCAGAATTTTTTGTTGATATAGATGCTCTGATTCTAAAACTTATTAGGAAAGGAAACATAACTAGAATAGTCATAACAATTTTGAACAAAAAAGAAGACTGCGGGGTATTGGTGAAGGGAAATGTGCACAGATCAATGGACCAGAACAGGTAACCCGGAAATAGACGGACACAAATATGACCAAGTGAGTTTTGACAAATTCAAAGGAAATAGGGTTATCTTTTCAACAGATGGCGTTGGAACATTTAAACATTCATTGGAAAAAAAAAAAAAGGAAAAGAAAAAGAAAGAAACAATAAAAGAAAACAAAAAAAAAACCCTCACACCTCTTATAAAAAATAATTCAAAATGTATCATAGATCTAAATGTAAAATATAAAACTATAAAACTTATAGAACACAGAAGAAAATCTTCATGCCTTAAGTTAGGCTAATTTCTTAGAAATGACTCCAAAAGCATAGTTCATAGAAGACAAAATGGATAAATTGGACTTCAAAATTTTAAACTTTTTCCCAGTGAAAGATAATGTTAAGACAATGAAAAGACAAACTACTGATTGGGAGAAAATATTTGCAAATCACATATCCAATGAAGAACTTGTACCCGGAACAGATACTTTCCCAGAGAAGATATACAGGTGGCAAATAAGTTAATGAAATTCAAAATAAAACCACCATGAGATACTATTAGAATCTATTAGAAATGACAGAAAAAAAGAGACAATACCAATGGTGATGAAGATGTGGAGCAACTGAAATGTGGACATGTTGCTGGGGTGGACGCCAAAAGACACAGCCACTGTGGAAACCAGTTAAGCCCATTCTTACAAAAGTAAAAATAGACTTGCCATATGACCCAGCAATCCCACCCCTAGGTATTTATCCAAGAGAAACAAAAACTTGTGTTCACATAAAGAGAAGCTCTATTTATAATTGCCAATCTGGAAACATCCCAAATGCCCTTCAGTGAGTGAATGGATAAACAAACTGGCACATCCACACCCTGAAGTAAACTGCTGTGCTCAGAATCAGCTTTCCCTCTACTCACCAAGTCTCCTCCTCCCTGGGGGTGAGTGGGTGACCAGGGGGCACATGGTGATTGGGGAGGGCAGAACAGGCCCCAAAGATGCCACACCTTAATCCCTGGAACCTGCAAATATGTTACATTACATGGCAAAAGTGACTTTGCACATGTAATTAAGATTATGGACCTTAAAATAGGGACGTTATCCTGAATAATTTGGGTAGGTCCAACCTTAAAGGCAGAGAACTTTCTCTGGCTGGAGGCAGAAAAGTTGAGGCAGAAGGAAGCGTCAGACCCGACAGGCCATTGGCTTTGAAGATGGAGGGGACAATGCGATAAAGATGCAGGTGACTGTAAATTGCTGAGAGAGGCTCCTGCCCAAGAGTCAACAGGGAAACAGGGACCTCAGCCCTGCAGCCACAGGGAACAACCAGAATGAGTCTAGAAGCAGATTCTCCTCCAGAGCCTAAAGACGCGCTCAGGCCACCTAACACTCTGAGTTGGGCTTTTTGAGAAAACCAGTCAAACGCACCCAGATTTCTGACCTCCAGATCTGTGAGCTAACAAATTTGCGTTGTTTTAAGCCACTAAGTGGGTGGAATTTTTATGGTGGCAGTAGAAAACTCATCTAGGCATCGTGCTAATAAACATGACTGAGCCCAGCGCCCCAGGGCCAACCTGGAGACCCCACAACTGTCTGTCTCCTTCCCTGCACCCTATGCCAGAAACACCTTGATGCAGGGACCACATCCAGATATCCCAGCACACGAGGTCTGCCTGATGGACGCCTCACCAAACAGGCCATGGAGGGACCCTCACAGAGCCTAAGAAATATTTAATCTGAGCAAGTACCCTCTAGCTCCTCCTTCCCAAGCCCTCACAGACACAGCATGATTCGCTCGCTTCAGACTTAGGCAAAGACGTAGGCTCCCTTGTCAGCCTCTTTCCAGTCCTTTCCAGAACCCAGGAAGAATGTAAGTGGTGACCGAGCAGAGATGGGGTGGGCCTAGTCCACTTCCTCCAGGACTCTGGGCTGTTGCCGTCCCTCCCCTGGGTGAGCTGCCTCCACTGTAACATGTGGGGTAAGCCAGATGGTCTCCACGTTCCTTCCAGCCCTAGGGAGCTAGAAATAGAAGACACTCCCCACCCCTACTCCCACCAGGCTGTGCTGGTGCCTGAAAAGGAAACTCTGACTCTGCCAGAAAGTGGCAAGGAGCCCACTTCAGCAGGGACCTTTCCGGAGGAGGAGAAGTCAGAAGGAACCGAGATGGTTTCGGCAGCCTGTCTCTGGACATTTTTGCTATATATTCAGTGAGTCGATCAATATTTGTTGAGCACCTACTATGTGCCAGCCATTGGCTAGACTCTGGAGATAGAGCAAAGAACCCAACAGATAAAAGCCCCCATGCTTGTGAAACTGCCACCAGATTACTGTTCTGAGGAGACAAGGCATTTGCACAAAGGTCTGATGAAGAGGGCAATAGGGTTGGCAGGCTGCCTTCTTTATTTGGGTTGGGATATGCTGTCGTTTGACCATTTTCCAGGCAGAATCATTGAATTTTAGAGCCGAAAGTGACCTTGGAATTCTTCTCATCCTAATTCATCATTCGCCCAGTAAGGGAACTTACTTCCAGAGAGAGGAAGTGTTGGTTTCAAATTGACACCTCAGTGGACGGTGGTATGCAGCCAGGGCTCCTGTGGGTGTGGACAGTTGGGCCGGGAGTGTGGTCCACATGGATCACGGACTGGTGGGGTTCTAGGGACAGTTTTCTAAGACCTAACACTGGGGGCTACAGTGGTGCCACATGTGGGGTCTGTTGAGGCAACGAGGATGCTCTGTGTGGTGCCCGGGTACCACACCATTCCAGGAGCTGTCACTATTTAGGACTGAGCTGGGCATAGGGCAGGAAGGGAATGAGTGAGGGTGACATTTGGCTCTGGTCCCCAAGAGGAACTTTGAGTAAACGAGTGGCCAGGTCCTTATGCGTCCCAGACACTTCTCGTGCCAGACACCACAGCCCTACTGTGGACAGCAAAGGGTGCCAGGGACCCTCAGGTGCGAAGAAGGGCCTTGGGGAAGGTGGGGAGCGGGTAACAGCCCCACACCCCTAGCTGGGGCCCGACCTGGCTGTTAGGTGAGGAAGGAGCAGAGGAAAGCAAGTGGGGATTAGAGGCTAAGCTGGGCCTTTGGAGCTAGACAGACCCGAGTTCCAATTCCACTCTGCCCACAGCTAGACGCAGGACTTTGGGTGAATTAAGTCACTCTCTGGGCTTCAATTTTCCTCATCCACAAAATGGGGATATGAATAATACTTTCCTTAGAGAGTCTCTGGGAGCTTAAGTGGGATGGTCAATGTAAATAGCTGCTGCTGTTATCACCAGAGGACCCCCACTGGTGGGAGGTGTGGCAGTGGTGGTGGTGGGGGGACCTCTTGGAATGACCAAGAGGCTGAGCAGTGGAGGGAGGAGCAGGAAAGGACTGAGGGGGCAGGGACAGTGCCCAACCTGAGGCCGACGGGTTAGCCCCTTCCCCTCCCTCTACCCCCAGGAAGACTCCAGGCATCACCGGGCAGGGCCAGAACCAGAGCAGGAAGAAAGGACGGATGTGGACCGGTGCTGTCCAAGCCACTGTCTTGGTTTTCCTGGGCTGCCATGACAAACACCATACAGCGGTTGCTTAACAAGAGGAATTGACTGTCGCTCAGTTTCAGAGTCTAGGGGTCCAAAGTCAAGGTATCAGCAAGGCCATGCTTTCTTCCCAGAGTCTGTAGTGCTTTGGCGCTGGCTGGATTCAATCCCCAGGGTTCCTTGGCTTGCATCTCTGCCTCCTGTCATATGGTGAGAACCCCTCTCTCCCTGTGTCTGCGCCACTGGTTTTCTCTGACTTCTGGTTTCTGACTCTCTCTTAATGAGGCCTCCAGTCATACAGATTAAGGGCCAGCTACACCTAAACAGAATCTTAGAAGATCCTGCACACGAATGCATCCACACCTGAACTGATAATGCATCTTCAAAGGGTCCTATTTATAAACAAAGTCACACCCACAGGAACGTGGAAGAAGATCAAGAATGTCTTTGTTGGGGGACCTGATTCCATCCACCACAGTCACCTGGCCCCACTCTCTTCCCCTGTCCCTACCTGGAACTTATTCTGGTCCCATCTCTTCCTCGGCCAGATGTGTACTGTCATCTTCCTTTAATCTCCCAGGAGGTAGCACCTGCCTTTAGAAGGACAGGCCAAGAGTTATCACACTCACACTTGGTCCTGCCCCTCTTTTGTAGTTTCCATCAATGGCCCCACAATCCATTCAGCCTGGATATTTCCTATTCCCTCGTCCCCTCCAATACAATCCATCACCAACTCATGCTGATGGAACTGGAATTCATTTCTTTCTTTCTATCTCTCTCCCTGTCGCTTGACCAAGGGACCATCATCTCTTGCCTGGATGACTGTAGTTCTCTCCCACATCTCCCTGCCCCCACCCTATAACCCCCACTCCAGCCAAAGCTGTCATAGCAACCTTCCTAGAACACAAATCTGATAATGTTACTCCCTGCTTTAGACTATTTGGAGGCTTCCACTGTACCTATGAAAAAGGACAAGTTTGTTAACCTAGGCTACAAAGTCCTCTGGTCACCTCCAGTCATTTTCAAGATCTTACATAGTTTGCTCTACCTGCTCAACCTGACCGCTCCTTGAGCTTCTGTACCCTTGGTCTTTCAGCTCATCAAATGCTCCACCTTCCTCCATGCCACAGGACTTTTGCACAAGCTTTGCCCTCTGCCAAGAATGTTCTTACTCTCTCTCTCCTCTTTCCCCTATTTGCTTTCTACTCATCCTTCAGGTTTCAGTTTGGAAGTCACTCTTTCACAGAATTCTTCTCTTTTCCAGATTTGGCCAGCTTCTCATTAACAAGATTTGCCTGTAGTTTCCTTCTTAGCATTTTCTCCAGATTGTAATTACATATTTATCTTCATGGTTGTTGTCAGCCATCTTTACCCTGCTGTAGAGCTGAGGAAGCAAGGACATCTCCTCCTGCTATTTTCAAGGTCTCACATTTGCACACACACACACACACACACACACCATACACACATATACACCCACACCCCTCAGGAGCAGCTATTGTTCATAAGGCTTTGGATTGATCTTTACTTTTTGTGAGTCTCTTGGTCACAAAGACCCATTTGATGGAGCAAGAACAGCCCATTGAGTTATCTCTATGATGGGAAAGAATCCATGGGAAATGAGGCTAGAAATTTGCTTGGGGCTTATGCTGGTTTGGATATATTATGTCTCTCAGAAAAGCCATGTTCTTTAATGCAATCTTGTGGGGACAGACTTATTAGGCCGTTGATTAGGGTAGAAACTTTGGGTTATTTCCATGGAGATGTGGACCCTGCCCATTCAGAGTGGGTCTTGATAAGTTCACTGGAGTATTTAGGAGTACTCAAGAGCTGATACAGATACTGACGCTTGGAGACACGGACAGGAGGATATTTGGGGATGCTGAGATAAGAGATGAAGCCCAGAGTTTGCCCCAGAGAAGCTAAGAGAGGACTCCCAGATGCTTAAAAAGAAACACCCTAGGAGAACAAGCAAGGATGCACAGGAGCTGAGAGAGAAGAGAGAAGACAGAATTCCAGAGACATTTTAGAGAAAACTATTTTGAAACACAATCCAGGAGCAAAGGACCAGCAGACGCCAGCCACGTGCCTTCCCAGCTGACAGAAGTATTCTGGATGCCATCGGCTTTTCTCTGGTGAAGGTACACTATTGTTGATGCCTTACTTTAGACATTTTATGGCCTTAGGACTGTAACTTTGAAATCTAATAAATCCCCTTTATAAAAGCTGATCCATTTCTGGTATTTTGCATAATGGCAGCTTTAGCAAACTGGAATAGAGCTCCAAATGCTTGCTCTTGGAGTCTGAGAGGTCTTGCTAGTATTCAACGGGGGAATAACAAGGCTCTAGGTCTCTCAAGATGCCATGATTTCCATGTGGAGCCTTGTTCCAGGGGCTCCAAGCTCTTATTCTAGCTAAGTCCCAGCATGTCTGAGGGGTGGCTGAGGAAGGGGTTTGGGCTTGAGACGGGTCAGCTATAAAGGCCTATGGATCACTTAAGTGGCAAAGCCAGGGCTGAGCTCCCAGCACTTTTAGTCAGATGCCTCTTTCAATTAAGGGGCTAACTCACCTCCACTGGGACTTCTAAAACTGCTTCTCTCTTTATGCCATGTAAACAGAGGAGGGAGTGAAGGATAAACCATGCATCACTGGAGGAACAGGGGTCAAAGGTATAAGGAGCTTCCAAACACAGCTGGAAGGAGAGCTCATGGGCAAGGCCATGCACCAGGCAAGTGTGGGAATGAAGGGCACGAGGCACAGAACCACAGGGGAGGGGACCCCGGTGTACTGGGTTCTGTGCCACCTTCCCCCTCCTGTGAATAGGCTCCTTCCAGAACCCTGAAGGGCAGGGCACAGGCTTCCTGCTGTGTGCTGTGTCCCCCCACCATGCCTGGGAGAGGACTCTGCAAACAGTGGGCTTTTGGAGATTGCTTTTTATAGTTCCAGCTTGAGCTGTGGCCTTGAACCATCCCTCCTCATCCCAGGCTTCAGGTCCCGATGGGTAAGATAAGTGAGTGGGACCCCACAACGGCATCTAAAGCCCCCTCCAAAGCTGAGTTCCTAGTGGTGAAGAGATGGCTTCAGGGATCCACCCGCTTGCTCTGTTATTCTCAGGACAGAAAGCCAAATCATTTTCTTCCCTGGTCACCGGCCACAGGGCAGTGCACATGGACCCTGGAGTCAGCCCTGAGTTCAAAGTCCAGCTGTGCCCCTTCCAAGCCACAGGACTTTGAGCAAGTTGCTCAACCTCGCTCAACCTCAATTTCCATCTCTGCTGAAAGGGGAAAATAGCATCTTCATCATAAGGTTATCTGAGGGCTCAGCAAGGTAATGCATGCCAGGTAATGCACCAAACCCAGGGGCGAGCAGGCAGAGGACACTCAGTAAACTTTCGCTCCTCCCCTTTTGGATGGAAAGGAGGAGATCCCTCCCCAGACTTCCGGCTTCCATGGGGTTTACAGCTGCCTTGGGTACTGCCACCCTCCAGCCTTGCCCAGCAAGCAGCAATTTTACTGCAAGCATGCAGGGCCTTGGGAAAGAAATCCCAAATGTGGGTCCTGCCACAGGTGGTGCAGAAAATCACTTAGGATCAGGCTGCCAGTGAGGAACCATGCTGGGTTCAAGCTAAGGTGTTCTGACCCTACATCCCACGGCTCCAGGGCTCTGCTCCATGGATGCAGAGGTACCCCCCAAAACCTGAAGTCATTTTGAACCATACGTAAGGCATATAGGCCCAGCCACAGAGGGAAGAACTGATAGAGAGAACATGTTCCAAGCGAATGCCAACAGGGCTGGAAATGAACATTTTCACCCAGGAATTAATGTCTAGACAATTAGTTGGAGCTTTACCCTGGCAAGTGTATGGCTCTGTTTGCCTGGCACAGTGAAGAAGAAGGAAGAGTTCTAAGATCAGCAACCAGATTGACCACAAATTGGCAACGTGACCCTGGGTTAGTAAACACACTTCTCTGACCCTTATTTCCACTATCTGCAAAATGGGTGTAACTTTGGCTCTGATGATCTCCCAGGGCCATCATGAGAATGGAGGAGAATCTGGCTGTGAAAACTTGTCTCAGAAGGCAGAAGGAGAGAATTTGGAGGAGCCACCAGGAGGCTGGGTTCTACGGACCAGGCAGAAAGACTCGACACTGTGGTTCCTAGCTGCACAATACTCGATTGCGCATTTAACTTCGGAAGATTCACGTTCCTTATTCGTTAAAAAGAGAAAAGGGGATAAGAATATCTACCTGATAGGGATATCCTGAGACTGAAATCCAGTAGGGCAGGTGAAGCCATGGCTCCGTAGCTCATCTTAAGGGTATGGAAAGTGTTACTTGGACGGATGGATGGAAGTTGGGGAGCAGGCGAGGGCATAATAAGTAGGCCAGACACAGACGCCACTGGGTTCTTTTTTATCTTCTCCTAGGAGGTGTCTCTTTTTACCAAAGTGGCTGCCAGGAACATTACGCAGCAAATGTGGATGCTTTTGCGAAATCAGACCCGCTCTGTGTCCCTCGGGCCAGGCCATGGTTTAATGAAATCCTGTTTACCCCTGGCTGGAGCTGCAGTTTTCAAGATTTTCCTTGAAAACACATCCCAGATGGCCCTGGGCTACTCACTTCTTGGACGCCGGGAACACAGCTCGTGTCCCTCTTGGGCGGGCTGTTCCCCATTCCAGAGAGATCACTTAATTGACCACATGAGCTCAGAGCCCCCGTGCGCCTTCCCCCTCCCTCCTGCCCCCTTGGTGGTGCCTGAGCTGCTTAACCAGGAGGAGCTGCAGGCCCCGGGGTGCAGAGGAGGCTGACGGCCCTGATCGTTGTGTAACAGGCCCTGAGCATCTCTCATTCAGATGCCAGAGGGCTGCACCTGGCTCTTGTCCCAGGCAGATGGGGTTTACATGTCCAATAAATACCTGGGTATGCACCTTTCTGTCCAGAAACTTAATTTGCAGGTCTTTGTCCTCCACATCCCTGGCCTCTATGCACCCAGGAGCTTACCCCAGTGCTGAGATGTGTTTAATAAAGCAGGATTTCTTGGCCAGCACCCTCTCATTTTACAAAAGGGCAAAGCAAGATGCAGAGAAGATGAAAGTGATGAGAAATGATGCCTAATGATTTAGCCTGAGAGAGAGAAGGAGAGTGGGTGCTCCCAGGTACAAAACCATCGTGTGGGCCTCTAAGATGCATGCTCTGTCCAGTCCACTAGGATTCCTTCCAGAGAATCAAAGGGATAGTGCCACTGCTCATGTTAGAGATGGGGAAACTGAGGCCCAGCAATGGGAAGAGACATTTCTAAAGCTGTCCAACCCCTCAGAGGCAGAGTGAGATTAGAGCCCAGGCCTCTTCCAGGCCCAGACCGCGGTTTCCAGTCTGTCGCAATTCCAGTATTGAAAGGAGGCCAAGTGTGCGGTGGACGGGGCTGAGGGCTCGGTGGTGGGGTCAGGTGCGCCCCCCAACTGAGTCTCCAAATACAGTCTTTTTTTAAAAAAAAAATTGTTTATTTGCCAAATAAAAAAACATTCCCAAACAAAACAAAGCAAAGCAATGGGAAAAACAAATATCCTGGAATAACTTCATTATTTAAGGAGGATTATGTCCTGCCCCAGCAGGGGGAATTCTCAAAGGCAAGTCTGCCGACATGTGTCCAAAGGGACACAGAGGTTGAATGTGACCAGAGTGGTGGCTCCCTGGGAGGGGGTTCCCTGGAAAGGGCCACCACTGAGGCCACGCAATTCACCCTTTATTTCCTCTTCTGTTGCAGCTAGGGAGAGCTCGGTGACCAGAGCTCTGGCTATTGAGAGGTAAAGTCTGCTGGGAATCTCCAGGAAAGCCTTTGCTTTCGTGATAAAAATGGAGAGATGTGGGGGGTCCGCCTTCCCCTCCTTCCAGCCTCGACTGCAGGCAGGAGGCCTGGCGCTGTAGGGGCCGTCCTGTGACCTAAGGGCCACGAGGACCCAGGGTCAGCCAGGAGACCCACCGAGGGGCAGCCCCGTCCCACCGAAGCACTGATGCACCAGCCTTCGCTTTTCTCCATACATCCTGTCACATAAGCAAAAGAAGTCATTTTTGTTGATACTCCCACAGGTTAGACTCTCCATTACTTGCAGCTTAAAGCATTCCTAATGGATTCATTCCCAGGGAAGTCAAGTGAACTGCTAGGGAGAGGAATGAGCTCAGGATTTGGGGACAGAAGAGCGGGCTTACATCCTGGAACCACCTATAACTAGCCGCATGGCCCTACACAAGGGGCTGCAGGGCCCTACACATAGGCTCTTTGCCCTGACTTCTCCCGTGAGTAGCCCTCATCTGCTCTTTGAAGCCTGCTTTGGATATCACCTCATTCTGTGGATTTCTTTGACCACTCCCCACTCCCTACCCTAAGATATCATTCTTGCCTGGCTATTACATGTACTTGGTTTATGGCACCTTTGGGGTCTGAGGATGCTAATTAATCAGAACCATTGCTCAGATGGCAACCACATTCCAGCCTTAACGCTGGCCAAGCCAGATCAGAGGACATGGTATGGACGCAAGGCTGCCTGGTATCTCCTGCCAGGTCTGGGCCATGCAATCATGTGCTTCCTATCACTCAGGGCAAGGATGCTTCTGAGAAGGATGTCCCTAAATCATAGGCCAGCAGGAAGCTAAGGATGGCAGAAGAGGTTTGCCCACTGGCGTGTCATTTGGCATCTCGGCCCAGGTTTCCCTAACAAAGCCTTGTGCACAGGGAGCTTATTCAGGAAAAGATCCCAGTGCATAGGAGTGAGAGGCAGGGGAGAGAAGCAGGGAGGGAGGGAATGCCGATCCAAGGACTGTCCCTGAGTCGGCCACCACTGTGGGGGGCTGCAAGCATTCTGAACTGCTTCTCGGAACTGTCCACTTGGTAGATGAAACAAGAAAGCACTTATCATTGGCATCTGGCCACCAGAGGCCAAAGGTGGCTCTAAACTGCCCCACACCTCTTGGGTGTGCCATGTATACGTTCAGAGAGATACGAAGGGCGCGTCACACCACGGATTCAGAGAAGAAACAAGAGGAAGACAGTGCAAGCCTGCAGGGGAGCTGCCAGCAGCTCCCACACCACGCTGGTCAGAGATGGCATGGAGGTCAGCACAGCCGTGCATGGTGTAAGAAGGGGCTCTGAAGGGGATCTGAAGGAATGCACATGAGTCAGACACATTTGGTCAGTGACCAATTACATATTAATCATTTATGCTTTGTCTTTGTTTCCAGGCTGATGAGACAAATACCATACAATCAGGAGGCTTAAACAATGGCAACTTACTGGCTCATGGTTTTGAAGCTAGAAGTCCCAAATCGAGGCATCAGTAAGGTGAGGCTTTCTCCCTGAAGACTGTGGCACTGGTTCTAGCTGCTGGTGATCCTTGGCCCTTGGCTTTTCCATCACAGGGCAATGCAAAGGTGTCTTCTCCTTCCTCTTCCAGACTATTGCATTGACTCCCAGCTAACGACTCTTCCATGTGTCCAATTTCTTCTTTCTGTGTCCAATTTCCCTTGCTTATAAGGACTTCAGCAAAATTGGATGAAGGCCCACCCTCAAACACTGTGGGCATCCTTTAACTAATAACATCTTCAAAGGTCCTATTTACAACTGGGTTCACACACAGAGGACCAGGGATTGGGAGCTGGACATGCCTTTTGTGGGGGACACGATTCAATCCCCAGTACCCTTCATTCATAGACTCAACACATGTTTGTTAAGAGTCTACTATATGTCAGATAGTCTTAGCTCCTGGGAATAAGAGATAGTTCCTGCCCCTTACAAAACTTGGAATTCTTTAAGAAAGGCACTTTAAGCAGATATTTATGAACAATTAACTTCTAAGGGCACAGAGTATGCCAAAGGAGGACTTACCAGTACTGCGAGATTATATGATGGGGCTCGAACCTAGTCAGGGGAGTTAATCCATTTTTTTTTTTTTTTCCATTTGTGTGTTTATTCACGCAACAAAATGCTTCTTGAGGGCCTATGACATATGGGCCCTGTTGAAGCCCTGTGGATGCAACCGGGCACAAGCCCCCGCCCTCCAGCAGGGTAGGAAGATAACAACCAAATACCTAAAGAATATTTGGTCAGGTAGTGAACATAAGGCAGGATGCTGGGACACAGGATGGTGTGGAGGGCCATTTTAGACAGGATCAGGGCAGGCATCTCCCAAGAGAAGCCCTGCCCAAGGTAGCTGCTTTAGCTGGGATCTGGAGGAGGCACCAAGATTGCAAAGTGGGGAGGTGAGGGCACAGGACGCATGGCTGCGAGAACAGTTTCATGGGGGTCTGAAGGTGCTGCCTAGAGCTCAGCTTGCTCCACTCACTGGAGCACAGAGTTGGGGAGAGAACATTTCTTGACAAAGACATGTGTGCAGGGCCAGTCCAAGGATGTAGGACATTGTAGGAAATGTGGAAGGTTTGGGGTGGTGTATTCAGAACAACTGTAAGTCAGAAATATTTTAAGCAGGAGTGGCATGCTGTGGTTTATTTTAAATGGAAACTCGGTGGCTGTGTATTGCCCTGGATGAGACAGAAATCATCTGAGGTGCTGGCATGGTCCAGCTCAGAGAGAAAGATGGGGAATGTGGGGTCAAGTTCTTCAGATCTTATCACTGCCCATCTGTCTTACCACTGGAATGTTCCATCAGCTAAGGGGGGGCAGGGACCAGGCCTGTGCCCCCAGGCCTCTAGCTCACCACCAGGGTTACCTCGGATAAGCCCATCACACTCTCAGAACTTCTGTTTCTTCTTTTCATTCATTAATTCACTCACTCATTCATTCATTCATTATTCATTAAGTGCCTATTATGTGCCTAGGATGAGCTAGGGCAATGAACAAAATGGACAAAAATTCCTTCCCTCACGGAGCTTAAATTTCAGTTGAAGGGGGAAAGGAAGAAGAGAAAAAAAAAAACAAGAAAAGTAAATTTAAGTTAGATGGTGATAATATGGGGAAAAGTGGAGCAGGAGAGGAAACCATGGACTATGGGCTGTGGAAGTTGGAGGGGCTGCCATTTTCTCAGGCTGGTCTGGGACCCTGGGAAGGGGTAATGTGAGCCGGATGAGAAGGAGGTGCTAGAGCAAGCCACAGGCCAGCTAGCGGCAGGGCATTTGCGATGGAGGGAAAACTGGACCTAGAAGAATGTACTGTAGGTGCTTGCAATGCTTACATGAGAGTCCGGATCTGTAGATGCCTGGCTCATAGTAGGTGTTCAATAAATGTCACTTTCCCTTCCACTTTTCTTCTCAAATTTGTTAGCGAAATGAAGCTTTATTTTATTTAAAGCCTTTTATTTGTGTGGGAAAAAAAAAAGCAAGCTGTTTTCCAAGACAGTTAAAGAAAGGTAATCAATCGCATGGTGTCAGGTGACAGATGGAAAAGCAAATCAGGAAAGAACATAGATTGGAAAGGTTCACAGAAAAATGTCATCACTGGAAGGAAGCAAAGCAATCACCTGCTCCCTAGCTTCTTGTTATCAAACAGGAAACCAAGGTCCAGAGAAGGAAAGGGTCTTGTCCAAGGTCAGCCTAAGATACACATGACAGGAAATTTCCTCTCGTCGGGTGAGAGAAGCCCAAGGTAAGGAAAGTTCTCCAGGTTCAGGAATGAACAGGTCTCATTTTGCCCAAGGGCACCCAGACCCCTATGTCAAAGGGCATGTGGATCCTTTGGTCAAAGGGCACCCGGTTACTTATGTCACAGGGCAAGTGGCTCCTATGTCAAAGGGCAGGAAGGAGCACCAGACAGCTGTGTCCTGGAGTGATTCGGACCTGAGTGTGAATCCTGGCAACATCAAGTTCCTATGGGGTTGTGAAGCAGCCGAGCCCATCGTCCATTCCTGGAGGGAGTATAAAAGGGGATGTGCCAGTTTGAGTGTATTGTGTCCCCCAAATGCCATTATCTTTGTGGTCTTGTGTGGGGCAGGCGTTTTGGTGATGGTTGAATTTGCTTGGAATGTGCTCCACCCAGCTGTCGGTGATAATTTTGATGAGATGTTCCCATGGAGGCGTGGCCCCACCCATTCGGGGTGGGCATTGATCGGTGGAGCTATATAAATGAGCTGACTTGGGGGGAAGAAAAGAGAGTGCAGCTGGGAGTGATGTTCTGAAGAGGAGCAAGCTTGCTAGAGAGGAGCGTCCTGGGAGAAAGCCATTTTGAGGCCAGAGCTTTGGAGCAGACGCCGGCTGCCTTCCCAGCTAGCAGAGGTTTTCCGGACGCCATTGGCCATCCTCAGGTGAAGGTGCCCGGTTGCTGATGTGTTACCTTGGACGCTTTGTGGCCTTAAGACTGTAACTGTGTAGTGAAATAAACCCCCGTTTTATAAAAGCCTATCCATCTCTGGTGTTTTGCATTCTGCAGCATTAGCAAACTAGGACAGATTTTGGTACCAGGAGTGGGGTGCTTTTGCTGCTGAGTTTGCAAATACCAAACATGTTGGAACAGCTTTTTAAATGGATAAGGGGGAGCTTCTGGAAGAGTTGTGAGGAGCTTGATAGAAAAGGCCAAAACTGCTTTAAAGAGACTGTTTGTGGAAATATGGACTCTAAAGATACTTCTGATGAGGACTTGAGCAGAAATGATGACTGTGTTGTTGCAAACTGGAAGAAAGGTGATCCTTGTTTTAAAGTGGCACAAAATTTGGCAAAATTGAGTCCTGGTGTCAGATGGAAGGAAGAATCTGGAAGCAACAACCTGGAATACTTAGCTGAGGAGATCTCCAGACTACGTGTGGAGGACATATCCTGGCTTCTCCTTGCAGCTTATAGTAAAATGCGAGCAGAGAGAGATAAACTTAGTACTGAACTCTTGGGTTCAAAGAAACCAGAAGTTGATGGCTTGGAAAATTACAGGCTTCCAGGGGGTGGAATCCCAGAAGCTACAGCCTAACATGAGGATGTAACCAAACACGGAACCCAGCCGCCATTTCAGTACAAGCCAAGATTGGAAAAGGAGTTAAGCAGAAAGGATTTGTGGAAAGTCCTATTGTCTGATGGCTTTGACCCCTGCATGCTTCATGCAAAGCCAACAGAATTTTTGTGAGATCTTTATAGACAGAGCCATTGCCGGTCTGGACTGGAGGAGACAGACAAGGAAAAAATTAAAGGAAAAATCTCTTTAAAGACAGAGCCATGGAGGTTGAGGTCTGGAGTCAGGAGGTCTCGGGCTGGGAGAGCGGAGCAGCCCACACACATGGAAAGGGTGAGTTTGTCCTGGAGGTCGAGGGCGGGCATTCCACCTCGATGCTCTGGAAGAGTTTTGCCACCTCAGGTCCCAAAGAGGTTGGAGCACATTCCCAGGGAATTGGGGAGAGCCTGGCTGCCACTACACTGTTCTGAAGGGGTTGAGCGTGTGCCCCGGAGATGGAAGGGAATCCGAGAGCTGCCCCGAGGTTTTAGGAGGGTGGAGCCAAGAAGGTGGTCTCCCCAATGTGTGGAAATGTTGGAGCACTCACCCAAGCATTTGGAGAAGAAACAGCTGCCAAAAAGGCCCTTGGGAAGGGCTAGGCTCCCACTCTCTGAAGCCCCAAGGATGCAACGTTGTTTTGTTAGTGACTCTCAGACTTTGAAATCTAATGGAGTTTGTCCTGCGGGTTTTAGGAACTGTTTTGCTCCTGTTAACCCTGTTTTCCTTACTGTTTCTCCTTATGGTAATGGAAATGTTCATCCTATGAATGTCTCTCCTTTGTATATTGGAAGCACATAACTTGTTCTAGGTTCACAGATCCACAGCTAGAGGGGAATTGTGCCTTGGGACTGACCATGCCTAAATTGATTTTGATGGGGTTTTGTACTTAACTTTTGTTACTGAAATGATTTAAGTTTTTGTGATATTGTGATGAAATGAATGTATTTTGTATTTGGAAAGATAGTGTCATTTTGGGGTCCAGGGGGTGGAATGTGCCAGTTTGAGTGTATTGTGTCCCCCAAATGCCATTATCTTTGTGGTCTTGTGTGGGGCAGGCGTTTTGGTGATGGTTGAATTTGCTTGGAATGTGCTCCACCCAGCTGTCGGTGATAATTTTGATGAGATGTTCCCATGGAGGCGTGGCCCCACCCATTCAGGGTGGGCCTTGATCGGTGGAGCTATATAAATGAGCTGACTTGGGGGGAAGAAAAGAGAGTGCAGCTGGGAGTGATGTTCTGAAGAGGAGCAAGCTTGCTAGAGAGGAGCGTCCTGGGAGAAAGCCGTTTTGAGGCCGGAGCTTTGGAGCAGACACCGGCTGCCTTCCCAGCTAGCAGAGGTTTTCCGGATGCCATTGGCCATCCTCAGGTGAAGGTGCCCGGTTGCTGATGTGTTACCTTGGACGCTTTGTGGCCTTAAGACTGTAACTGTGTAGTGAAATAAACTCCCGTTTTATAAAAGCCTATCCATCTCTGGTGTTTTGCATTCTGCAGCATTAGCAAACTAGGACAGGGGACAACCAGCTGGGAAAAGGGTTAAAAGGTTTGGCAGGTTTTTATAAAACTAAACATGCACCTATACAGTGACCCAGCAATTCCACTCTTAGTATGTACCCAGGAGAAACGGAAACATGTCCACACGCACACATATTCAAGGATGTTCAAAGCAGCTTTATTCATAATGGCCTCAAACTGGAAATGACCCAAATGTAACCCACAGATAAAAAATAACTGCAGTGCATTCAACGGAATAATACTCAGCAACAAAAAGGAACAAACCACAGACACTCACAAAATATGACTGAATCTAAAAAATAAAAATAAAAAAAATAGTATAGCAATGTAGCTTACAAGGTGTGACAGTGTGATTGTGAAAATGTTGTGGATTGTATTCCCTTTATCCAGTGTATGGATGGATGAGTAGAAGAATGGGGACAAAATCTAAACGAAAAATAGGGTGGGGGGGGGAGATTATTTGGGGGTTCTTTTTTTTATTTTTATTTTTTATTCCAATTCTGATTCTTTCTGGTATAAGGAAAATGTTCAAAAATAGATTGGGGTGATGAATGCACAACTATATGATGGTACTGTGAACAGGTGATTATACACTTTGGATGATTGTATGGTATGTGAATATATCTCAATAAAACTGAATTTAAAAAAATTACTTGAGCAAAAGGACCAAGAGAAAGAGGGATGAAAGCAACAACATTTGGGAAATAAGGGAAAGTAAAGAACTCTGGTAGACATTTATCAACTTTTCTGGCTGCCCAGAAGCTTTGGAACACCCTTTTTATGTTTGTCTTTCCAAGATATGAGTCTAGATGTGTCCTTGCCCATCCCACCAATCCGATGTAGAGAGTTTGAGCCAGAGATGAGCAGCTGGAGGAGAGAAATGCAGTGCAGAATTTGTATGTGCTGGGCAGGGTGGAGGCTGAGGGGTCTGGGTTTTAGTAGCAGCAGTGACTGCACAGTGCATTTTGGTGGGGGCGCAGCATGGAGCTGATCGCTGATTGCAATAGATAAGAAGTCCTGTTGCATCTAGCATGCGGGGGCACTGGTGGCAAGGAGAAACCCTCATCAGGCCATTTCTGGAGCATGGTTTCAGGCCTGTATCTGGAAGCTTAACCTTCCCTAGTCCTTGTAGTAAGTGCATGAGCCACCCAACATCCTCCTCGTGTCCCAAACTAAACTCCTCACTTCAGCAACCCTTGCTTCTTTACCCCACAATCTGCTGTACCTGCATCGCCCTTCATCTTATTCAATGGACCACTCTGTTCTTCCAGCTGCTCAAGTGGAAAACCTGTCTCCTTTCTCTCTCACGTGCAGCACCCCATCTATAGAAAATTCTGTTGGCCTTAGCTTCAAAATATACCCAGGATTGTACCTTCTCATTATCTTCACTGCTGCCCCCCTCATCCAAACCCACCATCAATTCATGGCTGGATTTTTGCAAAAGCCAATTAACTTTTCTCCCTGCTTCCATCCTTGCCCACTAAACTCTAGTTTCAAAACTGTAGCCAGAGTGATCCTTTTAAAAACGTTAACCAGATCTTGTCGTTACTTCCTTCACGAGAAAGCCTGCAGTGACTCTCCACTTCATTCAGATAGAAAGCCAAAATCTGTACAGAGATGCAAAACTCCTAAATATATGATTAGACAACTGAATATAATGGCATAGTTTTCAAAAATATGTCAGGATTAAGTAGATTTGTCCCAGAAATGTAAGGGACATGTATTAACGCAAAGCATACTGACAGAAAGTGGGAAAATCATCATCTCAATCAGTGCTGAGATAACATCTGATAAAGAGTATTACCAATTTGTAATTAAAATATACTAAAAATGAAAAGATGAGAGCAATTTTAATCTGACAGAGGCTATGTGCTATGCAAAAAAGAAAACATAATATTTAAGAGAAATTCCCTTTCAGGTCAGGATTCTAAGAAGAGCTGCTATCCAAACTAGTGTGCCACGTAATTCTAAATGTCCTTATTAACACAGAAAGAAAAGGAAAATAATGGTAAACAGAGAGAAAGGAAAGGTATTTTCCACTGTCATTAATAGATATGATCATTTATGTAAAAAACCTAAGACAACCTGCAAATTCTAAGAACTGAAAGAAGAAATCGACAACTTTCCCACATACAATATATGAAAAGCAATATTGTTTTTCTATACCTCAATTGCCAACAAGAGAATGTGATAGAAAATAAGACACTATTTACAATGGGCACAAGAACTATAAAGTAGCAATTAACTTATTGTACATTAAAGAATGTACAAAATATTTATGGAAGAAAAATCTCAACCTGAAAGAAGGAGATGTAAGTCATTTTCACCAGAGGCAATTACCATTATAAAGATGTCGGTTCTTCCCAAATTAATCTGTACATTCAAAATAATTCCAATCAAAATTCCAACAAGGTTTTAGGGACAATTTGGCAAGCTGATTCCAAAATTTATATCAGAGAATGAATCCTAACAAATCACTAACTTGACATTGACAGAGACAAAATTTGGGACCTTGCCCTACCACCCATCAAGACTTACAAAATCATGTTAATTAAAACAGCTGATACTGGTATAGCAAAAAGACAAATATACTAAGTTTTTGAAGTATACAGAGTCTTAGTCATGTATGAGACCTCAGTATTGTCAGGAATTGTGAAGTGTGTGAGATTGTATCCTACCTGCAAGCTGACAAGTTAGCCTGCTGTAGTTTCGCGGTGGTTGGACAAAGACCCCAGATCCCTGGATCAGAGGCAATGCAGTTTATTACACACTCTAACAGCTGTAGTCAGAATATCTGCCTTTGGGCTGGTTCCAGGGCCCCAATTCCTTCGGGGTGACATGAAGAAGTCGGGTGACACCTGCGCACAGTGGGTTGAGTTACAGGAGAGGAATGCTGGCTTAGGGAATCCAGGTCTTTCGTAATGGGCAGTAACCCTGCTGGACCTTTGCCCCAGAGGGAGACATTATCTTTATTACACTGGAGAGGAAACAAATCTGACTGTTGTTCTGATTGGAGATACAATATCTATCCCCCAAGGCTGTTTGCCATATAAACATCCCTGGAAAGATAGTTGGGACTAATGTCTGCCAGAGCCTCTGCTCACAAAATCTACAGAAATGCAAAAGACACATGAATGATCTCCCAACAGGTATATGGTAGAGCCAGCATCATAATTACATCACCAGGGGAAGGATGAGTTTTTATTTAGTAGATAATGTTGGGAACGGTAACTTCCTGTCTGTTCTGGTTTGCTAATGCTGCCATTATGCAAAATACCAGAAATGGATTTGCTTTTATAAAGGGGGTTTATTTGGTTACACAGTTACAGTCTTAAGACCATAAAGTGTCCAAGGAAAGGCATAAACATTTGCGTACCTTCACTGGAGGATGGCCAGTGGCATCTGGAAAACCTCTGTTAGCTTGGAAGGCATGTGGCTGGTGTCTGCTTGCTCCTAGGTTGTGTTTCAAAATGGCATTCTCCAAAATGTTGCTCTTGGGGCGTTTTGTCCTCCCTTAGCTGCAGCTCCTCTTCAAAATGTCACTCTCAGTTGCTCTCTCTCTCGGCTGAAGCTCTGAGCAGCTTCTGTCTGAGCACTTATATAGTGCTCTAGTAAACTAATCAAGGCCCACGCTGAATGGACAGGGCCACACCTCCATGGAAATAATCTAATCAGAGTTATTACCTACAGTTGGGTGGGTCACATCTCCATGAGAACAACCTAATCCAAAGGCTCCAACTTAACACTAATACGCCTGCCCCCACAAGATTGCTTCAAAGAATATGGCTTTTTCTGGGGGACATAATATATACAAACTGGCACACCGTGCATAGAAGAGCAAAGTTGAGTCCTTGCCTCTACAAAAATAAACTCAAAGTGGTTTAAAGACCTAGATATGCAAATTAAAGCTAAAAGCTAATAGGAAAAAAAATATGTATAACATCTTTTTTTCAAGTCACGAATTATTTCTTAAATAAGACCCCAAAAGCACAAACAGCAAGGGGAAAAATGAATGAATTTACATCAGAACTAAGACAGAACTGTGTTCCACAAAGTACACTATTAAAAATCTTAACAGATACATGACAGTCCCGGCGAAGACTTTAGCAAAGCCTAAAACCAGCAAACGATGAATAACTAAATTGGAGAAGCCATTCCTGCAAATCAGCAAGACAAAGAAAAGAAAATAAATAGGAAAATGAGCAAAGGATATGAACAGGCAATTCACAGGGGAAATCCAAATGACTAATGCATCTCTGAAGAGATGTTCACACTGTCAGGAAATCACAGAAATGCAGATTAAGATGAGATATCACTTTGTACTCCATCCGATTGGCAAAAATTAGGAAGTTGTAAAACATTAACTTTGGGTAAGGACATGAGGGAAAGAGGGGCCTTTGTGCACAGCTGTCAGAATTATGGTTGCAGTTGTTTAGGAGCACCATGCAGAAGTACTTAGTGAGCTTAAGGTATTTCTACCCCGCAGCCCTGCAATTCTCCTCCTGGCCACGTGTCAGAGAAATTCTCACACAAAGAAACATGTTCTGTGACCTTGTGTGCCTGCCTTTCTTTGCCTGGCTCACTCTCATTCATCCTGTAAGATCAGCTCAAGCTCAATAGTCTGAAAGCCTCCCCCAAACCGTGATGCACTCTGAGCCGTTCCTCCAAAGCCCATCCCATCTTTGGCTGCATTCTGTCCCTAACCTGACCACACCGTGGTTGTGTTGAGGTGCATTAGTGGTTTGGTGTCCCTGTCGTCTGCGTCCCCCATTAGGTTGGGAGTGCCCTGGCAGCACCACAGCCTATCCGTCCTGTGTCGCCGGCTCCTGGTGCACACGTAGCACAGAGCAGGCATTCGGCTATGCCTGTGGGAAGAGTGAGCTCATAAAAAGCAGGGCGGGGATCCGGTGCCTGGTATTTGTAAAGGAGGACTGTCTTCCTTGGGCTCCGATGACGCCCTCACTGCAGTTTTATCTCTGCTGGTCTGATAAGGGCAGGGAAAGCTGCTTCACCCTGGGTCTCGGGATTCCTGTGTAGCAGCAGGAATTTCACGCATCTGCTCTCGGTATATCCTTTTGGGGAGAGTCTGCTAATGGTCTGTGTCGTTTTGAAGGAGGAGACGTCTGCCAAGGCAGGATGCAGTGTGTACTCGGCACAGCTGGTGTTTGTCAGCCACAGGCCCCGCCGTTCCACTAAACTTCCATTCCTCCCGTTTCCCCCGTGTGTTCAACAGGGTGGGGCCTGGCTCCCTCGGGCTCCACCAGGGCCTCAGGCTGGGTCCTGTGAAATCCTAACCCTTCCTCCTGCCCCATTCCCTCAGCATTACCACCTTCACCGTAAAATAATTTATACAAGTGGAAAGAAAAAAAAAAAAAATCCAGTGCAGGAATTCCATATGTAGCACAACATCACGAAATAGCCTTAATGTCCTGATACTGCGCTTAGGCCATTTGGAAGATACATTAACTAGATAAGTATTAACAGAAGGGTCTATCACAGAAACCTTACCCAAACTACCACCTTTTATTACACCCCCAGGAGAACTTAAAACCAGTCCATTAGGCTGATGTCTGGGACAGGCCTGTGTTTTGTTTCCTTTAGGGTTTTTCAGCCGAGGCAAGCCGAAGGGCTCCAGAAAAGGAATGTGGATTCAGCAGAGGTATAACTGGGAGCTGGCTGCCTTTGGGGAGCGATGCTTGACTCTGAACTGATGCTCAGAGTTGGACCAAATGTCAATCACCTTCCAGCTTCTAGAGAGCCAAGCGGGCGAGAACAGCCACTGTCGCTTTATGGGTTTCTTGCCCACCTTCTCCGTCTAGCTGCAGAGAACAGAGTATCCAGGAGACACCAAGGCCTGGGTTTTGCCTCCACCACTAACTGGCTGTGTGACCTTAGCCAGTTACTTAAACCCTCTGGGTCTCAGATATCTCATCTCCAAAAAGGCAAGAGTCCCGGAGTCTCTAAGTGACCTTCAAGAAGCAGCAGTGCAGCTCGTGGAAGACAGGGTGGGCTCCAGGGAAGGCAGACTGCCATTTCCTAGCTCTTTCAGCTTATGCACTGGGAGGGGGTTGAGTAATTTCTCAATTTCTCTAGGTCTCGGTTTTCTTGTCTATAAAGTGGGGCTTATAGTACCAAGTCCCGTATAGCCTGAGTCGCAGTGAGGATCAAATAAGACACTTTATGGAAAACTCTCCAAACAGTCCCTGGAGCCTAGTAGATGCTCAGTAAGTTTTAGTGGCTGCTGTTGTTATCTCAACTGTGGACTGGACCTAATGATGTACTACTAATAAATACAATAAGGCAGAAGGAATGGGATGTTGCTTCGAAGATTAGATTATAAAAAGATTCCATATTCCATCCTGTGTCTCGTCTCTTGCTGTCCCACTCACGTGCCCAGAAGGAAGCTGGTCACTGTGTTGCAAGAGGCATGTATTGCCCATGGATAGGGTGGCAAGAACCCACCAGGAAAAAAGTACTTCCAACAGCCTCTTGAGTGGGCTTGGACGTGGATCCGTGCGGTGGAGACCTGAAAAGAATGAAACCCCCCCTTCTCCACCTTGCTCCCAGCCTGTGGGAGACCCTGGGCTGAGAGCCCAGCTAGGCCAGACCGGAATTCCTGATCCACAGAAACTGGGAGATCTGAGGGGTTTATTATTTTAAGCCACTAAGTTTTGGGGAAATTTGTTAGGCAGCAATACATAACTAAAGCAGGTTTCTTAGGGCTAGAATAAAGCAGGAATATGTGAGGATTCCCAAACCCCACTTATTTCTAAGACACCTGGGTCCACCCATTGACACCTGTGTTCTATCAATAAAGAAGCATTTATGTAGGTCTTACCACATGCAAAGTAGCACCTGGTTCTCCAGGTGAGGCACCCAGAAGGCAAGGACATGTCCTCAGCCTTGGAGAGGCTGCAGTACAAGACTCACCCTAGTGAGAAGCTGGAGCTGGCTTGTACAAGCTGGTGAGGGCCAACTATTAAAATTTCAGTAACTCGGTGAACTGGTTATTAATCAAAACCACAATTAGAAATTAAACTTTACAGACTTACAATTAAATAAATTATATGTTTTTAAAAATTCTCAAACCTCATCATAATTATTTTACTACATTTTACTATTGCCTATGCTCTTAATATTATTTACTTATTGTATATGAATAGTGGAAATACTATATAACTCCATAAAGTCTATTGCATCTGTAAGGTGGAAACAATAGAAAACTGTTCAGTAGCATCGCACTGATAGCTTGAAATTGGATATGGTTAGAGCATTGACTCCATGGAAATCAGCAAATCCTTCACAAATCAGAGCTTTTTTTTTTTTAAAGCAATGTTAAAAATTTACTAGCATACCACTGAAGTTAACCATAAGAGGCTATTTATTCTAAGAGTTCCGGGGAAACTTGGAAGAAAAAGGTTTTCTACCTGCGGAAGACACGAGGCTGGGGACATGGGCTATGGCCACAAACTCTCTTTAAGTCCCTTCCAGTGCTACATTCCCCAGTGCTGTAACATTTTCAGAACTAAAAATGCATCTAAGAACCCCATCTTTGGGTTTAAATTCTGGCTCTGACTCCCACTAGCTCATCTTACTTGAGTAATGGAACCTTTCCCAGTTGTTTCATCTGCAAAATGAGAGGGTTCTCTACCCCCTGGGGTTATTGCAAAGACCAAATAAAGGTATGTGCAAATGCCTAGCTCCTTGCCTGGCACATAGTAGGCATTCAACACACACTTAGGGGTTTATTCCCATCTCCTCCCACTGGAAGAGAGAACTGTTTTTGAACTCAAGGAAGAGAAAGTTCTACATCAGGTCATTACCTGTCTTGCAGGTTGTCCTCTCTGTGCTCATTTCCTCTATCCTGACATCATGGGGCCACCTGAGAGGAGAAGGCAGATGTGTCTGATGAGCTGGGAGGCATCGGTCATTACCTTCAGTGCCATCCTCCAAATCGAGGGTGACAAGGGCATGCACAGCCTCATTTTCAAGTGCCCCAGGTACCCAGTCCTTTCCAGATAAAAAGGACACAAGAAAGCCTCCTTCTGCTGAGTTCACTGTTACATCCACAGGGCTTATCCTAATGTCTGCAGCACACAGGCACTCAATAAATAGTTATTGGAAGAAAGAAGGTGTCGAAGAATGTTCAAGCTCAAAGAGATACCGTGATGCCCAACACCTCATGCCTGCCCCATTTTAGAAGGCGAGGAAGCTGAGTCTCGCCATCACTCAGCAGGATGGGTCTTCAATCTCATTTCAGTTGCTGGGGGAAAGGCCACTGAGCCAGGTTCTTCTCTTAGCCCACAAATCCTGGTCAGAACGACTTTCAGAAGACTTGGGGGCAATGAGGCACATTTCAAACTCAGCCACAAGGAGAGAAGTTTCAGGTTGGTTTTTAAATTTTGTATTTTAGTTTTATATATTTTTTTTAACACTGAGGAAGTACTACAGTGGTTGCCGGAATGATCTTTAAAAAGGACTTGGGGGGAAGTGGGGGACTGGGGTGAGGAATCGTATAAAGTTGGAAACTTGCTGGTCCTTGTTAAAAAGAACAGAACAGTGTTCTCCCCTCCCCAGGGCTCGGCCAGTCAACCCTCCTCCTCCAGAACCCCTGGTTTAATTTTATAATCCAACTCGGCTGCAAACTCCCTAGGTACGCGGCTGACTTTTTTACAGCCTCGGCTGGGGAATGACTTCATCTCGGCGAATTTATGGGTCACAGATGAGGATGGAGCACAGGAACTTACAGGGAGGATGGCAGCCAAGCCTGCCCCCCGCCCACCGTGATGACTTTCCCAGCTGAGGCCTTCCAAAGCCAGTTCTTGCCCCTCAACGGGATGGGTGGTGCTGAGCCAGAATCGCCTGCTGCTGCCCGATAGGACTGAGGTTTGTCAACCCTCAACAGAGCAGGTGCCCGGCGAGTGCCAGGGCCAGCTGAGCATGTCCGAAAACCTAGGGAGGGTCAGTGCAGTGGCCCCTTCCAACTTGGAGGGGCTGGGCCTGGGTCTGGCTGTTTAGGAGGCAGCTTTCCAAGATGGCAGTTGCTTTAGACATGGCCCCACACGCCCTTAGCCAGAGCCCCTCAGTCTGGGAAACCCAGCCCCTTAGCTCCCAAGGTCCCCCAAGTGCAAGGCTGGTGCCGGGATCCAGCAGCAGCCCAGGGGTCAGCTACCTTCCGGTGGTCTTCACAGCTGCCTTAGGAGAAGGTTCTAGAGTAAGGCAGGCCCTTTGCATTCCTGCCTGGTGCCTTCCCCTCTGCTGTTTCCCATGCCTGGAAGGGCCTCTCTGCCCGGCTGACACATCTCCTGGGAGCCCGACCTCCGGAACGCGGGGCTCCCGAGCCCGTCCTGCTCCCCCTCCCTCTCTCGGCCTTGGAAGCCCCATGGCAGTGACAGCAGCAGGTACGTGTCTGAGCCCCCAGAACAAGAGCAAGGCTCTGCCTCCTGGTTATCTCGACATTCTCCTCCTTTGGTCCCCAGGGCCTGGCCCAGAGCCGGTGCTCAGAAAGTCTCCCCAGGTGGACCTGAAAATCCACAGCCAATCCCGAAAGCCAAACGTCTGACAAAACAACGACCTTCCCTCCCACCCTAGCCGCTGTATGTCCCTGGCAGGGCCAGGGCTGGGGTGAGGAGAGTGAGGCATCTAGGGCATAAAATTTAAGGAGGCACTCACTCTCAGGGTCATGCAAGTGCAAGGTCAGTGCCTGAGAATGAGGGCCTCCTTAAATTTTATGCCCCAGGACGCTCACTGGCCTCACCCTGATCCAGGCCCTGGGCCTGGAATGTTGTCTGAAACAAAACTTTGAAACTTATATCTGCTCACCTCTGAACACTGCCTTTCTCAGAGGAGATGTGGGGCTGTGGACAGAGCTTGGGCTCAGGAAGACCTAGTTCAAAGCTCTGCTACCCATTCACTGTGGGATTCATACACATTATGGATTAAGGAGCTCAGCTTCCTCTTCTGGTGAATGGCACACCCACATGCCCCTCCCATGCCAGCCAAGGCAAACGAGAGGAAAAGCCTGGCATGGGGTTGGCGATGGGGGCAGGTGAGAAAGAGCCCTGGAAGGGCTGTAGAGCTGGATGTGACCCTTGAGCCATTCCAGTAACTTGTTAGGTGCCGGGCCCTGGCGTCTGCACTGACCCTTTGGAAAGACAAGTCCAGTTGTTCTGAAGAATGCCCCATGCTCTAAAACTGTCCAGAGTTATTCATGGACTGCCAAAGACCTTGCCCTTGAGACACTCACAGACAAGGTGAGGCAGACAAGCAGATGTTTAACTCTATCCCTCCAAGTCATGGGCTTTAATACAGGTAGACAGGCCGAAGGGGAGAGCGCTGGACTCTGGCTGTAGGAGGAGGAAAGTTGTTCTAAAGGGCATTGAATCGAAGCCATTTCCCTGCCGGAGGGACTGCTGAACTGGCACTGAATTTTGAGGGGGAGCTTTGCAGGTGGACAAGGAGAAGTGTGGTCCAGGTGGATGGACCAGCATAAGCCAAAGAATGGAGAGAGGAAAACTTTGGGTGACTTTACGGAACAGGAAGTAGGTAGGTTTAGCTGAAAGGAGGGTTATTTGGGGGGGAAGAAGGACAAAAAGGACTATCTGGGCAGATGAAAGCGTAGCTGAAGAATTTGGCAAAAGACCACACAACTTCCTTTTAAAATTTTGCACTCAGGCATGTATACATGCAGTGGTTGAGGGTTGTACAAGTTCCTTTAAACAATTTGCACTCAAGCAGGATGGGTGTTTTGTGCACAAGGTAGAAAGATTGCATGGGGCAGGAAAAAGAGAGTCTACATGAAAAATTGCATGGGGTTCGATGTGAAAAGAGTTGTGGGTTGTATACTGGAGTGCTCAGGGTTCTTTGGCCTTGCCTGGCTTGGGTGGAAATTGGTCACCGGGACTGATGAGGACAAAGCACTCAGGGTCACTCTCAAGGGAATTAGGATAAGGCCTTCCCGTATGGTCCCTGTCCCCAGAGGCCCAGGCCAGCTTTAGTGGCAGAGCCTGGGCCTTCTCCCAGGGTGTAGGGTTTGAGCAGCAGAAATTCAAGTCCAGAGCTCGATTCGGCTGCTATGTGCCAGTGCCTTTGGGGGCTGCGTGAGCCTGGAAGGTCTGGCCCCGAATGCTGTGCCACGTTTTCCCCTCACCCCTCACCTGCTTCCTACCAGCTTGGCGCCTCCTCATTAGCAGAGCACACAGAGAAGCAGGCCACGGCAGGCAGCCGCCTCCAGCCTGTCCCTGGAAGCTGCTTTCCTATTACCCTGCCCGCTCGTCCCAGGATCCCGTATCCTACCCTCAAAGCAGCCCCGCATCCCTGCTCCGCCTTTCTCATCCCTTTGGAGTAATCATTTTAAGAAAGCCACGCTGCTCTCTTTCTTCAGCCCCATCGAGATCTGAGCCCTCGCCGCGCCTGGCACATTTGATCAGTCTTCCTCCCCTTCTCTCCGACTGTCAGGGAAATTGGAATCAGACTCAAACCTGTAACGAGATTAATGTTCTAGGGACAAGCGTGCACCTCGGAGTGGAATTGGTGCTCCTGCTCTTTGATAATCTATTCAACTCATTTGGTTCCATCGTTAATAGACAGCTGTGTATTCTGTGATGATTACAATATACATTAATCAAAGACACGTTATGCTGAGAGTTGAAAATTACACTTCCCTTTTTTATCCTTTGCAGAAAAATAAAAATGTTCCTCCATTCAACGACAAGGAGCAAGGTAATTAGATCCGCAGAAAGCAAATAATAATGTTTTTTTGGAGAGCCAGCTCTGAAAACAATGAAAACTGGCATTTGCATGTCATGGTGTTTAGATAAGAATAAGAATAGGGACTGGGGTGACCTGGGTTTTGAAGAAAGTGGTCTTAACTTGCATGAGATTCTCCAAAGAGGCTTTGACCCGAAAACACTTTAAGAAACCCCTGGACGAAGGATCTTCAAGATTTCTTTTGGCATTAACAAGGTCCGATCTTATTTTAACCAGCACTGGAGGATCCTCAAGTCACAAAACCAACAAAGGGCCACTGGATGCGCTGTCATTTGGTATTCATATGAAATGTACAACTACTGTTTCTTTCTACTGCTCTGCACAGGCCTGGGGGCCATTTAGAGTGAAAGGCAAGAATGCAGGGGGAAGGAAAGAGGGAGGGCAGTGGAAGGAAGCCCTCTGGACTTGGGCTTGGAGGGCCTGGTTTTGGGCACTAGCTTGGCCACTAATGCACAGACTGGCTTCACCTGTCTTAGCATCGACATTGTCACCCTTTCAATGGGAACAGCAAGATCTAGTAACCAGGGGCATGGCAGAAATTGAAATAAGTAACAGGGGTACAATATCTGTAGTGTAGCGTGCACTGTACAAAAATACATCTTATTCCAGTAAGGTAACTGGAATTAAGAGGGAGGCACTACAGGGCTCCAGGTCTAAATCAGAGGGCCAGGCTTTGAACGCCAATCAGCCACTTGCTGATTGTGACCTTGAGCAAGTTATTTCACTTTTTTCTTCTTCACTGTCTTCACAGTTACAATGTGATAACAGTACCCACGTCTTAGGGTCACTGTGTCTTACAGTCATTAAATGAGTTAATATGTGTAAGCCAGTTAGATTATGCTTGGACAAACGAAGCACCACAGACATATTTGCTGTTGCCTCTGTTTAAAATTTGCAGTGGAATTAAAAAGTAGGGACACAAAATCCTGGGGTAATATGGTCACTTTGTTTCAGCAGGAACCACGTCTGCATTGTTCAATCTTCGATCCCCAGTGCTCAGCACAAGATTAGAACAAAGATGCTGAACACAAATGGTTGAATGAATGAACATCAAAGTTGACCAAGAATATCATGGTAGCCAGCGAAAGGAGGGAAACATCACGGATCACACCATTCTCACTTACTGGTAACAGGAAAAACATGTGCCACATCATCAGTCACACAAACTTTTTCCTCGTATACATTTTTAAAAGGATTTTATTGCATGGGTCCTAGGTGAGGGATGCCAAACATTTTAATGTATCGTGCTTTCAATACAAAATTGCCGGAGGATGCAGAAATGTTCTTCATTTGACCTTAGATGACAGCGGGAGATAAGATTAAAATACATCTCAGAGCAAAACCTAAATAAGTAAGGTCGGGAGAAGTGGCTCCTTTGACCATCTTAATGTAAGAAGAAAATGTACCCTTTCTTACAACGGCGGTTCTCAACCTATTTTAGAGTCACAGACCTCTGAAGAATCTGATGAAAAATTAAGGACACTCTCCCCAGAAAAATACACCTGCACCCTATATTTGGCACACATTTACAGGGTTCATGGATCCCCTGAAACTCATTTACTAATCCGTTAACCCTCTAGGTATCCATGGACTGTGGACTAAGAGCCCCTCACTTGAAGAGGTGGCTGGAGAGGCTGCCTTATAGATAACAAGTGAAAACCGCCTTTCAAACGTGGAGGGAGATAGAAATGTGGTGGTTGTTCTGCATTGTTTCACGTGGGCTTGGTGCCAGGAGTTGGCTCCAGGCTGAGCTCTTTGGCAAGAGCCTGGAATGTAGATAGCCTCTGCTGTTGATTGAAGGACAATCCAGAAATTTGGAATCTAAATGGGAATATAGTTTAGCCAAACCCCTTTCCATCATTTTCTCAGCAAGTCAGGTCACGGATGGTGTAACCACCTGATGTCACCGAAATCCTCAGGAAGCAGTCCTGGGTGGTTCTCATGGGTTTATGGCCCCAGGTGGCACACAAAAGCCCCTTCCAGAGCAGGAGTGCCCCATCTTCATGGGCTCGGGTCAGGGACGGCCACGTCCTGGGGGTACCAGAGCCCTTCCAGCAGCGCTGGCTTCTGGAAAGGAAGCTATGCTGTCCACTGGAGAAAGTAGAAGCTGCATCTTACTCAAAGGGATGAGGTGGCAAGAATAAGGGGTGTTTATATCTATGGTGTAGGACGAGTGTGTGCATACATGTGCAGGCAAGGGTGAGTAATGAGGCCAAAAGTTATCCTGTCCCTTTCTGTGGGCACTTCTTTGCTTGTTGCCCATATCCCTACAATGTTCCAGAAAGGATCAAGAACAGCATACTCGCACTAGATAATTTTGATCAGAAAGAGTAGCAGGAAGTTTGTACGAAGACCCAACTGGCCTTCATTTTTGGCAAAAGCAGGCCCAAGTCCACGGGAAGAGTTAGTGATTCTCGCATCAGGACAATCCACCCAGCTGGAAGCAGCTTCAGCCCCTTCTTTATAAGTGCCCATATAAAGGGTCAGGATACGTTTTGGCCTCATTTCCCACCCTTCTCCTGCACATGTATGCACACACTCATCCGACACCATAGGTATAAACACCCCTTATTCTTGCCACTTCACCCCTTTGAGTAAGATGCAGCTTCTACTTTCTCCAGTGGACAGAATGGCGTCCTTCCCACCCTTTCAGACCCCTCTCAAGTATGACTCATCCTGGGTAGCAGCCTGGAGTCCCACAGCACATCCTGCATCTGCTCATGAAGGAGCATCACACCTCTCTATTAGAGCCGGCTCCTCATCTACGGCATGGGGACAAATGATGGCCCACATCGAGGAGCCGTCAAGAGGACTGTGTGTGATAACACATGCAAAGTGTGCAGGAGAGGGCTGGCCGCAGGGAGCCCCCACAGATGCTGGCAGCCACCTGAGTTCTGATTATAGCAGATCAAAATTCCCCAAGCCCTTTAACACCCTTTATCTCATTTCATCCTCGTCTCAGTTCCATGAAAATGACATTGTTGTGATATTGGAACTTGGTCACCTAAAAGGGAATGACACGTCCATGGTCACCGAGAGAGTGGCAGGACCAGGGCTCCAAATCCAGCCGTTTTTGGGGGGTGGTTGTTTTTTTTTTTTTGCTCCTCATCTGTTGTCACAACACCTTGTCCTGGGTGTGGAGGACACTGAGGAGGGACTAAAAGGAAGGAACAGTTTCCCAAGTGGGAGCTTTTGTCTTTTTGAACTGCCTGCATTTTCCCCGAGGGAGCTTTTGTGACAGCCTCTTTAACACCCTTCCTCACCCAAATACATTATAAACAGTGTCACTGCAGTGCATCTCAAATGAGTACATAATGATCAGCCCCAACGAAGCAGGTGTCACTGGGCCCACCAGCCAGTGACAATGTATGAAATTTATCCCCTAGGAGGAGATAGCCCCGTCCACCTTGAGGACTGAAGACAGAGTGGAGCCAACTGAAGGACTCTGGGAAGGTCCTCTCTGAAAGGAAAACTAAAACACACTGCAGGTGCGGCTGCTGCCTTACGGAATGAATGGGGATGGGGTGCTGGGGACCACTCAGACCTCTGTGCCCACAAATGAATCTCTGGCCTCATTTCCAAAGGTCAGAGCCCACCTATGCAGCTACCTGCGGGGTTCTGAGCTTGGCTGAGAGACCTCTGGGTTTCTCGGTTGGCCCTGACGAAGTTGATTTTGGCAGCTGCCTCTGGTGCAGGTGGGCTCTCAGCTCTGGGTTTAATGCCAATGTTTACCTATATTGGCTGTGATGTGAAATTATTATATACCACCTTGGTTGGTACTTAATGAGGCATTAGTTGGATCTGGGAACCAAGTTAAAGTATCTCTGACTCTTTGGCCCAGGCCTCTTTCTAAGGAATGTGATGGGATAGGACTAAAAATTATATCACAATCCCTTACACATGTAAGGTGATTTCAAGCCTACACATCATTTTAGTTTGCATCCTCTCTTTTGATTCTTAAGGCAACCCTCTGTGTTAGGCACGGTTGCACACTGAATAGATGAGGCTGGGATGGCCTACACATTGCCGAAGGTCAAGGAGCAAGTAACTGCACGAACTCAACGGGTCTCCCACATCCGGGACTTTCTCTGCAAATCGTCCTTCCACCTAAGGCCTATCCAAGAGTAAAGCAGGGGCAGAAAGGCAGTCCTGTGGGGGTGGGTGGAGGGACACGGGGTGATGCTTTCCAGCCCGTCCCGCCCTCAGTGTCCCTTGAAGGGCTGCAGGAGGTTTATATGCAGGTTGTGTGGGGATGGATGTTCTTCAAAGCTTCTAGCCCCAGCAAAGGGCTACTGCATTCTCTCCTTCCCCAGACCCTCCACCCAGCAACTCCAACCTACAGCCTGGTTTGGGCTGGGGGTGCTGGGTTCCATGCCCCGGGGTGCCCTGCCTTGGAGAAAAAAATGTTTGCAGTCCTCTTGCCGAGGTCAGAGTTTGGCAACCGTCTAATATTGTACCAACTGTCATTTAGACAAACACAGTATGCTTCACAGTTTTCCAATCATTTGCAAATGTAACTTTCCGGAGCCTTATGATTGCCTGGGGAAGGCAACAAGGCAGAGATGCTAATCACTGATGGCTGTCCTGCTCAAAGTCTAAGAGCCCATCAAAAGAGCCAGGGCTCCCATCACCAGGTCTTATCTTGAAGTTATCATCAGTTATGGTCTGGACTTGGTCATTTACCTCCCTGACTGCCCCTCGATCCAAGAGACATGCACTTACAGACATAAATATCAACCTTTGATCATTGGGAGAGAAAACAGAAGCTGGCAGCGAGTTTCTCTACTTTGCTGATAATGAAACCTCGTGCCTTATACCCAAATCCTCCCACCAACTCCCCTTCCCCGGGGGCTCTGACAGGTTGTACACACACGAGGAACTTGAGGACCCACAGCAGATTTGGGGGGAAGGTCTATTTTATCAATACCTGGGCAAGCACACACTCATCCCCCACCCCCATTCCCACCATTCTCCCATGCTGTTCTTCTCCAACAGCGTGGCTGGAGCGTGCCACTTAGGCCTGAGGGCCCAAATGAGGCACCTGCTTTTTCCCTCTTGAATCCAAGAAGGAAATATCTGTAGCACATCACCCCATCTGAATTTCGGCACAGGCTGAAAATCAGGAGGAAAGGAAGAGGATGTCAACCGTGCCTGCTGTATCCCGACATTGGTCTCAACAAGAGTAAAATAGCTATTCTATAGGGCAAGAAATTAAAAGAGTACTCACCATGTGAGGTCCCAACCATTCACGCACAGCAATTCCTCTACTGGAAACACAGCCCAGTGCTTGTCTTGGGCCGTGACAGTCATACAAGCAACCACCCCACCTCCATACCCTCTCCCTCACTCTACCCACTCCCCCACTTCTTAAGAGAAAGTGGATGAAATTCCCCTCTCTAACAGCTGAGACCTGAGAGTACAATTAAGCAAGGATGCTTGTGTCAGCCTTCTAGAAACTCTAAGTCTTCCCAGGACAGGAGTAAGTGCCTTCAGCTGAGTCGCTAAGGAATAATGCATACACAGTTTAAGAAACAGTGGATAATTGCTGCTGGCAGGTAGAGCCTGTTTCCTTGTCTTTCTTGTTTCCCACATCTGGGTTTGGAAAATAACAGGTCAATGTTCAGAGAGCAGTTTTCTTCATTCTTTGTAAAGCAAAACAATGTAGGGTAATCAAATGTGAGTGTATGTGTGTGTTTAAAAGCTTATGCCTCTGGTTACGTAAAGGTTGAAAAGATTTTACGCCCTATATGATTACACTGAGGACCATAAATAAGGCACAAAGTGAAAAATGATGGAAGATGAGACCTTTGTTTGCCACACAACGCTTCCCTTTTCTCCTTGCTTTTCTCTCCTCTCCCCACTGTCTTCCCTATTTTGATCCCCACATTACCTCTGGCTCTCTCTCCCAGCTGCATTATCTTGGAATCTTTTCAGCAGACAGACTATTTGAGTGTCAGTCTCAGCTCAGCCATCCGGGTGACCTTGAGCAAGTCACTTGACCTCCATTCGAAGCTCCTTCATGCCCTCATTTTTGGAGTGAAAAGAAAAACACTGCCCGTAGCACTGGTTTGCTGGGACATCCAAAGGGGAAAACACCTGGAAGGTCAAAGCAGTAGTGTATTTCAGACATTGATTCAGTCATTCAACAAACGCATGTTAAGGACTGATTTGGGGCTGAGCATTGTTCTAAGATGGAGGGACCATCCAAGCCATTGTGGACATGCTAGAAATTGTCCATTGCTTTTTGCAGAAATGAGAGTTCTCTGAGATGTCATTGCTCTGCCTAAATCCCGTGATGACCCCGGGCTGCCCACAGCTGCCAAGTACCATCAGTCCCAGCTTTCTCTTCAGTCCCATATCTCTCCACGTTCCTTCTCACCCACTCTGCTCCAGCTCCAGGCTGCTTCTCCTGCCCCTCTGGGGTGCCACGTTTCCCCATGCCTTTACAAATTCAGGGTCTGCAAACGGGCTGCTCCCTCCGCTCAGGACCCCTTCCCTCATGTGACCCATGTAAGTGAAGACCAGCTTACATGTCAACCCCTCGGACAGGCTTCCCCTTGGCTTAGGGAAGGTGCTCAATTGCAGCTACTTATCCCATTGACTTCCAGGAAGGCAGGAGCCTTGTTGGCCTGCTTACCTCAATTTCTCCACAATGCCTGGCGCACAGTAGGAACCTGGGAGATCATTTTGTGGAATGACACCTTGGGTGGTTGATCTAGGGGTCGCTAAGTCTATCCTCTAGGTCTCCTTCATTTTGGAGAGAGTTTGGCAGGCAGACCCCCAGGGCAGGCAGGGCCACTCAGCTGGGACACTCACCTCCTGGGCTTAGAGATGCCTGCGCCACCCCTCAGAGCACAATCCTTGAACTCGGGCTGAACCCTGCTCAGGAGATCATCCTGGGAACAGAAACTATATTTGCATCGATTCTCCGCACAGCCATTCTCTTTAGGGCCATACATTGTTCCTTCTTGACATCAGGCCTGGGGAGCAGCGGCAACCCCCCCCTTGCTCTCTATGTAAATACGGGCTCCTTGAAGGATATTTATTGGCCTGCAGAAAAGATGTGGGGGAGATTTTGCTGTCTAGGTGAGTGATAAAAAAAAAAAAGAGCAGCAAGCGGGTATGTTCACCAGCTTATTTACCACCCATCTCTTATTTATGGCCTCATAACCTTCTGATGGCCTGGTGCCCTCCCCCCACCTGGTTTTCTTCCCAGACGGAGGAAGTGCTGAGCCCATGACTATTTGTCCAAGGCTTCTCTCTGCTTCCAGTTTTGACAGCTGGAGCCGGACCAATTGATTTCCCTGGGACTCTGGATGGTGATGAGATCTGCGGGATGAATTCCTCATGCAAAGCACCCTGGGCTTCTCATGGCCTTGCAGATGGTGGTGGGGGCCCAGCCCATGTTTTCATTCTGCAGGTGCGAGTTGAACACTATGTCTGGTGCCAGGGATTTAGGGAAGGATATGGCTCTATGTACCATTTACGGTTCTCCAGAGAAACGGAACAAATAGGACATATGCATAAATATGTGTGTGTGTATAGGTATATAGTTTAAGAATTGGCTCACATGACTGTGGGCGCTGAAAAGTCTGAAATCTGTAGGGCAGGCCAGCAGGCTGGAAACTCAGAGAAGAGCTGATGCTGCAGTTTGGGGGCAGAATTTCTTCTTCTCCAGGAAACCTGTTTTTGCTTTTAAAGCTGCCAACTGATAGGATGAGGCCCACCCTCATCGTGGAGAGCGCTCTCCTTCGCGTGAAAGTCAACTCACTACAGATGTTAATCACAGCTATGACATACCCTCACAGCAACATCCACGCTATTGTTTGACCAAGCCACTGGATGCCCTAACCTAGTCAGATTGACCCATAAAATTAACCTTCACAGTGTCCCTCCCTCAGGCTCCTTTCTCCAGCCTTCTAACAAATATTGGGCACATCCCAGCCAGTTCCTGCATTGGGCACTTGGCATTCTTTTCTCCCAGTTAATCCTTTTCACCATGTATCCTGACTCCAAACTCATCATCGACTTCCAAGGCCACTCTTTCTCCATTACTCAGTTAGTGGAACTGCACCATGGCCCAAACCCCTAACTGGGGGGTCCTCCTAGAGTCCCCCCACAAAGGGCAGCCAAGGCTCTGTTGACGGCACCTCCTTCCGAGTTGCCCTCCCCTCTGCTGCCTCTGGCTAGGTCCAGGCCCTGGCTTCCCAGGTCAGCTGGCCTCAGTATGGTCAACCCCGATTCATTCTTTCCTTTGGGTCCCTGGGTGATCTTTCCAAAGCATAAACTGGCCAGGTCACACCCTGGCTTAAATTCTTAAGAAAGACCCTGTTACCCACTTGAAAACATCCCAATTCTTTGGGTACTCAGCACACAGTCTCTGATGAGCAGGTCCATATTCAGCCTCAGCTTTCACCAGTTCCTAAGCTCCAGTCCTGCTGAATCCTCCGTGGTTCTCTACACCCACCCTGCCTGTTCTGTCTCCCGTGCCTAGGCACATGCTGGTCCTTCCTCCCCAAAGCCTCCCTGCCCTCCACCCCCCAGCCCTAGCCTTCTGCTCAGACTTGAGCACTTATCTCCAGTGTCACCTCCTTCAGAACCCTTCCCAGATGCCCCACCAGCAGAACGGGCCGGTGCCTGTCCTAGCTTCACTGCTGCCATAACAAAGTGCCACAACGTGGGGAGCTTAAACAACAGAAATTTATTCTTTCACAGTTCTGGAGGCTGGAAGTTCAAAGCCACAGTGTCAGCAGGTGTCAGAGCTGGACGCTCTGGTGAGAATCCGTCCAGACCTCTCTTCTGGTTCCTGGTGGCTGCCAGCTGTCCTTGACATGCCTTGGCTGTCGTCACATCACTCCACACTCTGCCTCTGTCTTCAGGTAGCCTTCCTTTTTCCCCTTGCCTCTTCTCTGTGTGCCTCAAATAAGGATACTAGTCATAAATAAATCCTTAGGACCCACCTGGATAATCTAGAACGATCTCAGCTCAAGACCTCTAATTTGATTATATTTGCCCAGACCTCGTTTCCAAGTCAGGCCCCATGCACAGGGTTCCAGGGGTTAGTGCCTGGACTTGTCTCTTTGGGGTCCATGATCCAAACTGCTATAGTACCCCCCACCTCTATAAACCCACCTCTATACTCTCCCTCTATCTATACCCCCACTTACATACCCCCACTTCTATACCTCACCTCTACACCCCTCACCTCTTTACCCTCACCTCTGTAACCCTACCTCCATACCCCGACCTGTATATTCTTACCTCTCTACCCCCACCTCTGTACTCCCACTGTAGCTAAGTATGACTCTTCCTGTCCTTGACCTCACTTAGAGTTTATGGTCTAGTTTCCGGAGCAGATCTGAGCAGATCTGGGCAGAGCCTGCCCTTCAGTTCTCTGTCCCCAGCACTTGGCAGTGGGCCTGGCCTGTGGACACTCGTAAATAACAGATGACTAAGCAGATGAATTGTTTGTTGTCTCCCCATTGTGCTGATGAGGAAACTGAGGCTCACAGAGAGAAGCCAATGGGCCCGAGGCCCTGGGATGAGTCGTGGCAGGGCTGAGCCTCTGTTACCAGGACCTTGGTCTAGGACCCTTTCCTTAGCCCCAACCAGCCGGCCCAGCTGGGACCAGAGCCACCCTGAGGAAAACTCTCCTCCCTGTGGCTTAGGAAATGAAGAGATTGCCCATATCCCCATCCTGTCAGCAGGCTTCCTCTCAGGCCCCTGCGCCTTTGATCTTCCCCCCGCCCCACTCCCTGTGCCCACATCTTCCAAATCAGAAACACATGCTTTGTTTGACCTGGGCTGTTTGTGGAGGAAACCGACCTACCAAGTGGTGGGCTTCCCAAAGGATTCAGGGGCCCCCACTGTCCCGGGGTCCTGCTGCGCAGTCTCGGAGGACGGGGCTGTGCAGAGGCTGGTGAGCCGTGAGGTCAGCATTCTGGGAGGCCAGAGTGTCTGCAGGGGGCCAGAAAGGACAGGAAACCCCACTGGGGCTGAATCTCCACCGTGTGCCTATAGACTCCAAATAGCAGGGTGAGCCCGGAGGGTGGGGTGATGAGCATTTCGCAGAGCAGGAGCTCGAGTGGGGAAACGCAAGGTGCTGGCCCGACAACACTCAGCAAGTACAAGGCAGAGAGGCAGGCTGGGCCCCGGGGCTCTGGGGACGGTCCTACCAGACATCTGCCCCCGTGCCCCATCTGCTGCCCTGTGCCTACTGAGGAGTCCCTCTGATGGGGAGGACGGAGGCCTGTTGGTGAGGCACCCAACTAGACTGTTGCTCAGACACCACCCGAAAGGAAGGAAAGGGCCCCCCAAACACACACCCCGTAGCTTTCCTCTGTGACCCATTGTGGTTCAGGAAAGACTCCCATCCATGCCGTGGGCTTTGTAAATGTTACCCACCTGCATTGCAGGCCTGTCCTTCCCCAGCCCATCCCCACCCCAGAAGTCTCTCTGGCTTTTGGAGCTCACTGAAGCTAAGTCGGCCTCAGAGGATCTGAGCAAAAGAGAAAATGAAGTCTGTTGCTGAAGAAAAACAGGTTGAAGCTGAACAGAAAGTCAGAACTGATAAAGTCCTACAGGAGTTTGAGAAGAGAGGGTGAGGGTGCTGGTGGAGCCCGCTCACACTCATTCCACAGGCTCCCCAACAGGGAAAACAGGATGATAACACCTACCTCGTGAGAGCATTAGGAAAAGTAAGTGGAATCCTGTGTGTAAATGTGTGGGTCCCACTGTGTGCCCAGAATTACAATTACAATAGGAGCTGACTGCTCCAAGGCTCCCGTGCAGGAGCTCAGCGGAGCCCCCAGCCCTCTCACAGGTGCTTTCCTATCCCCTTTTCATAGGTGATGACACAGAGGCCCAGGGAGGTTAAGTACTTGTCTGAGGATGCACAGCTCTTAAGCAGAAGGGCAGGAACCCCATGCCATGCTGCCTCCTCCCTGCCTCCAAGTGGCTCTTCCTTTCCTTTCTTTTCACCAGGTGCCTAGCACTGCATTAGGCGAGTAAAATCAAGTTATCAAGTGTGCATTATGGGCCAAAAGCAGAGGATGCAAAGACAAATGCGACATGGTTGCTACTCTCGAGGACCTCACAGGTATGGGGGACAGGTGTGAATGGGTAATTGCAACACAGGGTGCGTGTATGTGTGTGTGATAAAGGTGTGCACAGAACAGGGAACAGGCAAACCCAGCTCAAATGTGGGAGCCTGTACATGAGGGTGGCAGTAAGGTTTCCTGCAGTAGGCACTGTCTGACCTGATTGGGGAAGAATGAAGAGAGGTGAGCCAGGTAAACAGGCATGGGGAGGGGGGTGGGCAGAATGGTCCAGGCAGAGGACCCCAAGTGAGCAAAGGGGGTGAGCTGGTAAACAGTCTTCCGAGTGCTCGGCATGACATGGGGTTGGGTTTGCCTGGAAGATGGGGTGCCAGGCAGAGAGGGAGGAGGACGTGGGTGGAGAGGCGGGCAGGCACCAGCCCAGGGAGGAGCTGCGGGGCAGGGCCAGGAGGGCGGACCAGGTGCTGGGGGTAAGAGGGAGCTGCAGAAGTGTTATAAGCACAGAGGGAGGTGGCCAAATCTGAATTTCTGAGGGATTATTCTGGCAGTTCTGTGTGGAGCCAGGACCAACCTGGCAGGGAGAGCAGTTAGGTGAAGGTCTGAATGGGAGAATGGAGCAGTAGCAGAAAGGGAGGAGGAACTCGGAAATCATTTAGGGGATAAATGCAGCAGGACCTGTGGTTTAGATGAGAGAAGGGTGGGAAACGGAGGAATCTAGGATGGAGCCCAAGTGCCTCACTGTGGGTGTTGGAAGAATGATGGAACCATATGCTGAGCCAGGGAGCCAAGAAGAGGTGCTGGTCTGGGCAACGAGGTGATGAGTTTTGGACCCACCAGTGTTGGAGGCCTTTAGGTCACCCAGGGTTGGGGACGTCCAGGAAGGGCTGGTTCTTTGGTCCATTACGCGGAGATAAGATTTGGCTGTAGGTGTGGACTGGGCACTCACCAGCTTGTGGATGAAGGTTTAAAAAGGGTTGGGAGTATTGTAGTGCACCAAGAGATGCCAAAGGAAAGATGCTGGAGGGATGGTAGCTGTAAAGAGGAAGATGATGGAAGGAGAGCCCGGGAAGGCAGCTAGATGAGTCAGAAAGAGGAGGGGCAGAGTTTCAGGAAGGGACAGTGGTCAACAAAGGCCCTGTGGGGACTGAAAAGTGTCCACTGGATTTGGCACTTGGGGGCCCTTGGATTAGGGGTGAGAATGGGTTTAGTTGAGGGTGGAAGTGGATATGAGAGCAAGTGACACAGCAGTGATGGCAGGTAGGAAAATGGAGATGCACAGGGCAAGCTCTTTTTCATGGCTGAGGGAGAGGAGAATGAGGCTGCCATCTGAAGAGGGACCGAAGGGCAAGGAGGGGTTGGTGGTTTTTCTCAGGATGGGACAGACCTGAGTATGTCCACTGAGTTAAGGAGAAGAGGCCTGCATAAGGGATGCATTGGCTATGTAAGATGGATAATACTCAATGGAGAGAAGACCTGGAGAAGACACAAGGGGACAGACTCCATGGAGAGCAAAGGACCTGGTCTCCCCCTCACAGAACACGTCCTCAGAGATGGACCCATCAAACCAGAACCCCTGTCACTCCTGACCTGCTTTAATTTCCTCCCATCATTTTTGCTCCATGGCATGACTCTGCATATTCATTGGATTATTGATTTCCACTGTGTGTCAGCCCGAAGAGAGCAGGAACACTGTCTGTCTTGGTCTTGGCTGTATTCCCAGCAGGTGGAACAGACACCGGCACGTAGTTGGGCGCTCAGATAATGTCTGCTGTTGAATGGTGAGCTAAGGCAGGGGAGAAGACAGACCCATACCCAACTGACTCTTGATCTAGGAGAAACGGGTCCAGATTTTGACAAGTGAAGAATGTGTTACTGGGGAGCCTACTGGGCAGAAGGCAATGGCAGGAGCTGGTGAGTACAGCCTATTTGGGGGGAAGGCAAGAGGTTCAGGATTCATCAATCCCTTCCTTCCTTCTCTGTCAGCAGGGCACAGGCCCCAGGGATGAAAGATGAATAACATACACTCTCCGTCCCATGAGAAACTTATAATCCTGTGGGGAGAGAACGAGAGAAGGGAACCGTTGGAGCTCTAATATAATGCATATTGCATGGGTCATGTAGTTGGCTGAAAAAAATAGAGTGGGGCCACGTTTAAACAGCCTGGAATGCTAGAATAAGGCCTTGGAATTGTATCTGATAGATGATGGGGAGCTACTGATGACTAACAAGCATGGAAGCAGCCTAATCACCCCTACGTTTCGGAATAACTCTGGCAGAAGGGCAGGCCCTGGACTGGAGGAGGTTAAGGATGGGGGAAGGAGGGCCTGCTAGAAAACGGTCACAGTTAGCGGGGTCCTGGAGCCAGTTTCTAGGGGCTGGCAACGGCAGAATATGTGCATCTCTTCCCAACTCTGACTCAGTGACGCCACTGATGGCAGCTTGGAATTGTCCACGGCGGGAGTGTTCACACCACGCAAACTGGCAAGACGTCACACTAGAGCCTTTTTCCTTAGAGTTCCGCCTTGTCCACTCACTGCCTGACAGCCCATGTTTTAATGAGGAAAGGTGGACCCACAGCATCACACAGGAACTTACAAACTACCCGGGGTTCTCTTTTCAAACTCCTGCAGCACTTCATCAATTCTGACTTTCCGCTCAGCTTCAGCCTGTTTTTCTTCAGCAACTGACTTCATTTTCTCTTCCCAAGTTGGACCAAAGGGTCAGGCTTGTTTTCTGGGTGGAACTGAGGGAGGGGAAGGACCTCAGCAGCCCTGCAATGATCTCGGGGCTTGGGTTTGTTTGTTTTTGTTCGTGATAGCTTGGAGATGCCTGGAACCTGGGAGAAGCAGCCAACGAGCAGTGAGGGCACAAAATAGTGCATCTTTGTGTGGTGCTTGGGGCCAAAACCTCTGACCCGGGGGCAAGAGAACTGGGTGGGATTGAGCCACTGAACCAAGCAGCCTCCCTCAGCCCCCCAGAGCTCCTGTCCTCGTGCCATCTGAGGGAGGGAACCCCAAGCCACCGAAACCACAGGGGGCACAAACCACGCACCCACTGTGAGCCAGGACACTAGGGAACTTGGCTCCATGTGAGACCATCTCCCCTCCCACAGCTGGTCTGGTGAAGCCTGACTGTCTCTCTCCAGGGTGGCAGGAAGAGAGAAGGGATTTGCAGGGGTTCCATAAAGCTAGTGACTTATGATGTTAGTTACCATCCATGAGTGGAAGCAGGCACACCAGCCAAATTATCAGTCAACATAGGAAATGTTGACTATGGCAGGTAGATTTGGAGGCACGTTCCACACGCCTGGAGAAAAAGTGTCTGTTACACGCACCTGTGAGTGCCCATGTGCACATACACGCACAAGCAAGCAGTATTCCAAACCTTTCCAGGAATGCTCCACATCAAAAGCTGCAGCCTCCACATAATTTCTCTCATTTTATCCTCACATCCATGCTGAGACGGAAGCTTCTTTCCTATTTTTATCCTCTAGAAATTAACTGATGGATGCACACATTTCTATTACACATCTTCACTATGTCCCTCCTTACCCTTTATTCTTTTCTGTTCTCCTCCCCTCCCTTCTCATATTCTCCAACTCGTCTCTTTCTTTAAATGTCTCCCCTCTCCTGGGTCTGTCTGCTTCCTGCTCCCCACTGCGCCACTTTCTCCTACCCCAATCTCCTTTTCTTCCTCTCCTTTTGCTTGTGTGCTTGCAGCTCCTCCTTTTTTCTGACTCCTCTTTCTCCTTGTTTCTCTCTTTTCCTTTTCTTTCCCTTTCTCTCTCACTCAGCCATCCTTGCCTCTCAAGGTCAACAAGCAACTCTGCAGTGAGCTGCACTCAAAAGAGCTCAGTTGGCTTTAATTAGGATCCTTTCAGAAACCCTGACCCCAGAGAACGCCCTGCACTCAAGCTGCCCATTTCCTTTGCTCTGTCTTGTCACCTCCCTCCCCCGTGCCTTTAAGAGCAAAAATCCCATAAAAGAGATTTAGAATAGGCACACGGAAGAGGCAAGGGCTGAAAACATGCCGCCTCCCCTCCTTCAGCTATAAACACAAGAAAACTGAGACCCCAGGAGGGACCACGACACTCCAAGTTCTCTCAGCCAGTTAGAGATAGAACTGATGTCAGAGCCCCAGCCCTGCAAGCCCCTCCCATCAGCTGCCCCTGGGACCTGGCCACAGGCGACTCGAGGGACCTCCTAGGATCGGGCTCTGCTTAGCAACAAGTCCTGACATTTTTCAGGACTGCTCCAAGCATCTTGGGAAGAAGCTACAAAGCTAAACAAAAACAAACGGTGAACTTGGTAATTGTACACATTCCTGTTTTGTTAACAAACCAACTGGATCTCGTTAAGGAAGGCTTCTGAACATAGAGAGAACCTTGTGTCACCGTTAAATATGTCTAATTTCACACACTGTCATGGAGCCCTCCATCCAGCTAGCTCTCCAATGAAAAGGAGGAAATGATTGCATCTTGGCCCGTTTCTTACACGTGGGTATTTTTGAAGGGAAGATTGGAGACCCTGCTTTAATTTCTAGTGTTGGTAATCTCATGATTGGCATCTTCAGCAGACTTTTTAACTTATCTAAGACAGAGAGCTGGCTATTTCAGATATGCCATCTGCCTGCTGCTACATGGTGTTTTGTCTTACCTGAAGCTTGCCTCCTCTCCAGTCCTCTGTTTCCCCAACTGTAACAAAAGAATGGACTAGAATCTACAAAGGTCCTTCCAGTGCTAAGCTTTGTTGTTTCTCATTCTTGCGCTATACTTGCCAAGACCTTAACTACATCAAAACTCTGAACAAAGTCTGGTTTTTGTTAGGGCCTTTGCTTACAGAGCTGTCTTCCAAATCAAGAGCTTTCCTGATGCTTTTTAATAAGCCTATCCCTTAAAGAAAAATTAAAATTAAAATATTGAACCTCTGGGTGCACTCTGCTCCCTGTAATGAAATGTGCATGGAGGACATGCATCCAATTCAAGGACTTTATACAAAGTTAAAATAACTTAACAGTAATAAGCTAATAGTCAAATGGAATTAATAACAGGAATGTGGCCATTTAAGCAGTCTGAAGGCCCAGTGTCGTGGAATTTTTGCAGTTAAGCCCTCTTGAGTTTCTATAAGCTAAAAGCAATTAGCTCCTGAGTTAATGGCAGCTGTGGTCATAATGAGATTGGAATTGATCATTTAGAAGCCAGCTCCCATAAGCTGGTCTTATGAGGCATTTCAGTTTTAAAGCACTGCCTTGACCCCTTCTCCTCCTACCTTTCATCATGACCCCATCCTCTTTAAGGATTTCTGGATTCAGGATGCTCCTTCCCCATGGAGCACACAGCTCTCCGGGGCTCTTGAAGCAAAGCATCAACATGATTTGTGCAGACTACAGACCAAGAATTCTGAGCCTCCAAAGGGTAGATTCCATCCCACCCAGATCCTACTGCACAAACTCTGCTCTTGGCAGGTTAAATCCAGTTTAGCTTTAGGTTTTATTCCTGGCATCACTACTTCCCTGATTGGGCCAGTGGATTAACTTCTCTGAGCCTCAGTTTCTTCTACCATAAAATGGGGAGAATATTATCTACCTCATAGGGTTATAGTAAGAATGTAATAAGAAAATCTATGTAAAGTGCCTTACAGAGTACCTGGCATAAAGAGATGCTTGGTGAATGTCCTCCCTTCTGTATTAGTTAGCTTTTGCTGTGTAACAAATCATCCCCCAATTTTATGGCTTAAAATAATCATTTTATTTAGCTCATGATTATGTGAGTTTCTCTGGTCTGGGTTGGTTTAGCTTTTCTCTGCAGGGCTCTCCCATGCATCCGTGTACAGCTTGTGGGTTACCTATGGCTGGATGATCTAAGGATACCTCACACACAGGCTGTGGTTGGCAGCCCAGGTAGGTGGTTGGCATCCCAGCCCATGGGTGATAGGGGTAATTAGGCCATGTGCATCTCATCCCTAGCAGACCAGCCTGTGCTTATTCACGTGGTTTTCTCAGGGTTCCAAGCACAGAAAGAGAAGGCAAATCCCAATGCACAAGGAGTTTATAGGACTCTGCTTGTGGCACATTTATTACTGCTCCACTGGCTAAAGAAAGTCACAGAGCCAAGCCTAGATACACTCTATCCCTTGATGAGAAGGTTGGTAAAGTCACATTGTAAAAGAGTGTGCGTTCAAAGCTGCACAGAATTTGTGGTCATTTCCCCAATCTATCACTCCTTCTTTTCTTCTCATTAGTGTTGTTCATTTAAATACAGTGTCAACTACATAAGTTATTGAATGACCAAATGAATAAATGAATGAGAGAAACCAACCTTCATTAATAAAACTGAGACTCCAAGACATGAAACGACTTGCCCAACATCTCACTGCTATTTAGTGGTAGATTCAGGACTCAGTCCCCACTCTCCCAACCTCCAGTCAAGCCATTGTTTTTTCTCTTACATAAGTGAGAGAATCCATTACTATAGGAAATATGAAAATGCTTTGCAAAACATAAAGCACTCAGACATTTCAAGTGTATTTTGGTGTGTGCCTTTTCTGAGCACTGGTTTTCCTCACCTATTCAGAGAGAACGGCTTAGTCTCAGTAGCCCTCCCACTCTGATGTGGGGTGCTTTGGAAAGTGGTGTGGTCTGGAAGCAGTTCTCTGCCTACTGTTTTTCCCAGGAGAGATGGATGTGGGGAAGGGTGGCAAAGAAGTGCACTATGTCTCTTTTCTCTTGAGACGTTGCTGGAAATTTGGTATGCGAGACAATATGTGGATACTCCTTGAGCCAGCTCTGAAAAATCTGGGAAAAGAGTGATTAAATTACTTGGGAATCAATTCCAGAGCTGTTTTTCTTATTTAAAGAGCACAAACTATATTCTGAATATTTGAGTAAAAATTGGGCCTCACACCATCCAACAGAGGCCCCAAACATGGCTGAGGAAGTGTGGGGAAATTGAGGCAAATGCTATATCCACCCTCATTTTAAGTCAGTGATGGCTATGGAGGGAAGGTGGGAAACAAAGCTCCCCCATCTCTGGGTTGACCTGCAGATACTTCCTCTCTCTTCCCTAATGTCATGAGATGGTTGATCTGGAGGGGCCTCAGGGCCTGTCCGTCTTGGCTACACACCCCCAACCTCCTATCATAGCTGGTGTAATAGTCAGCATCATCTAAGTTATGCTGCAGTAACGAACTCCCAGCTCTGGGTGGCTTACAGCAAAGAAGGCTCATTTCTTACTCACATCATAGAAACCTCAGACCCGCTGCAGCTGTGCTCCATGCTGTCTTTGTTCCAGTACCTGTCTGACAAAGCAGCCCCTTTATGGGACACTGCTAGTCTCATGTTTGAAAGAAAACAGAGCAGAACTCAATGGCTCTTAGAGCTTGTCTTCGGAAGTGGCACACCTCATTTCTGCTCACATTTGGTTGGGTAAAGCAAATCAAATGGCCAAGCCTAATGGGAGAGGGAGGAATAATCTTCCATGGAAAAGACTGGCGAATCTTTTCAACAATAATATAATGTAACACATGTGGTCACTGCTTGGGCCAGCTCGGTGATGATGTTTAGACAAGGGTGTGGGTTTTCCAGGGCTAGGCTGGAGTGGAAGGAGAACGAGGCCCAGGAGGACTGTGAGGGGCTCACTGGCTTTGGCTCTGTGTACTTCAGCCTCCAGCAGAGGAAATTTTAACAGGTGCTTCCATGAAGCCATTTGCTCATGAAATCCACAAGTTTCCAGAACATTTCTGCTTGAAGCAGCCCCAAGAATTGCCAGAGGAAAGCCAGCAGTCTGCTGGACTGTCTGGCCTTATTCTGAAGAATAAAGTTCTTCTCCTCCAAAGGTCACAAAGGACAGGAGGCAGAGAGCCAGCAGGAAAAAGTGTGACGGAGCCAATTTCCCAAAGGTGTGGGCCATCCCAGAATCCCCTGCAACCCAGACCCTGAGACACCCCCCAACACACACACATGCACACACACACTCTGCACCAGAGAGCCTCAAATTTGGAGGATGAAGACCTGAAGCTCAGTTCAACCTCTGCAACTTATCAGCTGTGTGACCTTTGACAGGTCACCTACCCTCTCTGTGCTTCATCGTGCTCATCAGTAAAATGGGGACAATAGCATCAGACCACTCTTCATTTGCTAGGAGATGGAAAAGTTTTGTGGAAGAGTAGGAAGCAATTTGCCTGCTTGTCCCTAGCAACATTATAAAGATGACATCATCTCTGGTCTGTCACTTCATGTCTCACAAGAACTCAGAGAGAGAAAACTGTCACCTCCAAGATCTCTAAAGGGGGGTAGGGCAGGTGGAGCAGATGCATCCCCAGGGAGACAGATTTCAGCTCTGTCAGGCACAACTTTCTAACAAGGCCAGAGCCAGGGGGGAGATGGAATGGGCTGAAAAGGGAGATGACGATTGCCTGTTGTAAGAGTTTGGGAGGAGGGGCTTGACGTGCCCTTCCCAAGGAGGCTCCAAATGATGTTAAGCGTCAGAAAGATGAGTGCCCAAGGATCACAGACGCTCAGAATTGAATGTTATCTAATCAAACTCAATAGGAATAGTGATGAAACTGCATGGATTCAACTGTAAGGAACCATGCAGCATAAGAGGTGGCAGAATCTCTTGCCTGACCACATTGTGGCCCTTTTGAGGCTCCTTCCACCCTGACAACTTCTCGAGGCACAGTTGGCGACTCGTGCCCCAGCCCTCTTGACATTGCCGGCAGGTCTCCCAGAATCGCCCCTCTGGCTGGTGGCCTTCAGTCCCCAGGAGCCAGGAACCAGAGAGGTTCTCGGGGCACATCGTGGCACCAGTCTCTGGTGGCCTGGGGGCAGCCAGGGCCTGAGGCTTCTCTGTCCCCAGGGGAGAGGCGGCGGCAGCTCTATGAGTGTGGGCCCCGTGGGGAGGGGTTGAGTCAGCAAAGGATCCTGCTGCAAGCCCTGGACGTTCAGGGCTGTTGGAGGGGGCTGGGATCTCATTTTTATGACGGTTTTCTTGGACTATGGGGCAGTGGGGCTCTCCCTTCCCCCTCCTTTTACAGCATCATCATCAACATCATCATCATCATCATCATCATCATCATCATCATCCTCACTGCTGTACAGGACTTTGGTGCTTGTCCCCCATGGAACATTGTCCTGAAGCCCTCCCATCCTGTGGAGCAGCTGGGGTGGTGAGCCCGGCCCTCTTCTGGTCAAGAAGCTGTGGCTCAGAGGGTGAGAGACTGGCTTTTTCACACGCTGGCCTGGCTCTGGGCCTTGAGCCCCTCTCTGACTTGAGCCTTGAGCCTGGGAAGACCAGCTGCACCTGGGAAGGCATCCGCTGGAAGGTCCGGCAGCCCTTCCCTCCACAGCAGGAGGTGGGAGTGAGCCCTCAAGGTTAGAGCAGCCTGTGTGGGACTGCCACAGACCAAGGGCCCAACCGTCAGGAAAAGGGGGCTCTCTGCTCCATCCCAGGTGAAGGAGAAATGGCAGACAGTGCAGGCTGCCTGGTTTAAGGCTTGGCTCATGGTGAGCTCACCCCTACGATCATTGTTGTTCTTGTTGATTACATTTGTTACGCCTGCAGTCAGGGGCACCTGTGCCTTTGCCAGCTCTCCTGGGAGCCCAGGCCAGGCCCTGAACTTAGAGCCCCAGCTCCCATCTCTGCCCCAGCCCTGCCAGTCTAGCTGCCCTGTCAAGCACACTCCTGGACTCCGCTGAGCATTTCTAATGAAGCGGGCACTCCGCTATTCAGCAGGCTGTCACCAGTCCCCTCCTCAGATCCCCATGATACTCTCAAAAAGAGGGGCCTGTGACTGCCATTTTAAAGAGAAGGAAACTGAGGTTCAGACAAATCCCTTGCTCAGGGTCACCTTGGGATCTGTAACTAATGCTTCCCTCGGTGGGGAAGGCGGGTCTCCCCTGGCCAGCAGGCCTCCGGCCCCTTCCTCTGCACAACTGTCTGGGGAGCCCTGCAGACCCTCAGATGCCTGGAGCGGAGCACAGATCATCGGGCCGCTCCAGGGGTGGGAGCTGAGGTCTGGGGACAGAGCAGCCATGCCAAACAGGCCCCTTTCTCAAGGGCAGGATTTGCCAAGAGGGAAAGGCCTTGAGCAGTGGGGATCCTTCTGAGAGTGCGTGCTCTGTGCTCAGGAAGATGGAGTAAAGGCAAGGTTCTCTTCCATTTCAGCATCTAATTTGCTCTGTGAACTTGGTCAAGCTGCTTCCTTTCTCTGGGCCTGTTTCCCCACCTATAAAATTAGGGTTTGAAGGACTTCGGGCTAGAGTTTCTCTAAACGTGAAAAAACTGGACACCCCTTCCCTGACCACAGTACAAGGAGGGGCCTCAGAAGACAGTGACTAGTGTCACTGGGGATAAATTACAATGTCACCAGCCCTGCCCAGGCCCTTTTGGCAGCTCCATTTGCTCTGAGTCTCCAACTTTGCAATAATGGCATGCATCTCCAGCCACCCAGAAGGCACTGTGCTAAGCACTTTACATATATGGCTGCATTTTATCTTCTCCATTTTACAGCTGAGAAAACTGAGGCTCAGCAAGGTTAAGTGATCTACCCAACATCACACATCTGGGAAATGGCAGAGCCAGGATTCAAATATAAGGCCAAGCCATGAGGCACCAAAGTCTGGCACACTGCCCCCAGCCGGCTCTGCAGCTTTAGTGTCCCAGCTAATGTTGACAGTGTCCTTCCCTGAGGATATGTGCAGCCAAGCTGCCCCCCTCCTCTCTCATGAGCCCACCATGAATCAGGAGAGGCAGAGCAACAAAACAAACATAGATGGATGGGGTGGAAGGTTTTGAGTGGAATCGATTTGCAAAGCTGCCTTTTTCCCTCGCCTTTTTCTGCAAGCTGCCCCTCTTAGGACCTTCAAAGAGAAACCTGCTCCCAAGCAGGCTCTTTTGCCAGAGCCAAAAGCCATTCATCTGGAATATTAATATGCCAACAGCTGCCTGTGATGGTACCTGCCGCTGATCACGCACTCCCAAGCAATGATTCTTTGCAGGATGGCTCCCAGGGACTGGAAGAAGCTAATGGGTCCCCTGTGGCACTTTCTCGTTACCTTTCATTTGGCTTTCCCAGGGCTTTCTGCAGATTGCCAGCCAAGTGTGACCTAGATGGGGTCCTACGGCGTAGGGCAGGGCCCCTGACAGTGGGACACAGCCCACCCCACCGCAAGCAGCTAGTGCCCCCTTGCTCGCGGAATGATGCTTGGAGAAGAAAGCCCTCAAAATCCAACACACACTACAGCTAACACTGAAAAGAGTCGGTAAAGAGCATGAATTTGGAGTGTGAGACCCAGGTTCCGGCCACAGCTCAGCCACTCCAACCTTAAGCAAACCCTGGGCCCTCTTTGGACCTCTACCCTCCCACTGTAAATTGAGCTGGTTGGAGGTGATGCTGTTTCAGTGCTCATCCATATGAAACACGGTGCTGAGAGCACAAGGCAGGGAGTCTAAGGACTTGGGTTTGAATCCTGCCTCTGCCACAGGGCAACCTTGGTCAACTCACTGGGGCTACCATGTCATCAGTGCTGTCGTGACAAAAATTTCAGCGAGATTCTGTGAATGCCTAGATTACCTCTGGGCAGTTAAAGGGCGTTTGCTGAAACTGAACCTGGGATTTCATTGCCTGAAGCCAATGCAGAATATCCAGCTGGAAGTGCTGCTTCCTCCGAGCTCCTCATTTCACAAGACCAGTGGTTCATAATCAATCACCATGAACAACCAGGAAAAGTTGGTTCTTGAAATGTCACAATGCAGATCTTTTCACATGGGAGCGTTTGCGGTTAGAATTTTATGATACCAACTCCCAGTCACATAGTAGGTCTCAACAACCATCGCCCTATTTTTTCCTCTAAGTGGAAATTCAGAGGAACTACTTAACAATGACAATAATAGCCAACACTTAATGGCAATTAACACTTTGCAGATACTGATCCAGGTGCTTTACATACTTTAACTCACTTAATCCTACAACCAAATGAAGTGGGTACTAGTTCCCAGCTAGAGCCCAAGTCACAAAGGTACTAAGCAGCAGAGGTGGAATTTAAACCTAGACAATGTGGCTTGAGTTTGTTTCTTAACCATTAGACCAGTGGTTCTCAAATGTGAAGGTGCCTCAGAGTTACCTGGAGGCAGGTTAAAATGCAGAATGCTGGTCTCCACCCCCAGAGTTTCTGATTCTTCAGGGCTGGGGTAGGGCCTGAGAAATTGCTTCTAAAAAGTTCCCAGGTGATGCTGATGCTGGGTTTGGGGACCACACCGAGAACCTCTGCTTTGGGCCATACCACCCCGAAGTTAAAGGGAAACCAGCTCATTCTGAGCTGCTCTAACCCAAAGGTCCCTTGGGGCTTCTGCATTCCCCAAAGTATTACCTCTTGAAAATATTCCCACAGGTTGCTAATAGGCAGTGCATGCTAAAAAGGTGGGTGAATTTTGTGGTCAATTATATGTAAGAAATTTGAGTTCAATAAATATAAACAGCTTTCTTTACAGATTTTCTGCTTTTGCGATTATTTATTTACTGTCCAAATAAGCTCTGTGACAGGGTTTGACAGGTTTTCTAAACATATCCGACCACAGTATCTTTTTTTCACAGAGTAGCTAATGGGAACCATGCTCCCCATAAGATCTTGGAGAAACACGGTGCAATAGGTTGATTTATGTACCCCCCAAAAAGACATGTTCTTAACCTTAATCCATATTGCTGTGGATTTGAATTTATGTGTAATCGGCACCTTTGGAAGAGATTATTTTAGTTAAGGTGTGGCCAGCTGAAGGAGTGTGGGTCTTAATCCATGTTATTGGAGGCCTTATAAAGAGAAGGAACTGGAAGCAAGAAGCCAGGGAAAACCAGAAGAGCAGACACAGGGAAAGAGAGCCTGCCATGTGGTGGGAGGCAGAATTCAAGCCAACGAAGCCCAAGGATTGTGGTAAGCCTTCACCAGAACACTGCAGATTTGGGGGAGAAAGCAAGCCCTGCCAATGCCTTGACTTTGAGCTTCCAGCATTCCAAACCATGAGCCAATAAACTCCTGAGTTAATCCAACACCTTGTGTGATATTTGTCACAGCAGGCTGGCAAAATGAGACAGACAACCTAGGCTGATGCTCATTGTTTGCAGTAGGGAAACCCCTCCAATGGGAGGCCTAGTCCAAGCCAACAGTTTTAGGTTTACTAAGCCAAACTTCAAGATAGACTCCTACAGGTGGGTTAGAAACTTCATGAATTGCATAAAACAAAGACTCTACCTCTTTTCTCTAGCCCAGTGGGTAACAACTTTTACCTTCAGTCTTGAAGCACATAGTCTGATTGCAGGAGAATGCAGGCAAGACAGTAGGGCAAACCCATCCTGACCGGATTTCCAACAGTTCCAAGTGCAGATGTCTTCAGGACCCTGGGCACACCATCATCGTTCTCCATGAAAGCCACCAGGGGAAAGAGATGAACTCTACTTAACAAGTCTCTAATGATTATACTGTAACTCTAAAGGAGAATGAAACATGGTCTCTGCCCTCAAGGCACACATGGCATGGTGGGGAAGGCCTACCCTGCTCAAATAACCTATGTCACGTTGGGCTGAAATCAGAGACAATGAGCACTTATAAGACAGTGGTATCACTTCTCAGTAGAGGTCAAGGAGTTTTGTCAATAGATGTATGGTATTCTGGGAAAAGAATGGCTTGAGCATATTCTTGCCATCCTTCCTATCCAATCCAATAACAACTCTTCCTCCAGAGCAAATGAGTGCTGGAGTCAGTGAGCAGCAGGATCTGAAAATAGTGAACAAATTCCCAAGGTCTGTGCAGAGAGCACAGAATTTCATTTCCCACGTGGACCAGGCAAGAGGTTAGATTGCAGCAGCTGAGAACCCCAAAATGAAAATCAGAAAAACAGAGGAACCTGGAGAGGTTCAACTCTTGGAGATTCCAGTAGAAGGACTTCATAGGCGAACCTGGGTGTTCTTTTGAGAATCTGATGGTCTTCCCAGCCCTTTAGGAGTTACAGGGAGCTTAACAGGTGGGCTTGATCCTTGTCAAGGAGATATAACTGGAGAGCAAAGAGGTACCCTCTGAGTGACTCAGCAGGCGGCCTGACAATTTGCCATCTGTAGCTATCTGAAGGCTTGACGGGGATTGGAGGGTCTACTCCCAAGGCGATCCACTCACATGACTGATGGTAGAAGGCTTTAGTGCCTTGCTGGCTGTTGGCAGAAGGCTTCCATTGCTCACCATGTGGACTTCTCCATAGAGCTTCTTGAGTGTCCTCACAATATGGCAGCTGGCTTCCCCCATAATTAGTGATAGAGACAACATAATAGAGAAAACAAGGAGGAAGACACATGTTTTATGATGTAGTCTCAGAAGTACACTTTTTCCATATTCTGTTCATTAGAAGCAAGTCCAGTCCACATTCATGGGCAAGAGAATGAAGCTCCACCTCTTGGAAGAAAGAATATCAATGAATTTTTGGACATATTTTAAAACCACCACACCATTTAAGGACAATAATAAAAGAAGGATTTTGATCAACAAAATGAATCAGAACAGAGATAGTAAGAAGCCTGCAAAAAAGGGAAGAATAGCAGTGGATGATTAAACTAAATATAGTAAAATTTAAATGGATAATTATAGAGTTTCTTGGTATGTATAATGAAAGTGCTAAATAAAGATCTTGAAATAGAAATGGCAAAGTATTTGAGGAAAACCTAATAAGAATCTAGAACTAACAGTAATAAAACTACTTTGGGAAAAATTAGGACTTTTGGGGGTAGGGGGAGAGAAGGTATGAGTATAAAGTTTCTAAAAGTGTCTGTAGGAAGGAAGAGCAGGAAATTTTAAAGGCCACACAATATTGGAGTACAGTGGAAAATAGCAGGAGAAATACCTAGCATTTTGTTTTTATGTAATAGAAAAGAATGTGTGTACTTATGAGTGTGAGGAAACAGAAGGCAACCATTCAAGAAAGGGAAAACAGAGTAAATATTACAAATGCCAAGTGGACAGAAGAATGAAGAATAACAAGACTGCAAAAAGTAAGGAAAAAGAAAAAGGGAAAACAAAATAAAATAAGTAGTAGTCATAAAGTCAATTGAACGGAGTAAGTTAAATAAAAATGTTGCTACACTAAAGATAAATGGACTAAAATTTCCTATTAAAAGATACTCTCTGGGTTTAAAAAACCAACAGAAGGTGACTATTTTTTTTAGTGTCTATGATTGGAAGAATGTATGTAAAGATAAAAGTTGAAGGAAAAGAGGGATAATGTGGGGGGAATCTCTATGGAAGATTTGAGGGTCCTGAAATTTTGTCAGTATTTTTAACAGTACTGTTTCTCAAACAATTCCTTGCACCACTGCTGTCATTTTGCCAAAAGGGAAGAGGTAGTCAGGAAATAATTCTAACTCTTCAAACTGAATGTTTGCTCCTATTTAAAAAGTGTTCCAGAAATCAATACTACAAAAGAAGAACAGAGAGCTTCTGACTTAATGTCTTTCAACCCCAGGTTTAGAGATCCTGGTGAATATTCTCTTTGAGCCTCCCTGATGTATAACTTTCTGGGATTGAGTTTTTTCTCTTCGAATAGGCGGTAGTCTCAGCTGGAAGCCAACTTTGGATGCCAAACAGCTGTCATAAAATCCACCTCATATTGATACTTTTACTATATCCCCGTAGTAGAAGAAATGGTGGATGTTTGCAGGAATGTGTCATGCTGGCTTGAGGTACAAATCCCTGAGGTTAAACATTGCTTCGTTTCCAATTTTTCTAGCCCATGAGAAAGAGCTGTATGTTCGATATCCTGGAATTTAATGATCCATCCATAGGTATTTGTTTCATACCTACCAAGGGCGAGGCACTCACCAGGCTCTGTGGATACAGAAGTAACCAAAACAGAGAAAGCCACAGCTCTTTTGAGGTTTGTGTTCTAGTGGAGGCCATAGACAATACAAAAATAAGTATGTAATATAACGAGATACTGAAAATGATAAGTGCCATGAAGAAAAATGAAGCAGGACAGAAGGTCAGGGAGTGTGGGTTATTTTAACCCAACAAACTGTGGGCTCATTAGGGTAGAGTCCATGGTTTGTCCACCTCTGAGTCTGTAGTGCCTCAGTCCAGACATACAGATGATGTGTAATAATTGTACAGAAAAGCATTTGAAGATAAAGAGCAAACGTACTTGTAGATGCGTGCTTATTCTCAGTGTGACAGATAACAGGTCAGAGGGAAACAATTTGGGCTGGTCACTGATGGGCTCAGATCTGTGCTTTCAGGTTCGATTCAACCTCAGTGTACAGAATGGATGAGAGTTGGAGGGTGGGGGCATGGAGGGATCCACCCCAGAAGTGGGGACACCAGTGGTAAGCCTTCTTGAACAGCAGTGCCCAATAGAACTATCTGCGATGATGAAAATATCCTTTATCTGTGCTGTCCAATATGGTAGCCACATAGAGTCTTGAAATTTGGCTTGAGCACTTGAAATATGGCTAAAGCAACTGAGAGGCTGAATTTTTAATTTAATTTAATTTTAATTAATTTAAATTTCAATGTAAATAGCCATGTAACCCTGGGTGCTGATGATGAGACTAGAAGGGAGAAAACAGTAGAGCGGACCACTTAGTTACATTAAAGATCTTGACCAAGTCACTTTACCTCTCTGAGCTTCAGTTAACTGCTTTGAGAAAAAGAGATCATCGTACTTATCTTCCACCTACATGAGCTTACCTTACCAACTGCAAAGGACTGTCATAAACTGCCAAATCATGCTCTGGAATCCATGTCTGGGTCTAACTTGCACTACAAGTATAAATTGTACAATCTTTTTCAGAAGGCAGTTTGGCAGTGTGTGTTTATGTGTGTGCATATATATATATATATATAATGTGTGTGTGTTAAACATATTTCAGTTTTACTTTACATATCGCTGAATTATCTACATTGCACATTGATTTAATTGCAGGTAAATTCCATAATGTCTCCCCTCCAGCTGAAGAAAATACCACTCTGGAATATCTGTCACTTGGAACACTGCAGCAGAAGCTGTCTTTGTGGAAATTCTAGTCAACTTCTTTTTTCCCTCTTTCATAATGATCATCTGACCATCTGTCATCACAATGGCTCTTGGCTTCTTCATCTGCATACTTAAAAGTCAGGAAGCTCTGGCACTGTGCCAATTTGGATGTATTATGTCCCCCAAAACACCGTGTTCTTTAATGCAATCTTGTGGGGCCAGAGGTTTTAGTGTTGATTAGGTTAGAATCCTTTGATTGAATGTTTCCATGGAGATGTGACTCAATCACCTGTGGACTAGACTTTTGACTGGATAATTTCCATGGAGGTTATCCCACCCATTCAGGGTGGGTCTCGTTAAATCACTGAAGTCCTATAAAAAGAGCTCACAAACCGAAGGAGCTTGAAGAGCTGCAGCCAAGAGAGTCATTTTGGAGATGACCATTGAAAGGAGACTTTCACTAGTCCAGAGTTTGCCTGGGAGAAATTAATAGAACACCCCCAGATGCCTAGAGAGGAACATCCTGGGAGAAAGCCATTTTGAAACTAGAACCCTGGAGCAGATGCCAGCCACGTGCCTTCCCAGCTAACAGAGGTTTTCCAGACGCCATTGGCCTTCCTTTGCTGAAGATATACTTGTGTTGATGCCTTAATTTGGACATTTTCATGGCCTTCAGACTGCGAGTTTGTAACCAAATAAACTCCCTTTATAAAAGCCAATCCATTTCTGGTGTTTCGCGTAAGAGCAGCATTAGCAAACCGGACAGGCACTAATACTCCAACCAAGGCACAGACCACAACAAACATGGTGCGCAAGCCCAAGACCACCACGGGCCAGTCGGCTACGGGGGCTGCATAACATTTTGGTAGCTTGAAAGGTCTGGCTGGTCTTATGTTGGTTACAACCTGTTGCACAGGCTGATGCTGAAATTGGTCAGGCCATGGATGATGCAGGCAGAAGGATGGAAATATATGTATATGTAAAGAGCTTTAAAAATGTTTGTGATCTTTGACACAGTAAGTCTCCTTCTTTAAACATATACTAAAGAAATAATCAGAAACTCAGGCAAAGATAATCTGCAGACAGATATTTATTAAAGAGTATTCAGAGTAGCAAAGTTAGATGTATCCTAAATATTCAACTATAGACTACCTCAAAAAAGAATGCCTCATCCATATATTAGAATATATATCCTAAAAACAGGTGATGTCAAATAGTATTTAATAAAATGCTTGTGGTATCTTATTGCTAATTATACAGCTATATGCTCAGACAAAAGACTGAAAGGAAAACCATCAAGCGCCTGATGCTGGTGATCATTAGGCGATGTGATTATGAATCATGTCTTATTTTTCCTTGTAGCTTTTCATATTTTCCAAGTTCTCGATGATGAGCTTGCATTGTTTTGTGGTAATGAAGTAGCGGGGGCGGCAAAAAAAAAAAATATATTTTTAAAAGGAAAAACAACATTATCCTTTAGAAAGGATTGTTTTTGAAATAAAGAGCCCCACCAGAAACCCCTGAATCTTGATATCAGGGACAACTGTGGATCAAGGAGTCCTGGACCCTGAAAACCTTTGCAGGCTCCAGACATCCAGAAATGTATGAGTGTGGGTGGCCCTTCTCGTCTTTCTCTTCTTTCTCTCCAGCTCGACCTCCAGTCTGGGAGAACTGTCCTTGGGTACCAGGGAGGCCCGGGGGAGTGCAAGAGGGGTTGCAAGGCAGGGCAAAATCTCTCTGTGGTGCATCACCTCCCGTCACCTTCTCCAGCACTGTCTCTCCATCCTCTCTGACTCCCTGCATTTCTGCACCCAATGCCCAGTGCCGCTCTCGGGCTCTGTGTCCCTGTCTCTCCGTCTCCCTGTCTCTGCTCTCTCGGCGTCTCTAGCTCAGCCTCTCCATGGGGCTGCCTCTGCTCTCTCTCCGTGTCTGTCTTTAACCCCCCACCCGGGCAGCCTCTGCCTCCCGCTCCTCCGCAGTAGGGGTGCTGTTAAGCTTGGCAGGATGCTGAAGGTGATGGGCTGGGGCCCGAAGGAGGCCTGGGAGCTGTTACTATTACTGGGAACTGGTTCTGTCAAGAGAATGTTCTCACATGTCATGAGTCAGAAAAGGGTGTCTTCGCTTCCTTCTGCCTGTTATCAACAAAATCCAGATATAGTCCCTGCATCCCCCTTTCCCCCACCAAGTGTGAGTAGTAAGGCAGGAGGCATTCTGAAAGTCATCCTGAGAACATGTGCAGTCAGAGAGGGACAGAGTGGAGAAGCCAGGCTGAATGCTGAGAAGTTGAAAGGTCTGGCCTCACCGGCTCCCTTACCCGTCCATCACCCCCCACCCCCACCTCCCCATGCCTGCAGAGATGCGTGCACTGAGCATTCTGTGCTGGAAAACATCTCCCTCGCCGAGAACTGCAGACCTTCGTCTGGAAGCTGAAACACTGGCTAAGCATTCCCCAGAAGACCTGATCCAGGGCAAGGCTGGCCTTTGGGCAGTGGGGAAGGAGCTCACATCTGGGCTCAGTTCACTCCTCTTCTGCTGGTGAGAACTCAAAGCCATCCTTCTAAGAACCACCAGCAATACGCCTCAGCTTCCCCGCTCCCCAACAGGCAGGAGGCCAGGGTGACACTTGGGCTGTGATCTTTGGTAATTCAGGGAAAGAGGAGAGTCGCTCAGGAAGGGGGTGGGGTAGCCAGTGGGGAGGTGCAGGAAGGAAGCAAGGAAACAACAGGACCCAGTGGGCAGAGATGCTGTCTGGGGAGAATTGTCTTCTGCAGGTAGTGAACCTGGGGCCTCTTGGGTACAAGGAGCTCTTCCAATGGCTGCTGCCCTGTGGAATGCAGTGCTACGTTCTGTTTGGCTGTGCTTTATTTTATATTTCCATTGCTGCACCCTGCCCCCCAACCCCACTCCCACCCAGGAACACTCTGTGACCCCAGACAAATGACGCCCCTGCTTGCCCTTTAGTTTCCCCCCTGTAGGTTGATGGGGTTGAAGCTTCAGGGCTCCCAGGAGTTTGAGGGAAATGCCTAGCAGGGCTGCGTGGTGGAGTGAGGGGACTTTTCCCCTCACTGAATCCCAGGCTATGTATTGTAAATACTGGGCTTCCATGTTTTGTGGAAGGAAAGCTGCTGAGAAAGTGCCAGACTAGAAGAGAGCCCCGTGGTTCTTCTGTCTCCAAAGCTTCACCATGCCCTTGTTTTGTGGCCTCCTGTCTCACCACGGTGTTAGTCTGGGGCCAAGGACCCAGCTCCCTAGAAATAGGTTGTCATCTGTTTTTTAACCCTTGTTACTTCAACTGTGAAATGAAAGCAGCCTGGGCTAGAGGATCAAAGTGTGACTGAAGGTGGAAGGATTTGCTCCAGGGCAGAAAACCATGGAATGTCAGCTATTTGAATTAAAAAGTGCTGGGGTGATAAACTTCTAGGTTTCCCTTCAAGTAACGGGAGGCAGCGGCTTTGTGGGCATGCCTTGCCCTGAAATGAAATTGGTAAAATCAGCTCTTAACGTTTTTAAGTGGGTTCTTTGAACATTTACTTCTTTGAGATTTGAGTGCAACTAGTAGACACAGAGTAGCTATTGCTGAATGACTTGAATGAATGAAACAATCACTGAATCAATGAATCTGCAAACAGCTCTAGGCATCCGGCAGTCTTATCAGATCATCTAGAACTTAGATGCAATCTCAGGGAAGCAGGCTGTGGCCATGTGAAGTGTATTATCCGGTCCAAGAGCCACACACTTAGCAGGTGGAGGCACCATACATCTTCCTAGTTCCTGTCACCTTCGCAAGAGAGGAGAACATGTTAACAAAACACATTAAATGGAAGTTTTCTACCTTTACCATATCAGTATCAGGGCAGAAGCCCAGGAGAAGATGGTGGTCTCACGTGCCCGGGTAGTTGGTAGCATCCTGGCACAGATAGCGGGTCCTCTCTGGTTATCTGGGATCACAGAACCTATTAGCCTGTAGGTAAGAGGGTGGGCTTTTAGAAACTCTGCGACCTTGGGCAAGTTATGGAACCTATCTCTGTCTCCAATTTCTCTTCTGTAAGATGAAGACTATTACTTGGTGGAATTGTTGAAAAGATGAACTAATGCAATGTCACGTAAAATGCCTAGAACAGTCCCTGAGCTAGCAGAGTCCTCACTCAGTGTTGGGCACGACTAGCATCCTTGCTCTGAACTTTCGCAGTGGGCTGTCCTTGAAGCTGTCAAGGTCAGTATGTACAGGAGTTGCCTGGGGAGCAAGTTCAAAGTGGAGTTCTTTGGGTTCCACTCCCAGAGAAGCTGGTTCTGCAGGTGAGGGGTGGGGTCCAGTATCTGGATTTTTAATAAACACCTTTGGTGGATCTAATGTAGGCAGCTCTCCAACCACAACTGAAGAATTCAGGTCCACACTCACACTTTGTATTGTGCTCTGTGTTGCTTTCCCTTCCAGATAGAGCTCCAGCGGGGGCAGGGACCAGGTGTAGGGCTACTTTGCTTCCAAAGAGCTGGGTCCAGGCCCGGCTCACAGGAGAAGTGATATTTTATAGTCATTCATTGACTGAAAGGGAAAATTGGATCCCAAGGATCAAAACTAATTTCTTAGGACCAGAGCTGCTGGGAATAAAGCATTCAGTTTTCAGACTTACTAAGTACATCTAAAATGCTGAGTTGTTTCTGTATCTTCTGCAAAATGGCTCGTGGTGCCATTGTCTGTTTCGGACACTGTGGAATGAATGTTCTCTGTAAAAGATCCCACAAAATTCCTCTTACAAGTGCAGTTTTCGATAAAATGTCATTCCTCCTGACAAATACATATGCTTCCTTTTATCATGTTGTGGTGGAATATTTTCCCAAAGATGGCCTCAATCCCTCCCATCCCACATTCTCTTCTGCAATGTGACTTTGCCCACTGCCCCAGTCAAGAGGTGGGATTTGTTACTCCACCCCCTTCCATCTGGGAGTGTCCGCTGATTGCTCTGACTGAGAGAATACAGTGGAAGTCATGCTGGGCCCATTCTGGGGAAGACCCTGAACTGGTCGTGCAGCTTCCATTTCCTGCCTCTGAGAAACTAGTTGCCATGTAAGAAATGCAAATGACTTAAGCCCACGTGCAGCGAGATGCCCAAGTCCCATGGAGAGGCCCTAGATGATGAAATGCACAGAAAAAGAGGGAGTCCAAGGAGCAGAGACACACCAGACAGGTGACTGAAGAAGGCTCCTAGAACTTGATCCTCCAGTTCCAGCCACCCCAGCTGGTGCCAGGTGTCCCAGCCAAACCCTTTCCAAATTTTTAACCCAGAAAATCTTGAGCAAATAAAATGATTACTTTAAGCCACTAACTTTCATGGCAGTTTGTTATGCAACAACAGACGACCAAAACATATTCTATGAGAACCTTATAACCATCAGGTTTTCCTTTTTTCCTTGGCTGCCAGGACGCTCAGGGCTAAATCGCTGATACAACTGTAGCATTTTGATAGACCTTGTTGTTACTCCTGGTTTTATTTACATATCTCTTGATCGTTTAACCTTATGTTAACAATTATATTTGCATCTTTGATTATAAAACTTTCCCAAATTCTTGTGAGAGAGTTGAGGAATAGGCGGATGTTGGGAATTTTCATCCCCTCTCTTTATTGAAATTTTCCCATCCTTTAAAATTCTGTTTAGCTTCCAGAGCTGGCCCTGGGGTGCAGAACCAGTGCTGTTATCCAATGGGTCACCTTTTTACCATCATGACTCAACATCTTGTCCCCATTCTTTTCCTCTGGTTCTGACCTATTAGTAAGTTTCAACTCTCAGTCAACCAATTTTCATCTTTATAGCTGATGTCTTAATGACCAAAGATCCCAAAAGATCCAAATAAGTAGATTTCCATTGAAGGAAGCCAGATAGTTGAAGAGATATTTTGGGTCAAGGGAATAAACAACACCTGAGGAAAGCCTCATGTGCACACTAATCTCCGTGTGCCCCTGGGCAAGTCCCTGAAGCGATTCTGATGCTGGCTCTCAAGTACTGAACCCTCACCATGGCCAGGCACTCTTCAGGTCCACCATCCCTTGTAAGAAATCCTTGAGGCCAGATGTATTTTTGAACTCAAAATATTTTAGATTTTACAAAGGTGGTATGGGAAATATAGTTTATGTTACCTAATACCCCCAGTGAGGTCTGAAACCTTACCCTGGAATCAAACACATCGAAATTTCTGCAGCACACGAATAATCACAATAAAAACTCTAAATGACTTTACGTTAGTTCAGCTCAGGTTTTGTTGCCAAGTGAGTTCAGATGAGATAGACTTTTACTGCAAAATAAATTATGAAAAAGCTTTCAATTTTCAGAACTTTCTAAATTTGGCGTTGTGGATATGGGTTTGTGCTCCTGTACTAAATCCCCTTGCTTATATTTATTTCACTATTGCATGAAATCCCTGGATGATTAATACTATTATTACCCTGTGGTAGATTTAATTATGTATCCCCTCAAAAGACATGTTCTTAATCTTAATATGCATTCCTGTGGCTGTGAACTCATGGGTAAGTAGGACCTTTGGAAGAGGTTATTTTTAGTTAAGGTGTGGCCCAATGGAATCAGGATGGGCCTTAATCCATATTATTGGAGTGCTTTTGTAAGCAGAAGAAATTTGGAAACAGTTATTTAGAAAAAGTCACACAGGAAGAAGCCAGAAGTCAGCAGAAACCATTAGAATGGCAAGCACAAGGAGAGCGAGTGAGATCTCCATGCGATGGGAGGAAGAGATCCAAGCCAAGGACTGCAGCAGGTCAGCACCAGACTGCTACAAACATCAGGAAGAAAGCCTTGCCTAGCTGAGGCCTTGATTATGCAGGAACCTAGTGTCCATCCCGGGTCCAGGACAGAGGGTTTGAGGTAGGGATTAATAGAGATGTGGCTGGAGACTTAGGAGGGGCACAGGCTGCAACGCTCTTTCTTGATGGTGACGAAGCACTGTGGGCAGACTCCAGACAGAAGCACTAGAGAATGAGTTGTCTATCATGGTTACGAAACTTCAATGACACAATCAGCAAATGACCTCACAGTCATGTCCGATGGAGCAATGGGCAGGGGGACCTCCTGGCTCCTCCCTGGACCCCGATGCCCTCGAGGACCTTCTGCTGGAACCTGAGGCTCTGCAACCAGGCTGTGGGCTGTGAAGGGGGTGGTTGCGCCCGAAGCTGCGGCGTGTGTGTTCCTCTGATCATTATTAAGGCGAGTTCCCGAGCTGCTGGGTAGCTAACTCGAGTCGGTGTCAGGGTAATTAACCAAGCTGCCTGAACTTTATTCACAGCCTGACAAGGTGCCCTCCTGGGACTTGTCACTGTGGTTAGTCAGGGGGCGGGGGACTTGACATAAGGCTGATTAGGGAGTGTTTTACACAGCAAGAAGCTCTCTGATCTTCAGCCCAGCAGCCCTCCCCCCCCCACCTCTCATCTCATATCAGAAATGCCTGCAAGGGTAGAGAAGAAAGATCACCCAGTCCAACCCCCTCATTTGCAGATGAGAGAGCAGCAGTTCAGAGCCCAGCCAGGGTTTTCCCAAGGCCACAAGGCCAGTTTGTTCTGCAAGTGGGATTAGCACCAGAACAGCCTGGCTCCACTCACAGCATCTTCCCCACTAAGTCCTTTCTGAGAAAACAAAAACAAAAACAGAAGAGGCTACTTCCTAAACCACTTTCTCAAACTTAATCCCTGAGGAGTGATTGAAAATGCAGATTCTGATTCAAGGTCTGGGGGAAGATGGTTAGAAATGGTTCTGCGTCTCTAACAAGCTTCCAGGTGATGCTAAAGCTACTGGTCGAAGGACCACACCTCAAGCAGAAAGGAGCTCAAAGCTACTTTGACAGAAACCTCCTTCAGCGGCACTTCAGTGGAGCTACGCTTGTGGTTTTCCAGCTCAGACAGACCCTTGAGCCATAACCCCCTGCTAAAGGGATTTCATAGGTAGTTCAGGCTGGTTCCTGCACACACCTAAACATATATGTTCTGCTCAAGGTTATTTTAGATTTCAAGGAGCAGCTCAGTTCCACTCTAATAAAGTGGGGTTTAAAGGAAAATAGGGAAGCCTGAGTAGGAAACATCTCTGCTCTCCTCTTCCTCCACTTCCCACTCTCTGAAAACTGACTTATTTATCAGTTTACTCATCAGAACTGAAAAAAAAAAAAAAAAAAAAAAAAAAGCCATCCAAGTTCCCAAGCCTCGGTGACCTTCATGTTCTAGTGTCCAACGGAGCTGGAAACATCTTTCTCAGGCATTGCCCTTTGGTTCAACTTTCTGAAAGGGGGGATCTGCTGGGCACAGCCCACCTGTTTGAGCCTCGTCTCATCTCAGGACTTCAGAAACCCCTACAATCAAATGGGAAGACTTGACCATTGGTCTTTAAGGTACTTCTGAGAATGGAGTTCTCTGGGACTCTAAGGTTCTTTGCAACCAGTTGCTTTGGAAAGACACCTTACTCTGGTCACTGGGGAAGACATTTCCTCAAAGGATTTGCATTTGGGGGCTGTTCTCTGCAATTGGTGAAGTAACAACAAAGTATATCCTATTTCATTTATGTGCTGATTCCATGAGATCATCCCCAACAGCATGTGAGGTAATATAATTCTTAAGAAGAAGCTGCAAAGCTTTGTCAAAAGAACATTTGACTGAGTCAACAGGGCTGGGCTTCTACCAGGCATTGTGGGAAGTTCCCTCACCAATCTAGGCCAGAAGCTGACTCACCCGACTTGTATTCACAGCTGAGAAAACTAAAAGTCTCCTTAGATCTGGCATTAAAAGACTCCATGTTTTTTAGTATTTTATTTTTTAATTCTAAGCCCTTTTTTAACTGAAAGAGACTTGGAAAGAGGACAAGAGGTTGCTCCTCTCACCACTCCCTTGCTTGGCTTAGCAAGCCCAGGATCCCTGTGGCTGGTGCCATATCAGGTTCCAGGGGATGTCTGTGTATGTTACACAGGAAATGTCATGGCAGCCCCCAATGGGGGGCCTTTTCTCAGGTTGAACGTAGAGAAGAAAGGCCTCTTCCTCACTGGGACTGCCTACCCCCATATTTCCATGCAGCCCCTTGTCCCCATTGCCACAGCACAAAGGAGAGTGACTGTCATGCAGAAAGAACACCGTAATTAGAAAAATGAAGGTTTTCAGTAGCCAGGGCCACCTTGCATTGACCAACACAGTCATCACAAATTTTTGAAAGCAGAAGAGGATGTTCCAGTGCAGACTGGGCTATGTCAGCCCAGGGAACTGTGAGAGACCCTGAAGAGAATGGACAAGGGACCAGGATGATGCTTTTTGATTGCTACAGCAGGGCTTCTTAAACTTTTGGGTGATCAGAATAGAAAATGTAATGAAAGCTGGAGACACCCTTCTTAGACAAGTATTCATGCCCAAGTACACATAAAGAGGTTCCTGCAAATTCAGCAGCTTCATGCCCACCCTCAGCCAACTCAAGAATGGACCCACGGGTCTTCATACTTCAGGACTGCTACTTTGCGTATCTGTACCAGCCCTGTTGGCCCTAACCTGACATTAGCCCTGGATTCGGGAGCCCTGGGCAGCAGCTAGCTGTCCTCCAGCATCCTCTCGGGTCACACACCTGGGACACTCACGGGGGATTTCCTTGTTCTTCCCCATTCAACCAAGCTTTGACTATTGGGGCCAATGTGTGGATGGCTTGCACTAAGGGAGCCTAGCCAAGCAGGGTCTGCTTCTCATAAACCGATTTAGCTTTTAAGCAAATATCACCTAACAGCTGAAACCTGCTTGGGCCTGACTTTGGTGTGCAAACATTAGCTTGCAGCGGGGAACAGCACCCAGCAGGCTCACCAAGCACCTTGAAGGAGGCCAGATGTGGGTATGCTGTGCCTGTGGTCTGTCACATGGTGAGAAAGGGCTGTGTGGGCTTTGAAGTTTGTGCTTTTTCCCAGTCCAGAGGAGCATGGACCTGGAATCTAAGGACCTGGTTCCAAGGCCCATCTCTGACACTCTCTGTTGCCCCAGGGCAAGTCTCATAAAGCTGCCGGCTGGCAATTTTCCTGTCTACGATCCAGAGGGAGGAAGTGGACTTCGTGGTCTCAGCCTCCAGCCTGAGTATATTATGATTCCTTATGAAGAAGGAGGGCATGGGACAAGATAAGAGATCTCACTCCAACAGTTTCCTCCTTTGGGGTCTGGTCTGGGCCTCTGACACCTGATGCCGAGTGGTCCCTCTCTCTGCCCCCCGCCCAGGCATGAATGCTAGGGCTTTGTGGCAGGTAACATAACCTGCCTTGTCTTCTGCACTTAAGTGCTCTTGAGTTTCTCCTCCCCAAAAAGATCAGTTTCTTGCCAATGTCATCACTTTTAGCCAGCGGGGACCTATCAGCAGCTCCATCAGGCACTGGGGGCCCCGGTCCCCCTCGGCTTTAAGTCTGAGCCCTGGGAACACTGAGGAAACTGAATTCTTGAACACCTTCCACTCAAAGAGGCACTGTTCTGCAAAACCGGTGCTGGTCCCTCATTTCAACAGCTTTCGGGTGGGTTTCCCACCCCAGACATCAATGGGGCCCCAAACGACTGTGAATTTGTTGACCTGCCTTCAACCGCCGGCTCAGTTTCAAAGTGTTGGCTGGAATCTCAGCCTGCCCTCATTCCACTGGGGCTCCGCTCCTGGAAGCCGTGGGCTGGATCTCAATTACTGGGAAGGCTTTCTCCGAATGTGGGTTTCTACCCAGTGGCTCCCGGGGAGCCATTTCTTATGGCCTTGGTTCTGGGAACTTCCTGCTCCATCTCTCCTCTCTATGCCAGAGGTTGATGTGAAGAAGCCCCAGATATGCAGTCAGGAGAAACCGGGTGCAGCCCGCCTGCCCTTCTCACTTGCTGCATGACCTTGGACAAGTCACTTCCCCTCTCTGGGTCTCAGTTTTTCCTCTGGGCCAGTAGTGACAGGTCTGCCTTCCTCACAGCACTGCATAAGTGCTGTGAGGGCACCCTCTCTACAAGGAGTGTTCTGGACTTTCCTGCTATGTCCCTTCCTGCAACTGAGAAATTAGCAGGCACAGATCTTTGAAAACCAGCACAGTCTTTGTAATTACAAATGTGCACACATCCCACTGAGCATCATTTTCAAAAGGCATATTAAGCAGCAGAGCCCACAGGGGGGACCCATGTAAACAGGCTTCCTTAGATCCCGGCAAAAAGATGCAGTTGTCCCCATGTCACCAGCCGTGCCGCTCTCCAGTCCCCACCGCTGCAGTCCTCGCAGCTGAGCTTTCATCTCCAGTCAACCATCTTGGTGAGGGGTGATGTTGGGGTGCTGCAAAGTCAGGGCTGCTCTGAACCCACTTGGGGACTTCAAGACCCAGATCCCATGTCACCTGGGGCTTGGGGCTTCCTTGGCCCCTGCCCCCAGAAAATCTCCCACAGTCACACGGTGCCTCTCCTCAGGACTGCACGTCTGCCACTTAGCATCACATTTGCACGTTCATGTCTGTGTCCTTGAGGGCAGGGCAAGGAAAGGAGGCTGTACTTCACCTGGGAGCGGTTAATGGGGGCGCCTCCCCAATGTGTCTGATTAATGCTGTCTCCCTCATGGTGTCCAGCATACTGTTGGCATTCAGTAAATTTTGAATGGGGAGAGAAGGGAGGGAGGGAGAGGAGAAGGAGAGGAGGGAGGGAAGGAGGGGGGGATGGAGAGAGGAAGGGGCAGGGAGCGGAGAGGAGAGAGTGGGAGGGAAGGAGGGAGAGAGAGAGACAGACGCCCTTAAAGCCGCATCATGTCCTGCATTTATGCCATCTCATTTTGCTCATAGGAATGTTGTCTCTGCTTCACCAGGTAGGACCTTGAAGCTCCGTGACTTTAAGCAACTGGCCGAAGCCGCGCCCCTAGTTGTGATGCTGGGATTTGCCCCCTCCAAAGCCCTTGCTGATCCCCCTGTACTGGACTCAAGCTGTCCAGTGCACCAATGAGGATGGTGAGGTCGCGAGGGGTAAAAAGTCTCGGCCAATGAAGTGAGGGGTCACGTGTCAATTGGACCCAGGTGTCCTGCACTGATAGAGGGACTGAGTCTCCCTGTTTACTGTGGCATCATGGTGGTGGTGGCCGGACCAGGCCCATTTTGCAAGTAAGGACTGTGGGGGCTCACACCATGTTGCCCCACACAGCCCTAGGAGCCATGGGGGTGCAGGACGGGTGGGGTAAACTGTCTTCCAGAGCTGCTGAGCTCAGGCGGGGCAGGTCTCTCCTCCCTGCCATGGGGACATACCCCGTGACCAGCTTCACACGCCAGCTTTTCTGAGCATAGGTGGGGGTCTCGGCGGGGTTGGGGACGCTGCCTGAGACATGGAGGATGCCATTCCAGGCCCAGCATCACCGTCTTCATGCTGTGAGAGCAAGAAAGGGAGGCTGTGATTCACCTTGGGGTGGTTAATGGAAGGCCTCACAGATGCTGGGAGGGTCGAGATGAATTCAGAAACAGGAATATATGTGATTTAGGGAGGGAGGGCATTCAAAGCAGAGATGCGGGAAGACAGCACAGATCACTCACTGACTACAAATGGTTGGATCTGGCAGTAGAGAACGCAGGGAGCTGGGCTGGGGGAGAGGGGAGGGGAGAGGGTGGGAGAGGCTGAGAAGCAGGCAGAGGCTGGATTGTGGCAATCCCTGAGCCAAAAACTTGATCCTGAAGGTGGGAGAGGTATGAGAAGGGCTTAAAGCAGGGAGTGGTGTGGCCAGAGGCAGATTCTAGAGAAATCCCTCTGTGGGCTGGTGGAAGAGGTGACCCCTGTCATTGGAGCTCCCTCTCCAGGCCCTGGGAGCTGAGTCTCAGTTCTGTGGACAAAGAGTGTCTCTCTAAGGAAGCAGTAATTGCAAACTGAACAGCTACACGCTGAGAGGCTCTGGCCCCAAGGCCAGGAGTTCAGCTCTGCTTGGAGGAGTGTGGGAGTCAAACCAGGCAGCAGGGCTGCTCTGTCTTCTCGGAAAGAAGCAGTAGTTAAAATGCAGCCCTGAGACATCAAGGACCCCACGGGTTCTGTTTATTTTTGTACGCTGATAAAATCTTCAGAAAGAGAAGCCAAGCCTCAGGGCAGCTTGCCCACGCCCACCCAGATTGCTGAGGGTGGAGGTGTCGGTGACATTTCAGAAGGGACAGAATGTGAGCCGACCTGAGGAAGTGGGCATCCAGGGCTGGGGGAGATCTGAGCACAACCACACAGCTCGGGGTCCCCAGAACCGTAGCTGCAGCAGGGTTCAACTCCGCCAGCCCGATAAAGAGCACCTACTGTGTGCAAGCAGCTCTTTAAACCACAAGGATGCAGCGCAAGGAGGCAGCAGGGGAGGAAAAGGGGCATCTGCATCTTGTGCTGTTTGGACGGAAAGACCAGCTGAGCCTCGCTTGGGTCAGACTGGGCTTCTCTACACACATTTTACAATAAATACTGCCCCTGAAGTTCCCACTAGAGGACCCCAAACATGAGGTCCCTGGATTCATTTCCAGGTTGCTAAAACAAATGTCACAACATTAACAACAGGAATTTATTGGCTCAGTGGTGTCGGCGGCTAAAAGGCTTGCCTCCTCCTGGGGTAGACAGCTTCTGGCTGGCCAGCATTCTTTGGGGTTCCTTGGCTTTTCCATGACGTGGCAATGCACATGGCAGTGTCTCCTTTCTTTTCTGGGTTCTGCCACTTCTAGCTCCTGATTGCTCCCCGTGGCTTCTCTCTGTGTGGCCTTCTCTATTAGGATTCCAGTAATGGATGAAGACCCAATCCTGACACACTCGGGCCACACCTTAACCAAAGCAACCTCATCAAAAGGTCCTATTTACATTGGGTTCAAAACTACAAGAATGGATTAAGACTAAGAACATGTCGTTTTGGGGTACCTAACTCCAGGTCACAGGAGTCTCCACTCCCCTTTACCCGTATTTTGCTGGAAAAAGATAATCCAAATAATTTAAGGTGCCATGTGTGGTAAATAGCCTCTGAGATGGCCCCTATGAGCCCTGCTTCTTAGTAGCCAACCCCTCGTGCTGTCTCCTCTCACACTATACCAGAGTTGCTCTGTGTGGCCAACAGCATCCTGCAGAAGGGACAATTTGTCTCTCCTAAGGTTCTGCTATAAAAGATATAAAAGACATTTGACTTTCATCTTGGCTGTGTGCTCTCGCTCGCTCTCTCACTCTAACTCTCTCTCTCTCTGGGATCATCTGCTCTGGGGGAAGCAGGCTGCTCTTCCATGAGTGGTCCAAGGACAAGCCCACATGATGAGGAGCAGAAGCCATCTGCCAACAGCCATGTAAGTGAGCTTGGAAGAGGATCTTCCAGCCCAGTCAAGCCTTCAAACAACCAAAGCCTTTGTCAACATCTTGTCTGCAACCCCATGAGAGACCCTGAGCCAGAACCACCTGCTAAGGCATTTCCAGATCGCTAACTCTCAGAAACTATTGTTTTTAGCTGCTAAGTTTGGGGGTAATTTGTTACACATCAATGGCTGACCAAGACACCAACAATGACATTGTAATATCTAGAATGTGAGTTTGGAGCAGGATAGATGTGAGTCTGCATCCACACCGACTTTGTGATCTTGAGCAAGATGCTTAACATCAGTGACTCAACCTTCTCATCCCTCAAATGGGGGTAATAGCAGTGCTTACCCCCAAATGTGGCTGATTTTGCTGATCACGTCAGTTAATGGGTGTGATGCAATTAGCACAGTGCCTAGAATATACTAAGCATTCAATAAACAGTACTGAACACCATCACCATTTTTTCAGCATCTTCTTCCAGTCACAACAAACTATTTGCCATTCTGCAAATAGCTCATTTTCCCAGCTCGGGACTTTGCTGCCCCGCCTACGTGGCTGCTTCCAATGGAATACCTTTCACCTGTCCCTCCACCTGTCACAGCCATCCATCAATGCTTACTCAGGTGTCTTCTCTGCTCTGATGCTTTTCCAGTCCCTTTTAGGCAAAGATAATCCCACCTTCTGGGCTCCCACTGTGCTTTGAAGATTGTCCTGGTTTTTATTTATTACCTTTTATCATCATTCTTCTGGGGCTGTGAGTCCGTGTGTCCTTGGGGGCAGGCACATAGTAGGCACTCAGAAATGGCTCTCTTGGCCTCACATGGGAACACCTTGCAGGAAGGAAGGACAGCCTTGCCGCTCACCCCACTGTGTGCTAGCAGCCTCTGGCATTTCTAATTAATCAGATCCACATTCAGGTTGTTTATTTCCTCTCATTTCTCCTTTCTCCACTACAGACAGAGCTTAGTATTTTATCCAGTTCATTTTTGAATGTTATCTTGCTTTTGCTTTTATTTTATCTCTTTTATTAATTATATCTCCTCTTTCAGCCTTCTCTTTTAAACAAGAGACAGAAAGCATCCCTATCATTGAGACCTTATAACCGAGCATTAATTAAAGGAGTTGGCATAATTTGATTCCTTCAGCTCTGGATCCCATCCTGGCCTGATTAATCCACTCTGGTCAGCAGGGGCCAGATAAGGTAGAGACTCCTCTGCTACCCCCACTCCAAAGCCCGCCCCCAGTGCAGGGAACATGCCCAGTGGTGGTGCCACATCACAAAGTTGCACTCACAGGGCTTCTTACCTCCAAGACAATTCTGCTTCTAAGAGAGGAAGCCTGAGCAGCAAAAGGCACAGCCTCAAGATTGTCCCAGTCTCTGTGTTCCCCAAGAGACCACATGCCCTCTGCAAGCAGGAACGCCAGGAGTTACCCAACTTGAGCTTTAGTCCAGGCACCATCTCTAACTCACATCACCTGGCCTCTCTGATCCTCTGGTCTCTTCATCTGTGTGATAGGATAATAACACCACCCTCATGGAATTCATTCACTCTGTACAAGACCCAGTGTCCAGACAGGGGAAGATATTTCCCTGCTCCCCAGGGGCTCCAGCCTGGAGAGGAGCAAAGCCTGTGACCAGATCCCATGCAATAAAATGGCAATTATATCGACTGAGAGAGAGAAACAGAGCCGAAACAGAGGAGGGACAATTCTCCAAAGCTGGGGACACTCAGGGAAGGCTACTGGAGGAGGGGGCAGAACTGTGAGAAGTCTTGGAGGGTGAGGAAGAGAAAGCCAAGGGAGGGGTGATGAAGGCAGCCTGGGCTTCAGGATGAGAATCGGGGCGTATTTGGGTGTATGCATCCTACTGCAGTGTGCACAGCAGGGCCAGGGGACGGGGCCACTTGCACTTTGGTTTTTCAGGTAAAGCATTGGTCAGGGAGCGCTGAGAGGGAACTGGGGAGCTGAGTATGACCAGCACATGCGGGACAAAGACAATATTATACAGCAGTGCTTTGTGAGCCCCGAAGACCTGGCCCAAATGTGAGGGACAATCATTGTCCAAGAAGAGAAGCATCCATGGAAACGTTTCCACTTTCCTTTCCGGCTGCCGTAACTCATTCTTACAAAAAAAAAAAATGCCGAAACCAATGTCCTGTCCATGCACGTGTGTGTTTGTGTGTGCATGTGTGTGTTTAAATGATTATTCTTTCTTCAGATTTGGAGAGTACAATCAAGTATGTGTGTGCTCAGTTGTCGTGTAATCAGATGATTAGTGATTTTCTTTTTAATTTTCCTTTCTTCATCCAGTTGTTTCTACTGATTTTGTGTTTCAGGGTAATAAATGCTGCTTCCCCATGTTTTCAGGAATAAATCGGGAAGTGCTCAGTGAATTCTATTATCCAAGAAACAAACTCACTTCTGCCTCCATACGGTCCTGCAATGCAATCACCTGTCGCTGGAGATGAGAAAGAAAATTGCTGTTTTTCTTTTGCTTTTCTCTCAACTGGTGGTATTTGAGAAAATTAAGTATGTTGGGCTTGATATTCAGGGCTGAGATCCTCAGCAGGAGGTGGGGACTGGAATGGGAGAATGATGGCTAATTATAGAGGCAAATATTTCAGCGCACACTTCTCTGGCCCCACGAATGTCTTTGTAGATGAAATAATATATTTCGTTTTGACCCTACCTTAAATATTTCCATTAAGATGAGCCTTGGAGCACTCTAAATAGTCCTCACTTATCACCCCTGGGGAAACTTCACTTTTCTAGGTGGGAGTGTGGAAGCAGGCAGGCGCAGCCAGTAGTTCAGCGTCCTTAGCCTCAGTCTGGCCTTGCACAGGGTCTGACCTTGGCATAGATCCCAGCTGTAGGGTGGCGGAAGGAACACTGCTCTAGGAAGCAGATGGACTGAGTTTGAACCTCAACTCTGCTGTTGACTAGCTGGGTGATTTTAGACAATTTCCTTAAATCTTCTGAACCTTAGTTTACTTGTTTTATTAAATAGGTATTACAATGTCCACTCCACTGGAATATCATGATGAGTAAAAAGAAAAAAAGAAAACTGACACATGTGAAGTACCAAGATATGCCCAATATATGGGGCTGCCACATAGAGTTGTACGGTTTCTGCACGGCACAAAGATGCCGAGCCAAGGGGTATGTGTGCAGGCCTCCAGCCTTGCTTTGCTAACATCCTGGTTAGACATCAGTGGTCCTTCTAGAAAATTTCACCTACCCGAGCAAAGCCTTCTGCACAATTCATCCCCCACAGACAGAACCTCTTTGCACTTTACACAAAGGGAGAGGAGGTCACTAAGCACAAGGAAGTAAAGCCCCACTCCACGGCACTGATTCTACCCCACCATCTTTCTGCCAAAGACCACCCAGTACAAAGGCAGACACTGCACCATGTCCTGAAGCAGCCCAGTCCACCTTTAAATGTCCCTGTTAAAAAGTATATTCTTACGTTCAAGCTGAAATCTGCCCCATGTAACTTCTCCCTGGTGGTCAAGGGCTCTTTGGGGCCCTAAAGAGCAAATGAATCAGTAAACATCATGGGCTCCTTGGACTAATTTAGCATATTAAATTAGGCTAGATTTGGTTGAGTTATGCTGCAGAAAAGAAAATCTCTATGACTTAACACAACAAAAATTTCTTTCTTTCTCATATTTGGGGGGCAGGGGGAGGTGGAGAGAGAAAGGGGCACTTATCCAGGCACCCAGATCCCAGACTGTGAGGGCTTCACCATCTGGAACACTCATCATTCATGGTAAAAGCAAAGGGAGACTGTAGGACCCTAGCAGGCTTTTTGCCACTGCAGCTGAAAGTCACAAGTTTCATTTCAGCCCAGATTTCGTTGACCTGTCACATGACCCTGCCCAACTGCAAAGGAGCCGAAAATGTGGGGGAGTGGTCGGGTGATCCAGTGAGCACCCCTGGCTCTGTGGCTTTCAGAAATCAGGGCTGATTCTGTTGGGGCGGTAGTCCAGGATCTGTCTGCAGACCATGGTGCTGGCCTGGGCCCTGTCCCTGTAGGCTGTGGGCAAGCCCCTTCTCACCTCCAGGGCTCAGCCAGCCCATCCACACACTGCAAATGCGAATTACCACGCTGGCTAAAGACAAGGGATGGGGCTTTGGTGTGTCACAACTGGTGGTTCTACAACACGTGCCTCCGTGGGCTTGAGGCCTTTGAAAGCACAGCTGGGAAAGACCCCAAAGAGCATGGGGTAGTGAAGGACACATGAGAAAGACAGGTCTGTCCAAGAAGCCAGAGAACCTTTGCAAATGTCTGGCCCTTGATCCCGCTGAGCAAATTACGACTGCAGAGAGTCAAGAGGGGCATTTCCATCCCTATTTCATTGGAATCTGTGACGCCCACAAATTTCCCCTGCTTTTAATAGCACCTGGGGTGGGTGAGAAGGCCTGGTCTGCAGCCACAGACAGAATTTTTGTCTCCAGGGGTGTCCAACCTGCCTCCGTCAGAGGATTACTGTAACTTTTTAATTAAGGCAAAGTTTGTAGGGAGCTTGGCCTTTTGATGTGGCAGCTGTAGCTGGAAAACATGCCTACGTTTAAGACTTTCCTGCCTGCCGATGGCTCAGGAGCCCGCCACCCACATTCAGAGCCCACACCCCATAAACAGCACCAGATCATATTTCTTTAGGGCAGGGTGTGTGTGAGAGAGTGGTCCGGACCACCGTGGCGTGGCAGGACCACCTTTGGCAAAAGTCTCAAAGGGACTGGACCACTCCTATCTCCCCCAAGGATGGGGGTAGTGCTTTGAGATGGCAGAGGGGTGGGTATGATGACTTCTGGTGACTCATGGCAAATGCTTTTATTCTTGGCCTTGATGTTCTCCAACACCCAGGCAAGAATGGAGCAGGGAGGAAGATGGGGCCACAAAGGATGTTGCAGCAGCAGCATCAGAGCTAGACAGAGGGAAGCACAGGGACCCATCTCAGTCATCTTTTTATCCCAGAGTCCTGCTTGGAGTAGGCATGCCCTGAGGAGTTAACAGAACTGGAAAGTGTATCTTTGGGGAGAACTATGGATAAAATGAATCTGTGCACTATGCTCTATTTTTATTCAACATATAGTTATTGAGGCTCGACTATGTACTAGGAATTTGTCCCAGGCACTGAGGATTCAGCAGTAAACAATAACCCTTGCCCTCTGATAGCTTAAGTTCTGGGGGATCTGAAGTCGATGAATGCCACTGGGATTGATTAATCCAAGTCACACTGTCAACCAGTGGAGAAGCTGAGACAAGCACTTGGGTCTGCTGTGTTTCTCAATCTTTCCCATTGAGACACCTCTAACAGGATGTCTGGGGTCTAGCCCAAAGCTGCCAGCTGCAAGTCTGAGATTTCTTTGACATTTCAACACTTCACTTTAAAAATTCAAGCAAATGTTGAATTCTCCACCATATTATATCCATGTCAGTTTTATTGCAGATTAATGGTATAAGTTACTTAATATCTGGGGAAAATAAAAGGTTTCCACCATGTTTATCGTGCATCTGTGCATCTCTTGGCTCACAAATGTGCACCTGGAGGGGCCACAGCTGGGGAAGCACAGTTCCAGCTCACACAGACTAGGCCTAGGGCCAGGTTTCCCTTTATTTTGTTTGTAAAATGAGTTCCACACCCCAAGCAAGGTCAAACACAAATGACAAACTGGGAAAAAATATTTGCAAACTATATGGGCTTGACTTCCCAAATAAATATCCTACAAATCAACGAGAACAAAAAAAAAAAAACAACAGCTCAATACCCTATATACCTATTTATATACAAAGATACACAAATGGCTGTTAAACATATGAAACTGTGCTTAATCTAATTCTATAAGAAGAGAAATGCATGTTTAAATTATGCTGAGGTACTAATTTTCACCTATCATATTGGCAAAATTCAAATTTTGGTTGATACACTGTATTGGTGAGAGTGTGGGGGAAACAGTCAAGTTCATTTGTTGCTGCTGGGGGTGAAGAATGAATGGCACAGGCCCCGTGGAGGGCAACTTGGCAATGTTATAGACAAAGTACATCCAGAAATGAGGTTCTCTTATTGGATCAACTGCTTTGCTTTGAGCATCATTTATATATTCAGCACCAGCTAGAAACCCTATGGAAATAATGAGGTATATGCACAGTGCCTGCCCCAAGGAACTCGAGACCCTACTTAGAGGAAACAGAGACAAGACATGGCAAAACTAACAGTATTTTTATATTTCTAGTTTATCAAGAACTTCCAAACGTGATAGGTGATGGAGCATTGGAGCAACCCTGCTAGTTAAGTATTTTTATTTCCATTTTCCAGGCCAGAGAGCTGAAGCAATGAGTAATTTGGCCAAGGTCACATATCAAGATAACCCTGGAGCTGAGATGAAGTGGCAGGGATTCCCATGTGCTTTCCACTGGGGCCAGGCAGCCTGCCCAAAGGACAGCCTGGTCACTAACAGCTGATGGGTCTAGGGAGAGTTGAAGGACCAGTATAGGGGCAGGTCACTGGCAATAAAGCCTAAAGGTTAAGAGATGGCATTGCATCACTCTTACCTGGTTTTGAAGCCCAGTTCTATTACTTGACACCTGTGTGACCCCAAGTAAGTGACAAAACCTCTCTGAGCCCAAGAATTTTCCTCCATAAAGTGCAGGTAATAAGGGTTTTGTGGGGCTTAATTAAGATAATGTCTTAAGAGCCCTTAGCCCATTGCCTGCCACATAGTTTAGACACAATACATAATGCAGATGATGATCGTGATGAAGGTGATGATGATGGCAATGATGATGACGACAATGGTTAAGAAGTTGCTGGTGGTGGTAGTGGTGGTGATGACAGCCTTTATGAGAGAAGGGTGTGGGACCTGATCCCTGAAGGATGGGTGGAGTCTAGGTTTGTGTGTATATGCACATCCGTGTAAATCAGGAAAGAAAGGACCTCCTCTGAGGTTGGGTCCTTGATGTTCAAATACAATCCAAACAATGGTGGGCAGACCCAGCAATGTTTCTGAGAAGATAGTAGCTGTGCATTCATATGGCTAAGGAATCACTGGGTATCAGATCTGGGTGACTGAGGCCCCCCACTTTTCACAGATGGGTAATGTGGCTCGTTCAAGTTCACACGGCCTGCCAGGATGGGCCAAGGTGGAGAGGACCCCCTCCCAGTCTGCAGTCCCCTTCCCCCAGCTTCTGCCAGAGCCCACGGAGTGCACACGAGGACCCTGGATTCACAGAGGGGGCTGCAGTCACTCCCGAGGCTGGAGTACCCGCTCGGTGTTTCGGAAACTCATTCCCTTTTCCTCTCCAGTCTCCTGAAGCCCAACAATTGAGCCATTTACAAGGGAAATCACATTGTTGGGAGAAAGGAGAAAATATTTCTTCAACATAATGGAATTCAGGAGGTTTCTGGTCAAGTCCCGAGACTCACACTTCATATCGAAACCTCTGTCTAGAGGTGAACGTTGAACTCCCACAATGATCCCTGAAAACTTTTCCCCTGCACGGCCCAGCTGCCAAAACGACTCCCCAAGTCAGCCCTGCCTGTGAAAACACAATAAAACCTTATACAATCGGGAAAGTATTCAAGGCTCATAATAAATAATTGCCCTGTAACCGGTGGATTGGGTCCCCCTGTGCACCCTCAATGGGCCCTTTTTCTTTAACAGAACAAATAAAAGGAACAGATGCAGGGGCTCGCCTGCCAACACTGCCGTGGCCCCGCCGTGGCCTCTCATCAGACCTGAGGAAGCAACATTCCCACATGAAGGGGTACGCAAGGGAGCAGGGAAGCCTCGGGCAGGGCCGCGGGGCAGCACCTGTCCCCCAAAGCTGCTCTGGGCCCCCATGGAGACACCTTCCTGGGTTCTCCTGGCCTGTCTTCCTCACTTGGAGGCTGTCCACAGAAGAATCACCATGTCCGAGTGGAACTCGCAGAATTCCACAACAGGTGGACCTTCCTCCCAAGTTCTCTCTTTTCCTCCTGGCTGGCACTACCACCTTTGCTTTCTTTTATCTCTGTCCCGTTTTAATACACAAATGCCAAATACTGTGTTCCTTGAAAAACAGGAAACTAAAGGCCACAGTCTCAGGCGTCTGTATATGCTTTTTCAAGATCGTGGCTGCCCTTGAAGCAGGTATGGCTCTGCTTCAATTCTCCAGGTGTTTAGCGCAGTCTCAGCTGTGCATGGTTCCTCCTGAATGGAGCCACATGAGAGTGAGCCTGGGGCACTTCTCACACAGCCGCTCCTGGCCTGCGAGGGGGGCAGGGGGCAGCTCTTGGATTTGTCCACCCAGCACACAGGCCCCCTTCTGCTCAAAGCACTTCAGTTATGCTCTCCAAGACTTTCCCTTGCTCCTTGCATGCCAGTTTGGAGATGCCCTGACCTTTTCTGGCCAAAGAGTGGGTGCAGGCCTCAAACCAGCCAACTGGGTCCTCTCCCAGGAATTTACACACCCTTGCTAATGACAAAAAAGCAGAAACGTGAAAAGTGCTGACCTGCAGTGGCACTTGGAGGAGACCGCCCTTGGTTTTTACTTGCTACGTGTAGCAGCTGCCCCTGTTCCTGCCCCATATGAGATCTGGTGCATCAGCGCTTGCTTCTCTTCTGCCTACTAACCCATCTGCCTCCAATAAATTCACTTTTATACTTGAGGTAGACAGCACTGGTTTCTGTAACTTAGACCCCAAACACCCTAAACCAGGGTTTCTCAACCTTGGCCCTGCTGACACTTTGGACTGCACAGCTCTTTGCCCCGGGCATCTCACTGGGAACCAGCGTGGCAGGCAGCCCCTGAATGGTGGGTCTCCTTGAGCCCATGTGGCCACCTAAGCTTCTAGACCAGGGTTTCTCAACCTTGGCACTATCAATATTTTGACTGGAAAGTCTTTTTGTGGAGACTGACCTGTGCACTTACGATGTTTATCAACATCCCTGGCCTCTACCCACTAAAGGCCAGTTGCAGCCCCCTGGTTGTAACAACCCAAATGTCTCCAGACATTGCCAAATATCCCCTGGGGGATAAAATTGACCCCTGGGAACGAAACCACTGCCCTAAACTGATGTGGGGTTGAGTCTGTTGGTAAGGTTTTGAGTCGGAAGCCTGAAAGTCTGGGACCCTGTCTCACCTCTACCCCTTCCTCCACCTTGTCTCAGCCCTCAGAGCCTCATAGCTGGGCCCGCCTTCCTCCCAGGACCAAACCAGAGCACCAGCGGGAACAAGCTTGGAGAAATCCAAAGGGCTGCACAAAGATGACTTTGGAAGATCTGTTACCCCACCACAGTGAGTCTTTACTTGTCAAAGAAGTTAAAACCTGCTTCTTGGCCAGCTGAGCCAATTTGGTGATAACTAAGGAAAGTGAATGACTAGCCAAGCTACTGGAGTCTGTCTGTAGTATTGACATTTCACTTATCATATTGGTGGCATTCTACAGACAACAGAGAAATTGTTCTTGCAGAGACAAGCCCGTCTTTCTTCCATGAAGTGCTCTTTCTGCTATAATGGCCAGCATTTGGGGAGGGAGGCGAAACAAGGTGAAATTATAAACCTCAGAGATATGAAGGCCCCGAAGCTGCCCTTTCAGACAAAGCAAAGCTGCAACCCTTTCTCACACTCAAATTGAAACCTCTTTGAGCTTTGATAAAACACCAACTGATGTTTTGTTCGCCCCTTCTCAGGCAGGGGTTGCCGACCTTGGCGCTTTCTGGGTCCACTTGAGCCTGGGTCCACCAAGGACAGCTTTACCTGGCCAGTTCCAAACAGGTAAAGCTTAGAACCCTGACCTTTGACCTCCATGCTTTAACAACGCTCAGATAGCAGCTCAGGCTAAAGGGGGTGGGACGATATTCAGTTTGGGGTCACACAGAAAGCACTGGGCTGGGAGACAAGAGACCAGAGACCAGGTCCCAGGTCCATCACTAACAGCCAAAGCTTGGGAATACATTTTCTGCATCCTGGGCTTCAGTTTCCCCATCTACAAGGTGGTGTTGGAATAGATCAGTGAGTCCTTCTCTTATTTCGGTTTCTCTTTGTTAATCCGAAGCCATGCCAATGCCCAGGAATACGCACTTGTGCACACTCAGAGAGACTCAGCATTTCATAAAACATGTAAGGGTTCAAGGGGCCCTTGAAATCCCCGGATTCCAGAGTAAGGCTGCATGGGCCACACAGTCCTTAAAGAGCTTCCCCTTGCTTGGCCGGTGCTTTGATTGATAGCCCAAGTCCATCAGTTAGCTTCAGGCTACAGCACACAGGATGTGGATTTAAAAACCAAACACATCTGGTTTGGGATTCCAGCTCCTCTCTTATTAGCTCTGTGAGACCGAGCAAGTTTTCTAACCTTTCTAAGCCTCATTTTCTTTGGTTATAAAACAGTGAGATAGTATTCATCCACAGTTAGTTTAAAGCATTAAATTTCATAATGTGTGTACCCACCTGACACCTAGAAAATACTTCATTCAATTTTGCTTCCCTCCCCCTTTCCCTCTTCCTCTCTTGATACCTTATTGGTATTAGGTTCCTCTTAAAACAGGAGCGTGAAAGCATTAGATTATTCTGATATCCAGGCAGGTCCCGGGGAAGGTGTAATTATGTAATATTGCTCACAGTGAAAAGGACACTAGATGTGGCATCCCAAATGATGAATTCACATTGTAGGAAGTGACTCTGTACAAGCTGTGTGGCATTGGTTAATAGGCCTAACCTCTCTGAGCCCCATCTGTCAACGTGGATAAAAATGCCTCCCTAACAACCACCCATTCAGAGAATTCTTTCTGGATGCCATCCTAAAGTATAGTACTGAGCACTTTACATGTACATCATGTAAGGGCAGGTCCATTGAAAGGATGACATGAATAACCTTCTATTCGGTAGGGCTTTGTAATCAGTGAAGCACCAGGCAGACATTTCATTTTCATCATTATGGGGATGTGAGGGATGGGGTGGGGTGGCTTCAAGGGCTTGTTTTCCATTGTGAAAACAGAAACAGGAAGGACTTTTCCAACCAGAAGGGCCTGTGTGAAGAGCAAGAAATGCCAACAGATAACATTGAAGTTGGTGGGTCAGACCCATGAGTCAAGGGCTGTCCAAAGATAAAAGGTAAGTGCCAGCAGTAAGCTCCTTTCCTGGAGTCTTGGTGAGAAATACAAGAAGGACAGAAAGCAATACAATTTCTTTTCTTGAATGTTGCACATAATATACATCTCTCCTCTCTGAAGGCCTAATTTACCCATTTCTCATTTAGCACTCAATTTAGTGGATGCCACAGCACAAGAGTTAAAGTGCTGGGTGAAATGGTAAATCAGATAATAAAACATCTAGATGATTTATAAATAAGGTTTAAGGAGACTTTGGTAGATAAGGCAGCAAAGAGCTAGTCTAACGAAATCCTCATGCTTCAGAAATCCCCCCCAATATTCCTCTGTCCAACACGCAGACCTTTTTGTATTTATTGAGCTGAGCTGCCAACTCCAACGTGTGCAAATACAGATTTAACAGGCAAACGTGCAGCCAACTCCTGGACTGTAAGTGTTTGAAACAGCAGATCTGTTTGATGAGCAAATAATGCGTGATCAATGAAGACTTGTCAAAATGAAATGAACAGAGAACAGCTGTTTACTGAACATCCACTCTGATGTAGACAGCATGCAGAAGGAAGAACGAGGGAAACACAGTACAGGGGTCAGGAGCCAGCAGAAGGTTTTAGAAGGGTAATGCTGCTATTATTGACCACAGTGAGCTACCTGGGATGTGAGTGGTACAGCCTCTATACAAAGAAGGCCTGCCCTGGGGGTACCCAGTGTCTTATTGCCTTGGAAAAAGAGAGAATCGGGAACTAATCAGAGAGCTAGATCAGGTTTAGCAAAATTTAATGTCTTAAAAAAAAAAAAAAGTTTTATAGTAATTGTCCCATTCCAATTTGGATTTTAGTTGTCAGGGCATCAACTTCCGCCAGTAGATCTGAGTAACCTGGTGTCAAGGATTGGCTCTGATTTGCCTATCTACCTCCTACTGTATCTAACACAGTGGTTTTCAAAGGGTGGTCTGTGGACCCCTGGGGAATCCCAAGACCCTTCCAGGAGGTCCACAAAGTCAAAACGATGTCCATAATGTTACCGAGAAGTCAGTTCCCTTTTGCACTGTTGGTGCAAAAGCAACGGTGGGTGAAATTGCTGGTGCCGTCACACAAATCAAAGCAGTGCCACCAGACTGGACTGGTAGTCATTGTATTCTTCATGGCCACACACGCACAGTAAAAAGAAAAAATTGTTGCACTTAAGAATGTCCTTGACGAAGCAGTAAAATTATTAATTTAATTAAATCTCAAACCTTGACTGCACGTCTTTTGCATCTTTTGTGTGACAATACAGCAAGTATGCATACAGCACTTCTGAAGCAGACTGAAGTACAATGGTTGTCTCAAGGAAAAGCACTTGTGGGAGGTTTAAGCAAATAGCGGCTTTGTTCATGGAACACCGTTTTTCCTTGAAAGAACGACTGACAAATGAAGGTTACTCAGATGTGGGTATTTGGCAGACATTTTCTGGAAAATGAACAAAGTGAGCCTGCCACTTCAAGGAAAATAACTGACAGTATTTGTTGCCAAAGCTAAAAGTCAAGCTTTCACAGGAAAATTAGAATTTTGGAAAACTTGTATCCACCACTGTGAGCTTGACAGTTTTCCAACACTTAAAGAATTCTCTGATGAGATCAATAATAATATACATTAATGTGATTTTTCTGTATTGTATAGTTAAATAAGGCAACATTTGGAAAGTTCTGCATGGTTTGGTGAACCAATATTTTCCAAACAACCAATGCATCATACTCCAAAGTTGTGCATGGGTGAAAGATCCATTCAAACTGCAAGGCATAACAATGGATTTAATGTCACAAAATTAAAAAAGTTAATTGATACAGTTTCAGACTCCACATTGCAGCTAAATTTTAAGAAACAGTCACTTGCGGAGTTTTGGTGTAATATCAAAAAAGAATATCCACAATTATGTGAAAAAGCAGTACTTCTCTCTTTTCCAACTACATATTTGAGTGAAGCTGAATGTTCTTCACATACTGCAACCAAAGCAACAACATATTACAACAGAATGAATGCAGAAGCAGAAATGGAGAACCCAGCTGCCTTGTCTTAAGCCAAGTATTAAAAAGAGTTGCAAAAAAAAAAGAGAGAGCAGATGCAAATAAATGCAATCAGAAATGGGAAAGGAAATATAACTACCGACCCTGCAGAAATTAAGGAGATAATGAGAAGATACTATGAGCAACTATATGCTAATAAACTAGACAACTTAGATGAAATGGACAACTTCCTAGAAAAGCATAAACAACCCTTCATTAACTCAGGAAGAAATAGATGACCTCAACAAACCAATCACAAGTAAAGAGATTGAGTCAGTCATCAAAAAGCTCCCAAAAAGGAAAAGCCCAGGACCAGATGGTTTCACATGTGAATTCTACCAAGCATTCAAGAACGAATTAGTACCAATCCTGCTCAAACTCTTCAAAAAAATTGAAGGAGAGGGAAAGCTACCTAACTCTTTCTATGAAGCCAACATCACCCTAATACCAAAACCAGACAAAGATACTACAAAAAAAGAAAATTATAGACCAATTTCTTTAATGAATATGGATGCAAAAATCCTCAACAAAATACTCGCAAATCGAATCCAGCAGCACATTAAAAGAATTATATTCCACGACCAGGTGGGATTTATTCCAGGTATGCAAGGCTGGTTCAACACAAGAAAATCAGTTAATGTAATACACCACATCAAAAAATCAAAGCAGAAGAACCACATGATCATCTCGATTGATGCAGAAAAGGCATTTGACAAAATTCAACATCCTTTCCTGATGAAAACACTTCAAAGGATAGGAATAGAAGGGAACTTTTTCAATATGATAAAGGCAATATATGAAAAACCCACAGCTAACATCACACTCAATGGGGAGAGACTGAAAGCTTTTCCTCTAAGATCAGGAATAAGACAGGGATGCCCACTATCACCATTGTTATTCAACATTATGCTGGAAGTTCTAGCTAGAGCAATTAGGCAAGAAAAAGAAATAAAAGGCATCCAAATTGGAGAGGAAGAAGTAAAACTTTCACTGTTTGCAGATGACATGATTCTATATGTAGGAAATCCAGAAAAATCTACAGCAAAGCTACTAGAACTAGTCAATGAATACAGCAAAGTGGCAGGCTACAAGATCAATATGCAAAGATCTGTAGTGTTCCTGTACACAAGTAATGTGCCACAAGAGGAGGAAATCAAGAAAAAAAATCCCATTTACAATAGCAACCAAAAGAGTCAAGTATTTAGGAATAAACTTAACCAAGGACACAAAAGACCTTTACATAGAAAACTATAAGAAACTGCTAAAAGAAGCTGAACAAGACCTGAAAAAATTGAAGAACATACCATGTTCATGGATTGGAAGACTAAATATAGTTAAGATGGCAATTTTACCTAAACTGATTTACAGATTCAATGCAATACCAATTCAAATCCCAACAACTTACTTTACAGAAATAGAAAAACCAATAACTAAATTTATTTGGAAGGGTAAGGTGCCCCGAATAGCCAAAAATATCTTGAGAAAGAGGAATGAAGTGGGAGGTCTCACACTACCTGACTTTGAAGCGTATTACAAAGCTACAGTGCTCAAAACAGCATGGTACTGGCATAAAGACAGATATACTGATCAATGGAATTTAATTGCGTGTTCAGAAGTAGACCCTCGCATCTACGGACAACTGATCTTTGATAAGGCAGTGAAGCTGAAGCAACTGGGAAAGAGCAGCCTGTTCAATAAATGGTGTTTGGAGAATTGGATATCCATTTCCAAAAGAATGAAAGAGGATGTCCACCTCACACCTTATACCAAAATTAACTCAAAGTGGATCAAAGACCTAAACATTAGCACCAAGACCATAAAACTCTTAGAAGAAAATGTAGGACAATATCTTAAAGATCTTGTGATAGGAGGTGGTTTCTTAGACCTCACACACAAGGCACGAGCAACCAAAGAACAAATAGACAAATGGGACCTCCTCAAAATTAAACACTTTTGTACATCAAAGGACTTTGTCAGAAAAGTAAAAAGGCAACCTACACAATGGGAGATGATATTTGGAAACCACGTATCATATAAGGGTTTAATATCCCGAATATATAAAGGAATCCTGCATCTCAATAACAGAAAGACAAACAATCCAATTAAAAAATGGGCAAAAGACATGTACAGACATTTTTCTGAAGAGGAAATACAAATGGCTCAAAAGCATATGAAAAAATGCTCAACTTCACTGGCTATTAAGGAAATGCAAATCAAAACCACAATGAGATATCATCTCACACCTACCAGAATGGCCATTATCCAAAAAACAGAAAATGACAAGTGCTGGAGAGGATGTGGAGAAAGAGGCACACTTATTCATTGTTGGTGGGAATGTAGAATGGTGCAACCACTCTGGAAGACAGTGTGGAGGTTCCTCAGGAAGCTAAATATAGATTTGCCATATGACCCAGCTATTCCATTGCTAGGTATATACTCAGAGGAACTGAAACTTAAGACACAAACAGACATTTGTAAACCGATGTTTATTGCAGCATTATTCACAATTGCCAAGAGATGGAAACAACCCAAATGTCCATCAAAGGACAAGCGGATAAACAAACTGTGGTATATACACATGATGGAATATTATGCAGCTGTAAGACAGAACAAAGACATGGATCATGTAATAATGTGGATGAACCTTGAGGACATTATGTTGAGTGAAGTTAGCCAGAAACAAAAGGACAGATTCTGTATGGTCTCACTAATATGAACAGACATTAATGAACAAACTTTGGGAGTTAAAAGCTGACAACATAGGCGACCAGAAGACAGAAAGAGGGCAGAGATCAGCCATTTGATGCTGAAGGACTACAGAATGTTTAGGATTGATTGCATAGATCCAGAAATAGATAGTATAATACTGTGTGATGGTAGCATGGTATTGTAAGTACACTGAACAAAGATGTCTGTGAGTAAAGCTGAAAGAGGTGGGATAGGAGAATGTATGACACCAGAGGTAAAGATAGATGATAAAGACTGGGACTGTATAACGTGGCAAAAACTGGAGTGGCCATGACTGTTACTAAATATACAAATATAAAAATGTTTTTGCATGTGGGAAAGCAAATGAATGTCAACCATGTAGAAATTTGAAAAGGGGATGGTATTCAGGAAAAAACATAATCAAAGCAAACTGGAGTCTATGGTCAACAGTAACATTGTAATATACCTCCATTAAATGTAACAAAGGCAATATGCCAATGCTAAATGTATATATGAGAGGGGGATATAGGGGAGGAATATGGGATTCTTGGTAGTGGTGTTATTTGCTGTCCTTACTAGTATATTGTATTGTATGACATGTTATTTTTCTTTTTATCATTTTTTTCTTATTGCTAAAAAAAAAAAAACAATTTTTCTTGTAGTAATCAGTATGTTCAAGTGCTGATTGTGGTGATAAATGTACAACTTTATGATGATACCATGAACAACTAACTGATTGTACACTGTGGATAAATGTATGGTATGTGAATATAACTCTATAAAATTATAGGAAAATATATATAGGAGTAAAAGTGTTGGAGAAAACATGGTGAGAGGGATGATGCCTCACCAATATGGACTAACTACAATGTGTAAACTCAGAATTGAATCTTAGAACATAGCCTAACGTGGACATAATAATTGTAATAGTCCCTAGATTGTAAGCTCGTACAGCAGTTACCTCTATCCCTGAATTGTAATGCCTATCTCTAAACTTTAAGATGTTGATCACCTAGCGTATAACCTGATTGGTCTCTGGAACAATGCAAATCTCTGAGACACCTGAAACTCAGAGCTAGAGCTCGGCAGATATGAATGGCAGTATTAGTGCATACAGCCACTGTCAAAAAAAAAAAAAAAAAGCAAGCTGAAAAAGAGCCCAGACTTCAATTAGTGATATGAATGAAGCAGGTCTGGTTAAGACCAGGGCAAGCCAGGCCAAAGGGTAAAGGTTGAAACTGATTGTGTTTTAAAACTTCAACTTCCATATGAGACCAAGGGAATAGATATCTATTTGGTACAGGATCTAAATTTTCTAAACGATACAACTCTACAGTCGATTTGTTCAAACACCACAATTGCATGGAACTTTGAATAGGAAGGGAGATACGGTAGGTTAGTATAGGCTGGAATGAAATAGTGACACGTCCCAGAGTAATTTGGGCAGATAATAAAAAATATATTTACAGCCTCCCCCTCCCCAGCCCCGAGGATCTGGGGGAAGGTGCAGATGTGTTGGACATCCTCACCTGGACTGATGTTGATGTTGTCACAAACATTGGGACTGGCGGTTTGATGTGCTGAGCCCTCGAGCATGGGACTTGCCCTTATGAAGCTCATTACCACAAAGGAGAGTCTAAACTTGCATGTAATGGTGCCTAAGAGTCTCCCCCTGAGTACCTCTTTGTTGCTCAGATGTGGCCCTCTCTCTCTCTAACTGAGCCATCTCAACAGGTGAACTCCCTGCCCTCCCCGCTACGTGGGACCCGACTCCCAGGGGTGTAAATCTCCCTGACAACTCAGAGTATGACTCCGGGGGATGAATGTGGACCCGGCATCGTGGGACTGAGAGTATCTTCTTGACCAAAAGGTGGATGCAAAATGAGACGAAATAGTTTCAGTGGCTGAGAGATTTCAAATGGAGTCGAGAGGTCACTCTGGTGGACATTCTTACGCACTATATAGGTAACACGTCTTAGGTTTTAATGTATTGGAATAGCTAGAAGTAAATACCTGAAACTACCAAACTCCAACCCAGCAGTCTGGACTCCTGAAGACAATTATATAATAACGTAGATTACAAGGGGTGACAGTGTGATTGTGAAGACATTGTGGATCACACCCCCTTTATCTAGTGTATGGATGAGTAGAAAAATGGAGATAAAAACTAAAAGACAAATGGGGTGGGATGGGGGGATGATTTGGGTGTTCTTTTTTCACTTTTATTTTTTATTCTTGTTCTGGTTCTTTCCGATGTAAGGAAAATGTTCAGAGATAGATTGTGGTGATGAACGCATAACTATGTTATCATACTGTGGACAGTGGATTGTATACCATGGATGATTGTATGGTGTATGAATGTATTTCAGTAAAACTGAATTTAATAATAAAAAAAAAAGTTGCAAAACAACTATGTGATTATACTGCAAGCCATTGACTGTACACTTTGGATGGGATGTATGGTTCATAAAAATATCTCAATAAAACTGCTTTTTAAAAAAGAGTTGCAAAAATGTTCAAAAAAATGCCATTCTTCTCACTAATCTTTTTGTTGGAAAATAATTATTTTTCCTAAAAATATTTATGTTAACATGCATTAGGTTTTCATTGCTATTTTTAAATTCATTATTAAATAAGTACACATTTTTCAGAACTAAGTTTTCAATTCAATAGATACAATATACATAAGCAAAAGCTCTTTGGGCTCCTTGATAATTCTTAGGAGTGTAAAGGGGTCCTGAGATCAGAAAATTTGAGACACTCTTATCTAATGCATAGTCTTCAATGAATATTTTTAATAAGTGAATGAATGAATGAGTGTACAAATTAAGGAATGAATGAATGAGGATGTTGCGGGCAAAATATGTATTTCTGAGTGACGAAAGGAAAGGTGTGGGCTGTCCTGGAGGCTTCCAGAGAATCATCCAAGGTCGGATATACAGTGGTTCCTGGCATGAGGATTTCACAGATGAATAAAATTTTCCCAATATGTTGGGGATGGTGTTAGTTTCCTATTGCTTCTGTAACAAATTACCACAAACCTAGTAGCTAATAAATAACAAAAATTTATTCTCTTACATTTCTGGAGGTCAGAAGACCAAAATCAGTTCCCCTGGACTAAAATCAAGGTGTCAGCAGGGCTGGTTGCTTCTGGAGATCCTGAGGGAAGAATCCATTTCCCAGCCTTTTTCAGCTTCTAGTGGCTGCCTACATCCCTTGGCTTGTAGCCTCTCCTTCCATCTTCAAAGCACCTCACTGCAATCCCTGCTGCCATCATCACGTCACCTCCTCCTTTGACTACAATAACTCCTGACTTCCTGGTATAAGGGCCATTGTGATTCTACTGGACACTCCCAGATAATCCAGGATAATCTCCCCATCTCAAGATCCTCAACTTAATCACCCTGCAAAGTCCCTTTTGCCAGATAAATTAACATTCACAGTTTCCAAGGGTTAGGACCTGGACATATTTTGGGGGCCATTATTCAGCTGAACACAGAAACCAACATAAAGAGACCAAATTGTATTTAGTCAAGTAAGGACATTCAGAAAGTGATAACTAACTGCAATTCTATCATCCACATTATTTGATAAAAGCCAAGACAGTTTAACTGGGGAAAAAGGAAGGATATAGTTTTGGTTTAAAGGATAGTCTTTATATTGAATAAATCTTGCTTTATTGAAAGTGTACCTCTTGGTGCTTGTTTTTCCCACTTTGCCAACGTTCGGTGAACACTTTTCCCTGCACCAGACTTTGTAAGCATCAAACTGGAGCAGAGTGGAGTAATTTTTTTTTCTGTAAAAGGCCAGATAGTAAATATTTTAGGTTTTGCAGGTCATACTGCCTCCACCACAGCTACTAATTTTGCCCATGTTCCACAAAAGCGGCCATAGACAATATGCAAACAGATGGGCATAGATGTGTTCCAATAAAACTTTATTTACACAACAGGTGGTGGCTGTATGTGGCCGTGCTTTGACAACCCCTGATCTAGAAGGCTGGGTGGAGGTAAACGGTGGAATGAGGGACAGCGCAGAGGCCCTTCCTGCCTAGTCACCACAGACTCTGGAAGAGCTGAAATTACCAAAATTACCATTTCTCTGGGAAATAGATTAGGGAGAATCTGAGCAAGAATCTGGTTGTTCCCCAGGGGTACACTGAGCCTGTCCTTTCAGGCACTAGAGGAGCATAGGAGTTGTCAAAGTCATTGAACATCCCTTGGAAGGGATGCTTTATATTTAACCACAGCGAGTTTGCTCCCAGCCCACAGCACTGGCATCCAGGAACACAGTTCAGATAAAGAAATGGAAGAAAGGCAGATTAGCTGGCATGTCCACAGTGGCATGGGAGGTAAGTGGCAGAACTGGGTACCAGCACCAGGAGAAGCCCACCTTGCTCTACACTCCAATGTGGGAAATGGGATCTTGGCCTTAATCAGAGGTGCCTTTCAAGGGCCCAATTTCTTGGGTCCCAAATGGGAAACCCCAAATCGACAACCTCCTTTCAGAACAAAAGGACGCATTCTTAGAAAGTGAGTCTGCATTGCCATCTTCGCCCTTCCAGGGTGTCACGATTGCCAGGCAGCCCTCTGCCAGCCCTGGGCATGTGCTCCCCCAGCTGCTGGTGCACCCTTCAGATTAGGGGCATGCACAGATGGCGGCCAAGGCAGGGGAGAAAGAGCCACATCATTTCCGACATGTGAACACCAGAGCTGTGAGCATATGGCCTGGAAGGCTCTCCAGGAATTTCATGGGACATTGCATGTAAGATGATGCTAAGCCATTCAGGAGCCAGATCCAGAGAGAGAAAGGGAGAAATGGCAAAAATATATATGCATATATTTTCCTCTGAAACATTTACAACAAATGCAACAGAGAAGAGTTACTATCTGTCATCTAAGGAGTGCTTTCGAATCATTGAGAAAAAGGTGAAATCCCAAAAGAAAACTGGAAAAATGACAAGAACCAATCATTCATAAAAGAACCACAAATGGCCACACATCACTTAAAATAAAATTTATCTTTGCTGTTAATAAACAAATGCAGATTAAAAGATGACACAGCTTTACTTATGTTTTAAAAGAATAATACTGCTGGTGTAGGCATACTGAGTTGAAAGCTTTGTATACTGCTTGTGGGATGGCAACCGACCCACACCAACTGGAAATCATTCTGGTAATATGTATCAAGAATTATAAAAATATTCGTGTTCTTTAAGATAGTAATCCCACTTTTATGAATATGCACAAAATAAACTAAGGCCATCACCTCCCTCTGACTGAACATCTATCTCTTAATAGTAGAACTCACACGGCTATTAGCATTTTTTGATAGTTCCACAAATCCCTCATTGTGTACCTCAAACTAAAACCTGAATGTTCCTTTTACCCAACGCAGATGATGCTGTAAACTTATATACTTAGAGCTTCCTTCCTATGCACATATAGGTTTGGGGGGGCCCCCAAGCAGAACCCGGCATATATTCTTGGTTAAACAGCCCATTACTCAAGCATTTGCATCCTACACCTGTCACTTAACATGGTCTCAGCTCCTCCCAGCTTAGTGTCAGCTGCAAATGATGTCAGATAGTCAGCCTGCCTCCTGCACCATCATCCACACCCCGAGGAGGCCGTGTAACAGGATGCAGCACTTAGACACCTCCTTCCCTGTTGTTACCGCTCCATTAAACAGCAAACCTGCTACAAATCTGCTTTCTTTAAATAGGATTTGGCCCACATTCCTCTCTCTGGTCCACCTGGTAATCATGAAAGGTCAAGTTGAATGCCTTGCGGATATCTAGCAGTAGGACGATTATACATAGGAGGAGGGAGCAGGGCTCCCCCAAGGGAAATTTCCCCAACTCCACCTGACACCCCAATCCTGGCCTGTCCAAGTCCCCACCCGCCCAGGACAACACTTCCTCTCTCCCTAACTCCAACCTCCTGGCCCTTCGCTCCAGGGCCTTGCTACAGCTTCCTTTGGCCTAATTTTCAGCACACGTTGGCTAACTCGGGCTGCAAGGTGAGTGGAAGGGGATTCAGCCTTGGTGTCCAGAACCAGGAAATGGAGGCCTCGCTTTACCATTGACCTGCATGGCCTTAGACACGCCTCTTAACCTCTCTGATCTAATAATTTCTGACCCGTAAAATGGAAATAATATGCCCTGTTTTCTCCACTTCCAAGAGTGCTTGTAAATCTCGAATGAGACAGTGGATGGGAACATGCCTTGCAAACTGAAGGACTGTACAAGTAAAGGCTAATTTATTAGTGTTTCTACTACTACAAATAACACTTATTCTTGCTATTTGGTGCAGGGGAGAGGGCAAAATTGTGCAAGCATGTTCACTAATGGTATGAGAAATGAAGGAATCCAAACCAAATGGGGACAGCATCCTGAGATTTCCCTGTAGACTACATAAACAAGAGGGGTTGACATCAGAAAAATTATTGCTGCCAGGATTCTGTGACCCTTGAACATGGACACCCTGGGAGCCAGTCTAGTTCCCATTCCTTAAAGACAAGAAATTCTGAGTCCAGAGGTGGGGAAGGACTCGTGGGAGGCCACACGACAAGTAACTGGAAGACCAGTGTCTGTGAACTGCTCTGTGCGGTCATCTGCTCACACAGCACTCATTTGATTAACCCCTTGGAGGTTCAAGGAGATGAAGTGGGAAGCCACCAAAATGGTGATTTTTTAAAATATCCAAATAAAACCCAAAGGAGCAAAGACATCGTTGAAGCTTCTGCCTGCGGCTCATTAATAGTCACTCAAGTGAATTGTCAGAGTCAGGCTTAAGTTGTGAAGGGATGGTTGGGAAGGGTAGCCCCGAGCCCTGTTTGCATTTCTAATGAAACTGCCTTCATCCTCCTCAGCCTGGGAGACCACTGAGTCCACAGTCTTGTTTCTAGATGAGGAGCCTTGGATGCATTCCTTAGCTCTTCTCTTTTCTTACACCACCAGGGATGGGGATCTGTGCTGTTCTCTGGTGACTGTGCCTGGCTCATAGCAGCACTCAAGAAATCATGTTGATGAGTGAATGAATTTGCTGAATGAATCAATGATTTTCCCTAGGTTGGCTGGGCCGGTACTAAGTAGCAGGAGCTTAGAATAAAACTGCTTTCTCCCTTCTGTCTCCTATACTCAAACTCTGGAATCACAGAATGGTCAAGACAAGCAGGCCCCACAGCTCTCACAATGCCCCAATATCAAAGTCGTTTGATTTCCACAGATACTTCTCTCAGCAGCTATGCTCAACGTTTGCCGTCACTCATCAAGCAACAAATATTTGAGTGCTTATTTTATATAAAGCAGGAAGTTAAGTAATACAAAATCTCTGCCCTCCAAATCCCTTTTTGCCTCTAACACTTCAGATTCTCCCCATGGGATTAACAACCTTCCCTTGTGTTCTGGTTTGCCAATGCTGCCGTTTGCAAAACACCAGAGATGGACTGGCTTTTATAAAGGGGGCTTATTTGGTTACACAGTTACAGTCTTAAGACCATAAAGTGTCCAAGGTAAGGCATCAGCAATAGGATATCTTCACTGGAGAAAGGCCATTGGCATCTAGAAAACCTCTGTTAGCTGGGAAGGCCCATGGCTGGTGTCTGCTTGCTCCCAGGTTGTGTTTCAAAACGGCGTTCTCCGAAATGTCTCTGTATCAGCCTCTTGGAGCAAAATCTGGGCTAGTACCTCCAAAGCATCAGCAAAACTCTGCTTTTAATGGCCCTCTTCAAAATGTTTCTGTTAAGTTGCAGCAGCAAGCTCCTTCTGTCTGAGCTCTTATATAAGGCTCTAGTAACTAATCAAGGCCCACGCTGAATGCGCAGGGCCACGCCTCCATGGAAATTATCTAATCAGAGTTATCACCTACAGTTGAGTGGGTCACATCTCCATGGAAACAACCTAATCCAAAGGTTCCAACTTAATCAACACTAATAAGTCTGCCCCCACAAGACTGCATCAAAGAACATGGCTTTTTCTAGGGGATATAATATGTACAAACCAGTACACCTTGTAACATGCCGAGGGGGGTGGTATTTTGACCCAGAAGTTCCATCTGGCCTAAAATGCCAAACCACACGTAGGAACGAGGGTGCAGGTTAGCTTCTCTGCTCAAAGAGCTCTTTCACACATAGCGGGTCTTCTGAGAGGGGGTCGGGATCCGAGTACCAGGATGGTGACATATCCTTCAAGGGTTCAGCCTGGGAACACAGGGCCCCCAGGCCTTGCGAGTGTCCACACAGGTCCATTTAGTTCTCCACAATGGCACAACTCAAACCTCAGGGTCACCTCCTCCCTGTGCCCTAGTTGGGAAACCAAGGTTTAGTTATGAGTGAACTTAAATTTGAAAGAACTTCAGCAAGCCTCATTGTCTTCAACAGGAGGAAACTGATATCCAGTGAGATTAAAGAGCACACCCTGGGTCCCAGCCTAAGGGGTGGCAAATTAGTGATGAGAACGTAGACCTCCAGGCCATCAGCCCATTGCTGTGTCAAATGCCACCTGTACACAGATACTCAACCATTTCAGAGGTAATGTGACGCCCTGTGTTTTCACTCCAGGTTACTTAAGTAACTTCTTTCATTTGTATGACTGAGAAATTGTGCTCTTCAGAAAAAGGATCATGGGACAGCCTTATGATGGAGTATTAGATAGTCAGTAAAAATTGTATTACATGTTCAAGACATGTAACAATATTCATGATGTAACATTAAATCAAAGTAGCAGGAGATCAAATTATATACACACAAAGAATACTTACAAATGTATTGTGTCTGCGTATCCTGTTTCCTCCATTCCAGTGGCATTAATTTTAAGATGCACCATGGGTTAATAGTTTGTAAAAAAGGAAACATTGAATCAACTTTAAGAAGCATCCTCATATCAGCGACATTGAAATATAAAAAATGTGTATCCAAAGAGGAAGGAATTATGACAAAAATTTATGACAAAAATGTGTGTGTGTATGTGTGTGTGTGTGTGTGTGTGTGTGTGTGTGTGTACATAAGAACATAAGACTGGTAAGAAATTCATGAAACATTACATTAATAGTGGTTATCTATCTCTGAGGGGGGAGATTTTTATTTATTTATTCTTTTCGGTATTTTTCACTCTTGTTTCTAATGTGTATATGGTAATTTTATTAAACAGAAAACAATAAACTTTGCAAGTAGAACATTAACAGCAAATGTAAGAAAAATGCACATGATTTTTCAATTCACCCAAAGAATGTAATTTGCTTCTCCAGTCTTGACACAGTTTTAGCACCACTTTATTTTTTTAAATGCTCCCCGCTTCCAAGGTTTCTAAGCAATTTAACATTCCATCTTCCATGAACCATAAAAAGGCTCCCATGATGCCTTTTTCCCTCTCAGACTGACTTCCACTTTGCTGCTTTTTAATGGCATACCCTTGATTTTTGAACCGAAGTCTCTATACACAAGTCAGGTAAAATTTCTTAAAGCTTCTTTAAGATGCCACCCTGCACTGCAAGCAGAGTCCTTTATAAAATATATCACCAGGAAATAATTTAGACTCCAGTGCTGAGAGAATCTTTGCTTTCCTTTGAGAAAATGGTAGGTGTTGATTGTGGATGTAATCAAGGAATGTGTGGGAATGGATATCAAGGGTGTGGGATAAAGTTGGGATCCGGCTGACTTTATTGATATGGACCCACTAAGCAGAGATTCTGGATTCAATGTTGAAGCTTGAAGGGTTAGAAATGGCTCTGTTTGGGTGGTTGGCTGAAGCATGGACTAAAAGGTAGCCTACATTACCTGAAGCTGAAATTCCAGAACTGCCTTGGTATAACGTAAATGAGGGGATCCAAAGGCTTAGAGAGGTTGGAATGCAAAAGTTGATTCATTATGTAAGATTCTGCTCACCCACTCCAGGAATGTCCAGAGGACACACCTTTCACCAGGACTGTGAGGCATAAATTTGTGAGAGCAGTTCCAGCATCCCTGAAGAGCTCTGTAGTCACTCTTTTCTGTAGGTCAGATATGATTATTGGGAATTCTTGCCATTGACCTTGGATCCTTAAACACCATGGGGATGACTGGATTCAGTTGGCAGCAGCCAAGTGGCAGCACTTTATCACCAAAGACAAGGAGGGTGTGGCTACCATAATGGGCAAAACAGTAATTAGAATAGTCTGACTTGCAGAGACCTGTGGTGTTGACAAGTAGATCATGGGGTACCTAGAAGTAAAGTAGATGGGCAGTGAATTAAATTCTTACTTGATCTGTATAAGCAGAAGAGTTCTAAGTCAAGTGAACAAAAGTCTAACTTGGATCACAAAAACAGAGAGTCACAGCTCCTCAATCAATTCCCAGACTTCAGATTGTTTACAGACCCAGAACCCACTGAATGAAGGGAAGGCTGGGTCCCCTTGGGGAAGGACCCTGCTATGCTGTCAAAAATGTATACTGTTAATCTTAGTCCAAGCCTTCCCCAACAGGACCTGTGGCCTTTTACCAGGTTTACACTGTGGTTTTTCCCAGTTTCAGAATGTATAACTGGAATATAAATCTGCAGCAACTGATAGAATCCCCACATTGGTTCCCTGACTTGTGGAGTGCTGGCTATTAGAAAAGGCTAAGTGGAAGCCACCGGAACTTCTGCTATCTAGCAAAATAGTAAACCAAGAGCAATACCACATTCCTGAAGTGATTGCAGAGATTAGTGCCACCAAAAGGGATACAGGATTGGTGGTTCCCACCATGTCCCCATTCAGCTCTCTTCTTTGGCCTATGCAGAAAACAGATGGATTTTGGAGGATGGCAGTGGATTATTGTAAACTTAACCAGGTGGTGACTCTAACTGCAGCTGCTATTCCAGATGTGGTATCATTATTTGAGCCAATCGACACATCCCCTGGTACCCTGTATGCAGCTATTGAACCAGCAAATGCTTTTTTCTCAATACCTATTAGGAAGACAACCAGAAATAGTTTGTTTTTAGCTGGCAAGGTCAGCAATGCACCTTCACTATCATATCTCAGGAATATACCATTTCTCCAGTCCCTAGTCCACAGGGACCTTGATCACCTTTTCCTTCCACAAGATATTACACTGGTCCACTATACTGATAACATGCTGATTGGACCTAAGCAAGATATAGTGTGCTGGTTTGGGTATATTATGTCCCCCAGAAAAACCATATTCTTTAATGCAATCTTGTGGGGGCAGACTGATTAGTCTGTTGATTAGGATGGAACCTCTGACTGAATTATTTCCATGGAGGTGTGGATCCCACCTATTCAGGGTGGGTCTCAATTAAATCACTGGAGTCATAAGAGAGCACACAGACAGAAGGTGCTCAGAGCAGCTGTGAGAGACTTTTAGAGAGATTCTTGGAGTTGCAGACAGAAAGATGTTTGGAGATGCTAAGCTAAGAGCTGGAGCCCAGAGTTTGCCCCAGAGGAGCTAAGAGAGGACCCCCAGACACTTAGAGAGAAACATCCTGGGAGAAAGAAGCAAGGATACACAGGAGCTGAGAGAGAGGAGCTATGACAGATGCACAGAGGCATTTTGGAGAATGCCATTTTGAAACACAATCCAGAAGCAAAGGACAAGTAGACACCAGCCACATGAGTTCCCAGCTGATGGAGGTGTTCCAGACGCCATCAGCCTTTCTTCAGTGAAGGTATCCTCTTGTTGATGCCTAAATTTAGACACTTTCATGGCCTTAGAACTGTAACTTTGTAACCTAATAAATCCGCTTTATAAAAGCCCAACCATTTCTGGTATTTTGCATAATGGCAGCATTAGCAAACCAGAATACATAGGAAATACTCTAGGTTTACCGGTAAGGCATTTGCATGTGAGAGGGTGGGAGACAAATCCAACAAAACTTCCACCTCAATGAAATTTCTAGATATCCAGTGGTGTGAGACATATCAAGATATCTCCTCTAAGGTAAAGGATAAACTGTTGCGTGTGGCCTCTCCTACAAAAAAGAGGCCCAACACCTATCGGCCTCTTAGATTTTGGTGGTAACATAATATTCTTCATTTGGATGTGCTACTCCAGCCTAGTCACCAAGTGACCTGAAATGCTGCTAGTTTTGAGTGGGGACTGGAACAAGAGTAGGCTCTGCAAAAGGTCCAGGCTACTGTGAAAGCTGCTCTGACAACTACATCATTTGGTCCAGCAGATCCAATGGTGCTGCAAGCTTCAGTGGAAAATAGAGATGCTGTTTGTACCCTTTGGCAGATCCCTATAGGGGAATTGCAGCACAGACCTTTAGGATTTTTGGAGCAAAGCCCTGCTATCCTCTGCAGATAACCACTCTCCTTTTGAGAAACAGCTTTTGGCCTGCTACTGGGCCTTAATAGAGAATGAATACTTAACCATGGGCCACCAAGTTACCATGAGATCTGACCTGTCCATCATGAAATGGGTGTTGTCTGACCCACTAAGTCATAAAGTTTGGCATGAACATCAGCACTTCATCATAAAATGGAAGTGGTATATATGAGATCCGGCTTGAGCAGGCCCTAAGGGCACAAATAAGTTACATGTGGGAAGTGGCTCAAATGCCTGCGGCCCCCACTCCTACCACACTGCCTTCTCTTTCCCAGCCCACAGCTATGACCACGTGGGGTTCCCTATGAACAGTTGTCTGAGGAAAACTCAGGCCTGGCTTACAGAAGGTTCTATACACTATACAGTACACTCAAAAGCAGACAGCTGTGATATTACAGCCCCTTTCTGGGACATCCCTGAAGGATGGTGGTTAAGGGATATCCTTCCAGTGGGCAGAACTTCAAGCAGTGCACCTGTTGTTCATTTTTCTTGGAAGGAGAAATGGTAAGAAGTGCATTTATATACTGATTCATGGGCTGGGGCCAATGATTTGGCTGGAGGGTCAGGGACTTGGAAGGAATGTAATTGGAAAATCATTGACAAAGAGGTCTGAGAGACAGGTATGTGGATAGACCTTTCTGAATGGACAAAAAACATGAAGATATTTACAACCCATGTAAATGCCCACCAGAGGGTGACTTCAGCAGAGGAGGATTATAATAATCAAGTGGATAGGATGACCCATTCTACGGATACCAGCCAGCCTCTTTCTCCAGCCTGTCATTGCTCAATGGTCTCATGAACAAAATGATCATGGTGATAGGGTTATGCATGGGCTCAGCAACATGGACTTCCGCTCACCAAGGCCGACCTGGCCACAGCTACTCTGAGTGCCCAGTCTGCCAGCAGCAGAGACCCACACTCAGCCCCCGATATGGCAGCATTCCCCAAGGTGATCAGGCTCATCATGGAAGGGGCAGCATTTTGTTCTTACTCGAATAGACACACATTCCAGATACAGATTTGTCTTCCCTACACACAATGCTTCTGCCAAAACTACCATCCATGGACTTACAGATTCCCCTATCCACTGTCATGGTATTCTACATAGCATTACTTCTAATCAAGGAACCCACTTCATGCAAATGAAGCGTGGGAATAGGCACATGCTCATGGATTTCACTGGTCTTACTGAAGTCCCCATTATCATGAAGCAGCTGGAATCATAGAGTGAAACAACATTTTTTTATTGGTCTTTTGAAGACCATTATGGCACTAACTGGGCGTACTGACCTTGCAGAGCTGGGGCAGTGTTCTCCAGGGGGCGATATATGCTCTGAATCAACACCTCTATAGTGCCAGCATTCATGGTCCAGGAATCAAGGGGTGGAAATGGGAGTGGCACCACTCATTATTTTCCTTAGTGATCCACTAGAAAAACATTTGCTTCCTGTCTTTGTGACCTTAACTTCTGCTGGTCTAGATGCCTTAGTTCCCAAAGGAGGAGTGCTTCCACCGGGAGATACAACGATTCCATTGAACTGGAAGTTAAAACTGCCACCCGGCCACTTTGGGTGGCCCCTGAATCAACAGGCAAAGAAGGGAATTACTGTACTAGCCGGGGTGATGGATCCTAACTATCAAGGGGAAATAGGACTGCTACTACACAATGGTGGTTTGCCTGGAATACAGGGCCTTCTCCCCTATGGCCTCTCTTTTCTACCAAGCCTGGTGATTAAAGTCTATGGAGAACTGCAACTCAATCCAGGCAGGACTACTAATGGCCCAGACCCTCCAGGAAGGAAGGTCTTGGTCACCCCACCAGGCAAAGAACCAGGGCCAGCTGAGGTGCTTGCTGACGATAAAGGGAACATGGAATGGGTAGTGGAAGAAGGTAGTGATAAATATGAGCCATGACCATGTGACCAGTTACAGAAAAAAGGACTATAATGATGATGAGTATATCTGCCTTGTTCTGTTGAGTATGTTTGTATATATACATAAAGCAAAAATCTTTGTTTTCTTCCCTATCTTATCCCCTCATAATATAGCATAAGTAGTGTTGACTTTTTGCCATAGTATTTAAGTTAAAGGATATTAAATTTAAGAGTGACTATCACCCAAGGACTTGCATCTTCTTCTGAGGAAAGGGTTAGTGTGTTTCCAATTGTACGCATGACAGTTTAATTAAGTTAGACAAAAGTATGACTGTTATTGTTTTTATTAAGAGACTAAGTATAGTTTAAGGAGATGTGTATGGGTGCCAAGTTGACAAGGGATGGCCTGTGATGGTTAAGTTCATGGCCTGATTGTTACTGCTGAGGGTATTTTGTGGATTTACATCATTAGTCAGTTGATTGCATCAATGGCTGATTACATCTACAATCAACAAAGGAGACTGATTGCCTTCAGCAATGAGAAACATCTCATACAGTCAGCTGAAGGCCTTAAAAGGAGAACTGATGATTTCTGCAGTCAGAAAAAGTATTTCTATCTCTACTTCACCCAGCCAGCTCCTCCTGGGGAATGACCTTAATCGGAGTTCCCAAATTGCAGGCTCCCTAAGGAATTTGGACTTGCCAATCCCAAGAGTTAGTTGCATGAGCCAACTCTTATAATAAATCTCATATCTATATCTATATCTATATCTACATCTGTACCCCTGTCTATCTATATCTCTAGCTCATGTTGGTTTTGTTTCTCTGGAGAACCCTGGTTAACATAGTATGCTTTGCATTCTTCCTCTAAAAATCACAGATATTAGCAACCATATATATTTTCCCTTTTTCCTACCTGCTAAGCAACTCTGAGTCAAATCTGAAACTCAGCTTTGGTAACTCTGATGTTCTGAAAGGAGGGGTAGTTGTGAGCTTTGTCCCCTTAGTTCTGACTCTTGAAATAAAATATTTGATTTTTGTGTTTTTGTGTTCTTTTGTAAGGAGCCACAAATCGTTTGTGAAAAAGGCAAAGAATAAATAAATACATATAATTATTCTTACTGACACCTTTGCTGATTCAATTTCACTTCTCCCTTTCCATCCACACCCACTGTATCCAATCTATCAATGACTCCTGTTGGTTCTACTCTTAAATACGTCCTACCTCTGTCCACTCCTCATCTCCACTGCCATCCTCCTGATCCAAGCCACCAGCATCCTAAGCTGGAGAGTGACAACAGCCTCCTCACTGGCCTTTCTGCATCTTTTCTTGTCCCTCTTCTGATCCACTTGACCCCCTCAAAGAGTGCCTTTGACCACCAGTAAAAGCAGCCCCCACCCATCCCACTCATGCCCTATCTCATTACCATATTTTACTTCCCTTATAGCACTTCTGATGCCTGAAACAATCTTCATCTGTTTGCTTGTTGGTATTTTTACCTCTCCTCTTCCCCATCCCTCAGAGGAAAGCTCCATTTGTCCCCTGCTGCACCCTGGGTGCCTGGAACTGCCTGGCACATCGAAAATTGTCCATGTTTGTTGAAAACAGTAAGTGCCGGGCTTAACTCCAACATTCTGCCGGGTATTGTTGCTAACACAGGGCCACAACTACCCAGGCATATGTTTGCATTTTCTAGCTATAGACAAATCCTTTTTCTGCAAGTGCCTTCACCTCCCGCTGTGGCACTTGCCCACCTGTGTGCGGTGGGAGAGTTTCATGATCCGCCTGAGTGGGAGGCTGGAATGACAAGTTGGTGAGGGAAGAGAACTAAATGCCGATGAGGAACAGCTAGGAACAATCTGTCAGCAGGATCAGGGTAAATGCCGAAAGGTCCAGAGAGTTCTGCGGCCCCACAAGTTGTCCCAAGGATTAGTCTCGTCCCTTGTGAAGAACTTATTTGCCTGAAATTCAAAAACTATGCTAAAGTTCTTTGTCCTGAAGGAGCAAAATTTCCCAAGACCTCACATGCTCTAAGAAACTTGTTCATGGAAATGAATTTTCTGTAAAGCAGTAAGAAACTATGCCCTCCTTTTCTCTGTCTGGATGCTCCCCTGGGAATCTGATGGTTACGGTCAACTGAGTGGAACTCTTTGGAATTTGTGGGTCAGATTCCTTTTTGCCAAGAAGTCTTCCCGGCTCATCAGCCTGCAGTAACTCCTCTCTGCTTGTCTCTACCTCGGCAGTGAGTTCTCAGTCACCTCAGGGGGACATATATGGAGGAGCTGGGTCCTCCCAGAAATGATTCCACCCAGTTATTTTAGGTTCTGGTGACAATTCCTAATTCCTCTTATATCACCTTTCCTTGGGGCTAGCAATGCAAACTGAGGACAAGACACAGCCCTGGGTAATCTATGGATTTCAAACTCAATATGCAAATCACTCTGGTCTCCCCATATAAGCAACTTTGCCAGAGATTGTTGGGACAGTGCCAGGCCTGGGGGTGCAGGTCCTGCAAAAACCTCCCAACCTTTGGGTCCCACGAGTATCAGCACTCGGAGAAAAGCCAGAGCAGCTGGAAAGGAGGGCAGTGCTGAGAGCAGTCCTGTGAGGGTGTGGAGGAGGTGAGAACTGGGGAGAGGGGCTCCTCTTCATCTTGGTGGTGCCTGGGGCTTGGGAATTTGGACCTCAGATATTTTGATATATGAATCCCAGGCAGCTTCAGAATATACTCAGAGCCCAGTCCCTGCCCACAACTCCTGTGAATCCAAGAAGGGGCCGGATCTCTGGCTTACCGATGATGTTTGGGGCCTCAGTTTTTAGGATGCAAATGAGTAAAGCAGTTGGCTACAAGCAGGAAAGGTGGGGGGTGGGGGAGTGTTAGCAGGATCCTGCACCACCCATCTCAAAGGGCAGTAGCCCCTGTCCCCCAGGGCATTGCTGCCCCGAGAGCATACTGACCCTGGATGCCAGATTCTGGAATTTTCAAGATGATCCAGAAATCCAGATCTTTATGTTAATTCTCTCAAATCTGAATTATTACCAGGGCTTGGTGTAGGTCAATATTATGCAGGCAAATAGCCAAATAAAACATCTCTGCTGGCCGGATTCCACCCATGCTCTGCTCCCCTCCCCCATTCACAGCCTCTGCTTCAGGGGACATTTGCCTTCTGATTTCTGTTCAGCGAGTCTCTGGGTTCACCTTTAAGCCTGAAGTCTGTCCCTGAGCTTCCAAGGTGTGTGTGGAGGTGTGTGTGTGTGACCTCACTGTGCAAGATTTTTAGTTATTTAAGGGGAAAAGGTCTTAGAGGCCATCTAGACTTTCCTTCCCGGTCCCTTCCCTTCCCCTCCTCTTCTCAACCTCATCCATTTTACTGAGGTAACTGGGTGCCTGGAGCATGTGGTCATTTTCCAGAGGTCATGCTGTGAGTTAGGGGCTGAGGCAGAGCTTTCTATCAGTTTCCTCACAGCCCAGGGCTCTTTCCTGATAATGCATTCCTTATAACACAAGTGCCATGAGATGTGCCCTAAAAGGGGGGATTGCTGATGAAATACTTTAGCTAATACTATGTACTGTTTCCCTCCTGGGAATGTCCTGCGCACATCAGTGTATTAAAGGCTCTGACAAATCCTGCAGTAAAGACATTCATTTAACTTCTCTTACTCTTGAACTTCTCAAATGTATTTGATGACTGAACCTCTTTCCCCCTGGAAGGCCTACTAACAACTCATAGAAATAATATCCCATGGAATACAGTTTGGGAAATCCTTCAATGGGGTACACCCACTGTGTACCCCTAGAACAGAGGCTTTCAGGATGATCATGCTGGAATCACCTGGGGAGCTGGTTTAAAACACACTCGCCTTGCCCCATTCCTGACCTTCTGATCAGAATCTCCAAGCTTGAGACTTGGTAACCTGAGTGTTTAACCAACCTCCTCAGATGGTCTTTGGGCAGACTGAACTGCAAGGACGACTGCTTCAAAGCTGTCATGTCCAATTCAGGAGCCACTAGCCACACACAGCTGTTTACTTTTAAAATAATTAAAATTAAATACAATTAAAAATTCCATTCCTCAGTCGCACTTGCCACATTTCAAGTGCTCAATAGCCATAGGTGGCTAGTGGCTGCTGTATTGGACAGGGCAGAGACAGAACATTTCCAACATCCCAGAAAGTTCTGTGGGATAGCGCCACCGGGGGTCCCAGATACCCGTAGGTGTTAGCATTAACGTGAAAGCTGAAGACCAGAAATGTTGCCGAGAAAACACGCATCTCTTTTGGCTGGTACCCCAAGAACTCCCTCTCTCCCATGCCCTCCCTCATCTAATGTGCACAAAAATTCCAGTAGGTTAGTCATAGACAAATTTTGTACCCATTTTACAGTTAAGGAAGTTGAGGCAGGACGGCCCTGCAGCATGACTCCAGGCCACTGCCTGCCTGACAGAGCTTCTACTGACCACACTTGGAGGGCCGTTTGAATCTGGGGTGTAAGATTTCTGTTTCCCTCCCTCTTCCTGAAGGGCCCAGCTGAAATATATGTCATTCACATGTATGAAATATTTAAGCCTCTCCTGAGGAGCCTCGTGTCACTTCTAAATCAATTTATTCTAATCTAATCTTCATCTGCAATGGTTTTCTGGGCCAGTGCCATCAAGGAAACCTCTTGGCAGGTGAGAGAGACTGAAAACACAGAACATTTGTTTTAATGGTTCCTCTACAGCAGGCAGTTTCCAACATGGCAAAGTCGGCACAAATCATGAAATATGACTGGTCCTTGGAAAGGACCCCGATGTGCTCTGAGATCTGTACAGATGGGTGCTCGCCAAACTGCAGGCATAAAGTTGTCAGGAGCCCCTTTAAAACTGTAACAAGCTGGAGGTGAAGTCATGAGGGCGAATGTACCCACCAACAGCAGACGGGAGGCTGGGAGAAATCCTGGCAGGGACGCAAGTTTGGGCCAGTCTTCGGGTTTCTAAGTAGACTTTTAATAGCTCCAGCCATAAAAGGCACGGTTTTCTCCACCACAGGCTGGGCTTCAATATTATTCACCTTTTCCCCATCTCCTTTTATTTTGATAGGAAGGCTCCAAAATGCAGAAACTGGCCTCACATTGCTTTTCCATGAGGCTCAGCTGCAAAACTCCAGAAAAGGTTGGGCCCAGGGCACCGAAGTCCCAGAGTCCTCCTTGGGGATGCAGTGCCCTGTGTGGGATGGACCAAGGAGGGGGGCCGTGGAAGACCTCCCTCGGGACCCAGGAGTCTCTGACCCTGGTCAGAAGGTTTCCCGCCATGCAGAGCTGTCACCTCCTGCCTCGCCATTGCCAACCCCTCCCAGCAGCTCCCACCCCCACCCTGAGTCATACATGACCAGGCAGGAAGGGCGGCCACAGCTCGGCCCCAGAGGCTTGGACTTCAAACCTCCTAGCTCAGCAGAAGTAAATCCAGACTTCTGAATCTGACTTCTCCTCCCCAGGCTGGCCCTGACTTTAAGGAGGGGCATCTCCTGCAGTTCTAACCCCAGAATTCCATGTTGGAATTACCTTGAACGCCACTGAAGTGACTGCATCTCTGACAGTCACTGTTATAGGCTTGGGGACTATCACAAACTGACCACCAGGAACCTGATGCCTCCCCTATCTGACTGGGAATTTAATGGGTGAGAACCCAGGCCATCCTGGTTGTGTGACCTCAGGCAATCACTTACTTCTCTGAGCCTTAATTTGCCAATCTGGAAAGTGGGTATTAAAATAATAATTCCAACCTCATAGGATTATGGTGAGAACTAAATGAGATCATTACATCCAGCACTCCGCACACTGCCTGGCCATTCTGGGTGTCTCTTTGTGGCCCCAGATCTGGTTCTCATCTCCTATCTCAGCACGAGGAGGACAGTCCTGCCCCCTGCAGCCAGTGACTATTGACCGACGAGCAGGGAGCAGAATTGGCCTGTGTCACTCTAATCCAGAGCATGTCAGATCAAGTGTAGGGGGTTTAGTAGTCTCTCATCCCTTCCTTGTGAGCCCTGCAGCCACCTGTTGCCATGGCAGCATCATGAAATGATGGGTCCTTCAACAGCCTGGGTCTCTGAGAGAGAAAATGGAGCAGAGCCCTCTGCCAATCTCTGCAAGACCTGCTATGTGAACCAGAAATAAACCTTTACTGTGTTAAGCCACTGAGACTTGGTTACCCCAGAATAACTCAGTCCATCCTGATGAAGTCTTCCACCCCCAAATCAGTACCAGGACTGCAGTCTCCATTCTGCATTTTGGACATGGGTCTTGGATGCCCTGCACCTTCCCCCTCCCCGACTCTCTGCTCCCAGGAGGTCAGTGAGCTGCTGACCCTCCTTCTCTGCCACCCCTCGCTGCTGGCCCACGTAGCTGAAGTCTGAGCAGGCTTGGGCCCGGACCAGGGTGAGTGGCAGCAGAAAAGCCAGAGAGGGAGAGAGCTGCCTGGATCTCCACACGGACCTGCCTCCTTGGGGGCCGACGCACTCCACATTGACTCCAAACCTACAGCTGCAAGAGGGGTCCTGGCACAGGTCGGCTGCAGCTGCTGCTCCCCCGTCCCACCCACCCATGGCTCTACAGTCCCAAAGTAGAAAACGCAGAAAAGGTCACACTCACATTTCATTTCCTCTGAATCAGGCAAGATTTCCACTGCTCCAATGGGAGCTGGGAAGCTAAAACAGGCAGAATTTCCCCCAGGGTTGTACAAAGTTGGATCTGCAGGGACCATCTACACCACTCCATTTACAGAGTGGGAAACTGAGGCTGGGAGAGAGGGTGGTACTTCCCCAGTCATACAGTGAGGCAGGGACAGCTGTGCTGAGACCAGAATTCTGTTGTTGCTATAAGCACTGAGTACAACTGTCATCAAATTTCAAACTCAAATTTGATTTTTCTGTACTCTGAGGTCAGCTTAGCCACAGCTAAATGATTTGGCCGAGGAGGTAGCTTCTGCTGGCCAGGGGCATGAGGGCCGAAGGCTCCGGGAGTCCATCTGCCTGGCTGGGTAGCCAGTAGGGCCTGAGCTTCACACGTGCCCAGAAGTGAGACCTAACAATTCGTCCTGCAGCCTCATCTCCCAGGGGTCTCCACCCAGCCTCTGACCCCAGCAAAGAAACCAGAGACTCCAAGAACCAGACTGGCAGCAGGAAGGGGCCTTGAAAGCTATGAAAGATAACCACCACTCAGGGCTCTGGTCCTCTCCACGGCATTCTCACCCACAGGTCCCCAAGTCCCTGCCTAGAGCCCCACTCTGATGGGCAGCTCGCCACCTTCCGCACGGCCATTCCTTCTTGGAGATCCCCATCAGGCAGAGGGAAGCTGTCCTCTCTGCTCCAGATCTGCCCTGTGGGGCCACACTGAGCCCCTCCACCACTTTTCTAGAATGGGAAGCCAGCTGGACTCTTACCCCTCTCCCATACAAACAGCCCCAGGCTATCAGCCACACCCATGGAGCGTGGTGTCCTACCCCTCACCGGCCAGGTCTCTCTCCTAGCACCCTTGCTGCCCAAAGTGTGCTCCAGCTGCATGGACATCACCTGGGACCCTGTAGATGATCAGACCCACCCCAGGCCTATTGAACCAGAATCTGCATTTTAATTTCCTGGGCTCTTTAAGTTTGAGAAACTCTGGCCTAGACACAGCTCACATTGGCCACATACCTTTTAGGGTTCAGGACCCAGAACTTGGCTCCCTCCCAAGTATGCAGGACAGGACTCCCACCTCCCTTTCTGGAAACTACCTCTTTTCATGTGATCTGGGAGGCCTGAGGCTTCTAAGGCTGCAGGATCCTGATAATGCAAAGGACCTTGGGTCCACTAGGATCCCTGAGTCTCCTTCACAGGAGGAGCATCTCTCCATCTTGGGTGCAGAGTCAGGTGTGGATTCAGGTACAGAAACTTACATTTGGTTCAATTATGCATCATTGTTTCTTCAGCTGTTTCTGGTTGACTATTTAATCCACCAACCTTCAATCCTGTCTGCACACAAAAATCACCTTGTGAGCTTTGAAAAACTCAGATGCCAAGACCCCATCCTGGACAAATTGAATAGATACTCTGGAGAGTGTTGTGATGTCAGGTGTCATTCTTTATGCTCCCCAGGCAATTCGAATACACAGTCAGTATGGAGGGCCGCTGGTTTAACACATCTTTTATGGAATGGATTTTTTTTTTACTCAACCTGCCAGCTCAGGGGTCCACTGGTGTGGAGTACTCACACAGTGGTGTGACGCTGGGTTCTTGGGGGATGTATCTGTTAGCTATTTCTCTAATATTGCTGTGTAACAAAGAACCCCAAAATCTCAGTGCCTACAACAATAAGCACTCATTTGGATCACACATCTGTGGGTCACTTGGGATGGCTCTTCCTGTCTGTGTGCTGCCTCGTCAAGATGTGGTGTCTTGGTGGCTCTTTTCAAACTGTGGAGCTGTGTTGGCAGTGCTTTTCACTGTGGCCATGCGAGTAGGGTGTCAACTCATCCCAGTTTGCCCAGGACTTTCCTAGTTTTAGCACTAAAAACCCTCAATCCCTGAAGACTCCTCAGTCCTAGGAAAACTTTTATAGTTGGATACACTCTCTTTGGGTCAGCTCTGCTCCCTATGTCTGTCATCCTTCTTGGACCAGCAGACTAGCCAGGATGTATACTTTTTATGGCATTAGCAGAGGTTCAGGAAAGCAAGTAGAAAATGAGAGATCTAGGCTTGACTGGCACACTGTCACTTTCTGTCACACGTCAGCTTTGTTAGCCATCTTGACCAGAAGTGTCCAGTCCCAATTTAAATTCCACCCTGTTAGATTTAGCCTTACTCCAGGCTGTCCAGATCTTTCTGGATCTCTATTCAGGCATCTGTTACATTGGCCAAAGCAAGTTACACAGCTGAGCCCAAAGTTAAGGGGCATGGAAAAATGCCCTGCCCATCATGGGGATGCGGGGAGAGGCAGATAAGCAGGGCTAATCCTTCCATCTACCACAGACATTCTGGCTTCCAACTGTGGGTGACACAACCCCTGCCCAGCTCCTGATTTTTCTTCATGGCTTTTCAGCTCAACCATGTATTCAATTTATTCAATTATTTCTTTTCCTTCTCCTCCATCCCCTCTTCCTCTTTTCCCACCTTCTTCATCAAGCATTTAGAGGCCCCTGGAAAGGGAGGGGCAATTCTCACATCAGCCAAATCAGCCTTCTTGACTGGAAGTCTCCTATGTCAATTCAACTCCAACCTACCAGACATGGCCTTGCCCCAGCCTGACAGGGTCCCTTGGATCCTAATTCACTCTTCATCACACTCCCCGTGGCCTCTAGCTCTGAATCCAGGTCATATTCTTTTGTGTATCATAACCCAGATGTCAGCTAAGGCCTTCTGGCCCTGAATATTTAGGCAAGCATGGCTGGAACCCCCATCTCCAAGTGAGATTCCATGCCCCTTGACTCCTTCCCACTCCCAGCAGCATCCTGAAAGTATCTCCAAATCAACCTGGTGTGGGGAAGTTTCACTCACAACAAACATTTCACAAGTTCAGTATCTTTGCTGACTCCACTGTGGGGAGTGATGGGGTTATCTCACAAACCACACAGTCCACACCACAGGCCAAGCCCCCTTCCTTCCTCTTCCCCACTCTCCTTCCCACAGAGCCTCTCCCTTTGCCTCCTGTTGGGTGAACCTACATTGGGCCCATGGGGATCACAGCTTGTGCCACGAGAGGAATTTGGGGGAATCTATTTTCCCCCATCTCATTACATGTCAATTATTTCTGACCACGGTTTAGGTCCCTGGGCCATATCTTTCCTCAGCCACCCGGCAAGCTTCTGGGCTTGGATCCCAGCTAAGTGCAATAAAACACAAAGAATGAGTAGGCTTTCAAGGGAAAAAAATTTAAAGACCTTCATTGCCTTAAAACATTATATGGGCTGACTCACCCTGCATCCTAAAGGTTGTGGCTGCAGTCTCCACAACATAGGGGTAAAGGACTGTCTTTGCACCCCATCCGGACACTCCCTGGCAGCCCTGCCCACCTATTTGTACTCCCCCACCCCCAAGCAGGCAGCCAGGACTGGGACTCAGAGGCCAGGGGCACAGCGAGAACCCTGGCACCAGCAAATCCAGTATCAAGTCCTTGTTCTGCCACTCAAAGGTGGGGTGTGTGTGGAACCCCACTTTGGGCTGAGCTGATGTTCTGGAAAGTTTATAAAAGAAACAGCATCCGTGAAGATGCCTCCAAAATTGAAAAGCACAGTGCCAACATGAGGAGCTCTTTTTATTCGTTGAGCTTAGGAAATGCCGGCTGATTTCAACCCACGCCTCAGTAAGTCCCTAATTAGGAAGGAGATCCACTGTCATGAAAACCACATGTCTCGCCCCCAAGCCAAATGGAATGGGTCTCTGGATGGGCCCCGCTGGTGGAATATGACAGGGTTGCCTCCCTCCCCTGGCATGGATGACCAAGGAGGGCGGGCGCTGCTGCCCGCTCCCCGGGGCCCTGGGCTTTGAGCACGAAGGGAGCCCTGGCAGCTGCAGGCGAGGGCAGGGAGGCTTGAGCAGCTGAGCCAAGATCAGGCTCAGAGGCCTGGGCTCAACGGAGACATCCAAACACCCGGCCCAGCTGCTGCCGTCCGGTGCCGAGACCCACACAGACAGGCCCACACTGCCAGGCTGGCAGGTGCTCCCCTGCAGCTGCAAGGCCTTCCGGACTCCCAGCCTGCCACCTCCAGCTTGCTCTTCCCTCTAGTCCCTCTGACTGTCTCTCTCTTTGCTTCCCTGCCTCTATCTCCCTCTCCTTTTCCTTCTGTCCCTTTTCTCTCTGTCTGTCTCTCTGTGTCTCTCTTTATTTGTATTTTGCTTTTCCTCTCTGTTTCTTGGTCTCCTCCATCTCTCTGTCACTGGAGTAAAAGGTGGAGAGAGGAAGGGGCAGGGCACAAGAGGAACCCAGTGCAGAGTTGCACAGGGATCCCACTCGAGATGTCCCCAAGAGGGAGGCCTCAGGTATGGAGGGTGCCCGGGCTGTCTTTGGGTCGGGAGCCTGGGAGAGTCTTGTTCAGCCATCGACACTGGGAAAGGGCTGCATTAGGAGCTGGTTTCATTTCTAAGAGAGACCTTCGGGGACCACACAATAGAGCTTCGTTACTAACTTAAGAACAGAAGCTTATTTTAAGGTGGTTTCTATAATGGGGGGAGGGCAGCTGTGAGACAAAAGAGCAGAATATTAGTGAAAGATGAATTAAAAGTTGTGCCTTTGGCCAAATTGACATTATCCCCACCTTGGGGACAGCCCCATCCACAGAGCCTGCCGTGCCATGCCTGCTCCTGCCCAGTCGTTCACCTAGTGCCCCCAGAGCTAGATGGGGCTGATGCTTGCCCAAGGTTGCAGAATGTGCTAGAGCGGAGCCAGGGCTCAACCACTGCCCAGAACCTTTGGTGCTGAGATGCAAGTGGTCAGCAGGCTGTCCACTGCAAGCCGGGGCCACTTCCTGGGCTCCCTTTGGGGGCTGGAGGTGTGTGACCTGCAGGTCAATACTGAGTGTGAGCAGGTAACCTGAATGTCAGCCCCATAGAGGAGGGCTGGGAATCCCAACTGCAGAAACAGAAGCAGAAGCAGGAGCTCATGCTCTCCTGGCTCCCCTCACTGCCAAGCCACTGCCACTCTGAGCTGCACAGCCACCCTGTGAAGACAAGCACCAGGGCTGCACCAGAGACGAGGAAACTGAGGCTCAGAGTGGGCAGCGGGCTAACTAAAGGATGCCTTCAATGGCTCTGGGTCTCTAGTGGAGTCCCCAAGCTCTAAATCTTATGTCTTTTCTCCTTCCTGGGTGACTCATGTGGATATTTGTTCTTGCACATTGTACACATTATGCAGGTATGGACAGTGCGTATATATTTGTAGATATGCACACACTGGCACACACACACATACCACAGTTTTTAAATCCCCACTCACTCTCTGTGCCCTGTGCTGCATGGAAAATTAATATATTGGTGCAGTCAGTAACCCCTTTCATTTGAATCCAAGAAAATAACAGGATCAGTCTCCATCACTGCCATGGCTAAACCCCAGGGCTCTCCCTGGTGTCTTGAGTACGAGTCAAGATGACCCACTTTCTCCAGCTAGTCCCTGTCTCCAGGCTGCTCCGGCTGGGAAACTGTCAGCCTGGGAAAAAAAATCACAGGCTTAGCAGGGCTGGCTCCGGCTTCCAAGGCTGACCCTTCTTGGCTGCCCAGCCTGGCTTTGGGGTCGGGCCCCAGGGTCCTGCCCCAAATGTCAGGGCCTCTTTACCCAGTGTGCCGGCATCCACGGAGATGCCCAAGCACAGACCGAGGGCACTCGTCCCCTCAACAAGCCATTTCCGGCATTCCCAGTACACACCAGGCCCAAGGGACAAGGAGCTTAAAAAGGCACAGGCCTGGCTCATATACAGGTCCCCACTTGGAAGGGAGATGGTTGAGAAAATAAATCCCAACATAAATGGCAGAATGAGCAATGTTCCTGAGCTCAGAGGAGGGAGTAATTAATTCTGCCAGGGAGGGTGAGGGAAGGCTTTTCCGAAATCTCCAGAGTTGAGGCTGGGATGAAATTAGAAGGTGCCCCATCAAGAAGTGAGGAAAGGGCATTCCAGGCCAGCAGGGCAAAGGTATGTCTGTGCAGTGGAAAACTACTCCACAGTAAAAAGGAATGAATGACAAGGCAACAAGAATGAATCTCAAAAACAAAATCCTGAGCCTAAGACCAACACAAATGAACAGAAACTGTATCATACAACTGCATTTATACGAAACTCTAGCAAAGTCAAATCTAATCTCTGTTCTGAGTCCTGAATGTGGTGTTTGCATTTATCCAGGCTCAGCAAATTGTATACCTTTACATGGGTGTGAATTATTACATTTAAATTATACCGTGGTGATATTGAGATAAGAAGGCTACTGAGTCCTCCTTCAGGGCTCTTGTAGACTCAGAACCAGGGAGATATGTGGGGCCCATGGCCACCCAGCAACCCAGAGCCAAGTGCCCCACCCCGGAGGACCCCCAGGGCCCTCCCCAAGCGTGCAAGTCGCTGAGCCCCAGACCATGCCCAGGGCGAGGGTTCTGTCTGACTAAGGGGGCTGGGAACGGAGTTAGACTGTGAAGCAGTGGCTGGCAGAGGGCCCAGGGCATTTACTCCCTGATGTCCATAATGTCCAGTGGCTGCCTGCCCCAGTGGGTCCCCAGGCCGCCTCCACTTCCATGAACCGCCCCCATGAGGGGGCCTTGCGAAAGGAACAATGACTGTCACCTGCTCCGACACAGCTCTCCTTGGCTCCAGGCTCCGGGGTGGCCTCTTAAATAAACTTGGGGCCTTGAGTGTGGCTGGCCTTGGCTCCTGGAAGGCCCCCACAAAGCAGACACAGGCACGGCTGCTCCATTCAACCTTGATTTCTAGAGGTGTAGAGGTCAAAGGTCAGCTTTCTGGCCTGTTCCCTAGCAAAACTCAGAGCATAGCTGCAAGGTTTTTTCCCAGGGCTGGCTTCATACCCCTGGGAGCACTGGCCTTTGGGGATTTGGGGCATCCTTCCCAGGGCTTCCCCCACCTCAAGGAGGGCCACAGTACCCACATTCTCATTGAGCAGTGTTTGACGCCTGGGAGCAGATCCTCCATGATCACATGGGAAGGAAAATGCCAAGAAGAGAGGGGAGAGGGGCAGGGTACCGTGGTGGGCAGTGAGAGCACTGGAAGTAGAACAATGGTCTAAGGTAAGGGCAGTGCCCATGGATGGGCACTCTGGATCTTGCAGCTCCTCTGCTTAAAACTCTTCTCTGCCTGCTCTGCCTACTCTGCCTCCTTACCTGGATGACAGGTGCCACCTGCTCCAGGGTCTGTGGGCAGACTCTGGGCACAGCTGTCCTTCCAGTTCCTCTTGTTTACATTGACTTTGTTCCAAAAACAACTTTCTGTCCCCCCAAAATATACGGCTTTCTTTTCTACCTCCATGCCTTTACCCTGCAGTCCCTCCACAATTTGTCTATCCATTCACCTGTTGATAGACACTTAGGTTGTTTATAGTTTTTTGGTTTTTTCCAATAAAGCAGCCATGTCCATTAGGATACAAGTCTTTGTGTGAACACAGTATTTTTTTTTCTCCTGGGTAAATACCCAGAAGTGTAACTGCTGGTTCATATGGTAAATGAGTGTTTTTAATTCTTTAAGAAACTGCCAAGATGTTTTCCAAAATGGTTGAACCATATTGCATTTCTGCCATCAGTGTATGAGAGTTCCACTTCCCCCACATCCTCACCAACACTTAGTATAATCAGTCTTCTTAATTTTAGTCATTCTAGTGGGTGTGCAGTGACAGCTCATTGTGGTTTTAATTTGCATTTCCTGGATAACTACTGATGTTAAGTGTCTTGTTTCATCCTGATTTGAGTCCTGACTCTGCCACTTTCCAACTCCACCCTCACACAGAGTACTTCACCTCTTTTGCTCTTAATTTCTAGAAAAGCCAAGTACCAATCCCTGCTGTCACCAGCATCAAGCTTCTATAAAGTTAATGTCAGATAATGTATATGTGTATGGAAGTATGCAAAGGGATTTACAAGGTGTAAAACTTGAACTTGCCTCTTCTCCTAGCACCCAGCTCATTTGCCTTTCACTCTACATCAGTTAACTAGTTGCAGCATCCTCCTTTCTAGTTTTCCGGCCTCCAGTCTTCTCTCCATCTCATCTGCCACATGGCAACCAGAATGGGTTATGTAAAGCATATACCTCCACTTGACTTTCTGTGCTTAAAACTATTTCCTGTTCTTCCCATTGCTACAGGATCCATTTCATTTTTTTGGTTAATAACATTGATTGAAACCCTGCTATTCTGGTTTGCTAATGCTGCCCTTTTGCAAAACACCAGAAATGAATTGGCTTTTATAAAGGGGGTTTATATGGTTACAAGGTTACAGTCTTAAGACTCACTGGAGAAAGGCTGTTGGCATCTGGAAAACCTCTGTTAGCTGGTGAAGGCATGTGGCTGGTGTCTGCTTGCTCCCAGGTTGTGTTTCAAAATGGCACTCTCCAAAGTGTTGCTCTTGGGGCATTTTGTCCTGTCTTAACTGCATCTCCTCTTCAAAATGTCACTCTCAGTTGCTCTCCAAACTGTCACTCACAGCCGCTCTGCATCTGGGCCTGTGTGGCTCTTTTTAAAGTACTTCAGTGATCCAATCAAGACCCACCCTGAATGGGTGGGGCCACATTTCCATGGAAACATTCAATCAAGAGGTCACACCCGAATCAAAGGTGTCACTCACATTTGGGTGGGTCACATCTCCATGGAAACATCAGAAGGTTCCAACCTAATCAACACTAACACATCTGCCCCCACAAGATTGCATTAAAGAATATGGCTTTTTTCTGGGGGACAAAATTATACAAACCAGCACACCTGCTATGTGCCAGCACTGTGCCAAGTGCTGGGAATAAGGGGTTAAGCACAGCAGACAGTCCCTGCCCTTTACAGAATGAAAACGCATTTCCTTTACTTTAAGAAGGCAACAGAGGACCAGAGAGGCAAATGGGTTGCCCAAAGTCACACAGCAGGTTAGCATCAGAGCACAGATCCAACCAGGTCTCTTGCTCCCCTCTGCTCCAGCGATCAGCAGCCTCCCTCTCCACTGCTCACTCTCTCAGAGCCACAATGGGTCAGAGCTACGTAAGGGGAAGGCATCCTACAGGGGACACCATAGAAACCCACCCCCTTCTCATGGGCCCCTGAGCCACCTGTGCCTTTTTCTTCAGAAACCTTGCCATGAATAATGGCCTCTTGTCAGAGCCCAGACTTGGGGCTCGTTGGTAAGTGGTGCCACTTGCTCCTGCCTCCTTTCCCCAAGGCACCTCTTGATTTCCAACCTGCGAGATGCTCTGTCTGCTAAGAGAATGAGCAGAGCGCCGATCTCGTTAGGTTGCTTGTGGCTGTCAATCTCACTTTAAACCGAAAAGCACTGCACAGTGACATTTAACAGGGCTCTGCTGTAAATCCCAGCCCACATTCCCACCACCGAAAGCTCCCTTGGTTATTCCAGCTAAAGAATGTCAGAGCAGGGAGGGGGGCCGATGGGAACACTCGAGTGGAAGAATGAGGAAGAGACCTGCCCAAGTTCACGCATCAGAAAGAGAGGAGAAATGGGATTAGAAACTCAGATCTTCCACTTCCTGGCTCTGTATCCTTTTATGTAGTCCACTGTGACTCTCAAGGGCAAGAAAAAACAAACCTGGTGGCACTCCTCCTCTCTCCCCAGGACCCCACATTCCTGCCTAGCAGCCTGTCCTGAGCTGGGAAGGAATCCTCTCCACCTGCTCTCCCTCTCTTCCTTCAGGAGGGTGATGTATCCAGTCGGCGTGCAGATCATAGACACCATTCTGGCTAGTTTAAACAGAAAAGGTTTGACTAAAGGGAACTAGGTGCTCACAAAATCAGCGGAAGGGCTGGAGGAGGAAACTGTAGGCTCAGCTTCCAGGAACAAGTCCCAGAACGACTCCACGGAACTGGCTTGCCAGAGGAGCTGCTCTCTCTGCCATAATCAGAGAGCCTGAGGCCACAAGTGCTGTCTCGAAAAATTAAATGGTCTCTGCCATGATCTGGAGATCAGGAAGCTGTCATTCACACAGCTGGCTCCAGGGCTGCACCGCCTCAGAACCCAAGCCTTGGGGGGCTGGGATGGAGTCACGGGAGTCCATCTGTAATATAAGCTGCGAGTGCTCCTTGCTTCCTCTAGAAAAGGCACATCCCTTTGGCCACTTTGAAAAGACCTCTTTGACCCTGTGTTTAAGCGTTGATGTAGAGCTTTATGTCATGGCCTCTCAGTTCTGAGCTTGTGTCTTGGGCTATGAGAATCTATAAAAGGAGGTGAAGAAGAGGGACAGAGCTTAGGGCTGAGCTGGAAACCTGGCCTCACACCCAAGCCCTCTGAGAAGCACAGCCCAGGGGCAGAGAGCTCAGGCTCTGGGAACTTGTGCCTGGGTAGAGTCCTGGTGCAGCCCCTTGTAGCTGAGTGACACCAAGAGAGTCACTGGCTCTCCCTTCATCTCAGTTCCCACGACTATGTAATAGGGGCAATGACGTCAGCACCCAGAAAGCACTCAGAACAATGCTCGCCACAGAGAGTTAATAAGTGTGAGCTATATTTACTATTCCTAATTTTCCAGCTCTGTGGCCTAAAGTGGGTTATTTGATGTCTCTGAGCCTTACCTAGTCTAGACCAGGTTTTCTCAGCCTTGGCACTATTGACATTTTGTGCTGGGTAAATTCTTCATTGTGGGGGGCTGTCCTGTGCATTGTAGGATGTTTAGAAGCCTCCCTGGTGTCCAACCACTACATGCAGGTAGCATCTGTCAGACATGACAACGAAAGATCTCTCCAGGCATTGCCAAATGTCCCTGTGGGGGAGAAAATCACCTGGTGGAGAAGCATGCTCCTGAAGGTGGGGTAATTTTATATGTTGTAGACTAACCAAGACAAGAGATGTGAAAGTGATATGTAAACTCAAGGCCATCTTGTTCCCCACATCCCTTATAAATAAAGTCAGCTCAAATCTTATCTTACAACCTGTGGGAAATTCAATGTCCTACCCAAGATTACTGAAAATTTTTAGGAGTTGGCATTCATAGTTACCTCTTGCTCCAATTTCCTGTTTTTGAAAATCTATTGATGTCACTATTTTGATCTTTGCATTTTGGGC